>NC_044033.1:342493440-343722460 GCF_901765095.1 Microcaecilia unicolor
AACTGTACAAACTCCTCTGGAGCGACAAGTACCTTTTGACCAAGGCAGGTGACCTATAAAGTTACTCCAAAGATGTCTTGTACCTCTCAAGTTACATGTGACAGCAAAGCAAGAATAATTGCTCATTTTAAAATTTGTCTTTCAGGGAAGTCTAGAAATTTTTACTGGACTGGGTCTTGTCCTGGGTCCGCCAGTAGGTGGTTTTTTGTACCAGTCTTTCGGTTATGAGATCCCTTTCATTGCAGTAGGATGTGTAGTACTGCTAATGGTGCCTCTGAATATCTGGATTTTACCAAGATACGGTAAGTTTTTGCTATCTTATCTCTTTTTTTTTTGTTTGTTTTTGTGTTTTGTTTTGTGCTTTTAAGCCTCTGAGGGGAGAATTCATCAAGGTGAAGTAAAAGTTCACCCTTTACCGCACCTTGATGCCCTGTGGAATTTAGCAACCTGTGGGATCCCAGTACTGCAGGTTGCCCATTGGTTAAGGTACTAGCACTGTGAATCTGAGCAGGCATCCCTCACTGCTAGATTAACAGCTGCTTAAAGTGCTGCCTTTTGATTGCTTTGATTTTCTGACTGGGAGTGAAGTTTGGATTTCTTCAGCTGGCAGGGCTTGGGGAACCCTATCAGTTCAGCTAGTTTTTAATTTTGTGTGGGGAGTAGGGAGAGGCAAAGAAATAAGGAACCTATTCCCCTGCGTGCTGGGTTATGTTGCTAGTATGTGACAATTTTGACCCAAAGTGTAAACCCAAAAATACTACCTTTTTTTTCCAAGAACAAATGCATTATTCTTAACAAAGTAAGATGATTGTGTAACAGCATAATGAGGTCTGTACAAGGTTTGTAAAATTGTATGAACATCTTTTTACAGATTCACTGCCCGGAAAGGACTCATTCTGGAAACTTTTTACTCTACCAAAGGTTGTATTTCTGTGCCTTGTCATCTTTTCTCTTAGCTCTTGTTTGGGCTTTCTGGATCCTACAATGTCGCTCTTTGTAGTGAAAATGGTAAGTAGTATGTAAAATAAAACTCATCTATTTTTCCTTTTGACTTCTTACATCCATGGGTTGGGGTTTGGAGGGCTCACACTTTCTATCACAAGTGTAACAGCGTGGGTAAGGGACTGGGTCCCCCTTCTCTACAGTGCGCTGCACCAATTACTAGGCTACTCAGGGACCTGCTTCCTGCTCTAATAGGACTGACCATACCATCTGAAGCTGTTTAGGAGGCTGGTATGTACTGTTCCTTTCACACCTATTGGGGGTGGGATGAGATCAACCACTGGGGGAGTAAGGGGGAGGGGTTCATGTGGTTATTTAGGGCACCTTTTTGTGACTTAGTTGTGATTGAAACAGCTGCAGAATAAAACGTCTTACTGTTTAGTCCTGGACATTTTTGCTTTGTTCTGTTATGGCAGAAAAACGTCCAAGTTTTGGGAATGCCCAAATTACGCCTCCGACATGCCCCCTTGTGATTTGGATGCACTGCAGGTGAACTGCATAGAAAAACATCCGAAAAATAGGTTTTAAAAATAGTGATTTGGACATTTTGGCAAACCCCCCCCCCCCCTTCCTTCTGCCGCTTTATGCCGCTTTTTAGATGTTTTCTCTGTTTCAAAAATGAGTCCTTAACCTCTTTTATATATTTTAATTCTGATTAAAAATATGTTTAGAAAATAGGAGCTTGAATTCCTAAATATTAATCAGAGCAAATAATGTAAATGTGTTGTACTTGATTGCTAAGAAATATTCTAACCCTTTTTGCATTTATATTTGCAGTTTAAACTACCTATTGGTTATGTAGGTCTGGTATTTTTGGGTTTAGCCTTGTCCTATTCACTCTCTTCACCACTCTTGGGCATTATAAGTGATAAAAAACCAGTAAGTATCACTCCTGCTAAACTTACTTTAAACTGAGCATAGTTAAAATCCAAGTGTAATGGTGGTTTATGTGGTGGGATAACCTTTACCATTACCTAGGTATGATGGGTTTAAGCGTCATATTCCTTTTCTGAGGTGTACATGAATATCATTTTTTTTATAATAAATAACCAAGGCACATCAAATTATAATTGAATTTCTGGAACTATGGTCTTATTCTTAATTCATCCTATTTTTA
Source organism: Microcaecilia unicolor (assembly GCF_901765095.1). Lineage (NCBI taxonomy): Eukaryota > Metazoa > Chordata > Amphibia > Gymnophiona > Siphonopidae > Microcaecilia > Microcaecilia unicolor. The sequence continues at coordinate 342,495,560 of NC_044033.1, forward strand.
TTTCTATTTTTGAATTTCAATAGAAATTGTTTATCAATAAGGGGGTGAAAACCCTCACTGTCCCACTACTAATTTAAATTATAGCAACTTAGGGCCCTGTTTACTAAGCCGCGTTATAAGCACGCTAAAGATTAGTGCGCGCTAAATGCTTGAGACACCCATAGGAATATATGGGGGTGTCTAGCATTTAGCATGCGCTAAAAACACTAGTACACCTCAGTAAACAGGGCCCTTTTTATTTAATTTTCCTAACACTTGATAATACTTTTGAGATAACATAAATGTAAGAGTTAATTTTAGAAGACTTAAAGGGGTAATTAAAGTGAGTTAAAAATTAGGCTTTTATCGCACCTTAATCTACCATAGGGGTGACTAAATTGTGCTAGCTCAGAGGCCTAGACTTGTATCGGAAGAAGATTTTGATTTAGCAGATTAGGAATGAAAGTAATTACAAGTGTAAAATACACACACAGACACCAAAAAAAAGGAGAGAAAAAAACCAACAAAAAATTAACACACAAAAGCGCATTGCAGTTTGAATGAGACCACAATTGGGGATCAAGTTTACAAAGAGTAACACAGACCATTCTCAGACAATAGGGAAAAAGACAGCCAGTCGTACGTAAATTACTGTGAGAAAATCTAGATCCCTTTCTTGGTCCGTGACTCCTAACGTGGAACCTTGCATGATGTAGCTATAATTTGGGTTCCTCTTTCCCATATGCATCACTTTGCACTTGCTCATATTAAATGTCATCTGCCATTTAGACACCCAGAGGCATATTTTCAAAGCTCTTAGCCTTCCAAAGTTCCATAGAGACCTATGGAACTTTGGAAGGCTAAGTGCTTTGAAAATATGCCTGATAGTCTCCCAGTAATGTAAGGTCCTCTTGTAATTTCTCACAATCCTCCCGCGATTTAACGACTTTGAATAACTTTGTGTCTTCAGCAAATTTAATTACCTCACTAGTTACTCCCATCTCTAGCCATTTATAAATATGTTAAAAAGCTACGGTCCCAGCACAGACCCCTGGGGAACCCCACTAACTACCCTTCTCCATTGAGAATAGTGACCATTTAACCCTACTCTCTGTTTTCTATCTTTTAACCAGTTTTTAATCCACAATAGAACACTACCTCCTATCCCATGACTCGCCAATTTCCTCTGGAGTCTTTCATGAGGTACTTTGTCAAACGCCTTCTGAAAATCCAGATACACAATATCAACCGGTTCACCTTTATCCACATGTTTGTTCACCCCTTCAAAGAAATGTAGTAGATTGGTGAGGGAAGATTTCCCTTCACTAAATCCATGTTGACTTTGTCTCATTAATCCATGCTTCCATATCATCAAGCTGATCAATCCATAGACTGGTGGGTTGTGTCCATCTACCAGCAGGTGGAGATAGAGAGCAAACTTTTGCCTCCCTATATGTGGTCATGTGCTGCCGGAAACTCCTCAGTATGTTCTCTATCTCAGCAGGTGGTGGTCACACACAGCAGCAGCTCTGGCTAGGCCTCCAAGCCTAATTTTTAGGTTTTGTTGAGTGCCTGGGGTTGAGGGCTCTTTTGAGCAAGTGCAAACCTGGTGGTGCCAGGTCCCTCCTTTTCTCCCCCCTCCCGCTGGCTCCGTTAAAAAAAAAAAAAAAAAAAAAAATTTTGAACGTCTTTAAAGGCGTTTATCTCGACGTTTATTTAAGCGTCTATTGCAGCTACTCACTGGGACACCAGGTCGTTACAACTCGGAGCGGACAGCAGGTAATTTTTACCTTTTTATAGCGGGCAGGGGGTTCCCCGATTCTTCTCCTCGTGGCATATGGCGTCGGAGGGCGAGGGCGCAAAGGGTCGCTCCCCGGGTCGCTTGAACGCTTCTAGAGGGGATGCGGGGGTCTTAAAGCCTGATTCGCCCTTGTTGGGTGACAGTTTCGTGACCGATGAATGTCCCGGTCCTTCCTCCGGCGTGGCGGTTTTTCCCGCCATAAACGCCCATCCCCCGCTCCTCGCCTCCGCCATCTTGGCCGGCCACGCGGCTCGGTCGGCTTCTTCTTGGGCCGCCCTTGAGGTTGGAGACATTAATGCCATAAACGCCCTTAATTTGGGCGACGGCACAGAAGCGGCTAAAGTTAAGAGCCGTTCTTCCCGCGCGGCTCCTTCGCGGAGTTTCGCGCCGGACGCCATTTTGGATGCGCAGCATGTCTCTCCCCCGCTATTGAGAGCGCCGGTTGAGGGTGCGTCTAGGGCTGTTGCCCAGGCTGCGGAAGTGCACAGTCTGGGGGGTTTCTCCCCCGAGTTTGTTTTGCTGCTGCATCAGGCCTTCCTCATGCACAACGCTGCCCCTGCTCCCTCGTCTGGTAAAGAGGTTGAGGTTCCCAGAGGTAAACGCCCTCGGGTTGATTCCCAGGCCTTGGAGGAATTTGTCTCCTCCGATGTAGATGAGGGCAGAGTGTCTGAGGTCTCCCAACGGTCCTTTGCGGATTCCTTGGAGGAGACGGATCCCCGCTCGGATAGAGCGGATGACCCCTCTGCAGCGCGGCTTTTTAGCCCAGAGGATTTGCCCAACCTGTTGTTACAGGCCATGGACACTTTGAAGATTTCCTCTCCGGAGGACGTCTCTCCCTCAGCCCCTGTTGGCTCTGCCATTATGCTGGGGACGAAGCGCCCGCCTAGAACCTTCCACGTGCATGATGCCATGCACACCTTAATTTCGGCTCAATGGGATGTCCCAGAAGCGAGCCTTAAAGTGGCTAGGGCTATGTCCCGCCTCTATCCTTTGGCTGTCAGTGAACGTGAGGCCTATCGGTGGCCTACCGTGGATTCTTTAATCACTGCTGTGACTAAGAAAACGGCGTTGCCGGTGGAAGGTGGCACAGCCCTAAAGGACGCCCAAGACAGAAGATTGGAGGCGGCCTTAAGGTCGTCCTTTGAGGCGGCTGCTTTAAATTTGCAGGCCTCAGTTTGCGGCTCCTATGTGGCCAGGGCGTGCCTGACTATGGTACAGCGGGCTTCCCCCTTGAGGGCTGATTGACCGGCCCTGGAATCGGGCTTGGCCTATTTGGCAGACTTGCTGTATGATGTCTTGAGAGCCTCAGCTAAAGGCATGGCTCAGACAGTCTCTGCGCGGTGGTGGCTTTGGCTGAAACATTGGTCTGCTGACCACGCCTCTAAATCCCGCCTGGCTAGATTGCCTTTTAAAGGCAAGCTGCTCTTTGGGGTCGAGCTGGACAAAATCGTGACCGATCTCGGCACGTCTAAGGGCAAGAAGTTACCAGAGGTCAGGGCTCGGGCTAGTGCTCGTCCCGGTACCTCCAGAGGACGGTTTCAGGAAGCCCGTCGGTACCGCCCGGGCAGGTCGGTTTTTTCTGCCCCCTCTTCCTTTAAGAGGAATTTCTCCCCCAAGCAGCATTCCTTTCGCAGAGACCGCCGTCCCGGAGGTGCTCCCTCCGGTCCTCCCCCAGGGTCTCGTACCCAATGACGGGGTCTTGGTCCACGCCCCAGTGCAGATTGGAGGACGGCTGTCCTCGTTTCTGGGCGAGTGGACCACAATAACTTCAGACGCGTGGGTGCTGGAAGTCATCAGAGACGGCTACAAACTAGAGTTCTGCCGACCCTTAAAAGACGGGTTTGTACTCTCTCCCTGCAAGTCTCCGGTCAAAGCTGTGGCAGTGCAGCAGACCTTGGACAATCTGATCCGCCTGGGCGCGGTCGTTCCGGTGCCAGAAAGTCAGCTTGGCAAGGGACGTTACTCCATTTACTTTGTGGTACCAAAGAAAGGAGGTTCTGTCCGGCCTATCCTCGACCTCAAAGGGGTCAATCGGGCCTTGAAAGTGCGGCACTTTCGCATGGAGACTCTCCGCTCTGTTATAGCGGCAGTGAAGGCAGGAGAGTTCCTGGCATCCTTGGACATCAAGGAAGCGTACCTGCATATTCCCATCTGGCCTCCTCATCAACGCTTTCTGCGTTTTGCAGTCCTGGGACGACACTTCCAGTTCAGAGCCCTCCCTTTCGGGTTGGCTACTGCTCCGCGGACCTTTTCCAAAGTAATGGTGGTCATCGCGGCCTTCCTACGAAAGGAAGGGGTACAAGTCCATCCTTATCTGGACGACTGGTTGATCCGAGCCCCCTCTTATGCAGAGTGCGGCAAAGCTGTGGACCGGGTAGTTGCTCTTTTGAGCTCCCTGGGATGGATCATCAACTGGGAGAAGAGCCAGCTGCGCCCGACTCAGTCCCTGGAGTACCTGGGAGTTCGATTCGACACCCAAGTGGGCAGAGTGTTCCTGCCAGACAATCGGATTGTCAAACTTCAGGCTCAGGTGGACCAGTTCCTAGTAGCCTCTCCCCTTCGGGCTTGGGACTATGTGCAGCTGTTGGGCTCTATGACGGCCACGATGGAAGTTGTGCCCTGGGCCAGGGCTCATATGAGACCGCTTCAACACTCTTTGCTGCAGCGCTGGACTCCGATGTCGGAGGATTATGCTGTGTGCCTTCCCTTGGACCCAGCAGTGCGCAAGGCGCTGAGCTGGTGGATGCAGACAGACAAGTTGTCTGCGGGAATGCCTCTGGTGACCCCAGAGTGGATTGTCGTCACGACGGACGCCTCGTTGTCGGGCTGGGGAGCCCACTGCTTGGGAAGGACAGCGCAGGGGCTCTGGTCTCCTGCAGAGGCAAAGTGGTCTATCAACCTCCTGGAACTCAGAGCCATTCGGTTGGCGCTTTTGGAGTTCATCCCGGTACTGGTGTTGAAGCCTGTATGGGTCCTGTCGGACAATGCCACGGCTGTGGCCTATGTCAACCGCCAGGGAGGTACCAAGAGCGCCCCTCTAGCCAAGGAGGCTATGAATCTTTGCCAGTGGGCGGAAGTGAACCTGGAGCAGCTTTCAGCGGCCCACATTGCCGGAGTCATGAATGTCAAGGCGGACTTTCTCAGTCGCCATACCTTGGAGCCCGGAGAGTGGCAGCTATCTGCTCAGGCGTTCTTGGACATCACGAAGCGCTGGGGCCAGCCGAGCCTAGATCTGATGGCGTCATCGGCCAATTGCCAAGTGCCGCGCTTTTTCAGCAGAGGACGGGACCCTCGATCCCTGGGAGTAGATGCTCTTCTCCAACAGTGGCCGACACAAGAGCTTCTCTATGTGTTCCCGCCCTGGCCCATGTTGGGCAGGGTGCTAGACCGGGTGGCAAAGCATCCCGGCAGGGTAATCCTGGTGGGTCCGGATTGGCCCAGGCGTCCCTGGTATGCGGACTTGATCAGGCTCTCAGTCGACGATCCTCTGCGGCTGCCAGTGGAGCAGGGCCTATTACATCAGGGTCCCGTGGTGATGGAGGATCCCTCCCCCTTTGGTCTTACGGCCTGGCTATTGAGCGGCAGCGTCTGAGGAAGAAGGGCTTCTCAGACAAGGTCATCGCCACTATGCTGAGAGCGAGGAAGCGCTCTACTTCTACTGCTTACGCCAGGGTTTGGCGTATCTTTGCAGCGTGGTGTGAAGCAGGCTCACTTTCTCCCTTCACTGCTCCAATTTCTTCAGTGTTGGCGTTCCTGCAAGAAGGTCTGGAAAAAGGCCTGTCGCTCAGTTCCCTTAAAGTCCAGGTAGCGGCTCTGGCTTGCTTCAGGGGCCGCCTGAAGGGTGCTTCCCTGGCTTCGCAGCCAGATGTGGTGCGCTTTCTCAAGGGAGTTAATCACCTGCGCCCTCCTCTGCACTCAGTGGTGCCTGCGTGGAATCTCAATCTGGTACTAAGAGCATTGCAGAAGCCGCCTTTTGAACCCTTGTCGAGGGCATCTCTGAAAGACCTGACGTTGAAAGCAGTCTTTTTGGTGGCTATCACTTCAGCCAGAAGAGTTTCCGAGCTCCAGGCGCTCTCATGTCGAGAGCCTTTTCTGCAGTTCACTGAGGCAGGAGTGACTATTCGCACAGTGCCTTCCTTCCTGCCCAAGATTGTTTCTCGCTTCCATGTGAATCAGCAGCTCTGTCTCCCTTCCTTTCGTAGGGAGGACTACCCAGAGGAGTACTCTGCTCTTAAATATCTGGATGTGAGACGAGTCATCATCAGATACTTGGAAGTGACCAATGATTTCCGGAAATCGGATCATCTGTTTGTCCTGTTTGCAGGTCCTCGTAAGGGTCTGCAGGCTGCTAAGCCTACAGTGGCAAGATGGGTCAAGGAAGCCATTGCAGCGGCTTATGTGGCCGCGGGGAAGGTGCCGCCTATCCAGCTGAAGGCTCACTCCACTAGAGCTCAGGCGGCCTCGATGGCAGAGGCCGGATCCGTCTCCTTGGAAGAGCTATGCAAGGCGGCAACTTGGGCTTCGGCTCATACATTCTCCAAGCATTACCGTTTGACTGTGGCTGCACGGGCGGAGGCCCGGTTTGGAGCTTCAGTGTTGAGGTCAGGGATTTCAATGTCCCGCCCTGGGTGAGTACTGCTTCGGTACATCCCACCAGTCTATGGATTGATCAGCTTGATGATATGGAAGGTAAAATTATGTATAATCATACCTGATAATTTTCTTTCCATTAATCATAGCTGATCAATCCATAGCCCCTCCCAGATATCTGTACTGTTTTTATTCTGGTTGCATTTCAGGTTCAAGTTTAGTCTTCAGTTTCTTCAGAAAGACTTCGTGTTCAAGTTTTTTCACTTGGATTCTTCAAGAGTTAAGACGAGTTTGTGTTACAGTGAGCTGCTGCATTCCTCTCCCCTCCGTTTTACGGGGCTGGATTGAGACTTAAAATTCTGCCGGCACTCCCTCCCGCTTCGTGCGGCTGTAGGGCAGCTTTGTACCCCTCCCGCTTCGGCGGTGTTAGGGTCAGTCAGCTCCTCCCGCGGTTGCGGTTGCAGGATAAGCCAGATCCCCCCGCATCGGCGGGTGTGGTGTCCCTCCCCCGCTCCGCGGGGATGAGCTGGACGGATTCCCCTCCCCCACTTGTGTGGGGATGAGCTGGGTTAATTCCCCTCCCCCGTTTCGGCGGTGGTGAGCTGGGCAGAGTGTCCCTTCGTGGGTGTAATTCTCTAAGTGCTGAGTCCTGCGGATGGAGCTTTGATATCGACATACTGAGGAGTTTCCGGCAGCACATGACCACATATAGGGAGGCAAAAGTTTGCTCTCTATCTCCACCTGCTGGTAGATGGACACAACCCACCAGTCTATGGATTGATCAGCTATGATTAATGGAAAGAAAATTATCAGGTATGATTATACATAATTTTACCTTTTCAATATGCTCTGTAATTTTGTTCTTAATAATAGTCTCTACCATTTTGCCCGGCACCGACGTCAGACTCACCGGTTTATAATTTCCTGGATCTCCTCTGGAACCTTTTTTAAAAAATCGGCATTACATTGGCCACCCTCCAATCTTCCGATACCACGCTCAATTTTAAGGATAAATTACGTATTACTAACAATAGCTCCGCAAGTTCATTTTTCAGTTCTATCAGTACTCTGGGATAATTACTATCCGGTCCAGGAGATTTGCTACTCTTCAGTTTGTAGAACTGCCCCATTACATCCTCCAGGTTTACAGAGAATTCATTAAGTTTCTCCGACTCGTCAGCTTCAAATACCATTTCCGGCGCCAATATCCCGCCCAAATCTTCCTCTGTGAAAATTAGTGTGTGAGTGTATGTTGGAGTATTGATATGGTTCAAGGACAGTCAATCGTGGACTTTGCTCATGGGTCCAAGGTCGTAGGCTCCAATTGCAACTTGGACAATCCTGCAAGTGTCAGATCTTCTATTCTCAGGTCTTCCCTTTCGTTTCCTCTATGACCTTGGTAGAGACCTGTCCCGTAAGGAGTAAGGATCCTATCCTCTGATTTGGCACTTTGTCCACCCTTGGCAGTATAGTGTTTTCTTTGTCTGGCCTGCTTTCCGATTCGGTTGGGGAGATGTGCTACATTTGATTAGCGGCTAGGGTTCTTGTATCTTTTTCTGCACTTCTTCTGAGGCCTGTCCCACTATGATTTCACTTCGCTACCTTCGTTAGGATGATGGGGGCTCCTCTCCTCTTTCTATATGACATGCAGACTCAACTTTAATGGAACACTGTAATATTACAGGAGTCTTCAAATACATTCAAGATATTTCCACATCTGTTGGCTTCATATATACATTGCTTTCTTAACTGGGAGCAGTCAGTTGTCCGTAAACCAGATATATGCCCCAGCACTGTCAGATATATAGTATCTGCTTTACAGAGGCCGCTTTCTCCTTGTTCTGAGTGCTGGAAACTTGCTCTCCCAATGTACAAAGGAGCAAAGGACTTGAAGCAGGTGAAGAGCTCAGAAGGCAGCACACATTCAAATATCTGGGCGTGTCTATCATTTAGCACACACATATTTAACGTACACGCTAAAAATGCTAGCGCGCCTTTGTAAAAGGGGCTGTGAATGTTCAACAATGATTTGCAAAAGTTTGTTTGATGTGAGCCTCCTCTACTAAGATGCACCAAGGTCTGGCAGTTACTGTATGTGATAATTGCCAAAATTAATGCATGGTAATCAAAACATCTACACTGGGAGCATTGCCATCATTTTGCTGTGCTGTTAACGTGGAGAAAAAGTAGCTTCCATGCATTAACTGCACTGTAGATAACACACAGTGCAGTTAGCTACAGTTAATCATAGTGATAACTGTGCTGTATTCAGTATCATTAATGTGGAAGCTGTTATTGTGTGTTAACTGTAAAGTACAGTCCTCACCCTTTTCACACTCTATGTTGCCTGTTTAACATTGCAGTTTAACAGCATGCAATAATTCCTGTATTAATCTTTTTGATGTACAATAATTCTTGTCTTAAGCAACTTACACAACTTAGTGCCATTCAGGTGGCATATATTTTTTTAACTTTATTTATTGATTTTAAAGCAACATAATATTTATAAAAACATATAACAGCATATAGTGAAGAAAAAAAAACAAAAAAAAAACAGGTGGCATATTTAATATGAGCAATTTTAGTGCACATTTGACTCTCTGAATTTTGACACATTTTTATATATCTGCATTGCAAAGAGTAGCAAATTATATTGATGACAAACACTAGAAAAATAGTTTAATATATTGAGGGTTTCAGAGATTTTTTTTTTTTTGGGGGGGGGGGGGGGTTGGTCCCTGACCTTGTTTCTTACAATATTTGTTATAAGAATAATAAATCTCTATTATTTTACTCTGGTTTTAATAGAACCTCAGAAAATGGTTGCTGGTCATTGGGAATCTGGGAACAGCTATATGTTTTTTCCTCCTCGGACCTGCCCCTATCTTTCATATCAAAAGGTATTATGATTATTTTCAGAGACTTTTTATTCTTTTGAACCCAACCGACACTGGAAACACTGCAAAAATTGAAGGGAATAGGATAAGAATGGGGAAACCCTGGTTAAAAAGGCACATTGAGTTTGATAATGGACCAGATCAGATTGGAGTTTGTAGAAATCAGCCCTCTAAAAAGTGGTCCAGTTCATTTCTGTGGGAGAAGGAAGTCCTTTCTTCTGTAGCATAGAAACTAATATACAATGAAACATAGCAGTTAAAGAATTCCTCCTTACAAACTTTCTTTTCCTGTTTGTTAATCTCTCAATCCCAAACTTCCCCCACCCCAGAATACTACTCACCACACAGACTGTTCCTACCCCTAAAAACCTATCCCTTCACAACTGCCCCACTACCCTGCAAATTATCCACACCGCCAAAATCTCCCCCTCTCCAACAACTGTACTACCATGCCACAAACTGCCCCTACTTACCCCCCATCCCGCACACTGTCCTCCATCCCCTGCTAGGCCTCCCCCCCTCACACACAACACATGCAGAGCACACACAGAACACACAACAGAGGTATCCTGGGGGATTCCTGCATAACATCACTGCAGAATTTGCGCAGAATTCTGTACTTGCTTTGTAGATTTCTGCAAAGCTCCTGGCATCGGCTGTGTTCTCCCCCTCCCCCACAGAGATTGCACCAGGAGGAGGAGGAGGAAGCGAGCCACTGCACATTGGGTCACTTCCTCCTCCTATGCCGCTTTAGACCCAACTGTATATGTGAGCTGCACAGGCCTCCATAGAGCCCTGTGGTTCACATAGATGGGTCTAAGCAAGCAGAGAAAGAGGAAGTGACCCAATGTATAGCATTTCACCACCTCCTTCTCCTCTTCCTTTTCCTCTTGCCACTCTTTCTCTGTGGGAGAGGGGAAGAGAACCGCTGGTGCCGGCTGAGTGTGCCAGTTTGAATACTCTGGTTCTAATGCCTGGACTCTGTGCAATATGGTTTGTTGGGTACATACTTGGTAGTTTTTATTCTTGTAAACACTGAAAAATCAGAGGGTGGTAGATACCTGGAATTTCCTCCCGCGGGAGATGGTAGAGATGAAAACGGTAATAGAATTCAAAAATGCATGGATCCTGTTTAGAAGGATAGGATCCAAAGAAGCTTAGCAGAGATTAGGTAGCAAAGCCGGTGCTAGGTAGACTTCTACAGTCTGTGCCCTGATCAATACTGAATAGATTTGGATGGGTTGGAGTGGAGCTATTGAGGGGCTTTGAGAACAACTTCAGAAATTTTAGAACAAGGCCAGTGCCTGGCAGACTTCTATGGGCTATGCCCTAAAAATGGCAAGGAGAAATCAAGATCAGGTATGCATATGATGTATCACTTCATACCATATGTAATGAGTTTCTTATTGGGCAGACTGGATGGACCATACAGGTCTTTATCTGCCATCATCTGCTATGTATGTTACTATATTATCTCTTCTGTGGAAAGAGGTGGGCTTGGCATATACATTAAGCACTTGGGGAGGGGGGGGGAGTGTTTCCTTTTAAACTTTTGAGGGATATGTCGGTATTGTAGTTATGTAGTAGGGATGGGAGAAACATTTATTCTAAATTACATGCATATGTACCAGTTCTTACAGCACATACCAAGGAGGTATAATAAGACAGGAGCCGGCACAACGTTACAAGGCTGAAGCAGATTCCCCCCCCCCCCCCCCCCCCCCCCCATCTTCTTGGTACTTCTAAAACAAACTATCAGCTGCTGCATCCACGTTGTCATTGTTCATTGTTATTTTATCTCAGTTATAGTTAGAAACATGCTGACTTGTGCAGTATACAAATGTATACGGAGGAAGTATCACACTGGAATAACCTTTTATCGGTTAGAGTAGTGATTTGTTCTAAATCATAATCTGTGTGTCATTTCGAGGGGCTGGCATTGTATTGGTTCTGAGATTTTTTTTCACCTAGTATGGGCCACCAAAACAGACATCATGTTATGAGAATCAGTGGCTCAACAATCACAGTTTTTATTTTTAACTACAAAGGGGTTTTTTAAACGTTAATTAGGTTGAAACCTGGGAGCATTTAAGATACTTTTTTTTTTTTGTCCTGTACATAGATCAAAAGAGAAAGATGGTATGTGGGAATATACATCTTTTGTTTTGTAGAATGCAGTGGTATATTATAAAAATTAACTTTATTTTTTATTACTACTGTTTAAAAGAGGTATTGTATAATGAGAGAAGAGCTACCTTCATGTAGCAATCCAGAGCTGATCTAAATATACCAGTTCTGTTGTATATATTTATTTCTTCTTAGTCTGGATGTAAATGCAAGCAGCACACTATTAGCCACCAAGTTCATATAAAGTTAATTCTCCGAGGACAAGCAGGCTGCTTGTTCTCACGACTGGGTGACGTCCGCGGCAGCCCCCACCAACCGGAAAAAAGGCTTCGCGGGACGGTCGGGACGCAGGGCACGCCCACCGCGCATGCGCGGCCGTCTTCCCGCCCGTGCGCGACCGCTCCCGCCAGTTCCTTTTTTTCCGCGCCTGGAGAGAGTCGTGCTTTGCCGCTCTCTCTACTTCAGCCGCCGGATTCTTGCGATCGCGTATACGCGGATCGCGCTTCGTTAATTTAAATTTATTTCCTTTTTTTCTCTCTTCAAAAAAAAAAAAAAAAAGAAAAGAGAGACCCTGCGCGTGTGGAGCACGCGCTCCCCTTCTTTTCCCTCGCTTCCAGCGGGGACGCTGCGTGGCGGCCTAGTGGCCGCACGGTCGTTTTCTTTTTTCGTGGTGTGATTTTAGCCACCATTGACGATTTTGACTTCGCCGACGCGATTTTTCCGTCGATGTCCTCAAAGGTCCCGAGTGGATTTAAAAAGTGTGGTCGCTGCGGCCGGCCGATCTCGCAGACCGACACCCACGCTTGGTGCCTCCAGTGCCTCGGGCCGGAGCACAATCTCAAGTCGTGTTCTTTGTGTCTCGGTCTCCGGAAACGGACTCAGGTTGCGAGGCAAGTTCTGCGGGACCGTCTTTTTGGAACTTGCGCCGGCCCCTCGACGTCGACCTCGACGGCATCGGTATCGACGCCCGGCCCTTCGGTACCGGTATCGATGCCAGAGACATCGGCACCGATGGCAGCGACCCCAGGAGAACAGGTCCCGTCGCCCGCCGGTCCTCCGGTGAGAGTGGGGGTGAGAGGCCGCGTGGGCAGTCGGCCCCGGTCACGCCCTCAGCTCGTGGCCCACGGGACCGAACCCTGTCTGACCCGGTACCTCGAGACCGAGGGGGATCGACCTCCTCCTCCTCCATGCCCTCCGGCGCCGGTGACGTGCATCGGAAGAAGGATAAGAAGCGTCGTCACCGGTCGCCTTCGGTGCATCCCGAAGAGGAGGCGACGCCGAAGCGTCATCATCGTGAGGAGAGGTCTCCGTCGGTTGTGGAGGTACCGACGCGTCGGGGTTCCGGCACCTCGGTGCCGTCTCCTGGCCCCCAGCAGCTTCCGGCACCGACACCCTTGCCGGCCCCACCGCCTTTCCCGGCAGCGGGCCTGGACGAGTGCCTCAGAGCCATCCTTCCGGGGATCCTGGAAGGGCTGATGCGCCAGGCGGTGCCGGCGCCGGGGGTGCTTGCGCCCCCGGCGCCGATGACTGTGGCGCCGGCGAGCTCTAGCCCGGCGCCGGGGCTGTCGACACCGCCGCCGCTTGCGGTGCCGGTCTCGACCGCCACGCAGGTGGAGTCCCCGTCGACGTCGATGGAGGGAGCTCCGTCCCCGCCGGCGCGGGAGTCCACCGCTCGACGACACCGAGACCTCGGTGCCTCGACGTCGAGCCGGGCCCGGTACCGGACTCAGCTACATGAGCTAATGTCCGATACCGAGGATGAGGACTCGTGGGGGGAAGAGGAGGACCCGAGATATTTCTCCTCAGAGGAGTCTACAGGCCTTCCCTCGGACCCCACGCCTTCACCGGAGAGGAAGCTCTCACCTCCTGAGAGTCTCTCCTTTGCCTCCTTTGTGCGGGATATGTCTATTAGCATTCCCTTCCCCGTGGTCTCTGTGGAAGAGCCGAGGGCCGAGATGCTCGAGGTCCTCGACTATCCATCACCACCTAGAGAATCCTCCACGGTGCCGCTGCACAATGTCCTGAAGGAGACGCTGCTCCGGAACTGGGTGAGACCGTTAACTAACCCCACCATTCCCAAGAAAGCAGAGTCCCAGTACAGGATCCACTCTGACCCAGAGCTCATGCGGCCCCAATTGCCCCATGATTCAGCGGTCGTGGATTCTGCTCTCAAGAGGGTACGGAGTTCGAGGGATACCGCCTCGGCGCCCCCGGGGCGGGAGTCTCGCACTCTGGACTCGTTTGGGAGGAAGGCCTACCAATCCTCCATGCTCGTGACCCGCATCCAATCATACCTGCTCTATATGAGCATTCACATGCGGACCTATGTGCAACAACTGGCGGACCTGGTCGAGAAGCTCCCGCCGGAGCAGTCCAGGCCTTATCAGGAGGTGGTCAGGCAGCTGAAGGCGTGCAGAAAGTTCCTGTCCAGGGGTATTTTTGACACCTGTGACGTGGCATCTCGTGCTGCGGCCCAAGGTATAGTGATGCGCAGGCTCTCATGGCTGCGCGCCTCTGACCTGGACAACCGCACCCAGCAGAGACTGGCTGACGTCCCTTGCCGGGGGGATAATATTTTCGGTGAGAAGGTCGAGCAGATGGTGGACCAACTGCATCAGCGGGAAACCGCTCTCGACAAGCTCTCCCACCGGGCGCCTTCAGCATCCACCTCCACAGGTGGACGTTTTTCCCGGGCCCGGCAGGCTGCACCCTATTCTTTTGCGAAGCGTAGGTACAACCAGCCGGCCCGAAGGCCTCGTCAGGCACAGGGACAGCCCCAGCGCGCTCGTTCTCGTCAACAGCGTGCGCCTAAGCAGCCCCCTGCGCCTCCACAGCAAAAGCCGGGGACGGGCTTTTGACTGGATCCATGGGAACATAGCCGCCCTACAAGTGTCCGTACCGGACGATCTGCTGGTCGGAGGGAGGTTAAAATTTTTTCACCAAAGGTGGCCTCTCATAACCTCCGACCAGTGGGTTCTCCAACTAGTGCGGTGCGGATACGCCCTGAATTTGGCCTCCCTGCCTCCAAATTGTCCTCCGGGAGCTCAGTCTTTCAGCTCCCATCACAAGCAGGTACTTGCAGAGGAACTCTCCGCCCTTCTCAGCGCCAATGCGGTCGAGCCCGTACCACCCAGGCAGGAAGGGCGGGGATTCTATTCCAGGTACTTCCTTGTGGAAAAGAAAACAGGGGGGATGCGTCCCATCCTAGACCTGAGAGGCCTGAACAAATTCCTGGTCAAAGAAAAGTTCAGGATGCTTTCCTTGGGCACCCTTCTGCCAATGATTCAGAAAAACGATTGGCTATGTTCCCTGGATTTAAAGGACGCATATACTCACATACCGATACTGCCAGCTCACAGACAGTATCTCAGATTCCGCCTGGGCGCACGCCACTTTCAGTATTGTGTGCTGCCCTTTGGGCTCGCCTCTGCCCCACGAGTGTTTACAAAGTGTCTCGTGGTGGTAGCGGCCTACCTACGCAAGCTGGGAGTGCACGTGTTCCCATATCTCGACGATTGGCTGGTCAAGAACACCTCGGAGGCAGGAGCCCTCCGGTCCATGCAGTGCACTATTCAACTTCTGGAGCTGCTGGGGTTTGTGATAAATTACCCAAAGTCCCATCTCCAGCCAACTCAATCTCTGGAATTCATAGGAGCGCTGCTGAATTCCCAGACGGCTCAGGCCTACCTTCCCGAAGCGAGGGCCACCAACCTCTTGGCCCTGGCTTCGCAGACCAGAGCGTCCCAGCAGATCACAGCTCGGCAGATGTTGAGACTTCTGGGTCATATGGCCTCCACAGTTCATGTGACTCCCATGGCTCGTCTTCACATGAGATCTGCTCAATGGACCCTAGCTTCCCAGTGGTTCCAAGCCACCGGGAATCTAGAAGATGTCATCCGCCTCTCCACCAGTTGCCGCACTTCACTGCTCTGGTGGACCATACGGACCAATTTGACCCTGGGACGTCCATTCCAAATTCCGCAGCCCGCGAAAGTGCTGACGACGGATGCATCTCGCCTGGGGTGGGGAGCCCATGTCGATGGGCTTCACACCCAGGGTCTGTGGTCCCTCCAGGAAAAGGATCTGCAGATCAACCTCCTGGAGCTCCGAGCGATCTGGAACGCACTGAAGGCTTTCAGAGATCGGCTGTCCTGCCAAATTATCCAAATTCGGACAGACAATCAGGTTGCAATGTATTACGTCAACAAGCAGGGGGGCACCGGATCTCGCCCCCTGTGCCAGGAGGCCGTCGGGATGTGGCGTTGGGCGTGTCGGTTCGGCATGCTTCTCCAAGCCACGTACCTGGCAGGCGTAAACAACAGTCTGGCCGACAGACTGAGCAGAGTCATGCAACCGCACGAGTGGTCGCTCCATGCCAGAGTGGTACGCAAGATCTTCCGAGCGTGGGGCACCCCCTCGGTGGACCTTTTCGCCTCTCAGACCAACCACAAGCTGCCTCTGTTCTGTTCCAGACTTCAGGCACACGGCAGGCTAGCGTCAGATGCCTTTCTCCTTCATTGGGGGACCGGCCTCCTGTATGCTTATCCTCCCATACCTTTGGTGGGGAAGACCTTACTGAAGCTCAAGCAAGACCGCGGCACCATGATTCTGATAGCGCCCTTTTGGCCCCGTCAGATCTGGTTCCCTCTTCTTCTGGAGTTGTCCTCAGAAGAACCGTGGAGATTGGAGTGTTTTCCGACTCTCATTTCGCAGAACGACGGAGCGTTGCTGCACCCCAACCTTCAGTCTCTGGCTCTCACGGCCTGGATGTTGAGGGCGTAGACTTCACTGCGTTGGGTCTGTCTAAGGGTGTCTCCCGGGTCTTACTTGCCTCTAGGAAGGATTCCACTAAAAAGAGTTACTTTTTCAAGTGGAGGAGGTTTGTCGTGTGGTGTGAGAGCAAGGCCCTAGAACCTCGTTCTTGCCCTGCACAGAACCCGCTTGAATACCTTCTGCACTTATCAGAGTCTGGCCTTAAGACCAACTCAGTAAGGAATCACCTTAGTGCGATTAGTGCTTACCATTATCGTGTGGAAGGTAAAGCCATCTCTGCAGAGCCTTTAGTCGTTCGATTCATGAGAGGCTTGCTTTTGTCAAAGCCCCCTATCAAGCCTCCTACTGTGTCATGGGATCTCAACGTCGTCCTCACCCAGCTGATGAAACCTCCTTTTGAGCCACTGAATACCTGCCATCTGAAGTACTTGACCTGGAAGGTCATTTTCTTGGTGGCAGTTACTTCAGCTCGTAGGGTCAGTGAGCTTCAAGCCCTAGTAGCTCATGCTCCATATACCAAATTTCATCACAACAGAGTAGTGCTCCGCACCCACCCAAAGTTCCTGCCGAAGGTGGTGTCGGAGTTCCATCTTAACCAGTCAATTGTCTTGCCAACATTCTTCCCCAGGCCGCATACCCGCCCTGCTGAACGTCAGTTGCACACATTGGACTGCAAGAGAGCATTGGCCTTCTACTTGGAGCGGACACAGCCCCACAGACAGTCCGCCCAATTGTTTGTTTCTTTCGACCCTAACAGGCTAGGGGTCGCTGTCGGGAAACGCACCATCTCCAATTGGCTAGCAGATTGCATTTCCTTCACTTACGCCCAGGCTGGGCTGGCTCTTGAGGGTCATGTCACGGCTCATAGTGTTAGAGCCATGGCAGCGTCAGTGGCCCACTTGAAGTCAGCCACTATTGAAGAGATTTGCAAGGCTGCGACGTGGTCATCTGTCCACACATTCACATCACATTACTGCCTCCAGCAGGATACCTGACGCGACAGTCGGTTCGGGCAGTCGGTGCTGCAGAATCTGTTTGGGGTGTAAATCCAACTCCACCCTCCAGGACCCGAATTTATTCTGGTCAGGCTGCACTCTCAGTTAGTTGTTCTTCGTAGGTCAATTTCTGTTGTACCCTCGCCGTTGCGGGGTTCAATTGACCTGGGTTCTTGTTTTGAGTGAGCCTGAGAGCTAGGGATACCCCAGTCGTGAGAACAAGCAGCCTGCTTGTCCTCGGAGAAAGGGTATGATACATACCTGTAGCAGTTGTTCTCCGAGGACAGCAGGCTGATTGTTCTCACCTACCCTCCCTCCTCCCCTTTGGAGTTGTGTGTTTCATCTTTTGCTAGTTATTCAACTGGCGGGAGCGGTCGCGCACGGGCGGGAAGACGGCCGCGCATGCGCGGTGGGCGTGCCCTGCGTCCCGACCGTCCCGCGAAGCCTTTTTTCCGGTTGGTGGGGGCTGCCGCGGACGTCACCCAGTCGTGAGAACAATCAGCCTGCTGTCCTCGGAGAACAACTGCTACAGGTATGTATCATACCCTTTATTTTCAGTTGAAAATAAATCTGTTGGCTGCCTGCTATGGTCATTGCAGACCATCCAAAACACAGCAGCAACATTGATATTCAAAAAGTTGAAATGTGAGCAACCCCACTACTCATAATGCTAGATTAGCTCCCGATCAAGGCCAGACTGTTTTTCAAAACCAGCATTTGCATTTCTTGGTGAATCATCTTCAAAATACTGTTTGGCATGTCACCAGATTACATGGTAGACATGATCAAACTATCACCAAGAAATGCAAACCTAGGAACCAGAGGTTACCTACTACTTCAACTGCACAAACGTACTATACAAGTCCACTTACATGGCAGGATTTAGCTGCCTAGGATCAAAATGGTGGAACTCTATTCCCATAGTCATAGGACCCCCAGGTTCAACGAAAATGTGAAACAATTAAAATCTAGAACCAGACAACTCGAACGAGCTTTAGCTGCCTAGGATCAAAATGGTGGAACTCGATTCCCATAGTCATAGGACCCCATGGTTCAACGAAAATGTGAAACAATTAAAATCTAGATCCAGACAACTCGAACGAGCTTTAGCTGCCTAGGATCAAAATGGTGGAACTCGATTCCCATAGTCATAGGACCCCATGGTTCAACGAAAATGTGAAACAATTAAAATCTAGAACCGGACAACTCGAATGAGCCTGGAGAAAAAACAAAAACGATCAAAATCTAAACACTTGGAAAGAATCACATAGAAAATACAAATATGAAATAAAAAAATCCAAACAGAACTACTATAATGAATAACTAGGTTCTGACTACAAAGACATGAAAAAGTTATACAAGCTATTGGATAAATTACTAGACACAAAACCAGTGTCCTCAACAAAATCAGGAATTCCAACAGCAGACAATCTTGCTAACTACTTCAAAGGCAAAATTGTCGATCTACGCAAAAATATGTCGCAGGACTACACCAACCTTGATACCTTCCTTAATGAGCTAGACCCACACTCAGAAGAATACCCAGCCAACCGAACTTGGACAAATTTCGCCCAGATCACACAAGAAACAATAGCACTAGCAACCAATAAGATCTCTACAGCCTACTTCAATTGGACACCTGTCCCAATTATCTAATGAACCCCCCCCCCCCCCCCCCCACTCAATTCATCACTGAACTTACCTCCCACCTCAATTTCTTGTTCCAGCATGGCATATTCCCCAAAGACAAAGGTAATATACTACTCACACCATTACCAAAAGACACCAAAAAGAAAACTAATGATATCACCAACTACCGACCTGTGGCATCCATCCCACTTACAACCAAACTGATGGAAAGCATTGTAGCTAAACAACTTACTGAATATATCAACAATTTCTCAATCCTTCATGATTCACAGTCGGGCTTCAGATCTCTCCACAGTACGGAAACCATCCTGGTAACTCTTCTAGCCAAGTTCAAAAAGGAAATCACATTAGGTAAAAACATACTCCTCTTGCAATTCAACTTGTCAAGTGCATTCGATATGGTTGACCACTATATACTATTAAGAATACTCGACAAGATAGGTATAGGAGGTGAATATACTTGATCCATTTATCAAGGGTTTCCTAACCACGAGATCTCATCAAGTAAAAGCAAACTCAAACATATCACCATCATGGAGTACCGATTGCGGGGTACCCCAGGGTTCACCTCTCTCACCCATATTATTTAATCTGATGATGATCCCCCTTGCTCATGCCCTATACAAGCATAATCTTAATCCTTTTCTGTATGCAGATGATGTCACCATTTACACACCGTTCAACTCTAATCAAACAGAAATCACTGTTGCAATAAAGACTAGTTTAAGCTTAATGGATGCCTGGGCATCAGCATTCAAACTCAAACTCAACAAGGAAAAAACTCAGTGCCTTATTCTCTATTCTCACCACAAAATAAACCTCCCTTCATCTATAAAAACCCCGGAACATACTCTCCCAATATCGGGCAAACTGAAGATCCTTGGAATTACTGTTGACACCAACCTAACCCTGGAGCCAAGCCTTTGCCACCACGAAGAAAATGTTCCATGCAATGTGGAAACTCAAACGGATCAAACAATTCTTCCCAAGGGAAACTTTCTGTAACATAATTCAAACAATGGGACTATCACATGTTGACTACTGTAACACCATATATGCGGGATGGAAAGAACAGATCTTAAGGAAATTCCAGACCGCACAGAACACGGCAGCTAGACTCATTTTCGGAAAGACAAGATTCGAAAGTGCTAAACCCCTACGTGAAATACTGCACTGGCTACCAATCAAGGAACGAATAGCCTTCAAAATTTGCACTCTGGTCCACAAAATAATCCATGGTCTGGCCCCAACCTACATGACCGAACTTATCGACTTAACCTCATCGAATCATCAAGAATGTTTCTAAACCTGCATTACTAAAATACAAATCAACATATGCATCCAGCTTTTCCTACATTTGCACCCAGTTCTGGAACACTTTACCTAGAAACATTAGAACTGTGAACACCCATCTAAAATTTTGAAAAGACCTCAAGATTCACCTGTTCCGGAAAGCCTACCCAGCAGACCCGAACTACTTCATGAACAATGCATCACATCTTTCAGTCTAAGAAATGAACAATACCCCTTCCACATTGGGATTACTTTTCTCTATATGCTACTATATATTTGTCCCAGAGTTGTATTCTCTTTTTCGGAACCTTATCAGCTTCCTTGCACCTACTGTTACTCTATTTTCTACTCTGTATATATTCCCAGAGTTGGTACTCTCCCGTCCGGAACCTGTAAGCCACATTGAGCCTACTGCTATGTGGGAGTATGTGGGATACAAATGTAATAAGTTAAATAAATACGAAAGAAACATCACAAACTACCTCCAGTTCAGAAAAGACCTATCTCAGGAAATTGTATGAGTAAAATATATACTAGAACAACAATATACAACTCTAAATCTAACTGTAATGCATCTTTTTATGAATACTTAGGAGAAAGTTTTGCTTTCACTACCTCCACTGCATGCAGATCTATCTTATGAATATTCATTGTGGATATACTGAAAACCTGAGTGGCTGAGGTGCCTCCAGTTAAACCCAAAGGCGAAACCTAAGGGTGTTTGAACAATTATATATATATATATATATATATATATATATATATATATATATATATATATATATATATTTAATTATGGTTACATTTGTACCCCGTGCTTTCCCACTCATGGCAGGCTCAATGCGGCTTACATGTTGTATACAGGTACTTATTTGTACCTGGGGCAATGGAGGGTTAAGTGACTTGCCCAGAGTCACAAGGAGCTGCCTGTGCCTGAAGTGGGAATTGAACTCAGTTCCTCAGTTCCCCAGGACCAAAGTCCACCACCCTAACCACTAGGCCACATGTGTTTTCTGACTTTATTTGTTTTCAACTGCTTTGGGTCCTACAGATCTGTACATCATCTGTCTAGAATTTTGGAAGATAGAAAAGAGGAAATTTAAAAAAAAAGTAATTTTTGGATGTACTCTGTTGAAGTTGTTTGTTTTTGCAATGTGTGTATTTATGCCTGTTCTGGTGTGTGCTTGTGGTAATAATAACTATCTATACTTATGGCTATGATTTCTGAACATGCGGTATCATTAAAGGACAGACTTTTAAATGCCCAGTTGGGTATATATGCTAATCTGAACTTTATTAAATGTTTCAGACATATCCATCAACTTGCTCCCATGATGATGTCGTATTTTCAAATGTAAGCCACATTGAATCAGAGTTTGCTTGGGATAATATGGGATATAAATGTAAAAAAAAAAAAAATCTTTTATCCTCCACCTTTATCCAACTGCTTGGTGATGGCACAAGGAAAGCAAGTTTGATCCATTGAAGACTAACTCAAAATAAGCTGTTCCTTAGCTGGACTCTAGTAAAACGCAACCATACCATGCCTTTGTGATTGTTTTGCTAAGAAGTTAAGCAATTAACTGGCTTTCTTGAAAGGATTATATAACCTTTGGATGCATAACTAGGAGCATGAACGCACACCATTTATGCAATATCACAATTCCTCATGTAGAAAAACAGAAACAACCTTTCAGGGTGGATAGTGTTCACAATGAGCTCCTTTTATTATCATCCAGAAAGAGGAGAGAGAATTTTCAGTTTTGGCACAGTATAAGCCATCATAAGAACAAAATGTCAGAAAACGAATGGACTGCATTAACACATAAGTCATAAGCGTTTGCTATTGTTTTTATATAGAAATATCTTTTATTGTCATCATAAGCAAGAATAAAGGCATATAGCGCAGCACTGAAATCCACAATACAGCACTGAAAATAACACAGCAAGCTCTGAAGTACTGACAAATATTTTGAATATAACCCTCACCCCTTCACAGACTTCTCAAACTCCCCTTACATCCCCCCCTCCTAACAGAGAGAATTCAAAACCAAGGAGGTTTTAGTTAAACAATATACATCTCACAAGTTTGCTATTGTTTTGGACTACTCAGTATGGCAGCAAACTCCACCCTCTGGCTTCAGCCCAAATAATGGGCCAGATAAGCTCATGCCATCTCCTGTCATTAAACCTCCTTGGCATATAAACACGGGGGGGGGGGGGGAATAGAGCAAGGTGAGTGTCTTGAGGAGGTGGGGGGGAGTAGGAGCAGACAGAGCAAGCCGAGTGTGCCATAGGGAGGGAGGAAGGGGGGCAGAGAGATGACTGTGCCATGGGGAGGGTGGGTGGGGACATAGCTGAGAATGTGGCATGAGAGGGTGGGGGAATTAGGCTTGAGGATTGTCTTGGGAAGGGTGGGGGAGAGAATGAAAGGTGGAGTTGTAGGGAAGGTAGAATGAGTGTTAGGGGTATTTCATCCTAGAGAATACAAGGGGTAGAATTAGAGGTCTTGCTGGAAGTTAGGAGAGAGAACTGCATTTGTAGTGAGAGATGGAACTGTGGAGGCCGGAGCTTGAGGGAATTTCAGGCCTTATGATAGGGGAAATTCTGTGCCAAAACATTAACAATAATGCTGAATTTTTAAATTGTGGGCAGAATTTTAAAAAATTTGCACAGAATTCCCCCAGGAGTAGCACATACACTAAAAATAATTTCCTGGCAATAATGTGGATATTATAATAGTATAAGAACTTCCAATTTTCAAACACTTCCAATATCTCCCAATAATTTTTTTAATTATAGGTAAAGAAAGGACCTATAATAGGAGGGAGGGACAACCTGGGAGTCACCATCCCAAATGATGTGGTGACTGCCTTGAATCTAGATCCCTGGGTGTGTCTGCGGTATTACAGCCAACAAATGTGATGGCATCAGACTTAGAGATGTGAATGTGAGAAGAGAGAAGCATTAACTATGTAATGACAGCGTGAAGTTGTTCCTGCAAATATGATGGAAGATTCTCCAATGAAGCTGGTCAGGCGAAATGGTCGCCTGTTGGTATCTTCTTAAAGATAAGTGTCATGTTGATGCATCGTTGAAGTTAATGTCAGTAAGGAAGAAATGATGATTTCAATGAAAATATTAAAGAATAAAAAAATGAAAAATAGAAGATCAAAACTTTAAAGGGTGATTCAATATGTTTTTTGGATCTTGGATCAGTGATTGAAGTTTAGCTCATGATATAAAAAAGGCCACATTATGACATGGCAACATTATCATGTAGCATTTTCTGAGGTCCTTTTTTAACTTGTAATAATAAAATAAAATGTTGGGGTGATACTAGAAGTGTTTGAAAATTGGAAGTTCTTATACTATTATAGTTGACACAATTGTAAACAGAAGAACTTTGGAACTATAGCCATTTAAGTATGCGTATAATGTGGATATTTCATTTTCTTTATTTCTACTGTGAAGCTTTTTGACTGACTTGTACTGCTTTTTTATTGGTTGCTATGAGTACTACCAGTTAATATCTGTTTTAATGGTGAGGCTAGATTAAGGCATTTTCAAACTAGGCATTCATATCCAGGAGGTAGAAGGATGCCTCAATCTGCAGTTCTCCAATTCCCACCATGCCTGTTTCCAGGATAATTAGCAACAGAGACTGGGAGTAGGATCCAGTCAGTGGAACGGCAGTGAGGTCAGAGTACGGACGTCTGCCGTAGTTGTAGAAAAAGAAGTGGGCAATGGCGTCTCCAGACAGAAATATTTGGGGTGGCAACAGGGGGCGAGTCAAAGTGACGTTTCTGCACATCGCGCCCTCCACATCACAGCCTCTTCCTCCGTGTTGCTAGGTTATTATTATTAGCTACATTTTGTGGGATACAATATGCTGTAATGGTGATCACCATTTCCAGACTGAGAATTGCAGAATGTTGTTGAGTTTCAAGAACAGAAAATATAATACCATTTAGAAGAAAATAGATATACAATTCGTTTCAATTATTTAAGAACAAGGGTAGTGTATAATGTCTATTAGATTGTAAGCTCTTTGAGCAGGGACTGTCTTTCTTCTATGTTTGTGCAGCGCTGCGTACGCCTTGTAGCGCTATAGAAATGCTAAATAGTAGTAGTAGTAGTATAATGACAGTATGATAAAGAAACCAATACAAAGAGTTCAGTATTAACTTGTTCTAGTAAAAGATTTGATGTCAGTTCATTTGAGAAGGGTCCTTATGATAGGTATCCTTAAACAAGTTGGTCTTTAGTACTTTCCGGAAGGCTGCCAAGTCATGCGTTGTTTTTATGGCTCTTGGTAATGAATTCCATAGGTTCCACATTAGGCGTCACTACCAGGAAAAAGATCTAGGTATCGTCATGGTCAATACATTGAAATCTTTGCTCAGTATGCGATAGCAGCCAAAAAAAGCAAACAGAATGTTAGGAATTATTAGGAAAAGAAAAGAGCAAAACAAAGAATATCAACATTGTAACGCCCGTGTGGTTTGACTGCACCTTGAATATTGTGTGCAGTTCTGGTTGCTGCATCTCAGAAAGATATAGTGGAATAAAATAAAAGTGCAGAGAAGGGCAACTAAAATTAAAGGGATGGAACCCCTCTCCTCAAGTCACTTATTGGTTGTGTATCAGTTTCCATATGCACTTAAAACTCCTGTTATTGACTTACTAAGGAGCTGCAGAATGAATGCACTTGTATGTTCTCTTACCTGTCCCTGCACCCTTCCCTGGGAGCTCCTTTCATGAGGTAAGTTACCCTCACTGTACCCTTCTCTTCCATTACCAACTCCAGACTCCATTCTGAACAGACATTGTAAAATTGACCAAGCTTACAATACCAGCATATTTAATCTTTTTATACTTTTGTCCTAATCTGTGTGTAGAGTGCAGCTGCCAGTGGAATTCAGGCAGAGAAGAGTTATCTACATTTTCAGGAGCTAGGCAAGACTTGACTGTTTTATGTGCTTTTGATGGGTCCCAGTAGAGGGCTACTATTACTTTATTGTGGTATGGTTTTATTTTGTTGTATATTGTTTGTATGTTATAGAAGGGTAGATAAGCAGGTTTGAATAAATATTGAGGAAGGGGGATTTTAAGACGGCCAGTTTACATGCATAAATGACTTCTGAGAATGTTCCTTCCCATGTTCTTGTACTTAAAAGCATTTCTGTGATTTTGATTTTACAGTCAGCTGTGGTTGTTTGTGTTAATTCTGGTCTTGAATGGATTGTGCCTTGGGTTGTCTTCAATCCCAATCTTCCCAGAAATGCTCGAATGTACTTAGTAAGTAATGTTGTCTATTTTGTTTTATTGTTAAGATATTGATCTGTTCTACACTCTTTTTACAAACAAATGATCTTTAACACAGTAAGAGACCTACATGGGAATGGGGTTTGCAAGAATCCCGCGGAACCCGCGGGGTTCCTGCAGGGATGGAAGCAGTTCTGCGGGGTTCCCGTGGGGATGGAAGCAGTTTCTGTGGGGTTCCTGTGAGGATGGAAACAATTCCTGCGGGGTTCCCATGGAAGTGTAAGCTACACCTGCGCCAGCCTCTCATGTACCAAGTTCTTTGAGTGCTGTCTCCTCTTCCTCCTTGCTTTAACAGCACAAATGCGGACAGTCTTCCATTAAGGAAGTGGTAGAGACACAAATGATGACGGAATTCAAAAAGGTGTGGGATAACACAGAGGATCTCTAATTAGAAAATGGAAGTTATAAAAAACCTAAACTTAAATGGCTGCATGTGTGTGGATATGTTGAGTGACGCTTAAATGGCAACTCTGGCTATGAATAACTAGGGCCGATACCAGGCAGACTTGTATGGTCTGTGTCTAATATATGGCAATCTGGTTTAGGGTGGACTGGAAAGAGCATAGACAGCAACTCGTGTCTGGAACATGAGGGCAGTGCTGGACTGACTTTTACGGTCTGTGTCCCACAAATAAGACAAATTAACTGGAGTGGGCTTCAATGGCAGCTCCAGCAGTTGGAACATAATGATAGGGCCAGATAGACTTCTATGGTCTATGTCCCAGAAACACCAAAGAAAGAACATAGTCAAGTATATAATATCACACTCATTGATTTAATCATGAATAGATCATGAGTGTGACTATTGGGCAGACTGAATGGACCGCTCAGGTCTTTATTTGCCATCACTTACTATGTTTCTATTAATCCTCTTTGCTCCTGGGCTGATGCACAGACCTCAGCATCAAAGGTCACCTGACCTACTGGCGCGTGCATTGGGCGACCTCTCAGCACACAGTGCCAGTGAATCAGAGGCAAATCTTGCATGTGTGCACCAGAGTGTTCCAAATACCAACTTCCGTTCCTTCCTTGCCTGCAGTTCTGTGGCTCAAATCCAGAGAGAGACTGAGAGAGCTGACCAGAATGGGTCTTGCAGGGATGGGTTAAATTCTTGCGGGGACGGATTGTGACTGGTTAAATTCTTGTGGGGATGGGTAAGATTCCAGTAAGGACGTGCGGGGATGGGTAAGATTTCTGTCCTCGGAAGAGGGGAACAAGATGGCGGTCAGAGAGGAAGTGGATCTCTGAGCTCCCGATCTCTGCTAAAGTTGGCGCTGTAGTGAACTTTCTACCCGATAACATCATGGGGAAAAGAAAGGGGAAAGCGGTGAAACCAACCTCCTCTGGTCCCGTTAATTCCACTCCCCGCCAACAGACGCTTGAGAATTGTGGAATTCAGAGACTGGAGTTGCAGACGCCCACGATGGTCAGTCTCGATGTTTCTTCGTCGAACTACAGCATGGAAGGCGTCTCGCTGAGTTCGCCTTCATTCACTGCCCCTCCTCGACCCGGAACTTCTTTTGCAGTCGGAGAACAGCTAGAAGAGCGGACCGAAGTGCCTAGCTCCCAAGCTGTGTCAGGAGGTCCCGCTGCAAATGTGCCCTTAGAAGCGACTCCCATCGTGAAAGATGGGGGAAACCCCACCTCTGCTAAGGCTTCGAGGGACGTATCCGGAGAAGTTCGGGGAGTAGTTAAACCAGCAGTGATAACTTTAGAGAATCTCTGGGATGTCATGCAGAGCATGAACAAGAACCTGATCCAGGTAATTGATATTCTAAGAGAAGATTTATCAGCTAAATCTATGCAAACCCTGACAGCCTCTCAAGCTCAAAAAAATAAGGAGAACATTGAAAATATGGATGGGGAATTAAAATCTTTACAAAATCTTACGAGTTTAATAATTAAAGATAAAGAAACTCTAGTAAAAAGAGTTGAGTATCTTGATAATCAGACCAGGAAGAACAACCTGAGATTTCTTAATTTTCCTAAAGCACCTTTAATACCACCTATAGATATGCTTAAGAAATATTTTGAAGAAATCCTAAAAATTCCTAAAGAAAGTTTCCCTCTTGTTGTTAAGACTCAATATATATTTGGGAAATCTTCTAAACCAGAACGCTTACCTGAATTGAATGTAACAGCTTTTCTAGAAGACTCTCTTGAGACAATTACACAAAGATTGACTTTATTAGTTACTTTTGCTTTTGAAGTTGACAGGAATAATATATTCCGCTTATATTTCAAGAATATGCAAGCCAGTTTTTTGGGGGGTAAAATTCAGATTTACCCGGATCTTACTAGAGATACGCAACGGAGAAGGCGAGAGTTTTTGGCTCTTAAACCGAGGACTCTCGCCTTAGGAGGGACTTATACCTTGAAGTATCCATGTAGATGCCTGGTAATAATTAGTAATGTTACTTATGTTTTTCTCGACCCCCAAAAAATGGCTGAATTTATAATTGCAAAGGAAAAGGGAACTGTCCAGCCCTGAATGGCCCCAATGGCATGCTGGTTGTACCATTTTGTGGATGTCTAATACTCATCTCTCTGAGTGATTGTAAGAAGGAAATGTATTTTCTTTTCCTTGTTTTTCCTTAAGGTTTTGTTTTCCTATATCTTGTTCCTCCAAATTATGGTGGTCAATATGTATATGTTTTTGTTTCCTGTTTATTAATCCTAATAATGGAGAGATTTATCTCTGTTTGTAATAATATCTTTAATCCTGCATTTATATTAATATGAATGTAATTTGTTGAAAAGCATAAATAAAATATATATAAAAAAAAAGATTTCTGTCCTCGTGCAACTCTTAACAGTAACACCCCTGTTACAAAGCTGTGCGGCAATGCCGACACAGCCCATTCACTTTAAATGGGCTGTGTTGGCATTGCTGCAGCCGGTAGCGTGCCTTTGTAAACAGGGGTAAATGAGGGAAAAGAAACTATTTTGGCTTTAGCTCGCAGAAAATTCGATTCAGGTACACTAGACATTTTCCTGTTCTGGAGGGTTTATGATCTCTGGGACCCTTTTACCAAAGTGTTCTGAAATCTGGAATTAATGCGGGATTTTAGCACGCACTAAGCCTAGATTTAACATGGCACTTTTTAAAGGCATTTTCTATTTTTTTGAATTTCAGGTCAGGCATTAATGTTTGTGTTAGGATATAGTGCCTGTGAAAGGTTAACACACAAGCCCTTAGGAGGCAGTAAGGGCTCCTGTTTTAAACTCCTTGTAAGCCAGTTGGTGTGCGCAGAACGCTTCTACACCCATGGCTCACCCCCTTCAAAACATGTTTTAAAAAATAACTAATGCATGATTTAGCGCATGCAAACAAGGAAACATACAGCAACAAGTCAGTTATTTATTTCCTGTGCCAAGCATGTGTTGGAGCTTAATGCCCTGTAGTAAAAGGGCCTCTGAGTTTGTACCTGTGGCAGTGGAGGTTAAGCAATTTGCCAAAGATCACAAGGTTCTTCATATTGTAAAAATATTATTTGCCCTTGTACTGTATATTCTATACCATCTTTTGAGTGTCATTTCTGTATGATGATTCCATATTTTAAAAACTACAACTGTCACTTCATTTCATTAGTGTATTTGAGGTAGAAGCTTTTAACTGTGCTTTTTTTTTTTTTTTTTTTTTTTTTGAACAATGAATTTTGTTGACGTGCATTAACAGCAAAAATGGATTTGAAGAAGGTTTGAGTACCTTGGGTCTAATATCTGGACTCTTCGGTGCAATGTGGTCTGTTGGGTACGTACTTGGTAGTCTTATTCTTGTAAACTCTGTAAAATTGGTTTTATTTAATTTATCGAAAGAGGTGGGCTTGGCATATACATTAAGTAAACACTCTGTAAAAAGAGTGCCTCCTGCCTTGGAGGAAATATATTTTTCTGTGGGAATTTTCAGGCGCCGTATATAGAATCTAGCTTATGACACCTACACCGCATAATAAGATGAACTAACAGATCTTAAAATAGTGCCACAAACCACTTAGCGATTAACCTGGTGGTCAGGGTATCCAAGCACACTCAAAATGAACAACCCGCCCAAATTGCCAGCAAAATATGAGTACTATTAAGAATCATATTGAGAATTTTTGCATAAAAATCGATTACACAATAGCACCCTCTAGCGTAGTTGAGGGGTAGCCTTACCCGAGCAGTGCAAACTGCAATATAAAGGCAAAAAGTGCATCTCCAGTAAAAGTGGCAAACCGTCCTCGAAAAAAATACACCGTTTATTGGCAAATGATGTGACATATCCACTTATGAATATACAATTTGTGACATCACAGGCCTTACTTATGCATGAGGTGAGCAACTGCCAATCAGCACTAAGCTGAGTGGAGGTACTATAAAGCTAAGCACTGTCCCAAAAAGATAAACTAAAAAACAAACAAAACGATGTAGTCCACTCATAATCATATCAGTTTCTACAAAGTCTGTGAACAAAAAAGTGACCGGTTCAAATATAAAATTTTCCATGGATTCCAAAAAGCCTAACCTCCCTGTTTACTAAAGCTTAGCTCGCGTTATCTGCAGCAGGGCCCATTTTATTCCTATGGGTCCTGCTGCAGATAACTCGAGCAAAGCTTTAGTAAACAACCCCCTGAATCTTTAATATAAATTAAATATTGTGATAACAACTTTAGTGGGGAAGGTCTTGAGTTACCTAGCTAGTGCACTATGATTAGCACATGCTACCTGGATAAGAGTTAACGTGAGAACATATGGAAACATAGAAATATGACAGCAGATAAAGGCCAAATGGCCCATCCAGTCTTCCCATCGACAGCATCCACTATCTCCTCCTCTCCTTAAGGTACCATACGTCTGTCCCATGCTTTCTTGAATTCAGACAGACTTTCTATCCACCATCTCCACCAGGAGGCTATTCCATGCATCCACCACTCTTTCTGTAAAAAAGTATTTCCTTAAATTACTCCTGAGCCTATAACCTTTTCATCCTATGTCCTCTCATTCTTGTGTGTGTGTAGAGAGAGAAAATAATTTTTTTTCACTTGCCCTTTTTCTTATTCTTTTTTAGATCATTTGTTGGGCCTACACTTGGTGGATTCTTAAATGAGAAGCTTCAGTTTGAGTGGGCTGCAGCCATACAAGGACTGTTCGTACTAATCATTGTAAGTCAGTCACTAGGACTAATGTGATATTCCTGTGGGAGAATACATGATCTAAATGAGATGTTTCCAATAGTAACTCGAGATATTCTCTTCTAGGGACTGATGGTTTGTGCATTCTATATTGTGGAGACCATGCAGGCAAGGAGGTAAGACACTGGTCATTTTTCTGCTTCCACATAAATAAGAGCCTAAACTATTAATTAAGCCTGACATAGGAAATGCTGTATAGAAGCCTTTCAGTGCACACATTTATACCAGTAGGTATTCACAGGATCTGAGGCAGAGGATAGAAGAATGATATCTGACCACCCTGTGAGTGTGACATGGGCTTTATAAATGGCTAGTGTAGGAAAACTTGTTTTGTTTTCTGCAATCTCAGAATCACAGCTTCTTCTGTTCATTTTTGTAGAGCTTCTAGACAGATGTGGAGATATAATCCGTTGTAAATATATTGTGTGCTATTTGAGGAAATTGTTTTGACACAAACTTCATTTACACTAATTCAAACACATTTTCTTTCTTTCTTTCTTTCTTTCTTATCTGCCACAAATTTATTTTTTCCTCTTACTATTTCACAGATCTCGTTTGCAGAATATTGACAATACAGACGACGAACGAACTCTGCTGCTAAATGCCAGAAAGGAGGACACGTGAAAATTGGTGATCTGGAATATTGTTGTAGTTGGTATGAAGATAAAATTGTGACCATTAAGCATGGCACAAAAGTTTTAAAACTAACAATGTAACCGAGAAGAATCCACATGCCAAGGAAGCTAGAAATTAAATGGTGTATTTGCAAAAAAAAAAAAAAGAGACAGTATTCAGTTTAAAAGAGGGCATTATGATATATATAAACAGATTTTAGTGATGTAATGTGTCAGGTACAGACATTGCTTTAACTGTAGTCCAGCAGTATCCATTTGTTTTTCATTTTGTGTTTGCAGTCCACATTTATTTCTAGAAAAAGTTTTGAAAACCTTTTTTTTTTTTTTTTTTTAATTCCTCAGAGTACTTGAGAGATTTTCCATACCCATGCTCCCCTCAACATCATACTAGAACTCTTTAAGCAATATTTTAGAAATGTACTGGGGTATTTTTCCAGTATTAAATTAATCCTTTTTGAAAAGTACAGAAAATGTCTGTGTGATTAATCATGTTGCTGTGGTGTGTGTATGTGTGTACCTTTCAGAAAAGTTCTGACAGCTGATGATACCCGTCTGCTGTTTATATTTGCCATATCCCTTTCGGAGATTTTTAGAAGAGAGGGAGCAGAAAAAAATTAAACCAGTTAATGTTTGTCATCTAATATCTTTGGGCCCTGTTTACAAAGGTGCGCTAGTGTTTTTAGTGCGTGTTAATGCTACAAGAATATATGGTTGTCTGTAGCAGTAGCGAGCGCTAAAAATTCTACAGTGCAGCTTAGTAAACAGGGCCCTTTATTTGCTATAGTAAATTGGGACTAACTTTTAGAACACGGGGAAAGCGTTTTAGAAATCACAGGGCTTGGTTTTAAATTTCATTTAGACAATGAAATCATAAGTACAGAATGAGAACCTCTCTGCATAAAGTAAATAAGAAAATCAAATATGGAAACCTTAGGCATGCTGAAATCCTTGCATGGAGTTTGTGCTCATCCGTTTACAGCAAAGTGTAAAATAGAAGTCTCCACTGCCATTCAGTGCAAGGGTAAGGGTGCTTTAGTTTAGAAGGGCAGCACAGAATGAGCAGTACTATATGCTGGGCTTCTTCTGAATTTAGTGTTATTAAACTTGTATTTAAAAAAAAATGAAACGGCATTGCTGCAGCCGTCTAGTTTTAATGATACCCATATTTGCATTGAATTAATCAGCATGACAACTAATACAGGGGTTCCACTTACCAAGGACCAGAAACTGGCGCAACCAGAATATGGAAAGAACTTCTTTCTTAAACAAATTGTCTTCCAAACATTTGTTAAAAATCTGAAAACTAGTCGTCTGTGTGTGTGTGTGTGGCTTTACGGGATACCTGACTAATGAAATGCAGTGTTCTGTGTTTGTAATCTGTAACACATTCTTGCATCAGGCCGGCTGCTGCTATGGTCCCTAGTTGATGACATGGGACCTGCTTAGAATAACATTAAGTATTTTCTTGTGGATTTTTCTTGTTTATAGCATCCTGTTGAAATGTCACACCACTCGCTCATTGGGTAAGGCTTTCCTGCTTGTTTTTGAAAGGATAATATTAATATCCTACATGCTGATGACCTCTGGCATCCGTTTTGTGTGTTATAAAGAGTGTGCACTTTATTTCTTGACCTATTTTGCACTTCAAAGGGAGGGAGGAGGAGGAGGAGAGAGAACATGTTGCATCTGTTCTTTTGGAATGTAAAAGAATTTGTAGAGGTTGCTCTATTTGTTTCATATAACTAATGGTGTTCACTTTTTGACTGATTGCGTTGTTATTTTGAAATAAAAAAAAAATGACCACAGTTTTTCATGCTGTAGAAATATGACAGACAACTAACTGCTCACACCAAATTGCACTCACAACTTCAGTACCAGCAATTGAATCTTCAGTAATCCAAATGTTACGCTGGAGCTAACAAAATTGACATGAACCCCTCTATAAAGACCGCAGCAGTGCTACTCAATGAGCATTGATTAGCCTCATTAAGATTTAGGCACTATATTTGTCACAGGTCTTTTTCTTGAAATATCTAATATAATAATTTGCACCTCCAACGTTCTGAAGCTGACTCCGTGGCAGTGTCGCAGTGAAGCCATGTAGTGTTCGTAATCGTACTCGCTCTCAGTGCCCCGCCCTCAGAGGGCAGGGAAAGCTGCATGGTAATGCGACGTCAGAAGGAACCCTCCATCCACCCATGCCCAGCGACTCTCCTCTCTCCCCTCCCTCCATCCGCCCATGTCCAGTGACTCTCCTCTCTGCCCTGCGCCCCCCTCCAGCCACCCAGGTTGTCCAGCGAATTCTTCGGGGCAGGCAGGAAAGATCCCCAGTCTTGCCTGCCAGCTGCTGGCGCTGACCCTCCCCCGCTGCCGGATCGCTCTTCAAAATGGCCGCCGAGACTTACAAGGGCAGCCTCCAAGACTTCAGCAGAAGTCTCGGCGGCCATTTTGAAAAGTGATCCGGCAGCGGGGGAGGGTCAGCACCGGCAGTGGGCAGGCAAGACTGGGGATTTTTCCTGCCTGCCGCGAAGAATTCGCTGGACAACCTGGGTGGCTGGAGGGGGGGCAGGGGAGAGAGGAGGGTTGCTGGACATGGGTGGCTGGAGGGGGTTGCAGGGGAGAGAGGAGAGTCGCTGGATATGGGTGGCTGGAGGAGAGGGGCAGGGGAGAGAGGATGGGGGCAGGGGAGAGACGAGGGTCACTGGACATGGGTGGCTGGAGGGGGGGGGCAGGGGGAGAGGAGGGTTGCTCAGCGGGGGGAGGATCAGCACCGGCAGCGGGCAGGCAAGACTGGGGATCTGTCCTGCCTGCCCTGAATAATTCGCTGGACAACCAGGGACTGGGTGGTTGCTTTCTTCAGGTGCTCGGGGGAGGGGGGAGGACAGCCGGCTTGCCCTCAAGAACAACCGGCTTGAACCCGGCATCCAGATCCGCAACTTGAGTGCCTCCTTACACGACGGGCTGGCCTTTTGTGCCCTGCTCCACCGCCCCCGACCTGACCTCATGTGAGTACCGACCGAGAAAGGGAAGGGGAATCGCTGTAAGAGTGAACCCCACACGGGAAAGTGGGTGAGGCTCTGCTGGCTCGGGGTAGGGCTGTGGCACCTCTGCTCTGACAGACTCCATCTTCCCCCCCCTCCCCCCCGAATACTGACGAAGTTCTGAGACGTGAGGAGGGGGAGAGGGTCCTGAGAGGAGAGAGAGGTAGGAGGGGAGGGGGCCCTGAGAGGGGGTCGTAAAACGAGAGAGAGGGGGAAGGGGGTTGGGGAGGGATGAGGAGGAGGGGGGAGGAGGGAGGAGGCCAGGGGAGAATGCAGAGTTTGATGCACATGTAGGGGGGAGGGCAACGGCCAGAGGAGAATTGCTGCACCACGATGGATGGATGGAGGGGGCAGGGGAGAGATGCTGCACATGGATGCAGCACAGAAGACGTTTGCTACATATGGATGAATGCAGGGGAGAGAGCATAATTGGTGCACACGGGACACACACTACACTCTCTCACTCACAGAGACAGACACATACATTCTGTCTCTCTCAATCAATCACACACTCTCTCTCTCTGACACACACTCTTTCTCTCTCACACATACTCACTCTCTGACACATAGAGGGGCGAAATAGGTCGCCGGCGATCTATTTTGGTGGCGGCGCAACAGCTGGCCGGAACCGTATTTTTGAAAAAGATGGCCGTCCATCTTTTTTTTCGATAATACGGTTTAGCCCGGCCACATGCCAGAGTTCACCGGGTTTGAGATTGCCAGTTTTGTTTTTCAGCGATAATGGAAAAAACTGCCGGCCATCTCAAACCCAGCGAAATCCAAGGCATTTGGTCATGGGAGGAGCCAGCATTTGTAGTGCACTGGTCCCCCTGACATGCCAGGACACCAACCGGGCACCCTAGGGGGCACTTCTAAAAATGTTCAAAAAATACACAAATAGCTCCCAGGTGCATAGCTCCCTTCCCTTGGGTGCTGAGCCCCCCAAACCCACTCCCCACAACTCTACACCATTACCATAGCCCTTATGGGTGTAGGGTGGCACCTACATGTGGGTACAGTGGGTGTTGGGGGAGGGGGTTTGGAGGGCTCAACACTTAGCACCACAAGTGTAACAGGTGGGGGGGGGGGGGGATGGACCGGGGTCTGCCTGCCTGCCTGCCTGAACTTAAGTGCACTGCACGCATTAAAAACTGCTCCAGGGACTTCCATACTGCTGTCAGGGAGCTGGGTATGACATTTGAGGCTGGCATAGAGGCTGGCAAAAAAAGTGTTTGATTTTAATTTTTTTTAGTGTGGGAGGGGGTTGGTGACCACTGGGGGAGTACGGGGAGGTTATCCCCCATTCCTTCCGGTGGTCATCTGGTCAATTGGGGCACCTTTTTGAGGCTTGGTCGTGAAAATTAAAGGACCAAGTAAACCTGGCGCTTTTGCGAGATCGCCTGCCATCTCCCGATTTATGTCGGAAGATCGCCGGTGATCACTTTTGAAAATAAGCCTGATAGTATCCCCCCTCCTCCCCTCCCAATATACACGGATAAGCATACACAAACACGCATGCTTTTGCAAATGTCAATCCTTGGATAAAGAAATGGGGAAGATGAACCTTCCAAGTTGATTCAGTTATTCCCACGGCTTTTTGTTTAGACCTTGAAGCAGTCAGCAGTTTTACAATGGGTACCTTGTCACATATTCTTTCCTTGTGGCTCATAAATGGATAAGACTCGGTGTTCTGCAATTCTGTCTCCCATGTGGTTCCAGCTAGACAGGCAAAACTTTTCCTGCTGATTAATAGAAGTCTGGAGCTTTGCCATCCTGAGCCAATTCTTTTCTCTGAGAAAGAGAGCTTCCCTTCCTAAATACAGAATAAGTACCTACAGCTTAGAAACAGAAATATGCATACCAAAATTGAACTGGAAAACTCAGTGAAGCTGGATTCTGCATGCCACACACTCTTGCAGAGATACATACAAAAATTAATCTTCTCCTGTTCAAAATACATATGTTAGAAATTCCTAAAACAAAATAATTTTCACAAACTTCCATAAAGGTTAAAAAAAATTATGTACAGTTTTGGAGAAAACCTGTGTCACCACAGCGATTGCATCAAAATGTATCCTGCTGGCAGGCCAGAACCAAAATCTCATCCAATACTGCTCAGCACTGGAACAAAGAACTGCCCTGGGTCTTGGGGGTTTTTTCACTTTTTTTTCTGTACTCTGTAATTTTTATGGATAGGTATGCAGAAAAATGAGCAAAGACATGGAAGAACAAAACTCCACAAAAAAAAAAAAAAATAGCAACAGCCAAACAAGAGTGGAGTAAAAATGCATAAAAAGAGTTGTGTAATCCAAACAGCCTTTAGTAATGAGACACGACACGGTCACAGACCTGACACGAGCACTGTGTTTCAGCTATGAAGTCTGCATCAGGAAGTCAACGTTTCAGATGGATGTAAAAGAGCCTTCCGATATCTACTGAAACAAAACTGGTTCATAATGTGGTAAAACATAGAAAGCAATAATTAACGTGTCATATGAAAATATTACGTTGTGAGCCCTGTTCTTTGCTAGCTCTGGTGGTTGTTTTGTTTCAGTATATATCATGTTGGGTCTCATTAATAAAGGCTGTTTGGATTTGCACACCTCTTTTTATGTTTTTACTCCACTCTTGTTTGGCTGATGCACAAAGATGAAAGATGGAAAATGCACAAGTGTTTAAAGCTCACTTAGGGACCTTTTTACAAAAGCTTAGCATGCCGTAATGAACATTAGCATGTGCTAAGTGCCACATGGCTCATACTTATGAAATAGGACACACACCATTTAGCTCATGCTAAAGTCCATTATTGTGTGTTAAGCTTTATTAAAAGGGCACACTAGAGGGTGTGGTTGCCTTTTAATAAGTTGTAATAAGCGTTAGTATGTGCTTAT
Source organism: Microcaecilia unicolor (assembly GCF_901765095.1). Lineage (NCBI taxonomy): Eukaryota > Metazoa > Chordata > Amphibia > Gymnophiona > Siphonopidae > Microcaecilia > Microcaecilia unicolor. Next base: position 342,532,734 of record NC_044033.1, read on the forward strand.
GGCAGCTTAAAAGGGCTTAGCGCATGACACACTGAGGCATCATGTGGTAAGTTTCAAATGTGCGCACACAAACCACACGTGAGACGATTTTAAAAAGTTTTCTGGGAGGGGACATTTCTGTGCTAATCACTGCATCTGTACTGCCATGTGTAGGATTAGTATGTGAGCCATTACTGCCTACAAAATAGGTGGTGGTAAGGACTCATGCACTAATTTTTGGTAATGGCTGCACGCTAATGATAATATTAGGGTGTGGCCATTTGGAAAATTGGCCATTTGGTGACAACGGTAAAAATGACCTTGCATGAGAAAGGCCTGCACATGACCTTCTGAAGCAACTTTCCATCGCAGCTTTGTAAAAGAACCTCCCACTGACTAAACCCCCCTATCTACTAAGCCACACTAGGTACACTAATGCCAACACAACCCATTCACTTTGAATGGACTGTCAGTGTTGCCATGTGGCAGCCGCTAGCATGCCTTAGTAAACCGAGGGGTAAACGTTTACAGAGTCACCTCTTGTATATCAATTTTATCTTTCGATCATAATGAATATGCATGAAAGAGATTTGCATATAATGGAGGCAGCGTATACAGATCAAGTTCATGCATATTCATTGTGGATATCCTGAAAACCTGGCTGCCAAGGGGTACTCCAGGACTGGACTTGGGAAACACTTCTATAAAGTACTCCTAAATTTAGGTATACTTTATAGAATACGCTTAGGTGTATTTGTTTTTCAGCACCAATATTTTAAGCGTGATATATAGAATCTAGCAGTAAATGTACAGGATGCCAGCACTTTGACAGGTCAGTACACACTTAGGCATATAAGTGGTTGTAAAGGGTGAGTGTAAGTGGCATAGCTAAATGCAAGGTAGGTGTTTACATGAGTGAAGTACGGGAGGGGCATAGGTGGTGCTAGCAGTCATGCTGTAAGTTATATGCAACCTTGCTGCTTGTACCTGCTCATAGCTGCACCAGGTCTATTATGGCTGATGTAACTGCAGACAGCAGAGGGAGTAGTGAAGGTAGCAGGGCTCTTCCACAAAAACACAGCGGACACAAGTTCTAATGGTCAAAATGTTTATTCTTCAAAACCCGACACAGTACTGTTTCAGCGAAAAGCCTGCATCGGGGTTCTGTATGTAAAGTCACTGCATGCTTCCACGGGATTGTCATCTTTTTAAAGATAGTTATTTTGACCTCTATTTTCATCAGTGACTTTACATACAGAACCCTGATGCAGGCTTTTCGCTGAAACACAGTGCTATGTTGGGTTTTCAAGAATATAGATTTTGACCATTAGAACTTGTCCGTTGTTTTTTTTGTGTGTGAAGAGCCCTGCTACCTTCACTACTCCCTCTGCTGGCTTATCTTCAAGTAGTGACACATGGTCTTCTGCAGTACCCTGTCTGATGTAACTGCAGACACATAAATATTAGGTGTACTGGTGCCTGGTTATGCTAAGACTCTATAATGGAATTTGGGCGCTTTGATGCTGATATAGAGTAGGATCTGTACACAGCAGTGAGTGGATGCCCAGTTATGCTAAGATCATTTAGGGGTCAATTCTCTGAGTGCCCACAAACATTCTGCAGGTAGGGGGAAATAAGAAAAAGAAATAGAGATGTACAAAAACAAAATTACAGGAATAGCTGTTCTGTACCCTTGTGCATTGGTTAGGCCTATCCCACGTAGATTATTGCAGCGGGATTTATGTGGGCTGCAAGATCTCTTTGAGAAAGTTCCAGACAGTCCAGAACACAGCCGCAAGACTGATTCTGGGGAACAACGATTTGCACATGCCCAGCCTCTGCGCTACAACCTACATTGTCTACCTGTAAAGGAACGTATTATTTTTAAAGTCTGCTCCTTAACCCACAAAATCATCTATGGCCTTGCTCCGGACTATATGCTGAACTTGATTGATCTTCCACCAAGGAATGCCACGCCTGCAGCAAGGTCATATCTCCAACTACACTTCCCAAACTGCAAGGGCGTCAAATATAAGCTGATTTTCACATCATCTTTCTGCTACTGGAGTCCTAAACACTGGCATGCTCTTCCGCAGCACCTCAAAACGCAAATGGGCCACATCCTCTTCAAAAAAATTGCTGAAAACTTACTTCTTTGTCAAAACGTACTCCCCTAGTTACTCTCCCCTAGTTACTCTGCTGATTAGTATTCCCATCGCATTCCCCCACCCTGCTTAGTTCCCCAGAGTTAGCTACTGCTCCCCTTGTCTATCCTTTGTCACCTTTAACTGTATTTACTCAATTTGTAATTTTTCTTAATTTATCTGTAAGCCACATTGTGCCTGCATGTGTGGGAAAATGTGGGATACAAACAGTGCTTTTTTTGTGCCGGTACGCAATGGTACGGCATACCGGCACCTTTTTTTTTGCTCCCCCCCGCCCCGTGACGGACGCAGTGCCAACCCCCATTTCCGGCCGCTGCTGCTTCTCCTGTTGAGCAGCAGCGGCCGCTACACACAAAAAAAAGATTTTAAAAAAACTTCAAACCTGGCTGAAACGCGGCACCCCGGCACTGTAGACAGCCATTAGGCATTGGCTGTTGCCCCCCGCAGCCGCTCCTCCTCTTGCCTCTATGTCACTGCGCTCCTCCGGGGTCTTCCTCCAGGGGCAGTGACGTAGAGGCAAGAGGAGGAGCGGCTGCGGGGCAACAGCCAATGCCTAATGGCTGTCTACAGTGCTGGGGTGCCGCGTTTCAGCCAGGTTTCAATTTTTTTTAACTTTTTCTTTGTGTAGCGGCCGCTGCTGCTCAACAGGAGAAGCAGCAGCGGCCGGAAATAGGGGCTGGTGCCGCGTGCATCGCGACTTCGCGCCGTTCGCGGGAAACTTGGCAGGGAGAGGGAAACCAACAGAAGGAAGGATTGGGGAGAGAGAGAGAGGGAAAACAACAGAGGGAAGGATTGGGGAGAGAGAGAAAGAGGGAAACCAACAGAGGGAAGGATTGGGGAGAGAGAAAAGAGGGAAACCAACAGAGGGAAGGATTGGGGAGAGAGAAAACGAGGGAAACCAACAGAGGGAAGGATTGGGGAGAGAGAGGGAAAACAACAGGGAAGGATTGGGGGAGAGAGAGGGGAAAACAACAGAGGGAAGGATTGGGGAGAGAGAAAACGAGGGAATTCAACAGAGGGAAGGATTGGGGAGAGAGAGAAAGAGGGAAACCAACAGAGGGAAGGATTGGGGAGAGAGAGAAAGAGGGAAGGATTGGGGAGAGAGAGAAAGAGGGAAACCAACAGAGGGAAGGATTGGGGAGAGAGAAAAAGAGGGAAGCCAACAGAGGGAAGGATTGGGGAGAGAGAGGGAAAACAACAGGGAAGGATTGGGGGGAGAGAGGGGAAAACAGATGGAAGGATTGGGGAGAGAGGGAAAAACACAGATGGAAGGATGGGGAGAGAGAGGGAAAAACACAGATGGAAGGATTGGGAAAGAGAGAGGGAGGATTGGGGAGAGAGGGGAAAACAGATGGAAGGATGGGGAGAGAGAGGGAAAACAGATGGAAGGATGGGGAAAGAGAGAGGGGAAAAACAGATGGAAGGATTGGGAGAGAGGGGAAAACAGATGGAAGGATGGGGAGAGAGAGGGAAAAACACAGATGGAAGGATTGGGGAGAGAGGGAAAAACAGATGGAAGGATGGGGAGAGAGGGGGAAAAACAGATGGAAGGATGGGGAGAGAGAGAGGGAAAACGGAAAGATGGGGAGAGAAAGAGGGAAGACGCTGGATGGAAGAATGCAGAAAGAAATAGGGGAGAGAAAGCAGAGCTGCTGGATGGAAAAGGGGAATAGAGAAAGACTGGAGAATAAAAGGAAGGGCATGGGGAGAACAAGGGTGAGGAAAAGATGAAAAGCCACAGGTAGATGAAGGAAATTAAAGAATGGATAGTAAGAATGAATTAAATCTGGACAGAGAGAGCCTGAAAAATATTGAAGAAAGCAAAGAAAAAGTAGACAAAAATGACAAATGGCACAGAAGAGTTAAGCGAAAACAAAGGAAAGCAGAATCACAGACTGGGACCAATATGGAAAGAAAAACAGTCACCAGACAACAAAGGTAGAAAAAAAATAATTTTATTTTCATTTTAGTGTTTGTAATATGTCCAATTTGAGAATTTACATTGGCTGTCTTATTTTGCACTGGGTATACGATATTTTTTTTCTCCTATAGTACTGTAATATTTTCAATGATGTCTGTTTATATGCGCCATGGCTGGTGTAGGGGGTGTGGTTAATGTGGGTGTGGCTATCATAGGGGTGGAGCCATATGTGGTGACCCCGCCCATAATGAGTACCGGCACCTTTTTTTCTACAAAAAAAGCACTGGATACAAATGAACCATAAATAAATAAACAATCGAGTGGGATGTTATCAAAGTGGACTACCATTGACATGGGTTATTTTACCACAGGTTCCCATTTTATATAATGAGATCCTGTGCTAAAATAGTATGACTTCTAAAATAACTCTCCTTAGCAGTAACTTCTCCCCTAAATGGCATACTGTAGAGCAGGGTTTCTCAGCCCAATCTTTGGGACATACCTACCCAGTCAAGTTTTCTGGACACCAATAATATGTATGAGATAGATTTGCATACAATGGAGGTAGTACATGCATATTCATCGTGGATAGCCTGAAAACCAGATTCGCTAGATGTGTCCTGAGGACTAAGATGACAACCCATGCTCTAGAGGAAGAAGCAGGGCCGTGCCAACCAAGTAAGCGGGGTAAGCACCGCAGGGGGGCGCCTGCCTTCAAGGGCGCCGCGCCGGCTGCGGTGCTGCCAGTCGAGTTCTATTTCAAAATTTAAAAAATAAACCGTACCACGTTGGCACGTCGGCGCCTATGCGCATGCGCTGCTGCCTTCCCACGCACAGTGCTCGGGCTCGGATCTCCTCCCTCCCTCCCCATCAGTGCCTAGACATGTCCGCCTGCGAGCTCTACACCTGGGTAAGTGAAGCGGGAAATCTATCTCCAGCTGCTCAGCGAGCGGCGGGGGGAGGATCGCGATTTATCTCTTCAGCTTTGCTTAGCAGGCGGGAAGGCATGGCCTTAGCTTCCTTGCTGCTGTTTCCTGAACTAGTACCGGGGCAGGTGTTGCTTGCGGTGTGGCAAGTTCTCACTCTGACTGAGTCGAGGAAGACCAGAAGCGGATGGAGGGCCTTGGGGTGGAGCTGCTGCTTGTCACAGCCAATGTGGACTCCATGTGTGACAAGCTGGGTATCGGGGGAGGGCAGGGTCTGCCCTGAGGAAGGCCTGTAGTGTCCACGCAACTCCGGCTCCTGCAGTTGTGAGTCTGCAGCGGGGGGTGGGGTGGGGGGGGGGGGGACACAAAGCACAAACCAACTTGCCAAACTCTCTTCTGACAGTATGTCTCCCTGGACGTAGTGAACAAGTTTGTACTCTCTGCTGACAGTACTCTTTCCTGGACACGCTTGAACAAGTTTGTGCTATAGTGGTGATGCTCAAGCAACCACTGCACTCATACAGTTGACATTTTTGACAGATAGGACTAGCTGTTCGTTTATGTGCTATTAATTTTACTATTATTTTGTGCAACTAGATTTTGTTTGAGTTTATTATATTTGTTGTGACTCATGGCTTTAGTACTGGGCGCCTGCCTTCAAGGGCGCTGCGCTGGCCGCGGTGCTGGTGGTCAAGTTCTATTTCAAAATTAAAAAAATAAACTGTACCGTACCGCATTGAGAGAAAGGAGATGCCACACGGGGGGGGGGGGGGGGGGGGGGGGAGGGGTGCCAACTGATAGTCTGCAGGGGGGCGCCAGAGACCCTAGGCACGGCACTGGAAGAAGTTATAAATAATGCACAAGATGCAACCATGTTTTTTGATGGAAAGGAAGGTCTGAAGCAAAATTTGAGGCTTTGCATGAATTAGCAAAAAACTATGGCCTAATTGATAGCTAAAGAATATGCCACCCAGGCCTGCAGGATTATTTATGTTTTTCTGTGGTACATACTTTTTATTCACAAATTGCTTTTTTTTCCAAATCAGTTCAAGGCTTGGTGTTAGTTACAACATTGGACTATTACCTTGATCAGATCATACCCCAGTCCTTCTAGGTCTCTCCAGTATGATCTCTCTCAGATTTATTTATTTATGTAATCATTCATTTTATTTTTATTCTACTACACAGTTTCTAGACTGCACTATCCTAGGTGTTTTACCAAAAAATAATATAATACCTACAAACATACACATAACACAGAATCCAGCATAACAACTTATATAATCTTTCACTAGTTAAAAGCCTGAGTAAAAATATATGCCTTGAGACATTTACCAAAAATAAAGTAACTGCTTCATCCATAGTTTTGAGTGGTTTACAATAAAACATACATAAAAGTAATTACAAAGTAAAATAAACAGACAACAGCAGATGTTCCAGATCAACTTTGATATTGAGTCTGCCCTTGGTACTGAATAATTTGATCTGTCAGGGAGTGGAAGAGTTATTAAAGACTACTTAGTACATAATACCAATGAGGAGCCAGAAACAGGAGATGTATGAGATGCACTGGGGGCCCCTTTTATTAAGCCACGTAGGCACCTATACGCGCCAACACGCGTCAATTTTGAGTTACCACGCGGCCATTGCCATAATTTCATTTTTGACGCATGTCCACTACACAAGCCAGAAAATATTTTTATTTTCTGGTGTGTGGGCGGTAATCCGCATTTTATGCACGTAGATCATTACCGGCCAGTTACCGCGTGAGACCTTACCGCTAGGTCAATGGCTGGCGGTAAAGTCTCAGACTCAAAATGGATTCGTGGAAATTTTCATTTTGCCGCATGTCAGCAAAACTTTTAAAAAGGCGTTTTTTTACAAGTGCGCTGAAAAATGATTGTGTGCACCCAAAACATGTGTCTACACTACTGCAGGCCATTTTTCAGCGTGCCTTTGTAAAAGGGCCCCTAAAAGCAATGATGGGGGACTATTTATTGAGATAAGGATCAGAGTGAAAGGGAAGAAGGAAAAGAGGATGAAAGTTTAGAGAGACCTTGTAGGAATTAGAGCAGAAGCACAAGCACCATCGGTATCAGACACCAGTTCGCGAACTTCAGTCCGAAGCCGGGCTCGTCTCGACTCCATGGAAACGTGGCCATGGTGGGTACGCCGAGAGGAAGACTCCCGCACCGGCGGCGATGAAGCTCCCTCCATCGACGTCGTCTGGGAGGCAGCCGAGGCCGGTACCGCAAGCGATACCGGGGTCGGGGACCTCACCATGGGCGAGGAGCCAGCCGCTGCTTCTCTCAACGGCACCGGAGGCGCAAGCACCCTCGGTACTGGAGCAGACGGGCGCAGCAACTCTTCCAGGATTCCTGGAAGGATGGCTCGGAGGCTCTCGTTAAGAGCGGCCGTCGAGGAAGGCAGTGGGGCCGGTGCAGGCGGCGAGCTCAGAATCTGCCTGGGGTGCGGAAGCGGTACCAGGCTGTCCGGAGCAGAGCGCATCGACACCTCTTGTATGGAGGGCAAGCGGTCCTCCCGGCATCGATGCTTAACGGGTGCTGAATCCTTCGGAGCTCTTGGTACCGTGACGGGAAGGCGACCGATGATGATGCTTCTTCGCCTTTGCTCAAAGCACTTCACCGGTACCTCCCGGTACCGAAGAGGAGGACGTTGAATCCAAACGCCTCCTCGGGGCCGGGTCCGAAACAGGTCGACCCCGGGGGGCCTGTACCACGGGAACCCTAGAGGCAGGCAGAGACCTACTTGAGGGCTCACTGCTACCAGCAGGGGAATGGACAGCCCTCACCTGCGCTCCAGATGGTGATGCACCCTCCGACGACATCGATACTGTCGATGACCTCAGTACCGCAGGTGTTGAGGTACTGGATGAGGCTCCGAACAAAAGGTTCCACTGAGCCAATCTCGCTGCCTGGGTCCTCTTCTTCAGCTGAAGACAAAGAATGCAGGCTTGGGGACGATGGTCAGCCCCCAGACACTGAAGACACGAAACGTGCCTATCAGTGAGCAAAATCGCCCGGCTGCACCACATGCACTTTTTGAAGCCGCTGGCAGGCTTTGATGACATGGGCGGAAAAATTGCGCAGGCGAAATCAAAATTTGCGATGATGCCAAACAGAGCACCAAGAAAAAAGGAAAAAACCCGTACGGGTGGCCAAAAAGGCTGCTTCCGACGAACGAAAAGAAACTTAACGGGAAAAAACTAAGAACAAGAGGAAAAGTTTTTTTTTAACAATAACACGAATGGAGAAGTTCAAGAACACTTTCCGAAGAGGATAAAAGGCGGCAAAAACGCGCGAGGCGTCTCCTTGAGGCACAGAACCACCGTAAACAGCCATTCAGAGCCGTGGAAAAAAAGAAGACTGAAGGGCACGCGCTCGTTTCGGGCGGGAAGACAGTCACGCATGCGCGTCATGCATGCGCACGTGAGGACTAGAAAACTTTGTTGCTAGGGAAGATCACCGATGCTGGGGCTGCCGTTGGACGTCACCCACATGTGAGAACAAGCAGCCTGTTTGTCCTCGGAGAAATATAGATAAACTGAGAGCTTGTTGGTTAACAGGTCACTTGTCCAGGCCTTCAGTGATACCCTATTTTTTGGAGGCCGGGTAACCCTGTGTGATTTATTTTCTTATTTGGGAGTAGTTTTGGATATGCAGTTGCGATTTGAACAGTAGATATCGTGAGTGATTCGCTCAGGGTGCTATGCTTTACATAGGTTGTGGAAGGTTTGCCCTTATTTTGATGATGCAACCTTGAACCTGTTTATACACTCCCTAGTCATTTAAAATAGTAATGTAGTCAAATTGGAATTGCCTATTATCTCCTTAAACAATTGCATACTTTGCAAAATGCTGGTATTAGATTATTAGTAGGGATAGGGTGGAGAGAACAAGTTATGCCTTTATATGTCGGTTACCATTGGCTCTGCATGGAGTTCAGAACTTTGTATAAAATTTTGATATTGACTTATAAAATATATGAAGGACACCCACTTTCTTGGTTCCATTGATTCAGTTTTACAATCCACAGCGGACTTTGCGTTCCGTGGATTCTATTTTACTGGCTTTTCCTAGGACGCAGCAAGCACACCTCTCTGTAATGTGAGGCAGTGCCTATTATTGGTGTGCACCTTATTTGTGGCATCAGTTATCATATTCTTTGTGGATTGAGACTTCTTTGAGTTAATTTAAATCAAAATTGAAATCCTATTATTTCTCGCAAGCCTTTGGATCTTGCGGTTAACCTGGGTCATATCTGAGAAGACTTGCAGAATGCTGGTAGTTGGGTTAAGTGGAATAGGGAAGATTTGTTTGTCCTGTGTGAGTGGTGTGAGTGTGTCTTTCCTTTACTGATTTGCTTTCTCTTCTGATTAATTTTTTTGGATTGAAACCACTCTGGTCTTATGAAGAATGGTATCCCTTGCATCAGCCCTATTTTCACTAAAAGATTGTCATTAGCTTTCCAGGTGGGAAGATGCCCTTTTAATCTCTTAGATAAAGTTATGTGGTTCCTGAGTTAGTCCATTTTATTAAGGAAATTAAAACAAAACAGAAGAAAAGGTGATAACTTTTAAAAGTGATAATACATTTTTTTGACTAGGTTTCAAAAAGTTAAAACTTCCTTCCTCATGTCAGGTCAATATGAGCAAACGACAGTGTTAAAATATATGAGTAAATCATAAAAGCATTCCAATGACATTCTTAAGGAGAAAGGGATAGAGGAGGGAGAGATGAATGTGTGATCCCAAGGTGACAAAGAAGAATTTTATGGTTTATAATGTGGTAGGAAACCCAGAAGGTTGATGCTGACAGCACTAGCCATCTCGGCTCTATCTGCTCTTTTGATGGGACAGTGTATAGGACTGAACAGCTCCATTCACAGGCTTGGGGACTCTTGGAAAATGTTCCCAGCCCCTCCATCTGGGTGATATTATCAAGTCATGATTCCTCCCTCTGACTGGCATTACTTGAGTGGTGATGGCCCATAGAAGTTATGAGCCTATTAAAGAACCTGAGGAGAGCTCTGTGGAGGTAAGTTATTTGGGTTGCTGGCAATACTGCCTAGATCCATACGTTGAATTAGGTGGTATATCAAACATGCAATAAACATAAGCATAAACCCATAATGATGGGATTTGGACATTATAAGAGATGCTGGGGAGTGCCTGTAAAGGAGTCTTAATGCACAATCTATTGTTAATGAGCTCAAGTTCATTAATGATTTCAATGAGTAAGAATATCTGGTTATTGCCAGTCATAGAAACCTGGACTACTTGTGAAAGGATGTTTTAGTCTCTCAATATTGTTCTGATGACTGAATTTTTTTCTGGTGAAAAGGGTAGGTAAGTGAGTTGGTGGGGGTGGGGGTGGGGGGGGGGGAGTAGCTGTATATGTTATACAATTTGGAAATTTGGAATCATGAGATGGTAGTTGTACCAAAGGGGATGGAAGCTTTGTTGAGTTATATTAATTGGCAAGGGCAAGGATTATTATCAGTTATGTTCTCCCCCCCCCTACCCCCACCCCTTTGGGGAAAATGCAGAGTATATGGGATCAAGTGTTGGATATGTTAGGAGATTTGGTTTTACATTTTTACCTCTTAGTGGATTGTGTGATTTTAATATGCAAGTGGATGTGAAAGGTGCAAATGTTTGTAATTTTTTGAGAAGGATAGCAGATTTGGCCTTATGTATGTAGGGCTGCCAACTCAATAGGCTGGGTATGTTTTAGGTTTGTTGTTTTGTTCTGATGTTGAGAGAGAGAGAGAGAATTTTAATTTTGATATAATGGAGGTGTGTCCCTTTTCTGATCTAATTCTTTATCTGTTTTATTAGATTTGGCAGGAAAAATGTGTGCAAAGAAGGAACAAGGGCAGGGGAGAAGTGGGTTAACTTGAGAGAAGGTTGAGATAAAAAGGTTGAATGTGGGGTTAAGTGAAAAGGTATTTTTAGATGAATAATAAAATCTCTGAATAAATGGGTATACAACTGAAGTGAGGGGCTAGAATTGACTTTGAAAAAGATCACCCTTAAGTGAAAACAGAAGAGAGATGGACATTACAGCATTAAATCTTGAAAGCATTAAAAAAAAAACCCTTTGCATAAGCAAGAACAGGAATGGGTGGGAAACCCTAAAGTTATAGGTAGGAAAAATGGAGAAAATTGGCTAAACATTGACTTCAAATTTTGAAGGCTAAGAAAGCTTTTTATAGCACATCTATCTCCTCAGCTGCCAATTGTACAAAACAGAACTGTGAATTACACAACAAAACAAATCTTATCTTCAAAAGGCAGCTGCCAGTTTCTCACAGGAGACTGCTAGTGGAATTGGTTATTGCAGAAGGAAAAATCCAAGACTGAGATAGGGATTAGTGGAAATGTTCTAAGTTGGATTAAAGGCTTTCTTTCCTCTAGATCTTATCAAGTAAGCACCAACTCAGTTTTATCACCTCCGTGGAAAGCAGACTGTGGAGTCCCGCAAGGTTCGCTTCTATCTCCCACACTCTTCAACATAATGGTGATCCCATTGGCCAAGACCTTATCTAACCTAGGTGTTAACCCATTCATTTACGCAGATGATGTAACAATTTATATTCCCTTTAGATACAATTTGACCAAGATCTCTACTGAAATTAACCATGGCCTGAACATTATGCACTTGTGGGCATCCTCTTTTTTCAACTTAAACTTAATGCTGAAAAAACACATTGCCTTATCCTATCATCTCAACACAATAAGTTTAAACCTTCAATCTTAATAACTCCCAACCTTACCCTTCCCATCTTAGAGACCCTAAAAATACTGGGAGTTACCCTTGACCGCAACCTTTCACTTGACAGTCACATAAATTCCACTACTAAGAAAATGTTCTTCTCGATGTGGAAACTTAAACGGAAAAAACCTTTTTTTCCCCGAGAGAAGTATTTTGTCAGCTAATACAGTCAATTGTATTATGTCACCTGGATTACTGCAATGGAGTTTATGCAGGATGTAAAGAACAACTCATTAAGAAACTTCAGACCGCCCAAAACACAGCGGCCAGATTAATCTTTGGCAAATCAAAATTTGAAAGTGCTAAACCCCTTCGAGAAAAACTACACTGGCTTCCTGTCAAGGATCGTATCACCTTTAAAATATGTTCACTAGTGCATAAAATTCTTTATGGTGAAGTCCCAGGCTATATGACTAAATTAATCACCCTTCCACCCAGGAATGCATCAAGATTCTCCCGTTCTTACCTAAACCTTCATTATCCAAGCTGCAATGGACTCAAATACAAGTCCACATATGCCTCATCCTTCTCCTTTATTAGCTCACAACTATGGAATGATCTTCTGAAAGCAATAAAAACCAACCAAAATCACTACATTTTAGGAAATCTGTAAAGACCATCTTATATGGAAAAGCCTACCCTAATGACTCATCTTGTGTCTCCACCCCCTGGAAACAAATCAATTTAATGACACTTTTTGGACATATTCACTCTTCCCTCCTTTCCCCCCGTCTTCCTTATTCCTTTTTTTTCTTTCCCCATCCTCTTCACTATTTTCTATTTAGTTTTTATCTTGTATTAGTTTAATTTACCGGATCGGCTTTTGCCTTTGAGGTACGATGTAAGTCACATTGAGCCTGATGCACTTGGGAAAATGTGGGGATGTAAATGTGATAAATAATTTTTTATTTTTATTGATTTTTACAAATTCCACAAAAGAAAATACACATTATATTAAAAGCTACAAACATCTTACCAAAAATGGAAGGAAAAAATTATATAATATATACCACATCATGGAGAGCTGAACTTAACCATGTGAGCTAGGAATCCTATTATTCAATTTTACAATGAGAGTAACAGAAACCTCCCGTCCATACCCATCACTAACTGTTCACTACTTATTCATCAAGAAACCTTCCAGTTGAGCAGGGTCACTATACACATGGGGCCCAATATTCAAAGGGGCCCTTTTACTAAGCCACGGTAAAAAGTGGCCTGCAGTAATGTAGGCGCATGTATTGTGCACGCAGCGGGCCAGTTTTTACCGTATCTACTATAGAAAACATTTTTTTTTTTTTTAAATCATTTATTTATAATTTTTTCATTTTACAAGGATCACTTGCAAAACAGTAAAACAGAGATGATTGTACATTAAAACAATATTAGAAGAAAAAAACAATCTCAACAAGATAAATGGATTTTATACAATCTTTCTCTTTCTTAGACCACAAAATAAATAGGGAGAGTGAAACAAGACAAGGAGATCAATTTAAGCAACAGCAAACAAAGAAAACGTGGTATTAACCCGATTATCCCGCTATTATTTATCTAAATCATTATTCCACATTGATCATCTGGTTGGTTTCTTCAAGACCATAACAGTGCATAGTCCATCAGTTTCATTGGAAACATACTTATTGTCCAATATTAGTGAAAGTAATACACCTGATTTCATTTTTTTTCCCTTTTAAAACCAGAAATTGTTTAACAATACAAACCCTTGAATCTCCAATCCAATTCCCGCTGATTAAAGTAATCCCAGTTTCACAGGCTTCACTCCTTTTGAATTAATATATTAAGAGGAATCATTTCAGAGGAAAAAAAAAAACATTAGGAGTCATACCCGGAACTCTGGGAAAACAACAATCTCGATATTAATCATCTACAACAATATTCATTTTGTTCACATTTTTTCTGGTCTTTTATCATTTTCAAATCTTAACCGTTTCCTACTTCAGTAGAACTTCATTTGCTGTATATTCTCAAAGGATTCGATTAGATTATCCATGTGGCTCATTAACAAGACTATATCTGAAGCAAAGTCATTCTCTACCACCGTCAGGAGAAAACATTTTTTTTTTTTTTTTTTAATGGGATGAGAAAAGGGCCTCCAGTAAAAATGAAACTAGCATGCACCCAAAACCAGCCTGAGCTCTTAACACCACTCATTGATCTAGTGGTAAAGACTTGTGCTCTACACGCATGCCAAGTGCCGATTACTGTTGGAACCGGTGCGTGCAGGAGGAAATAAATAATTCATCCATGCATTATGGGCGCGTGCCAAATCTGAAATTACCGCCAGGAAGGTACGCTGGTCTGGCGGTGTATGGTGTACAGCACTGCGTATGCCTTGTAGCGCTATAGAAATGTTAAATAGTAGTAGTAGTAGTAGTCTCATTTGGGCATGCGCCGCACATGCATAGAGCCTACCATGGCTTAGTAAAAGGGCCCCAAAGTAATTTAAGTGGGCAGGAGAGGCTTCAGCCTGCTTAAATCGCCTGGGGCTGCCCAACTGCCAATATTCAGAAGCACTTAACCATACAGTGCTATTGAATATTAGCTCTGACCAGGGGCGTAGCCAGACATTGGCGGGAGGGGGGTTCAGAGCCCGAGGTGAGGAGGTACATTTTAGCCCCCCCCCCCCCCCCCCCCGCTGCCACCACCAACTTTGACCCCCCCTGCCGACAACCCTCTCGACCCCCCCTCCCGCCGCCAACCCTCTCTCGCTGTCACCATTGGCTACCTTTGCTGGTGGGGGACCCCAACCCTCGCCAGCCGAGGGCCTCTTCTTCCTTCATTCTGTTTCTGAGTCTGACGTCCTGCACGTCAGACTCAGAAAGAAAACGAAGGAAGAAGACGACCTCGGCTGGCGGGGGTGGGGTCCCCTGCCAGCAAAGGTAGGCGACAGCGACAGCGGATTGACGGCGGGAGGGGGTCAAGAGGGTCGTTGGCAGGGGGGTCCAGGGCCAAATCTACAGGGGCCCAGGCCCCCGTGGCCCCATGTAGCTACGCCCCTGGCTCTGACTATCCATAAAAAAAAAAAAATTGGTAGGTCAGAGGCAGTACAGCGGATGGCATTGGAGAGGAGCTGGCGGTTATGTGAATGCCGGCTATATTCAATTCTGGGAACCACACAGCCAACCCAGCCAAGTTAGAACAGCTAAATAGGCCAGGTAACTATGCATGTCACAGCACTGAATATTGATCGGCACCTGCATAACTTTTTAAAAGTCTGGAGATCCCCCTCCCGCCCTCTGAAGCGTCCCCCTCCTTCCTCTCCCCCTCTCCCCAGTGCAGATAACCCCCCCCCCCATGCCTACATTCCATCACTGGTGGTCCAGTGGGGGCAGGAGTGAGTCCTTGTGGCTACCTAAAAAAATGGCTGTCACAACCTCTCACAGCAGCTTGCAGTTTTTGACATGCTCTGACGGAGTGAAATGCTCACAAACTGTCAACAGCCACTCTCATGTATACAGTTAGCATATTCAGTGATAGGAATTTGCACAAAGCTTCCCATTCTCATGGATCCATTGCCTGAAATAGGGCACAGAGGAATTTTGAGTTTATGATGATCACATGGCATAACACTTAATAAAACCTAACGTGGAACTGATAACAGCTGGACTTTGTTCCACTAAGAATCAGGTTATATGAAAGCAGCGCACATTTATTTCTCAGTGACTGCACATTTCAGTCATGTTTTCCTTTCAGCTAAACTTTTGCCTTTTCATTTTCCTTCTATTAGTCTGTAGGACTAGTTCCTTGGATACTTATGTTGCTGCTGTGTATGAGCATGCTGTTATTTTACCACCTTTCACTGAAACTCCTGTTACTTCTGAAGAAGCCTTGATGCAGATGAACAAAAATATAGATATCTTGGAAAAAGCAGTCAGAGCAGCAGCACAAAAGGTAACGTCTGCTTGATTTTTTTCATATATTTGCACAAAAGTAAATTATTGCACCTAGAGGGCAGTGCGCTAACTTGAAAATTTATGTTGCAAAGGGAACTTCACAGAAAATTGCTTAAAATGCAAAAATCCCCAAATACGGAGTTTGTCATGAATTTTTATGTGTGAAATCCTAATTGTAAAAAACAGTGGAAACTTCACAATGTTGCAACAAAATATTACATTCATAGGGGCCCTTTTACTAAGCGGTGGAAAGCACTTGCGCATGCTTACTGCATGCTGAAAAAGCAGTGCTGCTGGACACGCTCAGGAGTTCCACAGTAGTTCTTGGATCACTGCATACCAATCCCCTACTAAGAACTTCAGAGTAGCCATACTGGGCCAGACCAATGGTCCATCTAGCCCAGTATCCTGTTTTCCAAACAGTGCCAAGCCAGGTCACAACTACCTGGCAGAAACCCAAATCGTGGCAACACTCCATACTACAAATCCCAGGGCAATCAGTTGCTTCCCATGTCTGTCTCAATAGCAGACTATGGACTTTTCCTCTAGGAATTTGTCCAAGCCTTTTTAAAATCCAGATACATTAACCACTGTTACCACATCCTCCAGCAAAGAGTTCCAGAGCTTAACTATTCTTTGAGTGAAAAAAATAATTTCCTCCTATTTGTTTTAAAAGTAGTTCTGTGTGTGTGTGTGTGGGGGGGGGGGGGGGGGGGGGGGGGGGGGGAGGTTCTTGAAGCCAAATTTAGGCTGTTAGGTAGAATGCTTAAGTCCAGATCCTCCAGGGCAGCATTTTTAGAGATGCTCCCCGTTCCACGCGCAGGACCCAAAAGGCAGGCAGAGCTCCGAAGTCTCAATGCGTGGTTGAGATGATAGTGCAGGGGATGAGGGATTTAGATTTGTTAGAAATTGGGTGACGTTCTGGGAAAGGGGGAGAATGTTCTGAAAGGATGGGCCCCACCTTAACTGGGATGCGACCAGGCTGCTGGCGTTAACTTTTAAAAAGGAGATAGAGCAGTGCACTGGTCCCCCCCACTACCCACAACTATACACCACTGCCATAGCCCTTACGGATGAAGGGGGCACCTAGATGTGGGTACAGTGGGTTTGTGGTGGGTTTTAGAGGGCTCGCTGTTTCCTCCGCAAACGTAACAGGTAGGGGGGGATGGGTCTGGGTCTGCCTGCCTGAAGTGCACCGCAGTACCCATTAAAACTGCTCCAGGGACCTGCATACTGCTGTCATGGACCTGAGTATGACATCTGAGGCTGGCATAGAGGCTGGCAAGTAATATTTTTAATCATGGTTTTTTGAGGGTGGGAGGGGGTTAGTGACCACTGGGGGAGTAAGGGGAGGTCATCCCCGATTCTCTGTGGTGGTCATCTGGTCATTTCGGGCACCTTTTTGTGCCTTGGTCGTAAGAAAAAAACGACCAGGTAAAGTCGTCCATGTGTTCGTCAGGGACGCCCTTGTTTCTTTTGATTATGGGCTGAGGACATCCAAGTGTTAGGCACGCCTAAGCCCTGCCTTCGCTACGCCTCCAATTCGCCCCCTTGAACTTTGGCCGTCACTGCGATGGAAAGCAGTTGCGGACGTCCAAAATCGACTTTTGATTATACCGATTTGGATGACCCTGTGAGAAGGACGTCCATCTTCCGATTTGTGTCAAAGGATGGGCATCCTTCTGTTTGGAAAATGAGCCTGCAAGGGAGCTTTAGTGTGGAGCAAGGAGACTAGAGGAGAAATGAAGGCAGATGGGAACATAGAAGTGAGAGTTCAAAGGAGAGCAGGAAACAAAGGAGGGGTGAGGCAGGTCCACAAGAAAGTGGGATAAAGGATAAAGAAAGGGATGAGTGAGGGAAGAAAGGGATGGGTGGAGGAGAAAATGTGTGAGAAAAAAAATAAGAGAAAGATTGTAGGAGAGAGGTGATAAAGTGGAGGAAGATACATATAATAGAGATGTAGTGAAATGGAAGAATTAAAGAAGGAAAGGATGAAAGATGTGGGAGAAATGAAGGAGGGACACAAAGGAGAGCTGAGAGAAAGAAGGGGGTGTATGTCTAAGGGCTCAGCTAGTGAACATTGAGGGAGAGCAGGCGTGCTGTGTGTGCAACGCAGGTGGGGAAAGATAATGTGTGATTTAAGAGGGAAGTGTGGTTTGTACGTGTGAATGAGGGATGAATGTATTGTACAACATAAGTTAGAAAAAAGAGGGAAGGGAACAGGAAAGAGTGTAGTAAATACTATGCGATGGAAGAAAGAAATAACCAAAGGAAAGAATACAAAAATGATAAAAAAGAAAGGACATAATGGGATCAAGACAATGAATAAAGGGGTAACAGGGCAGCAACATCTAGAAGAAAGCCTGAGAGAACTGAATGGATAAGAGGAATTAGAGGGGGAAAAGATTTAAATGATTGAAAATATACTGGGTAACATTCAGCTTGTGGCAGGCAGCATTTTTTTTGCAAGGCTGATGGTCGCAGAAGGAATTAAACCCTAGTATTTGGTGACAGGCCATATGTATGATAAGCAGTCAGTGAAAGTTTTCTGAGTACCGTTGATATGTGTTGCTCCTAGCTAGATAATTATCCATGTGTAGGTGGCACTGCTCGTTTTCTGGTCCTATGTACCGGGTTAGTTATCTGGGCATCTGCGCTGAATATTGATGTTACCTGGTAACTTCCAGGTCCACCCTGATTCTGTCCCTGGACTGTCCCAGCACTACCCAGATAGTGTTGTAGAAGTCAGACGTAATATCCAGCAGCACTATCTGGTAAAGTGTCCCTGAATTTTATGCCCTGACCTGATTAGCACTATTTGTTCGGGAAGGAGCCTGTCCTTTCTGGTTAAATAGCGCTGAATATGTAAATAATGACATATAAATACAAGAGTAAAGAAAACATGAAAGAGATCATCAGAAAGGAACAAGAAATAAAGACTGAAGATGAGAATAAATGAGAAAGAAGTATAAAAGTCTGAAAATATATCAGCTGCCCAAGAGTACAAGGCAGTGATGGCCTTAGGTTTGTCAGGGCTTGGGCATGAGAATCATTTAGCTCTCTTAGAGGTTTGGAGGCTCATTTTCAAAGCACATAGATTTACCAAGTTCCATAGGTTGCTATGGGGCTCATTTTCAAAAGAGAAAATCTAAAAAGTGGCATAAATATGCATTTGGACATTTTTCTCACAAAAATGTCCAAATTGATATTTTTGAACCCAATTTTTAGATGTTTTTCTTTGAAGTCCATCAGAGGTGTGTTCAAATCACAAGGGGGCATGTTAAGGGTGGGATCTGGGTGTTCCTAACACTTGGATATTTTTCTGCCATAATGGAACAAAACAAAAACATCCAGGGCTATAAGTTGGATGTTTTGGTCTAGACCTGTTTTATTAACGAATAAGCCACAAAAAAGTGCCCTAAATGACCAGATGACCACTGGAGGGAATCAAGGGTGACCTCTCCTTTCTCCCCCAGTGGTCACTAACCTCCTCCCACCCCCCAAAATGTGATAAAAACATTATTTACCAACCTCTATGCCAGCCTCAGATGTTATACTCAAGTCCATTAGAGCAGCATGCAGGTCCCTGGAGTAGTCTAGTGGTGGGTGCATTGCACTGTAGACAGGTGGACACCCTACCTGTTACACTTGTGGTGGAAACTTTGAGCCCTCTAAAACTCACCAGATACCCACTGTACCCACATATAGGTACCCCCTTCACCCATAAGGGCTATTGAAGTGTGTAATAGTGGGTTTAGTTTGGGTTTTGGAGGGCTCAGAAGACAAGATAAGGGAGCAATGGTAAGATGTATACCTGGGAGCATTTATTTGAAGTCCACTGCAGTGCCCCCTAACGTGCCCCACTGCTCTCCTGGGATGAATATGTGGCCAGTCTACTAAGATTGGTGGCTCCTCCTACATCCTGATGACTTGATTTTCTGTGTTTTTCACTTGGATATTTTTTTCAAAATGAGACCTAAATTATAAACGCACAGAGCACAAAAACATCTAGCAAAAAGCCCTTTAAAAAAAAAAAAAAAAAACAACGATAGACGTTTTCTGCTTTCAAAATGGTTATATTCCCCCACATGAATTTTGGATGTTTTTAGTAAAACATCCAAAGTTGGACTTAGACATCATATCGAAAATGCTCCTCTATGTAACTTTGTAAGTCTAATGGGATTGTTTACTAAAGCGTAGCTCAAGTTTATCTGCAGCAGGGCCAATAGGAATAAAATGGGCCCTGCTGCAGATAACTCAAGCTAAGCTTTAGTAAACAGAGGGGTAAGTGCTTTGGAAATGAGCACCTTAAGCAAATTTGATATTTATTAATATTTCAATTTCACTAAACATTATCCCTAAAACTGCAATGAAACATACATCCTGAATATTTTTAATATTCTTTAGAGGAATGTTAATTTTGGTTTGATGTCAGCAGGAGCTGCCGTCCTGAGTGACCACCTCCTTCCCTCTAAAGATGACTCTGTATATAAGTACTGGAAGGTGTATTGCTCACTCCTGTACTGCTGCTCTTCTTCCTCTGTGTTGCAGCACCAGTGGCCCCACTTCTAACTCAGCAGCTCCAACTAACCACTGGTAGTGCTCCTCCAACCCCTGATCTCCCCCCCCCCCCCCCCCCCCCCACAATGGTTCAGTGAGCTTCTGTTTCAATCTTGTTGGGCTTTGTGGTACAGAAAATTTATGCAGTTCAAACAAATTGAAAAGTGTGTACTTGTAGTGTGACAAAATGGCATATTTCCCCTTTCTCCATTCATGGTCTCAGGTATGTCTGTTCAGGGACTGGATGTGAAAAGACATGCTGAAGTGTGTATTATTAGGATGACAGGGGCTGTATGAGGTACATCTTTCAGTGTATATGTGCATGCATGTATTGTTTGTGTGCGTGTGTCTTTGAGCCTATGCATAGGAATGGACAGATAGACAAAATGATGGATGGAGCCTCCCCAATTGGCAATAGCGCTTTGGTGAATTGCAGCTAAAAAAAAGTCTTGTTGAATCCTGTGGGAGGAAGAAGAATGCCACCATAGGCTACATGGAGATGCTGTATTAGATGCTGGACCACCAGATTCTTCACCTGTTTGGTATTTTGGGCATGGGGAGGGGGCACTATTTCAACCCTCACCTCAAGCAGCAAATTCCCTTCAGCTGTCCCTGGGTGTATGCATGTCTGTGGGCAGGATAATATGTATCTGGACAGTGTGAGTTTTGGGCTCATTTTTGAAAGAGAAGGACGTTCATCTTTCGACATAAAACGGAAGATGGATGTCCTTCTCTCAGGGACATCCAAATCGGTATAATCGAAACCCGATTTTGGATATCTCTAGCGGATGTCCGTTGCAAGGACATCCAAAGTTCAAGGGGGCATGTCGGAAGCATAGCAAAGGTGGGACTTAGGCGTGCCTAACACTTGGGCGTCTTTGACCCATAAAAAAACCAAGGACGTCCCTGACGAACACTTGGACGTTTTCACCTGGACCTGTTTTTGTTACGAATAAGGCACAAAAAGGTGCCCAAAATGACCAGATGACCACCGGAGAGTATCAAGAATGACCTCCCCTTACACCCCCAGTGGTCACTAACCCTCTCCCACCCTCAGAAAACATGATTAAAAATATTACTTGCCAGCCTCTATGCCAGCCTCAGATGTCATACTCAGGTCTATGACAGCAATATGCAGGTCCCTGGAGCAGTTTTAGTGGGTACTGCAGTGCACTTCAGACAGGCGGACCCAGGCCCATACCCCCTACCTGTTACATGTGTGGAGGAAACAGCGAGCTCTCCAAAACTCACCACAAACCCACTGTACCCCCCTTCACCCGTAAGGGCTATGATAGTGTTGTACAGTTGTGGGTAGTGGGTTTTGGAGGGCTCAGCACACAAGGTAAGGGAGCTATGTTCCTGGGAGCATTTTATAAAGTCCACTGCAGGGCCCCCTAGGGTGCCTGGTTGGTGTCCTGGCATGTCAGGGGGACCAGGGCACTAGAAATGCTGGCTCCTCCCATGACCAAGTGGCTTGCATTTGGACGTTTTTGACATGGACGTCTTTGGTTTCGAAAATCACCAAAAGTCAGAAAATCCATGTCTAGGGACATCCAAATCTATGGAAGTCCACATTTAAGGATTTGGGCATTCCTGACGGCATTTTCAAAACGAAAGATGGACGTCCATCTTGTTTCGAAAATACGGATTTTGCCATTTTGTAAGGACGTCCAAATCGGAACTTGGATGTTCCTTTCGAAAATGTCCCTCTATATGTCTATAAGAGGGATGCTTGGTGCTATGGGATTGTGTCTGGATAAGGGGAGATATGTGGTACATGAAGGGTAGTATAGGCTGTGCGGTGAATAAGGAGGGTTGTAGACTATGTGGTGTGTGAGGAAAGGTCTGTGGTTTGTGGCAGATTGCAGGATATAGGCTCTGTGGTAGGTGGGTAAACTTATATAGGGTATTTGGTGGGTGGGTGGTAAGAGTACAAAGGGTATGTGGTAGGGATGGGGGTAAAACCTGTGTGGTAGGTAAAGGGGAGTGTAAGGTGTATGTTGAATGAGAAATAGTATGTGGAGGGTGTGGTTTTTGAGGCAGTCGAGTAGGATGCGTTGCTCAACCTGCAGCACAGAGAGACAGAGACAGATGGGCATATGGCTTGTGCTATTATATCTATCTATCTATCTTTATATATCTATCTTTATATATAGTACTATATATAAAGAGATAAGTTTTGCTTCACAATTTTACAATAGAGACACATTACACTTGCAAAATTTATCATGTTTGTGTTACGGCTCTAGGTCTTTCTGTGGGCCTATTGACTATAAACACTGTCATGTAGCATGAAAGCATCTATGAACAGGATTATCCATTTTATTGTATAATAGGGGGCACATATAATCGTGACACCAGAAGATGGAATTTATGGCTTTAATTTCAAAAGAGAAACTATTTTTCCATACCTGGAAGATATCCCAGATCCACAAGTCAACTGGATTCCGTGCACTGATCCCCAAAGGTATGAACTATGAAAAATAATTATGGTATAGTTGGATAATTTTCTAATGCATTTGCATAGGAAATGCATTGCTTTAGATACAGAACAGAGCTATGATTAAACTGCATGCCTGATATATGCATTCCCAAGAACAGGACTACAATGGAGTCTGCAGTTATTTATGTATTTACTGTTTATATATTAGACATCTCTTGATATACCGCTCAAAATAACAAACGTTACATCATACTGGTTTACAATATCCTAGCAATCAAAACAACCTACAGATAGACAAATGCAGAAGACAACAGACCAACCGATACAAAAGGAGAGGAATGAATAGCACAATAGACAACACCTTAGACAAAAACAAGCATCAGAAAACAAGGTCACCAGCAGAACCAAACAGGCAAACCTGGACCACCAAAATAGTCTGATCAAATAGCCAGGCCTTTAGACACCTTAAACTTAACAAAAAGAATGTTCTGTACTTAAAAGAGGAAGACAAAGATTCCACCTTCTAGGAGCCAAATAAGAAAAGGAACATTGTCTCAAAAACTCACAGGGAAGTGGAAAGTGATGGGATAACAAGTATATGGGCCTGCAAAGACTGTAGCAAGCGAGTGGGTTGATACAGCAACAGTAAAGTGTCCAAACACACCAGAATACCTGTAGACAAAACATGATAAGTAAAGCATAAGTATTTTAAAACATAGCCGACTAAGGGCTCCTTTTACTAAGCAGTGGTCAGCCCACGTGGGCTTACTGCTCGCTATAATGGAAGTACCGCCAAGCTACTGCAGCAGCCTGGTGGTATTCCCCCCCCCCCCCCCCCCCCCCCGCACCATCATTTCCGGCACAAGAAACATTTATTTATTTTTGTATTGCCAGACTGTACTCAGTGGTAATCGGGCAGTGCTACACGCTGCCCGGTTACTGCCAGGTTAGCATGGGAACCTTTACCACTACTTCGATGGTAGGTAAGGGCTCCCCCCCCCCGAAATACTTGCCACGTGGCCATTTCTTGCAGGAAAGCGAGACCTTCCCTTTTACCAGCTATGGTAAAAGGGGGCCTTGGCGCGTGTGTAAAACATGCACCGACGCTAGTGCCGGCCCCCTTTTGCCGCAGCTTGGTAAAAGGGGTCCTAAAAGCAGGCAACGAATGTTATTCCATCAGTAAAGGTGTAACATGATCAGTCGATCTGGCCTCGTAGCTATCCTGATTATGAGCATACTTTTGAAAATTTGAGCCTCTGTGCATAATTTAACTTTGAAAATTGTGCACTTCAAAAAAAACAGATGTAGCTTGCTTGCCTGGGGTAGTTTTCAAAGCAGAATTATATATATATATATATATACTTTCATTTTGAAAATCTGAGAAGTCTGCACATAC
Organism: Microcaecilia unicolor; assembly: GCF_901765095.1. NCBI lineage: Eukaryota > Metazoa > Chordata > Amphibia > Gymnophiona > Siphonopidae > Microcaecilia > Microcaecilia unicolor. Next base: position 342,556,835 of record NC_044033.1, read on the forward strand.
TTTGTACCCATGTGCATAGGTGCCAAATTTTCAAAATGATTGGGGCTGCTAAACCCAATCAAAATTGCTCCTCCCTGGATGAAGTCAAACAGTTTGCTGAATATTGGGGGGTGCCCAGGCACCCACAGAGCTGGTTTCTATGCATTATGTGCATAGCTATAAAATCACCCCTGTAGTAATTTAGCACCGTAACACAATAGATGAAAGCAAATGAGAAATTAGAAAAAAAAAACATGGTGGAGGTGTCTAAAGGGAGGGCACTGGAGACAAAGGGGTCCTTTTATTGAGCTGCAGTAAGCATTAGTACATGCTTACCGCAGCTTTAAAAGGGCTTACCGCAGGGTGTGCTCAGGAGTTCTGTAGTAAGTCCCAAATGTGTGCGCATTACCCACATGCTAAATATCTTTTATTTTTTGGCCAAGGGGGCATGTCTGGAGGTAGAGAGTGAGCATTTCTGTACTAATCAGTATTCCCGCATGCTAACTGATTAGTACAGGATTAGCACATGAGCACTGCCTACTAAATAGGTGATGGTAAGTGCTCACAACCTAATTTTTGTTCATGGATGCACGCTAATGGCAACATTAGTGCAAGGTCATTAATTAGGTAAATAGAAAAATCAACCATTTTCTAGCCAGAGAAAAAGTGGCCTTAGCATGTGACAGTGAAAGGACACCAAAGGAAGGTGCAGTCAAACTCATTAAGATGATTTACATATCCAAGTTGAATTTTGGAGAACCCACTTACATTAGGGGCTCAAATTCATAAAATATAAAAGTACATGAATAAATACATACAATACTTTAAAATATAGTTAAAATAAAAAAATGTGCTAATATATGACTGTAAAGATTAACTCAATCTAATTTCATCTATAAAACAATCACGTCTTCTATCAACTGTTAAAAATTGTCTGGATTGTCCTATTAAAGAATTTTTATACGTATAAGCATTAATTACCTAGAGAAGTGGTTACTGTGTATTTTAGATATGACTGCATTAATATAAATTGTTTAAATATAAAACATTGTAAAAATATTTCATGTGTAATCGCTATGAAAATAAATATTTTATCATGCATGTCACAATCACAGTGGGCTAACAAGATTGGTAGGATGACATTACTACAGTACCTAAGAGTTAATCATTAAAATCTGTGTGCATAACATGTTTCAAATAATTAAAAGAATCGTTTAAATGGAGCACAAATTAAAAGAAACCAAAGGTGAGGAGGCTTAATTTTAAAGCATCCTGTGCGGGAAAAGCTGCTCAAAGTGTTATGGCACTGTGTAACATCAAAAGAGGTCAAGAGTTCAATTTCCATTGCTGGCACAGTAATTGACAATTGTATCTAACTGGCCAATACATTTCTAAAGGGGGAAGTTACTAAACTGTGGCAAAATTGTACTCTTGTGGTAAAGGAATAACATAACTTGTGATCAACCTCACAAGCTGAGTTACTCTACTTTTCAGAACTATGAGTCTGCTAATACAGGAGCAGATAACCAGCAGCCCACAGGATGAATGTGGCCATGAACTTCAGAACTATTGTTAGTAATGTGTAATTTATCTTTAAAATCAAGCATGGTACTGGAAGATTAGAGGGTGGCTAATGTAATGCTGATTTTTGAAAAGGGTTGCAGAGGTGATCCGGGAAATTATAGATCATTGAGCCTGACGTCGGTACTGGGCAAAGTGGTAGAGACTATTAAAAAGAATAAAATTACAGAGCATATACATAAGCATTGATTAATGTGACAAAACCAACAATCTACTACATTTCTTTGAAGGGGTGAAGAAACATGAGAATAAAGGTGAGCTGGTTGATATTGTGTATCTGGATTTTCAAAAGGCATTTGGCAAAGTACCTCATGAAAGAATCCTGAGGAATTAGAAGGTCATGGGATAGGAGGCAATGTCCTATTGTAGATAAAAACTGGTTAAAAGATATGAAATAGAGAGCAGGATTAAATGGTCAGTATTCTCAATGAAGGGTAGATGGTGGGGTTCCGCAGGGGTCTGTGCTGGGACCGCTGCTTTTTAACATATTTATAAACGATCTAGATATGGGAATAATTAGTGAGCTAATTAAGTGCCCCTTTTACCAAGCTGTGGCAAAAGGGGGCTGGCGTTGGTTTTGGCGCATGTTTTACATGCACACCAAGGCCCCCTTTTACCGCAGCTGGTAAAAGGGAAGTCTCACTTTTCTACAGGAAATGGCCATGCGGCAAGTAAAGAACTTGTTGCTTAGCCATTTTGGGGGAGAGTCCTTACCAACACCCATTGAGGTGGCGGTAAGGGCTCCGGCATTAACCTGGCAGTAACTGTTTTGGGATCTTGCCAGGTACTTGTGATTTGGATTGGCCACTTTTTGAAACAGGTTACTAGATTTGATAGACCTTCAGTCAGTCCCAGTATGGCAACGTTTATGTTCTTGTGTTCATCATTGAATTTTATACGGTTTGTGAGACCATGAGATGTATACACAGAAAAAGTCATTAACCAGTGTTTTGGCAGTTTGAAATACTGCATTTTGCAAATATTTTCAGAATAGCCACTGTAGACTGTTTCCATCATTTTTAGTTGAATTTGTAGTTATTTATTTATTTATCACAGAAGTTTTATGCAGCTCTGCATATTTCTGGTTTCAACACTGCCTAATGTTTCAGCCTGCCAGAGATAGCAGTGACCTTCATGCGGCTCTCTGTGTATAAAGATGTCCACCCCTGTGCTAACACATGGTCCGATGCTCCTCCGGAGCTAGGGTTACCATATTTGGTCCCCCCCCAAAAAAGGACACATGCCCCGCCCCGCCACACCCCCGCTCTGCCCCGCCTGCCCCCTTTAACACCCCACCCCGCCCCTATGACATATCACCCCACCCCTTTCCCGCCGTCACACCCTCTCTAAGGGTGTCCTATCCTCCCCTCCCCTTACCTTACTCTACTGCCCTGGTGGTCTAGTGACCTCTTCGGGGCAGGAAAGAGCCCCCTCTTTCCTGCCCGGAGTGCTGCCCTACATTCTGTTCCTCTTGCAATGCTGACGGTCCCGGCGCCGATTCAAAATGGCCACTGAGAGTTGAAGCGGCCTTGCTTCAACTCTCAGTGGCCATTTTGAATCGGTGCCGGGACCGTCAGCACTCAGAATTGCAAGGGGAACAGAATGCAGAGCAGTGCTCTGGGCAGGAAAGAAGGGGCTCTTTCCTGCCCCAAAGAGGTCACTAGACCACCAGGGCAGTAAAGTAAGCAAAGGGGAGGGGACTAAGATAGGACACCATTAGGCCCGCCCGCCAGCCTGTCCGTTTGTCCAGAAATCCAGACAAACGGGCAGGCTGGCAAAACTCGCCCAGTTGCCCAGCCATGTCCTCAAAAAGAGGACATGTCCGGGGTAAAACCGGACATATGGTAACCCTTTCCAGAGCTCTTCTTAAAAGGGCTGGCACTGTATATTAGAAGTGCAGTCTGTGTCCCCACCACCTCCTCAAGGATACATTAGGTATGCAGCATTCAAGCCCTGCCCCTACCCTATTGGTTTCTCTGGATCCCTCCCTGACAAAACCCTTCACCCTGCTTAGGCCTCTCATGCCTACTTCAGTTAATTGATGGTGGTCTAGGAGGTATGGGGAAGGAGCCAAAAGGAAGACTTTCTTGAGGAGTCCAGGAGAAGCCAACAGGAAGTAGAGGAGAAGCTTGAATGTTGTGTAGCACATACAGTACCAAATGAAAATAAAAAAGGAAATATTTACCTATATGAAACTACTGACATGGTGTTAGGGTAATTTGGAAATGGCTGGGCTGTGTTACTAGAAAAATCTGTATGTGTCTATGTTGAGTTGATTTCATTTCCAGCTGTGAACCTTTGATTGAAATTAGCCTTTTAAACAGTTTAGAATTCAAGTTCTGAACTGATAAAGCACTTTTAATTCTTTTTTTTTTTTTAAATCACAATACATTAGGTTTGGTCAGGCACCAGTCCAGGAAAGGCTCAGTTGTATGGCAAAGAACAACCATATATATGTAGTTGCAAACATGGGAGACAAAAAATCATGCAATACCAATGATCCCAGGTGTCCCAGTAATAGCTATTATCAGTACAATACTGCCATTGTCTTTGATTCTGATGGGAAATTGATTGCACGGTACCACAAGGTAAGAGAGAATGTTATATAATGCAGAACATGGGTAGGAAAATTGCTGTATTACTGTTTATCCATCTGTTTTTCTGTCTGTATCAGGCCTATTTAATAAACAGCATTAAGAATGCACTTTAATATTGATTTGTAATGATCTTTACTGTCCCCTCATGAATACATAATGCTGAGGGTAATTTTCTATGGCATTTAAATGTAAGGTACTAGTTTACGTACAGAAATAAGATTCCATAAAATTGTTAATAAAAAAAATCATTTCAGTATTTCATTATATTTCCTTTTTCCTGCTTTTTTTTTTTTATTCATTTTCTTTACCAGGTATTTCATTTATTTCATTCTATCATTTATTTCATTTTCCATTAAATGTAATGTGGTAAGATGGGGAAGCAATTCTTTCTATTTGTGATTTTAAAACTGGAGTTTTCAATCTAAGGGCCCCTTTTACCAAGCTATGGAAAAAGGGGACCAGCGCTGGTGTTTGCACGTGTGCCGAGGTCCCCTTTTACTGCAGCTGGTGAAAGGGAAGTCTATCTTTCCTGCAGGAAATGGCCATGTGGCAAGTAAAGCACTTACCGCTCGGCCATTTTGGGGAAGAGCCCTTACCGCCATCCATTGAGGTGGTGGTAAGGGCTCCCATGTTAACCCAGCAGTAACCAGGCAGTGCACGGCACTGCCCGATTACTGCCAGGTACACCCCGGTGCTACAAAATAAATACATTTTTGTAGTGTGCAAATGATGACGCATTAGAGGAGGGAAGTACCGCTGGGCTGCTGTGGTAGCCCAGCGGTGCTTCCTGTATAGTGAGCTGTAAGCCCACGTTGGGCTTACTGCCACTTAGTAAAAGGAGCCCTATGGAACTTTGTAAGCCTAAGTGCTTTGAAAATGAGCCCCATAGTGTTCATTATGAGCTTTAGTTACATTGTGTTGCAGGGTTCAGGCACTTAATTTGGGTCGGTAGGGTAAGCCTTTTCAAACAGGTTGGTCTTTAGTCGTTTCCAGAAGTTGAGATGGTCGTACTTTGTTTTCACAGCTTTTGGTAATGCATTCCACAGTTGTGTGCTTATGTAGGAGAAGCTGGATGCATAAGTTGATTTGTATTTGAGTCCTTTACAGCTTGGGTAGTGAAGATTTAAGTATGTACGTGTTGATATGACTGTATTTCTGGTTGGTAGGTCTATGAGGTCGGTCATGTATCCCAGGGCTTCGCCATAAATAATTTTATGGACTAGGGTGCAGATCTTGAAAGCAATACGTTCTTTGAATCACGTTTTTCCAAATATAAGTCTGGTTGCTGTGTTTTGAGCGGTTTGAAGTTTCTTTATGAGCTGCTGTTTACATCCTGCATAGATTCCATTGCAGTAGTCAGCATGGCTTAGTACCATTCATTGTATTAGGTTGCAGAATGTTTCCCTCAGGAACAATGGTTTCACGTGTTTGAGTTTCCACATTGAGTGGAACATTTTCTTGGTTGTTGAGTTCACTTGGCTCTCGAGTGTGAGGTTACGGTCGATAGTAACCCCGAGGATTTTCAGGCTATCTGAGATAGGGAGGGTGTAATCTGGGGTATTTAAATTTGTGGGTTTGTTCGTGTTGTGTTGGGATGAGAGGATGAGGCAATGTGTTTTTTTCTGTGTTGAGTTTTAGTTGGAATGCATTTGCCCCTGAGTTCATGGAATTCAAGCTGAGCTTGATTTCATTGGTGATTTCTGTCAGGTCATGTTTGAAAGGAATGTATATTGTAACGTCATCTGCATAGATGAATGGGTTGAGACCTTGGGTGGATAAGGACTTTGCTAGTGGGGTCATCATTAGGTTGAAGAGGCTCGGTGATAGTGGTGATCCTTGTGGTATTCCACAATCTGCTTTCCATGATGGTGATGTGTTTGAGTTGAATTTCACTTGGTATGTTCTGATGGTTAGGAAACCCTTGATACAGCTGAGTATGTTTCCACCAATCCCAAAGTAGTCTTGGAGTCTTAATAGTATATTATGGTTTACCATGTCGAATGCACTAGACATGTCAAATTGGAGGAGAAGTATGCTTTTGCCTGTTGCTATTTCATGCTTGAATTTGGCCAGGAGGGTAGTTAGTACTGTTTCGGTGCTGTGGAGGGGGCGAAAATCCGGATTGTGATTCATGTAATATTGAGAATTTGTTTATGTAATCAGTAAGTTGTTTGGTTACCATACTTTCCATCAGTTTGACTGTTAGTGGGATAGATGTTACTGGGAGGTAATTGGTGAGTTCATTTGTATTTTTCTTGGTATCTTTTGGTATGGGGTGAGTAGGATGTTACCATTTTCCTTAGGGAAGAGACCTTGTTGGAGCATGAAGTTTAGGTGGGATGTGAGGTCTGTTATGAAGCGGTCGAGGGCGGATTTTATTAGGTAGCTGGGGCAGGTGTCCAGTTTGCAGTGAGTATTGGAGTACCTGTGGATCGCATGGGTAATTGTTTCGGCCGAGAGGAGAGCGAAGTTTGACCAGGTTCGGTCCGCTAGGTATTCTCCTAAGGTTGGGTCCATACCATTGTTGAATTTTTCGATATCGGTAGTGTTCTGAGGAAGTGTGCTACGTAGTTTTACAATTTATTCATTGAAGTATTTGGCAAGTTGGTCTGCCATTGGGGTATCTGTGTTGGTTGTGGTGACCATGGTAGTGTCTAGTAGTTTGTGTACGAGTTAGCATAGTTTCTGCGTGACTTTGTAGTCTGGTCCTATTTTAGTTTTATAGTATGACCTTTTGGTCTGTCTTATTGCGCATTTGTATTTTCTTTGTATTTGTTTCCAAGCGTTGAGTGTGTGATCATTTTTGTTTTTTGTCCATACTTGTTCAAGCTTCCTAGTTTGTGTTTTTAGTTCTTTCAGTTCAGCGTTGAACCATGGTATTGAGTTATGTCTTCGTGATGTTCTTCTTCGTAAGGGTGCTATTTCGTCTAGTATGCTTCTGCATCTTTTGTCCCATTCAGAGAGGTAGTGTATGGAGTCCATATGTGCTGTCCATTCGTTATTGTATATCTGTTGCCAGAATGTTTTTGGATCTAGTAGAAGCTACCTAAGCAGCACCTTGGAACTAAATTACTGTGAGTGCAGATATATAGAAAAGGAGATGGTCAACAGATTTGCCTTACTTAGAGGGTCTTTTACTATGCCATGGTAGCATTTTTAGCTCACAGTAGAAATCAGCTGGCAGTAAACGCTGAGACCCCATTATATTCCTATGGACGTTTTGGTGTTTACCACCAGTTGATTTCTACCGCAGCTTAGTAAAAGATCCTCTTAGATTCTAAAATAGTTGCATCTTTATGGTTTGCAGTAAATTTAAATTCATTGTTGTTGATATAATTTTTTTTCAGTATAACCTCTTTATGTCTGAAGAGCAGTTTAATCGTCCAGTTGAGCCAGAGCTTGTAACCTTTGACTCACCGTTTGGAAAGTTTGGCATTTTCATCTGTTTTGACATCCTGTTCCATGATCCGGCTGTAGCCCTAGTGAGCAGACTGAACGTAGATACAATCCTCTTCCCAACAGCATGGATGAATGTCCTGCCACACTTGACTGCTATTGAATTTCACTCAGCTTGGGCTATGGGAATGGGAGTCAATTTTCTGGCTGCCAATCTTCACAACACCAGCATGCGTATGACAGGTAATCACAACCAATATGTATGTAATGGGAGCAAAAACTCTTTATGTAGATTGAACCAGATTATAATGATCATAATATTGGTCATAAGGTAAATTCTATAAAGGAGGTGCTAACATTTATATGCCAAATAAGCATGAAAATAATTAGAATACTGTACCAGCATATATGTGCATATGAGTGCATAAATGTTTATAAATATCAAAAATTTGCCTAAGTGCTATTTTGTAAATATATACATATCTGATATAATGGGCTAGGTTCTATGTATGATGCCATAAAAATCGATGCCAAAAAAAAATTAAACCTAGGTGTATTCTATAAACTGCGCCTAAATTTATAGAATATGCCTAGGGTCCATCCACGTGACTAAATCTAGTCGCAGGAATGTACACCAAGTAAAACTTGGTATAAATGACAGCAACTAAGTTAGGCATGGAGCAGGTGCATTCCATAACAGCACACATAATTTTTAGTAATGCCTACGATCTGCCCATTCCACGCCCATGGCCACACCCCTTTTGACAGCAGGTACTAGAATTTACATGAGAATTTACAGTGTACATAGAATACACTGAGTAAGTTATGCGCTTGAATTCTAATTAAAGCCAGTGTCAATTGCTTGTTAATTGCCAATTATCGGTGCTGATTGGCTTGTTAAGGTAATTAATTTGCGAACGGAATACAGAATACAACCAGAATTGCACGTGCAACTCAAGTCACACTATATAGAATCTGGAGGAATGTGTGTTTGACGGTGGGTTTCCACATGGATGCAGCATGGTCAGGATTCACATGCGCAAAACTTATAGAATACTACATGGGTGGCTGCAGGGGGGAAGGGGGAGAGGAGGGTCACAGGACATGGGTGGCTGGAGGAGGCAGGGGAGAGAAGAGTCGCTGGACATGGGTGGCTGCAGGGGGAGCTTGATGTGCTTGGGGGTGTGTTTCATGTGCCGGTGGGGGCTTGGGTGATGCGCCGAGGGGGGGTTCTTTGTTTCCGCGCTTGTAGTTTTTTTGATGTGCCGCTCCCTGACACTTGCTCCGAAGTGGCAGGGAGCGGCGCACTGACAGCTGATTCCCAGGCAGGGGAAGGAGTAGGGAAATACACTCCCTGTGTTTCCCTACTCCTCCCCTTGCCTTGGAATCAGCTGTGAGTGACGTCATCCTGGCTAAGGAGCCTAGCTCAGCAACTCCAGGAGCCATGGACACAGGCAGTCCCACATTAGAATGTTGGTGGTGAGAATTATTATATAGGATGATAGGGTGTGAAGTTAGTTTGAACCATCAGTGTATTGTACTCCACTACCTTCCGACTGTGTGCAAAACTAACCTATTTGGAGAAATTTCCCTGACAGAAAGAAACAGAAACATTTCTCATCATTTTGGGTGACAGAAATTAAAAGGAATTTTCAGTTACACCTTGATAAGTTGCCTATACATGCAACATTTTATGATCTGCAGAAGGAAGTTCTCTTTGGTTAGATATAAGTACTTCAGCTCTCTGTTGAGAGACTGAGATCATGCACTACATACCTTGTCTCAGGGGTGAGATTTCTTTCTGTTATGGTATGCACAAAACTAACCAATTTGGAGACACTGCCCCTGAGAGAAGCCAAATACTATATCACTGCTTTGTTAGGTGTGATATTTAGAAAAAAGGTTGAATTTTTCACAAGTTTGAAATGTTTGATCTCTGTACTACTACTACTACTACTTAACATTTCTAAAGCGCTACTAGGGTTACGCAGCGCTGTACAATTTAACATAAAAGGACAGGCCCTGCTCAGAGAGCTTACAATCTGTCACCTTTGCCTTGTGAGTATTATATTCGGCTGCCAATCGTAAGCATTCAATCAAGAATTCTTACTGTACACCACCTAGAGTGAATTCCTTCAAAAAGGCAGTAACTAAATCCTAATAAATAAAATAGATAAGAAGCATTCACTACTTGTGAGTCAAATATATACCACAATGTCAAAGAGACAACAGAACTAAGGTCTTTAACATTCTGGCAGCAAAATTCAAATAATACCACTAGGTGGCAATACAGTACCAGGCAAACCGAAATCATGGTGCAGATGTAATTTGGCATTCAATAAAATTATAGAGTTTTTAGTAAGTGTCCTCACTTAAACCTTACATTGTCACTCACATTCACCCTCTCACCTCCTATACAAATTAATTACCACAAAACCAAATATATAGTGGCAAGACATTGACCGCAGCTTTATTAAACATTTAAACCATTTACAAACATCAAATATTCTTCCCTACCCTTCACACACACATTTAGATGTTGTTGAACTAGCTGTTCCTTCCCTTCCAATTACTTATTCATTTTAAAATACCCCCAACACCCACTCTGCGGTGTCGCAGGAGCTTGCCCAAAATCTTGTGGCGGTCTCACACATGAGCCAAAACATAAAATGGCTTCACAGAGCCTAACCAATTCCAACAAACTTTCTCTTTTACAGCCTCAATCAATTTTAACCCCGCACCTAGCTGCAACTGCAAACCCCCTCCCCCCCCTCCCGCCCTTACCCTTTCAAACTTTCTTTCAAATATTAACAGAAACACCCTCCCAAAACTCTACCCTTGGGAGGGAAGGTTGGACCACAAAACCAACCTGAACCATCACTTTCCTCCACCCGCTCCTTCCCACAGAATGAATCCCTGCCCAGCCTCAACATTCCAATCCCTCACCCATCTACCAAACTTGCTTCTTTTTCCTCCAATCATATCCATTGAAATTATCTAACCTAACACTACCCACTCCCGCTGTTACCCACTCCTTTTTCCATCTCATTACTTTTACCATTCACTAAAATCCCATAACTTCTTCCCCTTTCCCCATAATAACTCAACACGGCTCAGGGCTGTTCTGATAATGTTGTGCACCCCACGCATAATCATGAGGCTTCCTTATCATATCATTTTCCTGTGAGAATAAGCATGTATGGAGCTGACAAGGGATCAAATTACACTTGTCATATTCAGTATATTGTTGAATTAATTTTTACAGTCTGACAATGGCAGATATGTTGCCTGTGGGTGATGTCATTATGTTTTCACTCCAAAATAAACTTTTAAATAGCAGAACTTTATTTTCACTCCTACTTATGCTATTGTTCGTAAATGGTAAATGCAAATGCATTAGGGGTTGATGTTCAAAGTGATTTAAGCAGGCAGAAGAGCCTCCTGCCCAGTTAAATCACTTGTGCCTGCCTAATCACTGCTATTCAATAACACTTAAGGGAATGGGACTTATTATACTGCCTTTCTGTGGTTTTTCCAACTACATTGAAAGTGGTTTACATATTATATACAGGTACTTATTTGTACCTGGGACAATGGAGAGTTAAGTGACTTGCCTAGAGTCACAAGGAGCTGCAGTGGGAATTGAACCCAGTTCCACAGGATCAAAGTTTGCTGCACTAACCATTAGGCTACTCCTTCACTCCAACAGAACAGTACTGCTGTATTTCAGTACTAATTACCCCTATACTGTCCAGTTAGTGTAGGGGTGGTCTGTAGACAGAGTCCGGGTAGAGCAGGTAGTTAACCGGTTAGTCACAGTATTCAGTCTACTAACTGGCTAAGTAAGCAGATGTGGAGGGGCATTTTCGATATGACATCAAAATCTTACTTTGGACTTTTTTCGGGAAACATCCAAAAATTGAGTAGCAAACGTGACCATTTTCAAACCGGTAAAAATTACCATTTCCTGGGCCATTTTTGACAAAAAAAAGTCCAAGTGAAAAACGCATAAAATCAAGCCTGTGAGATGTAGGAAGAGCCAGCATTCTTAGTAGACTGGCCACACAGACATCCCAGCAGAGCAACAGGGCACCCTAGAGGACACTGCAGTGGACTTCATATAAAAGATTCCAGGTACACATCTCACTTTTGCCCCTTATATTTATGGAAAAATTAGGTTCTTACCATGATAATTTTCTTTCCTTTAGTCATAGCAGATGAAGCCATTACGTATGGGTTGTGTCCATCAACCAGCAGGGGGAGATAGAGAGCACTCAACTTTTCACAGTGCCTCATGGCCAGCTAGCTCCACTGCCTCTTCAGTATTTGAAGCTTCCAAAGCAGTATGGCAAACCGCAATGGGAATAACATGAACTTTCCTCACAGCGAACGATGGCCCCTTAACAAGGGCATGCACTCAGAAAAGGAGGGAATGAACTCATCCTCCTGGAGGGAATAAACTCATCCTCCTATAACTGTAACAAGAATCTTGAAGACTGTTTTCTGACTCCCCAAGGAAGGAATATAACTTCAGGAAACAAGAACAGCACCTAAAATCAGAATCACTGCAATACAGACGATCATACAGGGAGGGCTCATGGCTTCATCTGCTATGACTAAAGGAAAGAAAATTATCATGGTAAGAACCTAATTTCCCTTCCTTGTCATCAAGCAGATGAAGCCATTACGTATGGGATGTAACAAAGCAATCCCTAAATAGGGTGGGAACAAGCCACACCACGCGCTAGCACCTGTGCTCCAAAACGCGCATCCCTTCTGGCAGCCACATCCTGTAATGTCGGGCGAAAGAGAGCTTAAAAGCCCATGTTGCAGCACTGCAAATCTCATGAAGAGATAATGCTCCAGTTTCCGCCCAGGAAGAGGAAATCGCTCTTGTGGAATGTGCCTTAAAGGCTTCAGGCGGAGCCCGGCCAGACAGCAGATACGCTGAAAAGATAGCTTCTTTGTGCCAACGGGCAATAGTGGCTTTAGATGCTGAAGACCCTCTGCGAGGACCTGCAAACAGCACAAAAAGATGATCAGAGATCCTGAAAGCATTTGTAATTCGCAGATACTGCAACAGAGTCCTGCGCACATTCAAAAGGTGCAACTGCCCAAATGAATCTGGAAACTCCTCCTCAACAAAGGAGGGAAGAAAAACAGGCTGGTTTAGGTGAAACGCTGAAACCACCTTAGGCATGAAGGAAGGCACGGTCCGAACCGTGATCCCTGACTCTGAGAATTGCAGAAAAGGGTCTCTACAAGACAGCGCCTGGAGCTCTGACACCCGTCTCGCCGAGGTAATGGCCACTAAAAAGACGGCCTTCAGTGTCAAATCTTTCTCTGAAGCACGACGAAGTGGTTCAAAGGGAGCCCCCTGAAGGGCCTTCAATACTAACCCCAGGTTCCAAGCTGGACAAGGTGCCCGCACGGGAGAACGGAGCCGAAGCACCCCTCTAAGAAACCGTGCCACATCTGGATGAGCAGCTAAGGACACACCTTCAACCTTGCCACGCAGGGAGGCCAATGCTGCCACTTGCACCCGCAGGGAATTATAGGCCAAGCCTTTGTGTACACCGTCCTGCATAAAGTCCAGAATCAGCGAGACAGGAGCCCGCAACGGAGAAAGCGTTCTTGAAACACACCAGACTTCAAACTGGCGCCAAATCCTGGCATAAGCCACGGAAGTGGAGCGCTTACGGGCCTGCAGAAGAGTGGAAATTACCTTATTTGAGTAGCCTTTATCTCTCAATTGCGCCCTCTCAATCGCCATGCCATAAGACCAAAGCGGCAGGCGTCCTCCATGGCCACCGGACCCTGTGACAACAGGTGCAGAACCAGAGGTAACGGAAAGGGAGCCTCCAACAGCATCTGTCAGAGGTCCGCATACCAAGGCCTCCTGGGCCAATCCGGGGCAATGAGCACCACTTCTCCTGGATGCAGCCGAATCCGCAGGAGCACTCGCCCTATCAAGGGCCACGGAGGGAAGACATACAGCAAGCCCAGGGGCCAGGGTTGAGCCAAGGCATCCAATCCGGCAGAGCGAGGATCCCTCCATCTGCTGAAGAAGCACGGGACTTTGGCATTGGAACTGGTCGCCATAAGATCCATCACTGGCTTGCCCCATTTGGCACATATCTGCAGGAATACATTGTCTGCTAGTTCCCACTCCGCTGGATTGATCTGATGCCTGCTTAGATAGTCGGCTTGCACATTGCTCTGACCTGCAATGTGAGCTGCTGACAGGGACTGTAGATGCAGCTCGGCCCAGTGGCAAATTTGTTCGGCCTGCGCGGCTAGAGCTCTGCACTGAGTGCTGCCTTGTCGATTTATGTAGGCCACTGCTGTCGTGTTGTCCAACATCACTCGGACAGCCAATCCTTCCAGGGTCACTTGAAAGGCCAGAAGAACCAGAAACACTGCTTTCAACTGCAGGCGTTTGATAGACCACTCCGACTCGTCGGGCATCCACAGACCCTGGGCATGCTTCCCCTGGCAATGTGCGTTCCAGCCCTTCAGGCTGGCATCTGTCACCACTAGGCACCAATCGGGGAGCGCCAGCAGCATTCCCTGCCGCAACATGCTGTCCGAGAGCCACCACGCCATACTGAGGCGGGCCGCAGGGAGCCAAGAAAGTCTGCACTGATAATCCTGAGATACTGGAGACCATCGTTGAAGTAGAGAATACTGTAGAGGTCTCAGGTGCGCTCTTGCCCATGGCACCACTTCCAAGGTGGCCGTCATCGATCCCAACAGCTGGACAATGTCCCAAGCTCGCGGGCGGGGTATCCTCAGGAGCAGACGGACCTGATTCTGAAGCTTGCACCGCCTTTGCTCAGGAAGAAACACATAGCCCGAGGCTGTGTCGAACCTGGCCCCCAAATATTCTAGAGATTGCGAGGGGGTCAGGTAACTTTTGGCCATATTGACGACCCAGCCCAGAGATTGAAGGACTGAAACCACTCTGGCTGTAGCTAGATGCTGAGTCTGCTCTGATGAGCCAGTCGTCTAGGTACGGGTGAACCCGGATACCCTCTCGCCTGAGAAAGGCAGCTACTACCACCATTACCTTGGAGAAGGTTCGGGGAGCTGTGGCGAGGCCAAAAGGCAAGGCCCGAAACTGGAAATGTTTTCCCAACACCGCAAACCGCAGAAACCTCTGGTGTGGGGGCCAAATTGGAATGTGCAAGTAAGCTTCTTTCAGGTCCAGAGACGTGAGAAACTCTCCTGGCTGTACCGTCGCAATGATGGAGCGCAGGGTTTCCATGTGAAAATGCCGCACTCTTAAGGACTTGTTTAGCTCTTTTAAGTCCAGGATCGGGCGAAAAGACCCGCCTTTTTGTGGCGCCACAAAGTAAATGGAGTAGCGGCCTAGACCTTGTTCGGCGGGAGGCACCGGGGTCACAGCCCCTATCTGGCACAGACTGTGCAAAGTCTCCTCTACCGCCGCCCGTTTGGCGGCAGGACCGCATCGGGACTCTACAAACACGTCTCTCACCGGGGCATCGAATTCTATTCGGTATCTGTCTCTGATCAGGTCCAAGACCCACTGATCTGCGGAGATTTTGGCCCACTCCTCGAAAAAGAGGGAAAGTCTTCCTCCGATGACAAGAAACGAGGAGGGGGCCGGCGCACCATCATTGAGAGGGTCGCCCCTGAACTCCCGGCCTTGAACCGGCATATGCGGAACGTTTGTCCGAGTGAAAGGAGTTTCTCTGCTGAAAGCGGGCACGAGAAGTGAACCCAGCAGCACGCCCCGGGCGGTACCTTCTAGCTTCACGGAAGCGAGGTCTGTAAGAGGAGCAGACCGTCTGACCCTTAGAGGAAGGCTTCGGCCTAACTTCGGGCAAGCGCTGAGGTTTGGAATCCCCCAGGCCTTTAACAATGTTTTCCAGCTCCTCACCAAACAGGAGAAGGCCTTGAAAAGGCAACTTCACCAACCTTTGCTTAGAGGCCATGTCCGCTGCCCAATGTCGTAGCCAAAGAATGCGGTGAGCCACATTGCTACAGCCATTTGTTTAGCCAAAGCTCTGACCATATCATAAAGGGCGTCAGCCAAAAAGGACAAGGCCGACTCCATCCGCGGAGCCACTTCAGATAAGGTCTCCGCTCCATCACCGGGCTGTTCCACTGCCTGCTGTAACCAAGCCAGGCAGGCTCTAGCAGCATAACAACTGCATGCAGAAGCCCGAACAGTGAGACCTGCCAAATCAAAGGACCACTTCAGAGCTGAATCAAGCCTGCAGTCTTGAATATCCTTCAGGGCAACACCTCCTTCAATAGGGAGGGTAGTTCTCTTTGTCACAGCCGTGACCAGGGCATCCACTTTAGGCATTGCAAAATGAGCCAAATGTTCCTCACTCAGAGGGTATAATTGCCCCATAGCCCTGGCAACCTTCAAAGGTCCCTCGGGATCAGCCCATTGAGCCGAAATAAGCTCTTGGATGGAGTCATGCAAAGGAAAGGCTCGAGCAGGCTTTCTGGTACTAGCCATCCTTGGATTAACAGAGGAGGCTGTGCCACTCCCAGGATCTTCAATCGAGAGGGCTTGTAAGGCATCTGAAATAAGCGCTGGCAGCTCCTCGCGGCAGAAAATCCTCACCGCAGACGAATCATCAAGCTCCTGTGGCAATTCTGCACCCGACTCTGGCTCCTCAGCCCAAGAAGTTCTGCCAGACCCCTCAGAATCCTCATAGCCCGACCACGAGGGGGGAAAAGGGGGGTGCACCACACTCAGAAGGGGAATTATCCCTTCTGCGTTTATCAGGAGGATAAGAAACAGGCAAAGCCAACTCCAAAAGGCCAGGATCCACTGGGGGGGGGGGGGGGGGGGGACAGGCAGAGGGTCCGAAGATTCCTGTGGAAGAGCTCTTTTAAGCATGTATGCCCTATCCAGCATTAAAACAAAATCAGGGGAGAAAACCGCTCCCTGACCGCCCGGATCCTGCCCAGGGCTATCAGCTCTATTATTAGCCTCACTCAGAGGACCCCCCCCCCCCCCCCCCCCCCGGATTCAGGGCTCTCCGTCGCAACGGAGGCCGCTACATGTGGAAAATCCAAAATGGCGTCCGCTGCCAGCTCAGAGCGCGAAAGATCGCCGCTCGCCATGCTCGGGCCGGCTCTACTGTCTGTACAGCACGAATTACAGAGCCCCGCTGCTGATTTGCGCTTGCCACATTTAGAACAGCGCTTTACAGTCTACACAGCCATCGCTGAAAACGGCGGTAAAATTCAGAAATGGTGGTTTGCGCCAAAAACGTCCCGATTGCGGGCCCACCCCGGAGGAGTCAGAAAACACTCTTACCTCACTAAACCGAGTATCACAGCTCCGGTCCTGCAGAAGAATCTCAAGAAAAAAAACCTCTTTTCCAAGATCGCTGCGCTAAAGCGCAACGCGACTTTAATTATTTATTTATTTTTTAACGCTGTGAGGAAAGCAGAGGCAAAAGAGGTAAATAAAATCACTCCGGAGGCTCAGATAAGTGGGAAAAGCAGAGAAAGGCGAACCAATGTGCCTGCATCCACTGAGTGGGAAAGGACAGTGAAAAGCAAGCTAATATGTCCACATCCACGGGGGCATGGGTAAGGCAGGGAAAGGGCTGACCTATGTGCCTTCAAAGTGAAGCTGCTATAGCCTCTAACACCCCGGTTAACAACTGGCAAGCCAGGAGCCACCCCCAGGCAGATTTTTGATGGAGCTCGAACAAGCTGCAGCCACCCTGCTTGGGGAGATAGAGAATACTGAGGAGGCAGTGGAGCTAGCTGGCTGGCCATGAGGCACTGTGAAAAGTTGAGTGCTCTCTATCTCTCCCTGCTGGTTGATGGACACAACCCATACGTAATGGCTTCATCTGCTTGATGACAAGGAATTATTTATTTATTAGGATTTATTTACTGCCTTTCTGAAGAAATTTACACAAGATGATGTACAGCAAGAATAAGGCAATCATAAGGCGGCTTGCTTCTGGTTTGGGAGGCAGAAGGAGGCTCACCAAATCAGTCAGAGCTGGGAGTTTCTTTGAGCCCAGAGGCTCGAACACCACCACCGCTGCTGAGGGGAATGGCCAATGAATCATCTCAGGCAGAGCAGGGAGTGGTGCAGGCTCAAGCCCCATTAGTAGCGGTTTCCTCAGTGTTACAGGGAGCTGCTGCGGTTTCTCAGCAGTGTTTCCAGAATGGGGTGGATTCCCTGACTTAGGATCAGCATGCATCAGACGTTTCTTTGAAGTCTGGTTCTTTGAATTGTTCCTCAATTATGAGTGAGGTGAACACTACCCTGGTGAGACCTTCTACTTTTAATTTTGAGACATTTTGGGAAGCCATATCACAATTGGAACGGTCTCTTGCTACTCAGTTTCATGTAATCAATGATAAGTTTGTAGAAGCGTTACAGGCAGGCTAAAGAACTAGGCACATTGAAAGAATGAATGGGTGTTGTGGAGGACTCATTGAAAGGTGTTCAACAACGTGGAGAATTTTTTAATGAAAGATTCTATGGATATTCATAGGAAACTGGAAAATTTAGAAAATGTACTACGTAAGAAGAATCTTCGAGTCTTGAATTTTCCAAGAGTACCTAACTTTTCTCCACAAGACTTGTTTAAAAATTTCATGATTAATATTTTGAAAATCCCAGCAGAAATATTCCTCCTATTGCAAGGGTGTATTATCTTCCCAGGGCAAACAACTGCAACCTTCGTGTAATGCCAGCAGTTGAATCAGATAGAGACTGGCTTATGCGTATGTGTTTCAAGATTAAAGATTATGTATACAGTGGGGGAAATAAGTATTTGATCCCTTGCTGATTTTGTAAGTTTGCCCACTGACAAAGACATGAGCAGCCCATAATTGAAGGGTAGGTTATTGGTAACAGTGAGAGATAGCACATCACAAATTAAATCCGGAAAATCACATTGTGGAAAGTATATGAATTTATTTGCATTCTGCAGAGGGAAATAAGTATTTGATCCCCCACCAACCAGTAAGAGATCTGGCCCCTACAGACCAGGTAGATGCTCCAAATCAACTCGTTACCTGCATGACAGACAGCTGTCGGCAATGGTCACCTGTATGAAAGACACCTGTCCACAGACTCAGTGAATCAGTCAGACTCTAACCTCTACAAAATGGCCAAGAGCAAGGAGCTGTCTAAGGATGTCAGGGACAAGATCATACACCTGCACAAGGCTGGAATGGGCTACAAAACCATCAGTAAGACGCTGGGCGAGAAGGAGACAACTGTTGGTGCCATAGTAAGAAAATGGAAGAAGTACAAAATGACTGTCAATCGACAAAGATCTGGGGCTCCATGCAAAATCTCACCTCGTGGGGTATCCTTGATCATGAGGAAGGTTAGAAATCAGCCTACAACTACAAGGGGGGAACTTGTCAATGATCTCAAGGCAGCTGGGACCACTGTCACCACGAAAACCATTGGTAACACATTACGACATAACGGATTGCAATCCTGCAGTGCCCGCAAGGTCCCCCTGCTCCGGAAGGCACATGTGACGGCCCGTCTGAAGTTTGCCAGTGAACACCTGGATGATGCCGAGAGTGATTGGGAGAAGGTGCTGTGGTCAGATGAGACAAAAATTGAGCTCTTTGGCATGAACTCAACTCGCCGTGTTTGGAGGAAGAGAAATGCTGCCTATGACCCAAAGAACACCGTCCCCACTGTCAAGCATGGAGGTGGAAATGTTATGTTTTGGGGGTGTTTCTCTGCTAAGGGCACAGGACTACTTCACCGCATCAATGGGAGAATGGATGGGGCCATGTACCGTACAATTCTGAGTGACAACCTCCTTCCCTCCGCCAGGGCCTTAAAAATGGGTCGTGGCTGGGTCTTCCAGCACGACAATGACCCAAACATACAGCCAAGGCAACAAAGGAGTGGCTCAGGAAGAAGCACATTAGGGTCATGGAGTGGCCTAGCCAGTCACCAGACCTTAAACCCATTGAAAACTTATGGAGGGAGCTGAAGCTGCGAGTTGCCAAGCGACAGCCCAGAACTCTTAATGATTTAGAGATGATCTGCAAAGAGGAGTGGACCAAAATTCCTCCTGACATGTGTGCAAACCTCATCATCAACTACAGAAGACGTCTGACCGCTGTGCTTGCCAACAAGGGTTTTGCCACCAAGTATTAGGTCTTGTTTGCCAGAGGGATTAAATACTTATTTCCCTCTGCAGAATGCAAATAAATTCATATACTTTCCACAATGTGATTTTCCGGATTTAATTTGTGATGTGCTATCTCTCACTGTTACCAATAACCTACCCTTCAATTATGGGCTGCTCATGTCTTTGTCAGTGGGCAAACTTACAAAATCAGCAAGGGATCAAATACTTATTTCCCCCACTGTATATGAATTCTCATATACATATTTTTCCTGATGTTTCTAAGGCAACGCAGAAAAGGTGGCAACAGTTGTTGCTGCTTCGTCCTAAGATTAAAAAATTGGGTGGTCTTTTTTTTCCTCCGTTTTCCTTGTAAACATTTGATTAAAATTAGGGGTCTGAATTATATTTTCTTTGACCCTCAACAATTGATTACATTTGTTACTAATAAGATGTTATTGTAGCTGATCCTCAGATAGTTCAGGGTTTGGAGCCCGCCTTTTGAGTAGAGGTAGGGCGGATTTGAGCACTACGTGGAGGCGTTTCATAGCTAGAGGAATTATTTCTTCTTTTTTTCTTATTCATTGTCTGATTTATGTAATCTCTGTACCCCCTTTCTATTGTGGACTAGTAGAAACAGTGGTATTGATTTTCCTCTGTACTAATAGTTAATATCATTGAATTACTTTTTTTTCTTTGCAAGTTTATGCTTGTAATATATAAATTGAAATTCATAAATAAAAAAAGGTATGCTACATTACAATGTCAACCCAATGCACAATAAATCGTTTTAAAAGACAGTATAAGGCAGTGTTTCTCAAACTGTGCATTGCAACATCCTGGTACACCACGATGAACTCACAGGGTGTCGTGAAAGGAAATGCACATTAATGGCCTGCACTTACCATGTCCGTTTCCTGCTCGCCCTCAGCATATAGCCTCTAGCAGGGGAAGCAGCTGCCCTGTGATTGCTGACACCTCTTGGGGCAGCGAATCCCAGGCCCTGCTGCTGCTGGACGGTGAGAAGCACTGAAGGCTGCAAATGGAGCAGCTGCTCCCCACATAGGAGGGGTGGAGCAGGGTGTGTGAGTAGCTGGGGACCTGGCACAGGCTAAAGGCCAGAAACAGAGGAGGAGGCTTGACTGTCAGTGGAGCTGCAAGGGGGGGGGGGGGAGAGACCTGTGAGGAAATGTGTGACTTGGGGGGAGGTGATCTGAGAGTAAATGTCTGCAATGGGGAGGCGGGGAGGTGAGACCTGAGAGCCTGAGAGGAAATGTGAGCTGGGGGGGGGGGGGGGGGGGGGGGAAGAGAGGAAATGTGTGGCAGGGGAGGGACACTGTGAAAAATTACTTAGACACTAAGAGCACCGTGAACCAAAAATGTTTTGGAACCACTGTTATAGGGTCTAAGCAAAGATGGAACATATAGATAGATAAGATAGAGTAACAGCAGTAAGAAAATAAGGTACTAATTTAAAGAAAGTTGCAAATGAGTTCAGAAAGGTGGTTGAATATTAATTTAGTTAAGGTAGGAATGGATAAACATGTTCTGCTATAGTATGTGCAGCCAGTGTCATTCCTTGTGTGTGTGTGTGTGTGTGTGACTAGCAACTTAGGAACTTCTTCCATTAAAGGTTTGGTTGAAGAGCCAAACTTTCATCTGCTTCCGGAAGTAGAAATAGTAATCTGTTAAGCAAAGCCTTTTGGGGAGTGCATTCCAGAGTGTGGGGGCTACTTTGGAGAAGGCTCATTTGTGGTATCACATCATGTGATGTCCTTTGGAGTTGGTGTGGTTAGGGATACTCCTTGGGAAGACCTTAGTGACTTTGGAGAAGTGTAGAGGACGATCCTGTTCTTCAAGCAGGGCCACCGAGAGACTGAGCCGGGCCCGGTGCAAGGCCGCCCCCAGTCCCCCCCCCCCCAAGGATCGCCGCCGCCCCGCCTCCCCCGCCCTGCAATCACTACTGCTGTCTCCTCCCTCTCCTTCTCCCAGGCCGCTGGCGCTGCAGTCCCCAATCTCCACCTGCCTACCTTCAGCTCCCTTCTGTCTGCTATCCGGTCCCCGGCATTTAAAAAAAAATCTCGAAATTGGCAGCGCAGCGCCTTCTGTGTGAAAGTGGCTGATTGATCGCCTTGGGGCGGGCCTTCCCTCACTGTGTCCCGGCCTCCTCTGATGTGACTTCCTATTTCCACAAGGGCGGGACACAGTGAGGGAAGGCCCGCCCGAGGCGATCAGCCACTTTCACACAGAAGGCGCTGCGCTGCCAATTTCAAGATTTTTTTTAAATGCAGGGGACCAGGTAGCAGACAGAAGGGAGCTGAAGGTAGGCAGGTGGAGACTGGGGACTGCGGCACCGGCGGCCTGGGAGCAGGAGAGGGCAAGAGACCCCGGCGCCGGGCCCTCCTTGGAGTTCCGGGCTCGGGAAATTTTCCCCCCTGCCCCCCCTCTCGGCAGCCCTGTCTTCAAGTACTCTGAGCCCTCCAAAACCCACCAAAAACCTACTGTACCCAACTTTGCACCACTACAATAGACCTTTGATGGGTTTTGGAGGGCTCACACTTTCCACCACAAGTGAAACAGTTAGATTGGGTTATGGGCCTGGGTCCCCATCTCTATGGTGCACTGCAGTCTATGGTCCACTAGGCTACTCCAGGGATCTGCTTGCTGCTGTAATAGGACTGGCCATAACATCCTAAGCTATCATAGAGGCTGGTATGTACTGTTTTATTCATATCTTTGGGGGAAAGGGTATGCATTTATTGACCTCATGTAAAGAAACTTTGAAAATATTTTGTGGAACATAAGACTGTATCTTATTTCTTTTTCTAAAATGCAAAGGGAAAATCCAAAACAAAGCAAAATGGTATAAGTGTTAATTCTGTATTCCTTCTCAGGAAGTGGCATATATGCCCCGGATAAACCTATAGATTATTATTACAATATGGACACAGAAGATGGTCGGCTGATGATTTCTGAACTGAACTCTCATCCCAGACTCTCACCCTCTTACACTGCTGTAAATTGGAATTCATATGCCAGCAGCATCAACAACCTCTCGCTGACCGCTGATGTTTTCAGTGGTTTTATTTTCTTTGATAAATATTCATTCACTGCACTCGCTGATGCTGAAGGAAACCTCAGTGTCTGCCAGGAGGACCTGTGCTGTCTTTTGAGTTACCGGATGGTGGAGAAGCGCCAAGACGAAATTTTTGTACTAGGTGTTTTTAATGGGCTTCATGTTATTGAAGGAAAATACTACCTACAGGTAATATTTTTATTTATGCTCTATTAATGAAATCCATAAACAAAGTATTTAAGATTATATGTACCTCTAGGCACATTGGTTTGTGTTGTTAATAATGACCATCCGTGAAGAAGTTTATATACTCTTCTAAGCAACTCAGCCACAAACTACTTTATGAAACCTAAAATCAATATGCTTTCAGATTGCTTTCTCATTAAACTTTCCTTTGCAAAGAAACAGGGAAGCACTGAGTATGTCAAGCTTTAGCAATTTAGCGTCAGGAATCCCAGAACATCAAGTAAGACAAATAAGCAATCAAGAAAGGATTTCTCCCTGGTTTAAAACTGTTTTCTCATGTACTGGCTATCTTACATACAAAAAATATGGCTATTTTTTCTCTGAACATCACAAGAACTTCCTGGACTCATATCCTGTATATAGCATCACCTTGAGTGAATCTAACTATTCCATAGCCCCACAGGAGTCTTACAATTTTATAGTACTATTGTGCAGGGCAGGCCTCAATAATTTTTCATTAAATCTAGGAGCTAGCCCAAAAACTTAGGAGAAGATAAGACCACTTTTGCTTCTCATTCCCCATCCCTCCAACATTGTCTGCAGTGAATTTTATTTTTTCTTGGGTGAAGGGGTGGGGGGATAGGAATGGGAATCCCCTGCCAGATGAGCAGTAGCTCTTTCAGAAACTGATTTACTAAAGCTCTTTTCCTATTTTATGTCTCTGGGCAAAGAAATGTTATTAAAACAATTCCTCAACATAGAAACATAGAAAAACATAGGCAGATAAAGACTATATGGCCTATTTGGTCTGCCCATCCATGCCATCGACTCTCCCTACCACTCCCTTAGAGATCCTATGTACTTTTCAAGTTCTCTTGAATTCAGATACTGTTTTTCTCTCCTCCACTTCCTCAAGGTGCCTTTTGCAAGTCACTAGCAAGATGTTAGCTGAGTGACAGCACTGCCTTGATAAGTGAAGCAAAAAGGCAACTGCCTCTTCGTTTCACATATCATCTGGCCTTGGTCCCCATCTCTCTCTCTCTCTCTCTCTCTTGCCCCACAAGTACCTGGCAACATCCCAAAATAGTACAATATATTTTATGCTGCTTATCCCAGAAATATGCAGTGGATTTTCCCCAAGTCCATTTAAATAATGTCTTATGGACTTTTCTTTTAGGAAGCTATCCAAACCTTTTTTTAAACCCCGCTAAGCTAACTGGTTTTACTACATTCAGCTGCAACGAATTCCAGAATTTAATTACACGTTGAGTGAAGAAATATTTTACCCAATTCATTTTAAATGTACTACTTTGTAGCTTCATCGAATGATCCCTTGTCCTAGTATATTTGGAAAGAGTAAAGAGATGCCTCACGACTACCCATTCCACTCTACTCATTTTATATACCTCTATCATATCTCCCCTCAGCCGTCTTTTTTCCAAGCTGAAGAGCCCTAGCCGCTTCAGCCTTTCCTCATAGGTTGGGTCCCATTTCCATTAAAGTTGGCAATTGGATAAACTCTGGTTGTGCTTGTCTTTCCTTGGATCGCTGCTGCTGTTTGGTTGTCTGTTCTAAGTCTGCAGTAGACTGTCTCCTGTTTGTTTCTGCTTTGATAGAATTGTAGCCTAAGTCATTTTCATGCCTAACTTTAGGTGTGAGCATTTATGTCTGCCAAAGGCTAGTGCAAATGCTTGTGCCTAACTACTCTCAGGCACAGAAATGAAAGTATTCTATAACTCCGTGCCAAAATATTGGGAATGCCCATGACCCTTCCTTGGCCACACCCCCTTTGGAGTTGCACAGAAGATGAATTAGATGCTCATATTATAGAATAGGGGCGCAGAACAGATAGGCACATAACCTGTAATTAGTATCAATTAGCACTTGCTAAGGCCAATTATTACCATCACCAATTTTACTAATTACTTTACATGCATATTGCACCCAAAATTGCATGCCCAAATTTAGACGACCTATACAGAATTGGGGGGGGGGGGGGGGTGTAAGGCACCCAGATAATCTTAAAAAAAGCTTTTATATATTTATCATGGTGCAAACATATAACTGCTGTTTGAATATTGACCCCTTGGACTCCTAAATTTGGCTGATAATAGGACACAAATTTAGGAGCCTAACTTAGGTGCCTAAATTGTGAACTGATATGAATAAATCTTAATTGGTGGTATATACATTTTTAGTAATGATAAATGGTCCCTTTTACTAAGCTGTGCTAAAAAGTGGCCTGCGCTATGATTAGTGCGTGGGTTTCATGTGCGCTGAGGACACTTTTAGCATGGCTGTAAAATGGCCACATATCCTATTTCCCCCCATTAATGGCCACATGCTTATTTCCCAATTAGCAAGTGGCCGTTATCATGGGAGCCCTTACCGACACCTATTTTCTAGTCGGACTCGGTAAAGGTTCCCACGCTAACCCCGTGCTAATCGGTTAGCACAAGGCAATGCAGCTGTGCTAACCAATTAGCACTGGACATGCCAACTCTCTTCCCCCAAACACACCCCAGTGTTAAAAATAACAGGTCATTTTTAGATTATGGAAAGCACTCACCGATCTGAATACTACCACAGGATTCCTGAGCACGTTCAGTGGTAGTGGATTCTAACTTGCGGTAAAAACACATTAATGCTTACTGCAGCTTAGTAAAAGGGCCCCAAAATCTTATGGGAATTAAAGACCTAAATATACATACCCCAGAGTAAGAGTGGTCCTTGAGGGTCTCCAGCTGATCAGATTTTCAAGTTATGCCTAATGAATATGCATGAGAAAGGGTTGCATCCACAAGAAGCAAACCTTTAATGGAGAGGAATTTCAGGAATAAGAAGCCATGATGCTTTCCAGGGGAGGTGATGAATTCAAGAAGACCTGTGCTATGTAGCCTATGGAGGAGAGGAAGCAAAGAGAACTGAGGCCTAAGGCATTGCAACAGAAATCAAACTGGACAAACTACATGGGTCTTCTTTCTGTTATCATATTTCATGTTTTATATTTCCATTGCATTCAGGTTTGTACACTGGTAAAGTGTAAAAGCACAAATTTGACAACTTGTGGTGAGCCAACAGAAAACAGCTTAACCACATTTGAAGAGTTCTCCCTTAGTGGTACATTCAGTACCAACTATGTATTTCCAGAGGTCTTACTCAGTGGGATTCACCTGGCACCTGCAGACTTTCAGGTATGTGTCTGTCACTGTTATAAAGTAAAGGAGTGGCCTAGTGGTTAGAGCACCGGTCTTGAAATCCAGAGGTGGCCAGTTCAAGTCCCACTGCTGCTCCTTGTGATTTTGGGCAAGTCACTTAACCCTCCATTGCCTCAGGTACAAACTTTGATTGTGAGCCCTCCTGGGACAGAGAAATATCCAGAGTACCTGAATGTAACTCACCTTGAGCTACCACTGAAAAAGGTGTGAGCAAAATCTAAATAAATAAAGAGCTTACTCGGAATGATTGTTTCCCTATATCTCTAGGTTTTCACCTAATGAGCTAACCTATTTTGAAGCACTTTATTTATTTAGATTTTGCTCACACCATTTTCAGTAGTAGCTCAAGGTGAGTTACATTCAGGTACTCTGGATAAGGTAGGAACTCATCTCACTATTGGGCTCATTTTCGAAAGAGAAGGATGTCCATCTTTCGACATAAATCGGAAGATGGACGTCCTTTTCACAGGGATGGGAGGGCAGGGGAGAGAGAGGAGAATTGCTGGACATGGATGGGAGGAGAGGGCAGGGGGAGAGAGGAGAATCAATGCACATGGATGAGAGGGGAGGGCAGGGGAGAGAGGATACATACTGGACATGAATGGGAGGGGAGGTCAGCGAAGAGAGATTCGCTGAACATGGATGGAAGGGGATGGTAGGGGAGAGAGAGAAGAATCGCTGGACATGGGAGGGGAGGGCAGGGGAGAGAGAGGAGAATCGATGCACATGGATGAGAGGGGAGGGCAGGGGAGAGAGGATACATACTGGACATGAATGGGAGGGGAGGTCAGCGAAGAGAGATTCGCTGGACATGGATGGAAGGGGATGGTAGGGGAGAGAGGAGAATCGCTGGACATGGGAAGGGAGGGCAGGGGAGAGAGAGGAGACATACTGGACATGGATGGAGGGAAGGGAAGACAGGAAGGAGATGCACATGGATGGGAGGGGAGGGCAGGGGAGAGAGGAGAAATGCTGGACATGGATGGAGAGGAGAGCAGGAGATAGAGGAGAATTGCTGGGCATGGATAGATGGAGGGGTTGGCGGGGAGAGAGGAGAAATGCTTTATATGGATACAGGGGAGGGAAGAGAGAGGAGAAATGCTGTACATGGATGGAGAGGAGGAAAGAAAAAAAAGAAGAAGATGCACATGGATGGAGATACGGGAAAGGGAAGAGAGGAGAAAAACTGTACATGGATGGAGAAAATAGGCAAAAGCTGGATCCACGTTATACCTCCTCCAGTCGATTCCACGAAGGAGGATCCAGCTTTTACTTATGGATGTAGGGCAAGAAATGAAGAAAGGAGGAAAGTAAAGAAATATATGGAAAGGAAGCCCTGGAAACGAAGTTAAGAGAACAGATAGAGAGCAGCAGAATCAGAGACTGGGACCAATATGGATAGAAAAACAAAGTCACTAGACAACAAAGGTAGAAAAAATAATTTTATTTTCATTTTAGTGTTTGGAATATGTCCAATTTAAGAATTTACATCTGCTGTCTTATTTTGCACTGGGTATACTGGAGCTATAACAGCTTACAGAAATTATTTATAATGAAAAAAAAATCACGTTATTTTTTTCTCCTATACTAGTATAATATTTTCAATGATGTCTGTTTATATGTGCCATGTCTGGTATAAGGGGTGTGGCTAATGTGGGTGTGGCTATAATAGGGGTGGGGTCATATGTGGTGACCCCACCCATAATGAGTACCAGCACCTTTTTTTCTACAAAAAAGCACTGTTCTTATTACTAATAAAATGAATAACTATTCCTCTATAACTAATGTCTATTTCTCTTTTATTCTTTTTAGGTATTAAGTGATGGTCGCTTGATAAGCAAAAGCAGCATATCCATCAAACCAGTTCTAGCCATCACACTTTTTGGAAGGTGGTATGAAAAGGATCCGGAACAACAACTCATGCTTCAGGGATCTATTGACTAACATCTTAATATTAGAATCCACCAGACACAGTGCTTTCTTCTTTGCCGCTTCTTTTCACTGGAACTCTGTGACCCTTTCTTTCTCTTCAATCAGGTTTTTTAACTCAAGCTAGTTTTCTGGTTTGCTCCTCTTTTACCATTAACCATACCCATTTGTGTTACCTTCCTCCTTTGTCTCATGGATCTTACTCCTCGGTTTGAATGCTACCTTTCCTATTTAAATTTGTAGTTCCTTTCCTTTCTGATTTTGTGTGAATTTTGTTAGCGTTGTACAATGCTGTGATCTGCAAGTTAGTTAACGGTAGTATAGCAAATCTTTAATAAATAATATTTGACACCTACTTTTAGTGGTTAGGTGACTTGATTTGGCTTATTATATTTCTCCTGCTGAGTATCTAAATTTAGGTGCCTTCATTATAAATAGAGTTTTTATATTTAGGTGTTTAAAAACTATACATTCATGTGTTAATTTTTCAGTTAATTCGGTGGGGAGGGGGGGTTGATAGTACAAAAAAAATTAGTGTTTGCCAGTGTTTTTGTGGCTCAGGTACGATTGCTGGTTTTCTTTTTCACTTGATCCTTCTGGTTCTAAGTGATGGTATTAAGGATGTACTATGAAAATGATAGCACCCCCAGCTCAGAAGGGAATATCAAGAGTTAAACATTAAAGATGTGAAACTGAGATAATTTTAAGACAGAGCAGGACAGATGCGTTTAACCTAGTTACAGACTGCTGACACTTGTTGAATTAACAGTTTTGTTCAGATTCTGGGAAGTCACTATGAACACGCATGTTTGAAAGGAAATAGGGAAGTAAGAGAAATATGCAGATGTAATATGGAAAAATGTATGACATTTCCGCATTTCTATAAATGTTAGATTTTACTGGAACCCCTAGCAGTTTTGGAAGTACCCTGAACCCTTGAACTTGCAGATGTAAGCAGAATATAATCTAGCCAATGATTTTTTCAAAGTTTGTGTACCATTATTATTATTTATTACATTTGTACCCCGCTCTTTCCCCACATACAGCAGGTCCAGTGTGGCTTACATAGTAAAAGAAAGCATCTTACATGGTAAAGAATACAGAAAATGAGCCCCTTAGCCTCTTTGGCCTTTCCTCATAGGGAAGTCATCCCTTCCCCTTTATTTTCATTGCCCTTCTCTGTACCTTTTCTAATTCTGCTATATCTTTTTTGAGATGCAGTGACCAGAATTGCACACAGTTTTCAAGATATGGTCACACCATGGAGTGATACAAATGCATTATAACATTCTCATTTTTATTTTCCATTCATCTCTCTATATAAAACGCACCTCCAACGTTCTATGAAGCCTCACTTACCCAACATTCTAAAAGTAAAGGGGGTGAGATCGCTTTGTGTCTGCCCCGCCCACGCGTCAAACGTGATGACGTCGAGGGCGGAGCAATGACACTCAACCAATCGCATCGCTCCGCCCTCAACGTCATCAAGTTGGACGCGAGGGACGAGCACACATCGAACACACACGTTGCTAGGGACTTCCCCCATTCCCCCCCCCCAAAGGTCGCCTCTTTCAAACACAACCCCCCCCCCGAGTTCGCAGCTTCCTCTCTCAAGCCCACCCTCCCCTGAGGTTGCCGTTTCACATATCCACCCTCCCCCCTCAAAGATCGCCGCTAATCTTAACAAAAAAAAAAAACACAGACAGCCTTCACCCATTGGCTGTCTGCGCTGCAGCCACTCATCTCTCACTGGCCCGGGAGCACAGGAACACGAACTTCAAAACAACTTCCTGGTACTTCCTGGTAGGAACAGTATTATAAATTGTGATGATCATAACTACTTGCATTATGAAAGGCATTACAAAGGACATGTGAAAAGAACGTAAAGTCCCATGATGTGTGCCCCATGATTTGTGATGTAACCAGTTAATTTATGACTTAATGCATTCTTAATAAAAGAGAAGAGGACCTGAGGAATTGTGAGACAGTTCTGAGTGGCCTCAATGCTATTATGTGAGACCCTTAGTTCTGTCTTCCAAAGGCCTTTGATTTGTGTATATTTATCGTGTGTGTGTGTGCTTTATTTCTCTTGACCTCTCCAGGGACCAGAATAAAGAACTAGTCAATCCCCTACTTGGTAGGGAAGGGCATAGAAATCAGCTTGGCCCAAAATAAACGCTTTCATAAGCAGAATTCCAGAGTTTAAGTACACATTGCATGAAGAAATATTTTCCCTGATTTGTTTTAAATGTACCATTAGTAGCTTTTTTGCGAGCCTCCTATTCTTTGTATTTTTGGAAAGAGTAAACAAGCAATTCACATCTACCCATTCCACTCCAAACAGAATTTTATAGACCTCTCTCATATCTCCCCTTAGCCATCTCTTCTCCAAGCTGAAGAGCTGTAGAAGGGCATTTTTGATATGACTTCTAAGTCCAACTTTGGATGTTTTGCTCAAAACATCCAGAATCTGAATAATGAATATTGTGATTTTTGAAACAGCAAAATCTCTTTTTTTTTTTGTTTGAAAATGACCACTTACTAGATGTTTTTGTGCTCAGTGCATATATCTTTTTGGTCCACTTTTTAAAAACACACAAAATCAAGCCATGGGATATAAGAGCAGCAAGCATTTGTAGTAGCCTGGCCACACAGCCATCCCAGCAGAACAATGGGGCACCCTAGGGGGCACTGCAGTGGACTTCATCTTAAAGCTCCCGGGTACACATCTCACCGTTGCTCCCTTATATTGTATAGTAAGTCCTCCAAAACCTACCAAAAACCTACTGTTCCCAACTGTACACCACTACAATAGCCCTTATTGCTGCGGGTATCAATCACCCATATGTGGGTACAATATGTTTTTGGTGGATTTTGGAGAGCTTACACTTTCCAAAACAAGTATAACACAGTGGATTGGCCTGGGTCCCCTTCTACACGTTGCCCTGCTCCAACCACTAGGCTACTCCAGGGACCTGCTTACTGCTCTAATAATACTGTTTCTTTCACACCTGTGGGGGTGGGTGGGAGGGTTTCAGTGACCACTGGGAGAGTAAGGGGGTCGTTCCTATATTCCTCCAGTGGTCATATGGATATTTAGGGCACTTTTTATGGATTAGTCATTATTAAAAAAAAAATAAAAAAAGGTCTAGCTCAAAGCTTCTTAGTTTTAGTCCTGGATGTTTTTGTTTTGTCCATTATGGCTAAAAAACATCCAAGTCTTAGGACCACCCAAATCCCACAATTAACAGGCCCTGGCACGCCCCTTTGAGATTTGGACTCACTGCAGATGAACAGCACAGAAAAATATCTGGAAAATGGGTTTTGAAAATTCTGAGTTGGATGTTTTGGTGGGAAAAATGTCCATCTGCCAGTTTATGCCACTTCTAAAACTTTTTTTCTCTTTTGAAAATGAGCCCCTTAGCCTCTTTGGCCTTTCCTCATAGGGAAGTCATCCCTTCCCCTTTATTTTCATTGCCCTTCTCTGTACCTTTTCTAATTCTGCTATATCTTTTTTGAGATGCAGTGACCAGAATTGCACACAGTTTTCAAGATATGGTCACACCATGGAGTGATACAAATGCATTATAACATTCTCATTTTTATTTTCCATTCATCTCTCTATATAAAACGCACCTCCAACGTTCTATGAAGCCTCACTTACCCAACATTCTAAAAGTAAAGGGGGTGAGATCGCTTTGTGTCTGCCCCGCCCACGCGTCAAACGTGATGACGTCGAGGGCGGAGCAATGACACTCAACCAATCGCATCGCTCCGCCCTCAACGTCATCAAGTTGGACGCGAGGGACGAGCACACATCGAACACACACGTTGCTAGGGACTTCCCCCATTCCCCCCCCCCCAAAGGTCGCCTCTTTCAAACACAACCCCCCCCCCCCCCGAGTTCGCAGCTTCCTCTCTCAAGCCCACCCTCCCCTGAGGTTGCCGTTTCACATATCCACCCTCCCCCCTCAAAGATCGCCGCTAATCTTAACAAAAAAAAAAAACACAGACAGCCTTCACCCATTGGCTGTCTGCGCTGCAGCCACTCATCTCTCACTGGCCCGGGAGCACAGGAACACGAACTTCAAAACAACTTCCTGGTACCTGCGTTCCTACGGAGACAGAAAGAGGAGAGACGAGCAGCAGCACAGCAAACAAATCAATGCATGAATGCTGCATGCACTGCCAGGGAGGCAGCACAGAAAAGAGGGAGGAGGGCTTGGGATGAAGAGGGGGGCTTGGGGGAGGGACAGCAGACTGGAATGTCGACGGTGAACACAGGGGGAGGAAGAGGAGCACAGAACGGGAAGGGGAATGCGCCACCTGCTTAAAACACTCACACATACACACACACACACACTCTTTCAAACACATACACTCACTCTGAGGGGGGGGGGGGGAGGGTGGCCTGGAACTTGGAGGGTGACTGGGGCGGTGAGAGGAGGGGAAAGAACAGCGGCAGGGTAGGGGGAGGGGAATGCACCACCTGCTTAAAACACTCACACATACACAGAAACACACACTCTTTCAAACACACACACTCTCTCCCTCAATCACTCTCACACAAAGTCTACATATATCAAATGCACACTCACATTCTTACACACACACTCATTCTCACACACACAGCCTCACTCTGTCACACACACTTGCACATTCACTCAGTCTCTCTCACACACACACTCTCACGATGAAAACCATGCTAGCGCCCGTTTCATTGGTCTCAGAAACGGGCCTTTTTTACTAGTTTCCTAATAATTCCTAACATTCTATTTGCTTTCTTAGCTGCAGCTGCACACTGAGCAGAGCGTTTGATGATGATACCTAGATCCTTTTACTGGGTGGTGATGCCTAATGTGGAACCTTGCATCATGAAGCTATAGTTGTGGGTTCCTCTTTCCTATATGCATCACTTTGCACTTGCTCAAGTTATATCATCTGCCATTTGGATGCCCAATTTCCCAGTCTTGTAAGGTCCTCTTGCAATTTTTCACAATTCTCTTGTGATTTAACAACTTTGAAAAACTTTGTGTCATCAGCAAGTTTAATTACCTCACTAGTTATTCCCATCTCTAGATCCTTTATAAATAGTTAAAAAGAAGGGGTCCCAGCATAGACCCCTGGGGAACCCATTATCCAGCCTTTTCTATTGAGAATACTGACATGTTAACCCTACTACGTTTTTTCTATCTTTTAACCAGTTCTTAATCCAAAATAGGACACTACTTCCTATCCCATGACTTTCTATACTGTCCACATCCATTCTCCACCCATGCCCTACCTAATTACACTCCCTAACCCAGAATTCCCTTAACATGTGACTTAGCATGTGCTAAACTTAAAAGGACTGCAAGGTTGCTGCATTTGTGCAGCAGGGCCGCGGAAAGACTAGCCCGGGCAAGGCCGCCCTGCCTCCGTCCCCCCCGCCGCTCCCCCCGCCGCTGCAGTCTGCGGTCTCACCTGCCTGCCTCCACGGCTCTGGGCCCCATTCATTCAAAGCAGCAGTCGCAGATCGCATCTCTTGTTAACTGCTACTGCACAACAGGGCCGCCAAGAGAGGGGGGGGGGGGGGAAATTTCCCAGGCCCGGGCCTCCAAGGGGAGCCCGGCGCCAGGGTCAGGCCACCGGCACTGCAGTCCCCGGTCTCACCTGCCTGCCTCCACGCTCCGGGCCCCCTTCATTCAAAGCGGCAGTCGCAGATCGCATCTCTTCTGGCCTTCCCTCCCTGTGTCCCGCCCTCGTCTGATGTAACTTCTGGTTTCTGCGAGGGCGGGACACAGGGAGGGAAGGCCAGAAGAGAGGTGATCTGCGACTGCCGCTTTGAATGAAGGGGGCCCTGAGCGTGGAGGCAGGCAGGTGAGACCGGGGACTGCAGTGCCGGCGGCCTGACCCCGGCGCCGGGCCCCCCTTGGAGGCCCGGGCCGGGAAATTTCCCCCCCCCTGCCCCCCCTCTTTCGGTGGCCCTGTTGTGCAGTAGCAGTTAACATGTGCCAATTCATGCTCTGAGGGGCACTTTTACTAAGCAGCTGTAGTGCTAACACGCAGGTAGTATTACCACCCCTCTCAGCTGGACTGTAGTGATGTGTTCCCAGATACCTGATGGTTGTAGTCATGGCGAATATCCAGGGAACACACACTCACAGCCGAGGGAGTGGAACAAATAAACTAACCTCGTCCTTTACTCTCAAAGAATAAACGAGGAAACGAATCTAAATTTAGGATTTGTTCCTGAAATGGAAAGACCAAACTTTCAGATTTGCAAATTATCTCTTTCTTTATTGAATACAAATGCAAGCAAATTTTCATTCAAATAAACTCAAATTCACAATTAGTGTGAAGCTTAATAGAACTGCAATAACATATTCAACATTCAAATGTAGAGCTACATGTATACCCTTAACTTTGTCTGTTTCACCTAAAAAGGCGGAAAAGAACCTTTTCAGATAAGTATTTAAATTGTCTTTTATCAAAATCAGATATTTGTGGTTATTCTCTTTCCTGATGTAGAAATTGGTCTCTTTGTGTACACTATTGGTGTTTTTGCAGGGATCTCATGGATTTTTAATATCTGATGATCTGTTCCTTTGTTTTCCCTTATTTTAAAAAGAGTAGGCAGCCATGTATCCACTTAATACCTGAGCCTACAGACTCTCATTCCACCTTCCATGACCTTAAATTCCCTTAGAACTTAACCATTCCATTCACTGCATGCTGGGACATACATACCTCTGTTTCACTCCAAACCAAACTAAATTTGGTTTAAAACTTCTCACAGCTTTCTATTAGTACAGCTCTCTCCCACCCAAAATACATCAGTTTTTCCCCACATGTTTTCAGCAACACAATCATGAAAAAGGCAGTCTGTTTATTGAAGTACTCACTTTTAAGCTCAAATCATCTCATTCTCAGCACCAAAGCTCACCTTCACTCACTTTCAATATTAAAGTACCCTTTTTCAATATCACATTTCACTTTAAACTCACAAAATCCATACTTTTATTCTTACTTTTACACAGACACACACTGTACGTTCTTTTCTTTCTCAATCCATGTTCACAGCCCTGGTCTCTCTGCTCACCAGGGTTGCCAGGTGGAAAATTTTTTTCTAGCCCAATCCAGCCCAAAAAACAGCCCCAAACCCGCCCAAACACAAACCCCGCCCCTGACACCCCCACCCCCGCGTCATCACCCCCGCCCCCGCTGTCACCGGCCCCGCCTCCCCGTCATCGGCCCCGCCTCCCACTTCATCGGCCCCGCCTCCCCGTCACCGGCCCCGCCTCCCCGTCATCGGCCACGCCTCCCACGTCATCGGCCCCGCCTCCCAAATCATCGGCCCCGCCTCCCACGTCATCGGCCACGCCCAAAACGTCACTAACCCCGCCCAAAAACGTCACTAACCCCGCCCCCTCGTGGCCGAAAAAGGCAAAAAGCCGCCCAAAAAACCGCCCTGAAGCCCAAAAAGCAGCCCAAAAAACCGCAACCCGCCGCGGGCAAAAATTTCCCGCGGCGGGTCGCGGAAAACCCGCCCAATTGGGCGGTAAAACCGCCCACCTGGCAACACTGCTGCTCACTCCAGTCTCCCTGGCAACTCACCCCCCCCCTTAGAGAATCTGACATCACTCAACCAATCAGCTTGTCAGGGAAAGACAGTTTTTTTTCTGATCTGTTTATAATCTCCCTCCCCCATAGAAGTAAATGCAAAACTTCCTATACAGACAGTGTTGCCAGGTGGGCGGTTTTCCCCAACCCGCCGTGGGAAATTTTTGCCCCCGGTGGGTTGCGGTTTTTTGGGCTTCTTTTTTTTCTTTTGGGCGGTTTTCAGGCGTTTTTTTTTGGCTGCGGGGGGCGGAGTTAGTGACGTTTTGGGCGGGGTTAGTGACGTTCTGGGCGGGGCCGATGACAGGGAGGCGGGGCCGGTGACGGGGAGGCGGGGCCGATGACGACGGGGGCGGGGTTGATTACGGTGGGGGCGGGGTTGATGACGCGGGGTGGGGGTGTCAGGGGCGGGGTTTGAGTTTGGGCGGGTTTTGGGCTGGATTTAGGCTGGTTTGGGTGGGAAAAAAATTTTCCACCTGGCAACCCTGTATACAGAGAATTTCAAAGTCAATTTTAACCTGACTTGTACCCAAAACAGAAAGGAACATTTTAAAGTACAATCCCCACTTAATCATGGTTTATTTCTTGAAAAATAAAACCACATTTAAGAAACATCTCACACTTTCTTCAGCTAACTCCATTAACAATTCCCAAACTAAACTTTAAACCTTTTCCAGCCAGCAGCCTCCACCAAAACCCTGGAACAAGCCCCCCCAGAGCCCCAGGAAAAAAACATTTAATATATGTTATGTAACCATATATTACAGTAGCAGGTGCCAAATTGGCACTACTGTAGGGGTAGCACAGGTGCCCTGTGGTAGTTTTGAAGTAGGTGCATGCTGATTCCTGTGGTAGAAAATAATTTTCTATTTTCTACCAAAGGGGTGTTCCTGACGGCAATCAGCAGCATAGACACATTGGCGTGCACTGCCTGATTACTGCACGAGTAGCGTGTGAGCCCTTACTGCTAGGTCAATGGGTGGCGGTAAGGGCTCAGGCAGTAAATAGTCGCGTGCTACTTTTAAGTTTAGCACAAGGCCATTTACTGCCCCATTTTTAAAAAATACCTTTTTTCCTAGCCACAGTAAAAGCAAAAAATGGCCCAGCGCATGACAAAAACATGTGCCCACTCTACTGCAGGCCACTTTTTACTGTAGCTTAGTAAAAGGACCCCCAAGTGCCTAATACACTTTAGTAAATGATCCCCTTGGGTTTTGTTAACTTGTTTTTATGGTGTATGTTTCTTGTAGCCCACCTTGAATTGTAGATAGAGTGGGTTAAAATTTTTTCTAAATAAATACATAAACAGATTAAAAACTGTCAATGTGCTATTGAGAAAGGAGGAGGCAGATTGCTTAGATTAAAAACTGCCAGTGTGCTATTGCGAAAGGAGGTGGCAGATTGCTTAATTTTATCTGATTTTATAAGAAAACAACAAAACAAAACAGGAAGTCAAAACTCTACAAAACAATCCAGGAAAACCAAATAGTGGAGAGAAAAAGCCACACAGTGGAGAGAAAAAAAAACCCATATGCAAATTGTAGTGTGCACTTCAAAGATTAAGAGTTCTTTATTAAAACAGTCAAGAACCTGACACAGACTGTGTTTTGGCGTTACTACTACTACTACTACTACTATAAATCATTTCTATAGGCCTTAAAAGGGGAAACCTGGAGAGGAGCGGGGTCCATAGCTCACAACCTCAGGATGGATTGTAAAGAGCCAGAGATGGACAGTAAAGGCCAAGACACTGGACTCCAGAGGCAGGCCTTTAAGGCCAAAATACAGCCTGTCGGGTCTTTGACCATTTTAATAAAGAACTTTTTAATCTCTGAAGTGCACACCACAGTTTTATTCTATAAAAATTCAGTGGGGAATTAAAGAAGCTTTTTAAAGTAGGGTGATTTACTGTGTTTACTCCTCCTCTGTGGAACTTTTTAAATTTATAGAGCTTTAATGAAAGAAAAAGAACATTATATTATGCCATTAAAACATTTTATCCTAGGCTATTAAAAAATAGCTCTATACAATTACAAAGTTCTACAAACCAGCAAGTAGGAGTAAAAGTGGATGTGAGGAATAGAATTGTTTGTCCTTAGATTGTTAATAGTCTTTCATGAATCTTGGTTGATAGCCAAAACAAGCATAGCCCATCTGTCCTAGTGTTGCTGATTAAACAGACAGCGGGCACAGCTTTGAAAAACTTCCTTAATATACCATTTTATGTACATATAAAAATCCAATTGAAGTTATAAAAGTCTCAGTATTCCAAATTGTTATTTAACTAATTGCTAATTTAATTTAGCTAAGACTGGCTGGAAAAGTAAGGAGGTTTAAGCTCCCCTGTGGCTAATAATTTCCCAGAGGGCTGTTACTGCCTAATTCTGTTAGATACAGCAATTATTGCCAGGAACATGTTTACCATTACAGATGGTAAATGGGGTGAGATTACATAATCACCACAGAAAAATGAAAGGAAATAATTCAGTGATTCAATCGTACTGCCCATTTCAAATCTGTGTAAAGGGGAGCAGGATCTCTCTGTTTAATGGGGCTCCATTTGAAGGAGATCTGTAACTCATCATCATTCCACAAAATACAGTTTGAGAATATAAGACCAACAATGAACAAAAGTTTGATAACAAAGAAATATCACAGAAGCTAGATTCAGGAATTAACAAAACTGACCAGAATCAAAAATGTATTTTGCCTGCACACCTCTATAAAACACAGCTGTAAGATCTAGTAGTTAGATTTTACTGCCTTTTTAACTTTGTGATACTGATGAGTTCTGTGTTATTGCCAATGGGGCATTCACCCCCCTACCCCCCCCCCCCCCACCCGCTCTGTTCTATCAAGGCTTCTACCAGTTTCTTTCTTCACTCATCTAAGACATTGTAAGTAGTGTACTGCCATACTTTGTATTGTTATTTGAATATTTTTACTGCTGTAATTGCCTATTGCTCATGTTTGAATATGTGTATGTGCTGACAAAATGGAACGCAATAGTAATTTTTTTTTCTTAGGGGCAATGGAACACCCTTTTATTGGAGGTGCCTTTGGTACCGTGAATGAAGGCAGGCTGCGGAGCCCAGTAAGACACACACTCCACAAATTACAGTGAAAACAATATTTTATCAAAGGTGTCTGGGACTCGGGGGCTCTTGTTTACTTCACAGGAAGGGAGAAAACAATATTTAAAGCTAATTTTTGTAAGCACAACAGTTTTTTTGGGTGGCCTGCTCCTGCAGGGCCACAGCATACATACCACCTTATAATTGAAAGAGAAAAACGCCTAGATTTCGACCCAAATTGGAAGATAGACGTTTATCTCACAAAAACGAATAAATCGGTATAATGGAAAGCCGATTTTGGACGTTTTCAACTGCACTCCATCGCGGAAGCGTACAAAGTTGACGGGGGCGTGTCGGAGGCGTGGCGAAGGTGGAACTGGGGCATGGTTATCGGCCGAGGAGAGATGGGCGCCTTTCGCCGATAATGGAAAAAAAGTATGCGTTTGTAGCTAGAATTTAGGGCACTTTTCCTGGACCCTGTTTTTTCACGAATAAGGCCCCCAAAAGTGCCCTAAATGACCAGATTACCCCCAGAGGGAATCAGGGATGACCTCCCCTGACTCCCCCAGTGGTCACAAACCCCCTCCCACCACAAAATATGCCGTTTCACAACTTTTTATTGTCACCCTCAAATGTCATACCCACCTCCCTGGCAGCAGTATGCAGGTCCCTGGAGCAGTTGTTAGGGGGTGCAGTGGACTTCAGGCAGGTGGACCCAGGCCCATCCCCCCCCCCACCTGTTACAATTGTGCTGCTTAATGCTTAGTCGTCCAACCCCCCCAAACCCACTGTACCCACATGTAGGTGCCCCCCTTCACCTCTTAGGGCTATAGTAATGGTGTAGACTTGTGGGCAGTGGGTTTTGAGGGGGATTTGGGGGGCTCAACACACAAGGGAAGGGTACTATGCACCTGGGAGCTCTTTTACCTTTTTTTTGTTTTTGTAAAAGTGCCCCCTAGGGTGCCCGGTTGGTGTCCTGGCATGTGAGGGGGGGACCAGTGCACTACGAATCCTGGCCCCTCCCACGAACAAATGCCTTGGATTTATTCGTTTTTGAGCTGGGCGCTTTCATTTTCTATTATCGCTGAAAAACAAAAACGCCCAGCTCACAAATTGTCGAATAAAACATGGACGTCTATTTTTTTCGAAAATACGGTTCGGTCCGCCCCTTCACAGACCCGTTCTCGGAGATAAACGCCCATGGAGATAGACGTTTTCGTTCAATTATGCCCCTC
The DNA here is from genome assembly GCF_901765095.1 of Microcaecilia unicolor. Lineage (NCBI taxonomy): Eukaryota > Metazoa > Chordata > Amphibia > Gymnophiona > Siphonopidae > Microcaecilia > Microcaecilia unicolor. Next base: position 342,596,824 of record NC_044033.1, read on the forward strand.
ATAGATTCCTCACTACTGAGCAACAACTCTTGCTGGTCTCTGGCCTGGTCTCTGGATCCAGAGTTCCAGCATAGTTTCTAGTGGGTACATGAGGATGGTCTGCAGTTGACCAGATCAAAACAAAAACTGTTCAAGGTTCTAAGTTGAACCTGCCTACCTGGTTGCAGCTTCTCAGCTTTGGAGAAAAGGCTTCTGCCATAAGGGCCATTGCTTCCCTCTGGGACCCTCCTTCACCTATCTCTGGCCTGGCCTTTTATACTTCCTGAACCGTGCCCTCCTGGCTCCACCCTTCCTGTGTCACTTCCCTCAGGGGCGAGACTAGGGGGTTTTAAGTTGGCTCTGACAGTGTGAGAAAGTGTCCTTAAGGGGAAGTGGCAGCATCCTATAGACACCCTCACAGTGTCAAACAAATGTCTTGTTTTATTAAACTTGATATACTGCTTAACCTTTGCAGATCACAGTGGATTACAATAGAAAAAAATAAGCAAAAATGCATAAAAAAAAGAGAACTCCATACAATATTTAGTAAAATCATAAAACAATCATCTAAGAGTCAAGCATACAAACATAACAGCACTTAAAAAAATTTGTGATCTGCAGAATCACTAGTGCAGTGGTTCCCAAACCTGGTTCTGGAGGCATCCCAGCCAGTCAGGTTTTTGGGATATCCACCATGAATATTCATGAAAGATAATTTGCATACAATGCCTCTACTGCATGTAAAATCTCTCTCATGAATATTCATTGTGGATATCCCAAAAACCCGACTGGCTGGGGTGACTCCAGGATCAGGTTTGGGAACCACTCCAGTAGTGTATTCCTTCCTCATCTACAATCTCAAGATTAAAAGCTTATTTAAAAAAACCAAAGTCTTCAATAAAATCTTAAACTCCTTCATCCTAGCCCCCCGGCCCACCCTGCCCCTGCCATTCCACAGTTACCCTGACCCCCTCCCAAGAAAGCCAGAGATAAATCATTTTCTTCCACACTCTGGTAAACACAAAATTAAGGGCCCTGTTTACTAAGCCACGCTGTAGGCGCACTACCTTTTTAGCACGCGCTAAAATAGGGTTACCATTTTGTGTCCTCTGAAAAAAAGGACAAATGTCACGCCCCCATACCCTGCCCCATCACGCCCATACCCCGCCCCCACCACGCCCCTTTTGGGTCCTCGTTCCACCCCTATTCCCCTCCCCCTGTCACATAGTCCCTTCCCCCGCCCCCTTCACATACCCCCCCGTGCCCCCCCCATCACATACCCCCCTCACTTACTATTTAGCCCTGGTGGTCTAGTGACGTCTTCGGAGCAGGAAAGAGCCCCCTCTTTCCTGCCCGGAGCGCTGCATGCCCTTGCCTGCATCCTCCTCAGTCTTGGCTGGGGATTCAAAATGGCCACCGAGAGTTGAAGCGGCCTCACAAGACTTCAACTCTCGGCAGCCATTTTGAATCTCCAGCCAACCGAGAAGGATGATGGACAAGGGAGGCAGCGCTCCGGGCAGGAAAGAGGGGGCTCTTTCCTGCCCCGAAGACGTCACTAGACCACCAGAGAACATGGTAGGGAAGGGGAGGGGAGACGAGACCAGACCCAATCGCCCACCCGCATGCATGCACGCCCGCCCGCGCCCACTTTTGTCCATAAATCCGGACAAATGTGCGTGTGGGCAAAATCCACCGGACGCCCCGGACATGCCCTCAAAAAGAGGACATGTCCGGGGAAATCCGGACGAATGGTAACCCTAGCTAAAAATTAGCGTGCACTAACGATAGAGACACCCAATTGCATTCCTATGGGTGTTTCTAGCATTAGCACATACTAAAAAGTTATAAATACATAAGTATTGCCACACTGGGACAGTGGCTTAGTAAACATGGCCCTAAAAGTAAGATACACATATCCATGAGCAGCATGTCCCCCTCTCTTCTCCATTCCCTTCTGTCCCATGTGCTCTATTTCTCCTTTTCCCTTCCCCACTCCTCCAAGTATGTCCCCCTTACCTATCTTTTTTCCCTCTTTCCTGCACCCACAGTTCCTCCACCCTTTTTACCAAGGAGTTTAGATAAAACAGGAGATGGGGGTGAGCCTATCTAGCCCATTATATGGGCAGAAGCCAGTAGGTAGAGAATGCCTGCACACTGGCTCATCTAAAACAATAGCAAACACTATTGAAAACAATAGCAAAAAGATTATTAGAAATAATGGACTTTTTAAAAACATTTATATCACACATTATCCCAAGCAAACTCAGGTTCAATGTAGCTTACTTTTGAAAATACAGTGAGACAGACTAATAGAATCCAGATATATCATGGGAGCAAGTAGATGGATACGTCTGAAAAATGTAACAAAGTTGAGATTAGCATATATAATCCCAATTGAGCATTTTAAAAAAAGACGAGTGCATTTTTATAACATACCACTGCAATCCACAAAACAAAAGGAGCTCATGCTGTGGTAAACTAATATCCATTAAGAGCAAATAACACATGATTTTGCCATTTAACGCATGCTATTTGGCCAAAATGGTGTATTATTCCCTCAGTGCCCATAAGTAACTACCATTCTTAATGGAGTAACTTTCACAGCACTATCCAGTTAAAGTCAAATTTTGTCCATGGCATCCTCCAGCTCCAACCCAACCAGGTAACTTGATAAATTTTGTCTGGCCAAACAAATGTTTTCTGACCTGTAAGGAAGGAAGGATTTTTAAATTGAAAGATTTTTCTGGGTGTTTTCTCTGTCAGATCCATCACATTTTTTATCCACTGATGTAAACATGCCCCCCCCCCCCAAATGCTTCTTATTAGACAGGCTAAAAGCATGTGCACCGTGAAAGTCCTCAAGTATTGTTTGCTGGTGTGAGTGAGATCATTACTAGGTAGATCTACTCAGGCAAATCCCTTTGAACGTTATCCTCATTATTTATATCACTAATCCTGATAATACTGAGAATAAACCATAATAAATTGTATTTACAATATATTGTATTTTTATTTAAACAGAGTCTCACCAGCCATAGCAACCATAGCACTCAAAAACAGAAGTGACGTGTATTTGGAAGATCAACAGCACAAAGTGATAGCACAGTTGCTACGCTGATAACAGTAGCTTGACACAATTAAGAAGATCCGCTCTTGAATCTTAGTAGAAACTTGTTTTGTTAATTTTCATTCCCTACTGATACACCCTTCTATTTAAAAAGATCTGCTATTAGTAGGCCACTGCTTCCTGTTTGTCAGTTTGAAAAGTGGGTCTAATAGGCAGCTGTTACTTTGATACATGACTCAGCAAAGCTCGGAAACACTTTTCTAAAAACCTAGTAGGCATCGATAAAAATTCTAGACTGGATCTCTTGGGGAGCTATTCTGATGTTACAAAATAAAATATAATTGTGACCTGCTGAGTGAAAAGGTACCAAAAGGAGGGTTACAAATAACAGAGAAAGGCAATAAAAGTTTGGAGGGGTAACTTTAATTTTTGAAAGTTGTGCATACTATGGGCCTTATTCTATACAGGTTATGTTCCTAAATAGATCATGCTCGTAATTTAGGAGCATAAAGTTAGAAGATTAAATTATACTCATAAATTAGAAGCATAAATTTTAGGAGTATAAATTTAGGAGCATAACCTTTATAGAATAAGGCCCTATAAGGTCAGTAGAATGGGACTCTGCAATTTGTTTTTCAGAAATTTGATGTTTTTCATATTCTCCAGCCTAAAAACTGCAGGTACTTCAAGTGGGGTATGTGATTTCTGAGGTTAATTACTTTTTTATTGGTAAACGTTTCTCATTTTTTAAAGACATAATTAGTCCATACCTGAGACTGAAATTTTGTAGCTGTCTCGCCCCTCACCTGGTTCAGGATGCTGCTAGAAGCCTGCAGCATTCTGTGCCTAGAGTCTTGTGAGTCTTTACTTCCAGGTTGCTGTACTTCCCTTTTATAGCTATAAATGGGGCACTGACAGATGATTTCATTCCCTGGCTAAGGGATGTTTAAGGAAGTGCTCTACATGCCACCAGTGCTTCGGCAACAGGCTTCTAGAGTTGTGCTTACTCCAGTGTTCATTGCCTTGATTGTTCCTGCATCCAGCCCTGCTTGTTTTCAGAACTTCTCACATCCAGCCCTACAGCCCGGCCTCTATCTGTTTCCAGCTCTGCCTATTCTGGTGTTCCTGCCTTCCTCTGTTCCTGGTTTCCTACCCTGTCCTGTTCTTGAAGTCCTGTCTGTCTGTTCCCATCTTGTCTAGTCCTGTGTGCCTTCCTGTCCTCTTTTTACCCACAGGCTCTTAAGAGCCAACCTCCTTAAGGGAAGGTCAGCAACTGGCCAGTGTTAGGATTCTAGTTCTGATACCTGCAGCTACCAACGGGGACTTGCTCTGTGCTAAGCAGTGCACAGGTAGCATTTATCCCACTGCCACCAAGGACTCTTTTAAGAGCCAACCTCTAGACTGTTCCAGTTGTGTTCCAGCCAGCCCTCCCAAGGGCTCTTTTAAGAGCCAACCTTTAGACTGTTCCAGTTGAATTCCAGCAAGTTTGCTAGGTAGTGCCTAGTCCTACGCTTCAGCTAGTCTGAGTCTGGCCCTGCCTTCTCCAGCTCCTAGACTTTGCCAGGCGGTTCCATTAGCAACTGTCAATGAGGACCTGCTCTATGCTTATGCCGTACAGGTAGAGCCAATCTCTCAACAGTCCAAGAACTCACCTTCCCCAATAGAGACAGTTTGCCGAAACCATGAGCACAAATGATAAGCTGCCTCTTCAATTCCTCCAGGACCTAGCTTAGGTGGTCCAACAACAGCAGGCTCAGTTACAGCAACTAATGAGAATCTTTCAGGGGTTTTTTACGCAGTTCACGGCAATGCGTACCACAGCCCTAGTGGTGTCGAGTCCTCCAGGTTCCACCCCAGTGGTCCCTCCTCCGACTCCACCAGTACCTTAGCCTTGAGTTGTTGCACTGCCGCACTTTGATGGAGACCCCATGGTCTACATAAGTACATATGTAATGCCACACTGGGACAGACCAAAGGTCCATCAAGCCAGTAGCCAATCCAGGTCACAAATACCTGGCAAGTTCCTGAAAAAGTTCAATACATTTTATGCTGCTTATGCCAGAAATAACTGTGAAATTTATGCAATTATAATCTACTTATCACTATACATGTCAACAACTCTATGGTAGATAGAAAGATCTGGAGTCAACTACTGCTATGTTCTATCTTTAATTATTCTTATATTACTATAGGGGGAAGTCTCATATATATAGTCACTGGGTAATCTTATCTTTTTGCTCACTCAATGGTGAGAACCCTTTTGTGACAGTTTGTAATCATTGACAAGATCCCCTTCCTCCCTTCAAATGCTAATAATCTAAAGTGAAATTTTTCTTCTTTTGTTAAACTTATCTTCTTTTTTCTGTTTTTTCATATATATTTAAGATTATCAGCTGCTGTTATTAGCAGTTCCTACTGCCGTTCTTATGTGTATCAATCTGCTCACATAACAGTGCATATATATATATATATATATATATATATATATATATATATATATATATCTGCTCATATAATCACGCAAATAATGGCAGGCTGATAGTAGTCACTTATCTTGACCCTTCCGGTGCGTGTAAATATCTTCACACCATATTACAGAGTCTTGAGTTCCCGAATCTTCATATCCCGACAGGAGCCTGTTTCACTATCCAGCTTTGTCAATGGGGGGATACTGGAACCTCGGGTCTATTCACAAAGAAAAAAGCAATACCTGTCAGTCTTTGCTTAATCGATTTTGCCCCATCTAATCAGTTCATGGTCTGTGCATACCTCACTATGCCGCCTTCTTCTTAAGACTTGAGACCTTTTTTAACTTGAAAATAAATAATAAAGCCTTCCCTTTAATAGGCACTGCAGTATTGTACAAATAGATAAAGAAACAGAAAAATGAAAACAGTGAGGCACATTGACAGTAATATCAATGTGAGGTCATTGCAAAAAGAATCAAACAATTTTGTAAGAGATATAGATCTCAGTAGTCCTCTGCACAGTTTATCCAACTTCCATTTCCAGCATCATTCAATCTTTTACAGCGAATCTGCCAGAAACATAAAAACATATGTTTCCATGCTTCTCACAGATTGGCTGTAAAATGCTCCTTGCTCCTTCTGATGGTGCTTTTAATCTCTTATCTGCTACTCTTTAGTTCTTATCTCTTTGGTTAATTGATTTATGTTGTTTAAAACATCAGACCACATGCCTTACTATGAATGCGATTTACTACATCAGATGTCCTTGTAATAAAGTTTATATTGGTAAGTCGAGAAGGACATTCCATGCTAGGATAACAGAACATCACTCCAGATTCTCCACCCAGAACATCAGGGCACCATTAGTGCAACACTGCGTACATGTTACGCTCTGCTACACTCCTCCAGAGGTGCAGCCTGCTCACGCAGGGTATGGGCATTCTTGGATGCGGCGGCCATCTTGGATGTGGTATCTCCAGGATAGGATGGCCATCTTGGAGTTGGCATCTCAGCTTGTGGCAGCCATCTTGGAGTTGAGCAGCTTCAGGAAGGAAGCTCATATTTGGGCGTAGATCATCTCCTCTGATGGGGGCGGCCATCTTGGAACAGCTGCACATGGTTGAGCCTAATCCCTGCACTATTTAAAGCCCTGTTTCCAGTCCTTCCTTGCTTCGGCTTCTATTTGCATAGAGGTTGTGGTCTTCATCTGTTCCAGTGTTTTCCTGTGTTCCTGACCCCGGATTGTTTACTGACTTCACGCTGTGTTGCTGCCTGCCCAGACCTTTGGGCTGATTCTTGACTTCACGCTGTGTTGCTGCCGGCCCAGACTTCGGACTGTTCTCTGTTTTTGCTGCTTCGCTGACTCCTTGCTCCAGGACTGTGTCTGCGCTCCCGCTTGTCTGGTCAGTGGTCGCGCAACCCCGCTGGTTCCGGAAGTCCTGCCGGCCGCTTGAACCCAGGGGCTCATTCTTGGGGGACAGTGGCTAAGTGCAGGTGAAGCTTGGGGTTGTCTGGCTGCCTGACCAAGCGCGGTGGCACTCCATCTTCGCCGTGCTCAGTCGGGGCACAAGGGCTCACAACTCCAATCATAACAGTACAACACCAGCACAGGATAGCAGATCTGAGATGCATGGTGATAGACCATGTAGTTTCATCAGTAAGATGCACAGAGCACAAAAATGTCTAGCAAATAGTCATTTTTGAAACAAAAAGTTGGACATTTTTCTGGTTTGAAAATGGCCATGTTCACTACTGGAATTTTGGACACTTTGCGCAAAATATCTAAAAATTGGATTTACACGTCATATCAATAATAACCCTCCACAGTATTAACAGCAGCTACTTAAGCTCCGTATTATCAATGAGACAGAGGAAATTGGGAACCTATTGTACTCAACACCTGAGGCAATGGAGAAAGGAAGAAGTCGTGTCCAGTTGTGAATTTCCAGCAGGCCACCCAGAACTACCCATCATCTGAGCTGGATCCTGGAACCACCCAAAAGGCTGAGGAATTAAGAACCACTTACAGCATCAGATCTCCTGTGACACTTCGCATCCATCCAGGACGAAGCTACTTGAAGTGCTGCTGTGGATCCTCAGAACCCCGGAGTGTCTCAGCATCTCTGATGTGATACGCTTTTGAAATTAACTACTATATCATATACTACTTCCATTTGTGGGGAGATTTAAGGAGAAAATAAAGATAGGAAAGAAGAGAAAATGGGACTAAAGATAAAAATAGCCCACCTTTTTGATGCTGCTTTTAACTCCTAACCCTTATTTTATCACCCTCACTTTAATATTCCCTTATCTCTTGTTTATCCTGTTTGTCTGTCCTAATTAGGTTGTAAGCTCTGTCGAGCAGGGACTGTCTCTTCATGTTCAAGTGTACAGCACTGTGTTCGTCTAGTAGCCTCCAATTTGATTGTCTGCACTTTTTTGTCCTTTAGATTGTAAGCTCCTTTGAGCAGGGACTGTCCTTCTTTGTACAGCGCTGCATAACCCTGGTAGTGCTTTAGAAATGTTAAATAGTAGTAGTAGTAGTAGTAGCGCTTTAGAAATAATAAGTAGTAGTAGTAGTAAATATTATTTGGATACTTTCTCTTCTTATGTTGCTGTCTCTGTTGTTATCATTGTGCTGTTATTTGTCTAAAGTGACTTTAAAGTAAATTCAGAACAGCAATCCTGGTGTGGCCTATCTTATTGACTGAAAGGAGTGTGCTGCTTTTATGGTGAAACTGCCTATGGCTCCTGGCTTCTGTTGGTCCCAACCAATATATGCTTTATGTATGAAGCCCCCTCCCCCACCCTTTCATTATCCAGGCATACAATGGAATATGCCTTACATAAAATACTAGTGTAAGTGGCAGGCATAGCAATTTACACTAGCCCTAGAGTTGGTATAAAGGGAAAGGGAAAGGAATGGGACTTGATATACCGCCTTTGTTTTTTTTTTGTTTTGCAACTACATTCAAACTGGTTTACATAGAGGGGCATAATTGAATGAAAACGCCTATCTCCATGGGCGTTTATCTCCAAGAAAGGGTCCGTGAAGGGGTGGACTGAACCGTATTTTGGGAAAAAATAGACGCCCATGTTTTATTCAACAATGTGTGAGCTGGGCGTTTTTGTTTTTCAGTGATAATGGAAAATGAAAGCGCCCAGCTCAAAAACGAATAAATCCAAGGCATTTGTTCGTGGGAGGGGCCAGGATTCGTAGTGCACTGGTCCCCCTCACATGCCAGGACACCAACTGGGCACCCTAGGGGGCACTTTTACAAAACCAAAAAAAAAAGGTAAAAGAGCTCCCAGGTGCATAGCACCCTTCCCTTGTGTGTTGAGCCCCCCAAATCCCCCTCAAAACCCACTGCCCACAAGTCTACACCATTACTATAGCCCTAAGGGGTGAAGGGGGGCACCTACGTGTGGGTACAGTGGGTTTGGGGGGGTTGGACGACTAATAAGCATTAAGCAGCACAATTGTAACAGGTAGGGGGGATGGGCCTGGGTCCACCTGCCTGAAGTCCACTGCACCCCCTAACAACTCCTCCAGTGACCTGCATACTGCTGTCAGGGAGCTGGGTATGACATTTGAGGGTGAAAATAAAAAGTTGTGAAACTTCATTTTTTGTGGTGGGAGGGGGTTAGTGACCACTGGGGGAGTCAGGGGAGGTCATCCCCGATTCCCTCCAGTGGTCATCTGGTCATTTAGGGCACTTTTTGGGGCCTTATTCGTGAAAAAACAGGGTCCAGGAAAAGTGTCCTAAATTCTAGCTAACAACGCATACTTTTTTCCCATTATCGGTGAAATGCACCCATTTTTGTTCGGCAGATAACCACGCCCCAGTTCCGCCTTCGCCACACCTCTGACACGCCCCCATCAACTTTGTCCGCATCCGCGACGGAGTGCAGTTGAAAACGTCCAAAAATCGGCTTTCGATTATACCGCTTTATTCGTTTTTGTGAGATAAACGTCCATCTCCCGATTTAGGTCGGAACTTGGGCGTTTTTCTCGTTCGATTATAAGGTGGACAGTATTTATAGGTACTTATTTTGTACCTGAGGCAATAGAGGGTTAAGTGACTTACCCAGAGTCACAAGGAGTTGCAGTGAGAATTGAACCCAGTTCATCAGAATCAAAGTCCACTGCACTAACCACTAGGCTACTCCTCATCAAGTGCCCTTGTAAGTTATACTATGTTATAATCTACACACCTATTTTGGTGCTCTACCAAAGCTCCAGCCCTGCGCACGTCCATGGCAAACTAAGCACCACCATTTCAAACCTGGTCGGTAAGAACCAAATCACTCCCACAAACAAAGCCAAGCAGAAAAAAAGAGGCATGGGGAAGACCACACTAATGATCCAGGAGAGCACCAGAAAGTCATTTATTCAAACTGTGGATGTGTAACCAAAAGCGCAGACCCAAAACAGGCCATGTTACAGCTGCAAAGCCTTCTTCAGGAGTCTTCACAATACACTGATATGTGTACACACCTTGTGTGCAAAATCACATAGAGAACAAGAGCTTTCTTCTTCGAACTGCAAAAGAACCTAGACAATCCCAGTTGTCAAAAGTTGCTGTATTTTTGGTTACACATCCACAGTTTGAATAAAGGACGTTCTATTGCCATCCTGGTTCATTAGTGTGGTCATTCTCACTCCTCTTGTTTCTGCATATATATTGCTATATCTGTGTATAAATGAATAACATACCACCAAAGCAGGCATGTACTTTACTGCCTAAAGTATGTGTCCCTTTATAAATTAAAGGCAATTATATAGCTGGGCACATGCAGTTACACGCCCATGTGTGCATCAGTGCACTATGCACTATTCTATAAGATAGTGCATAAGTGCTCTAGCATGGAATTGCAAGGGTGTACATGTGGGTGGAGCATGGGAGGGGCATGAGTGTGCCTCCAACTTACACATGCAATTTATAGAATATTATAAGTTATGCATATTGCATAGCACTCTTAGGTGTGCCCATTTATTCCAGCTGTAGACCTGGCATAAATGGTCTCATCTACATTTAGGCACACCAATATGGGTTTACGCTAGCATTTTATAATGGGATTGGAGCATCCAGATGCCATTTTAGGTTATGTGCTCCCTGGGGCACCTAAATGGAGGAGTCCTGTTATCATATGTCTACCAAAAGGGTCATGAACTTGTAGCTGCTCACCTATGGAAGGATCCCTCACAGAGTCCATCTTGATGACTCTGGGAGCTACCAGGCTTCGCATGCAATGGAAGTAAACCCAGAGACTAGAACTGCCCATTGAGAGCAACGGCAACCTCGTGGCAGAGTGAAATAGTCACTCTAACTCATTTCGGTATAGTTGGATTCAAAATAAAATGTGGGACAAAATTCTAACTGTGCTTGCTTATTCAAGTGCCAACCGCACACCCAGTCTAAACAGAAATATTATTCCTGAGTTCCTAACAGCAAAGAACTTTGCTATAGCAACACACAAACTTTTTGCAGTCTGTTGCCAACAGGAACAACATTGTGGGCGTGTGCAAATGAATTGTATTTTATCTTCATCTTTAGCTGAATTGTTTATTTTCATGGCCTTGGAGTTGATTTAACACGAAAGACATTTATTTTCCTCATGGCTGCTAACCTGTCTTTACAATGATTTATTAATTGCTTATCTGTGCCTGAATGGTCAATTTTTACGTCAACAGTAGGGATTAAATCCATTCTTCTCTCAAATACTACTTAGACTTGCACCAGATGAAGCCTGGGAATATTGTGCACTGAATTATTTCAATGACTGTGGCCCATTATGATGACCTTATTCCTCAGAAGGTAGGGGGTTCATATTAATCTGAGTAGAAATAAAGTTCATTTTTAGTCTGCATGCGTATTGGAGCATTTTGTTCTTAATGTACTAATATATTAATGATGAAGCCTTAATTAGATGTAACCTGCTGGTCTCCTAGCACAGTAATTAATATGTTGTTTATATAGTTAAAGCAATGCTTTACTAAGGGTTCCTTTTACAAAGTCACAGTAGTAATTCCTGCGCAGCAAATGTGACGAAGCCCATAGGAAATGAATGGGCTTTGTTGCATTTGCCCTGCTGGGAATCTCTACTGTGGCTTTGTAAAAGGAGCCCTATTTTAGTTAGAAAAGTAACAAGAAAAGGGACTAAGTGGACAACTTGTCTTATAGTCAAGTTTCTGTTACATATTTTCATTCACTGCGGACATAACTTTCTATTTAAAATTATGATTTTAAGAATAAAATTAATTCATTGCTATCAGTCATGCATACAGTAGAAATAAATAAGAGCAGGTGCTGACAATGTTCAAAATTATTAGCATTTAGTAACAGCAAAAAGAACAATAAAATTGACGCTCAGCTAGAGTACTCTGACTTCTCTTTTGTAATTTATTCCCTATTTCTACTTCCCTGTTTCTTTTTGAAATGTAAACAGCATTTTGAATGTGACGGTCATTAGACTAAATCCACAGCTTGGTGCTGCTCAAGAACACAGTTCTAAAATCTTACCAAAGAGATGAAAAGATTTTCCACAGAGCTTTTTGAAGAGTACATTAGAGGCTTCTATTTTTAGGTGTCTAGAAATTATAAATCTGGGATTCTTTGAGGGTGCAAAAAAAAATAGTAGCGTTCTCTACTGAATCAAGTAAATAGACTTCTGCAGCATGGACAAAGTCCAAAAACTGAATGGAGAGTTCAAGAAAAGCTGTAGGAGGGGAAAGAGAATATTAGGGGAAGTGGTGTTTTTCTGGTGTTCATCCAATAAAACACTTTTTTTTTACATTGGGATTTATTATCAGTCTAATATTCTCCCAAGCTTTTAATACATAAGGTGACTGACTATACACTCATTCTGCATCAGAACTAGCTTGCTTCACACACTGTAACTTAGATCAGTTCCTTATCTCTTGCTTAACTATACAAAAGAGGTTGCTTTGAGTTTAGCTAACCATCAAATTATCCCAACTGACTCTGTACCACACATCTGCTCTTGTTCCCTCAGCTATATGGTAAGCCGTATTGTAGAAAATCTTTAACATCATATCTATGTTAGTTGAATGTTCTAATGCATACTTATTAGATGTATCATTAGTGTTATGCTAACATTGTATTATATCTCTGGTATTTGAATTCCAGTGCGGTTAAATGTGTATATTTTTTATACTGTTTCATGGTAGTTCTATTAGTAGGTTTCAATTTACTGTTTTCAAGTTTATCTCTTTTGTTGTATTTAGTTTATACTTGGTTATTTTACTATTGTTATGCTGTAAACAAAATTATAAGTTTTATGTTAAACGGTACCTACTGTACAGCGCCTTGAGTGAATCTCAATAAATAAGGCTGTTCATGGGGGAATCCAAGATGGCGACATGCACCTAGGAATGTGGAGAACCTCTTTTCCTTAATACTAATATGCCAAAAAGAAGAGGTAGGGCAGCGGTCTGAGCTTCGCCAATGCCTACCTTATTACCTGCTGGACCTATGGACCGCTTTTTGAGGACTCCAGGACAAGAAAGAGAGATCAGGAGCGGTCCCTTAGGAGATGCCGGCATTATGGAGGAATTATCGGCGACTCCAGGGCTTGATGTTATGCTGAGCCCTGATCAGAGAGCTCCACCCCCGCAGCCTCAGCGGACTAGCTCTCCCTCCGAGGGATCGAGAGGCCCAACGCCAAGTAGTGAAGTGGACCAAAGCTCTAGTGAAGCTCAGAGGAATCATCTCGAGAGGGAATTAGGGGGACAGTTAATACCCCCTAAGGTGAGCAGTCACATTTCATCAGTTGCGGGACACGGAAGCAAAGAAGGTGGGACGATTCCAGAACCTTTGTTTAATGTGCTTCCTGGGATATTGGAAAAACCGGCAGAGGTAACATTGGACTCTTTGTGGGATTTAGTTTCCCAAATGACATTATCTTTACTACAGCAAACTAACTCTTTGATAGAGAACAGAGTGGTGAAAAATGAAATAGATATAAGATCTTCTTTTGAACAATTGGAAAATACTGAGAAAAACCTTGTAAATATAGGAAATGTACAAACAACAATGATAAAGGATATTTCAAGTCTCAGAAGTAAAGCGGCATTATATGATAATCATATGAGAAGATATAATTTAAGATTTATAAATTTTCCAAAAGTAAAAATGATAAGTCCTTTGGAGATGTTGAAAAGATATCTGCAGGATATATTGGAAATTCCTGAAGTTAATATACCCCCTTTTACACAAATGTACTATATACCTCAGAAAGATTCAGTTTCGACACAGCAACAGACACCACTGGATGTTACTGCCCTTTTGGAAACTTCAGACACTGAGCGGGTTATTCCAACAACTTTAGTTGCCACAGTGGCTTTTTTGTCTTTTTTTTTTTAGGAATAAAGAAAAATTGTTTATGGGACTAAAAATACTGTTATTTTCAGATCTCGAGGGATACACAAAAGAGGCTGAAACAATTTTTATTAAAACCTGCAGTTTTGCAACTAGGAGGCACATTTTATTTTAGATTTCCTTGCAAGTGTATTGTTTGTTATAAAACACTTAAATTTGTGTTCATGGAACCATCCCACTTAACATCCTTTGTTTCCTCAAAAAGAGCTGAGGGAGTGTAATAGTTTAATATCTTGTTTTTTCCTAGCTGCATTTTTTCTTTGAAAATTGAATTCTTTAAATTTCCTCTTAACTTGTGCAGAAGGAAACCCCCCCCCCCCCCCCAAAATAATGTGGACTTGAGCGTTATTATAATGTGTCAGAATTTATTAGTATTGATTATTGTTTGATATTATTTAGATTTGTAATGCTTTTCCGGATCAAGTGTTAATCCTTGTATTAAGATTTAAATGTGTAAAAAAAAAATCTCAATAAATAAAAAAATAAAAAATTTAAATCAGAAGCTCTAAGTACAACTATTTGTAGAAAACAAAAGAGATCAGCTGATAACTAGTCACTGCTGAAAGTAAGTGATCTATATTCAGAGGTCTTATACTGGTGTGAATTCAAAACAGTCAATGAGACTTCTGGAAAAGCTCATGAGATCTTAAAATCCAGATCCTTCTATGTGCTATGACAGGAAAGAAATTGGCGTGGACAAATCAGTATCAGTGCATTAGCAAATCGAGTGATTAAGCAGTTTTACTGTCTAGATCACTGGAAAAGGCAGCTTTTCTTTTTTCTTTGATATTTTCTATTGTCCTTATTTCAACTTCTCGGTCTTTGTCCTATTTCTTTAACTGACACACTTTTTGAGGCATAGTGCAGAAATGATTCCATAGTATCTAGTTGGGGAAAAAAAAAGTAATAGATTTTCAGCTGGCAGTGCTGAGCACTTTTTTTTTTTTTTTAAGTTGTAAGAACATTGTTTACAAATCAGTTCTTGCAGCAGGATTTGCTTATCAGGGCACAAATTGTTGGAATTCCTTGCCGAAGTCAGTGAGGGGTCAGTGTGATTAGAGGATGTTAAAAACTTTCCTCTTTGGAAACTTTTTAGGTGTGGATACTGTACTGATCTCCACGCCTAGTCAATTTTTGGTTACTGAATCTTGTTTTCATTCTCCACTGTTTTTTACTTTCTCTTTCTATTGCAATGTACTATGTATTCATAGTCTAATAATATGTTCACTTTGTGTTCTGTATGATGTGATTTCACTGTATTAGCCACACACACTGAACTCAGGTTGCTGGGATAATGTGAGATATAAATATTGTAAATAAATAAGTGCTTAGTGGTTAAAGATAGATATGCTATGTATGTCGCCCTATTATACCTACTAAACTTAGTTGGCTTACCACTGAATATCCACGCTTAACTGGCTATGTTGTGCGATATAGTCGGTTAGCAACAAGCTGCTAACTGCAAATACTCAGAGGAGATAACCAGTTATCTCCCGCTGAATATTCATAGTTAGGTGCTAAAATGTTATTTAACCGGACTGGAGTCATTCCTGGCTGGTTAAATGATTTTGAATATCGGCCAGATAGTGCCTAATGGCAAGGGGGCATTCACAAGGTAGGCTCATAGGCGGGGCATGACATATCAAACAATTATTTGCTTGTTTGTGGCTAACTGCTGATATTCAGCAGCAGTTATCTGGTTAGTGTCTGCGCTGAAAATGGCTAAGTTGTAGGCATTCCAAAGGCAGAGTTGGCACTTATATGGTTAAGTGCCGATATTCAGCCCTTAACCACATCAGATAACTGCTTAAATTGTACTGCATATATATAGCAGTCCTATCTTTCAGCGGTTCAGTTTATGCGGTCAGGGGATCAATATTGCACTTAAAGCCATGCCGGCCGATATTCAGCACTATATTCAAGCCGATATTCAGCCAGGCATGGCTACTGACCAGTTAAATAGCACTTCTGGCTAAGTGCTAATAGTTAACGTAAGATAGCTGGTTATCTCTGTTGAATATTACTGCTTAACACATTGCAGCTAACCAGCTATATCATGCAATATATCTGGTTAGCTGTGAATATTCAGCGCATCACAGATTATGTGTAACTGCTGAATCGGGCTGGCCAAATAGCAGGCCTGTCTTTGGCTGCTATAAACTTAATCCGCCAGCACTGAGTATTGACTTAGCCAGTTAAGTTTAAACTGGCCCAAAAAAGAGATGGATGGTCAACGTTGGTCACCGGAAACATCTTGGCATTGAATATCCAGGCTCAGCACCAATCATGGGACTTAGCCGGCCTGCCTCCTGCAGGCTGAATATCAGCTGAATAAGCTTTAGCGGCCAGCCTAAAACCGGATATTCAATGCCAGCGTCCAGCAGTGAATACCCAGGAATATCAGCCGGTATGTGTTTAGGTTACAGAATACTGTCATTTACACACTAAAGTGCCGCCTTTAGGCCCACACATTTGTGCCTGCCACAAACCTCATCCAACACTGCCCTCTTTCTGCCTCCCATCCCATCCCTAGGAATCTCCAACCTCTAGAAACAGATGGGAACAGGCATTGCGTTGACCGCTGCTGGCGTTAAACCCGGAAATTAAATGCTGGGACATGTCCCGGCATCGGCAATGAATTTCCAGATTTCCGCTAACTCATAGCTAGTGAAATGCGATATTCTACTACTACTACTATTTAGCATTTCTATAGTGCTACAAGGCGTACGCAGCGCTGCACAAACATAGAAGAAAGACAGTCCCTGCTCAAAGAGCTTACAATCTAATAGACAAAAAATAAAGCAAGCAAATCAATTAATGTTTAGAGGAAAGAGGAGAGGAGGGTACGTGGAAGCAAGAGGTTACAAGTGATTACAAGTCAAAAGCAATGTTAAAGAGGTGGGCTTTCAATCTAGATTTAAAGATGGTCAAGGATGGGGCAAGACGTAAGGGCTCAGGAAGTTTATTCCAGGCGTAGGGTGCAGCGAGACAGAAGGAGCGAAGTCTGGAGTTGGCAGTAGTGGAGAAGGGAACAGATAAGAAGGATTTATCCATGGATCGGAGTGCACGGGAAGGGGAGTAGGGAAGGACGAGTGTGGAGAGATACTGGGGAGCAGCAGAGTGAATGCATTTATAGGTTAGTAAAAGAACTTAAGCGGTTATGGGTTACTGCATAATAACAGGACTAATTTTGATATAGTCCAATTTATATGGTTAACCTGACTGGTTAAGTACTGAATATTGCACTTAACCGGCTATGCGTTAGCCGGCTCCAGAAATCTAAAAATGAGTTTTGAAAGTAGTGATTTTGGTGTTTTTAGGAAAAAAAAAGTGTTTATCTGCTGCTTTGTGCTGTTTTTTGGACATTTTTCTGTTTCGAAAATGAGTTCCTATTTTATTTTTGGCTCCTGTCATCAGAAATAAAATATATTAGGGCAACAAAGAAAGGAAGGTGTATGAATAGCATCAAGGAAAGATACTCTAGAGGCAAGAAACAGCTAAATTGGTAATTTGTGAATTCTGGAGAGTTCTACTGCTTTAAGTTGCTGCCAATGAATGGGACAAACATGACCTTTTCCGATTATAAATTCTGAGAAAGGTAGTTTTAAAATTCCCCAGAAAGCTAAGAGTCTAGTTTTCATATGGGAAATCCAGTTAATGTCGCCGAAAATAGCAATTGGGATGCAAGGCTAGAGGCAGGAGAGACTTCTACATTGCTTTTCAATATCTTAAAATTAAGAAAATAAAAATCTGTTTTACTTCAGATGCAGGCAGGTAAGGTCTTTTCAGCAGTGGCCCTGAGGTTTAGTGGATCTTCAAAGTTGCTTTACTTATGGTTCTGTTGTCTAAACTGCAATAGAACTGGCATAGTAATGTGGGTTATTGCTTAGTTCTAATACACATTCATTCATAGGGGTTTACTTCCCAATCGACTAAGATAATAGGATACAGATAGCAGCTGCATTACCATGAATATACACCTCTATTGGAGGGTAAACGTTTGCACACCAGAACAAGAAAATTTAGAATGATATTTCCTCTCAAATCAGACAACTGTCATTTTATTTGCATTTTCGAAAGGCTCTAACTTTTTTGTTTGTTTGTTTGTTTGTTTTCAAGGATGTGAGACCCAGGGTGAAGGTTATGGGGTAGCCCTGGGAATAACTCAGTCAGACAAGGGATATAAACGTGAAAATAAATGTTTCATTCACCTGAGCCCTGGGACCTGTTGCTTCACAGACCAGGAACATTAGATGTGACAGTTTCTCCTATTTAGCAACAGTCTGAAATAGGCCTCGGGCAAGCAGTCTGTGACTGGTGGGGTGGGGTTGGTTGCCCCCCCACCCCCAACATAGCCTGGAAGTTCTTGGGTCTTCTGAAACTCTGGTCTGGCCCCAACCGGACCTCAACAAAGCTTGCAAATCTTAACAAGGAACAAAGTTGGCTTACCTCAACCTGGTCACAGTCGTTAAACATACTCAGTGAAGGCATAAACTTGGGTTTCAGTTCTTCCTTCCCTGGGCCTCCTTAAACTCATACTGGCTCTGTCTTTTAAACTCCCAGGTATTGACTCTGCCCCTCCTGGCTCACTTCCTCCTTGGGTGGGATCAGTACTTTTAAGGTGGCCCCGGCTCGTTAGAGAGGGACTTTTCTTAAGGTTGAGGGGCAGTGTTCTATAAACCCTGTCACAAAGGATTAGTCATTGAATATGAATGAATTTTGAGGAAATTGTTTATAATTTCCTCTTTAATTTAGATAATGACCATCTATCTTGTATATAAGAACAATTTTAAAAATGCTTTGTCTTTAGGAATAATTGCTTTATTTTAAGTGATTTTTGGAAAATTGTCTTGTAATTCCCTTTTTTGAGAAGGTTTACTTACTGTAAGCCACTTTGAATTCTTTGGAATAAAAGCTGCATATAAGACTTAGGAGGAGGAGTAGCCTAGTGGTTAGTACAGCAGACCTTGATCCTGGGGAACTGGGTTTGATTCCCACTACAGCTTCTTGTGACACTGGGCAAGTTATTTAACCCTCCATTGCCCCAGGAACAAATAAGTACATGCATATACTATATAAACCACTTTGAATATATTTGCAAAAACCACCAAAAGGCAGTATATCAATTCCCTTTCCCTTAGGGCCCTGTTTACTAAGGGCACATTAAAGTTTTTAGCACACACACTAAATGCTAGTCACCCACAGGAACATATATTTATTTATGTTACATTTGTACCCTGCACTTTCCCACTCATGGCAGGCTCAATGCGGCTTACATATTGTATACAGGTACTTATTTGTACCTGGGGCAATGGAGGGTTAAGTGACTTGCCCAGAGTCACAAGGAGCTGCCTGTACCGGGAATTGAACTCAGTTCCCCAGGACCAAAGTCCACCATCCTAACCACTAGGCCACTCCTCCACAGCTGTGATTGGCTGACAGAAAATTGGAGGGACTTAATGGAAAGGGAAGGGTGTCTAATCAACTGACTCTGTGATGCAGTACTTAGAGCACTGGCCTGGGAATCAGAAGGTGGCTGGTTTGAATCTCCCTTTTACTAATTTTTAATTTGGAGGTCCCCAACTGCTCTTGCATGTTTTATTTTTCCTTCCAATTTTTGCTTTCTGCATGGGTCCGGGCAGCACCAACTAAACTAAATTTGCTCGGGGGACCTGCATGCTGCTGTCATGGAGCTAGGGATGATATTTGAGGCTGGCATAGAGGCTGGAAAAAAAGTGTTTAAAGTTTGAGTTTTTTTGGTGGGAGGGGGTTAGTGACCACTGGGGGAGTCAGGGGAGGTCATCCCCGATTTCCTCCGTTGGTCATCTGGTCATTTAGGGCACTTTTTTGGGACCTGTTCGTGAAAAAACAGGGTCCAGAAAAAGTGTCCTAAATTCTGGCTAAAAATGCCTTTATTTTTTCGATTATCAGCCGAGCGCTCCCATCTCTCCTCAGTCGATAACCACGCCCCAGTCCCGCCTTCACCATGCCTCCAACACGCCCCCGTCAACTTTATGCGTTCCCGCAACGGAGTGCAGTTGGAAACGCCCAAAATCGGCTTTCGATTATACCGATTTGGGCACCCACAAGAGAAAGACGTCCATCTCCCGATTTAGGTCGGAATTTGGGCATTTTTCTCTTTCGAAAAAAAGCTGGATAGGCAACTCTAGCATTGAGCACACGATAAAAATGCTAGCACAGCTTAGTAAACAGGGCCCTTAATATTCAATTCAATTCGATTCAAATCAGGACTTATATACTGCTAATATCCCCTGTTCAGGGTTCAATGCATTTTATATCATAAGTGGAATGACAGTTGGATACAATGTCATAGGTAGAACCGTGGTTAAATACAATCTTATTGGTTGAATTCAGTCTTATATAATACTAGAGAGTGCGAGAGTAGTAAAGGTGCTTCATTTGATATAGACAGGGGACATAAGGAAGTGGTGGTTGTTATGTAGCAGTCTTTGGAAAGAGGAAAGCTTTTAACCTCTTCTGGAAGCTGAAGTAGTTAATCTCTGTTCTAATGGCAAGTGGAATGAGTTCCATAACGAGATTCCAGATACAGGGAAGAGTTAGCTGAAGATCTTCTGAAATTGGATTCCCTTATAGAACAGTGGGGCTAAAATCAATTGTTTTTTTTCAATCTGTTGGAGTGAACAATATAAACGGAAGAGATATTAATCAGCAATTCAGATGTGACACATTACAGAATTTGGAATACTAGGCAGGTGGCTTTAAACCTAATTCTTTCAGCTATGGGTAACCAATGTAGTTTAGCAAGATATGATGAAATGCTAGTATATCTATTCATTTTGAAAATGAGTCTTGCCGCTGTGTTCTCTATGTAGCTTTTTCTGATATTGGGTCTGAATACCAAAAAATAAGACATTATAGTAGTTCGGATGCGGTAGGATAAGCATTTGGACCAGTAGTGCAAAGGCTTTTTGATCAAAGAATGACCTGCCTATGTGTCTTTCTTCTATGTTTGTGCAGCGCTGCGTATGCCTTGTAGCGCTATAGAAATGCTAAATAGTAGTAGTAGTGGTAGTGTAGTTGACTCATTTTAAATATTGTTTTGCTCCATATGAGAGGAAAATGATAGTGAGGAGTCGAGTAGGACCCCAAGCACTCTGGCTCCTTATTCAACTGTGAAGGTTCTATCATTGGATAGTGTTGAAGTTGGGACATCAATTCCTCGATTCCGGTACCAAAAGATCTTAGTCTTTTGCGTATTCAGTTTTAGTTTATTTGCCAAAGACCAGGTCTGAATAGCATTCATCCCAGTGTTACAGAACAGATTAGATCTTAATAAGAAGATGCAATTGGTATGAGGAGCACGATGTTGTTAGCATATGATAAGAGTAGCTCATCTAATCCCAGGTGTATTGAGCTGAGAGAAGACATATCGAAGTTAAATAAAGTTAATATAGAATAGAATGAATGCAAAATTCGACTGACATCACATCCTTCCCCAAATTTTCTCCAATGCAGGAAACAATCACAGGATTATATGGTCCTATATATTATGTATGGCCATGCTGACGCTGAGCATAGACAGAGCAACTCTGAGCCATCTGCTTGGGGAAGCACACTATTAGAGGTTGCAGGGGTAGGAAATGCCAGCACTCTGCTCAAGGTCTTTAGTGATAGGTTAGGTAACTAGGAGATAGGATCATGTAGGAAGGAGGGATGAGGAAATCAGCCAAGAAGTTTTTTTAAATTTTTTAAAATTGGGAATGCTAGGAGATGGACTTGAAGTTTAGAGGCAGAGAAAGTTCCTGGGAGAGGAATTATGTAGGTAAATGCTGATTTTCTCAGGTCTGAAACCAGCTGCACACATTTTGGCCACCTAGATCTGTGCAAATTTTCTGCTGAACTTAGTAGACAAATTTAAGGTTGAAAATTCATCAAATCCTAGGTGGCTGAAATTTTACTGCTTAGGTTGAGCACCCAGCATTGTTTGTAAATTGTGATGTTGCAGATACAGGAATAGGTGCCCTGCTTTTCGGTTAAGGGGATAGAATAGGTAGGAACTGTAAGTGTTCCAGCTGTGAAATCCTGAAAAATTAGCTGAAGGAAAAAACAGGACACCCTTTGTATGAAACGTAAGCTAATATCATTTCTGTGTCTCAATAAATAGGTGCAGCTGTGCAGGAAACTGATAACACAGGATGTCTTTTGTGGTGAGCTCCACAAGATAATAAATAGCAGCAAGCACAGATAGTTAATTGTCTCAACTAGGAAAGCAGGGGGAAGGAGAATGAGATGGCTCTGGTATCTCCTCTTGCTAGTCACTGGCAAAGGTCATTGTGGGTTTTGCTTTGACTAAAATATGACTGCAGAGCGCATACATCATAAGAACTTAAACCTCACAAGGCAAAGCATTTACTACAGATGCACTTGTGGCTTGACACTGGGACATAGGACTGTAATTGTCTGAAAACCAGCTTGTTCCAAGAAGGGGGGTCAGTGAATGGACAGCAGGCCATGTCAAAGGATGTGACCTTCTCCCCTTCCTGATAACATCCAATGAGTATTCATTGAACCCCTGCCCTTAACAAGTAGAGTTGGAATAAACACAGTGCCTTCAATGGATAAAAGGGAGTGAGGAGAAAAAAGCTGTTCCAAGAAAGATACTTCATGGAAAAGAAGGATCACTGAAATAACAGAAGGGAATCATGACGGTGTGGACCTGGAAGTTCTCCACCAAGCCAATACAGAATTTCCACAACTGGAAATAGGTGAGATAAAATATTATTGGTTTAATTATCAATTAATGTATAGGGATACTACAGTGATATTTACAGGAAACTAATATGTATATCTCCTTTCTTAATATATTTATTTTATATACCAAATTTCAATTGTCATAATCTACTAATTTGTAACAAATACATTTCCTGATAACCAGAGATGAACCAAAGTACTGTGGAAGGCCTGTTTCCATAGTTACAACCCTATTCCACCTTTCTGGAACAATCTGATGTTGATGAAAGCAAGCCTGAAAATACTTTATCAGTTTTCAGATTGGCAGATTTATTTTGTTCAAAATATTGTGTGTTTGCTGTCTAACTAGGATTATAAACATGTACAGTGTTTATATTGTGTGAGTCAGGAAGCCAAATGAATGTGGAGACTTGGGAATGTAATAATAAACAATGAATCCATGAGAAAATTGAGAAAGTCAGAACCACTAGAGATTCCTTAGGTTCTCACAATAATTCTGCTTGCATTCTATAATTAGAAGATGGATAATATTAGTTCCTTTTGGGAAGTAAAGAGTGAATGCTAAATATATATTCTAACAGAAACCTAGTAAATGAAAATATTACAGAGTTAAGTACAGAAGCTGTAGCATAATGTGGCAAAATGAGTAATTTTCCATTAATTATGGTCAAGTTATTAAACTTCTGAGCTTTGGCTTGAACTTTATCTTTCTTTTAATTGGTCCTTCATAGTACAGCTGTTTTCTTTAGAATTAACTTTTTTAATACCATCATCAAAGTCCCTGTCTACTTGGAGGGGCATTTTTGAAAGGGACGTCCAAGTTGCGATTTGAACATCCTTGCTTAACGTCCAAATCTAGGGGTGGGAAAACCTGTATTTTTGAAAAAAGATGGACGTCCATCTTTTGTTTCGAAAATACCATCAGAGATGTCCAAATCCTTAAATTTGGATGTCCCTAGACATGGATGTTTCTGACTTTTGGCAATTTTTGAAACCAAAGACATCCATGTCAAAAATGGCCAAATGCAAGCCATTTGGTTGTGGGAGGAGCCAGCATTTGTAGTGCACTGGTCCCCCTGACATGCCAGGACACCAACCGGGCACCCTAGGGGGCACTGCAGTGGACTTCATAAATTGCTTCCAGGTATATAGCTCCCTTACCTTGTGTGCTGAGCCCCCCAAACCCCACTACCCCCGACTGTACACTACCATAGCCCTTACGGGTGAAGGGGGGCACCTAGATGTGGGTACAGTGGGTTTCTGGTGGGTTTTGGAGGGCTCACTGTTTCCTCCACAAATGTAACAGGTAGGGGGAATGGGGCTGGGTCTGCCTGTCTGAAGCGCACTGCAGTACCCACTAAAACTGCTCCAGGGACCTGAATGCGCTGTCATGGACCTGAGTATGACATGTGAGGCTGGCACAAAATATTTTTAAAGATGTGTTTTGATGGTGGGAGGGGGTTAGTGACCACTGGGGGAGTAATGGGAGGTCATCCCCGATTCCCTCCAGTGGTCACCTGGACATTTCAGGCATCTTTTTGTTCCTTATTTGTAATAAAAACACGTCCGGGTAAAAATGTCCAAGTGTCGTCCTTGTTTTTTTCAATTATGGGTCAAAGACGTCCAAGTGTTAGGCACGCCCATGTCCCGCCTTCACTAAGCGTCCGACATGCCCCCTTGAAATTTGGCCATCCTTGCGATGGACTGCAGTTGGAGACGTCCAAAATCGGGTTTTGATTATACCGATTTGGACGTCTCTGGGAGAAGGATGTCCATCTTCTGTTTTATGTCGAAAGATGGACGTCCTTCTCTTTCGAAAATGAGCCAATTAGTGCCAAGATTATCTAACTTCTTGCAGAATTTCACATGCAGATACAATTTGTATAGGGTGTGTCTATGTAAAATCTTAGTAATCAGACTTACAGTATAACAGCTAGCACACCCTATGGATATCAGAGTAAGTAAACATGCAAGGGCAATTTTTACATTGTCTCCCTCGGATTCTATATAGCACAACTTAAGTTGCGCACTCAAATGTGGTCTTTTCTGGATTTGCACATGCAACTTAATTAGCTAACAAGCCAATCAACACTGATAATTGCCACTTAACAAGCAATTATTGACAATAATTGGCATTAATTAGAATTTACGCAAACAGCTTTCTAAGCGTATTCTAAGCGTAAATTCTAAGTTGCATAGTTGAAAAGGGGGCATGGCCATGGGTGTGAAATGGTCAGGTCATGGGCATTTCTAAAATCTATGCGCATTGTTATAGAATACACCACAGTCCGTGCCTTAGTAAAAGAGGCCTTATTGCACTATAATATCTATTGCAAAGTTGTAAAATTGGAATTTGTCCAAAGACCATTACCGACCTCTTCTTTCTGTTGGAAGTGTGAGTAGAGGTGACTGCTCACTTTCTTTCCTTAGGTTAGGTAAAGCCACAGCTTCTGTGGGATGATGGGGAAGAGGAACTTTGTGCCTTCTTTGGCTCTTGAGCATGTCCTTTGGGCTAGCTGGCTGCAGTTTCTGATGCCTTCTGTTTCTGTCATAGAGGCCAGATAATCAGGCTTTTTTCGAAAGGGATCGCCAGCGATCTTCCTACACAAATCGGGAGATCACCAGCGATCTCTCAATCCCGGCCAAATCGGTATTATCGAAAGCCGATTTTGGCTGGCCAAAATTGCTTTTTTGTTGCGGCGCCGGCCAACCTTCAAGGGGGCATGTTGGTAGGGTAGCGAAGGCGGGAAGGGGGGGGGGGGGCAGAGCAGGGCAGGGGTTACGAGATGGCCGGCTTCACCTTATTATGAAAATAAAAATGCTGGCTCGAATGAGTATTTCACTGTGCGGACTTGGTCCATGTATTTTTAGGGCCAAGTCCCAAAAAAGAGCCCGAGCTGACCAGATGACCACCGGAGAGAAGTGGGGATCACCTCCCTTTACTCCCCAAGTGGTCACCAACCCCCTCCCACACACACACAAAAAAAAAACAACACATTTTTTTCCAGCCTCTATGCCAGCCTCAAATGTCATGCTCAGCTCCATGACAGCAGTATGCAGGTCCCTGGAGCAGTTTTTTAGTGGGTGCAGTGCACTTCAGACTGGCGGACCCAGGCCCATCCCCCCTTACCTGTTACACTTGTGGTGGTTAATGTTGAGCCCTCCAAAACCCCCCCAAACCCACTGTACCCACATGTAGGTGCCCCCCTTCACCCCTTAGGGCTATGGTAATGGTGTAGACTTGTGGGCAGTGGGTTTTGGTGGGGGATTTGGGGAGCTTAGCACACAACGGAAGGGTGTTATGCACCTGGAAGCTAATTTTGTTTTGTTTTTTAAAGATTTTTTAAGTGCCCCCTAGGGTGCCCGGTTGGTGTCCTGGCATGTCAGGGGGGCCAGTGCACTACAAATACTGGCTCCTCCCACGGCCAAATGCCTTGCATTTCGCCGGGTTTCAGATGGCCGGGTCCGGTTTCCATTATGGCTGAAATTCGGACCCGGCCATCCCATCTAAACCCGGCGGCGATCCTATTCTAAACCCGGCTCCACCCACTTACGGCACCGGCCCCGAAGATGGCCGGCCATCAATTTCGCCGGCGCTGTTCGATTATTCCCCTCTTGAATACTCAAAACCCCTGAGTATCGGCTGTGTTCAAAGGGAAAATTTTACCTCTAAGTTTTGGGAATTTGGTTCTGCTCAAAATATATCTTGCACTACAATTTCTAAGACAACTAAAGAACCTTACCTAATGTGGATACTACTGCATACATTTATTTATTTTATTTATGTTACATTTATATCCCATATTTTCCCACCTGTTTATAGGCTCAATGTGGCTTACATAGTACTGGAGAGGCGTTACAGACTCCAGTGTAAACAAATACAAAGTGATGTTGTGGTAAGATAAAGTTCATGTGGCACAGCCACACTAGGAAATCGTACAATGGAAGAGTTGTGTTATGTCCATTACGTTCTTTAGTTTTGTTGTGTTGCAGAGATCAGGCATTTATGTTGGATCGGTAGGGTATGCCTTTTTAAACAGGTTAGTTTTTAGTGTTTTCCGGAAGTTTAGGTGGTCGTTCGTAGTTTTCAAGGCTTTTGGTAACGCATTCCACAGTTGTGTGCTTATGTAGGAAAAACTGGACGCATAAGTTGATTTGTATTTGAGTCCTTTGCAGCTTGGGTAGTGCAGATTTATGTACGTTCGTGTTGATTCGGATGTGTTTTTAGTTGGTAGGTCGATCAAGTCTGTCATATCCTGGAGCTTCACTGTAGATACTTTTGTGAACCAGAGTGCAGATTTTGAAAGCAATGCGTTCTTTGATTGGGAGCCAGTGAATTTTTTTGCGAAGGGGTTTTGCACTTTCAAATCACGTTTTTCCAAAGATAAGCCTTGCTGCCGTGTTTTGAGCGGTCTGAAGTTTCTTTAACGTTTGTTCTTTGCATCCCGCATAAATTCCATTGCAGTAGTCTACATGGCTTAGTACCATTGATTGTATCAGGTTGCGAAATGTTCCCCTCAGGAAGAATTGTTTCACGCGTTTGAGTTTCCACATTGAGTGGAACATTTTCCTTGTTGTGGATGTCACTTGAGTTTCTAGTGTTAAGTTGCGGTCCATTGTAACGCCAAGGATTTTCAGGCTATCTGAGATACGGAGGGTGTAATCTGAGGTGTTGATAATTGTGGGGTTATCTGCGCTGTGTAGGGATGAGACAGAGGGGCATAATCGTCCAAAGTCGGACTTAGACATTGTTTTTACGTACCCCTCTCTAGATCTCCGTTGGACCCGTGCCCACGGAGGTGAAGAGAGGGTTTCAGAAGGCTCATTCTAAGTCTGTTAAATGAGATCTCGGCTTTCTGACTCTTAGTATCTAAGTGCATCCTTGTGCATCTATTCTCCCACATAATGCACTAATGAGTAGGAGTTTCCTTGCTTATGTGAATATTATGGGGAATAATTTGTTTTGGTGTATTCAGAGAAACAAGTATGCAGCCAAGAAACTGAATATAGACGAGAGAGAGATGTTAGAATTGATCTTTATTCTTACCAACGGGTACTTCAATCAATCTGGCACGCTCATCAGTCAAGATCTTAGGCTAACCGACCGTAGTTCTGCCCTCTGGGTAGCGTTGGGGAAAACTCCAAACTTCTCCCCAATTGGCTGATCTTAAATACCCTCTCCTTACTTATTAAACCCAATGGGCACACATTTTTTTCATATGTGGATCATATTTTCTGACAGCTAGCTCAACCGCAGATCGGAAGCCCATCTCACCCTCCCCTTTACCTATTTCTTTTTTTTTAATTTATTAAGGTCTTTATTTAGCATTGACAAGATATATTAGCCAGTTGCACACCAGCAAAAGTATAGCAAAACTTAACATTAATCAGGCTTCAATCTGTCAGCCCTACTTTACAAACCAAATACAGTAGTCATTTTAGTGATCAATGCTGCAAACAAATACCTAATGACCCTTAAGTTTTTTTAAACCTATATAATTTTTGAAATTTATGTAAGCCCTCCCTAGTTCCTCCCTTCCCTCTAAGCCTCCATTCCATTCTTCTCTTTTAAACCCCCTCCCACTAAGTCCCATCCCACCCTTTCCCACCCTGTATCTCTCCAACATTCAAACTGAGTCAATGCACAAGACATAGTCACCCATCTATTTCAAACCGGACACGCATTTACAAACGGGCTCCACACTCTCTCCCACTTAGCCAAGAGTTTCTTTTTCTCCGCAGTCAAGCGTTCCATTTCACTTATATACCAGACCTTTGATATCCACCTCACCATCGAAGGAACCTTAGGGGACTTCCAACTCTGCGCCAAATTAATACGAGCAGTATGTAAGAGTCCCTGAAGCAATCTAAATTGGGAGTCCGTAAGACCAATCGGTCTCATCCCCAACAAAAAGACAGCAGGATGCCACTGCACCGGTCTACCCACCCAAACCTGGGCCCGAGACTGGACTCCTTTCCAGTAGGCTCGTGCCTTAGGACAGGTCCACCAAATATGGCCCATAGATCCCACACCCCCACATCCCCTCCAGCACCTATCTGATGTCGTACTAAACATATGATGGAGCCGCACCGGTGTTAGATACCACCTGTAGAAAATCTTAATAGCGTTCTCTTTCAATGCAACCGATATAGACGATTTCAAAAGGTTTTTTTCAAGATGCAACCAAGAAGCCTCCGACAGAGTAAAATCTAATTCTTTTTCCCAATTCTTTCTATGGAGAGTATACTGCCGGAGGCGCTGCAACGCATAACCATACAGCATGGTGATCATGCCCCTTGTACTCCTGTTGTCCACACACATCTCTTCCAACAAGGTAATCTCACGAGTCAGAGCCAATTTATGTGCCGGACATTGCAGAAAGTGTTTCAATTGTAAATAAGCATAATGGTCCTTCCACGGAATCTGATAAGTTTTTACCAAGGTCTCAAATGTAACCATCTTTCCCTCCTCGTATAATTGTCCCCAGAGGTCCAAGCCCAATTCCCCCCAACGCTTTAATACAGTGTTACCAATCCCTGGCTCAAACAACGGGTGATCTCCCAGGGGCGCGAGTCTAGACAGCTCTGGCTTCCGAGTCTGTGTGAGAAGATCCCAATAATGAAATGTAACCTGCACATTAGGTGGAAAGTGCTCCACCCTACCTCTATATCTTGACTGGAGCCACAGCAATTGACCCAATGGACGACTACCCACCAGGTCTTGTTCCAAATGCACCCACAATTTGTGGTCCTCCCCCCGGAACCATTCTATCGCCGATCTCGACTGCGCTGCACAGTGGTACCAAAACAGATTTGGTACCCCAACCCCCCTTCTCGCCTAGATTTATACAAAAAGGTACGTGGCAATCTTGGTCGCTTTTGATTCCAAATAAACCGAATAAGTCTATCCTGCAAGCCAGAAATATAGGAACGCGGCAGACATAGTGGGAGCACCTGAAACAAATACAATAAACGTGAAAGAATATTCATTATAAGAGCTGCTATCTTCCCTAACCAAGAGATACCTAAATTTTGCCAACGTTCTAAATCCCTAATTAGGGCCTGCTTTAGAGGCAAGTAATTGACTGAAAACAACTCTGACAACTTCCAAGGTATTTGTACCCCAAGATATCTAATATCCCTTGCAGACCACTTAAATGCAAAAAATTTTTCCAGGGTTTCCATCAGCTGGGGCGATATTCTAACCGCCATTCCAATAGACTTGCTCGCGTTCAACTTATACCCAGATACAGCCGAATACGCTTCTATTTCCTGCAATAGATTTGGGAGCGATACAAGTGGATTAGTCAAAGACAAAAGGACATCGTCCGCAAAAAGTGCAATCTTAAATTCCTGACCTTTCACTTTTACCCCTGTGATATCTACATTACCCCGAATCGCTGCTGCTAGGGGCTCCATTGCCAAGGCGAATAAAAGAGGCGACAATGGGCACCCCTGTCTCGTACCCCGTTCCAACTCAAAAAGGCCCGAGTGACCCCCATTAATTCTTACACAGGCTTTGGGGAACGTGTAAAAAGCTCGGATCCAGGATGTAAAGAATGGCCCCACACCGAATTTATTCAAAACCTTATCCAGGTATCCCCAATGGACCCTATCAAAGGCCTTTTCCGCGTCTAATCCTAACAAGACCATCGGCAATTCCTTCACCTGAGATACGTGCAATAAGTTCAAAGTCCTCCTGATATTATCCATAGCCTGCCTATTGGCCACAAATCCCACCTGATCCGGGTGTACCAGGGTGGGTAGCACCTTAGCCAGACGATTAGCCAATATTTTTGCCAATATTTTAACATCTGTGTTTAAGATGGATATTGGTCGGTAAGAGGCGCATATAGTCTTATCTTTTCCCGGCTTGGGGATAACAGCCAGCCAAGCCTCCATCATTGACTCTGGCAGCTGTACCCCCTCCCGCACCGAGTTGAGTACCCGAACCAGGTAGGGGGCCAACTCCCTTGCATAGGCCTTATAGAACTCGTTCGTCAAGCCATCAAGGCCAGGAACTTTACCTGCCGGCAATTCCTTAATTACTTTTAATACCTCCCCAACTGTCACTGAGGCATCCAATGCCTCTCTCTGACCCTCCAATAACCCCGGCAACTCTCTATGTACCAAGTAAGTATCAATTTCTGAATCCTGTACAGTGGCATCCCGTTTATATAACTTCTTGTAGAACTGTGCAAAGCATTCCCGAATTTGAGGAGAGCTGTGCACTTGACCGCCCCCCTCATCCTGTACACGCAGTATGTGTCTGTCAGCTCTCATCTGTCTCAGTTTGGACGCCAAAAGTCGCCCAGGCTTATTACTGCATTCATAATGTACCTGCTTCAAGCACGCGTGCACAAATTTCAGACTCTCCTCATGCAACGCAGCCACTTCCAACCTCACAGCCTGAAGCTCCCGGAAAACGGACACTGACCCAGTGGCCTTGTACCCACTCTCCAGCGACCCCAGTCTCTCCATACAATTTTGCAGACGTACTCTATGCACTCTATTTCGTTTACTGGCACATTTTATAAAGTAACCCCTGGCTACAGCCTTGAAAGCATCCCATATCACACCCAACTGTGGGCCTGAATCTAGATTCAGCTCAAAATATTCCTTTAACATAGGGACAAAGTTCTCAACAATTTCAGGATCATTTAACAAGCAATTATTTAAGGACCATCTCCGATCTTTGATCTCCTCTCTCAATGATGGAACAGAGACCCAGACAGGAGCATGATCTGACATAGTTATATGTCCAATGAACGAGTCACCTCCCCCCTCAGACAGAGTTTTATCTAATAATACATAGTCCAACCGAGAATGAGATAGATGAACATGTGAGTAAAAAGTGTAGTCTCTGATCCGTGGGTGGGCTGAACGCCATGCATCATACATACCCATTGAGTCCACAAAGCTTCCAAATGCCTTAGAAAGTTTATAATCAGTGGAAACTGGGATGACAGATTTATCTATTCCTGGCTGTAAAGTGGCATTAAAATCCCCTGCTACTATCAGTTTTCCCCTTACAAAAAGTTGTAATTCTTTCTGAAGATGTACAAAGAATTGGTCCTGTCTCTCATTTGGGGCATAAACACACCCCAGAGTAAATTCCTCATGCTCTAAGAGGATGTGCAGAAACAGATAACGTCCCTCCAAATCTCTCTTCAGGTGCAGAAGCTGCACCTGCACATCCTTATGGAATAAAATGGCCACACCCCTCTTCTTTGCTCCTTGAGCATCTGAAGCAAAGTAGGCAAGGGGGTACTGTGAAAAATTTAATAAACCTTCCGCTCTCTTAAGCAAATGTGTCTCTTGCAAAAAAACCGCCTGAGGCTGAATCAATTTCAGTTCTTTGAGCAAGGTGTGTCTTTTATAGGGTGTGTTTAGGCCTTTTACATTATAAGTCAAAATTTTAAAATCGGCCATAATCTCTATGCCTAAAGTGCTGAAGAAACCTTGGAGAGAATCCCCCCCCACTTCTCCTAATCTTCCTTTCCCCTATCCCGCCCCACAGCCACTCCTCTTCTCCCCCCCCACCCCACTCCTACCCTCCCCCTCCCCTCTTCCTCCCCGCTCAAGCACATCCCCAATCTCTTGCACCCTCTGTCAAACAAACTCTTCCCCTGAACAGAACCCCTTAAATGTCTCCCTCCCCCCAATTCAACACTCACCCCCCTCCCAACTCTCATACCCCCACCAGACAGAACCAATGGCTCTGAATGGGAGAAAACAAAGGAAATTCCCCCCCCGAGACTAAATGAACCCCCCTCCGTCTAACATCAACCCCTGTCTTTCTATTCCCCTTCACAATTAAAAATATTGCAAACTGTAAATCTAACCACACATCAGAACCCCAATATACTGGCATTAGCTGCAACAACATCTCGGTCCAACTGGTACAGCATAACATTGACCATTCATCGCGCTCCTCAAAATCAGCCTGTTATTAAATCAAGAAGAAAGAAATTGTCAAAATCATTTAGGAGCACGCTTGCTTTTAGCTGTAGATTCGATCTTCCGCCATTTCTGCATCTGTGCCTTGGTGGTTGGCGCCATCTCACCCGGCGGTACCGCCATTGCGGTCAATCCCGCCTCGTGTAGCATTTTCCAGGCCTCTGTCACCTTGCGGGCTCGTGTTGATTTCCCATTAACTGTGAATCCCAGCGCAAATGGAAACAGCCATCTGTAAGCGATCTTTTCCTTCACTAATATCTCCAAGACTGGTTTCATTGCTCTTCTTTGCGTCAACGTGAAGAGCGATAGGTCCTGATAAACCATTACTGATGCATTATTGTAATCCAGGGACTGAACTTGGCGCGCCTTCAACCACAACTGTTCTTTAAAAGCATAAGAGGTAAAGCATGCTATGATATCACGCGGGCGATTGTCCCTAGGTTTACCTAGTGCTCTGTGTGCGCGCTCAATCCCCACTGAATTCAGATCCGTGGTATCTCCCATAATCTTGGCGCATAACATACGAACCACAGCCGGAACATCCTCCATATTGCTATTCTCTGGAACCCCCCGAAACCGGAGGTTATTTCTTCGTCCCCGGTTTTCTAAATCATCAATCTTATAGTCCAGTTCTTCCGATTTCTCCATCAGCTGTTTCCAAGTAGCATTCATCCCATCAAATCTTTCCTCCTGCTCGTCCGCTCTCTCTTCAAGCGCCTCCACACGTCCTCCCAATTCTCGGAGGTCCACGCTGATAGCATCCACATGTTCCAGTATTTCCTGCTTAGATGCTTTTATTTCGGCGCAAATTTCTTCAAGGCATTTAGTTAATTCTTTCGGAAAGGTCTTCCTCGGTGTCGGACGGCGTAATTCAAGTTGCAAGGAAGCTGATTCCGACCCCGACGATCTTCCCGCCCCTGGAGACACATGTCTGAGCAGGTCCCGCGCCGACTTCCTCGGCGGGCCACGTTCTCCGTCTTTCTGTGAATTACCAGCATTCTTGCTCATTTCGATCACTCTTTCGTGAATCGCGCTTAAAGACCCTTCTACACAAGTATCTTTCACCCGTTTTTGGGTCCCGATGGCAGCAGATTTTGCAAATTATTGACGGGGAAGTTCAGGAGCTAAAGGCTCAGGCGACCATCTAGCCTCGTGACGTCACTTCCTCTCCGATCTCTGGTCCCCTTTACCTATTTCTTCATAACTGTAACATCCTGACTTGTAAACAAGTCTTTTAAAAAAAAGTGCAAAGACAAGTATTCATATTTCATGAACAGGACTCCATCTTACAAAAACAGACTCCATTTTATTGACCTAACTTTTTACTATTCTAGCCATTTATTCCTCCATCTTGGCCCATACACTGTATTTGGATGTCACACCAGATCCTGATAAGGCTTGCCAACCGGTCCTGCTTCCGCAGGCACTCAGCTGCAAGGCCATCATCAGATTTTCAGGCCTGGTCAGTGCTTCTTAGCAGCCTAGGCTATAGGGCTCGGCCCACCACTATTCCAGTGAAGGGGTCTCTAGTTGTAACACATATTAACAACATCGTATCGAAAATGCCTCTCCACATCTCCGCCGTTTTAAGGATTATTTTGTGGATCATATCAGCTTATAAACCTGCATGAAGACTTCATCAGTCCAGTACAATGTTCTGGGTTTTATTAGTGACTCATGAATTTACAGAGAGACATTTTATTTTAAAAGAAAAAGAGCTCTGTGCTGTACAGATGTTTAAAGAGTAATTATCTTCAAAGCAGAAAGTTAATTATTAGAGCCTTCACTGTCAGATGTTTCTGTCCCTGCAGAATGAAAACTTGATTATTTTCTGTCCAACTGAATATTTGCTATTAAGCAAAGCAAAAACCTCATTTTATTAGCTTTATTGTATGCTTATGAAATACTCTAGGGAAAACATACGATTAATTGTATCTCAATATATCATTTCTCCTGACTTATTTAGAATAGATGGCATGTATTTCGTCTAGGGGCCTGTTTGTTAAGCTGTAATAATGCATTTGCTTTTGGCCTTGCAAGTGGTATATAAGAAATTGATTAAATAAATGCATACATTCATTTTAAGATGCAGTAAAATATGTCATCACAAAGTAACTGGAAATAACATAGCAAGGGGCCCTTTTACTAAGCTGTGTTAGATGATAATGTCCGACTAAAGCAGCTTAAAATGGAATCCTATGGCAATTACCAAATATGCGTGTGGGCTAACTGTGCATTAAAAAATATTTTAATCATTTTTTTAGAAGGCTTGTCTGGGATCAAAAAGTGAGCATTCCTGTGCTAATCAGTTAACACAGCTACATTACCACGTATTAACTAGTAAGCACAAGAATAATGTGTGAGCTGTTACTGCCCACAAAATGGCAACATTTGCGCATGGCCATTAATACAAAAGCCATTTTTATGGCTGTGGTAAAAATGGCCTTAGCGTGTGTGAAAAACCTGTGCAAGGGCGTGCTAAGGCCACTTGTAAAAGAACCCCCCAAATGTGTTATTAGTGTAAATCTTTATACAGTTTTTGCTTGGCACTGTATCCCAATGGGCTGTATCACATGCAAACACTTTTAGAGAAGCTCACTGGCATGGTGATGAACATTGTAGCTCACAAAAACACCTTTGCTAGCTGCAGTACTTGGGAAAAGCTAGCTGTACCAAAAAAGAAGTAATTACATCTCCCTAGAGCCTCCCCAGGTGAAGGTGCTTGGTGGTGATTCTGAGGACACCATTTTACTGAGGGACCCTTTTACTAAGCTGCAGAAAGCACCAACATGTGCTTACTGCAGCTAAAAATGCCTTATTGTAAGGAGCAATCAGGCATCGCACGGTAATTTTGGGATCGGCACGTGCTACCCATATGCTAAAAAATACAGTTTATTTTTTAGTTCTAGGGGCATATCTGGGGGGGGGGGGGGTGGAGAGTGGGCATGTTTTGCACTGATCAGTTAGCGCAGCTATATTGCTGCGCACTAATCTATTAGCATGTGGTTAGCAAATGAGCCCTTATCACCTGCAAAATAAATGGAGGTAGGGGCTCATGTGCTAAAGGCCATGTGCTAATGGGAAAATTATAACATGGGTATTAATACATAAAATAGAAAAATCATCATGGTGCTCATGATCTAGTGCAGGGGGTAACGATACGAGGGCCGCTTGATAACAGTGATCATAATATGATCGGTTTTGATATTGGCATTGAAGGAAGTGAAACTAGGAAATCAAGTACGCTAGCGTTTAACTATAGAAAAGGTGATTACGACAAAATGAGAAAAATGGTGAAAAAAAGACTGAAAGGAGCAGCTCGCAGAGTAAAAAACTTGCATCAGGCGTGGATGCTGTTTAAAAACACCATCCTGGAGGTTCAGGACAAATATATTCCACGTATTAGAAAAAAGGGAAAAAAGACTAAACGTCAGCCGGCGTGGCTAAACAGTAAGATAAAGGAAATCATTAGAGCCAAAAAACAGTCCTTCAGAAAGTGGAGAAGAGAACCAACTGAAAGTAACAGGATAGATCATAAGGAATGCCAAGCCAAATGCAAAGCGGAGATAAGGAGGGCAAAAAAGGACTTTGAGAAGAAATTAGCGTTGGAAGCAAAAATACATAGTAAAAATTTTTTTAGATACATTAAAAGCAGGAAACCGGCCAAAGAGTCGGTTGGGCCGCTGGACGAAAATGGTGTTAAAGGGGCGATCAAGGAGGACAAAGCCGTAGCGGAGAAATTAAATGAATTCTTTGCTTCGGTCTTCACCGAGGAGGATTTGGGGGGGACACCGGTGCCGGAAAGAATATTTGAAGCGGGGGAGTCGGAGAAACTAAACAAATTCTCTGTAACCTTGGAGGATGTAATGGGTCAGTTCAGCAAGCTGAAGAGTAGTAAATCACCGGGACCTGATGGTATTCATCCCAGAGTATTAATAGAACTAAAAAATGAACTTGCGGAGCTACTGTTAGAAATATGCAATCTGTCCCTAAAATCGAGTGTAGTACCGGAAGACTGGAGGGTAGCCAATGTTACTCCGATTTTTAAGAAGGGTTCCAGAGGAGATCCGGGAAATTATAGACCGGTGAGTCTGACGTCGGTGCCGGGCAAGATGGTAGAGGCTATTATTAAGAATAAAATTGCAGAGCATATACAAAAACATGGACTGATGAGACAAAGTCAGCACGGATTTAGTGAAGGGAAGTCTTGCCTCACCAATCTAATGCATTTTTTTGAGGGGGTAAGCAAACATGTGGACAATGGGGAGCCGGTTGATATTGTATATCTGGATTTTCAGAAGGCGTTTGACAAAGTGCCGCACGAAAGACTCCTGAAGAAATTGCAGAGTCATGGAATCGGAGGTAGGGTATTATTATGGATTAAGAACTGGTTGAAAGATAGGAAGCAGAGAGTAGGATTGCGTGGCCAGTATTCTCAGTGGAGGAGGGTAGTTAGTGGGGTCCCGCAGGGGTCTGTGCTGGGTCCGTTGCTTTTTAATGTATTTATAAATGACCTAGAGATGGGAATAACTAGTGAGGTAATTAAATTCGCCGATGACACAAAATTATTCAGGGTCGTCAAGTCGCAGGAGGAATGTGAACGATTACAGTAGGACCTTGCGAGACTGGGAGAATGGGCGTGCAAGTGGCAGATGAAGTTCAATGTTGACAAGTGCAAAGTGATGCATGTGGGTAAGAGGAACCCGAATTATAGCTACGTCTTGCAAGGTTCCGCGTTAGGAGTTACGGATCAAGAAAGGGATCTGGGTGTCGTCGTCGATGATACGCTGAAACCTTCTGCTCAGTGTGCTGCTGCGGCTAGGAAAGCGAATAGAATGTTGGGTGTTATTAGGAAGGGTATGGAGTCCAGGTGTGCGGATGTTATAATGCCGTTGTATCGCTCCATGGTGCGACCGCACCTGGAGTATTGTGTTCAGTACTGGTCTCCGTATCTCAAAAAAGATATAGTAGAATTGGAAAAGGTACAGCGAAGGGCGACGAAAATGATAGTGGGGATGGGACGACTTTCCTATGAAGAGAGGCTGAGAAGGCTAGGGCTTTTCAGCTTGGAGAAGAGACGGCTGAGGGGAGATATGATAGAAGTGTATAAAATAATGAGTGGAATGGATCGGGTGGATGTGAAGCGACTGTTCACGCTATCCAAAAATACTAGGACTAGAGGGCATGAGTTGAAGCTACAGTGTGGTAAATTTAAAACGAATCGGAGAAAATTTTTCTTCACCCAACGTGTAATTAGACTCTGGAATTCGTTGCCGGAGAACGTGGTACGGGCGGTTAGCTTGACGGAGTTTAAAAAGGGGTTAGATAGATTCCTAAAGGACAAGTCCATAGACCGCTATTAAATGGACTTGGAAAAATTCCGCATTTTTAGGTATAACTTGTCTGGAATGTTTTTACGTTTGGGGAGCGTGCCAGGTGCCCTTGACCTGGATTGGCCACTGTCGGTGACAGGATGCTGGGCTAGATGGACCTTTGGTCTTTCCCAGTATGGCACTACTTATGTACTTATGTACTTATGTACTTAACATTTTACCCCTGCAGAAAAAATGGCCTTAGCTAAGGCCACTTTTTACTGCAGTTTGGTAAAAGGGACTCTTAGGGGGCTCTTTTACTAATGCGTGCTCATGTTTTTAGTGCGCGCTACGTTAGAGATGCCAATGCATTCCTATGGGTGTCTCTTATGTTTTGCGCACCCACAGTTTTAGCGTGCGCTAAAAACGTGAGCGCGCCTTAGCAAAAGACGCCCACAAAGAGCTTGCAAGAGCCTGGACTTTGTCCCTTTTGCTTTATGCCATATATCTCTGGCCAGTGCCATTACAGGGGTAATTTTATAAAGACTTTCTTGCATGTATATGCCAGTATACTGTGTAAAATGCCTCATACAGAATTACCCCCACATAACAAGTACACATGAAGTTATGCAAAACTTTACATGATACATATAGGCATATTCAGGAATGGATTTTGGGAACAACTAGGCAGAGTCATGATTTACACATATGTTTTATAAAATATGTAAGTACAAGCATACTGTACTGATATACATTCACCTTAGCTCCCAATTGTGAATGTGGGTTTACTCACGATTTCTGCAGGATTTGTGCTGGCACTTCATAAAGACACATTGGTGTCTACTGTCTTTATAAAATAGGTCTAAAATCGATGGTTACTTATCTCTTCCCCCCCCCCCCCCCAGGTGACCTGTTGTAGAATTACCTTCTGAACAAACCACAGAAGAACCAAACTCCACAGTCAAATAATGAAAAAATACCACAGTCCTTATTACAACTCTTCAAATGACTTGACATGGTCATGTTTTGTAACTTTTTTATTTAATTTTTATATGCAGTGCTCAGTATTGCTATTGTGGTTCTATACCATTACATAGCATGCCAGCACAACTGCCCTTCAACATCATAGCACTGTACCTGCCTTCCTGCCTTCTTGTTTAAGTGTATCACTTTCTTTAGTTGACTCTTAGGCCCTCACGTTCAAAAGCAAACTCCGGCGCTAGAGGCTGTTAACGCCATACTAGCACCGGGGTTTGCTGCTGCCCTATGATCAGAGCCCTCGAGCGCCTGAAACAACGCACTCGAGGGCTCTTAGCACAAGTAGCATGCAAATGCATGCTAAACAGGGCTTCTAGCGCAATTAGCTTGTAAATGCATGATAATCAGCGCTTAACGCATTCATCCCCAATGATCAGCGGCCAGCGCGCCAAAGATTGGGTCGCTGGCCGCGGCAAAATCAACGCCAGCTCTGAGCTGGCGTTAGACTTTGTGGATCATTGGGGAGGAATGGTGAGCCCTGTCCAGCATGCAGTTGCATGCTGGCAGGCCCCCGTTTCCCCCCAAAGCAAACGCAAACAGGGGACTGGAGGTCTGGTGGACCTCCGGTTCCCCCCCCCCACGACGATCCAACCCCCTCCATGCCCAGGGAGGGCTGGAGATTCGATAGGTCTCCAGTCCCCCCCTCTGAACCCCCAGAAATCGTGGTGGCCGCCTCCGGCCAAACGCTGTCCCCCCCCCCCACCCAGCGACGGGGGGGGGGGCTGGAAGTTCGGTGGGTCTCCAGCCCCCCCCAAACCCCCAGAAATTGTTGTGGCCACCTCCGGCCAAAGGCTATCACACACTGTTATCCATCGACGGGGGTGGGGGCTGGAGGTCCAGTGGACCTCCAGCCCACCCCAACTCCTCCCCCCCAGCGTTCTCCATTGAATCCCTGGTGGTCCGTGGTGACCCTCCCTCCCGGCCGGCCCCCCTACCTTTCGTTGGAGAAGGGACGCAGCCTGCCTGCCTCCCTCCTCTTCCTGTCGACGCCGCTGCAAAATGGCAGCGCCCTGCCCTGCCCATTGCATCCTGGGATGCGCTGGGTGGGGCTACAGACCATGTAAGGGAGCAACTCCCTTACATGGTCTGTAGCCCCGCCCAGCGCATCCCAGGATGCAATGCGAAGGGCTGGGTGCCGCCATTTTGCAGCGGCGTTGACAGGAAGAGGGAGGCAGGCAGGCTGCGTCCCTCCTCCAACGAAAGGTAGGGGGGCCGGGCGGGAGGGAGGGTCACCACGGACCACCAGGGATTCAATGGAGAATGCTGCGGGGGAGGAGTTGGGGTGGGCTGGAGGTCCACCGGACCTCCAGCCCCCACCCCCCCCCCGTCGATGGATAACAGTGTGTGATAGCCTTTGGCCGGAGGAGGCCACAACGATTTCTGGGGGTTTGGGGGGCTGGAGACTCACCGAACCTCCAGCCCCCCCCCCCCCCCCGTCGCTGGGTGGGAGGGTGGGACAGCATTTGGCCGGAGGCGGCCACCACGATTTCTGGGGGTTCGGGGGGGGGGGGGCTGGAGACCCACCGGATCTCCAGCCCTGCCTGTGCATGGAGGGGGTCAGATCGTCGGGGGGACCGGAGGTCGACCGGACCTCCAGCCCCCCCGTCGCTGGGTGGGAGGGTGGGAGAGGGTTTGGCCGGCGGCGGCGGCCTCGATGTTTTCTGGGGGTTTGGGGGGGGGGGCTGGAGACACATGTTGTTCGGTCCTCCAGCCCTCGTTGTTTGGGCCTCGGCAGGCTGTTTGACAGGTTTGGGCTTTTGACAGCCCAGACCTGTCAAACAAGTGCGGGAGGATTGTGCTGAGCGCATGCTCAGGCGCAATTCTCCCGCACTTAAACATGATAATCAAAGATAATAGTGCTGCTTAGATTTGCATGCATTATCTTTGATCATCGATGCACAAAAGCCCTGCGCTGTCCCGGCGCTATTTTTAGGGCGCTGTTTGGAACAGCACGAGGCTTTTGATCATCTGAGCCTTAGAGAATAGTTAAATTACTTAGCTTCAGGTGGTTCTATTCAGTGCCGGGGCTGGTTGTGCTGCTGCAGATCAATTATCACCCCAGTGCTTGTGTGTTCTCAATTCGCATTTTAAAACCAGTGTCCCTTTGCTATTCCCGTCGTGAAGCCAGGTTTCACCATGATGACGGTGTCTTCAAGGGAATTTATCTACAACACAGGGGGGAATGTCTTTTCATGTTCCAAACATATATAAAAATTAAAAAGTTACGAAATATTGTTTAACGGTTAGATCTGGTGAGAATGGTTTATTAACAAAGATAGTTTTTACACCAGTTAAAGGGATTGGAGCCTGAAGGTAAAAGAATGGTCATGTTTTGGCCACAGGGCCTGCATCAGGAGTCAACACATGTAGTCTTAAATCACCTCTGCATAGATGTGTAGTCCAATGGGCATAACAGTACTAAAATAAAGCAATTCAAACACCCTCAGTGATGTTTACAATTTTGTTGGGCAGAGTGGTTGCCTACTCTTTGTTGGTGTTGTTTCAATCGACATTCATTTATGAATACTCTGACCCCTGCCAACTGAACAGTGGGGGTAAATGTGTAGACATTAATGCTAAGGATTATAAAGACTTATAGACTAGTTTACATATGTAAATGGACAGACATATGGACATTGTAGATGCTTTTCTAAAATTACTAACATGTATATCTATGGCACACAGAAATTTCAAGGGGGCATGGTGTAGGTGTTGGCATGGGCTGACTATTTATGTTTATGTTCCACTTTACAAAGGAAATACACATATATTTTAGAAATTTTCCTCATCAGTATTCTTACCTCCTATGAATCATGTAAGCTATTTGGATGTTTGGACTGGGATTTTGAGGCGTGAGTAGGGGGCAATTGTGCTTATGCTTCTGGCCCTAAAAACACTCTTTACAAGTCTTTTGTAAAATAAGCTGAAAATTTTGAATGGCCTGCCTTGGATAAGCTTTTTCTGATCTTGGTAGTCTGTGCAAAATGGGACTTTACATTTTTTTAGTACGAATTGTATTACGTAGTTCCAGAGTCTTTCTGATAACAAGCAGCTCATAAAGGTACAGAGGAGATTAGCAATGGGCAGTCATTTGTGAAAAAATGTCATTCGCCGGTAACAACGTGCACTCTTCTTCTTTCCCAACAGTGTGCACGTGCATAGGAGAGGAGTGGTGGTAGAACTAGAGGACATGAATTGAAGTTGAAGGGGGCAGACTCAGGAGTAATGTCAGGAAGTATTTTTCATGGAGAGAGTGATGGATACGTGGAATGCTCTCCCGCGGGAGGTGGTGGAGATGAAAACGGTAATGGAATTCAAACATGCGTGGAATAAACACAAAGGAATCCTGTTTTGAAAGA
Organism: Microcaecilia unicolor; assembly: GCF_901765095.1. Lineage (NCBI taxonomy): Eukaryota > Metazoa > Chordata > Amphibia > Gymnophiona > Siphonopidae > Microcaecilia > Microcaecilia unicolor. The sequence goes on from NC_044033.1 coordinate 342,639,142, forward strand.
ATAGATCCATGGAATCTTAGCGAAGATTGGGTGGCGATGCTGGTAATTGGGAAGCGAAACCGGTGCTGGGCAGACTTCTACAGTCTCTGCCCTGATTGTGACTGAATGAATAGGGATGGGCTTGAGTGTAAATTTTAAGGGGCTTCGACATTAGCTTCAGAACATTTAGTACAAGAAGAGTCCTGGGCAGACTTCTACAGTTTATGCCCTGAGAATGGCAAGGGCAAATCAAACTCGGGATATATATATAAAGTATCGCATATCAAATCAATTTATGGATCCAGCTTCTCCTATATAAGCACGCAACTATGGAACGCATTACCGAAAGCCATAAAGACCACGCAGGACCACCTCAACTTCCGGAAATCACTAAAGACCGATCTGTTCGAAAAGGCATATCCTACTGATCCAGCTTAAGTGCCTGAACTCAGCAACACAACGAAACCAAAACTTGCAATGAACAGTATATAACTCTTCTTCTCTTGTTTCTCTAATGTGACTGCCACAACATCACTCTGTATTTGTTTCATCACCGGAGGTGGTTAATGCCTCACGGTACTATGTAAGCCACATTGAGCCTGCAAATAGGTGGGGAAATGTGGGGTACAAACGCAACAAATAAATAAATAAATATCAAGTAAAATGAGTTTATCTTGGGCGGACTGGATGGACCGTTCAGGTCTTTATCTGCCATCACTTACTATGTTACTATCTAGCTTATTTTCAAAAGGGAAGGACGCCCATCTTTACACAAATCTAGAGATGAGCGTCCTTCTCTGCCCAAATCGGCATAATCGAAAGCCAATTTTGGGAGTCCCCAACTGCTTCCCGTCGCGGGGATGACCAAAGTTCCTGGGGGCGTGTGGGAGGCGTAGCAAAGGCGGGACTGGGGCGTGCTTAACAGAGGGGCATTCTCGAGCAATAATGGAAAAAAGAAGGGTGTCCCTGACGAACACTTGGCCGACTTTACTTGGCCCTTTTTTTTACGACCAAGCCACAAAAAGGTGCCCTAAATGACCAGATGACCACCGGATAGAATCAGGGATGACCTCCCCTGATTCCCCCAGTGGTCACTAACCACCTCCCACCCTGAAAAAAAAAAACAACTTTAAAATCTTTTGTCTATACCAGGGTGTTTCTGTGAGAATGATGCCCATACCTGCTATGCCTCTGACACCCCCTTTATTTATTTGGATTTTGGATCACAAGTAGCAGCAGTGGGATTTGAACCAACCACCTCTGGAGTGCAAGACCAGTGTTCTAACCACTAGGCCACTCCTCCACTCCACGTCTCGCTTTTGAAATTTGGCCATTCCTGTGGGGGGGGGGGGGGCAGTATGCAGGTCCCTGGGGGGAGGTATATTTGTGTCAGCGGATGCATTAGAAGGGCGTGGACGTCCTTCTTTCAAACATTTTTGACGTCCTCAACTGCCCCCCCACAGGGATGGCCAAATTTCAAAGGTGTGGAGTGGAGGAGTGGCCTAGTGGTTAGAGCACTGATTTTGTAATCCAGAGGTGGTCAGTTCAAATCCCACTGCTGCTACTTGTAATCCAAATAAATAAAGGGGGTGTTAGAGGCATAGCAGGCATGGACATCCTTCTCACAAACATCCACATTTTGGATGTCCTCAACCACCATAGTAAAGGACGTCTTCAACTGCCGCTGCAGGGACAGAGGCATATCAAAGGACATCCTCAACTGCCGTTGCAGGGATGGAGGCATAGAAATATACAGTGTACCTGAATATAACTCACCTTGAGCTACTACTGAAAAATGTGTGAGCAAAATCTAAATAAATAGCAAAGGACATCCTCAAACTGCTGTCATGGCAGCATAGCAAAGGACATCCTTCACCCATACTGTAAAGAACAAGACAAACATTTTTAAAGTTGTTTTTTTCGGGGTGGGAGGTTGTTAGTGACCACTGCATGCCTTTTTCCATTCAGTTAGTGCATCAGTTAGTCCACTGCAGTCCTCCTGCGGTGCCCGGTTGGTGTCCTGGCATGTCAGGGGGACCAGTGCACTACAAATGCTGGCTCCTCCCATGACTAAATGACTTGGATTTGGTCATTTTTGAGATGGGCGTCCTGGGTTTCTATTATCGCCGAAAACTGGGGATGACCATCTCTAAGGTCAACCTAAATGTTGAGATTTGGGCGTCCCTGACTGTATTATCGAAACAAAAGATGGACGCCCATCTTGTTTTGATAATACAGGTTTCCTCGCCCCATCACCGGGACGTCCTTAGAGATGGGTGCCCTTAGAGATGGTCATCCCCATTCGATTATTCCCCTCCACGTTACTATGAGTGCACACTTGTTATTAAGAATGTGATCTCTTTGCACATTGTACACACTCCTTTGCAAAGAGTGCACACTCCTGATGACGTTCGTTCTGGAATAAAAAAAAAAAATCACACATTTTTTGTGCTGCCTATCCCTAAAGGAGATTTCTGTTTACAAGTTTCTGTGAAATATTATTTAATTATTATCATTATTAAATGTATTTATATACTGCTGTTCTGTGGTACAATCAACATGGTTACATTTTGCATTCAGGCACTTGCTCTGTCCTTAGTGGGCTCAGAATCTGAGGGCCCTGTTTACTAAGCTGCGCTATCAGTTTTAACGCACGCTAAAAATTAGTGCACGCTAATGCTAGAGACACCCATAGGAATATATGAGTGTCTCTAGCATTAGTGTATGCTAATTTTTAGCATGTGCTAGAAACGCTAGTGCACCTTAGTAAACAGGGCCTTAAGTGTTGTAGCTGGGCAATGGAAGGTTTAGGGCCCCTTTTACTAAGCCGCGTAGGCACCTACATGCGCCCAACATGCGCCAAATTGGAGTTACCACCCTGCTACAGCATGGTTCGTGCAGGATATTTGAATTTTGGTGCGTGTCTGCAAAATATTTTTTATTTTCTGGCATGCGTAATGGATGTGCGCCAAGTGGAATCTGAGGCGCGTAGGTCTTTACTGCCCAAATTCTTTACCACTGGGTCTATGGCTGGTGGTAAGGTCTCAGACCGAAAATGGATGCGCAGCAATTTTGATTTTGCTGTATGTCCATTTTCAGCAAAAAAAAAAAAAAAGAGGCCTTTTTTATAGGTGCACTAAAAAATGGATCAGCACGCACCCAAAACCCGCGCCTACACTACCGCAAGCCATTTTTCAGCGCGCCTTTGTAAAAGGACCCCTAAGTGACTTGCCCAGGGTCACAATACGTTTGCAGCAGGTGATCTTGCTTTATTAAATTTATCATCTGGCTTCTGAGTAGCTCAAGACTGTCTAGAAATAAGTTTCAGTATTTTTATGGGCAATATAAATACTCACTATCTTTCTACTATCTTTCTACTATCTACTATAAATGCTCACTATCTTTCTACCCTCATCTCCCCTTACGTTCCCGCCCGTAACCTCCGTTCACAGGATAAATCCCTCCTCTCAGTACCCTTCTCCACCACCGCCAACTCCAGGCTCCGCTCATTCTGCCTCGCCTCACCCTATGCTAGGAACAACCTTCCTGAACCCTTACGCCAAGCCCCCTCCCTGCCCGTCTTCAAGTCTTTGCTTAAAGCCCACCTCTTCAATGCTGCGTTCGGCACCTAACCCTTACCGTTCAGTGAATCCAGACTGCCCCAATTTGACTGCCCCTATTGGACCGACCGTTCACTTGTCTATTAGATTGTAAGCTCTTTGAGCAGGGACTGTCTCTCTTTGTTAAATTGTACAGCGCTGCGTAACCCTAGTAGCGCTCTAGAAATGTTAAGTAGTAGTAGTAGTAGTAGTAATATGAAAATTAGAAATCATGTTCAAAAGTTAATACTCTACTTTGATAGAGCTAGATTCTATCCCCCCCTCCCCTTTACAAAGTCGCAGTACCACACCTAAAATATCGGCACAAAAAAATACCAGCTTAAACAATATTCTATAAGCCATGCATAAAGTTCAGCATAGTTTACAGAATACACGCTTAAACGGAGAGTCACGCGTAAAATGTAGGCACGATCATTTGCACCACCAAAATGTAGTGCAAATGCCCACATCTAACTTTACGTGCGGAGCACCATTATTCAGTAATTATGTGTGCAACTCAAAACCACACCCCTACTCCACCTCGAAACACTCATGACCCTCACATTTCCATGCCCCCTTTTTTGAACCATGCGTAAATATTAGGTGCAGATCCCACACCCAAATTTACATGTGTTGGTCCCAATTAAATCTAATGAGTGCCAATAATTGCTTGTTAAAAGCCAATTATTGATATTAATTGGCTCATTATTAAATTGCAAGCACAAATTGGGAATGTACGTAACTTTGCATGCTCAATGTTTGGCGACCTTTATAGAATCAGGGAGCTAATACCCAGTGTATGAAGACTAATAAGGTGTGTATCTAATAACCTGCTTCTGTTTATTCTGCTCTGCAAATAGTTTAATCAACAAATACTAAGTGAGCAATATATCTGTGGCAAATGGTTTCTATTGTCACAGTCTGTATTTGCTGCATACTACTAATTATGGATAGTAGAGTTGGTGTTCTAAGTTAACTAATTGGGCTGTATTACATAAATGCAAGAGAGCTAATTGCACAAGTATGACTTTCAAAGTATTTCTCACCGGTGATAAAGAGATCAGAAAATGTAATCATGATTAAACAGAACTCACACAAACAGATTTGACAGATGGGACATGCAAAGCCTAGTTTATCTACGGATTTCTCTTTTTCGGTATTTATTTATTTATTTAACACATTTATACCTCACATTTCCCACTAGTTGCAGGCTCAATGTGGCTTACACAATAACATGGGTAGGCTACAGTTCAGTATAATATCATTAAACAATGTCATAGTAAAAAATTATTCGTAAACGTATCGTCTAAGACAACAAAGATAAGAAAAGATGATGGGAAAACATTAGGGTCCATAAATTTTGCTGAACAGATAAGAAAGAAACTAAGTAACGTCTGGATGGTACGCCTTCTTGAACAGGGTGGTCTTCAATAATTTCCTGAAGTTTAGATGATTCTGAGTTGATTTTAAGAGTTTAGCCAGTGCATTCCATAGCTGAGTTCCTATGAAGGAGAAGCTTGATGCGTAGGTAGATTTGTATTTGAGGCCATTGCAATCTGGATGATGTAAAATTAAATAGGATCGGTACACATTGGCAAAATCATTCTATAAATCAACAGGACCAGTACAAGGCAATTATATGCCCTTAGCAAAACTATAGCCTTGCAACTGCTCTGAATGAATTTACAGACCTGAGGTACCCTTCTTGAGATTTTAGGAGCTCTTTTACTAAAGGGTTGGCATTCGGCAACAGGCTTGCCGCTCACCAATCCGGTGCTATCAGGAGCCTTGCGGTAGTTCCCATCCTCCAGCGTGTGCCATTTCCAGTGCTTACCCGGCAGTAATCAACACCGGGTTCGTGTGGGAGCCCTTACTACCACCTCAATGGATGGCGCTAGGTGCTCCTTTCACTTACCGCACGGCCATTTCTTTTCCAGGAAAAAGGCAGCATTTTACCTGCTGCAGTAAAAGGGTGCCTCAGCGTGCATCGAAAACACGTGCTGATGTTAGCGCAGGCCCAATTTTACTGCTGCTTAGTAAAAGGCAGGGGTGTAGCTATGTGGGGCCATGGGGGACTGGGCCCCCGTAGATTTGGCCCTGGACCCCCTGCCGACAACCCTATTGACCCTCCCTCCCGCCGCCAACCTGCCGTCGCCTACCTTTGCTGGCGGGGGACCCCAAACCCCGCCAGGACTCAGAAACAGAACGAAGGAAAAAGAGGACCTTGGCTGGCGGGGGTTGGAGTCCCCACCAGCAAAGGTAGGTGACGGCGATGGCGGGGGAGGGTTGGCAGCAAGAGGGGGGGTCGAGAGGGTCGGCAACGGGGGGGGGGGGGGGTCAAAGTTGTTGGTGGGTGGTGGCGGCGGCAGCGAGGGGGGGTCAGCAATGGCGGGGGGGGGGGGGGTGGTGGCAGAGGAAGGGGGCTAAAATATGCTCCCTCACCTCGGGCTCTGGACTCCCCTCCCGCCGAAGTCTGGCTACGCCCCTGGTAAAAGGACCCCTTAATAACTAAACTCTACAATCACCCTAATACTACCCTTCATGGATATTCGGTATCCTGCAATTATATGCTATGCTAGTTGCACACATACATTATAGAATATCACTGTGCACACACAAAGCACTTACCCCCCCAGATTCTATATAGTGCTCTTAGATTTACGCACCAAAATCGGTGCGGATTCTATAACACTGCTCGTAACTTAATTGACTTAACTAATGAGAGCTGATAACAGCAGTTAACAAGAAATAATAAGCACTAACATAGTAACATGCATAGTAACATAGTAGATGACGGCAGAAAAAGACCTGCACGGTCCATCCAGTCTGCCCAAGAAATGTGCCACTTTTTTGTGTATACCTTACCTTGATTTGTACCTGTCTTTTTCAGGGCACAGACCGTACAAGTCTGCCCAGCACTATTCCCACCTCCCACCATCTGCTCTGGCACAGACCATATAAGTCTGCCCAGCACTATCCCCGCCTCCCAACCACCAGCCCCGCCTCCCACTACCGGCTCTGTTATCCAGTCTCGGCTAAGCTTCTGAGGATCCATTTCTTCTGAACAGGATTCCTTTATGTTTATCCCACGCATGTTTGAATTCCGTTACCGTTTTCATCTCCACCACCTCCCACGGGAGGGCATTCCAAGCATCCACCACTCTCTCCGTGAAAAAATACTTCCTGACATTTTTCTTGAGTCTGGCCCCCTTCAATCTCATTTCATGTCCTCTAGTTCTACTGCTTTCGTATCTCCGGAAAAGGTTCGTTTGCGGATTAATACCTTTCAAATATTTGAATGTCTGTATCATATCACCCCTGTTTCTCCTTTCCTCCAGGGTATACATGTTCAGGTCAGCAAGTCTCTCCTCATACGTCTTGTAACGCAAATCCCATACCATTCTCGTAGCTTTTCTTTGCACCGCTTCGATTCTTTTTACATCCTTAGCAAGATACGGCCTCCAAAACTGAACACAATACTCCAGATGGGGCCTCAGCAATGACTTATACAGGGACATCAATACTCCCTTTCTTCTGCTGGTCACACCTCTCTCTATACAGCCCAACAACCTTCTAGATACAGCCACCGCCTTGTCACACTGTTTCGTCGCCTTCAAATCCTCAGATACTATCACCCCAAGATCCCTCTCCCCGTCCGTACCTATCAGACTCTTGCCGCCTAACACATACATCTCCCGTGGATTTCTATTCCCTAAGTGCATCACTTCGCATTTCTTGGCATTGAATTTTAATTGCCAAACTAATTGGCACTGATTAGAATTTAGGCGCACAACTCGCTAAGTGTATTCTGTAATGATGTGTGCCGAACTTCTAACGCACTGAGGGAAAAGGGGGCATGGTTATGAGCGTTTCATAGGTAGTCCAAAATTTAGGTGCCTAGTTATAGAATAAGGTCCAGTGCGCCTAAATCTACACTCTGAGATTTATACTAGGTTTTCATTGGCGTAAATGGATGAGCGCAGATATTGGCACTGAAATATCAAGTAAATATATTCTATAATTGGTGCCTAAATCTAGGCACCGATTATAGAATATGCTTAGTCGGAACTGATTTCAGCGCCAATTTTTTAGGCACCATATATGGAGGGGCATAATCGAACAGAAACGCCTATCTCCATGGGCGTTTATCTCCGAGAACGGGTCCGTGAAGGGGCGGAGTGAACCGTATGTTCAAAAAAAAAATAGACGCCCATGGTTTATTCGCCAAAGTGTGAGCTGGGCGTTTTTGCTTTTCACCGATAATGGAAAATGAAAGCGCCCAGCTCAAAAACGAATACATCCAAGGCATTTGTTCGTGGGAGGGGCCAGGATTCATAGTGCACTGGTCCCCCTCACATGCCAGGACACCAACCGGGCACCCTAGGGGGCACTTTTACAAAAACAAAAAAAAAGGAAAAAGAGCTCCCAGGTGCATAGCACCCTTCCCTTGGGTGTTGAGCCCCCCAAATCCCCCTCAAAACCCACTGCCCACAAGTCTACACCAGTACTATAGCCCTAAGGGGTGAAGGGGGGCACCTACATGTGGGTACAGGGGGTTTGGGGGGGTTGGACGACTAGTAGCATTAAAGCAGCACAATTGTAACAGGTAGGGGGGGGATGGGCCTGGGTCCACCTGCCTGACGTCCACTGCACCCCCTAACAACTGCTCCAGGGACCTGCATACTGCTGCTTGGGAGGAGGGTATGACATTTGAGGGTGAAAGTAAAAGTTGTGAAACATCATTTGTTGTGGTGGGAGGGGGTTAGTGACCACTGGGGGAGTCAGGGGAGGTCATCCCCGACTCCCTCTGGGGGTCATCTGGTCATTTAGGGCACTTTTTGGGGCCTTATTCGTCAAAAAACAGGGTCCAGGAAAAGTGCCCTAAATTCTAGCTACAAACGCATCCATTATCGGCGAAGGGCGCCCATCTCTGTTCGGGTGATAACCACGCCCCAGTTCCGCCTTCACCACGCCTCCGACACTCCCCCGTCAACTTTGTCCGCATCCGCGACGGAGTGCAGTTGAAAGCGTCCAAAGGTCGGCTTTCGATTATGCCGCTTTATTTGTTTTTGTGAGAAGAACGCCCATCTCCCGATTTAGGTCGGAACTTGGGCGTTATTCTCGTTCGATTATAAGCTGGATAGACTCTCCTCCTTAACGCATGTGAAAGTGACATTCACTTAGGACTCCTTTTACTAAGTGGTGGTAAGTCCAATGTGGGCTTACTGCTCACTATAACGGAAGTACCACCAGGCTACTGGAACAGCCCGGTGGTACTTCCCACCCTTACCGTGTTGTCATTTCCGGCACTACAAAAATAAATACATTTTTGTAGCGCCGGACTCTACCCGGTGATAACCGGGCAGTGCCGCACGCTGTCCGGTTACCGCTGGGTTAGCGCAGAAGCCCTTACCGCCACCTCAATGGGTGGCAGTAAGGGCTCCCCCCAAAATGCCGCCTGACCATTTCTGCAGGAAAGCAAGACCTTCCCTTTTACCAGCTGCAGTAAAAGAGGGCCTCGGCGTGCGTTTAAAACATGAGCCAATGCCAGCGCTGGCCCCCTTTTGCTGCAGCTTGGTAAAAGGGGCCCTTATATATGTGCTAGTATTCTATAATCTTAAAGGCCCTTTTCCTAAGCTGCGCTAAAAAGTGGCCAGCTCTGTCACTAGCACGGGGTTTTTCCACACGCTGAGGCCACTTTTAATGTGGTTATAAAATGGCCGCATTTCTCATTTTCTCAATTAATGGCCACTAGCTAATTTCCCCATTAGTGTGGGAGCATTTACTGACACCTATTTTCTAGGCGGTAAGGTCTCCTTTACTAATCATGCACTAATCAGTTGGCACGTGGCAGTGTAGTTGTGTTAACCGGTTAATGCAGGACATGCCTGATTTCCACCCCCAAACACGACCCTAGTGCTAAAAACTAAAAACATATTTTTTAGCATGTGGGAAGCATGCGCAGATGCCAAAACTACAGTCGGACGCCTGAGTGCGCCCTGCGATAGTGGTGTTAGGGCTTACCACAGCTTTGTAAAATGACCCCTTATGTTCTAACATTTTAGAATTAAGGTAAACCTTTTTTCCCTGCATTAAATGAATGGGAAATTGCCTGGAATGCCCCAACACTTAATAGAGGTTTTATAGTTATAGCAAGTTCGTTTTGGCAGTAACTGTAGAATCTTAGTGCTAATTAATAAATAGGGCCCTTAACTTTTCCTCAACGTGACTGTGAAAGCATTCAGGGGCGTAGCTATCATGGGGGTATGGGCCCCGTAGATTTGGCCCTGGACCCCCCCTGCCGCGACCCTCTCAACCCCCCTTCCCGCCACCAACCCTCCCCCACCGCCATCGCATACCTTTGCTGGTGGGGGACCCCACCCTCGCCAGCCGAAGTCCTCTTCTCTGCCGCGTGGTGTTGCTTGCTGAATGATCTGATCAAGTTTTTGTGCGTGCGTCTGACGTCCTGCACGCTGTACGTGCAGGACGTCAGATGCAAGCACAGAAACAGATTCAAACTTTATCAGATCATTCGGCAACGCCATGCGGTTCAGAAGAGGACTTCGGCTGGCGGGACTTGGGGTCCCCCACCAGCAAAGGTATGCGATGGCGGTGGGGGAGGGTTGGCGGCAGGAAGGGGGGTTGAGAGGGTCGTGGCAGGGGGGTCCAGGGCCAAATCTACGGGGGCCCATACCCCCATGATAGCTACGCCCCTGGATGCTTTCACAGCAAATGTACACGGCGGGAGAGGGTTCGCGGCGTCAAGGGGGGATCGAGAGGTTGGCGGCGGCAGGTAAAAGTTGGCGGCGGGTGGGGGGGAGGTTGGCAGCGCCGGGGGGGGGGGGCTAAAATGTGCCCACTCACCTCGGGCTCTGGACCCCCACTCCCGTCGAAGTCTGGCTATGCCTCTGAAAGCATCATTGTGAGCTTTCAGTACTCTTGAGGTCAATGGTGTCTTGAGATATGAGGACAGTTTTGTACTCACCTAAAATACAGTTTCAACTCAGTTGGAAACACATTTCAAACATATTTAAGGGGCGATAAAGGGTTTTACCTGTTTATAATAGGACCTGTAAATAGCACTGTCTTGGGAATCCTAAAGGGTCTTTTACTAAGCAGCAGTAAGCTCAATGTGGGCTTACTGCTCGCTAAACTGTAAGTACTGCTGGGCTATAGCAGCAGCCCGGTGATAGTTCCCACCCCCGGTGTGCACCAGTTACTGCCCAGTTACTGCCGGGTTAGTGCGGGAGCCCTTACCGCCACCTCAATGGGTGGTGGTAAGTGCTCCCCCCCGAAATGGCAGCCATTTCTGTAACAAATATGCAGCCTTTTACCTGTTGCAGTAAAAGGGGGCCTCAGCACGCTTCAAAAACATACGCTGAGGCCTACGCAGGCCCTTTTTGGCCACAGCTTAGTAAAAGGACTCCCTAGTTAGTGTTGAGAGCAAGGATTTTACTATCTATGAACTTACTAGAAACGTTTACTGTGATTAATCATGCCATGCAACTGAATAATTCATTTAATTTTTTCCACTACATCAAATAGGACATGTTCAAATGGAAATCGGAGATAATTTCATAATAGGTCTATTCATTATGCTGCTCATTGTTCAGTATCTGAGCAAGTGAATAAACACGAAAGAACAAGAGTATCATTTGGAGTTTACTCAGAAAAAATATTATGCAGTGAATTATCAATCTCTACCTAATTGTATAATAAAAATAGACTATGTCAAGGGAAGACAGCTTTATAGAATTACTGTAATTGCCTTTCAATTTACACAGTGAGATTTATAATCTATTTATTTATTCTTGATAGATTAACAAGTATGCATTACAAACTAGAAGATCAGCATTTAAGGAAAAAGCATAAAACACCTTAAGCTTAAAATGCACTGATTAATATTAAAATATGAGGGCTCCTTTTACCAAGCTGCGGTAAAAAGGGCCCGTCGCTAACGGGGGGGGGGCATTTTTGCCATGAACTGTGGCTCTTTTTACCACAGCGGGTAAAACAACAACCCTGTAAATAGCCATGGCAAGGCAATGTGGTAAGATTGCTCTTACCACGTGGCCATGCGGGGCGGGGGGAGCCCTTATCATCACCCGTTGAAGTGGCCTTAAGGGCTCTCATGCTAACTTGGCGGTAACCAGGTAGTGAGTGGCACTGCAGGATTACATAAGTACATAAGTAATGCCATACTGGGAAAAGACCAAGGGTCCATCGAGCCCAGCATCCTGTCCACGACAGCGGCCAATCCAGGCCAAGGGCACCTGGCAAGCTTCCCAAACGTACAAACATTCTATACATGTTATTCCTGGAATTTTGGATTTTTCCAAGTCCGTTTAGTAGCGGTTTATGGACTTGTCCTTTAGGAAACCGTCCAACCCCTTTTTAAACTCTGCTAAGCTAACCGCCTTCACCACTTTCTCTGGCAACGAATTCCAGAGTTTAATTACACGTTGGGTGAAGAAAAATTTTCTCTGATTTGTTTTAAATTTACTACACTGTAGTTTCATTGCATGCCCCCTAGTCCTAGTATTTTTGGAAAGCGTGAACAGACGCTTCACATCCACCTGTTCCACTCCACTCATTATTTTATATACCTCTATCATGTCTCCCCTCAGCCGTCTCTTCTCCAAGCTGTATAGCCCTAGCCTCCTTAGTCTTTCTTCATAGGGAAGTCGTCCCATCCCCGTTATCATTTTAGTTGCCCTTCGCTGCACCTTTTCCAATTCTACTATATCTTTCTTGAGATGCGGCGACCAGAATTGAACACAATACTCAAGGTGCGGTCGCACCATGGAGCGATACAATGGCATTATAACATCCTCACACCTGTTTTCCATACCTTTCCTAATAATACCCAACATTCTATTTGCTTTCTTAGCCGCAGCAGCACATTGAGCAGAAGGTTTCAGTGTCTTATCGACGACGACACCCAGATCCCTTTCTTGGTCCGTAACTCCTAACGTGGAACCTTGCATGACGTAGCTATAATTCGGGTTCTTTTTTCCCACATGCATCACCTTGCACTTGCTCACATTAAACATCATCTGCCATTTAGCCGCCCAGTCTCCCAGTCTCGTAAGGTCCTCTTGTAATTTTTCACAATCCTGTCGCGATTTAACGACTTTGAATAACTTTGTGTCATCAGCAAATTTAATTATCTCGCTAGTTACTCCCATCTCTAAATCATTTATAAATATATTAAAAAGCAGCGGTCCTAGCACAGGTTAGCACCAAGCTAAAAAATCCAGGCTGATTTTCCCTAGCGTGGGAAATGATGCATGCTGGGACTGGAACTAGCATTGGTGCCCACTTTGAGCAAGTGGTAGCTACAGATTAGCATGTGGTAAACCCATGTTGGACTTACCACCACTTTGTAAAAGGTATTTAAAATGCAGAAACAAAATATATTCAACTCTTTGCGTTATTGTACACTAATGGAACCATGCCCGTTTCCTCAACAATGAAACGGGCCCTAGGAAGGCTGTCATGTAAGCTTTTTTTTTTCTCTCTCCCTTGCCCTCCCCTCTATGTCCAGCGGTTCTTCCCTCCCCTCCCCTCCGTGTCCCGTGATTCTCTCCTCTACTGTCCTCCCATCCAATCCATGTCCATCAATTCTCCTCTGCCCTGCCCTCCCCACCCCTTCCCTTCCTCCCTCCCCTCGATGTCCTGCGATTCTCTCCTCCCCTCGATTTGTACCTGAACGTTCTCTGGCTGGCTGGCGCTGGCTTCCATTCCGTTTGTAACATCCCTCCTGACATCAGCTCGCCACAAGCGTTCCCTTTCCTCTCACTGTTCTGCCCTCTGACATCATTACGTCTTGACGCGAGTGCGGGACAGTGAGGGGGAATGGAACACTGGAGGCTGGCTGATGTCAGGAGATGTTACGAACCCAGGCAGCCAGACATGAAACGTTGGAGGTGCAAATTATTATATAGGATTTCTAGTATTTGAAATTCAAGTCTTAAGAGACATCAGAGATGGAGTATTTGCACCCAAGGGATCAGAAGATAATATCACATTATGATGTACTAATGAGTACATCAGTGGAGTGGAGTGGCCTAGTGGTTAGAGCACTGGTCTTGCAATCCAGAGGTGGCCGGTTGAAATCCTGCTGCTGCTCCTTGTGATCTTGGCAAGTCACTTAACCCTCCATTGCCTCAGGTACAAACTTAGATTATGAGCCCTCCTGGGACAGAGAAATATCCAGTGTACCTGAATGTGACTCACCTTGAACTACTACTGAAAAATGTGTGAGCAAAATATAAATAAATAAATAAATAGGGAACCATAAGAACCGTTCTTAGTGAAACCTGGGAAAATGGACAATATCCTGCTTCAATGACCAACTGAACAACCACCCCATTCTTTGCCCCAGGAAAATGTAATATATATTTAGTACAAGCCTTCGTTATTCTTGGCAAAAGAAAAGAGGGTGACTCAAGGAATCCAGTTGGTGAGTAAATTACTACCACTGCTGAGCTTTCAATAGAAAGAACCTGCTCATTTTTATTGTTTATCGTTTATTAAGTTTTTCTATATTGCTTCATTTGCTCTGCAAGTCTAGGTGGTTGGCAATAATAAAACATTATAAAATTCGTTAAAAGAACTCCATTATGTGGTAGAAAAGAGATCATTCGTTTAAGCACATATACACAATCCCCCTAATTCTATAAAAACTGCCAAAAATTGTGCATGCAAATTTGTGCATGCAATTTCATTGACAAATGAGCTAATTAGTGCCAGTAATTGGCTTTTTAACAAGCAATTATTAAAATTAATTAGATGTAAGTGGAATTTGTGTGCAAGTAAAAAAATGGCCATGGAAATGGGAGGGTTATTGGCAGAACGGGAGTGATCCTAGCATTTATGTTCATTAGAATAAGGGGAGTAAATGCCCAGTTTAGGCGTGTACATTTTCAGCATGTTTCAATTGGTGCAAATGGTCATGCCTAAAGTTAGTCCTGGGTGCAAGCACTATTCTATAAACCATGCCTAAATTTAAGCACGGCTTAGAGAATAGTGCTTTTTTGGTGCTGATTTGTTTTTTGTGCTATTTATAGAATTCACCCCAATATACCTTAATCATAGGCGCTGACTTCGTGGGTGCTGTGGGTGCTCAAGCACCCCCAATAATTTGGAAGTGGCACGAGATGAAGTGAAGTGGGGCATAAAGTCCCTCCCGGCTCCCGCCCGGTCCCGCTCCCACTCCCTGCACCGTTCTGACCCGACTCCGTCCTTGCCCTGCTGCACCGCTGTCGCTGTGCTGTCCGTCCGCTCTGCCTCCTCCTTCAATGTTCCGGAATCCGGATTGACTCGGTCTTCGTCTCCGTGACATTGCCTTCGCCGTCGGAAGCTTTCTCTCTGGCTCTGGCTGCTCTTTCCGGTCCCGCATAGGCGGGATGATGATCATCATGCTGCACAGGCACAGTCAGAGCCGAGGCAGAGCACAGAGGAGCTTCCGGGACCAGAGCCGCCGCCGAAGCCCGAATTTAGGCAGTGGGCCGGTGGCGCCATGCGTGCATTTCTGTCCGACTCCTGTCCCTCCCGGCCGGCTCCCGCTGCAGTCCCTGCATGCTTCCTAGACTGCCCTGCACACAGCTTCATTGTTCCAACTTCCGGGTCCGGAAGCTGTGCAGGGCAAGCTACAGTGTAGAGTAAGCAGTTTCCTTTTTCTGTCCCGCATAGGCGGGAATCTGCAGAGGGAGAGCGCCGAAGGCGAAGCTGTGTGGTGTGTGGTGGTCACGGACGGTCGGTGTGCTTTCCGGCGGGCGGCCCTGCTCCCGATCAGAACAGAACTGAAAAAGGGCAGAGACGTCTCAGAGAGCGAGCCAGCCCAGAGAGAGGTACAACAAGCCAAGGAAAGGTGCCAGCCCAGCGGCCCCAGACAATGACGACGTTAAAAAGCTGAAGAAGTCAAGAAGGAAGGTAACTTTTACTTTTCCCTCCTTCGCTCTGCTGTCAGGTGGGGTCAAGTGCTGATGTTGGATTGGGGCGGAGAGAGATAGAAAAGATATCCTGGGAAAGACAGATGGATGATGTTGGATGGGGGAAAAAACAGAGAGGAGATGTTGCATGGCCAGCACAAGAGAGAGAGAGAGAGAGAGAGAGAGAGAGGGGGGGGGGGGGGAGATAATACATGGAGGGGGAGAGGGACAGGGGATCCTTGAATGCAAACTAAGATTTCTTTTTTGTAGTGGCAGGAAGAGGGAGAATATTGGGTTGTGTTCAGCACCCCCAATCATTTTGAAAAGTTGGCTCCTATGACCTTAATCACCATTAGTTGTACAGGCTTTGCTCTGCCCTTTACTGCCTTCATTTCTTTCCAACACCACATGGAGGGGCGAACAAAAGGGAGCACTTCCTAATTATCTAGATTGCTTCCAAAAGCTAACTTTAAAAAATATGGCTTAAGAACTGTCCGAAATTGTCTGAGTTTTCAGATTGTAAGGACAGGAGCAGATTGTTCCATAGATCAGATACCATAAAATAAAATGCAGAGTTACTTGTCTCTCCTCACCTTGCTCGATTGAGGTTTATGAGTACAAGTACATGGTTGTTCAAAGATTGTAATAAATGTGTAGAGCATATGGAATAGATAGGATGATAACTAACTAGGGGGTCCTTTTACCAAATTGAGGGAAAAGGGCCCTGAGGTAGCAGTGGGGGCCATTTTTCACATGCACTAGGGCCCTTTTGACCACAGTGGTCAAAAAGCCCCCAAAATAAAATCGCCAAGCGGTAAGAAAACTCTTAGCGCGTGGCCATGGATTAACCATTTCCAGAGTTTTTTCCCTCGGAAATGAGGCACGCTCGAACCAGAAATACTACCGGTGGGAATAGCGAGCAGTAAGCCCACGTTGTAAAGGGCCCTTAGGTCTGCCAGTATGTAAAGCCCTATGGGTCAACAGAGAATTTTAAACTTAATTCTATATTCTATTGGTAACCAATGTAAATACAGTAGGAGTGGTGTAACAGGATCCCTACATTTAGCCTTAGAGAATATTCGAGCTGCTGTGTTTTGCAGAGTTTGTAAATGTTTAACGTTGAACTTTGTAACACCTGCATAGATGATGTTACAATAATTATAACGAGAGTTTATAAATGAGTAAAATAGAGCAAGTGAAGCATCTTGATCAAGATAGCTTCTAATTGACCTTAATTGTTGGAGAGCAAAAAAACAAACAAACTTTTTTTATTACATTAGAGAAAATATAAGTTCGGAGTCTAAAGTAACTCCCAAATATTTAAAGAATGGCACTGCTGATACTGCTTGACCAGAGTGAGGGAAAAGGTCAAAGGAGGTATACGACCTGTAAACATGAGACTATCAGGCTTATTTTCGAAATCGCAAGATGGGCATCCTTCTCACAGGGTCGCCCAAATCGGCATAATGGAAAGACGATTTTGGGTGTCCTCAACTGCTTTCCATCGCGGGGATAACCAAAGTTCACAGGGGCGTGTCGGAGGCATAGTGAAGGCGGGACTGGGGCGTGCCTAACACATGGGCGTCCTCGATCGATAATGGAAAAAAAAGTGCGTCCCTGACGAACACTTGGACGAATTTACCTAGTCCTTTTTTTCTTACGACCAAGCCACAAAAATGTGCCCTAAATGACTAGATGACCAGTGGAGGGAATCGGGGATGACCTCCCCTTAGTCCTCCATTGGTCACTATCTCCCTCCCACCCTCAAAAAATGTTTTTAAAATATTTTTTCCAGCCTCAAATATCATACCCAGCTCCATGACAGCAGTATGCAGGTCCCTGGAGCAGTTTTAGTGGGTGCAGTGCACTTCAGGCAGGCGGACCCAGGCCCATCCCCCCCTACCTGTTGCACTTGTGGTGGTAAATGTGAATCCTTCAAAACCCACCAGAAACCCACTGTACCCACATGTAGGTGCCC
Organism: Microcaecilia unicolor; assembly: GCF_901765095.1. NCBI lineage: Eukaryota > Metazoa > Chordata > Amphibia > Gymnophiona > Siphonopidae > Microcaecilia > Microcaecilia unicolor. The sequence goes on from NC_044033.1 coordinate 342,656,634, forward strand.
CCCTTCACCCCTTAGGGCTATGGTAGTGGTGTACAGTTGAAGGGAGTGGGTTTTGGGGGGCTCAGCACACAAGGTAAGGGAGCTCTGCAATTTGTGAAGTCCACTGCAGTGCCCCCAAGGGTGCCCGGTTGGTGTCTTGGCATGTCAGGGGGACCAGTGCAATACGAATCCTGGCTCCTCCCATGACCAAAAGGATTGGATATGGTTGTTTCTGAGATGGGCGTCCTCAGTTTCCATTATCGCCGAAAATCGGGGACGACCATCTCTAAGGACGACCATCTTTAAGGTTCACCTAAATTTCACGATTTGGGTGTCCCCGACCATATTATGGAAATGAAAGATGGACGCCCATCTTGTTTCGATAATATGGGTTTCCCCCGCCCCTTTGCCAGGACGTCCTCAGGAAAACTTGGGCGCCCCTTTCGATTATGCCCCTCCACGGGGTTTTGTTTTCAGGATTAAGGACTAAATGATTATCGTAAAGCCAATTTGTTACAGCTCTAAGGAAGGTCTGAAGAGGCTGAAGGTCCACAGTGTCAGCAGTTGTAAAATGTATCAGGAGGATATCATCTGTGTAGTAATAAGCATTCGCACTAAACTCATGGATCATGAGTGATAATAAAGGTATCATAATCAGGTTCAGAGCAGCTTGGTTGACATTGATGCACTGCTGATTTTTGTGCAAAGGGAGGCAAAATGTCTGCACCAGTTGCAAGTAAACACAGCAAATAATTGCTAAAATTATCACAATTCTTTCTAAGCCATTTTGTAATTTAATTAAAAAAAAAATCCAAAAAAAGCCCCTAGGGGTTCTTTATGCTCTTTTCAACGTGTCTTTCTGATCACTTTTGTTTTACATTCTCAGAAAAAAATATGAACTTCTGGCTCCATCAGTCCAAACGTATGCTAGGATCGTTCCATTCATAAAATTCACCAAACTGTAGAAACATTATAGTTCATGAGCTCCAGGAATTACTATACTGCAGGAGGATAGTGAAGGCCCGGAAAGTAAAAGTTAATGAGCTGAACACACTGTTTAATGGTGGTGTTTGTTCACTTGAATTTCTAAAGGAGGCCCCAAATAGCTTCCTCTACTTTTCTTCTTATTTCTTTGCAGAACCCAAAATACTAATTGAAAAGGTGTGATACTGTTTTGATTTGGATTTTAGATGTAGTACTCAACTTTTTCAAATACAAGCTCAGTGTGAACCAAGGTTAGGTACAATAGGTATTTATATAAGTACAAAGGTATTGCCATAATGGGACAGACAGAAGGTCCATCAAGCCCAGCATCCTGTTTCCAACAGTGGCCAATCCAGTCACAAGTACCTGGCAAGATCCTAAAACAGTACAATACATTTTATGCTACTTATCCTAGAAATAAACAGTGGATTGTCCCCAAGTCCATTTTAATAATGGTCTATGGACTTTTTCTTTAGGAAGTCATCCAAACCCTTTTGAAACCCCGCTAAGCTAACTGCTTTTACTACATTCTCTGATGACGAATTCCAGAGTTCAATTACACGTTGAGTGAAGAAATATTTTCCTGCCTCTGATGTTTGTATAATCTAATCAAGTTCTTAAGTGACGGAGGGTGAAGTGACTTGCCCAAGATCATTACTCCACCTCATAGAAATGAAAATGAAAACGGTATTGAAGCATTAATTTCTCTAATACTATACTGCGCTCTTTTTGATGGTGTTTGTATTTAAGGGGTTTATTTTAGAACACTTGCATGGCATTTGGCAGCATCTACAGATGTAAATGCCCTACATGTGTAAACGGAGATTTTAAAAAGCCACTATTTACAGGCCGAGTGAACCATCTATGGATTTTCAGCGGCACTTAACCACATACCTCCTAATTCTATAAAAGTCACCAACAATTGTGAGTGCTACTTTGGCCATGCACCCAATTTGCACATGCAATTTAATTGAACAGCAAGCTAATTAGCACAAATAATTGGCTTTTTAACAAGCAATTATAGGCACTAGTTAGATTTAATTGGCATTTACGCATATAAATTTAGGTGTAGGATTTGCGCCTAAAATTTATGCGTGAGCTGAAAAAGGGGGCACGATATGAAATGGGAGGGTCAAGGGCATAATGGGTGCATTCCTAAAATGAATATGCTTTGTTATAGAATAACGGGGATATGTGCCTAATGTAGGTGCGTATATTTGTACCACATTTCAGTTGCCGTGCTTAAAGTTAGGCGCAGTTCCCGGGCATATGTGCTAGTCCGTAACCTGCACGTCATTTTAAGTGCAGCTTATAGAATAGCGCTTTTTTCAGCACTATTTTTTTTGGCACCATATGTACAATCTATCCCATAGTGCCACTGAAAATCTGATGCGACTACCGCAGCACTATTTAATTAGTACCAATGCAGTCCAGGGCAGAGTTGGAGTAGAATCTGAAGATATGTGAGAACTAGCAAAATCCAGTGTCAGTGCCCACATATCTAACCAGATAGATAGGAACACACATTTTATTTCTTAAGGGGCCCTTAAAAGACATGTAAGGGCCTACATGCATCCAGCATGTGCCAAATCAGCATTAACGCATGGCTACCGCATGCCCCAGGTGGTAATTCTGAATTTTGTGTGCGCCAAAAACACATGGGAGAAAATATCTTCTATTTTCTATCGCGTGGTGCTTACCTGGCAGTAAACAGCAGTGGGTGTGCATTGCATGCATATTGCCTGGGTGGCACATGAGACCTTACCGCTAAGTCAATGGGTGGCAGTAAGGTCTCAGGCTGAAAATGGACACAAACTTGTTTTTATTTTGCCACACATCCATTTTTGGGTCCCCTTTTCCAGGACGCTGCAAAAACTGGCTGGGCACGCACCCAAAAGACGCACTCACACTGCCGCAGGCCACTTTTTGCCACGCCCTAGTAAAAGGGCCCATTATTTATTTATTTATTAGGATTTATTTACTGCCTTTTTGAAAGAATTCACTCTAGGCAGTGTACAGTAAGAATAAATCAAACATAAGCAATAGCCAATTACAGCAGTAAAAATATTCACATAACAGTACAAAGTTTGACGTGGCATGCTACATTACAATATCCATAGTTCCTTAGTGTCTATTTAATATAGACACTACAGAACTGCTGGTACAGTTTTTGAGGTTATCATTATCAGCAAGCAGTTTTTTTGATCTGTGTGGTATTTACATTACAATATCAACACAATATGCAACAGAACATTTTAACAGACAGCATCAGGTATAAGCAAATATGGAACATATAGATAGGTAAGAAAGTAAGAGGAGTTAGAAAATAAAGGGATTAATTTAAAGAAAGTTGCACATGAGGTCAGAGAGATGATTAAATATAATCTCAGCTAGGGTAGGAGAGGATAAACATGTCCTACTGCAGTATGTGCAGCCCGTGTCACACCTTGTATGTGAGTGTAGGGTTACCATATTTGCCCTAAGAAAAAAAGAGGATGCATACCCCACCCCCTGTCATGCCCCTGCCCCGTCCCCTATACAAGACTTCTATGGAAGTCTCGCGAGGCTGCCGCTTGAACTGCTTATGAGCGCAATCATAGGCGCCGACTCCGTGGGTGTTGTGGGTGCTCAAGCACCCCTAATATTCCACCCACCGGAAGTAGTTCGTTCCCTCCCTCTGAGTTCCAGGGTCGTCGTCCCTCCCTCCCTTCCTCCCTCCCTCCCTTCGAATTCCAGGCCCCCTCCCTCCCTCCGAATTTTAAAAGTCATCTCTTGTTTTGACTTACCTCGTCGGGGACGGGTTACGGTGGCCGGCAGCAGCAGCAGCAGCGGTGAAATGCATGCAGCCTCAGCCCTTCTCCCTCTCTGCCTCTCAGCTCTGGTTCTGCCCTTGTGGAAACAGGAAATGAGGGCGGGACCAGAGCTGAGAGACAGATAGGGAGAAGGGCCGAGGCTGCATGCATTTCACCGCTGCTGCCGGCCGCCGTAACCCGTCCCCGATGAGGTAAGTCAAGACAAGTCAAGAGATGACTTTTAAAATTCGGAGGGAGGGAGGGGGCCTGGAATTCGAAGGGAGGGAGAGAGGGAGGGGGCCTGGAACTCAAAGGAAGGGAGGGAGGGAGGAAGGGAGGGATGACGACCCTGGAACTCAGAGGGAGGGAGGGAGGACCCTGGAACTGGGAGAGGAGACCCTGGAACTGGGAGGGGGGAAGGGAGGACCCTGGAACTGGGAGGGGGGAAGGGAGGGAGGGAGAGGGGACCCTGTGGAACTGGGAGGGAGGGAGGGCCGGGACCCTGTGGAACTCGGGAGGGAGGGAGGGGGACCCTGTGGAACTCAGGAGAGAGACCCTGTGGAACTCAGGAGGGAGGGAACTTGGGACGGGGGACGGGACCCTGTGGAACTCAGGAAGAGGGACCCTGTGGAACCGGGAGGGGGGACCCTGTGGAACTCGGAGGGGGAGGGACCCTGGAACTTGGAGGGAGGGAGGGACCCTGGAATTCGGAGGGAGGAGGAGGGAAAGGAGAGAGAGGGGAGGGAGGGGGCCTGGAACTCGAAGGAAGGGAGGGAGGGGGCCTGGAACTCGGAGGGAGGTGGAGGGGGATGGGGGACGGGGACATGCACCACCTGTAAAAAAAAAAAAATTTTCATCACCCCCAATCATTTTGAAAAGTTGGCTCCTATGAGCCCAATTAGTGTTTAGTGGAGTCTTCTTTGGGTATCAATGAATGACTTTTATCCAGGGGTTGAACACGGTGAGGAGTGGACAACCAGCATATATATTTCCACGTATTCAACCCCCTTCCACCATTCCCATTCCCTCCCCCACCTCAATCCCAGACTCCACAAAAGTCTCCCAATTACTCACCTTGAGTGCAGTAATCGGTTGGTGGTGTTGCATTGGTGAGGGGGGGTGCACAGCACAGCAGTGGAGAATTCCACAGAATGGCCCTCTCTTGGGTCTTCTCTTTGTCAGCTGGTACTCCAAGAACCAAGATTAACTTGGACTGGCTCCTGGCAGGCAGGCTGAGAGTCACAGTGCAGGATTCAGGATGTGCAATTGTGCTGCTGTAGCTTGCTTGCTTCCTCTCTCATCTTCTTCAAAGATTCTGATTCAGGCCGGGCCAGGAGGAGTCAGGGACTGTCAGACCCGAGTCATATCACTCAGCACCAGAGTGCCAAGCATCACATACATACACATTCTTTTTGTAGAACACTGACTGGGGTTAGAGTCTGGAGGAATACTTTGTCATAAAACTGTTTTTGCTTTTTATTACCTCAGTGCTGCATAGCTGAACAGTGTGGTCTTTTCAGGAAAGAGAGTAGTTAAAGAAAGCAAGCCAACCTCGGCAGTTTTTATATTCTTTGTGTGAGGCGTGCGCCCAGTCTCTGTTGCACATGCATGTACGGCATTAGGCAGGTAGTGTGAGCTCTGGTGAATATTTGCAAAAGCCTCACTGAAACCTTACCACCTGGAAAAAAACCCCCATTAGTTCCCTGCTGTGGAGGAAGGTGGTTTCCTTGTGTGGTGTGGGATTTTTGGGAAGCTTGAATTAAGAGGAACACTACTGTGCTGTGCTGATAAGGAAACAAACAAAAAAAAAAACAACAGTGTGAGGGGGAGACAGAGGAATTAAGATCACGGAGACAAGTGACAGTCTGTCTACTGCTGTGCTGCAGCCTGCCTGTTGAACTTGAAAAAAACTTAACTGGTAAACTTTCTGGACAGGTTGCAGCCGCAGATAGCGGCGCACAGCTCTTCTGGCAGTCTCAGGCAGCTGTCTCTCTCTTCTTCTTGATTCCTCCGTCTCTTCAAGCTTTGCTCCCCTTAGTAACATTACCGTTAGCCTGGCTCTGAGGCTCAACGGCTCAGGAGACATCAGTGATGATCGTGTCTGGATTCGTGGATGTGCTCAATCAAACAAGCGGTGAGTCAGTGTGGTGCACGCACGCACCGTGCCTTGGCCCTTTGCCATCGTCCGGTCCCAACCTACTCTGTTGTCCTCCTGTTGTTGTTCTCCAAGTTCGAGCTCCTTTTTGCCCACCAGCCAGCCGCCACCCGACGCGTGCACTGCACGAGGACCTTGCGTGCATGGTGACGCTGCTGGCAAAGGCGCAGAAGGTCCCAGTGCAAGACAAATAGATCAGCTGATCAGGCTGGATGGCACACGCACAGACGCTGCTGCCTGCTGGCGTCAGCCAGTGCACAAGTCATGGTCATGTGACCCGAACTGAGAAGAAACCCGGACAAATAGAGAAAACTCGGAAACCCGCCCGGACTCCCGACGGCGCCCTCAAAAAGAGGACATGTCCGGGGAAACCCGGACATATTGTAATCCTATGTGAGTGAGACTAACAAGTTAGTTACTTCTTCCATTAAAGGCCTGCTTGAAAAGCCAAGCTTTCACCTGCTTACAGAAATAGAGGTAGTCTTGTGTTAAGCGGAGCCTTTCACGGAGTGCATTCCAGAGTGTGGGGGCTACTCCAGAAAAGCTCGCTTACAGGTATCACATCCTGTAATGTCCTTTGGAGAGGGTGTGGTTAGGGATAGCCCTTGGGAGAACATTAGCTTTCTTGGAGGTGTGTAGAGGGTCATCCTGTTCTTCAAGTACTCGGAGCCATTTCCTTTAAGGGACTTGAAGATCAGTCATAGAGTTTTAAATTTAGCCCTGTATTGTACTGGTACCCAATGAAGTTTTCGCAAAAATGGTGTAATGTGGTCACGTTGCTTGCAACCTTCTGTGAGTCTTGCTGCAGCATTCTGAATCAATTGGAGCTGGTGCAGTGCTATCTATGCCCGGGTAGGTATGCAGGTTCAGACACTGAATATTGGCCAGTATCTGCATAACTTTTGGGTCTGCTGAAGACCTGTATGTATAAGGCCTAAACCCAGACATGGCCTGGCATTGACTACCCAAATCTAATTCAGACCTTGACTGTCAGCAACCTTAAAACCGCTCACCACTGTGAGCTGAATATTGCCCAGAGAGAGTTTTTAGTTCATTTCCTTAATTTGCTCTTCCTGGAATCCAGTCTTGTAAAAACAACTCTTATATGTTTAAGTACCAGGACATACATGTTCACAACACCTAGGGCCCTGTTTACTAAGCTGCACTTTAGGCGCGCTAACATTTTTAGCATGCGCCAATGCTAGAGACACCCATATATTCCTATGGGTGTCTGTAGAATTAGCGCACGCTAAAAACACTAGCGCACCTTAGTAAGTAAGGCCCCTAATGAGGTTGTTTTTTATTGACCATGTTTCCTTGGGAATGGCTGTTCCCACCAGATACATGGAAAATGACACCTGCATCTCCCTGTGTACTTATATATATACTAGCCGTTGAGCCCGTTAAAACGGGCTGGTATTGGGATTTTCGGAGGTCGACGCTGCCCCCCCCCGTGTGGTCACCAACGCTGGCCCCCCGTGTGGTCGCCACCGTTCCCGTTCCCCCCCACTCCCGGAGTCGCTGCCGCCAGCCCTCCACCCGGCCCAGGCCCTCTCTCCGCTACTGAACTTACATCCATTCGCTGGAACGCAGCAGGGCAGATCAGCTGAGCTGCCGTCGGCCTTCCTTCTCTGCCTGTGTCCCACCCTCGTGTGACGTAACATCAGCGAGGGCGGGGCACAGGCAGGGAAGGAAGGCGGACGGCAGCTCAGCTGATATGCGTGCTGCGTTCCGGTGAATGGATGTAAGTTCAGTAGCGGAGAGAGGGCCTGGGCCGGGTGGAGGGCTGGCGGCGGCGACACCGGTTGGGGGGAGCGGTAGCGGCAGCGGCGACCTTGGGCGGGGGGGGGGAGCGGTAGCGACCTCGGCGGCTTTGCGCAGTTTCCCTCTCTGTCCCGCCCCCGTCATCATGGATTGACGCGGGGGCGGGACAGAGAGGGAAGTCTCTACTGCGCATTTGCGAGTGAGTCGGTCACTCGCCGTTTATATGTTTGATATATATATATATATATACATTTATATATATATATATATATATATATATATATATATACATTTATATATATATATATATATATATATATATATATATATATATATATATATATATATATATATATATATTACAAAAGGCTTCATGTTCAGCAAGGCTTTTGTAAAATACTTGAGAAACTAGACATCTCATTTTCCATGTAGAATCCCTACTTGATAAGGGATGGTAAATAACAGTAGCTAAAGACCAGGTGATTAGGGGGTCCTTTTACAAAGCCGTAGTAAAAAGTGGCCTGCGGTAGTGTGGGTGCATCTTTTAGGCAAGTGCTGGGCCATTTTTTACCGCGACTGAGAAAAAGGCAATTATTTTAATGGGCCGGGAAATGGGCCTGCTCTAATATTAAAACTAGCACTTGCCTATTTACAGCCTGAGCCCTTACTGTCACCCATTGACCTAGCAGTAAGGGTTTAAACGCTACCCATGCAGTAACCATGCAGCGCGCACCAACATGGGTGTGCTGCCGCTTACCGCCAGGAACGCCCCCGCAGTAGAAAATAGAAAATTATTTTCTACCATGGGATTTGGCACGTACCAAAATTGGAATTACCGCCGGGTGCACATGCTACCCCGGCAGTAGTGCCGATTGGGTATGCACTACCCGCACGTTAGCTCTCCCACGCCTTTATAAAAGGGCCCCTAGGTTTGTAAGGTTGTGCAAGTTTCTTTACCGTTTAGACATTAAGAAGTTTACCTAGTTTTGTTATTTTGGTGTTTCTATAAAGCTTCATTCTACAGAAAGTTTTTTAACTCATGACATCTGCCCTGTTGAAGAAACATTTGTTATGGCAGTGTGAAACTGTGAACAAAGTGGGCTCAGGGCCCGGATAAAGTGACACCACATAGCAGGTTAGAGTAAGCAAAATTAAAATTTATTAAAGGTTTTGGGAATGGGGGTCATGTTGAGTTCACAGGGGAAGGAGAAATCCAATGCAAAACTAGTCTCATATTCAAAGACTAGTTTTGCATTGGATTTCTCCTTCCAGTGTCCTCCGTGGCATGCTCCTTCAGGACCACTGTATGCACTACAGTCTCTTGGTAAAGCAATACTTCCTCTTGTCTCTGGGCTGCCTTCCATGAGTTATCAGTATAGCTCTTAACATTTCACCAGCTAGCCTGCCTCAGGCTGGATCCAACATGTAAAGCTACAAGGTCCAAGTTAAACTTGGCCTACCTGGCTGTTGTGGTTCCAGTTCACAGGTATGCAGTGAAGATGTATGCCCTAGGCCTTCGCTTCTTGCCTCTGGGCCCCCTCTCCCAACTCCACTGTGGCCCTGCCTTTTATAGTTCCTGGTTTCAGCTCCACTCTTCCTGTCTCACTTCCTCCCTGAGAGGGACTAAGGGTTTTAAGGTGGCTTGCATTGAAACAATTTTATTCTGCCTTGCATGAAACAATTTTATTCTGCCTTCAATACATACCATCCTACAATCAGATTCAAAATTGACTACTCCCCAGAAAAAGTCAATTTTTTGGACACCACGGTCTCAATCAGTGATGGCTGTATACAAACATCTATATACAAGAAACCCACAGACAGATGCAGCTACCTCCACAACTCCAGCTTCCATCCTTCACATACAAAAAGATCCATCATTTACAGCCAGGCCACAAGATACCACCATTTCTGCTCTGACCCAGGGGATAGAGACAGACACCTTAAAAGCCTGACTGCATCCTTCAAACAGAAAGGCTACAACCCCAAATTAATCTCCAAGAATATTGCCTCCTCCCTCAAAACACCCAGGGAGAATCTGCTACAGTACAAGGAGAAAAAATCCACAGACAGAATCCCCCTTGTAGTGACATACAATCCAGAGCTGGAAAAACTGAGGAAAATCATAAGAGATCTACAACCTATACTCCAGGAGGATGAATTACTGAAAGAGATATTCCCATCCCCACCAGTACTGGCCTTCCGACAGCCACACAACTTAAAACACAAGCTAATCAGAAGTAAACTTCCATCACAGACTGAAAAGGAACAGAAGGGCACACTTTCCTGTAATTTATCCAGTTGCAAACTATGCCAAAATATTTCACAGGACCCCACAGTCATCCACAAAGGAAAGATATTCAACATAAAGGAATCTTTCACTTGCTCATCTTCCAATGTGGTATATATCATTCAGTGTAAAAAAATGTAACGAAGGATGCTATATTGGAGAAACAGGCCAGATGCTTAAGACAAGATTCAATTTACATAGACATCACATGAATAATACTGGTGCCAGTAGGGCTCCCACGCCTGTTGGTCAGCATTTTACAGGACCAGGACACTGTACCAGTGACTTCACAATGAGAATCCTGAAAGGTAACTTCAAAACCATACAAGAACGTAAGACCTTTGAAGTCAGAATGATTGAATATTTTAACACCCAACAGAAAGGACTTAACAAGGATCTGGGGTTCCTAGCCCATTATAAACCATAAAGCTGTATTTCTCTGTTGATCACCCCACCCCTCACCTATCCACACCCATCCTGTTAGAATATCAATGATATGCTTTGATGTCCCCATGCATACCTCCTATCCACCCCCATCCTCCCACCCTGTCAGACTGTCATAGTAATGCTTGAATGTTTTCACTTATATACACTGTCAGCTAGCACATTTGCTTATTTCCAATCTGACGAAGAAGGGCAACCTTCGAAAGCTAATCAAGAAATGTATTAAATTATGTCCAATAAAAAAGGTATCATCTTATTTTCTTTTCCATGTTTTATTTTGTTTGATTTCTATTGATAACCTTAAGAGTGGACTAACACGGCTACCACACTCCTCTACTTAAGGTGGCTTGCAGAAACTGAGGGATCCTTCTTAAGGGTGAGGGGGCAGTGTTCTATATACCCCATCACAAGCAGATTTTACAGATGTGGTCACTGAGGAAGTGGAATTATAGAAGATATCAAGGGAATGTTTCAAGAATTAGTTTTTCCCTTAAGTACTGAATGGGAAAAATGGCATTTTTGACTAATATCATATTATCAGGAACAAAGAAGTAAATATGGTGAAATTTGTTTTCTCAGTCTACAATAACAGCAACAGTAATTGTGATTTGTCAGAAATCTGCATAAGATCCATTTCTGAAGTGACAGAACTGCTAGTATCATTTTTAACTGAGAGAAAGCTCAAATCTTGTGTGCTGTAATGGTTCGGTCAGAAGCAAAACTGAAAAAGCCCCTTCCTCCTATAAGTCATATCCTAATAAATATCTTCGCAATGCTGAATGATTATATCATTAAAGAAAACAGGGAAAATAAAAAAAACAATTGGTTTATATCTATAATATGATAGCAGATACCATCTTAATGAATATGCAGTTATCAAAATGAGATGTTTTACAATTCTTTTAGGAACCATGAATTGCTATACTATATAGTGCTGGGCAGACTTATACGGTCTGTGCCCTGAAGACGACAGGTTCAAATCAAAGTAGGGTAAACACAAAAAGTAGCACATATGAGTTTATCTTGTTGGGCAGACTGGATGGACCGTGCAGGTCTTTTTCTGTGGTCATCTACTATGTTACTATCCAGCTCATTTTTGAAAGTGATCGCTGGCCATCTTCCGACACAAATCGGGAGATGGCTGGCGATCTCGCAAAGGCGGCCCAATCGGTATAATCGAAAGCCGCTATTTTGACACCATCACTGCTTTCCCGTTGCAGAGCCAGCAAAAGTTCAAGGGGGCGTGTTGGCAGCAACGCGAAGGCGGGACATGGGCGAGGTTACAAAATGGCCGGCTTTAGCCCATAATGGAAAAAAAAACCCCGGCGATGAAGAGCATTTGGCCGCTTTTACTTGGCCCCTTTTTTTTTCAGGTCTAAGCTTCAAAAAGGTGGCCGAACTGACCACATGACCACCGGAAGGAATTGGGGATGACCTCCCCGTACTCCCCCAGTGGTCACCAACCCCCTCCCAGCATAAAAAACAGGTTACAAATACTTTTTTGCCAGCCTCTATGCCAGCCTCAAATGCCGTACCTACCTCCATGACAGCAGAATGTGTTCTGTCCTCCGACAGCCTTTGCCTGCTTGTGATGTGGCTCAGGGGTGAGTGTGGCACCTTTTCTGTTATTTGCACTGCAGAGTCACATCAGCAATGCATTGTGGTGGGTATAGGCATGGGCGCCCCGTATAAGAGGCTTGGGGAGGCTAAGCCTCCCCAGCCCAGCTGTGACCTTCCCCGCCCATGGGCATTGCCCCCCCAAACGTAGCCATTGGAGCAGCCACTTTCCCTCCAGGCACGAGGCCCACTCACCCAACACAGACCCAGACCTGCCAAGTCGGGAGACTCCCGCTTTGGCGGATCATCTCCCGCACTCCCGCAAAAGCGGGAAAGTCTTCTCTTCAGCGCGACAAAAAAAAAAAAGTAACAAAAAAATGTAAACAGCAGTGGGGCTGTGGCAGCCTTCAAGCATGGGCTGTCTGCGGTGCAGCCGCTCCTCTCTCTGCCCCTGGAGGAGCAGGAAGTTAGTTGGCCGGTTTTCTAAACAGCCAACAGGTCAAGCCTGGTGATACCAAGTCGCACGTGCTCGGAGCCCGAGGTTCCGTTCTCTCCTCGTGGTCCTGCCATCTCGATCTCACCTCCCTGTTCGCGATTCAGCACCTCTCCTTTATTCTCAAACTCCCCCCAACCCTACTTTCAAACTGATGCCTTAAATCGCCCGCCACCGGTCCCACCAATTTCCTTCTCTGGCGTCCCGCCCCCTCTGCTCTGATGCATCTTCTCACGCTGCCATGCCAAAAAAAGGAAACTGCCCATGAAGGAAAGGTGTAGGGTTTGTTGTGGCGGTGATCTGATCTCAGACACAAGTGGGAAGGTGGGAGTTTCAGAATGAGGGGGAGAATCGCTGGGATTGGGGGCTTGGACTGTTGAGAAAGATAAAGCGATACCAGACGGGGGATGGATGGAGTAACTTGTGTGTGAGCTGTTGAGTGTCTGCTTCTTTGGGTTTGCCTCTGGTCGCACTTTGAGGTGTTGATGAGGAGAAGCAGCAGTGGCCAACAAATTAATACCGGGTGGAAGGGGGAGCGGGAGGCACTAGGCAGGTTTAATGGAGAGAGTGGAAAGATGGGGAGAGAAGGAGGGGACATGGAGAAGGGCTGGAGTCCTGGAGAAAGGGAGAAGCTGCTGAAAATGAGGAGAAGGGGGGGGTGAAAGAGGGAAGACGCTGGAAGGAAGGGGTAGGGAGAGAAACTAACAGGTGGAGAAACATTGAAGGATGGGGAGAGAGAGAGAGGGGTGCATGATGAATGGAAAAGGGTAGAGAGAGGGACACTGGATGGAAAGAAGGGGATAGAGAGAGAGAGAGAGAGACTGGATGGAAGGATTGGGAGAGATGGGGGGTAGACGTTGGATGGCAGGATCGGGAGAGGGGGTAGACGAATGGAAGGATATGGAGAGAAAGAGAGAAGAGGAAGACAGAAGGATGGGGAGATAAAGAGGGAAAACGGATGGAAGGATGAGGAGAGGGGGGTAGACGGGACAGGGGAGAGAAGAGAAATCACTGGACATGTAGGGGAGGGCAGGGGAGAGAGGAAAATTGCTAGATATGGAAGGATGGAGGGGTCAGGGGAGAGAGGAGATTTGCTAGATGGATGGATGGAAGGACCAGGGGAGAGAGATTTGCTAGATATGGATGGAGGGCAGGGGAAGGAGTAGAGTTGCTGGACACAGATGGATGAATGGAGGGGAGGGGAGGGGAGTGAGGAGAAATGTTGAATATGGATGGAGGGGAAACTGCTGAATTTAAGGACTGGATCGGAACGCTTTGAGGGCAGATGCTGCAACTGGAGGAAGGATATGAACAGGGTGCCACAGATGGTAGACAGAACGCATAAGGACACAGGAGGATGGTGGACATGGTGAGTGAAAGAATTTAAAATGGAAAGAAGACACCATAAAACAGAAGACACTGGGACCAAAGCGAATAGAAAAACTAAATGTTCAGAAAACAAAGGTAGAGAAAAGTATTTTATTCAGAATGTATTAATTGCAATATGTCAGCTTTTGGAAATGTACATTTCTGATATTTTGCAGGTAAGTTTCAATTTCTCTAGTATTGTTGCATGCCGAGTCTGACTTCTTGAGATAATTTTCCAGTTCAATATTTTGCCTTCGTATCTTTTGATTTCTAGTTCCTTTTGTCATATCTGTTGTCATGTGTTTTTCATGTGTGATCAAGGTTCAGTATTCTGCTAGCGTGTACTATTTGCAGCCCTTTTGGTTTTGTTTTTTTCACTAGGTAGTGTATTGGTGTTTTAGAGCCTGGTGTAATTACAGTGCTGCCTTTTGGTTTGGTAAGTTTCTGAGTGTGTTTTTGCACAAGTTTGTGTATAGTGTTTTGCAGTGGAGAGATTGTGTGTTGGCCATTCGAAGGTGACATCAACACTTAAAATTAATTTTAGTTTGTTTGTCATAACATCAGACATGGTTTTATAATATTTTGGAGGATCTGATGTTGAATTGTTAAAGGTATTAATTGTGACTATTTTACTTTTATTTATTTTTCCTGTGTGTTGTCAGATAATTATGGATGTAAGCCCCGCCCCCTGGCACCACCCATAACCCTGCCCCTTTAGCCTCCCCAAACAGGTCGGCCACCGACCGCCTATGGGTATAGGTATTGGTAGTTGGTAGGCTCTGCTTTTTCCCCTGCTTACTGGGTCAGAGTGTGCCCTGTTTTGTTTCCTGTTGTAGTCCATGTGGTAGTGGCCATTTTATAAGACAGTTTTAGTTCCCTTTCCTGTGTTACCCACGTCAGAGAATGTAGTTCTTACCTTGAATGGTGCTGAAAGAGGGCTTTGTACACCATTGTGCCAGCTCTGACCTACTGCTAATCTTAGTACCAGGGGACTCTTTGCCAGTGGGGCTCAACCTCTGATCTGCAGTTAACTGTGAGTAAACGTGGTTATTTCAAGAAAGGACTTTTTCCAGAGAGATTAGTCTTCAGGTGTGAACTGGTGTGCCAAAGTTATACAGCAGCAATAAGTCCTAGAGGCTGTATGCAGGTCCCTGGAGCAGTTTTAGTGGGTGTAGTACATGTGTGGGTAGTGGGTTTTGGGGGGGGAGGGTTGGGGGGCTCAGCTCCCAAAGTAAGGGAGCTAGGCATGTGGGAGCTTTTCTGAAGTCCACCGCAGTGACCCCTAGGGAGCCCGGTTGGTGTCCTGGCATGTCAGGGGGGCCAGTGCACTAAAAATGCTGGCTCCTCCCATGGCCAAATGCCTTGAATTTGGCCGGGGTTTGAGATGGCCGACATAACTTTCCATTATCACTAAAAAACGAAGCCGGCCATATCAAACCCCAGGCAAATCCAATGCATTTGGCTGGCCGGAACCGTATTATCGAAACAAAATATGGCCGATCATCTTTTTCGAAAATACGGGTCTGGCCAGCTGTTTGCTGGCCCCGTACTCCCCCAGTGGTCACCAACCCCTTCCCAGCATAAAAAACAGGTTACAAATACTTTTTTTGCCAACCTCAATGCCAGCCTCAAATGCCGTACCCACCTCCATGACAGCAGAATGTGTTCTGTCCTCCGACAGCCTTTGCCTGCTTGTGATGTGATTCTGGGGTGAGTGTGGCACCTTTTCTGTTATTTGCACTGCAGAGTCACATCAGCAATGCATTGTGGTGGGTATAGGTATTGGTACGTGGTAGGCTCTGCTTTTCCCCCTGCTTACTGGGTCAGAGTGTGCCCTGTTTTGTTTCCTGTTGTAGTCGATGCGGTAGTGGCCATTTTTGTAAGACAGTTTTAGATCCCTTTCCTGTGTTACCCACGTCAGAGTAAACGTAGTTATTTCAAGAAAGGACTTTTTCCAGAGATATTAGTCTTCAGGTGTGAACTGGTGTGCCAAAGTTATACAGCAGCAATAAGTCCTAGAGGCTGTATGCAGGTCCCTGGAGCAGTTTTAGTGGGTGTAGTACATTTGTGGGTAGTGGGTTTTGGGGGGCGGGGTTGGGGGGCTCAGCTCCCAAAGTAAGAGAGCTATGCACGTGGGAGCTTCTCTGAAGTCCACCACAGTGACCCCTAGGGAGCCCGGCTGGTGTCCTGGCATGTCAGGGGGGCCAGTGCACTAAAAATGCTGGCTCCTCCCATGGCCAAATGCCTTAAATTTGGCCAGGGTTTGAGATGGCCGACATAACTTTCCATTATCGCTAAAAAACGAAGCCGGCCATCTGAAACCCCGGCCAAATCCAATGCATTTGGCTGGCTGGAACCGTATTATCGAAACAAAATATGGCCGGTCATCTTTTTTGAAAATACGGGTCTGGCCAGCTGTTTGCGGCGCCGCCAAAATACATCACCGGCCATGTATTTTGCCGGCGCCATTCGATTATTCCCCTCCACGTTACTTTCCAGCTCATTTTTGAAAGTGATCGCCGGCCATCTTCTGACACAAATCGGGAGATGGCCGGCAATCTCACAAAGGCGGCCAAATCGGTATAATCGAAAGTCGCTATTTTGACACCATCGCCGCTTTCCCATCGCAGAGCCGGTGAAAGTTCAAGGGGGCGTGTTGGCAGCAACGCGAAGGTGGGACATGGGCAGGGTTATGAAATGGCCAGCTTTAGCTCATAATGGGAAAAAAAACCCGGCAATGAAGAGCATTTGGCCGCTTTTACTTGGTCCCTTTTTTTTCAGGTCCAAGCTTCAAAAAGGCGGCCGAACTGACCACATGACCACCGGAAGGAATCAGGGATGACCTCCCCATACTCCCCCAGTGGTCACCAACCCCCTCCCAGCATAAAAAACAGGTTACAAATACTTTTTTGCCAGCCTCTATGCCAGCCTCAAATGCCGTACCCACCTCCATGAGAGCAGAATGTGTTCTGTCCTCTGACAGCCTTTGCCTGCTTGTGATGTGGCTCTGGGGTGAGTGTGGCACCTTTTCTGTTATTTGCACTGCAGAGTCACATCAGCAATGCATTGTGGTGGGTATAGGTATTGGTAGTTGGTAGGCTCTGCTTTTCCCCCTGCTTACTGGGTCAGAGTGTGCCCTGTTTTGTTTCCTGTTGTAGTCGATGCGGTAGTGGCCATTTTTGTAAGACAGTTTTAGATCCCTTTCCTGTGTTACCCACGTCAGAGAATGTAGTTCTTACCTTGAATGGTGCTGAAAGAGGGCATTGTACACCATTGTTCCAGCTGTGACCTACTGCTAATCTTAGTACCAGGGGACTCTTTGCCAGTGGGGCTCAACCTCTGATCTGCAGTTAACTGTGAGTAAACGTGGTTATTTCAAGAAAGGACTTTTTCAGAGAGATTAGTCTTCAGGTGTGAACTGGTGTGGCAAAGTTATACAGCAGCAATAAGTCCTAGAGGCTGTATGCAGGTCCCTGGAGCAGTTTTAGTGGTGCAGTAAATTTGTGGGTAGTGGTTTTTTTTTTTTGGGGGGGGGGGGGGTTGGGGGGGCTCAGCTCCCAAAGTAAGGGACCTATGCATGTGGGAGCTTTTCTGAAGTCCACCACAGTGACCCCTAGGGTCCCGGTTGGTGTTCTGGCATTTCAGGGGGGCCAGTGCACTAAAAATGCTGGCTCCTCCCACGGCCAAATGCCTTGAATTTGGCCGGGGTTTGAGATGGCCGACATAGCTTTCCATTATCGCTAAAAAATGAAGCCGGCCATCTCAAACCCCAGCCAAATCCAATGCATTTGGCTGGCCGGAACCGTATTATCGAAACAAAAGATGGCTGGCCATCTTTTTCGAAAATACGGGTCTGGCCAGCTGTTTGCGGCGCCGCCAAAATACATCGCCGGCCATGTAATTCGCCGGCGCCGTTCGATTATTCCCCTCCACGTTATATGTGACTATCTCTGGGAAAAGGTGACTAAAGTTACCAGAAACAAACAAAAAAAAACAACAACAACAAAAACAAGGTTTTATTGAATTTTTCTAGAGCAAACAATTTGTAATACAACAGTCCAAACCCCATCCTTTTATGTGAAAAATAAAAAAAGCTAACAAAAGTTAACTTTTCTGTTTCTGGAGGGTTCACAATAATAATAATAATAAAAAATACAGCAGCTGATAGAATGAGTTTATCTTGGCAGATTGGATGGACCGTACAGGTCTTTATCTGCCGTCACCTACTATATTACTATCAGGCTTATTTTCGAAAGTGATCACCGGGCATCTTCCGACATAAATCGGGAGATGGCCGGCGATCTCTCAAAAGCGGCGACATCCGTATAATCAAAGCATCGCCGCTTTCCCGTCGCCGAGCCAGCGAAATTTGAAGGGGGTGTGTCAGCGGTGTAGTGAAAGCGGGACATGGGCGGGCATAGGTGTGGCTACCAGATGGCCAGCTTTCGCAGATAATGGAAAAGCTGCGTTAATCAGTATTTCGCCGGGTTTACTTGGTCCTTTTATTTTCACGACCAAGCCTCAAAAGGTGCCCCAACTCACCAGTTGACCACCAGAGGAAATGGGGAATGACCTCCCCATACTCCCCCAGTGGTCACCAACCCCCTCACACACTAAAAAAAATAAAAATAAAAACCTTTTTTGGCCAGCCTGTATGCCAGCCTCAAATGTCATACCCAGCTCCGTGACAGCAGTATGCAAGTCCCTGGAGCAGTTTTTAATGGGTGCAGTGCACTTCAGGCAGGCAGACCTAGGTCCATTCCCCCCTACCTGTTACATTTGTGGTGGTAAGTGTTCAGCCCTCCAACCCCCCCCCAAAACCCACTGTACCCACATGTAGGTGCCCCCCTTCACTCATAAGGACTATGGTAGTGGTGTAAAGTTGTGGGGAGTGGGTTTTGGGGGGGATTTGGGGGGCTCAGCACCCAAGGTAAGGGAGCTATGCACCTGGGAGGTATTTGTATATTTTTAAAACATTTTTAGAAGTGCCCCCTAGGGTGCCCGATTGCTGTCCTGGCATGTCAGGGGGACCAGTGCACTACAAATCCTGGCTCCCCCCACGACCAAATGCCTTGGATTTCACTGGGTTTGAGATTGCCGGCATTTTTTTTCATTATCGCTGAAAAACAAAACCGGCCATCTCAAACCCGGCGAACTCTGGCATTTGGCCGGGCTAAACCGTATTATCGAAAAAAAGATGGCCGGCCATCTTTTTCGATAATACGGTTCCGGCTAGCTGTTGCGCCGCTGCCAAAATAGATCGCCGGCGATCCATTTCGCCGGCGACATTCGATTATGCCCCTCCACATTAGAAGTTCAAGCGTAATGTTTTTCAGACTGCTTTTGTTCGAGCAGGGACTGTCTCTTCATTTTCAAGTGTACAGCACTGCGTACATCTAGTAGCGCTATAGAAATGATAAGTAGTAGTAGTAGTACTAGTACCCATGACATGAAAAATTAGCCATTTTCAATATTTTAGAGCTGCTATTTTAGTCACTTTTTCCAGAGAGTGTCAAATATTTCAATGAGACAGTTACCCCTCCCCCTTTTACAAAGCCACGTGGCAATGCCAACACAGCCCATTCACTTTGAATGGGCTGTGTCGGCATTACCGCACTGGCAGCCACTAGCATGGCTTTGTAAAAGAGGGGGTTAATTAGGTCATTGGTATAGTGCCCATTGATATCTGTTTAAGAGCTGTGCTCCAGATGTCACAGTGCATTCCCAGCCTGCCACAACAATATCCATCTGCATTATTCAATTGTAAAAATATTAATGCATTCTAGTCACGGGTTAGGTACTAAATCCCACAGGTGTGTCACTATCAAAAAATATGTGAAGGGGCATTTTTGAAAGGATGTCCTAGTCAAAATAGAGATGTCTAGCTCATAACGTCTAATACAGACATCCATCTCACATGTATTTTCCAACAGGAAATATGTCAGGATTTTCTGTTTGAAAATACATGAGATGGGCGTCAATGCGTTGAGGATGTCCAGCATGAACAGCCATTTTACAAACTGGAACATCCAACATATGAATGACAAAAAAGCAGAGCCAAGGACATCTGTCTGGCAGCGTTCTTAGAAGACTGACCACAAAGATATCCCTGCAGGACACAGGCGCAGCCTAGTGGTTAGTGGAATGGACTGTAAACCAAGGGACCCAGGTTCAAATTCCAATTTTAACTCTTAGGGCCCTATTTTTTATTTATTTATTTATTTGCTGCATTTATATCCCACATTTTCCCACCTCTTTGCAGGCTCAATGTGGCTTACATTATGCCGCAATGACAATCGTCATTAACGGAATGAGATGAACAGAGTATTGTTACAATTAATGTACAAAGATATCAAGAAAATTAGAAGAAAGAAATAATTAATACATATCAGATATGCAAAATGTAAAATAAGGTATAGCGATAAATGTTAACAGTTTGGTTGAAGTAACCAAATTAAGGAGTTTACTGTTGATTAGTTCTAATACAGATGGTGATGGTGAGTCTTTTATGAAGGGTTCTTATTATTTGCTAAGGTGCACTACTGTTTTAGCACATGCTAAAAATTAGCACACGCTAACTGTGTAGATGCCCATAGGAACATTATGGACATCTACACGGGGACCTGCTTACTAAGCTGCACTATGGGTACGCTAGAATTTTTAGTGAGCACAAAACATTAGTGTGTGCTAATGCTAGAGACACCCATAGGAATATATGGGTGTCTCTAGCATTTAGCGTGCACTAAAAACATTTAGCGCACACCTTAGTAAACAGGGGTTACCAAGTTGTGGGAAAAAGGGCACTGCAGTAGTGGCGGGGGCCATTTTTCCTATGTGCCAGGGCCCTTTTTACCACAGTGAAAAACAAAATGGCAATACAGTAAGAAAACTCTTACTGTGTGGCCTTGCAACGGGGAGACCTTACCACCACCCACTGAGGTGGCGATAAGGGCTTCCGCGGTAACCTGGCAGTAACTGGGCAGCACACGGCAATACCCAATTACCGCTGGGGTACTGCCATGCTAACCATTTCTGGGGGGTTTTCCCCATCAGAAATGGCATGCGCTCGACCCGGAACTACCGTCGGTGGCCATGATGGGCCAACGGTAGTCCTGGAACAATCAGCAGTAAGCCCGCATTGGGCTTACCACTGCTCTTTAAAAGGACCCCATAGTTTGTAATTGTGCGCCCTCCCGGAACAGAAAAATGCCTACTGTACCTGCAGGTATTTTTCTGTTTCTGGAGGGCTCACAATAAAAATAAATAAAAGTGATAAAGTGGGATTTGAACCCGGGTTTCTTGAAGTCCACTGCCCTAACCAGTAGGCTACTCCTCTATGTTTTTGTGCACCTACTCTTTACGTGGTTTACCACTGTGTAATTTTATAGTAGCCATTTTCTGGAAATGCAAATATCCTGACCTGGATGGCCCCATTTCCAATGTTCTCCTATGCAAAATGGGGCTTTAAACATTTCAGGTTATATCTGCCATTTGTGTGGACTGCTTGGTCACCAAACTTATATGTATCGTGGCTGAATATCGCCACTTAGGGCCCTGTTTACTAAAGTGCGCTAGCGTTTTTAGTGCAGGCTAAAAATTAGCATTCGCTAACGCTAGGGACACACATAGGAATGTCTCAAAATGCCTTCTTTTTAGAGATAATTTTGGCAATATAGCAAAAATTATTCATTAAAGTGTCCAGGATTTCTTTTTCTAAAAAACAAAAACAAAAACCCAACCCTTACGGGGTCAGCCCCACACAGACTACATCATTACTTTTGAATATCAGTCTCATTGTCTTTAATATAATTCCTTGGAGAAAAAAATACAATTTAAAACTTTAGTGCAAGAAATTATATTAAAAGGTGCATAATATTTTTAATTTCAGAAGACTTATTTAATTTTTTTCTTTTTTTTTCATCTACAGTTTACTGAGCTGTAACTCCAAATCTATCCTAAGAAAGAGGAAATTCATAGATGCATTGAAAGTAAACAAAGGAACACCCAGAAGAGAATCTAAAATGAACTCAAATGATTCAAAAGTCTCAGAAAACGTGCAGTTCTGCTATGAATTTATTAATGGGTCCTGTCTGAAGAACAGTTTGCCAAGCAGCATCCGCATCCCTATGTACATTTTTATGATATGCACGATACTAATGACCGTGGCCGGCAACTTAGTAGTTATCATCTCCATTTCTCACTTCAAGCAGCTTCACAGCCCAACCAATTACCTCATCCTTTCCATGGCCTCTGTGGACCTTCTGCTTGGCATTTTTGTCATGCCGTACAGCATGGCGAGATCTGTGGAGCACTGCTGGTATTTTGGAGATCTGTTCTGCAAAGTACATACCAGCACAGACATCATGCTGAGCACTGCGTCTATCTTCCATCTCTCGTTCATTTCCGTTGACCGCTATTATGCCGTGTGTGACCCTTTAAGATATAAAACAAAAATGAACATGTGCATCATCCTTTCTATGATCCTGGTCAGTTGGACAATCCCAGCCATTTTTGCTTTCATAATGGTCTTTTTGGAGCTGAACTTAAAAGGGGCAGAAGAGCATTTCCATAATCACGTCAACTGTGTTGGAGGCTGCTATGTCTTTTTCACTAAAACTTCGGTCGTGGTGTCCTCCATGATGTCTTTCTACATCCCTGGATTTGTGATGCTCTGTATCTATGGTAAAATATACCTGATTGCCAGGAGGCAAGCCAGGTCAATTAAAGATGTAACTAATCAGTTTGCATTCCAGTCAAGGCTTGGAGAAAAGCAGCGAATTTCAAGAAGCAGAGAGAGGAAAGCTGCAAAAACTATAGGGATAGTGATAGGGGTTTTCCTTATTTGCTGGTCCCCATTTTTCTTTTGTATTGTAAGTGACCCCTTTCTGAACTACACTTTGCCACCCATCTTGATAGATGCCTTAGTTTGGTTTGGCTACTTGAATTCCACATTTAACCCATTGGTGTATGCATTTTTTTACATGTGGTTTCGTAAAGCACTAAAGATGATTATGTTTGGAAAAGTCTTCAGTCCAGACTCTTCCCGGACTAGGTTGTTTTCTGAATAACAGCAATCGGATTTTGGATGCACATGCATAGATCTGCTAAGAGATGGTCAGCATAAAGGTACCACCTCTAAGAATGTCCTCATTACAGATTGGTAAATGTTACAAATAAGATTTCAAACAACAGCTCCGATGTAATACCTAGCATTGTTTTGTACAAATTCTGAAAAAAAAAGACAAGAGAAAAATGCCTGACCATGTGCAAAGTACAAAATTCGGGGCCCTGTTTACTAAGGTGTGCTAGCGTTTTTAGCACATGCTAAAATTTGCATGTGCTAAACGATAGAGACACCCATATATTCCTTTTAATATTGAGCTTGCTGCTGCTTTGCAAAAGGGCCCTTAGTGAGTTGCAGTGCAAAGCAGTTTATTAATTCAGAGGCAACTTCCCCAAGTCATCTTTGTGCCTTTTAGCAAGCTGTGGGTAATCTTTTGGCAAATGAATGCTGTAGATCTCATTTACATTGTTGCAAACTTTCCTGGGACATTCTGTGAGTTTGTTACATCAGTCTCAATGTATGCTGATCTTAATTTGCTACCTAGAAGGCAAGACTAGGATAACAGTTTTCACCTCCTTATGTTTTTCATCCGTACTTTCTAGAGAAAATATGCTTTTCTGTATTATACAGCTCTTCTCTAATACAGACGACCTGCACATGTTACCCTTATGTAATGTTGATGCAGTTAAGACCAATAGGTCTTATAGGAAAATAAATTGTAATAGCTATGTAAAGTCTACAACCCTTGAAAGTTTCCTCATATTTTTTTTTTTTGTTTCAGTGCATCAGATTTACATGTATCTATAAGTAGAGAGGTGTGGTAGCCGTGTTAGTCCACTCTTAAAGGTTATCAATAGAAATCAAACAAAATAAAACATGGAAAAGAAAATAAGATGATACCTTTTTTATTGGACATAACTTAATACATTTCTTGATTAGCTTTCGAAGGTTGCCCATGTTTTATTTTGTTTGATTTCTATTGATAACCATGTATCTATATAAAGAGGGTTTGTTTTTTTTTCCTCTTTTTGTTTTACTTATTGACATGCCAGATGTCACTCATTTCAGAGGAAATGTGTTTTTGGGGACGGGGGAATCATTATCAATATGTGTCCACTATAGGCACATCTCCAATAGTCACTTTCATTAAGACCAAAGCCTTCAGTTTCTAAGGAATGTGATACAAACAAATTTTTGCAGCATAATCCTTACTTTAATATTCCCTTCTCTTGTTTGTCCTGTTTGTCTGTCCTAATACTACCACTACTTTTACTAATTATCATTTCTATAGCGCTACTAGACGTATGCAGCGCTGTACACTTGAACATAAAAAGACAGTCCCTGCTCGACAGAGCTTACAATCTAATTAGGACAGACAAACAGGACAAACAAGAGAAGGGAATATTAAAGTAAGGATGATAAAATAAGAGTTCTGAACAAGTGAATAAGGGTTAGGAGTTGAAAGCAGCATCAAAAAGGTGGGCTTTTAGCTTAGATTTGAAGACGGCCAGAGATGGAGCTTGATATACTGGCTCAGGAAGTCTATTCCAGGCATATGGTGCAGCAAGATAAAAGGAACAGAGTCTGGAGTTAGCAGTGGAAGAGAAGAGTACAGATTAGAGAGATTTACCCAGTGAATGGAATTCCCGGGGAGAAGTGTAGGGAGAGATAAGAGTGGAGAGGTACTGAGGAGCTGCAGAGTGAATGCACTTATAAGCCAATAAGAGGAGTTTGAACTGTGTGAGTAAATGGATAGGGAGCCAATGAAGTGACTTGAGGAGAGGGCTGATATGAGCATAGCGACACTAGCAGAATATAAGTCGTGAGCAGAATTTTGAACAGATTGAAGGGGATAGAGATGGCTTAGTGGGAGACCTCTGAGAAGCAAGTTGCAATAGTCTAAGCGAGAGGTGATAAGAGTGTGGATCAGGGTTCTGGTGGTATGCTCAGAAAGGAAAGGACACATTTTTGTGATATTATAGAGAAAGAAACAACAGGTTTTAGCAGTCTGTTGAATATGTGCAGAAAATGAGAGGGGTTGAAGATTACCCCAAGATTACGAGCTGATGAGACCAGGGGCGTAGCCAGCCTTCCGTGGGGGAGAGGTCCAGAGCCCGGGGGGAGGGGGCATATTTTAGCCCTCCCCCCGGTGCCGCCCCCCCACCGCCGACATTGCCGCCCCCCCTCCCGCCGCGAACCCGCCGCCGCTGCAGCCTACCTTTACTTTTGCTGGCGGGGGATCCCACTCCCCGCCAGCCGACGTCTTCTTCTCAGTCGCTTCCTGCTCTTCAATTTGTTTGCTGACGTCCTGCACTTACAATTACGTGCAGGACGTCAGCAAACAAATTGAAGAGCAGGAAGGACTGAGAAGACGTCGGCTGGCGGGGAGTGGGATCCCCCGCCAGCAAAAGTAAAGGTAGGCGGCGGCGGGGGCGGGTTCGCCGGGAGGGGGGTCCTGGGGTGAATCTGCGGGGGGCCCGGCCCCCTCAGGCCCCACGTAGCTACGCCACTGGATGAGACAGGGAGGATGAGAGTGTTATCCACAGAGAGAGAGAGAGAGAATGGGGGGAGAGGTTGGTTTAGGGGAAAAGATAAGAAGCTCAGTCTTGGTCATGTTTAGTTTCAGATGGTGATGAGACATCCAGGCAGCAATGTCAGACACTACATGTCCTTGAAACATATAGACACTCATTTTTGAAGCATATGGAAGTCTCAAGAAGCCAAAATGGATGTCCATGTCTTAAGATGTCCAAATTCCAATTTTGCAAAGGCAGAATAGGGACATCCAACACTGCAGTATGTCCAAATAGCAAAGGGGCATGTTCTGGGTGTGTTTTGGTGGGATTAGGACCTGGAATCTGGATATTCAACAGCAGTTACCAAAGGGGAAAGAATGTCCATGTCTAAAAAGAAGGATGTCCTTATTTAGGCTTTGTTCAGGAACATCCAGGTTACATCCATAAGAACATAACAGCCATACTGGGTCAGACCAATGGTCCATCTAGCCCAGTGTCCTGTTTCCAGCAGTGGCCAATTAAGGTCACATGTTCCTGACAGAATCCCAAATAGTAGCAAGATTCATGCTATTGATCCCAGGGACAAGCAGTGGCTTCCCCCTTCAATAGAAGACTGGACTTTTCCTCCAGGAACTTGTCCAAACCTTGTATAAATCCAGATTCATTAACCGCTGATATCACATCCTCTGGCAAATATTTCCTCCTGTTCATTTTAAAAGTAGTACCATATAACTTCATTGAGTGTCCCCTAGTCTTTGTATTTTTGAAAGAATAAAAAATCAATTTACATTTACCCATTCTACACCACTAAGTATTTTGCAGACCTCTAACATATCCCCTCTCAGCCATCTCTTTTCAAGCTGAAGAGTCCTAGCCTCTTAAGCCTTTCCTTATATGAGAGGAGTTTCATCACCTTAATCAATCTGGTCACCCTTTGAAGCTTTTCTAATTATGCTATATCTTTCTTAAGATACAACAACCAGAATTACACACAATACTCAAGATGTGGTCGCACCATGAGCAATACAGAGTCATTATAATATTCTTTGTCTTGTTTTTTTTATCCCTTTCCTAATAATTCCTACCATTCTGTTTGCTTTTTTGGCTATAGCTGTATTGTCTACAATGACCCATAGATCTTTTTCTTGGGTGCTGACTCCTAAAGTGGATCTTGGCATCAAGTAACTGTGATTTGAATTATTCTTCCCATTATTCTTTGCATTTGTCCACATTAAATTTAATCTGCCATTTGGATGCCCAGTCTTACAACTTCCTAAGGTCTTCCTGCAATTTTTCACAATTTGCATGTGTTTTAACAACTCTGAATAGTTTTTTTGTTTTCTTTAGATTTAATCACCTCACTCATTGTTCCCATTTCCAGATCATTAATAAATATGTTAAATGGCACTGATCCCAATACAGATCCTCGGGGCACTCCACTATTCACCCTCCTCCACTGAGAGAATTGGCCATTTAACCCTACCCCCTGTTTTCAATCCATCAACCAATTTCTAACCCACAACAGAACATTGCCTCCTATGATATGACTCTTTAATTTTCTCAGGAGTCTCTCACGAAAGACTTTGACAAATGCTTTCTGAAAATCTAGATACACTAAATTTGGTTCACCTTTATACACATGTTTATTCATGCCTTCAAAGAAATGTTCCTTGGCTAAATCTATCCTGATTCTGTTGCATTAAACTATTTTTGTCTATGTGTTTAGTGATTTTATTCTTTATAGTAGTTTCCACTATTTTGCCCAACACTGATATCAGGCTTACCAGTCTGTAATTTCCTGGATCACCCCTGGATCCCTTTTTAAAAATCAGTGTCACATTGTCCACCCTCCAATCTTCAAGTACTATGGAAAATTGTTATGACAGATTACAGATTATTAGCAACAGGTTTGCAATTTAATATTTGAGCTCTTTTAGTACCCTAGGGTGCATACCATCCAGTCCAGGTGATTTACTACTCTTTAATTAGTTGATTTGGGTCAGTACATTTTCCAGATTCACCAAGATTTCTTCTGCATCATCACCCTTGATAACCATCTGAGGTACAGGTAGATCACTTACATCTTCTTCAGTAAAGGCCTAGACAAAGAATTCATTCAGCCTCTCTGCTATGGCCCTGTCCTCTCTGAGTGCCCTATCTAACACTCCTACAGATTCCCTCACAGGCTTTCTGCTTCTGATATATCTGAAAAACATATTACTATGAGTTTTTGCTTTCAAGGCAAGTTTTTCTTCATATTCTTTTTTGGCCTTTTTCAATGCTTTGCATCTAACTTGCCAGTGTGTTGCTTCTTGTTTTCTTCATTCAGATCTTTTTTTCCATATTCTGAAAGATGTTCTTTTGGGTCTAATAGCCTCTTTCACTTCTACCTTTAATCATGCTGGCTGCCATTTGCTCTTATTTCCACCTTTATTAATATATGGAGTATATCTGGTCTGGGCTTTCAAAATGGTATTTTTAAATAACGTCCATGCCAGAATTAAAGTCCTAAACTTTGCAGCTGAGCCTTTCAGCTTTTTAAAACTATTTTCATCATTTTATCATAGTTACCCTTTCGAAAATTAAATGCCGCTACTGTAGATTTGCATAGTGACTACACTCCAGTTATTAAGTCAAATTTGATCATGTTATGATCACTGTTTCCCAGCAGACCCAATACTGTTACTTCTTGTACTAAGTCCTGCATTCCACTAAGGATTAGATCTAAAACAGTTCCCCCTTTTGTCAGTTCCTGGACAAGTTGCTCCAAGATGCCTACTGATGGCACATAACAGTATGTGCCATCATGTTATGGCATGTACGTAAAGCCAGTTGGTATTTAAAAGAGGTCATTTATGCACTTGTTGGCTTCATATGTGCAGGAGTTACTTGATAAAATTACCTCCATAGTGTGACAAAATGATGCATTTCCTTACCCATACTGACAAATCCATTTATGTCTGGGTGGGGAACTCTGTGGGATGAGACATGGTAAAGTGTGTCTTGTTAGACTGGCAGGAGCTGTGGGTTTATGTAGGTAGGTTGATAAGGTTGTAAAAGGCATGTCTACGAGTTGTATTCTATATATATTTGTACCTATTATAAAAGTATATGTGTGCATGGGGTCAGTGGCGTTCCTAGGGGCGCTGACACCCGGGGCGGATCGCCGATGCGCCCCGCCCCCCGGGTGCAGCGCCCCCCCACGTGCAGCGTGACCCCCCCCCGAGAAGGTATGACACTGCGTCACCCCAGCAAAAGAATCCCCCCCCGGGTGCACGCCGCTGGGGGGGGGAATGCCACACACCAGTCAGCGTCGTTTGTTTCCATGCTCCCTGTGCCCCGGAACAGGTTACTTCCTGTTCGAGGGCAGAGGGAGCATGGAAACGAATGACGCTGACCAGCGCACGGCACCCCCCAGTGGCGTGCACCCGGGGCAGACCGCCCCCACTTGGTATGCCATTGCGTGGGGTGCAGGGTATGTGTGTTGGGTGTGGAGATATCTGTGGGAGAGAGGGAAGGCGTGTATAAGGAGATGATATGTGTGTGTATGTGAGTTTGTATAGGGGATAGATATGATATGTGTATGGGGAGGGGTGGATGTCATATATGTCTCTGTGTGTGTGTTTCTGGTGTGTAATAGAGAAGTGGAGGGGAAAGTGTGTATATGTTTAGTGTGGTGATATGTGTATACACCTCTTGCCAAATAGGCATTCTGCAGTCATCCCTGATGTCCCTGCACTCATTTCCTCAGTCTACCACCCTCTTGCACGTTCCTTTCTCTCCTGTTCCCTACCTCATACTCTCCCTCCTTCTATCCCCATCCCCCAGCCTCTATCCTCCTCCTCCATGCACACACCCCATTTCATTTCCCCCTCACATTCTCATCCATTCCCCAGTCCTTCTTTCACTCTCCCCCATCTCCCCATTTGACCCCTAACTTTTCCTTTTGCACTTCCCATCACTACAGTTTTCATTTTCACTTTTTGGGCAGACCTTTGAGATGACAGCAGGAGAACATCTGAATTTCTCAGTTAAGAAAAACTCATCCAGTGGGTTTGGCCAGACTGAAAAGATTTGGCATGAGCAACGGCTCAAAATCAACTTGTATTTCATAACGGTTGCAAAGCACAAGATAATCAGTGTAAAAAAAAAAGGACTTCTATGTCGACTATAGAACAGCCAATCAAAATCCAGTTTAGGTCAAATGACAGGTTCAATTCTACCACAGTTAAAGATCCAATAGTTACTCATTCTGAAAAGAAATGCACCAATAGCTAGAACACAGTTGTTGACAAAACAAAACAAAACAATACAACAAACACACTACACACACAAAAAAAAATAATACACATATAAATAGCTGCTCATGTCAGACCATTTGATATTACATAAACTTCACAAATGGCTCAGTCAAAAAGATCTATAGCTGTGTATTTTGCCAGTAAACTTTCTAAAACAGATAAAGCCATATCATATAAAACAGTCTTGATTTAATCCTAAAGTATGGATAATGTGACAACTGAATATCTACTTCTGTCCTTACTAAAGAAGACATTTCTTTACATCACCGCTTCTATCCTATATGAGGCATTCAAATACAAAAGCACATTTTTTACTTTTCTTTTTTTTGTGGTCTGTTTTGGTTTTAGTCTGTTTTGTTGGGGGTTTTTTGTCGGGTATTTTTTTTGTATGATCTATTATGTTGGGGTGCCCTTTTACCTATGGTGGTAGAAGGTGGTCTTGATGCGTGACAATCCTACACACCAACACTACTGCAGGCCACCTGTTACCGCTGTTTGGTAAAAGGATCTTAGCCTCCTCAACAATATTATCTTAGTGAAGCATAAACTATATGCTCTAGAAACAAAACTGAAATGAAACAATTGGATAAGTCTCAAACTCCTACATAAAGGAATTACTTTGGAAGTCTGTTGAGGTAAGCCACCCTCCAGTAAATGTGCATAGCTAGATTTGTCAATATTAGACCATTCTTTGCAAAACTGTTCAAACTCTTATCAAGTTCCTTGAGGATTGTCAATGACTGGGAACCTTCAAATTATTCAAATTTTGATTGGACTGAAGTCATGACTGGTTTACTCAAGGATATTGAACTTTTCTTCCCCCTAGCCACTCACTGTAGCTTGTGTGTTTTGGCTTACTGCTGAAAGGTGAACATCCATACTAGTTTCAACTTTATTGCAGAGAACAGCAGATTTTCTTAAATAACTTTACTGTATTTATTTCCCATTTATTGACCTTTCTGTTCTGAGAAATGCCTCTGTGTTATACTTGTTGGGTTTGTGTCAAACATAAAACCTTGCATTTAGGCAAACATGTTTTCTTTTTTTTCCATCAGTCCCCTAAGGCAACCCCCCATGTATAGACAACCAAGTGTTAGTCTCCTCCTTGAGGAGTGGCCTAATGGTCAGTGCAGTGGACTTAGATCCTGATGACCTGGGTTCAGTTACAGTGGATCCTACGTATTCTCTTGCATACTTCAAGTGGATTCAAAGTGGTCTTCTGTGAGTGTCTTCTTTCTTGTCATCCTATTATACAGGCCTGTTGTCGGTCACTTAAGCATGTGTCATTTAGTCCTGACATTTAAGCACGTGACTTTAACATATAAGCATATATCATGTTACTGAGCGTCTCTTAAGGGGGACAGGGAACAAGCATAGCCGTCATGCTCCACAAGGCTGTACTAGTAGAGGCATGGAGATTTTAAATCCTCAAAGGGAAGAGACAAAATATACCTTAATGGCTTTTCTTAACATTTCTCATGGAAAAACAAGTCCACTTTGAACTGGAAATGCAACCAACAGTGATGCTATGGTAGTTTAACTACCTCATTGGAGTAGAATACTGCTAATGTGTCTTTTCAAGAATTGCAACCTCAAAACCACACCCCTGATCCTGTTAAATTGTACAGCGCTGCGTAACCCTAGTAGCGCTTTAGAAATGTTAAATAGAAGTAGTAGTAGTAACTACAAAGAATGGCACTTGATGGGTGCCTTAATAGGCTACCTCCTCAATGTATGATAAGTTATGCTTTGGCATCTTTTACTGAAGAAGTTCTCGCATCTGCTCCCCTGAAAATGTCTACGGCCTGTAAAATCCAGCATGCTCAGAAGCGCCTTGATGCATTCGAGGAAGAGTCAAACTCTGCAGTGGGTTTGTATATTACAAAGAAATATCAGACTGCCATTCATGTGGGTAAGACTATGCGGTTTCTGCTATACTGCAAAGCTAATTGTACAAATGGTGATGAGGCAAATTCTAAACCAAAGGTTATTTATGCTTCTGAAACAATATTAGATTTCTTATGTGCTGCTAAAGTTTGGATGTGCAATGGGACTTTTGAAGCTATTGCTTTAATATTCTGTCAGCTTTTCGTGGTTCATGCAGTTTGTGGTGGTGTTTATCCCTGCATTTATGCAATCTTTCCTGATAAAACTCAATCAACCTATTTGCTGTTTTAAAGACATTCTGCTGTTGTTTAGCTCCAGAAATTTGTATTTTGGATTTTGAGCTTGCTTCAAAAGCGGCTTTTGAGGCTGAATTCCTGGATGTCAATATTCAGGGATGGTTTTTTTATCTGACTCAGTCTGTATGGAGAAATGTGCAATGTAACGGATTGGCGGCAGCATATAAAGAAAATGAAGATGTTCTCCGTGTGGTAAAGTCATTGTGTTATCTGGCATTTTTATCTGTTCAAGAAGTGCCCAAAGCTTTTGTTGATATTCTAGATGAAGCTGAGTTGTGAAATCTGAACATTTCAGATTTGTTGGAGTATTTTGAGGATATTTACATAGGCTGCAGAAATAGAAGAGGTGCCTGTAGATGTCCTCAGTTTCCTTCTATGATGTGCGCATACATTTTTCTGGGTGGATCCAACATAGGGCATGTCCATGGAAGGGGCATGGGTGGGTCAGGGACATTTCTAGGATTTGCACGCAGTGTTGTAGAATTTTGGGGGATCCATGTTCTAATTTATTTGTGGGGATTTACACTAGGGTTTAGTTGATGTAAAAGTTCATTCCCAAAGTCGGGCATGGATCCTGACGTTAAGCGCTATTCTATGAATGGTGCCCAACTTAGAGCGCCATTTATAGACTAGCGCTTAGTGTGCATTTCCTATAGAATTGAGTCCTAAATGCCCAAACTCTGCCTAAGCGATATTCTGCAAATACATGCATAACTTACATAGGGTCCTTTTACAAAGTTACAGGTCTTTCCCATGTGCTAAGATAATTTCTACTGCATCTGGAAAATGGCCAATTTCCATTTTCTGATTGAATGGCCATGCGCTAATCCTATATAATAAAAAGCACCTCCAACGTTCTGAAGCTGACTGCGTGGCACAAAAGCTTGAGGCGTTCTTGCCTCTGTAACTCCAACTCCGGAAATGACGTCACATACTTCCTTGTGCATCAACAGCAGCAGTGCCCAATCACAACTCCAATGGACTAAAAAAACAGCATAACACGTGTGCCCGAACTTCAATCAATGAACGAAAGAAAGAAGAAGACAAGCGGCATCAGCCACACACGCAACAACACCCTCTCCCCCCCCCCCCCGGGCAGGGCTGGTCTTAGGCAGAGGTGACAGAGGCGGTCGCATAGGGCCCTGCGCTTAGGGGGGCCCTGCACGGCGCACCTCAACTCTGCCTCACTCTGACCGACCCCCGCTTGGACAACCACATCATGATCCCGCTCGGCCGCCGCCGCTCCGCTCCCGCTACGTTGCGGCATGGTGCCCCCCTCCCGCTGAGCCCATCGTCAGCAGCCTCCCGCCTCCCCGACAGTTGCACCAACGGCCCCGACAGTCAGTTGCAGCACCAGAGCGACGGCCCCGGCTCCTGACAGACAGTTGCAGCGACGGCTCACCCCAGCGTTTCACTTCCCACTCAATGTCCTGCCTTCTGATGAGGTATTTCCTGTTTGGCGGGCGGGAGTCACTGAGCGGGAAAGCTGCCTGGAGCCTGGTGGGAGGTGAGCCGGTGTGCAAGTGAGTGCGACTTAAAAATAAATAAAGACAGTCAAGTGGAACTCGAGCTGGAGCAAGTTTGTGCCACTGCCATTCAAAGGTAAGCCAGGTATGATGATAGCTTTTCTTATAAGGAAGAAGGAAGTTTCAAACCCCTTTTGTGCCATTTTAAAGGTAAATACTATTGCAGTAGTCTATTATTCTCCCATCAGTGATTAAGTCAAAATTCAATGTTTTATGAAGGGCAGTGACAGGAAAAGATCAAGAGGTTAGCTAAAGTGGTGCGTGTATGTGAGGGGTGGGGACAGGGGCAAGTGGAGAGGGCTAGTAGTGTCAGACTTTACTGTTAATTTGCCCAAAGTTATTGAAAACCTAAAGAATCCCAAGTGGGCAGACTAAAAATTGTCCATCTAAAGGTACTTATCTTACTAAGCTGGCCAGATCATGTGTATTTAGGAGAATTTGAGTTTCCAAAGCAAATAGCATTGTAGCCTCAAGAAAGAGGGGCATTTCTCTAAGTATGTTCAGCTTAGGAGAGGAAAAGAGCACATATAAAATCCATTTCCAAGGAACCTTTTTAAATTAAAAAATAGGGGAATTTGAAAGTACTGGATCTTTTCTTAGTATTTTTCCTTTATTCTCCTTTGTTATGAGAATTGGAACTACTAATTGTAGTGGACTTGAACTGAATTTATGGGGAGGGGGGGGGGTTCATGATAGCATTGTGCTTATTATTTCAATCAGTTTTTTTGTACAAGTTTAGTTTCATTTGTCTTTATTTGAAATTTCATAAATAAACAATTTTCTAAAAATGGAATAATCTTATCAATGGGGTGGAGCTAGGGTGGGGGCGGAGCTATGGTGAGGCAGGGCTAGGGTGGGGAGGGGCTAGGATGAGGCCCCACCAAATTGGTCTGCATAGGGCCCCGCACTTGCTAAGACCGGCCCTGCCCCCGGGTTCTCTCCCTCTCCCCACTGGACCCTGTCACCCGCACACAGCCCCCATCACCCACCCTCCTCCCCAAAGCACACTCCCGCCTACCTCCCTCTCCTCTCTGAATTCGGACAACCATAGCTTTAAAAACATTTTACTAACCTGACTGAAGCACAGCACAGCCGGCTCGCATTTACCTTTCCCCTTCTCTATCAGCGTCCTGCCCTTGCATAAACAGGAAATGAGGGCGGGACCACATCTGAGAGAGAAGGGGAAGGGTAAATGGGAGCCGGCTGTACTGTTCTTCAGTCAACGAAAAGCAACAAAGAAAAAAAAACGAAGCCCTTCAATGCTGCCACAACAACTTTTGCACAAGGTACAGTTTACTCAAACAAAAAATGTGACTTACTCTGACACTCCACCTCTCTCACATACACAGTCAGTCACTATCACACACACAAAATCTCTCACTTACACTCTGTGACACACACTCTGACACAGTCACACTCTCTCTCTCTCTCACACACACACATACCAGCAATAAACTCCCCTATAAAGAAACAAGGTACAGCTTAATTTAACTAAAAAAAAAAAAGATGCCCTCACTCTCAATGTCTGTATCACTAACACACCAGACAATAAAACATTCACTCTATTTGTCAAGACACAGAGTCTAACACTCATACACACTGTCTCTCTTTCTCTGACACACAGAGACACACAAGCCCAACACTACCCCCTCCAACTTCACCATCCATGCCTCCAACCCCCTCCCCCCCCCCCAGGGAGATTGAAAAAATGCCTCTATCACTAACACACACATACACTCATTCAAACGCCCCTCCCAACCTCCACCCTCCCGCCACAATACAAACACACACAAAAAAAAACTCTGTCACACACACACACTCACACATTCACTTTCTCTGGGACAGGAACTCAGCAGTAAACTCCTTTACCATGAACAACCATGGAACTAGTATACTAATTACATGTTTTATTTATAAGTCTAATAGGAAGCTTCTGTATAGTTTTCTTACAAACAACTTTCCTTATGTGCAGGGGAATTGAAATATCCAGCTCAAGATGTGGAGAATTCCTGTACTGTTTTATCAGAGACTCTGCCAAACATAGATCATCTTGTAAAATAGTTACAGGACCATATATTAAAGTCCCTCCATGTATAAAGGGAACAATGATTTTTAGAACGCTGTACATGAGGGTAAAAAAATGTAGAAATCCCCCCCCCCCAGATCTGAGAATAGCTTTCCAAAATCTCTGCATATGTTCTGCTGTATAGCAACCTGGCACTCGGAGAAATTACTCCATGATGCCAGTCCCCTAAGGCAACCCCCCCCCCCAATGTATAGACAACCAAGTGTTAGTCTCCCCCTTGAGGAGTGGCCTAATGGTCAGTGCAGTGGACTTAGATCCTGATGACCTGGGTTCAGTTCCTACTGCAGCTCCTTGTGACCTTAGGCAAGACACTTAACTCTCTAACAGATTCATTTTCAAAAGAGATGGGTGTCCAAAAAGTGACATAAACTGGAACTTGGACGTCCATCTCACAGAGACATCCAAATCGGTATAATCGAAACCCAATTTTGTACGTCTCTAGCGGAAGTCCGTCACAAGGACGTCCAAATCTCAAGTGGGCATATCGGAGGCGTGTTTGAGGCGGGACTTGGGCGTTAAATTGTACAGTGCTGCGTAACCCTAGCAGCGCTTTAGAAATGTTAAATTGTAGTAGTAGTAGTTTCTAAGAGTTGGACGTCTTTGAGCCATAATGGAACAAAGCAAAGTCATCTAGCACTAAAACTTGGACATTTTTAGCTAGACCTGTTTTTATTACGAATAAGGCACAAAAAGGTGCCTGAAATGAATAGATGACCAGTGGAGGGAATCGAGGTTGACCTCCTCTTACTCCCCCAGTAGTCACTAACCCCTCCCACCCTCAGAAAACATGATTAAAAATATTACTTGCCAGCCTCAGATGTCATACTCAGGCCCATTACAGCGCATGCAGGTCCCTGGAGTAGTTTAGTAGTAGGTGCAGTGCACTTCAGACAGGTGGACCCAGGCCCATACCCCCCTACCTGTTACACTTGTGGAGGAAACAGTGAGCCCTCCAAAACCCACGAGAAACCCTCTGTACACACATATAGATGCCCCTCTTCACCTGTAGTGGCTATGGTAGTGGTGTACAGTTGGGGGTAGTGGGTTTTGGGGGGGGGGGGGTTGGGGGGCTCAGCACACAAGGTAAGGGAGCTGTGTACCTGGGAGCATTTTATGAAGTCCACTATAGTGCTCCCTAGGGTGCCCGATTGCAATCCTGGCATGTCAGGGGGAACAGTGTACTAGAAATGCTGGCTTCTCCCACATCCAAATGGCTTGAATTTGGATGTTTTAGACTTGGACGTCTTTGTGATCGAAAATGGCCGAAAATCAGACGTCCAAATTTCAAAACCTCCAAATCCAAGGACAACCATGGTATTTTCGAACCCAAAAGATGGACATCCATCTTTTTCAAAAATGACCTTTTCCCCGCCTCCGAATTTAGACGTTTTACAAAGACGTCCAAATTCCAACTTAGATGTTTCGAAAATGCCCCTCCATGTCACTTAACCCTCTATTGCCCCAGGTACAAAAAAGTAGATTGTGAATCCTCTAGGGACAGACAAAGTACCTTCATATGGGACTAGATTCTATATATCATACCAAAAAAAATCAGCGCCAAAATGAAATTTGCCTAAGTGTATTCTATAAAGTACACCTTAATTTAGGCCAACTTTATAGAATAAGCCTACATTTCTGCACAGTATACAGAATACGCCGAGTGCTACTCTGTGTAACTAAATTTAGTCAAGGGCAGTTATGCTAAATAAAATTTGGTGTAAATCCCAACGCCCAAATTATGCATGGAGCGGGTGTATTCTATAACACCATGGCCACGCCCTCTTTTCAACTATGCAACTTAGAATTTGCACACATCACATTATAGAATATGTTTAGATAGTTCTGCATGTAAATTCTAATCCAATTAGTGCTGATAATTGGTTGTTAAAATCCAATTATCAATGCTGATTAGCTTGTTAATCAATTGTAATGGAATACGCTTCAATTTCCACACAGAAATCTCAGTGCGATATAGAGCATCCTGGGGATAATGTGTACAGCGCTGCATATGCCTAGTAACACTATACAAATGATTAACAGTAGTGTGTAGCCCCCTGGCAGACTCCATCTCTCATAACCCACTCTTCAGGCTTTTCAGGTTTCCCTGAAGTCTAGTGGAGCAAGGGTGATACCCACTGGTCTTACCTTGACAACTGGCACTATCAAAATGGCTGAGTACCCAACAGTAATATTGTGGTATTGCCTCTAGGGGTCAGAGTTTTTTTTTATATGGGCAGGTAGAAGGCATTTAGATTTATTAGGAACTGGGCAACACTTTGTGGAAGGGTGAGCCTAGTCCAAAAGGATGGGTTCATCCTTAACCATGGTGAAACTAGGTTGTTGATACTTAGCTTTAAAAAGCAGATAGTACAGCTTTTAAATTAGAACCTGGTAGAACTCCAAACATCACGCAGAAGTGCATAGAGCAGAATAAGAGATACTAGTAAAATGCAAACCTTACAATAGCCGGACAGAGATTTTATAATAAAAGCTGAAACAGCCTAGCATTTTTTAAATAAACAAAAGACAGAAATACATAATTCCAAATTACCCCATCAACTGCTCCATAGATTATAAATATGAATAAAATACATTCTTTAAATTGTCTGTAGGCAATTTCCAAAGACAGGATCTGCTGTTTCAAGGAGGAAACTCATTGGTGAGTATTTTAACTGCTGGGAAATTATGTTCAAATAGGTGTTTTTATATTACTTTGCTTAACTCACCAAAGCAGTTTATAGTATAGTGTATCACTTAAAGTCATTGTTTAGAGCAGTTAAAGTGTGGTGTAACAGTAACTAAAGTCACTGTTTAGTGTTTGATTAAGAAAGCAGTTAGGGCCATAATTCTATAAACATGAGGTGCCAAAAAACCATGTGGTTAGCGTGATTCTATAAACTACACCTAAAGTTAGGCATAGTTTATAGAATATGCCTATGCACCATTCTTGTGACTTAAATGTAGGCACACCCATTTAGGCCACCCAAAACCAAGCCTAAATACCTGCTAGGCGTAGATTGGGTATATTCTATAATACTGTGCATAGTTTTTTGAAAAGCCTACAACCTGCCCATTCCACGCTCATGGCCATGCTCCCTTTTTGATTCCGCGCATTAGAATTTATGCGCGCTGTGTTATAGAATACACCTAAAAAGCTGTGTGCGTAAATTCTAATTCAAACAAATTAGTGCTGCTAATTGGTTATGCAGCCAAATAAGTGTGCATAATTTAAGGCACCATATATAGAATTTGGGGGCTAGAGCCTAGCATAGCATTGCAGTTATTAAAGTTACTTTTCTAATGGTTGATTTAAAAAAGTCTCTGCCTATTAAAACTAATAGAAAGCAAGACAGGGTCAAAGTTATTGTGTATACATAGATACGTTGTTTGCTAGAGACATTAACATTAAAAGAAAACAGTTTTGCCTAGGATCTTTCTGTGAGGAAGTAAGAAAAAAAACTGTGATATTGTTTGATTATTATTGACAGATCAAGGAAACTAAACTGAAAGGGTCTCTCTGGCAAGCTAATTGCATGTTAATCACCAAAGTTTTATTAACAGACATCACATTAGAAGTATATATATTAAACAGAGCTTAATTTCTCTTAATCCTGGAATAATTGTTGAGACAGGACCTGCTGCTGCCGGGAGGAAAACTGCACAGGTGAATATTTTGCCTGCTGATAGATTGTGTTCAAATTTTACAAAACGTGGAATTAGGGTTGAATAGGTAATTTCAGTGTATGTTTATAATACTCAGCTTATCTAAAAAAGCAGTTAGAACTTTAATAACACAACATAGCAGTTATTAAAGTTACTGTTTTAGGGCTCCTTTTACTAAGGTGAGCTAACAGATTTAGCACTCACCAAATGCTACACACGTTAAATCTATTAGCACACCTTAGTAAAAGGACCCCAGCACAGCCGTTATTAAAGTTCCTCTTTTAGTGTTTGACTCCCAGCCACCCATCTTTGTTTTGTAAGCTTTTTTCAGCCCTTTCATGGCTGTCCAATTTATGTTTATCCACATGTTTCTTGGGACTAACTTT
This sequence comes from Microcaecilia unicolor, assembly GCF_901765095.1. Lineage (NCBI taxonomy): Eukaryota > Metazoa > Chordata > Amphibia > Gymnophiona > Siphonopidae > Microcaecilia > Microcaecilia unicolor. The sequence goes on from NC_044033.1 coordinate 342,696,185, forward strand.
TTTTTGTAATTTTACAGATGTTTAGTAAAATTTCAGGGGAAGGATTATAATGTTGTTGTTGTTGTTTTTTTTTTTAAATTATCCCGTGCAACTGAAGGAACTTGTCCATAGCCAAGAAGAGAGTTAGACGGGAAGCAAATGGCATATAGAGGCTCTTATGTTACTGTGGAGCTCATTTTCAAAAGAGAAAAACATTTTAAAAGTGGTATAAAGCAACATTTGGAGGTTTTGCTTCCCAAAACGTTTAAATCGTTATTTTCAAAATCCATTTTCCAAATGTTTTTCTATGCAGTTCATCCACAGTGTATTCAGTTCACAATGGGGTGTGTCAGGAGCATGCTAAGGATGGGGTTTGGGTATTCCTAACACTTGGATGTTTTTCTGCCATAATGGAAGAAAACAAAAATGTCCAGGTCGAAAACTAAGACGTGTTGAGCTAGACCTGTTTTAATAATGACTAAGCCACAAAAAAGTGTCCTAACTGACCAGATGACTACTGGAGGAATAAAGGAATGGCCTCTCCTTAATCCCCCAGTGGTCACTGACCCCCCTCCCATCCCCCAAAGATCTGAAAGAAACAGCACATACCAGCCTCTATGACAGCCTCAGATGTTATAGCCAGTCCTATTAGAGCAGCAAGCAGGTCCCTGGAATAGCCTAGTGGTTGGTGCAGTGCACTGTGGAGAAGAGGACCTCAGCCCATAATCCACTCTAACTTGTGGTGGAAAGTGTCAGCCTCCCAAAACCCATCAAAAACCTATGTACTCACATATAGGTGACACCAGCAGACATAAGAGCCATCAGGTATATAGTTGGGCACAGTAAGTTTTTGGTGGGTTTTGGACGGCTCACCAGACCTTTTATATGAAGTCCACTGCAGTGCCTCTTAGGGTGCCCCCCTGCTCTGCTGGGATATCTCTATGGCCAGTCTACTACAAATTCTGGCTCTTCCTACATCCAAATGGCTTGATTTTGTGCATTTTTCACTAGAACATTTTTTTTTTCAAAATGGTCCAACAAGATAGACACACTGAATACAGCAATGTCTAGCAAATGGAAATTTTTCTAGCACACGGAAATTTTCAAAACAAAAAGATAACTGTTTTGCTGTTTCAAAGTTTGCTATATTCACCTCTTGAATTTTGAAAGTTTTAAACAAAACATCCAAAGTCAGATTTAAATGTCATATCAAAAATGCCCCTCCACTGGTAATAAAGCATTGCTTGACAGGTAATTGTTTAGAATTAGTTGCAGCGGTGTACCAAGGGCGGGGCAGTGGGGGCGGTCTGCCCCAGGTGCACACTACTGGGGGGGTGCAGAGAGCAGCCGCGTGCCTGTCGGCTCCGCTGGTTCCCTGCTCCTTCTGCCCCGGAACAGGTTACTTCTTGTTCCGGGGCAGAGGGAACAGGGAGCCAGCGAAGCCGAGAGCCACACGGCTGCTCCCAGCAGCTAAAAATGCACCTGGGGGGGGGGGGGTTGATGCGCCAGGGGGGTGTCATTGCACTAGGGGGGGTGTCGTTCTGCACCCGGGGAGGGGGTGCGCATCGGTGATCCACCCCGGGTGGCAGCCGACCTAGGATCGTCACTGATTAGTTGATAATAGTTCTTTGCTTTTCTTCTGTTAATTTTTCCTTGATTTTATTCCTTCTCTCATTTTTTTAATGATAATTGGTTTCTTTTGATAGTGAGTATCTGTTATTATTTCCTAGAAAGTCATTTATGCTGTGTTTAGTGATTGTGTTTATTTGATGATCCTTGTTTATTTGATTATAAGTTTTTTATTTCTCAAAAATGTCATGTATATATTTTTAAAAACCTGTTCTACTCACTTATGTCCGTTATAAAATTACTCTCAAAGGTGTCGCTGGAAAACTGAGCACTAGGACATTGTTCTAAACAACTACTCCCTAGACAAGGTTCTCTTTGGAGAGAGATTTTCCCTGGGTTTTCTCATATCGGTAACTGAAACTACTACAGGTTAGCTCCACTGCCGACAGAAGAAAGCAGTAAGACAACCAGTAACATTCCACAGCTCATGTCCCTTGAAAAAGCGGCAGCAAAACAGGTGCCTGTTGGGACCGATTGAGGTTTCAGATAAGTGGAATAATATTTGTTCTTGCTAAACTGTTGGTCATTTGGGTTTCATGATTGTTACATATACATATAAAAAAGAGAAATGTTATTTTCTTATATAGTAGTTTCGCACATATGGTAGCACAAATTGAGGAAGGAGGTTTTTTTTTTTTGTCTATGATTATTTCAATCACGAGGGATTTGCTGATACCGAATTCACTATGCCGTGACATATCCCTGTGATTTATAAGACCTTTTCCTCCTACCTGAATATCCTCCAATATATTCAGAAGTGAACATTGAAGTCTACTTTTTTTTGATGAATTTCCACTTAGGCCATTTTTCTTACTTCAAATAGAAATTCTGCTGCTTTAAGTCAGGAGAAGTAACTCTTCAATGAAAACAAGAAGAGTTATGTCCTCATAATATGTAATGGTGATGGATGCAGGTAAACATAGAGCTAAACCCAAATTCAGATTGGCATATAAGACAGAGTTGTTTCATAAGTTCTATATCTATTGGACATATAACAGGAACTGGATATATATATAAAGCCTACTGGATAATAGAATCAAGAACCACAGTCTCAGCATCTTCAAGTTGTCAGGAGCAATTAACAACCCTCAGGGCACAGGTGCTGAATTGCTGGACCATGTCAGAAGAATTGCTGTAAAAGCAATGCATTCTAAATCCCAGTCCACAAAAATGGAGAGTCTGATTTACTGGAGAACATTCCAAAGATTCACTGGCTCCTGTGGAAGGTCAGTAGACCAGGCAGGAGCTAGGATAAGATTTCAGTTTTAAGGAATCAAAGTTGCTTACAGTATGTGGTTTTGTGTTTATTTTCTGTACGTTTTATTGTAATCCACTTAGTTTTTAGGCAGAATTTAAATTTATAAAATAAATGAAAAAAAAAAAGTTATTGTGGATGTAGGTATTTTTGCAGCCAGCAGGTGGCAGCATAACACTTTAACAAATATGCACACAGAATGCAGATGTTATAGAACAGCAATATAACATTATTTATTTAGTTTTTGATATACACAATGCCTACAAGCCTGAGAGTGATTGAAGTGATATGCAATGAGGTATATTAGGTATTTTATCTGTCTGTGACAGGTCAAGGATGGGACTAATTTCCCATTTACCACTTTAATTCTGGTCCATTTAATTTCCAAATCCTTCAGTATTTATTTATTTATTTATAGCATTTGTATCCCACATTTTCCCAACAATTTTCATGAACCTTTACCACACTTCCTTTCTTGGCTGCCCAAGATCTCCTCCCTTGAGTCTCAGCCTACTCCCAGGACAAGAATCAGGATGGACAAAGGGAAAAAGAAGATTAAGATCTGAAGTGGGATTATACATTGTATACACAATAGTTCATATTCAGAATGATTTAAATGGCCAGGAGAGGCTCTTGGCCATTTAAATCACTTGTCTGTGGTTAACTGGGCATATTCAGTGGCACTTAACAGGATAGTGCCTCTGAAAATGCCCAGTTAGTGCCTAAGGTGAAATCGGTTATTTTGTGGGCATTCCAGGGGCCGAGTTGGTACTTAGCCGATTAAGTACTAATATTCAGCACTTAACCGGTTAAGGTAACCTCATAAATAGGACCACATAAAACACAATATATCTTTATGTGGCTCACCTTAGCTGGTTAACTGGTGAGTACTGCACTAAGGGGCCCTTTTACTAAGGTGCACCCAAAAGTGGCCTGCACTGGTATAGGTACATGTTTTGGACGTGCACTGATCCATTTCCTCAGCGGGCCTGGAAAAAAAGGCATTTTTTTAATGTGCTAGAAAATGGATGTGCGGCAAAATGAAAACCATCACGTGTCCATTTTCGGCCTGAGACCTTACCACCATCCATTGACTTAGCGGTAAGGTCTCACATGCTAACTGGGAGGTAAGCATCCTGCGCACGTCAACTGCCAATTATCGCCGGGTAAGCACCACGTGGTAGAAAATAAAACATATTTTCTACCGCGTGTTTTTTGGGCGCACACCAAAAATGGAATTACCGCCTGGGACACATGGTAGCTGGGCGGTAGTGCCAATTTGACACGTTTTGGAGGTGCATAGGGGCTTACGTGCCTTAGTAAAAGGGTCCCCTAACTGGCTAGATTTTATCTGGCTGCATATGCCCGGATATTCAATGCCAGTGCCCAGACATGGTCCGGCATTGAATGTCTGAGCATAAAAAAAAATGCTGACCGCTTCTGGCTGAATATCTACCTCACACTTTTTAAATAGACTTTCTCATTGGGAAGTGTCTGATACACAACACATGTGTCCTCATAACTGAATGTATTTGGCAATAGTGATGCAATAAGTAAGGGAAACTTTTGTGATTCCCTTATGCTTCCATGCTTATGCTTATGCTCATAGATCTGGCTTGGATTTTTAGCAACAAGCTGGGCTGTAGTCCCTGGCCTAGTGAGCTTATTCCATCTTTCTCTGTTTCCACCAAGATCTCTAAAAAAGGATACATAGAGCCCTTTTGATGAAGTATTTGTGGAAGAACTCTGGTAGAAAAGATTAAAGAATTGTACTGTGTAACCTGGAGCAGAGCCGAACGTTTAGTATGGAATTGTCATGCTGAAAAACATGGAACAATGAGAAAAGGGGAATTTTCAAACTACATACACAAGTAAATAGTACATGAATATTTTTCCCTGTGTGCACTTTGGCATATTTTCAAAATGAAAGTATGTCCATACTTGTAATTTGAACATGAATCCATTAATTTTAAATTCTTACATTTACCAAGGTGGCCTTTTTCTAAGGCAAACTGAAAAATGGCCTGCACTGGTATAGGTGTGTGTATTGGACGTGCAAAGGTCTATTTTTCAGCGCACCTGCAATAAAGGCTTTTTTTGCCAAAAATGGACGTGCGGCAAAATAAAAATCAGAACATTCATTTTGAGCCTGAGACCTTACAACCACCCATTGACTAAGCAGTAAAGTCTCATGCATTAACCAGGTGGTAATCGTCAGCCTGCGTACACTGCCAATTACTGCCCAGTTAGAGCCGCATGGTAGAAAATAGAAATTATTTTCTGCTGTGCATTTTGGACACGCGTCAAAATTAAAATTACCACTTGGAGCACACGGTAGCCGGGTAGTAGAGAATGGGGCTAAGTCTTTGAACTTAAGGATATTAAATTTTCTATCTATAAAGTTATCAACTTGTGATACTTTTAATAGATTTTTGAAAGAAGTTCTCAAAAAGGGCTATCTTGTTAGTATCCTTTGACTTTTTAGAAGATAGGGATGCATTACTTAGGCTCTGTTTTTGACAAGTTTCCTCTATTAATTTTTTGGGAAATAGATTTTGGATATTTCTGGATTTATCAGATGGACATAAGAGAGACAGAAAGCATTGACACTGGGTGCTAAATATCACTTGAGATTTCCTTCTAAGTGTATAATAATCTTGAATAATGTTACATATCTGTAAAACCCCCTTGTGGGTGACTCTGGGTCCGGGGCCCAACCTGGCTGGAGTCCCCCTAGGGCAGGCTCCATCAATCCCTTAAGCTTCTGGCCCCGAGTGCCTCCACCTGGGGAAGAAAAGGGTTAGTGTGCAGGTTTTCCCTCTCCCCCCCCCCCCTCCAGGAAACCTCAAAAAATTACCTCTGTGAACAAGACTAAACAAAATATTTAACAGTTTTATTGAACTATATACAGGATTTGCTATACCGATATATAAAGGCATTGAAATAGTAACAATATTTAAAGCTTTGGCTTGAGATAACCACTGAAATGCATAGAAGGCTATAAACCATATACCACACAGTCTAATACCAACACTCTTAACCAGTTACTTTTTCTCATAGCCTTTTAACCAATTAGTTCAACTCTTTGAATTCATTAGTCATTTTGCCTAAGCAGCAATGCTTTTCTGTCACTCTAGACTGAGTGTGTGGGTGGGGCACGGTGGCCTGTGTACCACCCCTTACTCCTTCTTTATGTCCATCCCTGGTCCTCCATCTCCCACCAAGTCCCCAAGTTTCACCCCCCTGCTAGAGCATTCTGGGCTGGTAGCAGATAAAATTATGTATGGAAGATAAATTAGTTAAACTGATGTTAGAGCAGTGAATAATTATGTACCCATCAAGACAAGGTGATGAGAATGTACACTTAATACCCTAAGTCCTAATGTGAGGACTATTATCTTCTGTAGCACTATGATAAAAGATAGTTTACAACCTGACCAAAGATGAAGGGTCCTCTTTCTCTCACAGACACCGGAGGTGGAGGGTGGCAGGAAGCTGTCAAGTGCTGACTCTGGATGATGATGACAGGATGTGCGGACAGAAGTAGGCAGGCAGGGCCATCCCACCTTAATTCATTTATATGTTATTGTGGGACCACCTGGAACAGATTAAAAAAACCTTCTGTATCTAAAGGTACACCACTACTATAGCCATCAAGATTGCAGGTGTCTTATAAATTCAGGTATAGTAAGTATTTCTATATTCCAAGAGGGCTCACAAATTTGTACAGAAATAAACTACTTAAAGTGAGAGTTAAGCCTGGGTCCCGTTGTTCAAAGTCCACTGCACTGACCACTAGGTCAGTGGTTCCCAAACCCGGTCCTAGAGGCACCCCAGCCAGTCAGGTTTTTGGGATATCCACAATGAATATTCATGAGAGAGATTTGCATGCACTGCTTCCACTGCTTTCGAATCTCTCTCATGAATATTCATTGTGGATATCCCAAAAACCTAACTAGCTGGGGTGCCTCCAGGTTTGGGTTTGGGAACCACTGCACTAGACTATTCCCTACATACACACTAATAGAAATGCATCAATACACTGTCTTCTGAATTCTCTTCCCCCGTATATTCACCACACTTAAAACTCTACCCACAGACAAAATTCTTCTCTTGCTATTGTTCTATCGCCCTATCATTCTCCCATTGTTACATTCTATTGTTCTATTCCCCTAATGATATTTTGACTTTGACTTTGTCTTCCCATAACTCTTCACAATGTAACCCATAACCGTACTGTAACAAATTGTATTTCCATCATTCACAATGTATTGTAAGCCACACTGAGCCCGCAAATAGGTGGGAAAATGTGGGATACAAATGCAATAAATAAATAAATAAATAAAATAAATTTGCTTTCTGCTCTTTTAGGAATGGCCATAATACCTGAAGCTGTTATTCACTATCACTACTTCTCTCTTGATGATGATGACAAAAGGTGCAGACAGGAGTAGGCAGGCAGGGCTGTGTTTAACAAGCTTAGGATGTCTCCATGGTTTGGCAGCTTAGATCTGTAGTCATCTGTTCCCCTATCGGCAGCCCTTCGAACAACCACTCCAGATAACGTCAGATAACTTCATGTCTTTGCAGAGGCTTCTTATACCAATTCTTGGGTGAAAACAAGCCTCAAAGCCTGGAACAACAAGTTTGTTGAGTCCCAATGTTGTGATTTGGGGAACCAAAACATTGTGCCACATGCATCATGCAGCAAGGTCATTTTGACCATGAAGTACTTGTTCCAACCAAGAATGTGCAGTTGTTATTCTTCTTGACCACTTGCAACCTTGGCAATGTCTGGCAGTGTCCTTCTTTTCTGGTCACAAGTCTAAGGCCTATTAGAACAACGGGCCTTTCCATGTGTAAAAGGGTAATAAAAAATAAACTAAATGCTCACCCAAGATAGGCAGGGCGAGAGGTGTTTCAGGACTTGCTAACTGCATGTTGCCAGTCCGGGGGAGAAGCCATGTTCACCCATGAACTGGAAGTGCTTCAGATCAGTGCAAGAGAGGGGCTCCAGGCAGGGCAGTGCCTAGGGTCTCTGGCGCCCCCCTGCAGACCATCAGTTGGCGCACCCCCCCCCCGCACTTTAAATTTACCTCTCTCCGCCTCTGGCTCCGACGTCTGCGCAGCGTCAGTGAAAGCGCTGCCTGTCTGACGTCTCTCCACCAGCCTTCCCTTCACTCGTTCATTCCCTCTGTGTCCCGCCTTCTTCTGAGGTCATTTCCTTGCTTTTGACTCGTAACCACTTGTAACCACTCACCTCCACCTACCCTCCTCTCCTCCTTCCTGTACACATTAATTGATTTGATTTGCTTACTTTACTTTATTTTTTGTCTATTAGATTGTAAGCTCTTTGAGCAGGGACTGTCTTTCTTCTTTCTTTGTGCAGCGCTGCGTACGCCTTGTAGCGCTATAGAAATGCTAAATAGTAGTAGTAGTAGTAGTAGTAGGGCGGGACACAGAGGGAACGAACGAGCGAAGGGAAGGCTGGTGGAGAGATGTCAGACAGGCAGTGCTTTCACTGACGCTGCGCAGATGTTGGAGCTGGAGCGAGGTAAATTTACAGCGCCGGGGAATCGGGGATGGAGCGGAGGAGTAAGGTTTTTTAAAAAAAATACAACTTGATGGCGCAGCGCCCTTGAAGGCAGGTGCCCCCCTGCGGCGCTTACCGCGCTTACTGTGTTGGCACAGCCCTGGCTCCAGGGTACATGGGTGTGGCTCCAGTATCAGGAGGCATTAGCAGGGATGAGAATGAGGCTGGTCAAGGGTTGATGAAGGCTATGGAGTGTGACAGTAACAGCAGCATTGGGGGTGTTTGTGTAGTGACAGTGCCTTGGATACCGTGGTAACACAGGGTTAGAGTTCACAGTACATGCGTGGGCAGCACGTGGGTACACATTCATGGAAAGAGTTTCCCGGATGTTTGAGAGGTGCAAAACAGAGTCCAGACACAGTTTTCTGATTGGCTGAGAGACCCTGATGACAAAGGTGGGGGCCAGTGAGAGAGTTGGTTTCCCCAGGTATGCAATGGGTGTAAAAGCTCGTGAACAGGAAGGTGGGCTGTACTGAGAGAAGGAAGCAGGCAGTGGCATAACAGTCATAAGCAGACTATGGCTGAATTTTAAAAGACCTTTTAAGTTTCTCTGGAGCTCTGGGGAAAATAAAGTGGCAGGAAAGGAACAGAAAACAGCTACAGGGGTTGAAAAAATGGTGAGAAAACGCTGAATGGTAAAGATGTGAGTGAATGCAAATGTTTGGGAGAATGGTTAATGTTGATATGTTAAGGGCGAATGGCACCGTGTGTTGTAAAACTTTTGGCAATATGTATTATAATTCCTGAGACCCTGATGGTTTTAAAATTGCTGCTGGAATGTTAAATGTAAAACAGAGCAGAACTGTGTACATGAGAATGAATGAATGAATGAAGATTATCGCTCTGAGTGTGAACATGTGATGGATGTTTGCTAATATTAAAGGGAAAATGTTATTTTAATGTCTGAAAAGAAGTATTTAAAAAAGTTTGGAGCGGTTTAATTTGTAATGTTGCAAAGCCAATGTTGCTTGTGGAAGGCAGACAGTGTTCTAGTACCAGGTGCACGAGCATAGTAGCGAGAGAAGAACGGCTGTTGTTGAGTCTGGCTGAAGAAACAAATGGCTGTGGGGAAAAGGGCAGTTGAGTCAGTGAGAAGTATTTGGGTCAGAATTTGATTAATATCCATTAACTTCTGAGTTGTTATGAGTTTTAGACTGTATGTGAACAGGCTATAACTGAAGGTGTTTGAAAGAGCTTTGATTTTAATTCTAGTACTGAAACGTTTGAAAGAATGAAAAACTGAAATGGATTTGATTCTGTTTACTTGACAGAAAGAAAGTAAAAATTGCTTTTATTCCTTGAAACTTCACTATTTGGGCTGCACATGCGGGTTTGGGTGGCCGCCAGGTTTGCAGCGTGATCCTTGCCTTGCCTGTGCTTTGCAGCTCTCTCCCTACCTGTCACCATATAAGTTCACCTCCACTGCAGTCCCAGTCCTGTCTATCTCCCAAGCTGAGTACTGCCACCACACATGACACTCAGCCTAAATAGTAAGGCACCATACCTGGCAGAAGCCTGTATACTGAACAGCTGTGCGCTGACATCACTGGCCACTTTGCATTGCTATTGGAGGGAGCCAGAATGAGGCTTCAATTTGAAAAGCAGCAACACTTCCTGAGTCAAATTCAAGCCTCATTTTTGCTCCCTCCAATAGCAATGCGAGGTGGCCATTGACCTCAGCACACAGCCATACTCATTAATTATTGATGAAAGCACAGATATTGGCCTATAGAAACAGATATGTGTGATGGTGCACTACTACAGTCGTTCCTTGAGCTGTATTACCACCATATTTCTAGGATTAATATTGCTTGAGTCTGGTACTACAGATTGAATATTCAGTGGCATTACTAAAGTTCTTATAGCAAATCATCTTGCGATAGACAAATGTTTGGGCTTAGCGACCGATGGCTGTAATACCATTCGGTCATATTACGGTTTTGTGAAGTGTGCCCTAACATCGTACACATTAAGTGCATTGGCCATTCAATTTAACTCAGTTCCTCGCATGCGTTAATGGTGATGCCAAGGAACATTGAATTCATGGCTGCTGAGACCTATAACTGGTTTTGCCATAGTACAGTGTGCCAGCAGATATACAGATGATTATACGAATGCATCAATGTTGACGAAGAACCAGTAAAGATCCTGAAGTTGTCAAACATTCACTTGCTGTCCATAGCAACTTGTGTTCAGCACATCCTTGATCAATGATGAACTAAACCATCGTTTCCAGATTGTGAAGGATGAGGCGCACAACTACACTGCTAAGCTGCTTTATCAGATATTTTGCACACCAGAAAACAAGTTGTACTTGGTATTCTTAAGGCCCATACTACAGGAACTCAACCAAGTGAACAAGCTGTTCGAGTCTGATAACATTGTATTGCAACATGCTGCTGTGAATAGTGACCACAACACTTCTTTACATCCAGTTTAAATCCTTCCAGCCTCACTTTTCAATTGATATATCTCAGTCACTGCCAATTCCATTTCTCATTCAATATATCTCCAATTATATCAAGTTCATCAACAGTTCTAATAGCTTTTTACTCAAGTGACCTCAGTGATGCTCACCGCCCACCACCCTTACAGGATTTACGTGGCGATTTCTAGAGCATCAACCTCTTCACCGGTCAACTTTTTTAGAACATTTTAGGACATTAGCTTCATATCTACTATAATAAAACACACCCTCAACGTTCTGAGGACACTGACGTCACTGCAGGCACTCACACACCGGTTCGTAACATCATGGTGGTGAAGCCTCAACACTTACCATGTCGGCATGCCCCGCCCTCGCGTCACACGTGATGACGCTGAGGGCGGAACACAAAAACAAGGCAAATCAATGCACGGGGAGCAGTACTCTTCCCTTCAAACAAATCCCAGCCGCAAATGCCGACGTGCCCATCACCCCGGCCCCTTTCACCACATCGCCCTGCCCCTTTCAAGGTACCAGCCCGCCCCCGGTACCACACTCTTTCCCTCATCACCTTCCCTCCCCCCTGTCACTTCCCATCCCCTTACGCCACTATCCCTGGTGGTCAAGCGGTACCTGTTCGCTCGGGCAGGAACGAAGGAACCCCCGCTTTCCTGCCCGGTGCGCTGCTGCTAGCTGCCCGGCTGCATTGTGTCAGAGTCTGGCTCTCGGCGAATCAAAATGGCCGCCGAGAGTTGAAGCTGCCTCGCGAGACTTCAACTCTCGGCAGCCATTTTGAAACGCCGAGAGCCGGACTCCCACACGATGCAGCAAGGAAGCTAGCAGCACCGCTACGGGCAGGAAAGAGGGGGCTCTTTCATTCCTGCCCCGACCGAACAGGTACCTCTAGACCAGCACGGAGACAAGCTTAAGGGGAGGGGAAGGGAGTCCGGTGGCGGCTAGGGCCCGTTTCATCAGTGGCAGAAACGGGCCTTTTTTTACTAGTATATATATAAAATTTTTTCCAATGATTTTTAATTTTACTTATCTTTTCAAAACTTTACTTAGTCGGACACAGGGGTGCTATTTTCCGATATGTTTTGCTCACCAACGAGCTGCCTCAAGGACATACCCCCCTAAAAGAGTTGACCGGTGAAGAGGTTATGCTCTAGAAATCGCCACGTAAATCCTGTAAGGGTGGTGGGCGGTACGCATCACTGAGATCACTTGAGTAAAAAACTATTAGAACTGTTGATGAACTTGAAATAATTGGAGATATATTGAATGAGAAATCGAATTGGCAGTGACTGAGATATATCAATTGAAAAGTGAGGCTGGAAGGATTTAAACTGGATGTAAAGAAGTGTTGTGGTTATATTTTGGAATCCAGTATAAAGACCAGATAGTGTGCTAGTAAATGAGTTATATACTGTGAATAGTGAGGCATCCACATTTACATCATGGGGAGCAACACGCATATAATTTGGAAGATAGGTCCCGCCATTTACCATTGGCAGCTATGAACTTTGGGACTGAATTTGAGCTGTTGCTGCATGAAGCTCAAATTGAACGCACACCTGCAGATCAAATAAAAGAGCGTTGTCGGGACTACCTATTTGAACCTTTGAAGGAAATGCATCAGAGACTACCGACAAATGTACAGCAGCTAGAGTCTCTTGCAGATCTTTTTCCATCCATTGTCCTTAGACCCCACAAACCTCAACTTTCAAACTTATTATTTTTTCCTCTGTATAAAGGGAATCTTGGAGATCTGGAGCAGTAGTGGATGCGAATCAGCACATTGGTGTGGCTCACCTTTACTAACAACAACATTGAGCAGTTTTGGGTGACTGTAGTAAATCACATAGATGCCTTGGGAGATCATGATTTACTTGAGCTGGGGCATTTTGCTCTAAGTATGTTGGCTTTACATTGTTTAGGGATTCCTGAAGCAGGCCTTTGAGCCGAAACACAAGTCGTCTCGAGTTCATTTTACTTTGAATAAAGCATCTGATGTGAACTTTTTAGCCCATTGGACATGTTTGTTCTGCATCCTCCTTCGTGTCACCCCCCGCTGTGTTTGCCTATCTGGCTTTACCTTTCAGCAATGCAGCAGTTGAAAGAATTTTTTCTCAGATGAGCCTCATCAAGACAAACTTTATAAACAGGATGTGACAGGGTACTCTGGAAGCCTTGCTATGTATTCGCTGTTACATAAGGCACAAAGGCATATGTTGCAATAAGTTTGCTCCGATAGCTGTGATGCTGAGTACATTCAACGCAGACATTTATGCAAGAGATGCCAATGAGGACAACGCAATACCCCAGGATTATTTTACAGCTTTCTGACAGAACCAGGCCTGCCCCCAAGGGTTTCTATCAGAGGCACCCCTCAAGGGCTGTTTTCAGATCATGTGTCTAGCAGTTCCTGTTCCAGACCAGCCTCAGTGTTCCAGCTGTACTGTACCCAGGCCCTGGTCTACCAGGCCTGCCCCCAAGGGCTCTTTTCAGAGCCAGTACCTAGCAGTTCATGTTCCAGTCCATCCTCAACATGTTCCTGTTCCATTCCACCTCAGTGTTCCAGCTCTGCTGTACCCTAGGACAGGGGTAGGCAACTCCGGTCCTCGAGAGCCGCAGGCAGGTCAGGTTTTCAGGATATCCACAATGAATATGCATGAGATATATTTGCATACCATGGAGGCAGTGCTTGCAAATCTATCTCCTGCATATTCATTGTGGATATCCTGAAAACCTGACCTGCCTGCAGCTCTCGAGGACCGGAGTTGCCTACCCCTGCCCTAGGACCTGGTCCATCAGGCCTACCCCCAAGGGCTCTTTTCAGAGCCAGTGCCCAGAAATTCCTGTTCCATTCTAGCCTCAGCATGTTTCTGTTCCAGTCCAGCCTCAGTGTTTCAGCCCTGCTCTACCCCAGGCTCTGGTCTACTAGCCCTGCCCCCAAGAGCTCTTTTCAGAGCCAGTGCCTAGTAGTTCCTGTTCCAGTCTAGCCTCAGCATGTTCCTGTTCCAGTCCAGCTTCAGTGTTCCAGCTCTGCTGTACTCCAGGTCCTGGTCTGGCAGGTCTGCCCTATGGGCTCTTTTCAGAGCCACCCCCAAGAGATCTATAAAGAGCCTGTGTGTATCTGTTCCAATCCAGCCTCAGCGCCCCCCCCCCCCCCCCCAACACACACAGCTATTTTTGGTGTCAGAATTATCAGGCATGACTTGGACTGAGAAAGTTTTCATTATCTGGCGGCCCTTCCCTCTTTGGGGGAAATCCTGGGGCTGTGGTTCACAGAGCTCTATTAAGAGCTGTTATTCTAGGCCATAGCAGGGCCCATAGAGGCACCACAGCAAGATGAGAAGATCAAGACCGGCAACTCTTGGGAGGTGCTCAGTGCAATTAATCTTTGGGAGCAGCTCAGGGTGAGGCCTGGGGATCTAATCGGACCCCAGGTGCAGCAGCACAGACATCCATTGGGAGTAAACTTGGGGCATATCAGTCCCTGGGAGCCAACTCAGGGCAAGGCCTTTGGAGGCATGAGGAAGTCCCCAAGGCCCAGTGGTGGAAAGCTTCCAGGATGAGATCGGTACTAGGAGCAAGTCACAAAGTAGTATATTTTTGCAAAAGTGGTAATCCATTTTCAGGATATTTGAGAACTTCTTTCAAAAATCTATTCAATTTAATATCCTAAAGTTCAAAGACTTAGACTCCAAATTGTCAAGTTTATGGTGCATTACCAAAATATCTTGCTGCACTTGACTCTTCATTGCCCTTATTTGAGAGACAGAAGATTCCATCTCAGGGGCGTATCTGCGTGGGGCCACAGGGCAGTGGCGTAGCCAAGGGTGGGCTGTTCCAGGGCAGACTCAGAGGGAGCAGTGAACACATGCGAATTGCGAACTCCGAGACAGGGCAACAGGCGTGCGCCGCGGCACCCCCCCAGCAATGTGCACCCGGGGCGGACCGCCCCCACTGCCCCCCCTTGGTATGCCATTGCTCCCCCCTGCTCTCAGCAGTGTGACTTTGGATATTTGGCATGGCTACTTGCAATAGGTATCCTGGGGCACACACTTTATGCTGGAGGTATAAGGGGGGTGATTACAATATAAATAAATGGCTACTTTCTTACTCATTTGGTAGAAAATCTCAAACTTATACACTGTATGTAAGTGTGCTCCTGCTTTGAACATACCTGTTTTTGTACAATGCTTCCTCCTGCTGGACGTGCCACATGCCCTTATGCGTACTTTACAAAAGGCTTCATATTCAGTGGAGCATCTTGTAAAGTACATTTCAAATTTTGAAAATCCTAACTTGGATGTCCCTTTTCTGACCTAGACGCCAAAATTGGGCTTCACCTGTTATATATTAAGGGGCTAATATTCAACAGGACTTGTCTGGGTAGGAGCAGTCATGGCTGGATTTTCAGCAGCACTTACCCATATAATGTCACTGAAAATCTGGGCAGACCACTTTGGCACTATTCCACAGATTCTATATAGGTCGCCTAAAGCTGGGCACACAATTTTGTGCGCAGATGCCAGATCTGTGCCAAACTAATTAATGAGGCAATAATAATCAATGACTGCTGTTAATTGGCAACAATTTGAGTTACGTGCACATCCGCCCTCATCGCTATTCTATAGTATACAACTTCAAAGGAGTATGGCCATGGGAGAAGCATGGACGGATCAGGGGCATTCCCATAAGTTAGATACAATGTTATAGAATAGTTTAAATTGCATTCCCAGCTGCCATAAATTGAGTGCTGCAATAATCTTTATCCCAGGTAACTGTTTAACTCAGCACAATGCAGCAGCAGAGTAAATATTAAATCAGGAAACTTTCATGGATTTTTTTACAATACTCTCAACATATTTTTACAAGTTTCAAATTACAACTAATAAGGATCATCAGAATTCACAGCATCAACGTCGCTATCCAAATCTTCAAAAGCAACGATATGCAAATCTTCATCGATCCACCATTTTTAATGTTTTTTTTTAATGATTTGGCTTATCCACTTTGAATTTTGTTAACTTTTCTTTAAAAACATTCCAAAAAATGTTCAAAACTTTGTTACTAGCACTAATGCAACTTAACTTGCGGCTGTTTTCCACACTGAGAACCTCCACCGACTTGGCCAAATTTTGTCTCTTCCTCAGGGAACAGGTTCACATTGCACACTGTCTCACATAAATGAAGATTTGCACGTCATTGCTTTGGAAGATTTGGATAGCAATGTTGATGCTGTGAATTCTGATCATCCTTATAGTAGTTATTTGAAACTTGTGAAATTATGTTGAGAGTATTGTAAAAAAAAAAAATCCATGAAAGTTTCCTGATTTGATGTTTACACTGCTGCTGCATTGTGCTGAGTTAAACAGTTGCCTGGGATAAAGATTATTGTAGTATATATGTCCCTGCACAGCTAAATATTCTGTCCTTTTTATTGAATAAATTGAGTGCCAGCATTAAACAAATTTTTGGCAGGCATAAATGCTGGCATGTATATAGTCAGGTGTGAAATCCATGCTAAGCTAGTATTCCATAAAGAGTGCTTTGCACAGAGCGCCCTCTATTGGTTACCAGCTTAGCACAAATCTCCAGGACCTAATTTTGGGCACCATGAACTGAATTCCACCCTATTTGGGAAGTGCTGGGGCAGTCCAGGGAGGACTCTAGGTGGAGCTGGGAGTTACCTAGTTAGCGGGAATATTCAGTCCACTAACTGGGTAATTTACCACCCATTAACTGTTACATAACAGATAACATAGATCACTTAATGCCACCTCACTAGCTGGCGTTAAGTGCATAGTGCATCTGCATTGTCTGCTATGCACTTCATTTGTGACAAATGTATTTCCTCTGTGTTAACTGAATGACCAGATACTGAGAACATCCCGTTAACACAGACATAGAGTCGACGCTCTTGGACCTGGAAACAATTTCATCGCTCTCGAATCATTTAACCACCATGTCCAAAGGAGTGGAGGAGTGAGTTAGGAGTCCATGCTGAAACGGAAGTCATTTACAACTGAACCTGAGTCGGCGGTGCCACTCCTAAACCCATAAGAGCTATCAGCTTGGAGTTTTTGGCTCCCGTGGAGGTTACATTGAATATCATCTGGATGGCGCTCCAGGACCTAACGGTGGTAGTAAATAATTTTGCTTCAGATATAATCTTATTAGTGAGCTACATGGATAACCTAATGGAACCCTTTGAGAAAGAAAAATTGATACAGAAAATGAAGTTCTACAGGAGTAGGAAATGGTTAAGATTTTGAAAATGATAATAGACCAGAAATTTGAACAAAATGAATATTATTACGGATGATTAATATTGAGATTGTTCCGGTATGACTCCTAAAGATTTCCTCAGAAATATTTCCTGAAAAGTTTGTTATTTTCCTTTGTAATGATTCCTCTTAGTAATATAAATTATTACTTACTAATATTAATTCAAAAGGAGTGAAGCCTGTGAAACTGGGATTACCTTAATCAGGGGGAATTGGATTAGAGACTCAAGTGTTCACATTGTTAAATAATTTCTGGTTTTAAAAGAGAAAAAATGAAATTAGGTGTATTATTTCTACTCATATTGGACAATAAGTATGTTTCCAATGAAATAAATTGAATATACACCTTTTTGGGTTTGAAGAAGCCAACCAGACGATGAATGTGGAATAATGATTCAGATAAATAATAACTGGGGATAATCAGGTTAATACCACGTTTTTTTCTGTTTACTGTTGTTTAATTGATCTCCTTGTCTTGTTTCACTCTCCCTATTTTGTGGTCTAAGGAAGAGTATAGAGTTACCTGATTGAAATTATTCTTGTGTATTACTTTCTCTATATTTCTGGCAAGTATTTTATTGCTTGTAAATTTAAATTCTTATAAATAAAAAAAACAAACCACCCCACAGACATAGTCATTGCAGGGATTTATACACTTAGGGGCCCTTTTACTAAGCCGCCTAAGCGTCTAAGCGCGCCCAATGTGTGCCAAAATGGAGTTACCACATCTACCGTGTGGCTCTTACAGTAATTTATTTTTGGCGTACATCTAATACGCGCGTCCCAAAAATAATTTTTATTTTCTGCCACGCGTATCAGATGCATGCCAAGTGGTATTTGGCATGTGTAGAAGGTCATTATTGCCCAGTTACCGCATGAGACTTTACCGCTAGATGCGCGACAATTTTCATTTTGCCGCATGTCCATTTTTGGCAAAAACTTAAAAAAGGCATTTTTTTGTAGGTGCGCTGAAAAATAATTCTGCGTGAGCCCAAAACACGTGTCTACACTACCGCAGGCCATTTTTCAGCACACCTTAGTGAAAGGACCCCTTAAATGGGCTTTTATAAAACTAGATTTTTAAAAATTATTTTGTGTCTACATTTGTACAGTAGAAATACTCAGGGTCGGTGTTTGTGCAAACGATTTATGTGCGTATTTTATAAATTATCAGCATATTTTTACATCTGCTTTTAAGCACATGTAATGTCTGCACCTTCAATCTAAGCATGATTTCTGCAGGATTTGTGCTAGTGTTTTGCAAAGACATTTAGGGCCCCTAATGCAGCTTAAAAAGGCATACAATGGGACACACTCAGGTATCCTGCAGCAAGTGCCAAATGTGCATTGCTATCCGGGTGTGACTGGGGGGAAGACGGTGGGCGTTCCTATGCTAATCAGTGTAACTACATTACCATGCATTAACTGGTTAGCACACGAATAACGCATGAGCCCTTATTGCCTACAAAAATGGGTGGTGATAAGTGTACACATGCTCATTTTTTTAATGGCCACGCGCTAATGGCAACATTAGAACATGGCCATTAATGTAAAAAAATAGAAAAAAAAGCCATTTTTACAGCTGTGATAAAAATTGCTTTTGTGCATGGGAAAAACCTGCACAAAGTTGTGCTATGCCCAATTTTTACTGCAGCTTAGTAAACGGACCCCTTAGGCACTGTATATTATTATTAAAAAAGGTAAAAAACAGGCACCTTCCTGCCCTATTAACCTAGGCACCCTGATCTGGTCACTGTTTTTCATTGTTGTGTAATGATAGTTTTCTACCTCTTCAAGAGCGCCAGATGTCTTAATACAGTGGTTCCCAATGTGCTGATGATCAGAAGCAAATCAGATGCTAGATGCCAATAACGCCGTACTGGCGCCTGTGTTTGCTTCCACCCAATGATCAGAGCTGGCAAGCGAATGCAACAACGTGCTTGTTGGCTTTGAATGCAATGAGCATGCAAATGCATGCTAAACAGTGCATTACCAATTCCTCCCCAATACTTAGTGGGCAGTGCGCCAAACTAACAGAGCTGGCGTTAGGGTTTGCGGAGCACTGGGGAGGAATGGGGAGCCAATTTGCATGCTAGCAAGCTCCTCCATCTCCCCTACAGAACTGTAACCTGAGCCCCCTCCCCCTACAGGAGCCCCACCCAATGGGCTGCAAGCTCAACCCCCCCCCCCCACCTGGTGGTCTAGTGGCCCCCTCTCCCCCCATTTCTTTGTGGTGGAGGAGGGAGTAGCACACTCCCTCCTCTTCAGCACCACCTTCAAAATGGCGGTGCCATGCCCAGTTCATCCTAGGATGTGCTGGACGGGGCTTCCCAACCATATAAGGGAGAAACTCCCTTATATGGTAGGGAAGCCCACCCAGCGTATCCCAGGATGCACTTGGCAGGACTGGATGCCACCATTTTGAAGGTGGCACTGAAGTGAAGGGAGTGTACTACTCCCTCCTCTAACGTAAAGGAACGGGGGGAGAGGGATCACTAGACCACCAGGTACGGGGGTTTGGGCTTGCAGCCCAGTGGGTCACCAGGGCCTTATGAGTGTGTGTGGGTGTGGGTGGGGCGCTAGGAGTGTTGGAGGTCCACTGCACTTTTACCCTATGATCAGAGATAATACCCTGCTTAAATTTGCACTCTATTATCTCTGATCATAGGAGCGGTATAGACCCATGCGGTAACTGAGCTATTTTTAGAGCGCAGTATGGAACAGCTGTGGGCTTCTGATAATCTGCCTGCTGGTCCTGGAGGCACTTCTGCCAGTCAGGTTTTCAGGATATCTACAATGAATATGCATGAGAGAGATTTGCATGCAAATCTCTCATAAATATTCATTGTGGGTATCCTGAAAACCTCACTGGCTGGATTGCCTCCAGGACCAGGTTTGGGAACCACTGACTTAATGAATGAAAGTTTGTACCAGGAACTGAACCCACTGCCTGGCAGTGATAATTGGAATGAAATCATCCATTGTAAACCTTTACAGGCTTCTGTAAGTGAATTTCATACTGAAAATCTAAAACTAAAATAAGATCATGAAAAGAAGGGAAAGTAATCTTTCAGTGCATACATATTGATGCATTAAAAATTAAATCATGTGTATTTTTATGTATGTCATATTATTGTGGATGTTTAATCTGTCATCTGTTTAGGATTGTAAAGTTAAATGGAATACAAATATAAATAAATACATTTAGTAGGTGTCTGAGTTCAGTTCTATCTAGGGAGCCAGATTTGCCCAACAGTGTTGATCCAGTCCTGGGTTTACCCCATTGCATGCAGGGACTTGTAGTTCTGATTTCCCCATTGCATCCCCTAAGAAAAGCAATATTACAATTCCCTGCATGCAATGGGGCAAAACCAAGACTGGATCAACACTGTTGAGCAAATGTGAATCCAGTTAGCAGGAGGCTGAACTTGCATCAGTTCTGTCATAGATTGTCCTGTTTATGAAATCTCCACTGGCTTTTGTTTACCATCACTCCGTGATCTCTGAAGACACAGCCTTAATCAGGCCTCAGATTTCATTTCTAGGCCTTGTCATTTCTCCACCAGTGATCTTCACCAGTGTGAAGTTATTTACTACAATGAGTGAAAAGTGGAAAAGAATTAATGAAACCCAGGAGTCTCTGTTTAAGCCCAGTTGACAAGTTAGAATAAACTGTGAAAAAAGCGCTTTTCTCTTTTGTCTCATTAGGTTAATGGCTTTAAGTTAGTTCAGCAAAAGTGTGACTTTAGAGTGTGAGACTGTAAATGAAGTGCTAAAGATGTAGCTCTGAAAACATCTAATTAGTAGTCTTATTAAAACTTATGCCAGATGGCTGTCTATTTAAGTGCCTGTAAAAGACAATATCACCTGACTAGCTTTTCTTAAGCCCGAGGGAAAATGCTCTAGAATACTTCTGGAAAATATTATTTGAATATTTACACAAAACAGTCAGCACTAACATTTCATCAGCATTACTGAGATGAATAGAATACAATAATTGTACAAAGTGGATTATTTTCTAGCTATGCAATACTTAAAAGTCACTGTGGTATGATGCTTCCGTGAATTTCTGGTCATTTGAATAAAATGATAACCAGAGATGCTAAAGATGGCCTATCCCAAAGCTGGAAGTGCTGGAGGTTTTTCTTGCGGTCTCCAGTCTTGTCTTAAACTAGTTTTGGCAGATGTACATTCCAAAACTGACACATTCTATTCATAAATAGAAAATAAAATTCATTTTTTTACCATTAGTATCTGGTCATTTTACTTTTCTAATTGTGTTGGTCCCAGTCTCTGGTTTCTGCTTTCCTGTCTTTTCTTAACTCTCTTGTCAGGGTCTCTTTGGCTCTCCATTTCCACCATCCATCTTCCCTCTGTACTGCTATCTGCCCTGTCCAGTATTTCTCCTGCCCCTATTCACCCACCATTTGAACATCACCCTCAGAGACACCAACAATGGCCCATCCCAGGGCTGGAGAATTATCACTGCAATGCTGGAAATTGAAGTTCAATGAATGAGGTTTTTCTCTTGGGCCTCAGCCATGTCTAAAACTAGTTTTGGCAGATGCACATTCCAAAAACTGATACATTCCAATCAATAAATAGATGATAAAGTTGTTTTTCCTACCTTTATTGTCTGGTCATTTTATTTTTCTTATTATGTTGGTCCTAGTCTTTGGTTTCTGCCTTCCTCTTTCTTCTCTTAACTATTTTGCTGGAGTATCCTTGTCTATTTGACACTTCTTTTCTCTCCATGTCTACCATCCATCTTCTCTCTGCATCCCTACCTATCTGACCCAGCATCACCCCTGGCTTTCCACCATGTTGAGCATCTCCCATGTCTGTGGCCTGATTCTTGCCCTATCCAACATAACTGTTCTGTGTCCCTCTTCCCTCCACCCCCAGTGCCAACAACTCTCTCTCTCTCTCTCTCTCACTCTTCCTTTACTCCTGTCTCCCTCTCACAGCCAGCATCTCTCTCTCTCTCTTCCTTCTCCCTGCCCCCCCTGAGGGGTCCAGCAAGTGTTGGTCTCTCTTACCTTGCTCTTTTTCTGTCTCCCCTTTGCAGGACCAGCACCCCTTCCTCTTCCTTCTTTCCCTGCAGGTCCTGGCACCTCTCTCTTTCCTTGCCCCTCCCCCTCAACATCCAGCATATCTTTCACTCTCCACACCCTCTTTCTTCCTCAAACCCCTCATTAGATTTTTCTCTTCCTTACCTGACCTCATGTCCAGCACCTCTCTCCCTCCTTGCCCCCTGATTCAGCACTGGTCTCCCTCCTTGCCCCCCATTCAGAACCTCTCTCCCTCCATGCCCCCTGATGCAGCGCTGCTTTCTCTCCTTGCCCCCTATGCAGAACTTCTCTTCCTCCTTGCCCTCCATGCAGCTCTTCTCTCTCCCTCCTTATCCCTCAATGCAGCAACTCCCTCCCTCCTTGCCCACTCTGATGGAACACCTCTCTCCCTCCTTGGCCCTCTGATTCAGCACATCTCTGCCTCCTTGCCCAGTGCTAATGCAGAACCTCTCTCCCTCCTTGTTCCACTCCTCTGATGCTGAACCTCTCCCCCTCTTTGGCCTCCCCCCACCTTCCCACAATTCTGTACCTCTCTTTCCTTCTTCATCTTTCTTTTCTGTTTTCCTGGCAGTATCAGCAATAGCAGGCTGCTTCAACCAATCCCAGGGGCCAAACTGGCCAAAGATATCCCACATTTTCACATGGCCAAATACGGCCACTAAACTGGCTTAAAAAATAGATGGATAGCCAGTTATATTGGGTGATATAGCTGGTTATCTGCTAGCCGCTAACAGGGATATTCAGCAGGGGATAGCTGATTATCCACTGAATATCGGTGGATAGCCGGTTAAGTGCTTTTTAACCGGTCAGCAGCACTGAATACAGGGGGGATAATGTCAAGATTGCTAAGATGGAAATAATAAATCCCCAAAAGTTAAAAACACATTTTATGCAGGGTGTCTAAATCAGAAATGGAATATCCAAATCGGGACATGAAAACTTTTTAGCCTATTCTCCTCAAAATCATTAATGTTCCTTGATCCAATCCTCCCCGAGTTAAGGGTTCTCCCTCTAAGCCCCTCCCTCATTCAATAACCCAACTCTCCACCAATCCCAACCCCCCTTGACCCCATCAGATTGATTTGCCTTGGGACTTACCTTGGGGTATGCCTAGCCACTGGGTTCAAAATATTAGATATAACTTCTAATTGAAGTCATGTAGTATCAAAGGTGGGGTCAATCTATAAAATTAAAAGTGAAGGGTTAACCCCTAGTGATAGTACTGTATATAAGTGTGGCCCATTTTCCAATACTTGTGGGGCATATTTTAGGCTGGTAGTCAGGTGGAGGAGAAGAGCTAAATGACCCAAACTGTCTCACAGCCTCTGTGAAGGTATGCAGCTCTGCCCTAATGGCTTCCATTTGGATAACCAGTGGGTCATATCCTCATGTCCTCATGTAGGTCTGTGTGGGCTGGCAGTAGGTCCAGTCTGAGGGACTGGATTTGCTGCTAGACCTCATGAAGCAATCTCAGGTGCTGGACCTCATGGTCACTCACATGAAGCACATGCATGAGGATATCCTGGTCCTCTGTGGCCAGAAGCTGCAGGGGATGATGTGGGGCAGGGCCAGATAAAGTAGATCCTCAATGGTGGGGATGGTGTCCTCTTTCCTAAGCAGCTGTTAGTTCTATGGCCACTCTTCCACCTTTCCTCCAGGTGGTAGCAATGGCAATTATTGTACCTCTTCCTTCCACTCTATCCCCACAGTACGTCTTTGAGGGGTGGATGCTCTGCTGCCTTTCCCTTCTCCAGAAGCACTGCCTTAAGTTTGGTGGGACTACTTCAGTGCCTGCCTCCCTCCATACCTTTTCCTCTGTCTCTTCTTCTTCCTCCTCCTTTCTCCTTTTCATCATTTTTCTGCTCCTCCTTCTCCTTTTCATCTGTCTCCTCTTCCTTCCCTTCATCATCTTCTTCCTCCCTTTGAGCTGTAATGATTACAAGGCTATTAGGTGTTAAAAGGAACACATCTAATTTCGACTTCCAAAGCCCATATAGGCCTTTCGCTAGCCCTTCTTCCCTCCAATCACAGAGCTCTTCCCAGCTCGTTGCCCCCTGGGCTGCAGTGAATGCTGTAGTTTCAGTGCCATAAGTCTCGCCCATTCAGGAAGTGACCTCACAGGGTCCTGCTCCTTTGTACGCTCCTTCTTATGCACCCCTCTTTTACTTTTAATTTTTCTTACGTTTATTCTGGCCCTCTTGGCCTAGCATTATATGTTTTCCTCTTAGAAGCCTTCTTCTGATCATTATGTGTCTGGCACAGCTCATCCTGGTTATCTGGGGCCGTTGGCCACACTCTAGTTATTCATCTCACTCCTTAGGACAAGTAAGACATCTCATAGCCATCCCTTTCTCCCTTTCCCTCTTGCACCTATTTCCTCCCAACCTCTGTACTCTTTTAGTTGGTCTGCTGAATTTCTGCACTGTCCACAGTAAGTACACACTAGTATATGATCTTGTCCTTTCTCACAACTGTATTCTTCTCTTCCCTACAGAAACTTGGTTATCTGAAACTGATGCAGCATATTTGAACCAGGCAGTTTCCCCTGAGTATTGTTATATTGTTTGTAATCACAACAGTCATCGGGGTGGGGATAGGGGGGTCGCAGTACAAGCTGGCTTTGTTTAACTTTTCTACCCTATCACACCCCTTCCTAGAATCACTAAAATTCTGCTTTCATTGCAATACACATTCAGATTTTTTCTTCTGTTGCATCATCCAAACTCCTTCATTCACTTTTAGCTGATTTTTGTTTTAGCTCACCTTACTCAGTTATCTTAGGAGACTTTAATATTCATCTCTATGATCCAATCTCCTCTTTCTCGAAAGATCTCTCAACCTTTCTGCTAGATTATGTTCTAACATAAGATGTCACTGGCCCCACTCATCATGGTGGACACACACTAGATCTCTTCTTATCTACTCCAACCCAAACTCATTCTTTGCATGTTAACTCTATGCTCTCTTTGTCATGGCCAGACCATTCCCTTATCATTTTCAGTCTTCACATATATCTCATCGTTCGCTACCTCTTAAGACAATACCCCCATAGAGATCTTACAGAAATTACCTCAACTTCACTCCTTAACCATTCTAATCTTGATCTTAGTTCCTTAACTGCTCCCTCCCTCCCTGATCAAATGTGGAACTTACAGCTACGTTTAGCATTTGAAGCTTTTGCCCCACTGCAATCTCTTCAGCTCTCAGAAAAGCATAGGACACATAGCCCATGGTTTACAAAAGATCTACAGCTACTTAAAATGCAGGTCTGCCAAGCTGAAAGGAAAAGGCATTGATACCCTTCCTCTATCCATCTCTCCATTTTCAAAAGCACTGCTCATTCTTACAAATCTGCCATACTGACAGCTAAAAGGAAGTATGTCACTGCTACAATTGTTAAAGCACTCAAAACCTCCATCCTACATAGCACACTTAAGTGTCTTACCACTTTTCACACCACTCATATGACTTCCAAGCAGGATCCCTCTTGCTCAATCATTGTCAACCCATTTGAGAAGAAAATCATTACTTTGTGTGAAAGACTCCCACCTCTGACTACATTTTAGTAATCTTTACCTTACTCGCAATGGGCATCTGTTGCTTGCAGTACCATGACTCAGTTCACCCAACCATCTCTCTCAGGGATAAGCAAAATCATTAAGCAGTTGAATACCACAACCTAGCTGAACGATCCAGTTCCATCTTCCTTAATTAAGTGGTCCCTTGACTCCCTGTTACCCTTTATCCATTCTATGGTTTCCCTCAGCCTATCTCTAGGTTTAGTACCAGACTTCTGAAAACAGCTATTCTTTGTCTTAAAATTAAAGATATTTCCACTTCTTCTACAGATCTCAACAACTACTGCTGCGTCCCAATCTCCCCTTTACTGCCAAAATCTTAGAACCTGTTGTCCATACACTCTACCCAGACCAATCCAATTAATAAACGACATCTTGCACTTTAGAAAAATGCTGAAAGCTCATCTCTTTAAGCAAGCCTACCCTAATGCCCCAACCTAATCTCGCCAACCTCCACTCCCAATTCTGTTCTGACTCAAATACCAACCTCCCCTCCTTCTCTTTCCATCTCTCCTTAATTTTATCCCTCCTTACCCCTTTTCTCCCAAATTACACTATCCTATCATGTCTACCCTCTTTTATCCTAGTCATATATTATCTAGCTCAACTTATCATACACTACTAAGCCCAACTTTACGTTGTTTTACTACTGTTTTATTGAAAATTCTATTCTTAACTTTGTATTTCAAATTACTATGTAAGTGAGCCTGCATTGTGTGGGAAAGCGCGGGGTACAAATGTAATAAATAGTAGTAATAACAATAATAATAATAACTTGTAGACTTCATCACCAAAACAAAAGCTCTGTACTCTAATCACACTGCATTCCTCCAATAGCACAGGATGGGATAGCAAAACTATAATAAGCTTGGAAAGAAAGAGACACCTGTTTACAACCTATCTCTGGTGGAGCTCCCATAATGGAATCACATGACCTTCTCTATGGTGACACTGGTAGCTGTTGGATTCATCATGTGTGAGAGAATGGTTGCACATACTGCAGAGCTCTCAAAACTCTGCATCCCCCCTCCTTTCCCGACATGGGCTGTGCCTGGACCAGCCTATTCTGTATTCTGGCCATGAGCATAATATATGATATGTATAGTTCGGATGTAGGCATAGACATTCTCTAATGATTATGTGATATACAATGCCTGCAGTCTGGAAGTATGAGGTCTGAAGGTGTTTTGGGGCAATTTCTCCAAATGGGTTCATTTTCAGCATGTACAGTAAAGAACCTCACTTGTAAGCTAGGGTATGTGGAATATGATCTCAATTTCTCAAATTCACTGCTAATGCTCACTGTAAAACTTATATGTGGGATACAAGTGCAGCAAATAAATAAATAAATAAATAAATATCATGCTAACGATAACTTCCCTCTGGAGTTAGTAAGATGTAAGATGTATAGGCTATCTATCCAGGTGTGCTTGAAAATTCCTTTCAATTAAGTCTGTGGACCCCAAAATGATGGGACATATTTCCGTATCTTTCTGCCATATTTTCTTGGTTTTGGACAGCATTTCTTGGTACTTGAGGATCTTCTCTCTCCACACAATTCATTGAGTAATTGCTTGGAACTGATACCTGTATGATTAATACTGTTCTGGTGTTTCAAATTTTTACCACTATGTCCATTTTTCTTGCATCCTGCTTTTTATCGGTCGCGATGGGGATGTCCTAAGTTATCATAACCTCTTTGTTTTCCACAATTCTCTTAGGATCATGATTTCAATGCTTTTCTGGTACAGTGATGTAGTAATGTTTACAGAGTTTCCAATGAATGAATCATGCCACCATATTGGGCTTTTCTGTATAAATATTTTCTGCCATCAGCACTTCGTAGCCAGCTATGAATGACCATTTTCTAGCTCTTTTTTTTTTTTTTTTTTACAGAAAATACAAATGTCTGTTCTACCACTTTTTTTCTGTGCTTGCTTTGAACCATCTCATCTGTAATCCACTGCTTTGGACTGCAATTATCAATCTTTCATCCTTAGGTCTTGCTGTGTAGTGTGCAAATTTGGTCATACTGTCAGCTAGCAGCTATGTCCTTCATGGGTGTCTGTGAAGGTGTGGAATGTGTATATGTTCCATATAGTCACATTTGTCATGACCACAATCTGGCGAAGGTTTTTTTCGAAACTTGGCCAGGTTGGGTCCTGTTTCCATTAAAGCTGACATTTGGATAAACTCTTGCAGTATTTGTCCTTCCTTGGATCACTACTGCTGTTTGGTTGTCTAATCAGGTGAAAAACCACTGATGTGGTGACCTTGAGATAATTATAATTTTATTTCATGGACCAAACTTCCCAAAAGTGTCTTGTATTTAAACCCTTATGAAAGGAAAATTGTGTGTCAGAAAGTAGATCATGAATCTCTAAATAATTGCCTAATTGACCTGCAACTATATGCTCTGTAATCTTTCTGAAAAGGGGAATTCCTGCATTCAACCTATAATTTGAGGGATCAGATGCTGATAGTGAATGACTTTTAGGTATAGGTGTTTACACAATGTCCCCTTAAATTTAGGGAAACTGTACTGATTTACGTATACCTGATAGCACAGAAGCTAACTAAATAATGAAATCTGAAGATGCTGATGCATATAGATGGGAAGGGCAATTATCCAGAACACAGTGAGATGTCGAAAACTGATGTAACAAAAAATGTATTTCAGTAATAGCTGAGATTTAAAAATCTTTCCAATCTTTTTGGAAACATAAATTATTAGGCTCAGGAAATAATACAAAATCTTCATAGTTGGCAGTGTCAGATATCAATTGGTTTCTTAACTTATTTTAAACAAAAAATAATCTGCCAGGTTTTGTGAAATATCCAAATCCTGATTTTTGCAAAGGCAGGATTTGGATGTCAGGACAGTAACCCAGCATTAGGCGGTCACGAGCACAAATGGGCGGTGGCCTAGCATGGCAGGAATAGGAGGTAATAGGGGAAGAGGGAGAGGGGGGAGGGTGATGGAAAGTTTAGAGGGGATTGCAAGCATAGGCAAGTTAGGTAAGGGATACGTAAGGAGAGGCACGAAAGAAGAGAGGACCTATAGGAAGGCAGGCAAGACAGGAAGTATGAGGTGGGGTGGGAGAGAAGTGACCTCTGGGAGCAGGAAGGCCGGCGCCTGCAATGTGCACCCACTATTGAAGCCTGCTGCTCCCACGGCTCAAGACGGTCCACGTGTTCCTTGTTCTGTATAGTCGGCCAGGAATCACTTGTCTGGGCGATTTCGATGTGTTCAGAGCAGCATCAGGAGCATTTGAAAACAGGGGTGAGTGCCGTTCTGATAGATTTGGCCCGCATCCTTTTGGTTTAGCGCACTTTTGTTCCTGGACAACCGTTATCGGATTTCCCTTGAGCCGTGGCATCGGAATTGGAGCGGAGGGGTGCTTCCCTTGCTCTGCAGATCGGGCACCTGAGGAGGGCTGTGCCTGTTGGCCATGGCCCCTAGTCAGCATGGTCACACTCTTGCGGCCGTCCACATGCCTGGGGCAATGAGCGGCTGGGCAGGGTACCGGCACAGAGAGCGGGGACTCCCAGCATGGGGGCGGAGGCCATGGTGGGGAACTGTACTGCAGCACCCGCGTGTCCCGGGAGGTGTGCCGGGCGGGTCTTTCGCCATGCAGCCCACGAGCTTGCTGGCGGGCAGGCACCCGACAGTGCAGGCATGCTGCCTCATGGGAATTGATCCGCTGGTGGCAGCAGTTTTAAACACTGGCAAATTTTGCGCACTTTAGCGTGATAGAGCACACGCTACAAGCACCTTCTCCAGCGGTGCTGTTCTGGGGGGTTCTTGCATGGCGTAGTGAGGAGGGCGCGCCAGCAGCAGTGCTTGTTGCACCCAATAGGAGCCTGAGGAAGCCAATTGACGAACACAGTAGGAGAGTGCTGAGCATTGGGGAGAGCCATGTTCACTTCCCCAGGTTTTCCAAAGGTACGTGCATAGACGATTTCGGCCCTGGTGCAATGTGCAGGGTGGACAGAGCACTGAGGCGTGAGGCTACTGACAAAGAGCTTCGGAAACGTAATTCATGACAGTGACTCTCACCTTTCTATCACTATAGAGTCTCAATTGGCAGTGATGTACAACTTGGTGTCAAGTTAGATTCCCCAGCTATGAATAGACCTGACGTCTAGATGTGGTAACTACATCTACACTGTAGGTAGTATCAGACATAATTGATGCACGTTGAATACTACCACTTACATGGCTAAACCAGCACATAATTGAGGCTAGGTAGATTAATTACATGAGCATAGGAGGTTGCAGTGTAGCAATAACACACATTAACTTTACAGGTACCAGCTTTCATGCTTCCTACAGATTGATGGTTGACGCATCTATCGTCTCTACGGCACATCTTATAGCCAGCATCGTCTCTACGATACAGCTTCTATCCAGCATTTTCCTATACAAAAGAGTGTTTTGCTTGCATTCACGTCAAGAAAGCAGTGGTTAACCAGCATTCTTCAAAGAAGTATTCACGACAAGAATGATTAGCTAACGGGTTATTTGCTTTCGCTCGCATTTCTCTCAGGGTTGACAAAAGGTGTTAGGAACATAATTCATGGCAATAGTACTCATACATGCAAGTCCTCTATCGCAGTTGACTTGCTGAGTTTCAATGGCACCACAGGTGTCCACCCTGCTTGTTTTTTCACGAGACACTACGTGGGTGACGGCTCACTTCTATGGTCCAATTCGCATCACGGGACGGATTTCCTCACCAGGGTATAGTATGTTTTTACATTGCGCATTTTCTTTGCATAGGATGTCAGTGAGGCAAGATAGGGCACACATGGAGGGATTACACACAGAAGTTATGACAGCATTCCTTCTCCGGGCAACAGTGGCTATAGTAACGTCATCCACGTATTATGAATAAGACAGAGGTATCAAAGCTACTATCCTATCGTCCTAGACAGGGCAAGTGTGGTCCCACCTCCTTTATAGACGGCCCACTGCACCAGTAAGTATCAGATGAGCACGGCTCATCACCATTATTTTATTTATTTTATTTATTTATTGCATTTGTATCCCACATTTTCCCACCTATTTGCGGGCTCAGTGTGGCTTCCAATACATTGTAAATGATGGAAATACGATTTGTTACAACTCAGTTATGGATTACATTGTGAGAAGTTATGCAAGACAAAGTCAAAGTATCGTTAGGAAATAGGACAAAGGAAAAGAACAATGGAACACTGGAAAGAGACAACGGGAAACTGATAGGGTAATAGAACATTAGCAAGAGAACATTCGGTATAACATTTTTCTGTGAGTAAAGGTATAAATGTGATAAAATTACGGGGGCTGAGAATTCAGAAGGTAATGTATTGGTGTATTTCTGAACAGTGAGTGTGGACTTCATGTGTTTTGATCCTTACAGTAAATTTTATCAAAGAGATGAGTCTTCAATAGTTTGCGGAATTATGAATTATGGATTATGAATTATGGAATGTGGAAGCACTCTGCACGACAGGACAGCACTGCTCTAGTTTAAGGTGCAGTACAGATGTTAGATCAAGTGCTGCTTATGTTTCAGATACATTATAGAGGCCAAATCAAGCGTCGCTCACGTATAAGATAAAATGCATTGCACTGAGAACAGATGAAGAAGCCGTATGTCTCTAGGTTTTTTATCAGGTAAGGTTCAACTCCAAATCCATCACAAGAGAACAGGTTAAGGGGCAGTATTTCTCTACTCGTTTCATCAGGTAATGTTCAACTCCAACTGTCAGGTATGCTTCACACCTTAGAAATGGCTTAATAGCTGGAATTATAGGTGACAACTTTGGCTGTAGGAGATATATAGATATATAGGTTACAAGATGGTAGGTCCACATTCATGCGTACATATACAATGACAGTGACGGGTACACAGCAACTTAACAGCAAACAGTTTTAAGTTATGTGGTAAAGCATTGTTTGAAAATTGTTGTTGGAAAAGTTGGAACTTAAGCAAAGAAATATATGCCTGCATGGTAGCAGACTTATTGAGAGAATGTATGGAGATACAGCTTGTCTCCTGGCTTGGATGGCCAGGAGGCCCAGAACATCGGGTTTGAAAAAATGGTAAGTGCATCCTTCAACGGGATGCACCAAAAAGACAACGGGTGCTATGAGAGACAGCACAGAAAGGAGACACAGGGTGCTGGGATAGCACAACCAGTGAGGTAATAAAGGCAATGTTTGCGTGAAGCGGTGTACCCAGGACAAGTGGGAGAGAGACATGAGGGGATGGAGGTAAGTGTGAATGTGTCAGTTATTAAAATAGGTTTGGGGCACTGAAACGCCCACTGAATTTTAACACCGATTGGTTTGAGGGCACAGCAAGGCCCACTGGCGAGATGTGGTACCGATGGCATGTCAGTTGTGACATTACCTGTGTGGGCAGCCAGGAGGAGCTGCAAACGACACACACAGCAACAGATCAAGAGAAGACAAAGAATGAGTTGGGCACAGTACTGCGCATAGTTTTGACGGATTGGCGCAAGATTCAGCAAGGCCTTACAAGGGCATTCTGTGCAGTACACCCATAAGGTGTCAGAGTGGACGTGGCCACAGATTGGGTGAAATATGGGGGGACCGTGACAAGCGAGGTTTCGCTGTCCCGGTCTGTGGTGGTGGGTCCTAGCCTGAAAGAGCACACAGCACTATGTTGCAAACCAAAGCAAGGTAAAAAGTCATGTGTTTGATGTCCCAGGCTAGCAGTGGCATGGATGATGTTTAAGACCAAGGGCAGTTCCCCTCTTCTACAGAGGGGGGCCAGTGCCAAATTAACAGATGATCAGCAGAGCCTACCTCAGACTTGGATGGAATGGGGAGGCTGAAAGCTTCAAGAAAGAGAGTTAACGGTTATGAGAGTGAGGATGCTTTTACGGCAATCCCTTGAGCAAAGATGTGATGTTAGCACCTGGGCATGGCAGCGGTATATGCACCAGGCGGAGCAAAAACTACAGCGTGATTATGGCAGAAAAAGAGAGAACTGTGTGACTCAGAAGGCTAGGCCACTTTGCCTCAAATGCTATATATAGAAATGGAGTCATAAAATTGTGTATCATTGTAAAATGTATACTTGATTAGAAATTGCTTGCTACTGTGAATGTATTCATAGATATAAACTGTAGAATGTTGCGGCCACAATAAATTCCACTCTTTATCGGATAACTGGTCAAGTGTGAATATATACTGTGTATGGTTTGGGAACGAATGGAGAGTGCTAAAGTGCCACCTGCCCAGTTTGTGACACTACCATACGTCCAAATAGCAAGGGAGAGTGTTGTGGGCGTGTGTTGGGCAGGACTGGGGAGGGCCCAAAATCAGGACATCTAACATTGATTACCGAAGGGAAGGCAACGTCCAAGTCTAAAAATAAGAACAGTCTTAGTTAGACCTGTTTCAAACATATCTAGGGTATAAAAAGGTGCTCTGATTGAGCAGCTGGCCACTGGAAGGATTATGGCATGACAACTCCTTAATCCCCCAGTGGTTGCTGTCTGCCTTCCTCTCCCTTGAAAATGAAACTGGGAAGGAATACCAGGCTCTATGACAGCTTCAGGTATTATGGGCATTCTGAATAAAGCTGCTTGCAGAGGTAAGGAATAGCCTAGTGGCTAGTGAAGTTGACTGTACACCAAGGGACCCAGGTTCCAAACCCATTTTAACTCTTTTTTTTAATTATTTTTTTTTAAATTGTGTGCCCTCCAGGAACAGAAAAATACCTACTGTATCTAAATACATAAGTCACTGAAGGCTATTGAAGTGATGTACACTAAAGTACAGTAAGATTGGCCACTGCTGAAAGCAGGATACTAGGCTAGATGGACCATCGGTCTGACCCAGAATGGCAATTTTTATGTTCTTACTTTCTTAGTGGTGCTAAATATTCATGAATAATTTAAATGTTGCAGTTCAAGGTTTAAAACAAACATTGACCCTGAGGTTTAAATATTGATCCAATTGGGTTTTTAATATCATGAGATAAGATGCTGTCTCCTACTATTAGAACATCCAATTTTTGGACATGTAACCTCGCTTTTCAATCTTAACACAATGATGTATACAATAAAATGAGGCTAGGAGTAGATCTTTGGCCACATGAGGCTAGATCAGCACCTTCAAAATTGGAATTTATGTATTTGGAGTTTCAGGAGTTAAAGTTATGTTTTCTTCTGCTTTGATTCTTCTGGGATCTGAATGTAAGATAATGAGGATATGTCCCTCTTGGCTCCCCACACTTTGGCCCTTATAATTTCATCTGAAAATTTTGGCTATATTTATACATATGGTATAACCGGACAGGCTGAAAACTGATCCTAAGCTGCTTGCCAAGAACAAAAAACTATTTACTGATATTCTAGTTGCAGTACAGGTTTTTCTTTTGGTAACAATATACATTTTTTGCATCAGTATCAGAAAGGCAGCTAAGAGCACCGGCAATACTAAGAACAAATCTCGACCTGGATTTGTTTATTTCTAAAGACAACTCATTTTTCTTTGAGGAATTTATGGAGAAAAAATATACAAAAACTGCATTCTGAGTGAGCCAGCTTCTTCATAATGTAACTGGGTATTTTATTATTTGACTATTCATCTTGATGTAACATGTGTTAATTACACCAGAGGTAAAACAAATTGTAAGTAGTTTCTGAATGAATGTTATTTATATGTAACACTAACTTTCTGTAATATATGGACTTCTCTAACATTTAAAGCGCTCTAACTATTAGCATGCACTAAAAACACTAGCGTACCCTAGTAAAAGACCCCCCCTAGAATACTGTGTTCAATTTGGTCGCCGTATCTCAAAAAAAAGATATAGCAGAATTAGAAAAGATTCAAAGAAGAGCGACCAAAATGATAAAGGGGATGATGATAAATGATAAAGAAGTTAGGGCTCTTCACCTTGAGAAAGAGACGGCTGGGGGGGGGGGGGGGGGGGATATGATTGAGGTATGTAAAATCCTGTGTGGTATAGAATAGGTAAAAGTGAATGAATTTTTCATTCTTTCAAAAAGTACACTCAATGAATTTACATGGACATACTTTTAAAACAAGAAATATTTTTTCACTCAAAAAACATTTAAGCTCAGGAACTCGTTGCCGAAGGATGTGATAACAGCGGTTAGTATATCTGGGTTTATAAAAGGTTTGGACAAGTTCTTGGAGGAAGAGTCCATAGTCTGCTATTGAAATAGACATGGGGGAAGCCACTGCTTGCCCTGGGATTGCTGCTATTAGGGATTCTGCCAGGTACTTGTGACTTGGATTGGCCACTGCTTGAAACAGGATACAGGGCTAGATTGACCATTGGTCAGAGCCAGTATGGCTATTTTTATATTCTTATTTATAGAATTGCCTGAGACATGCATGCATAAAAGTATATGCTACCACTGCATAGTGTTGACATTCTTGGGGACAAAGAAGGTCTACACTATGCAACAGAATGCAACAGAATTGCAAGATACATGTGGAAACTTAGGGGGTCTTTTACTAAAGATTAGCTTGAGTTATCTGCAGCAGGGTCCATAGGAATAAAATGGGCCTTGCTGCAGATGTCGAGTTAATCTTTAGTAAAAGATCCCCTTAGGCAGCCCATTTGTGCCGTCCTTAGAGCAGTTGTGCCTACCTTTCGCTAGGGTAATTTTTAAAAAATTTAATTTATTTTTATTGCTTTACTCATATTACACAAGTAATAACTTGTTACATGAAACACAGGGAAATAATACAAATTCAATTTGTCTTCCCATACAACAAAAAGGAAAAAAAACTTTTTAATTCATTTTTGTTGGGTATTTAACCCTTCCATAGACCACAAACTTGGGGAGTGACCAAAACATTTAAGGAAATCAAAGTGGAATACAATAAACAAGGAAAGGCCCAGCCCGCCGTATGTTAAATCATACAGCCTATTTAACAGTTGTTAATTCCCCTGATCCCCTCTTCAGGTCTATGAAAGCCCTAAGCTGATCTGATAAAAAACAAACAAACCATATTTGGTTCCCAAATATTTAACTATGCATTTACAGGGGTAAGATAAAAGGAAAGTAGCCCCCAACAATTTTGTTTCATTTCTCATATCTAAGAAGCTTTCACGTTTGTCTTGAGTAGATCTAGTGACATATGGGAATATCCTTAATTTTTGACCACAAAATGTTTGATTAACATTCTTAAAGTGTAACTTCAAAATGGCATTAAAGTCTTGTTCAAATACAAATGACACCAATAATGTGGCCCTTTTTGTTACTTCTGATAATGAGTCCTCCAAAATCAAGGAAATATTTCTTAAATCATTCAATTTCTCCTCTTCCTGGACCTCTTCCATTCCTTCATAAGAACCTACTTGTCTCTTCTTTTCCGGAAGAAAGAATATCTTATTTATAAGAGGAATATTTTGAGGTAAAATTTTAAAATTTTCAATAAGGTTTTTTTTAAATAGTTCTAAAGGAAGAATCCCAACAGGCCTTGGGAAGTTCAATATCCTCATATTTAGACATCTGTTATAATTTTCAATTTGTTCTATTTTTTGATGTATAATCAAATTATCTTTTATAACTGCTGAAACATTGTCCTTAATGGTTACAACATCGGTTTGATATTTTAGTACCTGATCATTGAAGTTCTGCTTTAATTTATACATCGATCTGTTATCAAACAAAATAAAACATGAAAAAGAAAATAAGATGATACCTTTTTATTGGACATAACTTAATACATTTCTTGATTAGCTTTCGAAGGTTGCCCTTCTTCGTCAGATCGGAAATAAGCAAATAACATAAAGGGATCTTTCACTTGCTCATCTTCCAATGTGGTATATATCATTCAGTGTAAAAAATGTAACGAAGGATGCTATATTGGAGAAACAGGCCAGATGCTTAAGACAAGATTCAATTTACATAGACATCGCATGAACAATATAGCCAGTAGGGCCCCCACCCCGGTGGGACAGCACTTCACAGAACCAGGACACTGTACCAGTGATTTCACAGTGAGAATACTGAAAGGTAACTTTAAAACCATACAAGAACGTAAGACCTTTGAAGTCAGAATGATTGAATATTTTAACACCCAACAGAAAGGACTTAACAAGGATCTGGGGTTCCTAGCCCATTATAAACCATAAAGCTGTATGTCTCTGTTGATCATCCCACCCCTCACCTATCCACACCCATCCTGTTAGAATATCAATGATATGCTTTGATGTCCCCATGCATATCTCTGACCCACCCCCATCCTCCCACCCTGTCAGACTGTCATAGTAATGCTTGAATGTTTTCACTTATATACACTGTCAGCTAGCACATTTGCTTATTTCCGATCTGACGAAGAAGGGCAACCTTCGAAAGCTAATCAAGAAATGTATTAAGTTATGTCCAATAAAAAAGGTATCATCTTATTTTCTTTTCCATGTTTTATTTTGTTTGATTTCTATTGATAACCTTAAGAGTGGACTAACATGGCTACCACACTCCTCTACATCGATCTGGAAAGCTGTTCCACCGTTGAAACTAGTGTTGTTGTTTCCTGAGTTGATTTTGTAACAGAAAAGTTCAGTTTCTGAATTGCCTGCCAGAGGGCATCAAGGGTTACCATCACGGGAGGGTTCAATACACCCTTCTTATCCAAGGTCTCTGCTTCCACTGCTGGCTGCCTTGATGAGGAGCCGCTACCACAGGGCCCAATTCCAGCGCCTCCTGAGTTCTTGGGACCCGTCATCTCCACCTATGACTCGGCAGGACATGGTGGTACATCAGCTTCCGGGGGGGGGGGGATAATGTTGTTTCATGATCCAGGGGTGTCGTGTTTCCTCCCTCGGCACTCCGGTTATAGTCTGTGGGCACCGGAGTGCAAAGCTGTCGAGGGTTTGCTGCTTCGGGAAAGACGCAAGGGCTGGCAGCGGTAAGGACCTTACAATCCCCTTTCTTTTAGTATGAGGCATAGCGGCAGCGGTAATAAATTCAGTTCAAAAATCTTCAGCAAGCCCTCCTAAACAGCCTCACTCCTCTCAGCGTGTCGGTGCATCTTGGTCACTCCTTCAACTCCTCACTAGGATAATTTTATAAAAACACATAGACATATTACCTTAATAAAAAGGACATAACATGTATGTTTATGTGCCTTGACAACCTAGGACCCTGTTACAAAATTTCTCTTCATGAGGTCAATCCAATAAAAATGCACCTATATTTTGTTGCCTGAATGGTGTCTATAAAGGAGGTGCCTACTTTCCTTTTATAGAATACTAATGTAACTGAGTATATATGCTTGTAAATAGTCTCGTACCCTATGCCAGCCATAGAGCTTGTGTAAATATGTGCACCTATGAATCAGTGATATGCACGTAATTTACAGTATTCTCTAAAGGGCCCTTTTACAAAGTGGCGGTAGAGTTACCACACATGTAGCATGCACCAAATCAACATTACCACCTGATTAGCACGCTCGCCTGACGGTAATTTCAAAGTTGGTGTGCGCTGTTTCCCGCTGTAGGAAATATTTTTCTATTTTCTACTGTATGTGTGTGTGTGTGTGGGGGGGGGGGGTCCTATCTGGAGGTAATTGACAGCATGGCCACATTGGTGTGAGCTGCATGAGTACTGTGCGTGTAGCGTGTGAGCCCTTACCATTAGGTTAATGGGTGGCGGTAAGGGCTGAGGCAGTAAATAGCCACACGCTACTTTAATTTTAGCACATGGCCATTTACTACCCCATTAAAAAGCCTTTTTTTCTCAACCACCATAAAAAATGGCCCAGCGCACGCCAAAAACACACGCTCACACTACTGCAGGCCACTTTTTACCGTGGCTTAGTAAAAGGACCTTTCAATTAAGCACACAAGTGAAAGTCTTACCTACTGTACAATCCATCCAGATGCCACACATTTGTATACCCATCTGTCAAGTGTGAGCTATCTAAAATAAAAACTAATTTACAGAATAGTGTTTATGTAGTACCCTAATGTCTAAGAATTACTGTAAATGACAGTCACTTTTAACAATCCATCTAACTTACGGACAATATGCACACACATCAGTTATACAAATTTACAAAGAGAAAGTATGCACATTTCCCCTTAGAAAAATTATTCCACTGAAAATGCCCACCCTTTTATATCTGTTATTTAGCATGCACAGAAGTTTCAAGAACATTTCCGTATAAATCCAAACCTCAACCCCCCTCTGTCCCTGGGAGTGACTTTGCTCATCGCAGATTCAGGTATGTTATGCATGAATGATATTAAGTACATACTTTTACCCACATGTATACTGCAGAAGATTTTACAACAAGCCATTTCTGTGCATAAAAATGGTTTATTTGCATAATTGGCTTTGAAAAATATCCCCAAGGAATATAATTTTCAAATGCATTTCCTTGAATAATTCATTTCTTTACCTGTGCAAATAGCCTGTCTGGTATGTGTGTAAACTTAAACTTGTATAGCCTGTTTTTACATAAAACTATCCACACTGAGTGAAAGTGTATGCCTGAATATTAATCCTGATCATTTGCTTGCATCAAAGAGCAGGTACATATTTGTGTACATAGTTTCTCTGGATTATTTGGCAAAGACTACACTTTTTACTTGAGTGTGTAATTACAAACTTTCCTCCAGTGAAGATAAATCAGTATTTTCTTCACAAGCACAACAGCTTTTAATGATTTTTAACTTTTATTTTGCCATTAGGAAGCACAAGCTCTTGTGAAACTTTCTGAAGACATCAAATATCACAAGAACATATTATTGCTTCATGGGTGTCTCTGATATTCCCAATGGGTCTCCTAATTGTTCACAGTTTGGAAATGAATCTTTTGCTTGCCATAGTCACATCAAGTTATTAGATATCCGGGCTATGATGTATTTATTTCTCACTGGATGCACCATCATCACCATCTTTGGAAATCTATGTATAATCATTTCAATTGCCCACTTCAAGCAGCTTCATTCTCCAACCAACTTCCTGATTCTTTCTATGGCTGCCACTGATTTTCTTCTTGGATTCATGATTATGCCTTACAGTATGATCAGATCTGTAGAAAACTGTTGGTATTTTGGAAACCTGTTTTGCAAAGTTCATTATAGTTTTGACCTAATGCTCAGTGTAATTTCCATTTTCCATCTTTGTTCTATTGCTGTTGATCGATTTTATGCTATATGTGATCCCTTGCACTATTCAACTAAAATTACAATGCCAGTGATAAAGAAATTGTTATTTCTTTGTTGGTCAGTACCTGCTGTTTTTGCTTTTGGGGTGGTTATATCAGACTCACATGTATCTGGAATAGAGGGCTATGAGATTTTAGTGGTATGCTTCAATCTATGTCCAATTACGTTCAACAAAGTATGGGGAGTGATTATGTTTATAACATGTTTCTTTGCTCCTGGGTCTGTAATGGTTGGAATTTATATAAAAATATTTGTAGTATCTCGAAGACATGCAAGAATTGTCAATAACATGTCTGGATATGCCAATGATGACAAAAAGACACAGGTATCCAAGAAGACAGATCGTAAAGCTGCAAAGACATTGGGTATTGTGATGGGAGTTTTCGTGTCATGCTGGTTGCCAGTTTTTATCACAATTTTAATTGACCCTTTATTGAATTTCTCTACTCCTGAAGTACTGTTTGATGCCTTAAATTGGCTAGGGTATATCAATTCCACTTGCAATCCCTTAATATATGGCTTCTTTTATCCTTGGTTTCGGAAGGCATTAAAATATATACTGTTAGGAAAAATATTTGATCCTCATTCCGATACAGCCAATCTTCTTAACTGAAAGGCCGACTGTATTTAAAATGCTCATTTATATTCAATGTTGCTGCTTCTACATTTACTGGTGCCGATTATAGATGGACAATTTAAATGCCATGTACGGTGTTTAAAACAAATGCTGACCATGACATTTTAATACCAAGCTGGTGTATTTTATAAAATATCCAAGCGCATCACAACTCCACCCCTTCTCTGCCCATCCCCAGGAACACCTACACACAATCCCCCTAATTCTATAAAAGTCGACAAAAATTACGTGCACAAATTTGGGCATGTGCCGAATTTGCACACACAATTTAATTGAATAATAAGCAAATTAACGACAATAATTGGCTTTTTAACAAGCAATTATTGGCACTAATTTGATTTAATTGGCATTTATGCATGTAAATTTAGGTGAGGGATCTATGCCTAAAATTTATGCATGATCTGGAAAAGGTGGCATGGAAATTGGAGGGGAATGGGTAGAATGAGGGTATTCCTAAAATGAACACGTTATAGAATAATAGAGATACACGCCTAATTTAGGTGTGTACATTTGCACCACATTTCAGTTGGTGCAAATGGCCGTGCCTAGTTAGACACGATTCCTGAGTGTAAGTGCCATTCTATAAACCACAGCTAATTTTAAGTACAGCTTATAATTTAGCACTATTTTCTGTGACAATTTTTTGGTGCCATATATAGAAGCTAGCCCAATTCACATATAATACATACTGAGGGGCATAATGGAACAGAAACGCCTATCTCCATGGGCGTTAATCTCCGAGAATGGGTCCGTGAAGGGGCGGACCGAACCGTATTATCGATAAAAAATAGACGTCCATGTTTTATTCGCCAATGTGTGAGCTGGGCGTTTTTGCTTTTCAGCGATAATGGAAAAGGAAAGTGCCCAGCTCAAAAACGAATAAATCCAAGGCATTTGTTCGTGGGAGGGGCCAGGATTCGTAGTGCACTGGTCCCCCTCACATGCCAGGACACCAACCGGGCACCCTAGGGGGCACTTTTACAAAAACAAAAAAAAAAGGTAAAAGAGCTCCCAGGTGCATAGCACCCTTCCATTGTGTGTTGAGCCCCCCAAATCCCCCTCAAAAC
This sequence comes from Microcaecilia unicolor, assembly GCF_901765095.1. Classification (NCBI taxonomy): domain Eukaryota; kingdom Metazoa; phylum Chordata; class Amphibia; order Gymnophiona; family Siphonopidae; genus Microcaecilia; species Microcaecilia unicolor. The sequence continues at coordinate 342,737,896 of NC_044033.1, forward strand.
CCACTGCCCACAAGTCTACACCATTACTATAGCCCTAAGGGGTGAAGAGGGGCACCTACATGTGGGTACAGTGGGTTTGGGGGGGTTGGACGACTAATAAGCATTAAGCAGCACAATTGTAACAGGTAGGGGGGATGGGCCTGGGTCCACCTGCCTGACGTCCACTGCACCCCCTAACAACTGCTCCAGGGACCTGCATACTGCTGCCTGGGAGGAGGGTATGACATTTGAGGGTGAAAATAAAAAGTTGTGAAACATCATTTTTTTGTGGTGGGAGGGGGTTAGTGACCACTGGGGGAGTCAGGGGAGGTCATCCCCGATTCCCTCTGGGGGTAATCTGGTCATTTAGGGCACTTTTTGGGGCCTTATTCGTGAAAAAACAGGGTCCAGGAAAAGTGCCCTAAATTCTAGCTACAAACGCATCCATTATCGGCGAAGGGCGCCCATCTCTGTTCGGGTGATAACCACGCCCCAGTTCCGCCTTTGACACGCCTTCGACACGCCCCCGTCCACTTTGTCCGCATCCGCGACGGAGTGCAGTTGAAAGCGTCCCAAATTCGGCTTTTGATTATACCGCGTTATTCGTTTTTGTGAGATAAACGCCCATCTCCCGATTTAGGTCGGAACTTGGGCGTTTTTCTCGTTCGATTATAAGCTGGACTGTCTTTTATAGTATAAACTGATGTACACATATAGCATGAATAATTTTTCCAAAAGTTAAACAGCCTTTACATACAGAAAACCTTTATATTTAATTTTTCATCTATGCTCATTTGACATCATTAATAGTGCATAACCAAATATGTAAGCAAAAATCAATTCTACCTGGATAATTTCCACACGCCTTCTGATTAATTTGACCTCTGCTCTATTTTTGGTTCTTTCATTCCTTAAAAGACTAAAGTTTGACAATGATATTATGGTATTACAATGAAAAAGACAGAGTAGCCTAGTGGTTAAAAGAGCAGGTTTAGAACCAGGGAGGCTGTGTTTGAAATCCTGCTTCTCCTACTTATGATCCTTGTGGTTTCGAGCAGGTTGCTTAAACTTTCAGTTGTGTTTTTGGCATGGAAATACAGGACAGGGCCTAATATTCAGCAACACATCCAGGTAGAAGCAGCTCCTACCTGGATAATAAATCCGATACAATAATAGCACTTATATTCCATTAAATACCTTGTCGTTCACTGCGGATAACAATGTAAGATGACTAGTCAATTACTAAGAATCACAATGTTAAAATCAAATCTAAGATTACAAATTAAAAATATAAAACATCACAGTTCACTGAAGGCGTAGCTACGTGGGGCCATGGGGGCCTGGGCCCCCTGTAGATTTGGTCCTGGACCCCCCTGCCAAAGACCCTCTCGACCCCCCCGCCGTCACCGTGGACTACCTTTGCTGGCGGGGGACCCCAACCCCCGCCAGCCGAGGTCCTCTTGCTTCCCGAGGGAGGCTTCATTCTGTTTCTGATGTCCTGCACGTTGTACATGCAGGACGTCAGACTCACAGAAACAGAACAAAGCCTTGCAGATCAAGGCTTCGTTCTGTTTCAGTGAGTCTGACGTCCTGCACATACAACGTACAAGACGGCAGAAACAGAACAAAGCCTTGAACGGGAAGCAAGAGGACCTCAGCTGGTGGGGATTGGGGTCCCTTGCCAGCAAAGGTAGGTGATGACGGTGGCGGCGGGGGAGGGTTGGTGGCGGGAGGGGGGTCAAGAGGGTTGTCGGCGGGGGGGCGGCAAAGTTGGTGGCGGCGGGAGGGGCGGCAATGGCGGGGGGGGGGGCTAAAATGTGCCCCCTCATCTAGGCTCTGGACCTGCCTCCCGCCGATGTCTGGCTACGTCCCTAGTTCACTGGGGTCAGTCACTGATTTTCAGCACCATTATCTGGATAATTCCACTGAAAATCATTATTGATCACCCCAGTATAATCCGGATATTGATGAGGTGGTCTGGGGGCAGAGTTTAAGACTTTTAACTTATCTGGGTGCCCCCAATATTAAGGGCACCATTTAGTAAGCTGCGCTAGAGGTGCGTTACTGCTTTTAGCGTGCGCTGTGTAGACGCCCACCACACAGTTAGCATGCGCTAAAAATGCTAGCGCACCTTAGTAAACAGGGCCCTAAGTGTGGTACCAGAATAAGTATTCTGGTACATTAGCACAGCATAATAGCTTTTCAGATTTACCTGGATACTTATCTGAGTACTGTGCTGAATAGCAGCCATACCTAGATATATTCTGGCAGTCTGCTTGTACAGGATGGTACCTAGGTGCTGGTTTAGTGCTGAAACTCTAGGTGTAAATTTAAATGTTGAGCTAGTATTTTAAAACAACGCTAACTGTGAAGTTTAAATATTGGGGGAGGGGGGAGGAGAGGGGGATATCTACAATATCTCAAATGTAAATTGCCCGAAGCTCAGATTTGGAACCGTGAGTAATCTACAATCTGAATGGGTCCTTAATATTTTGTTTAGTATTTTCATATAACAATATCACTAAAGCAGATGTTGCTAAACCAGTATGCTTCAAAGAATAGTTGAGGTCTGGTTGAATACATTTCTAAATCTGTTCTTTGTGATCATGCATGACCGCACTAACCCATATCATTCTTTTTACACAGCAGACAAAGGCATGTAGCCTACCTGCATTCTGGTTATTTGAAACTGACTGTTATAGTGCATTTCAAAGGTTAAAAGCTGTTGAAAAAAGTGTTCTTATTCTTAAAATCTTTCTTACATATTTCAGTGCACTATAGTGCAGTTTCCCTGTTTTGACCTGGAAGCATATTTGGTCAGATCATTCAAGAGGCAGTTTAAGTGAGCACCCCCTTATGGCCACCCAATGCTGTGCAGTGAAAGCTTATGTGAAGCATCTGTTCATGTTTTCCAAAAATACTAGGACTAGGGGGCATGCGATGAAGCTAAAATGTAGTAAATTTAAAACGAATCTGAGAAACCTTTTCTTCACTCAACGTGTAATTAAACTCTGGAATTCGTTGCCAGAGAATGTGGTAAAGGCGGTTAGCTTAGCGGAGTTTAAAAAAGGTTTGGATGGCTTCCTAAAGGAAAAGTCCATAGACTGTTATTAAACGAACTTGGGGAAAATCCACTATTTCTGGGATAAGCAGTATAAAATGTTTTGTACATTTTTGGGATCATGCCGGGTATTTGTGACCTGGATTGGCCACTGTTGGAAACAGGATGCTGGTCTCGATGGACCTTTGGTCTTTCCCAGTATGGCAATACTTATGTACTTATTCTACAATGCCATTTGGGCACCCAGATTCTGTTACAGAATACTAGCGTAACTTGCCACTGGGCACCTAAAATCTAGGTCCAAATGTAACTGCGGGCATTTAAATTCAGCAGGGGAGCACATAACTTTGCAGTACTCTGAAAGGAACAGAGGCTAGTAGGAGGCGTTCCAATTTCCTGCCCATTCACTCCTTGCAATTACACGCTATGGGAGGATTCTATATATGGCACCTAAAAAATCCACATGGAAAACATTTCCGCCTAAGCGTATTCTATAAGCGGCACCTAGATTTAGGGGCAGTATATGGAATACACTTAGTTGATATCCCTGCGCCTAGAACTATGCACATCCATTTACACCAATGAAAGCAATATTCTATAACTACTTGTATAAATTTTGGAATGCCCATGAAACACCCATTTCCCTGCCCATAACCATGCCCCTTTCTGTCTGCACATGTTAGAACTTAGACGCAATACATTACAGAATATGTATAGCAAGTTCTGTATATAAATTCTAATTATTGCCAATTAGTGCTCATTATTGCTTGTTAAGTGCTGTTATCAACACTAATTAGCTTGTTAAGCCAATTACGTTGCACATGTTGTTATAGAATCCACCTGGATTCTTTCACAGATCTCTAGGTGCGTTATACAGAATCTGGGGGTATAGGCTGGTTTCAGTAATTGGTGCTCAAAATTCAGCACCCAAAAAAATCAGCACTGAACGGTATTCTGTAATGGGAATTCTGGGATTGGTGCTCTTTATAGAATAGCGCTTAGTTCCAGGATCCGTGCCCAACTTTGGGCATGAGTAATTACAACTGAAACCAGGTGCAAATCTCAGCATGCTAGTTTGGTGTGGGTATCCACAGTGCACATTGTAAGGGAACGCCCATGATCCACTCATGTCCTTCCCATGGCCACACCCCCTTTGCAGATCTGTACAGAAACAGGTGCTAGTATTTAAATGAGCGCTTAAGTGTGTTTTCACAGGGATCTGCCGTTTCTGCCCCGTTTCGGTGCCTTGCATCAGTTAGAATGCTTCTCCCTGCTGAAAATTTGGCATGAAAGTAGCATCTAACGTTTGGCACCATATATAGAATTCCCACATAAGCATCTTTTTTTAAAAAAACTGTTTTTATTATCTCATGGAATCAGGTACAGGCACCATAAGCGATAACATCACAATACACTTCCACAGATACAACTTGCATAATGATATCACTGTTAATGGCTCACTGATTTCTATGACTTTTCTCTTATTCCAACAAAATTCCCTTCTCCATTCCCTCCCCCCTTCCCCCCTCTCCCTTCCTCTTTCTCCCTCCCCTCCCCCCCATTCCTCTTGTCGTTTAACCATGTGCCCTTACAGAATAGCATATAGGTGCATTGTTGCCATTTTGGGGGATATTCTATAAATGGCGCTACAATTCAATGCCAAACACATCAGCGCTGAATGGTATTCTATAACAGGCATTCTGGGATTGGCACCCTTTACAGAATAGCACGTAGCACTGGGATTCACACTCCACTGTGGGCATGAGGAATTACACCAACTGAAACCAGGTGTAAATTCTAGCATGCAAGTTGGCGTGGATCCCCTGAATACTGTAACACTCACTGCACATATTTTAAGGGAGCACCCCTGGCCTACCCAAGCCCCTTCCATGGCTATGCCCCATTTGCAGATCCACGTGGAAAAATTATGCGCTGTTCTATAAATGGACATGTGTATTTTTGTGCAGAACTGCCATTTCTGCCCCGTTTTGACACCTTTCATTCCTTAGAAAGTTTTTTTTTGTGCCAAAATCTCAGTGCTGAAGTAGTGCCTAACATTCGGTGCTATATATAGAATTTTCCCCTTAATGTATGCATGTTAGTGTACATTTACCACAAAAGTGTGATTGCAGGTGGTGTGTAAATGTGGGTATTCAGTTATAGAATTGCCCTTTAACTGTACAGGGTTAAGAGAGGGAAGACAATGTGGTATCAGCAGCTTAAATACAGAACTCAAAACCTATGCTTTTACTCGTTCTCAAATAACCAATCTTTTACCATCAGCTGAAAAAAAAACCACATTTCTGTCTTTCCTTCTCTTCCCTGTGCTGTGCTACAGGGTTCAGTTCTGCCATGCATTCTCTTTAATATCTATTTATCACTGTTAGCTACTCTCATTCAGACTTTCAATTGCTCTTTACTCTGGATCTTGATGGCAAGAACACTGTCATTAGCATCACTTGCAAACTTGAGACTATTGCAAACTGTCTGACAAATATCAAGCTTAAACTAAATCTTGTAGAAACAGATACATTGATTTTTTTTTAGATGTTGTAATCTGTCCCTATCAAGACCTGTTTATTGTAGGATTTACTATTCCAATGGCATCATTGGTCAATATCCTGGGTGTTATACTGAAAAAGAAACTACATTTGCAGTTATATTTTTTAAGTGTGATTAAACAAATGTTTTTCTGCTCTCAAACTAGTTTGGTCAATTCATAGTGCCTTGGTCTTAAAGACAACTGGTATCCTGGTACATGCACTCATCACAAGTTGGATGGATTACTGCAATTTACTTATAAACCACTTGGAGTAAATTTAGAATAGTGAAGTAAAATTGATCACTGCAACCAATTACTTTGACCATGGTCACTCCTCTACTTAAAGATGAACAGAGGCTGTATATTTCTTTTAGGATTGCTTTCAAAATCCTTATGCTGACCCATAGGATTTACTACTCTGGGCTACCGTTCTATATATCTCAATACGTTTTTTTATGTTCTCTATAATAAAATCTCCTCTTTATTTCCTCTCACACCACATATGCCTAGAGGGAATTAGACAAACTACTTTTCTGTAATGGCCTCTCAATTACACAATAAAGTATCTCCTGCCCTACACCTTGAATCCTCTCTTTAAAAAAAATTAATGGTTAATCTAAAATCTTACTTCTTTCACTTGTCTTTTGCTTCAAACCTCAATAGACTCTTTCACCTATCCTCAAAGATAAAACAATGGCCAACAGGCAACAAGCATCGAGTTGAGCGAGAGCTGCTTAACTAACTCACGAAATATTAATACAAATAACAGGGAATCAGAAACCTGTTAACAGTCCACAAACAAGACACAAGAAACAGTCTCCCTGTATTGAGTTTATTAACCATCTCTCAAGCTCACCAACATGCATTATTTGCACACTCTACAGTCATTCTCTCTATCAAACAACCCCTCCTTCTTACCCTCCCCCTAAAGATAGGTTTTTTAGAATTATAACTCAAAACATCATATTAATCCAGTTACAAACTTCAAAAGTGATGCCACAAGGATATATAATACATCACTTCTGGGGGTGGTGGTGGTTGTATTTTTAAACATGGATGCTTCAGATCTTGCAGTCTTTCTCATTCTATGTTGCCACTTTTGTAATGGCGGGCCATCCTCTGATATCTAATATGGTAGTATAATTTCTTTTGATCAATATCAAAGATATATAACTAAACTGCCTTAATGGTAAGGAGGTATTCTCTACTATCAAGGCAGACTGATCACCTAATAATAGAGTGCAATAGTCCCATTCTATCTGTTGTTATATAACCTTCTCTATATATAACAGATGTTCCAGATGGTTAAGTGTGGGCATTCTAGAAAAAAGTACAGCAGGGTCTTCTGCATATGTTTACATTTTAAACATGTCCCATCCTCACAGAATTCCAGTGCTGCTCCTTTCTCCTTATTTAGATAAGCTTGGTGGAGGGTTTAAAATTGCATTTCCTGCATGTCTACTGATTTTGTCATATCATATATGACAGAATATAGATCCAAAAACTGGGACCTACTAAACATTGTCCCCAGGTCCCTGTTCTAGCATTGCATCACACTGTCCATATTTCCCATACTTATAGCAGTTTTGACTGATTATACCATAATGATAACTTGTTAAATGTGGAGGGAAGTTTGGAAATTTGCAAGTCTAGGATCCCCTAACCCCAAATATCTTTATGTGATGATCTTAAGGTGGCCAAACAAGTAGAAAAGACGACTGCAAAAGCTAGAAGGATGCTTGGGTACACAGGGAAAGGAATGGCCAATAGGAGAAAGGATTCTTTTGTCCTTAAATTTACCAGGAGGTTAGGAAGTACTGTAGGTCATGTCCAGAGCACCATAAAGTGTCCCAACAGCTCCCCGAGAAAAGTCCTTTAATTCCCCTGCCCGTGTTAGAATGACCCATGGATCGGGTAGGGGTGGATATCATTGAACCCCTTGACCGTAGTATTGGGCGCCACCAATATATACTGGTTATGGTGAATTATGCCACGGCCATACCCCTTAAGAAGACAACAGGAAAGGTGATAGCCCAAGAATTACTGGGAATCTTCTACAAGGTAGGCTCCCCAAGGGAGCTATTAACAGATAGGGGAACTAATTTTACATCCAACCATCTACAAGAGGTATGACAAATGTTAGGAGTTAAACATGTAAAAACTGAAGCTTGTCATCCCCAAACAGATAGTGTCCCTTCAGATCCACCCTCAAGGGCACTTTTCAGAGCCACCTCAAGGGCTCTTTTAAGAGTACCAGAACATTCCCTACTAGCATCTATCTTATTTTCATGGCTCCATTAGCTACATTAATACAAACCCTGATAACAATCAAATCCTGGCAACCTTTAATTCAAAATTGTCTACAATTTCTCAATTGTTGAAAGATAATCAGATGTAATTGAACCCTGACTAAAACTAAGGGTTTACTATTTTCTAAGAATAACAAACTAACTCCATTGGAGTCAATTTATCTTACAATTCTAATTACTGACCCTACAAAAATACTGGGAGTTATCATTGACTCAGAATTAAATTTTCACCTGCACATCTTATGTGTAGTTGCTAAAGTTTCTTTAAACTACAACAAATTTGATCTGTTCACAATTTGGTCCACACCAAGGCACTTTGAATCCTTGTTCACTCTTCAGTAATCACACACTTTGATTATTGCAATTCACTATTTAAGGGTCTCTGCTTGTAAGTAATCAGACGCTTACAATTGATACAAAATATTATTGTGAAATTAATTATTTGTGCAAAACATTTCAACATGTCATACCTCTCTTAAAAGCTGAACATTGGTTGCTCATCGAATCACATCTCATTTCTAAATTACTAATAATAGTACATGTGGAGGGGCATTTTCGATATGACATCCAAATCTGATTTTGGATGTTTTGCAAAAGCATGTCCACAGATCCAGTGCTAAACATGATCATTTTTGAACCAGAAAACTATTTATCTTTTTGGTTCAAAAATCACCCTATTTTAGTTGTTTTTATGTTTCGTGCATCTTTCATTTAGGGCCATTTTCAAACAAAAAAATGCCCAAAGGAAAAATGCACAAAAATAAGCCTTTGGGATGTCTGGGGGCCAGCAGTCTTACTAGACGGGCCACACAGACATCTTAGCAGAGCAGTGGGGCAGTCTAGGGGGTATTTCAAATTTAATATGCCACTTAGCTTAGGTAGACCAAAGAAGATTACAATTCAATATAAAAACAAACAAAAAAATAATTATAAAATTAAAACAAGCTAAGAACTCCATAATACTATTGAAAAGACCTATAGAGGGGCATAATTGAACGAAAACGCCTATCTCCATGGGCGTTTATCTCCAAGAACGGGTCCGTGAAGGGGCGGACCGAACCGTATTTTGGGAAAAAATAGACGCCCATGTTTTATTCAACAATGTGTGAGCTGGGCGTTTTTGTTTTTCAGCGATAATGGAAAATGAAAGCGCCCAGCTCAAAAACGAATAAATCCAAGGCATTTGTTCATGGGAGGGGCCAGGATTCGTAGTGCACTGGTCCCCCTCACATGCCAGGACATCAACCGGGCACCCTAGGGGGCACTTTTACAAAACCAAACAAAAAGGTAAAAGAGCTCCCAGGTGCATAGCACCCTTCCCTTGTGTGTTGAGCCCCCCAAATCCCCCTCAAAACCCACTGCCCACAAGTCTACACCATTACTATAGCCCTAAGGGGTGAAGGGGGGCACCTACATGTGGGTACAGTGGGTTTGGGGGGGTTGGACGACTAATAAGCATTAAGCAGCACAATTGTAACAGGTAGGGGGGATGGGCCTGGGTCCACCTGCCTGAAGTCCACTGCACCCCCTAACAACTGCTCCAGTGACCTGCATACTGCTGTCAGGGAGCTGGGTATGACATTTGAGGGTGAAAATAAAAAGTTGAGAAACTTCATTTTTTGTGGTGGGAGGGGGTTAGTGACCACTGGGGGAGTCAGGGGAGGTCATCCCCGATTCCCTCCAGTGGTCATCTGGTCATTTAGGGCACTTTTTGGGGCCTTATTCATGAAAAAAACAGGGTCCAGGAAAAGTGTCCTAAATTCTAGCTAAAAACGCATACTTTTTTCCCATTATCGGTGAAATGCGCCCATCTCTGTTCGGCAGATAACCACGCCCCAGTTCCGCCTTCGCCACACCTCTGACACGCCCCCATCAACTTTGTCCGCATCCGCGACGGATTGCAGTTGAAAACGTCCAAAAATCGGCTTTCGATTATACCGCTTTATTCGTTTTTGTGAGATAAACGTCCATCTCCCGATTTAGGTCGGAACTTGGGCGTTTTTCTCATTCGATTATAAGCAGGATAGTCTTTCATATAGAGATCATTCACTACAGTCAACAAAGTGCATTAAATTTATATTCTACAAATTTATAAATATACCCAATCATTAAGATCTCCTTCCAAATTAAAAACAACCCCCCCCCCCCCCCCCAATATTCAAAGCATTTTACCAGCCAGGATAGGCATCTGGCTGGTTACATGCCTCATATCCGGCTAACTGGCTATCTCCTGCTGCATATTGCAGGTTAGTGGCTACTGGTTATCGGCTAGCTGGTTATATCGCCCTATATAACCGGCTATCCACCAATTTTCAGTCCCACTTTAGCATCTATTTGGCTGCTTGAATACATGGGATATCTTTGACCAGTTTGAACATAACCAGTTAAGTCTGCACATATACTTAGCTGGCTATGTTCAAACTGGCTAAAAATAAACTGGATATTCAATGCCGGTCACCAGAAACAGCCCGGCATTAAATATCTGGGTTTAGTGCTGACCGTGGGAATTAGCCAGGCTCGCTTCTGTGGTCTGGATATCATCCCTCATGTCTTTAACAAAATCATAAACTTAGTAAAATTCTCCTAACAGTGAATATAATTTGGAAGTTGATTCCAAAGAAAAGGGGCAAAACAAAAAAACAGCTGCAGGGAAATTCACATAAAAGGTCCCAGGTGCATATCACAGCATAATCCCCTTATATTGTATGGTGAGCCCTCCAAGAACAGCAAAAAATATGTACTGTACCCAACAACAATAGCCCTTATGCAAGCAGATGTCACCTATATGTGGGCTCAGTAGGTATTTTGTGGGTTTTGGTGTGCTCACACTTTGTACTACTAGTGTACTAGTTAGAGTAGGATATGAACATGGGTCCCCTTCTCGCTACTCCAAGGACTTGCTTGCTACTCTAAGAGGATAGGCCATTGTATCTGTAGCTGTCATAGAACCTGGTATGTACTGTCATTTTCACCTCTTGGAAGGGGAGGGGTCAGTGACCACTGAGGGACAAAGAGGTGGTCATGCCTTTATCCCTCCATTGGTCATCTGGTCAGTTTGGGCACCTTTTTGGCATTTAGTCATTATTGAAACAGGTATGGCCAAAAATGTCCTATTTTTTTGCCCTGAACATTTTTACAATGTTTCATTATCACAGAAAAATATCCAAGTTGTAAGGCCACCCTTGGGCCACCCAAAATACACCTTGAACATGTCCCCTTGAGATTAAGATGACTGCATAGAAAAATATCTTAAAAATTCGTTTCTAAAATCACGATTTAGATATTTTTGCTAAAATCGCCCATCTCTGCTGTTTTTGGGACTTTTTTCTATTTTAAAAATGAGCCCCAAAATCAACCATTCTAACTTGCCTCTGTTCCTTTATTGCTTTCTCCTCTTCACATTATCTTTGGTCTTCTCAATGACATCTTCTGGTGATTCCATCATTCATCATGTTTTCTTAGATACCTTTTGAAACTTTGTGGAATAGCCTCCTTCTGTCCCTATGTCAGGAAAAATCTTTTCAGAAGTTTAACGCTTGTTTAAAGACCAACCTTTTCCAAAGGGTATTTGAATAATGATGTTTTTCTCACTGTCTTGTTGGCTATACACTGGATAAATAAGGCAATGGAGATTCCCGAGTCCGGGAACACTGTAGCAAAATAACCTCCATTCTCTGATTCTCTATCCTGTTATAATTGTGATTCCTTTCTTTTGTTTTCATTTACATTTTATTGTAAACTGCCTTACTTGTTCATCTATAGGGTGGTATATCAAATAAATTTTAAACTTAAAACTTGATAAATCATTATTAAGACAAATCTGAGGGAAGTTACTGCGTATCACTGGAGGGCAAGCTGTATGGAATCTTGCTGCTTTTTAGGATTTTGCTATGTACTAGTGGCCTGGATTGATTGCTGTTGGAAATAGGATACTGGGATGGATGGACTTTTGATCTGACCCAGTATGGAAATTCTTCTATAAAAAGAATACTTAAAGTTCTTATATTAAAAGAAGACCAAACAGAAGACTAAACATAATATATACAGTACAAGTCAACTCAAGTTAACTGGAAAGCAATGAGTACAAACACTAAATCTAAGCAACAAAATTCCAGATGTATAAGTCCTAATGTTGGAAGAGGACTTAGATATTGTATTTACTGTAGAGACATGGTCCAATAAGTCCTATGAATGGGTACAGCCATAGTAGGGTATGATCTGATTCAAGGAAATAGCGGGCTCAAAAGGGAAGGAATAGCCTAATAGTTGGTGCAGCACACTGAGAAGCAAAGGAACCAGGTTTAATTCCCACTGGCACTCCTTATGATTTTGAGCAAGTCACTTAACCCTCCATTGCCCCAAGTACAAAATAAATATCTGTATATAACATGTAAACTGCTTTGATTGTAATCACAGAAAGGTGGTCCATGAAATCCCATCCCCAGTAGCACTTCCCTCCCTCATTCTATAAAAGGGTGCCAACTCTCCCTTCTCCTTCTCATTACTTACCCCATTTTGTTTCCCACCCTTACCCCCATATTTATTAATATCATCACCCCTTCAGTGGAAAGAACATGCATAATTTGCCTCACCCCATTCCTTCTACAGGCACCTCAAACATCTCAGGCACCTCAAATGTCTTCGTAGTACATGGATCACATCACATACTCACATTCTCAGTCACTATCCGGCTCATTTTCGAAAGAGAAGGATACCCATCTTTCAACACAAATGGGGAGATGGGCGCCCTTCTCGCAAGGCCGCCCAAATCGGCATTATCGAAAGTTGATTTTTTGACACCCTCAACGGCTCTCTGTTGCGGGTACGACCAAATTTCACGGGGGCGCGTTGGCAGGGTAGTGAAGGCGGGACTGGGGCGGGAGTGGGGCGTGATTAGGAGATGGGCGTCCTCGGCCGATAATGGAAAAAAGAAGGGCACTTGGCCGACTTTACTTAGTCCATTTTTTTTCATGACCAAGCTGTGAAAAGATGCCCGAACTGAGCAGATGACTACCGGAGGGAATTGGGAATGATTTCCCCTTACTCCCCCAGTGGTCACTAACCCCCTCCCACCATAAAAAAACAGGTTAAAAATACTTTTTTGCCAGCATCTATGCCAGCCTCAAATGCCATACTCAGGTCCATCGCAGCACTATACAGGTCCCTGGAGCAGTTGTAGTGGGTGCAGTGTACTTCAGGCAGGCGGACTTGGGGGGGCTCAGCACCCAAGGTAAGGGAGTTATGCACCTGGGAGCAATTTCTGAAGTCCACTGCATTGTCCCCTAGGGTGCCCGGTTGGTGTCCTGGCATGTCAGGTGGACCAGTGCACTACAAATGCTGGCTCCTCCCACAACCAAATGGCTTGGATTTGGCCATTTTTGAGATGGGCGTCCTTATTTTCCATTATCGGCGAAAACCAATGTCAGCCATCTCTAACGATGGCCATCTCTAAGATCGACCCAAATGTTGAGATTTATGCATCCCCGACTGTATTATCGAAACGAAAGATGGCCGCCCATCTTGTTTCGATAATACGGTCGGGGACGCCCCTTTGCAGGGCTGTCCTTAGAGATGGGCACCCATAAAGATGGGTGCCCCCGTTCGATTATGCCCCTCCACAGCACCCACACATATTAAATCTTCCACACCACTCAATGCTTGTTACAATGATTCCCAAATTGGCAAAACTGTAATGACCTAAGCAAACTTTCTGCAACCAGTCAAATGTCTGAAAGGTAGGGAATAAACTTTAAAGCCTATATGCATGTAGGGAGTGGAAATCCAAGGGAGATGAATATACTAGGGAGGAAGAGGCTGATAAGCACTGATCTTGAGAAGGACTTCGGGGTGGTAGTGTCTGAGGATCTCAAGGTGGTGAATCAATGTAACGAGGCAATGGCCACAGCCAGAAGGATGTTAGGATGCATAGAGGGAGGCATAATCAGCAAAAGAAAGGAAGTGTTAATGCCCTTGTACAAGCTGTTGGTACATGGCCTCACTTGGAGTACTGTGTTCAGTTTTAGAGGCCATAACTTGCTAAATACATTAAAAGACTTGAAGCAATTCAGAGGAAGGCAACAAAAATGGTATGAGGTTTATGCTAAAAGATATATGAGACTTGAAGACCTGAATATGAATACCCTAGAGATAAGGAGAGATAGGGGAGATATGATACAGATGTTTAAAACTGAAAGGTATTAATACACAAACAAATCTTTTCAAGAGACAGGGGGACTGTAGAACTAGAGGACATGAATTGAGGTTGACTTAGGAGTAACATCAGGAAATACTTTTTCACAGAGAGGCTAATGGCATGGTGTTCTGATATTGTGGTATCATATATAACTACCTATAAGTGAGAAGCATGATGACAACTTGCTGACTGTCTTGATTGTGATGCTAGTGTTCAATCATAAAGAAGTGTAACCTGCACAGAGTGGCAGGTTTGGCTCTGGTCAACTCGGGCAGACTGGGTGGACTGTGTAGGTCTTTATCTGCCATTATTTACGATGTTACAGTGTAATTAATAGCTGTGGTGATACTGGCATTTAGGTGGTTTCTTTGAGAAGGGTTATTGTACATTTACAGTTATTCAGTGCATTTTTTAAACCAAAGAACTGTTCAGGCAGTCAAATACTATTACATTATTAGAATTAATATTTATTTTATGGCCTTCAGAAGGATGAAAGATTGGTTTAACCTTACTGGTTTTGAAGAAGTAATAGGCAGGTGAATTAGATGGCCTTAAGAACCTAAGGAGCCCTTTTACTAAGCTGCATAGGCGCGTATGTGCATCCTATGTGCGTCAATTTGGAGTTACCACCCAGCTACTGCATGGCCTGGGCAGTAATTTCAGTTTATATGTGCATCCGCTGTGCGCATCGGAAAATAATTTTTATTTTCCTTTGCGTGGCGGAAACTGGGCAGTAATCGTCATTCTACACGCATAGACGATTACTGCACAGTTACCGTGTGAGACCTTACTGCTAAGTCACAGTGCTGCGTATGTCTAGTAGCGCTATAGAAATGATAAGTAGTAGTAGTAGTAGTAGTCAATGGGTGGCGGTAAGGTTTCAGACCCAAAATGGACGTGCGCCAATTTTTATTTTGCCGCACGTACATTTTTGGCAAAAATAATAAAAGACCTTTTTTACATGCACGCTGAAAAATGGATCTGAATGCACCCAAAACACACACCTACACTAGCACAGCCCATTTTTCAGCGCACCTTAGTAAAAGGACCCCTAAGACTATATGAACTGCCATTCTAGGTCAGACCAAAGGTGCATCTAGCCAAGCATTGTGTTTCTAATGATGGTTTCTTCAGGTCACAAATACCTGGCAGGATCCCAAAAAGTGGAAAGATTCCATGCTAGTTACCCTCATGGTCAAGTAGTGACTTTCTCAGGTCTACCTTAGTATCAGTTTATGGACTGTCCTTCCAGGAATTTGTTCCAACCATTTTTAAACCCAGCTATACTAACTGCTGCTATCACATCCTCCAGCAATGCATTTCAGTGCTTTGCTATGTGTTGAGTACAAAATAGTTTTCTATTTTTTTTAAATGTACAAATTCAGTCTCTGATAAGTGCACCCTTCCATCATTTTTGTTGCTCTTATAGACGCCTCTCTGACTTATCCTCATGCTAATTTAAAGTGCCCTTCTTTAATAGTTTAGCACTCCATCTGCCTTCTGATGTGATGCTCTTAATGGAAGTGACAGATAAAATAATGAGACTCTCTTGTGAATTGATTAAGTTCTGCATATTTTAATACACACTTAAGTTTTCTTAACTGGGATATAACTGGGAATATAATTTATTTTTATAGGTAGTTTAATAGAGCAAAATGGTTCCAGAGGAGTCAATAAAAGGTGTGAAAAGTACCTCCTTAGGGTTTTACTATGAACACTTGTTGTTCAGACCAGGTAATGCCACTTCAACAGCCTGAGAAAGATGTTTAAAACATTTTCTTATGGCTTTTGAAAAAAAACATTGTGCAAATTTTGCAATATGATCAAATATAATTCCATGTCCAACTCAAAATTACAATAATTTTGTGTGAATCTATCTATCTATCTATCTATCTATCTATCTATCTATCTATCTATCTATCTATCTACAGTGGTGGAAATAAGTATTTGATCCCTTGCTGATTTTGTAAGTTTGCCCACTGACAAAGACATGAGCAGCCCATAATTGAAGGGTAGGTTATTAGTAACAGTGAGAGATAGCACATCACAAATTAAATCCGGAAAATCACATTGTGGAAAGTATATGAATTTATTTGCATTCTGCAGAGGGAAATAAGTATTTAATCCCTCTGGCAAACAAGACCTAATACTTGGTGGCAAAACCCTTGTTGGCAAGCACAGCGGTCAGACGTCTTCTGTAGTTGATGATGAGGTTTGCACACATGTCAGGAGGAATTTTGGTCCACTCCTCTTTGCAGATCATCTCTAAATCATTAAGAGTTCTGGGCTGTCGCTTGGCAACTCGCAGCTTCAGCTCCCTCCATAAGTTTTCAATGGGATTAAGGTCTGGAGACTGGCTAGGCCACTCCATGACCCTAATGTGCTTCTTCCTGAGCCACTCCTTTGTTGCCTTGGCTGTATGTTTTGGGTCATTGTCGTGCTGGAAGACCCAGCCACGACCCATTTTTAAGGCCCTGGCGGAGGGAAGGAGGTTGTCACTCAGAATTGTACGGTACATGGCCCCATCCATTCTCCCATTGATGCGGTGAAGTAGTCCTGTGCCCTTAGCAGAGAAACACCCCCAAAACTTTTTATTGAAAAGATTACACAACCACCTCCAAAACACTTGTCCTACTTGACTATCTAGTCCTGCCTAATGGTTGGGCCGGCATCGAGAGCATGATCAATTGAAAATTTGCAGTGGTGGTCTTTTGACTACCAGCTATAGGATTTCAGATAATTTTAGGCTTATTTCAGGAGCCCAACTTAGGGGTCTTTTTATTAAGCTGCGGGAAAAAGAGCCCTGCACTGGCAGTAGGGGCCGTTTTTCCCATGCACCAGGGCCCTTTTTCCCGCAGCCAGTAAAACCCGGAAAAAAATGGCCACACGGTGAGATAACTCTCACCACCTGGCCATGCGGAGGGGAGCACTTACCGCCACCCATTGAGGTGGCAATAAGGGCTCCGACACTAACCCAGTGGTAACCGGGCAGCACTGATTACCACTAGGTTACCACCACACTAGGCATTTCAAGGGGGTTTTTTCCCCTGGAAAATGGTGCACCACATCGGGCCAGCGGTAGTCCCAAAAGAGCAAGCAGTAAGTCCGCATTGGGCTTACCACTGCTCTATAAAAGGGACCCTAGATTAGTTAAGTTTTAACCAATCGGGGGCTAGTTACTAAGCTGTGGGAAAGTCTCACATTTTGCCACAGCTTTATTTACCACGGGAGTCACTCACTTGTGGTAACCCAGTGCTACAGGTTAGTGACTCCCACAATAAATGAATAATGAAACTTGTGATCGACCTCCCAAGTTGTGAGACTATTGCTAGGGGGTCAACCAGTGTCATTTTGAACCTAGCACTGGAGCAGGCATGAGAGACTGGGATCATTCCTGTCCTTATGTTTATGTTTAAGCTTATTTAGACCTGCTATACCGCCTAACCTAACTGGCAGATGCAAGCGGTTTACAGAGTAAAACCAATAATACAAAATTTTTGAAAGGAACTACAAAATCATGATAGGAAATAGCTACATTCACACCAAGAGTAATCAGCACAGACTCAACCAAAAGAAAAAAAGGAGAGGATAAATGGAGAAGGAGAGGGGGACATTGGGGGGGGGGGGGATGCAGACTAATGGATGGTCAGCTCTCAGAGTGACTATCTTAAATTATACCAAAGGCTTGCTGAAAAAGACAGGTTTACACAGTATTTTTAAACTTTTTGAAGGACAAGTCAACTAGAATCACCAGGGGTAGCAAATTCTATAGTGAGGGAGCAGCAAAGAAAAAAGCATGATGTCTAGTAGATTCTAATTGGGTGGCACATGGACTAGGGAGCACTAAACGATAGTCGTAAATAGAACGGAGTAGGCAGACAGGTAAGTAAGGAATGGTGAAGGCTGCTAAATATGATGGCTGACCGAGATGGAAGGCCTTAAAAGTAAGAGCAAGAAGTTTAAAAAGTATGCGTTTTTCAACTCGGAGTCAGTGAGGGAACCTCCTAGTAGGTATCTAAAAGACTTTTGATAATCACAACAGAATCTCAAAGATCCATCTTTTTTTAATCACCATTGCTGGCAAAGCCCATGGATTATTACTCTTCCATAAAATTTCTTTATTCACCAATTCATGTACTTGTCCTTGAATTCATTAAAAATGTGTAGTTATACTCTTTTGTAAGGTAATTTGATTGGTGTTGCATTTCCTGAATTAATTTCCTGAAGTACTAGTGATGTATATCCAATATCATTATTGTCAACAGAAAATACTGATTTATGTTTCAATAATAGAGTTTTCAGTTTTGTGATCTATCCAACAGTTAACAGATCCTGATCAAATTTTACTGATGGTATCTCTTCCAAGTTTTGTCCTTTAATATTATCATTTTTAATTGCATGACACTGATTTAGATGTACTGATCATAATTCATTCAGACACATGATTTCAGCCAGTTTATATAATTCTGCTATCTTAGGGGCCCTTTTACTAAGCCGCGTAAGTGTCTATAAGTGCCCACCGACATCGCAGGAGAGCAATGAGACACCTAAGGGAGCACTGCAGGGAACTTCATATAAATCCTCCCAGGCACACATCTCAACATTGCTGCTTTATGCTGTCTACTGAGACCTCCAAAACCCACTCAAAACCCATTGCCCCCAACTGTAAACAACTACAGTAGCCCCTATGGGTGAATAGGGGTACCTATATGTGGGTACAGTAGGCTTTTGGTGAGTTTGGAAGGTCACAGTTTTCACCACAAATATGACAGGTAAAGGGAGATAGGGGCCTGAGTCTTTAAGCTGGCCTCTTCTGTCATATGGCTCTAAGCTAGGCTTTCTTGCTTGCACACCACTGATGTTCAGAATATGATTTATTCCCTCATCACTGTGAGTGGTGGGATTCCTAGATCTCCCAACCTCACCTAGTAAGACAGGTATGCAGATTATTTAATGCTGGTCACTATACCTGAGCACCAAATGCAGATTCCAGCACACAACCTTGAGATACGGAGCTCTAGAACAACTATCTTCTACACCAGGCCAGCTTCTGACAAGACAGGACAATTCCAGTGAAAATCCACCTAGACAGAAGAATGCTGAAATCCCACGAAGGATAAAATCAATGAAAACACAGTGGAAAGTATACCATGAACTCAAGAGACCAGGAGAGAATCCTTGATTCTCAAACAGATTTATTGTCCAAAGACTCAACACAGTTACTGTGTTTTAGCCTCAGGCCCAGGGGCGAAGCCAGACAAACAGATTTTGAGTAGGCCTAGGCAAGAAGTGGGTGGGCACCAAGTGTTCTCTCCCCCTCCCCTCAACCACCACCCAAAAAATATCTCAGCTGGTGAAAGAACGCTTCTTTCCATCTTGGCAGTCTGCAGCAGGCATGCACTGAAAACTGAGCATGCGCAGGTGCCGTTATTGTGGAGAGTAGCGTTTTCGTTACCATCAGGGGGAAGTCTTCAGCTGGCGGAGCTTGGGATCCCCACCAGCTACCACTAAACGTGTGCTACTGTTGGGTGGGCCACTGCTCAGGCCTGCTTCAGGAGTCTTTTCAGTTAAATACTGGTCTTCAATAGTAAATGCACCTAGGAAAATGGTGCAGTAAAATGGTCTTGAAAAAAGACTGTTCTTAAATGCAGTAGATAGCACTAAGTCCATGTGCAAGTGCTATCTACTGCACTCACTTGCACATAGACTTAGTGCTATCTACTGCTATCTCCTGGTCTCTTGAGTTCATGGTCTACTTCCCACTGTCTTTTCATTGAAGGCAGCACAATTACCAGTTCAACCCCTCCCCCAGGTCTGTTAGCCTAAGTCCCCACTCCAATTAAGCTTGATGTAATTAGCCTCTGGCTTTAGCTATAGTGTAACAAAGCACTTAGCCTTTCAAAGTTCCATAGAAACCTATGGAAATTTGGAAGGCTAAGTGCTTTGAAAATATGCCTCATTGTCACATTGATGCTAAAACTATTCAGGGATTTTGTTATTCCCTGTCTTGGTCCCAGAACTTCAATCTCTATTAACAATGCAAGATCCATAGCAGAAAACATGGAAGTGGCCTGGAACAAGATACAAAAGGATTTAGTGTTAGGTAGGGCAGTAGGCTCATTTTCAATCCATGTGTTTGAATGCATGATTGTCTCCCCTTTGGGAACTGTCCTGAAAAAAAGAGCCCGATTCATTCTGGTTAATCCACAATCAATCATACACAGGGGAAGCGGTCATTGGGTCAAATTTAATTTCCCCCGAGCTCTGATGTGTCCAGAATGTTTGGCCAGGCAATTAGCCTGCAAGGTGCTTGGACGTAGAGAAAATGTTAACAAAGGCCAATACAGAGTCTGTGAGTTCTGATAATATAACCATAATACAGCATTTCAAAAGATGCCAACAGTGTCCCTCGATCAATCACCTCTGAAAGGGAAAAATCCAAAATAGCTGACAAATTGTTTAAATCCACATCTTCTTGTTGAGATTGATCCTCAATCACAGGAGCGTCCCTCATTTGTCTTGAAGAAACAGGAATATAGTAAACCTTATTCAAAGATGGCATGGAAAAAGATGAATATTTCAAAATTTCATTAAGATACTTTTTAAAGAATTCTATAGGGGACAGTCCTGGTGATCTAGGAAAATTCAAAATCTGAAGGTTTAATCTCCTGTTGAAATTCTCAACCTGCTCCAAGTTTCTATGTATAAACAAGTTATCCTTCAGAACTAAAGGAACTGATGGCTTAAGTTCTTTGATGTCTCCTTCAGTCTGCTGAGGTGATCTTGAGTGAGTATTTCTGCTTATTTAATTCCAACAAAGTGAAAAGAACATCTGCTTTTTTGATCAATGTTGCTGTATCTTGAGCAGTCTTCACCACAGTCACAGAGAGCACCTGTAAGGTCCTCCTGATGCCTTCCAGGGTCACCATCGATTCTTTCAAGGAAGCTAGGTCTAATTTCGCTCCTTGTTACTGAAGTTCAGCAATCACCTTGTCTGGTCTTGCACCACCAACAGAGATCCCTGGAGCTTCTCCTTCTGTGTGAGAGAGAACTCAGCCACAGCCCAGCTACTAGCAGGGCATGGTGTTAACCACAAAAAGTGTGGGTGCTCCTCCAGCCAGACTCACTGCAGGATCTCCAACTCCAGCTCCATCATGTGGAGTGCACAAGGCAAAGCATTCCAGCATCAATTGTGCTGGGGAAAAGGTGTGGGCTGGTGGTGACTGAAGCCTCACAACTCCCTTCCTTTTGGTGTGTGAAATAACTCAAGGAAAACAGAACAAAGAAAACCAAATATCCAGCAAGACTCCAAAACAGAAAGTTACTGTGCTGCACTCAATCCACCATCTTGCCACGCCCCCCAGCAGCTTTGATATATATGTAGATTACTTTCCTCTGGACTAGAAAAACAAGTTCATCCAGATATGACTAGTTAGATCTGGGAACTCTTCCTCTGAGTGAAAAACTGGGTCTGAGGTTTTATTTGGCTGTATTTTAAACTGCAAATTGGTAAAGTGGCATAATCAGCAGGATAGAATTGGCAGAATTTTGAGCAACGTTTGGAGTTCAAAATCCAGGAAATTATGTCATTAAGGAGAAAAATTTGCATAGAAGACCTATGTATATATACCTGCAGATTCTATATAGTATGACTAGAATTGTACGCGCAAATCTAGGCATATTCTGATTTGTGCCCACAATTCAATTTAACAACCCAATCAGTGCTGATAATTGGATGTTAACAAGCGATTATCAGCACTAATTGGTACTAATTAGAATTTGCATACACTACTCACTAAGGGGCTCATTTTCAAAAGTGAAAAATGGTTAAAAAGTGTCATAAAGCAACATTTGAACAAGAATCCTCTCAAAATGTCCAAATTGGTATTTTTGAAACCTATTTTGCAAATATTCATCTATGAAATTCATCTGCACTGTACCCAAATCCCAAGGAGGCATGTTGGGGGCATTTTAAAAGTGGGATTAGGGAGGGTTTAGGGTATTGTCTAAAACTTGGATGTTTTACAGCCATAATGGAACAAATCAAAAATGTTCAGGGCTAAATCTGTTTTGAGAATGAATAAGACACAAAAAGGTGCCCTAAATGACTAGATGACAACCAGGATGAACAGGATGAACAGATGGATGCAGAAATGTTAAAGGAAATTAGGGACGCAAACAAACTGGGCAACACAATAATAATGGGTGATTTCAATTACCCCGATATTGACTGGGTAAATGTAACATCGGGGCATGCTAGGAAGGTAAAATTCCTTGATGAAATCAAGGACAGCTTTATGGAGCACCTGGTACAGGAGCCGACGAGAGAAGGAAAAATTCTAGACCTAGTCCTTAGTGGAGTGCATGATCTGGTGCGGGAGGTAATAGTGCTGGGCCGCTTGATACAGTGATCATAATATGATTGGATTTGATATTAGCTTTGAAGTAAGTATACATAGAGGGGCATAATTGAACGAAAACGCCTATCTCCATGGGCGTTTATCTCCAAGAACGGGTCCGTGAAGGGGCGGACCGAACCGTATTTTGGGAAAAAATAGACGCCCATGTTTTATTCAACAATGTGTGAGCTGGGCGTTTTTGTTTTTCAGCGATAATGGAAAATGAAAGCGCCCAGCTCAAAAACGAATAAATCCAAGGCATTTGTTCGTGGGAGGGGCCAGGATTCGTAGTGCACTGGTCTCCCTCACATGCCAGGACACCAACCGGGCACCCTAGGGGGCACTTTTACAAAAACAAAAAAAAGGTAAAAGAGCTCCCAGGTGCATAGCACCCTTCCCTTGTGTGTTGAGACCCCCATATCCCCCTCAAAACCCACTGCCCACAAGTCTACACCATTACTATAGCCCTAAGGGGTGAAGGGGGGCACCTACATGTGGGTACAGTGGGTTTGGGGGGGTTGGACGACTAATAAGCATTAAGCAGCACAATTGTAACAGGTAGGGGGGGATGGGCCTGGGTCCACCTGCCTGAAGTCCACTGCACCCCCTAACAACTGCTCCAGTGACCTGCATACTGCTGTCAGGAAGCTGGGTATGACATTTGAGGGTGAAAATAAAAAGTTGAGAAACTTCATTTTTTGTGGTGGGAGGGGGTTAGTGACCACTGGGGGAGTCAGGGGAGGTCATCCCCGATTCCCTCCAGTGGTCATCTGGTCATTTAGGGCACTTTTTGGGGCCTTATTCATGAAAAAACAGGGTCCAGGAAAAGTGTCCTAAATTCTAGCTAAAAACGCATACTTTTTTCCCATTATCGGTGAAATGCGCCCATCTCTGTTCGGCAGATAACCACGCCCCAGTTCCGCCTTCGCCACACCTCTGACACGCCCCCATCAACTTTGTCCGCATCCGCGACGGATTGCAGTTGAAAACGTCCAAAATCGGCTTTCGATTATACCGCTTTATTCGTTTTTGTGAGATAAACGTCCATCTCCCGATTTAGGTCGGAACTTGGGCGTTTTTCTCATTCGATTATAAGCAGGTTTGGGAATCAAATACATTAGTGTTTAACTTTAAAAAAGCAGACTATGATAAAATGAGAAGAACAGTGAAAAAAAACTTAGAGGAGCGACTGTGAGGGTCAAAAATTTACATCAGGGTGGCCAATGTAACACCGATTTTTTAAAAAGGTTCCAGAGGAGATCTGGGAAATTATAGACCAGTGAGTCTGACGTCGGTGCCGGGCAAAATGGTAGAGACTATTATTAAGAACAAAATTACAGAGCATATTCAAAAGCATGGATTAATGAGACAAAGTCAACATGGATTTAGTGAAGGGAAATCTTGCCTCACCAATCTACTACATTTCTTTGAAGGTGTGAACAAACATGTGGATAAAGGTGAGCTGGTTGATGTGTATCTGGATTTTCAGAAGGTATTTGACAAAATACCTCATGAAAGACTCCAGAGGAAATTGGAGAGTCATGGGATAGGAGGTAGTGTTCTATTGTGGATTAAAAAAACTGGTTAAAAGATAGAAAACTCAACACAACGCTGTGTTTCGGCCCAAACGCCCTGTATCAGGAGTCTTCTTGATAATTGGATTTCAAAATCTTCAGAATTGATATATTTCAAAATGAGACAGTCAGATGGTCTTGAGAAAGACCTTTGTGATGGACAATACGAGCCTTCAATCTGGCAGGCAAAACATACGATATAACCGAAACCGCGCCTCCAACATGCCCTCTTGTGATCTGGACACACTACAGACAAGCCACATAGAAAAATATCTTAAAAATGGGTTTTGAAAATATCGATTTGGATGTTCATCAGCTGCTTTGTGCTGCTTTTTGGCCATTTTTCGGTTTCAAAAATAAGCCCCATGATCACTTAATGGCTTTTTACAAAGCATTACTGAATAGCAGACTTAATCCCTTATGCTAATGCTTATTGCTGGGTTTAAATGCAGGTTTATAAATCTGTTGAGTAATAGTGTAACTGAGAATGAATGAATGACTCTGATACAGAAGATGGGAGGGGGTAGGGGAAGTGGCAAGGAGATTTCTGGAATTCACGAGGGGTAAAGTTAATGGTCCACTAGGAGACTTTCTCCTCCATATAAACCAAATGCTAAATCAACCAGGGACCCACTGCGTTGTGCAGCACAGCAGGAACATAGGAGCAACGGATATGTTTTCAATGCAGCTCTATGAAAGAACAAACAAGGAACCCAGAAGTAAAAGATGTAAGACTGCATTTCCTTCTTTCATGATTTTCTTGTTTAGATTTGTTTGCTGAAGGTGATGGTACATATTTTCAACAAGGAAGGTTTAAAAAAAACACAGAACCAAAGAGGACTATTTCATAAATAGGCACCTAGTTTAGGAAGGCAACTAGAGTCTTACTTAGGCATTATTTTATGAAGACATGTGAGGCACCTAGTATAGAAATCGCAGCTATTTTGCAGGTGAAGACTCTTAAAATGTCTACTCCTGAACTTTGCAAATAGGGCCATAGATTATTGTGTTTTATCATCTATGCATAAACTTGCAGACTCCTCCCACATTCTGTCCAAGTACAGCTTGCTACTATGTGGGATTCTGCCAGGTACTTGTAACCTGGATTGGCTACTGTTGGAAGCAGGATACTGGGCTAGATGGACCATTGGCCTGACCCAGTACTGCAATTCATATGTTTTTATGTCCACTGGCAAAATCTATTTACCCCAGTTGTGTTTTTTTTACCAGAGCTCATTTGCATGTATAAAAACCTACCTGTTTAAAAAGGCACATCCTACCGACCCAACATAAGTGCCTGAACTCTGCAAAACAGCAAAACCACAGCTCGTAATGGACACCACATAACCCTTTCTCTCTTCTATCCCCACTGTGTCCGAAACTCATGAACCTTCTTCGACCACATCACCTTGTATTTGTTTCTCTACCGGACTTGGCGAACGTCTTTACGATACTATGTAAGCCACATTGAGCCTGCAAATAAGTGGGAAAATGTGGGATACAAATGTAATAAATAAATAAACACTTTACAAATGAAAATAATTTATAAAATTACCCTCCACATAGCCGAACAACAGCAGACTACCCAAAGAAAACTATTTCACCAGTCCTACAAAAAGCAATAAAAGAAGGTAATCTTATTGGACATACCTAGCGTATTCAGACTACAGCTACTTTTCCCAGGTACTATCATCAGTTTCTAACTGTGTATGGTTATGAACTGCTTCTTACGGAACAAATACAGTTATGTATCATTTCTGTATCTGATTTTTGATGAAACACAGCTGCACCGCTGTTTCAGGAACCCAATAAGGTACAATAACAGACACAGAATGAAAGACATTCTGCGCTCTACACAAGCTGATTTATTCCTGCTTTTACCCTGTTGATTTATAGTTTAGATTGTCCAAAAGGATCAATGGTACAAGCAACAGGGCCAAAACAAGACAAGATCAGCCTGTTTGCTGAATCTGGGGTGTGTTAGCAAGCCAACCTATGCCTGAGGGAAAACACACTGAATCACGAAGAGAACAGTTTGTACATATTAAGGTTGGAAATTGCATTCCTGTTGTTTGATTGATTTTATGGCTAAACAAGGGGTCCTTTTACTATGCTGCAGTAAGCACTAATACATGCTTAGCAAAGGTTAAAATCCACTACTATGAGGCGCAGTCAGGTGTCCCGCGGTAGTTTTCAGATCGGCACACACTTCACACACACTAAAAAATAGAAATTATTTTTTAGTGCTAGGGGCGTGTTTGGGGGTGGAGAGTAAGCGTGCCCAGCTCTAATTGGTTGGCACAGCTGCATCGCCAATCACTAACCAATTAGAGCATGATTAGCACATGAGCCCTTACTGCCTAGTAAAACAGGCAGAGGCAAGGGCTCAGGCGCTAATGGCCATACGTTAATTGGGGAATTAATGCGTGGTCAATAATGGGTTAAATAGAAAATGCAGCTATTTTACTACCATGCTAAAAGTGACCTCAGCATGCTGGAAATCCACCCGCTAGTCATGTCACCAGCCACCTTTGAGCGTGGCTTAATAAAAAGACCCCCAAGTGAGGATGATAATGTTTCACATATTTGAATTTTTAAAATTGTCCGCTAGACTGTGTTGGGTAAATTTGTGAGCATTGGGTTTAGTCACTTGTCAAGTTAAAGACTGAAGCATGCACTTTACTGACATACATATCTTACATTAAACATTTTACTATGCATGAATCTTACTTAAAAAAATCAACTGCAAGAAATTGTATATATATATATATATATAT
The DNA here is from genome assembly GCF_901765095.1 of Microcaecilia unicolor. NCBI lineage: Eukaryota > Metazoa > Chordata > Amphibia > Gymnophiona > Siphonopidae > Microcaecilia > Microcaecilia unicolor. Next base: position 342,764,730 of record NC_044033.1, read on the forward strand.
ATATATATATATATATATATATATATATATATATATATATATATATATACAGTGGTGGAAATAAGTATTTGATCCCTTGCTGATTTTGTAAGTTTGCCCACTGACAAAGACATGAGCAGCCCATAATTGAAGGGTAGGTTATTGGTAACAGTGAGAGATAGCACATCACAAATTAAATCCGGAAAATCACATTGTGGAAAGTATATGAATTTATTTGCATTCTGCAGAGGGAAATAAGTATTTGATCCCCCACCAACCAGTAAGAGATCTGGCCCCTACAGACCAGGTAGATGCTCCAAATCAACTCGTTACCTGCATGACAGACAGCTGTCGGCAATGGTCACCTGTATGAAAGACACCTGTCCACAGACTCAGTGAATCAGTCAGACTCTAACCTCTACAAAATGGCCAAGAGCAAGGAGCTGTCTAAGGATGTCAGGGACAAGATCATACACCTGCACAAGGCTGGAATGGGCTACAAAACCATCAGTAAGACGCTGGGCGAGAAGGAGACAACTGTTGGTGCCATAGTAAGAAAATGGAAGAAGTACAAAATGACTGTCAATCGACAAAGATCTGGGGCTCCACGCAAAATCTCACCTCGTGGGGTATCCTTGATCATGAGGAAGGTTAGAAATCAGCCTACAACTACAAGGGGGGAACTTGTCAATGATCTCAAGGCAGCTGGGACCACTGTCACCACGAAAACCATTGGTAACACATTACGACATAACGGATTGCAATCCTGCAGTGCCCGCAAGGTCCCCCTGCTCCGGAAGGCACATGTGACGGCCCGTCTGAAGTTTGCCAGTGAACACCTGGATGATGCCGAGAGTGATTGGGAGAAGGTGCTGTGGTCAGATGAGACAAAAATTGAGCTCTTTGGCATGAACTCAACTCGCCGTGTTTGGAGGAAGAGAAATGCTGCCTATGACCCAAAGAACACCGTCCCCACTGTCAAGCATGGAGGTGGAAATGTTATGTTTTGGGGGTGTTTCTCTGCTAAGGGCACAGGACTACTTCACTGCATCAATGGGAGAATGGATGGGGCCATGTACCGTACAATTCTGAGTGACAACCTCCTTCCCTCCGCCAGGGCCTTAAAAATGGGTCGTGGCTGGGTCTTCCAGCACGACAATGACCCAAAACATACAGCCAAGGCAACAAAGGAGTGGCTCAGGAAGAAGCACATTAGGGTCATGGAGTGGCCTAGCCAGTCACCAGACCTTAATCCCATTGAAAACTTATGGAGGGAGCTGAAGCTGCGAGTTGCCAAGCGACAGCCCAGAACTCTTAATGATTTAGAGATGATCTGCAAAGAGGAGTGGACCAAAATTCCTCCTGACATGTGTGCAAACCTCATCATCAACTACAGAAGACGTCTGACCGCTGTGCTTGCCAACAAGGGTTTTGCCACCAAGTATTAGGTCTTGTTTGCCAGAGGGATTAAATACTTATTTCCCTCTGCAGAATGCAAATAAATTCATATACTTTCCACAATGTGATTTTCCGGATTTAATTTGTGATGTGCTATCTCTCACTGTTACCAATAACCTACCCTTCAATTATGGGCTGCTCATGTCTTTGTCAGTGGGCAAACTTACAAAATCAGCAAGGGATCAAATACTTATTTCCACCACTGTATCTCCCTGGTAGCAACTTTCAAACAGGGTGCAGAAGTATAAAATCTGAAGTTACTTTTTACCTGCATAATTTATAACAATTTTCAATTAGGGGAATTTCTACGTGGAAAGGCACAACAATGTGGCATGTGTCATTCACTGCAAACTTTGTAAACATTACTACATATTGTACAGGAAAAGCATTGGGATCATAAAGATTCCTCTGTGAACAACACAATATCTACTGATGTAAACTTCATGCAGGAAAAGAAGAAGGCACTTAACTTAATGTGGACGATCCCAACGGGGACCTGCTTCACCCAAGCTTCATCAGGGGATATGCACATGAAATTTACACCAGTAGATGTTGTGTTGCTTACAGAGGAATCTTCATAATTATAAGATACATTGCACATATGAATGATAAAAGATAAAAATTCAATAAATGATAAAAGATAAACATTTAATGAAGAGGACTGGTTTGGAGTGTTTTTTTAAGCCAATGATAGAAAACTGCTGGATGTAGTTGGGGATATTGAGGGCCCCTTTTATGAAGCTGGAGCAAAACGGGGTCTGTGCTGGCATCAGTGCGTGTTTTTGATGCGCGCCGAGGCCCCCTTTTACCACAGAAGTTAAAAGGCAGGTCATTGTTTTTTTCAGGAAATGGCCATGTGGCAAGTGAAGCACTTGCCGCACAACCATTTTCGGGGGGGGGGGGGGGGGGGAGCCCTTACCGCCACTCACTGAGGTGGTGGTAAGGGCTCCCAGGCTAACCCGGCGGTAACCAGACAGCACGTGGCACTGCCCGATTATCGCCGGGTACACATCGGTGCTACAAAATAAAAATATTTTTGTAGCACTGGATATGACATGCTCTGGGGGTGGGAACTACAGCTGGGCTGCTGCAGTAGTCTGGTGGTACTTACCTTTTAGCCAGCGGTAAGCTCACATTGGGCTTACTGCCACTTTTCTAAATGGACACCTGAGTGAATTCCTCATTCTACTAAGAACTTTTTCCAGTGGGAACAGAGGCTTTTTCCTCCAAACAAAATAGATTCAAATTTAATGGAAGTATATTGACTCCTCAGTGAAGATAATTAGCCATTCCACTAATTTTTTTAATTGAGTGTATGCTATTTTTTGGGTGGAATATATATTCTCCATTTGTGAAATATATTTGATATCTTAATTAATGTTCAATAATAAGTATGAGAAGTTGCTATATACGGTCAAAACAGGGATACAATTTTTATGGATGTGTAAAACCATGTCCCTAATTCAACTGCTTTTCACAAAATGCTTTCCCTCCTTTGAATGGAATGATGCAATCTTTTCTGGTATGTATTCCTTTTGAATGTGTTAACCAGTACAATTGCTCTTTTTATTTTTGTAAAATTTGTCAACTTGTTTTGGTCTACAAAATTTTACCATCTTCTGTATTGTACTGAGTGATTACGTTTTTATATTTGTCTATAGAGATAGCCCTAAAATGAAAGAATGGAGTATGAGTAGCTAGTGGAAAGCTGCATGACTGCTGAGTTTTGAATCTCTCGTTCATGCCTTCATTAAAGACCTTATTGTTGATGATAAATTAGACATACTCTCCTGGATTCTATGTATAGCACTCAAAATCATGCATGGAAATTTTGGTGCCCGCCCAATTTCCGCATGCAATTTAATTAAATAAGAATAGTTGGGTGCTAATAATCAATTATCAATTCTAACTGGCAACAATTAGAATTTATGCATGCATCTTGCATGGCATATTCTATAAAGATGTGCACGCAGTGTTACAAAATATGCCTGATCTGTGCCTAATTTAGGTGCGGGGATTTACACAAGGTTTCAGTTGATGTAAATACTTGCGCCTAAAGTTAGGTATGGATCCTGGTGCTAGGCGCTAGTCTATAAACGGCACTCAACTCAGAATGCCGTTTATAGAATAGCACTTAGCACTTATTTTTTCAGTGTCATATATAGAATTTGGTCCACTATCAGGCTCATTTTTGAAAGAGAAGGACACCCATCTTTCGACACAAATTGGAAGATGGACGTCCTTCTCACAGGGTCGTCCAAATCGGTATAATCGAAAGCCAATTATGGACGTCTCCAACTGCTTTCCATCGCAGGGATGGCCAAAATTCAAGGGGGCGTATCAGAGGCATAGCAAAGGCGGGACTTGGGCGTGCCTAACACTAGGACGTCCTTGACCCATAATGGAAAAAAAGGAGCACTTGGATGACTTTATCTGGTCATGTTTTTCTAATGACCAAGGTACAAAAAGGTGCCTGAAATGACCAGGCGACCACCGGAGGGAATTGGGGATGACCTCCCATTACTCCCCCAGTGGTCATTAACCCCCTCCCACCCTCAAAAAATATCTTTCAAAATATTTTTTGCCAGCCTCTATGCCAGCCTCAGATGTCATACTTAGGTCCATGACAGCAGTATGCAGGTCCCTGGAGCAATTTTAGTGGGTGAGTGCACTTCAGACAGGCGAACCCAGGCCCATCCCCCCTACCTGTTACGTTTGTGGAGGAAACAGCGAGCCCTTCAAAACCCACCAGAAACCCACTGTAAGGGCTATGATAGTGGTGTACAGTTGTGGGTAGTGGGTTTTAGGGGGGGTTGGGGGGCTCAGCATACAAGATAAGGGAGCTATGTACCTGGGAGCAATTTGTGAAGTCCACTGCAGTGCCCCCTAGGGTGCTGGTTGGTGTCCTGGCATGTCAGGGGGACCAGTGCACTACAAATGCTGGCTCCTCCCATGACCAAAGGGCCTGCATTTGGTTGTTTCTGAGATGGACATCCTTGGTTTCCATTATCGCCGAAAATCAGAAACGACCAAGTCTAGGGACGACCATCTCTAAGGATGACCAAAATTTCAAGATTTGGACGTACCTAACCATATTATCAAAACAAAAGATGGACATCCATCTTGTTTCGATAATGCGGGTTTCCCCGCCCCTGGATCGGGACGTTTTGCAAGGACTTCCTCATCAAAACTTGGATGTCCCTTTCGATTATATTCCTCCACGCCTCCACCTAACATACACCTCCCCACCATTACACATATATCACTCTGCTTCATGTCCAGATAAAAGGGGCAGAGGTCTTGCAAGCATTGTTTCCAAAATGACTTTCTATCTCTTTAAGAGATCTCTCTTCTCACAGTCCGGCTAAGACCCTTGCTTTATAATTGCACAGTCTATAGATTTTAGCAAACCAGAAAAGAGGTACTAATTGCCCCGTTTACTAAGCTGCGCTAGATGCACATTAGTGCTTTTAGTGTGCGCTAACCATTAGCGCGTGCTAACTGTGTAGGCACCCACAATATTCCTATGGGCGCTTACACAGTTAGCGTGCGCTAATTTTGTGCCCACGTTAAAAACGCTAGCGCACCTTAGTAAACAGAGCCCTAACTGTCTTGCAGCAACCAATAAGAACAACATCCAAGCAGACACTGTGAAGTCTAAAACAAGTCTTTATTCAAACAAGTCCCAACGTGCCCATGTTTCGCCAATAAAGCTGCATCAGGGATAAATATAAACAATTGGTAAAAGAATAAATAAATAAAATATATAAATATAAAATTGCAAAATCAAAATTAGACATCTGAAACTGAATTGATCACAAACATCTTCATAGTAATAATGTATAAAAAATGTATATAAAAAATCCAAAGATTTAAAATAATTATTATCAAATGAATAAAACATAATTAAATAATTAAATCAACATACATATGTGCAACATATTATACAATAAAAAGAATCAAAACCAACTTATGTACAAAGCAATATAAGTAATAAAACAAAAGAATATAAGCAATAAAAAAGACAACATTGGTCTCATATAAAGCACATACTTAACCAGGGTTTCACAAGATTTGCCCTGGTAAAAACTGTAGGCATCTAACCAGCTTATTTTCGAAGGAGATCGCCAGCCATCTTCCGACACAAATCGGGAGATGGCCGGCAATCTCCTGAAACCGGCCAAATCGGTATAATCGAAAGCTGATTTTGGCCGGCGCGAATTGCTTTCCATTGCGGAGCCAGCCAAACTTCAAGGGGGCGTTTTGGTAGGGTAGCGAAGGCGGGACGGGGGTGGGACAGGGGCATGCTTTGAGATGGCCCGCTTCGCCCGATAATGGAAAAAAGAAAGCCGGCCTTGATGAGCATTTCGCCAGCTTTACTTGGTCCCTTTTTTTTTCACGACCAAGCTTCAAAAAGGTGCCCCAACTGAACTGACCAAATGACCACCGGAGGGAATTGGGGATCACCTCCCATTACTCCTCAAGTGGTCACCAACCCCCTCCCACCCCCCCCCAAAAAAAACAACTTATTTGACAGCCTCTATGCCAGCCTCAAATGTCTTACCCAGCTCCCTGACAGCAGTATGCAGGTCCCTGGAGCAGTTTTTAGTGGGTGCAGTGCACTTCAGGCAGGTGGACCCAGGCCCATCTCCCCCCCCCCTACCTGTTACACTTGTGGTGGCAAATGGGAGCCCTCCAACCCCCCCCCCCCAAAAAAGCCACTGTATCCACATGTAGGTGCCCCCTTAACCCATAAGGGCTATGGTTGTGGTGTATAGTTGTGGGGGAGTGGGGTTTGGGGGGATTTGGGGGGCTCAGCACCCAAGGTAAGGGAGCTATGCACCTGGGAGTTTATTTTTATTTAATTTTTTAATTCTTAGAAGTGCCTCCTAGGGTGCCCGGTTGGTGTCCTGGCATGTCAGGGGGACCAGTGCACTACAAATGCAGGCTCCTCCCATGACCAAATGCCCGATGCCAGCCATCTCTGACATTTGGCTGTCCCCAACCGTATTATCGAAACGAAAGATGGCTGGCCATCTTTTTTGTTAATACGGTTCGGGACTGCTCTTTGCGGCAGGAGGAGGTTGTTGCTTGCAGGAGATGGCCATTCGTCTCACAGCATGCGCGTGATCCCTAGTTCAACAGCCTACATTACCTATACTCAATACTCACAGTCTAGTAATAGACACTCTCATATAGCTAGACAAAGAGCAAAGCCTTTCACGCAGAGCTAGGCATTAGCACAGTCAGACATGGCAGGGGAATACTACTCTTGTATGTCAGTGGCACTGGGTCACAAATGTAGGATATTCCAAGCCTTAGAAATTTGGCTATGTCACTAACGGGTAGCTTTAAGTCTATATGGTATGCTGATCCACTCCCTCACTTAATAAATGTGGGAGTGAAGGCTTTAAACTCATATTCAGTATGGCTAATTAAGCAATCACTATACCATCAATACATACAATAACAGTAAAATCTTTTAAAGTAAGGAGAATTATTATTTTATGACCAAACAGATGTCCTGGGTAAATATCTGCATATGAGAAGTCACGGTGTGAGTCCTCATAGTATTGGGCACCTGCATGTGACATACACATTTCCATCATATATCAAGATCCATTTAGCACAATCAGATTTAGTAAAGATCAAGGTGCACCTAGCATGATCGGAATCAGTAATGGGTACAATGATGCATGTGCTGTGTAACAAGCAAGAGATTAGGGACAACAGAATGAGCGATACCTGTTTCTTAAAGGGCACATGGGTGAGCGGCTTAACTAATTTTGCAGTAAGGTATCCATTGCACCGATTTCACTTAGACTCAAAGTCACACAGGACATGTAGGTTAGGCAAAGTTGCGCAGCATTTGGCGATGCTCTAATAACAGCCTTTCTGTCTTTTTTCTCGGGATGTCAGGATACAAAATAAGACACAAAGGGACATGCAGTCAACCAAGGTTGTACACAAAAGGCAAGAACAGTGGATCATTGCACATGCTTACTCAATATGTGAAAACTGCCTAGAGCTGGCTAGTAATACCTGGGATGCATTACAGTGCGTTATGCATTGCAGTGTGTTACAGTGCACACTTAAGTGATGAGCTGGAAGTGGTCGCAGCTGGGGGTAAGTTATAGTGGGGGACTGAGACAAGCAAGGTTTCACTGTCTCAGTCTGTAGCGGTGGGTCCTAGCCGGATAGTGTACACAGCAGTATGTCTCAGACCAAAGCAAGGTAAAAAATTGTCAAGTGCTTGTTGTCCCATGCTAGCAGTGGCATGGAGGATGTCTAAGGCTAAGGACAGTCCTCCTCTTGTACAGAGGGGGGCCAGAGTAACAGATGATCAACGGTGCCTACCTCAGACTTAGATGGAGTGGGGAGGTTGAAGGTTTCAAGAAAGAGACTCAACGGTTGCGAATGGGGAGGATGCTTTTACGGCAATCTCCAGAGAAATCTGGAATGTTAGCACCTAGGCATGTTGGCGGTACATGCCCCAGACAGAGCAGAAATTATACATCGTGACTACGGCAGAAATAGAGGGATCTGTGTGACTCAAGAAAGGCTAGGCCAACTTGCCCAAAATGCTCTAGATAGAAAGCGAGTTGTATATCTGATTGCTTATTACTGTAAGATGTATACAGGAATGAATTGCTTGCTACTGTGAATGTATTTACATACATATGTTGTAAAATGCTGCAGCCAAAATAAATTCCACTCTTTCGGATAACGCGTCAAGTCTTGATATGTGGGACGTATGGTTTGACATGAGAGGAGAGTGCAGGTGCCGACTGCCCAGTTTGTTGTTCTTCTTGAAATAAGCCTCTCCTGCCTGCTTAAATCACTTTGAATATAGGACCCGAAGGGGCCCTTTTACTAAGCTGCATAGGTGCCTACGCGTGCCCAACGGACATCAATTTTGAGTTACCGCCCAGCTATCGCGTGGCCCCTGAGGTAATTTTATTTTTGATGCACACAGACCATTACTGCCCAGTTACCGCTTGAGCCCTTACCACTAGGTCAATGGCCAACAGTAAGGTCTCAGACCCAAAATGGATACGTGACAATTTTCATTTTGCCACACGTCCATTTTCAGCGAAAATTTTAAAAGGCATTTTTTACAGCTGCGGAGAAAAGTGATTGTGCACGCGCCCAAAACATGCATCTACACTACCGTAGGCCATTTTTCAGCACGTCTTTGTAGAAGGGTCCCAAAGTGACTAGAATCTACAGTGAGTAAATGAATGAAATTTCTTTGCATTAATTATGTTTCCATAAAATTTGAGGTCCAGAGTTATGCCTTTATGAAAATAAATTAAAAATCAACTGGTGTGGGAGTAGTAGTTGGATGGATTTGGACTTTAGGTTTAATCACTAATCTCTTCTAAAACTGTGCTCAAGGCAAGTTGCAGTTCAAATATTATATTTATTTTTATATCCAAGTGAGTTTAAAATTAAAGTTGCAGTTAAAACTATAGACGATGAACTGATTTGTCCAGGGTCACAGGGAGTGTCAGTTGGAGAAGAAGGATTTGAACTCTGGTTTCTCTGGTTCTTGGTCTGCTGCTCTAACCACTAGGCAATGAGTCATGTGCCTTTAAGGTTCAAAAAATAAAATAAATTGTACACTCAAGGGGAATCACAACCAACAAATAAAACCTGATTAAGTGTTATACAAACCTTTGTAATGGTTTGAATAGACCATTGTGACTAAAACATGCTCCCTTTTTTTTGTTTTGCAGGAATATTTATAACCCTGTGATAACACACTACGCTTTGGAACCTGACGCAACAGATAGCACTGAATCATGAATTCTTCCAATATGTGGAATCCACAGAACTTGCAGTATTGCTTTGACTTTGTGAGCGGTGCCTGTCCTAAGAAAATCAGATCTCTAGCCAGTCTTTCGGCATTGTATATGATTATGTTGGGAGCTATCATACTCACAATGGGGGGAAACTTGGTTGTGATCATTTCAATCTCCCATTTCAAACAGCTCCACTCTCCAACTAACTTCTTACTTCTCTCATTGGCTACTACTGATTTTCTTCTCGGTTTTCTGGTGATGCCCTACAGTATGGTGAGATCCATTGATTCCTGTTGGTATTTTGGAGACTGGTTCTGTACATTCCACACTTGCAGTGACATCATGCTCTGTACGACCTCAATTTTTCACCTCTGCTTTATTTCTGTTGACCGGTACTATGCAGTGTGCCAACCACTTCACTACATCTCAAAAATAACCATCCCCGTAATTGTGGTGTTTTTATTCATTAGCTGGTCAGTTCCATGTTTCTTTGCTTTTGGCCTCGTTTTATCAGAATTAAATACAGATGGGATTCAGGATTTTGTGGCTTCCATTTCCTGTATTGGTTTTTGTTCACTCATATTTAATAAAACATGGGGCGTGCTGGCTTCATTAATAGCCTTCTTCATCCCAGGTACTGTGATGGTAGGTATTTATGTGCACATATTTACTGTGGCAAAAAAACAAGCCAGAAAAACAGATAGGGTTCCAGCTGCTTCCCTATCTGAGACAAAAAAGATTTCAGTGAAAAAAGAAAGCAAAGCTGCCAAGACATTGAGTATTGTAATGGGGGTGTTCATACTGTGCTGGCTACCATTCTTTGTCCTTACTATAACAGATCCTTTTATAAATTTCTCTACTCCTGAAGATCTTTATAATGCCTTCTTATGGTTGGGATACTTCAATTCTACGTTCAACCCTATCATCTACGGCTTGTTTTATCCTTGGTTTCGCAAAGCATTTAAAATAATATTGACTGGAATGATTTTTTCACCAGACTCTTCCACTTTGAACGTTTTTGCAAAGACTTAAGAATCAATTGTGTTTTGTTGTTCTAAGAAACTGATAGTAGAAATAGTTGACTGTAACTCATGGCTTCTTCCAAATTTACATTCGGCAACACAAAAGTAACTAGATTCAGTAAATGGTGCCCAAATTTGGGTGCTGAAACCAATGAGAGCTGAGCGCTATTCTATAAATAGTGCACCTGCTTGGGCGCTGTTTGTAGAATAGCGCTTAGTGCTGGGATCTGTGCCCAGTGTTGGACGTGAGGATTTACATGAACTGAGACCTGGTGTAAATCCTTATGCCTAAGTTAGGCGTGGATCCCCCAAATTCCTGATCCACCCATGCTAGGTCCCCTTTTTATTTGCCAGTTGGGTTTCCAGGATTACCACAATGAATATGATTGAAATACAGTTGAAAACCTAGAATCTCGACCATATGCAAATCTATCTCATTCATATTCATTGTGGTAATCCTGCAAATCTGACTGGCTAGCAGGCTTATTTTCAAAGCACTTTGGGAGGCTAAGTTCCATAGGTTTCTATGGAACTTTGGGAGGCTAAGTGCTTTAGGTGAGCCTTCAGGAAAGAGTTGAGAAACACTGCTCTAGGGGACTCCAAATCACATTATTCATGAATCATAAATTTCATCTAATTATTCCGTTTGTCAAAAACTCAGTAAACCATCGAAGCACTTGAGCCAGTGATACCCAACTCAAATTTATGTGCGCATCTTTATAGAATGGTGCCTAGAAAGATGAATGCGTAAGTTCGAATTGTTGCCAATTAACACCAATAATTAATTGTTAGCACCCAATTATTTACACTAATTGGCTCATTACGCAATAAACTGCGCGCAAATATTGGGCGCACGCTCAAATTTGCGCATGCAACTTTGAGCACCATTTATAGAATGAGTAGAATGAGGAGGAAAAAGCTTCTAACTTTGCACTTTTAATTTGCCCCAATTAGGACTGAATTACATTTAGAATGCTTATAAGTGTACTGTAAAACCTTAAGGAGATAGCCATAGGAGCCAGTTCTGTGGGTGCTGAACACCCCCAATATTAAGCCAGTCCCTTCATCTATATCCAGGGAAGAGTAATGTGTATTGTCTTTGGCACCCCCAATGTTGGTGCCTATGGAAATAGCTATTTTGGAAAAACAGCTTTCACAACTTTACTACCACTGATCTTCCATGTTTTCCAGGGCCAGCACAAACTACTATGCAAAATGTGTAGTTGTACAGGGCAGCAGCTTGGGGTGACTTTGCATAATGAACCAGCTAGCTTGGAGACAGCAGCAGCACAGACATTTGCTTGCATAAGTTGCATTCACTTTCCACATGGTTGGCAGGAGCAACAGACAGTGCTTAATATACCATCACCTTCCTGTGAGCAGGGCCAGTCTTACAGTATGAGCCACAAGATCCACTGCTCAAACTGGCCCCACCTAAGGGGTCAATATTCATCTGGCATGATCACTAAGATACATTAAAATTAATGCCAGTACTATAGTTAACTTAAATCCGTACATTCAACACTGTCATCCATTCACTCAGGTAGCAGCATTAACTGTGTGTGTAGTGCTGTGCTAGTTGGCAGTCCCAAACTAAATGGATAACTTACCAGACAACAGCTGAAAATCTCCACTATCTGGATAAATTTTAGACTTGCCTTCACTTCTTCCCCAGTCCATCCTCTCTCTCTCTCTCTCTCTCTCTCTCTCTCTCACACACACACAATGGTCTTTAAAATGAATGCCAAACAAAAAAAAACAGCACCACGGGCCTTTAAAAATGGAACACAGTTCTTTAATGAATGAGCCTTGACAAAAAGACCCGACACGGGCCGTGTTTCGGTGACTAGCACCTGCGTCAGGGGTCCCCACGTCTCATATAGTAAAAGCTACAAAGCACCAAGGCACTTTCACTTTCTGTATCCAAATGGATAGTCACCGAAACACGGCCCGTGTCGGGTCTTTTTGTCAAGGCTCATTCATTAAAGAACTGTGTTCCATTTTTAAAGGCCTGTGGTGCTGTTTTTTTTGTTTGGACTTTAGTTTGTACTTCGTTCCCTCTCTTTTGTTATATACTTTAAAATGAATGCACCATGAAACCAATTGGTTCATTTAAAGGAACTTGAACCTGAAAATGAATGAACATTCATACTTATTTGCTATAAGATGTATTGATTTCTAGTTATTTTTTTTTATTCTAGCATTCATTGACCGGGCATGGAAACATTGTTATAAATAAACTATTCTTTTTTTATATAGTACAGCATGGTATATTAACTGAACTGCAGGAATGAATCAGGTGATTATATATTAACTTGGAGAATGAAAGCTCACTTCAGCATGAGTTCTCTAAAAGTATTTCCAGAACTTTCTTATCTCATTCACTGATGAGTGAAAAAGAACATCCAGTATAACCCCAGGAGTCACATGGATGACAACTAGGAGGCTGGATAGACTCTTGGTCATTATCTCTTATAATTTACTATGACAGGGGTCAACCACCAAGGTGGAGAAACTTGATCTGCTACAGGTGAAGCGAAGCTGAGACAGAGGAGTAGCATGATCAACAAGACTTCTTCAAAAGAACCAAGGAGATGTAAGGAACAAAATGTTCTTTATTCAGTGGTAGTTGGTGCTTTAGGATTTATGAACTGATTCACAGTTTTTACTGACATCTCCTTCTCTGGAATTGCCAGTCTTTTTAAAGACTCGATCCTGTTTGTTCCCTTTGTACAACTTTGTCATTTATGATCGAGCTACTACAATATGCAGACTTCTGAGGCAGGCACTTTTGCTGAAACACGGTACCGTGTCAAGTCCTATACTAACAGTGAATAAAGAACATTTTGCTCCTTATGTCTCTATAATTTACTATGAGCCACTCCAGGTGACAACATCAACTCCGAATGCTTGAAAATTAGTTCAGCAACCAGGTCACCCCTAGGAAAGCATTTGTAATAAGGGCAGGATTGAGACGATTATATAATAACTTTGATGGATTTGTTTAACATAGTCCCATGGCCATGCAAAGATTTGCACATTCACACAGCGATCTTCCAAAAGAGGGCAGGGTTATCTGTTAGACCTCCAAGCTTCTCTGTGAAAGGACAAGGCTGCACAAAATTCTTGCAGTTACTAAGCAAAAATCTGTTTTTTCTGGGAAAAAAAAGGATAAACAACTAATGCCCAAACAAGGTGTGTGTGTATGTGTGTGAGTGACTGTATGTGAGTGTGTAATAATATATCAATTCACAGATATTACTATTATCAGATTCCAAAGGCTAGATTTTACAGTTTAACAACAAGTTGCCACTGTCCCATGACCACAATTGGTAGTACCATTAAGAAAGATATATGGTTCGGTCAATAGGTTTCATAGAAGAATTTACAACAAAGGAAATGAAATTCATATCTGAATTACCCATCAGGGATAATGATGTGGCAGCAATTAGGGAGACATATGTTTAGTGAGGAAAGCATATGGAGAATGTCTTATGGAATTATTTCTATCCTGTGCATGTCTGTATGTGTCTGTCTGATGTATACTGTGAGTAAAGTAAATACTCAATTCTTATAACTTGGTTCCAAATGAACTCAAATAAGATTAGAAAAAGAATTGAACTCTAGGGCAATCTCTCAACTATATGCAAATCTATCTCATGCATATTCATTGTGGTAATCCTGCAAATCTGACTATCAGGCTTATTTTCGAAAGAGAAGGGTGCCCATCTTTCGACATAAATCAGGAGATGGTCATCCTCCCAGGGTCGCCCACATCGGCATAATCGAAAGCCGATTTTGGGCATCCTCAACTGCTTTCCATCGTGGGGACGACCAAAGTTCATGGGGGCATGTTGGAGGCATAGTGAAGGCAGGACTGGAGCGTGCTTAACACATGGGCGTCCTCGGCTGATAATGGAAAAAAGAAGGGCGTCCATGACGAACTCTTGGCCGACTTTACTTGGTCCTTTTTTTCTTATGACCAAGCCACAAAAATGTGCCCTAAATGACCAGATGACCACCGGAGGGAATTGGGGATGACCTCCCCTTACTCCCCCAGTGGTCACTAACCCCCTCCCACCCTAAAAAGTTTTAAAAATATTTTTTCCAGCCTCTATGCCAGCCTCAAATATCATACCCAGCTCCATGACAGCAGTATGCAGGTCCCTGGAGCAGTTTTAGTGGGTACTGCAGTGCACTTCAGGCAGGCGGATCCAGGCCCACCCCCACCTGTTATACTTGTGGTGGTGAATGTGAGCCCTACAAAACCCACCACAAACCCACTGTACCCACATCTAGGTGCCCCCCTTCATCCCTAAGGGCTATGGTAGTGGTGTACAGTTGTGGGGAGGGGGTTTTGGGGGGGGGCTCAGCACACAAGGTAAGGGAGCTACGTACCTGGGAGCTTTTTCTGAAGTCTACTGCAATGCCCCCTAGGGTGCCCGGTTGGTGTCCTGGCATGTCAGGGGGACCAGTGCACTACAAATACTAGCTCCTCCCACAACCAAATGGCTTACATTTGGTCGTTTCTGAGATGGACGTCCATGGTTTCCATTATCGCCAAAAATCAGAAACGACCAAGTCTAGGGACGATCAACTCTAAGGACGACCAAATTTCAGGATTTGGACGTCCCTGACCATATTATCGAAATGAAAGATGGACATCCATCTTGTTTCAAAATTATAGGTTTCCCCGCCCCTGGATGGGGACGTTTTGCGAGGATGTCCAAATCGAAACGAGGACGTCCCTTTCGATTATGCCCCTCTAAGTGAATAAAACATAATAATGCGCAGACTATAACACAAATTGCAATAACTTCAAGAAGCACATTAATACATGTGCAGTATGGGGCCATTTTATTAAGGTGCACCCAAAAGTGGCCTGCACTGGTGTAGGCGCATGTTTTGGACATGCGCTGGTCCATTTCCTGAGCGCACCTGGAAAAAAGGGGATTTTTTTTATGTGCCAGAAAATGGAATGTGGCAAAATGAAAACCACTACATCCATTTTCAGCCTGAGACCTTAATGCCACCTATTGACTTAGTGGTAAGGTCTTATGCGCTAACCGGGCAGAAAGCGTGCAGCGCACGACAACTGCTGATTACCGCTGGGTAAGGGCCCCACAGTAGAAAATATAAAATATTTTCTACCGTGTGTTTTGGGTGCACACCAAAAATGGGATTTTACCACCCCCCCCCCCCCCCCCGGGCACACACTAGTTGGGCAGTAGTGCCAATTTGATGTGCATTGGAAATGCATAGGTGCGTATGTAACGGGGCCCCTAAGTAACCAACTTAAAACTGTAGCCGGGGAATATGGATTTTTAAGAGGCCAAATAATCAGGTTCTCCCATTTTAAATGCCTTAAAAGTGAGTAATAATAATTTGTAGGTGATCCTTCATTTTATAGGCAACCAATGCTTTTCTTTGAACACAGGAATAACATGAGCAGACTTTTTAGCATGATATAGTAACTTTATTGCAATATTTTGAATCAATTGCAATGTCTTTATCTGTGAAAGTGGCAAACCTGAATAAATGATATTACAATAATCAAGTTTGGTGATAAGCAAAGACAGAATGATACTGTGAAATATGTCTCGATTAAAAGGTGCCATACCGAACGCAATTGACGCAAAGTGAAAAACAGCTCTTACATAACTGTGATATTTGCAGAACAAATGAGAAGCTCGAATCCACCAAACCCCCAGATATTTAAAAGAATCAACCAGTGTCATAACATTTCCCAAAAAAGTGATAGTAATGGATGGCTTTGAAAGATGACCAATGATCTATGATACGACTGTTTTTTTCTTTAACACTAATCTGTGTTCAAATAGCCAGTCTGCAACAGCATCCAAACATGCTTGAAGGGGACCAATAGATGGAGAGAAAGGGTCTGCTGGATAGATCAGCAGTATCTCACCTGTATAAAAATGTGTAGATATACCTCTTGATTTTATAAGGGCAGCCAGTGGGCTCAGAAATAGCTTAAACAGAAGTGGGGAAATGATAGATGCCTGGGGAACTCCACAATGAAGAGATTGCATTTCTGAGGTAGACTGTAAAGAAAGTTTGATTTGATAAAATGATGAAAACCAGAGATACCTAATGAAGACAATTGCAAAAACAATGAAGCTGGTTATACTGAATCAAAGGTGGCTGATAAATTCAATGAAATTACCAGAACTATACTGTGTTTATCTAAATGTGAGTAAATTTTGCTGAACAGAACTTTAAGAACTGTCTCAGCACTTTAATGAACTCTAAATCCAGACTGCCTAGGATGAAGAGCTATTGTCTTTTCGGTGAACGAGGTAAGTTGTGAAAAAAACAATCTTTTCCAGAATGTTTGATAAAAAAAAATAAATTTGAAACCGGGTGATAATGAGCCAGTATTGCAGGATCTGATGATGATTTCTTTAAGACTGGATGAACCAAAGCAGTTTTCCAAAGATCAGGTACATGACCACTAATAAGACTATGGTTTATAACCACTAATAAACTTTGCAACCTTCAACCATGATGTTGAAAGGGATCCAATGCACAGTAGGTTGTTTGTAAAGTAGAAAGAGTTTTCTTTAATGACTCAATAGTTTGTAATCGAAAAGTTGACCATGTTGACAAACTTGTTGATGAAATAGCTAATTCTTGAAATGAATTAGCTATTTCTGAGTTCGTTAGCACGTAGAATAGACTGTGTTGGAAAAGGAGGGAAAGGTTTCTGTAAGTCAGAGATTTTTGACAAAAAGAGTTGAGATAAAACTTGGGGAGATGGTTTCACATTTGTAACATCAATCCGAGGTTTGAAGTTTGGCAAAAAAAAGGGAAAATATTTAGAAATATTAGTTGTGTTCTTTAATCTATTTGTAAAATATTGGTGTTTTGCCTTTTTCAACTGGAAAATATAATCTTGGTGGATTCTTTTACACTCCTGTAGATCTACTAAACTATTCAACTTTCTTCATCTCCTTTCTGCACAATATTGCCTTCTTAATAGGTGTAACCCAGGATGGTACCAAGAATGGCCCTTTTTTTGCTGTAGTGTTTTGGGAGAAACAAACAGGAGCTAATTGGTCAAGCATAACAGACAGAGTAGCATGAAAAGAACTAGTCAAGTGATTGGGTTTCAAAATTAATTGGAAGGGAAAATAAGAGTAGGTAAACAGTAGGATCAATGGTAGAAAGCATCCTAGCTCAATACCCAGGATTCACAGTACAAGGAGGGCAAAAAAAGAGAAAACTGAAAATATATTGCTTAATGATCAGACCAGGAAAGCACCATCAAAGAGAAATTAGTAGGAGAGATCAAAGAATTTTGAGGCATAAGAACTAGGTCTAATGTATGCCCTGCTGAATGTTTAGGAAAGCTCACCCATTGTATAAGATTTAACAATTAAATAAATGAGGACACACAAGAATGATGTGAGCAATCAACATGGATGTTAAAATCCCCAAAGATTAGACAATTTGGAAATAATATTATAGCCTCGGCAATTGCCTGAAAATATTAATCCCTCTGAGCTGCAGTCAGAGATGGTGGACAATTGAATAGTATTTAAAAAAAGAGGAAAAGAACCTGAAATTTGTAAGACCAGCACTTCAGGGTAGGCAAAATGAGAGGAAATTTTAGTAACTGATAAGCCGGTTGAATAAATAATTGCTAACCAACCCCCTGCTTTAGACGTTCTTGACACGTTAAAGATCTCGAAACCTGGAGGTAAACATTTATATAAGTGAAACTCCTCACCAGTCCTTAGCCAGGTTTCCATAAGACAAAGTAGTTTTACGCCTAATGACTGAATAAGATGCCATAACAGGAATGATTTGGCAACCTGGATCATACTTCAAGTCCTTATTTTTTCTACAATACTTTTTCATGTCTTTTTCCCAGTTACCATGATGGTTAATTGAATAATAATCAGTCATTATATTTTTAGCACTGATCACAAGATGTCACTATCTCTATACAGAATGAAGCTTCTCCATACTGCAAAATGACTCAGAAAGGTTATGCTTTCAAGATACAGGTAATTTAATACATCTTTAATTTCAGATGCACTTAAAAATGATAATGAAAAAAAATAGCAGTATGCCATTGATGGGAAGTTTGCACAATAAAATGTTAAAAGCATTTAATTGTTGCCTCTGTGATTAGATTTAGAGAATAAAGATGAGAAAAAAGGTTGGAGACAGGAAAGGAGAGGGATTAGAAGAGATGTCTGGGAAAGGGAAAGAAAAGGATTTTGGGAGGAGAACAAAGGAAAATAATCGAAGGGGGCAACTGGAGAGGTCAGAAGTGGGGAAGATGGAGGACAGGACATCAATGAAATGTAAAAAGAAAATAAAGGAGAAGGATGTGTGATACAGTAGAAATGAAATATGTGAAAATGTAAGAACTGAATGGCAACCAAATGAGGCTGAATGAGTAACAAACAATTATATTTATTATTTCAAAAAGAATGTAGATAGGTTCCAACCAATGGTTAGGAAGGTGTCTCTTGCTTATTTGTTCCCTCTCTATCCCCCAATACAAAATAATGTAGAAACCTTTGGTTCCTTTTTTCTCATGCTCCCTATGCATAGCCACACGTGGAAATAGTCTTATTTTAATTAGTGGATACACCTCGTACTTAGCAGACTTTAGACCTCTCTCTCTCTACATTTCCTCTCCTTTTTATTATAAAAAAAAAAGTTTAGGAAACATGACATGAAAGCTATTCAGAAACAACATCAGCTCTATTAACTTGAGACGAACAGTAAACCAGCCACTTCTAATAGCATGTGAGGGAGTGTGTGACAGAAGCCAGGTTTTCCATATTGGTGCAGCTTAGTCACCTTACTACAGGTGGCGCTATTCTGCTGAGGTTGAGTCAGAGGGACAGGCTCAGACCAGACTGGAGTCAAAAGCTCTCTGGCTGAAAAGGGCAGGGAGGCCCTGATATAGCGGTCTTCAGGAGAGTGAGTGAGAGAGAGAGAAGGGAGTCCCTGAAGCAAGAGGTCTCCAGAGAAGAGAACCTGGGGGAAGAGATCTCCATTGTAAGGTGAATGCACAGTACCTGAGCCGAGGATCAGGGAAGTGGTATGTCTCAAGCTTAAGGCTTCAGAGCTGGTGTGGGAAGACTAGCAGGTAGGAGATGTGGAGGGGCATTTTCGATATGACGTCTAAGTCCGACTTTGGATATTTTGCAAAAAACGTCCAAAATCTGAATAGTAAAGAAGGTAATTTTCAAAAAAGAAAAACGTCTATCTTTTGTTTTTGAAAATATAAAGTTTTGTGATTTGGACATTTTAATTTTTGGTCAAGGGCAAAACGCACAAAATCAAGCCATTGGGATGTAGGAGGAGCCAGCATTTTTAATACACTGGTCCCCCTGACATCCCAGGAAAGCAATAGGGCACCTACAGGGCACTGTAGTGGACTTCATAAAATGCTCCTAGGTACACATCTGACCATTGCTTCCTTACCTTTTCTCCTGAGCCCCCAAAACCCCTCTACCCCCAACTGTGCACCACTACCATAGCCCTTACGGGTGAAGGGGGGACCTATATGTGGGTACAGTGGGTTTCTGGTGAGTTTTGGAGGGCTCACAGTTTCCTCCACAAGTGTAACAGGTAGGGGAGGTAGGAGCCTGGGTCCACCTGTCTGCAGTGCAATGCACCCACCACTAGACTACTCCAGGGACATGCATGCTGTTCTAATGGACCTGAGTATAACATCTGAGGCTGGCATGTAATGTTTTTCATCACATTTTGTGGGGTTGGGAGGAGGTTAGTGACCACTGGGGGAATAAGGGGAGGTCATCCGTGATTCCCTCCAGTGGTCATCTGGTTATTTAGTGCACATTTTTGTGCCTTAATTGTTATAAAAACAGGTCTACCTCAAAACGTCTTAGCTTTAGTCCTGAACAGTTTTGTTTTGTTCCATTATGGCTGAAAAATGTCTAAGTCTCGGGAACGTCCAAATCCCACCCTGAACATACCCCTGATATGCCCCCTTGAGGTTTGGATGCACTTCTGATGGACTTCAAAGAAAAACGTCTAAAAATTAGTTTTGAAAATACCGATTTGGATGTTGTTGTGAGACAAACATCCAAATACTGCTGTATGTCACTTTTTAGATGTTTTTCTGTTTTGAAAATGAGCCCAACCATGAATTACAGCAAGAAGGTACTTGCTTTTAATGTATGTCCAGAGAAACCTGGAAGGTGTGAATAGACGATCTTTGGTTTCAACAATGTTATGGTATTTTATCAGTGTTTAGTTTCTATCATTGGGCTAAAAGCTCCAACAGTTTTTATATGCATTTGTTATTTGCATTTAAATTGTGACACTGCTTTTACATCTATGTCAGACTCAAAGTGCAACTTCTGTGCAGTCTCTCTCTAATTTAAAAATTGACTTTGTCAAAATCTGTATTCACGCCAAGTTCAAAAAGATTCAAAATTGTTCAAAAAGTAATAACTCATTTGGAACCAGTGGCGTACCAAGGGGGGGGGGGGCGGTGGGTGCGGTCCGCCCCGGGTGCATGCCGCTGGGGGGGGGGGTGCCGCGTGCCTGTCCGCTATGTTCGTTCTGTGCTCCCTCTGCCCCGGAACAGGTTACTTCCGCAACTATAAAAAAATGCCTTTTTAAATTTTTGCCGAAAATGGACATGCTACAAAATGAGATTTGCCGTGCGTCCATTCTGGGTCTGAGATTTTACCGCCAGCTATTGACCTAGCGGTAAAGTCTCACGTGGTAACCAGGTGGTAATGACCTACACACACCAAATGCCACTTGGTGCACATCCGATACGCAAGGCAGAAAATAAAAATGATTTTTTTGGCCATGTGTATCGAACACGTGCCAGAAATGGAATTGCCACAAGAGCCACGCGGTAGCCATGTGGTAACTCCATTTTGGCCCATGTTGGACACACATAGATGCTTACGCATCTTAGTAAAAGGGCTCCCTTGATTTGGTAGACCACAATATTCTTTTACATATTCTGGACAGCATAGGAATAACTGGCAATGTTCATAAATAGTTTGCAGGTTTTTTAAAAGATTGTTTTTATAAAGTGAGATTTGATGGTGACGTTGATATAGTCAATGTGGAGTCCCACAGGGATTGCCGTTAACGCCTGTTCTTTTTAATGTTTACTTACATTTGTTGGGATTTTTTTTTAGAAAAGTTGGAAGTTTATCTTTTCAGCTATGCTGATGGTATTACGCTTATGATTCCCATTACTTTATCAGTTATTTCGCATTTAGAGTTATTGCAAACCATTTAAAAAGAAATAGAACACTGGGTGCTAAAGCATAAGCTTAAATTAAATTCTGACAAGACAAAATTTATGTTAATTAGTTATAACCCTGATATGGATGAAAAGAGTATTATGATAAATCAGATTCAGTATCAATTTTTATCTCCTATTAAGACTCTGGGGATATGATTAGATAATAAATTATCTTTAGAGACACAAATGAACACTCTTACCCAGAGATCCTTCTTTCTGTTGCATAATTTGCGTCAAATTTGGAAATATTTTGATCAAAACCATTTTCAACTTATTGTTGAGGATTGGATTTTGAGTTTGTTTATTATTGTAATACTAGTAAAAAAAGGCCCGTTTCTGCCTGTCATGAAACGGGCGCTAGCAGGCACGGGACTCCCTTCCCCTCCCCTTACACTAGTATCCCTGGTGGTGTAGAGGTACCTGTTCATTCGGGGCAGGAAAGAAAGAGCCCCCTCTTTCCTGCCCGTAGCGCTGCTGGTAGCTGCCCTGCTGCATCCTGTGCGAGTCCGGCTCTCGGCGTTTCAAAATGGCCGCCGAGAGTTGAAGTCTCGCGAGGCTGCTTCAACTTTCGGCGGCCATTTTGAAATGCGGAGAGCCAGACTCACAGAGGATGCAGCAGGACAGCTAGCAGGAGCGCTCCGGGCAGGAAAGCGGGGGCTCTTTCTTTCCTGCCCTGAGCGAACAGGTACCTCTAGACCACCAGGGATAGTAGTGTAAGGGGAGGGGAGATGATGGGGGGAAGAGGGGGCGACCAGGGGTGAGGTGCTAGTGTTATTGGGGCGGGGCGATGGCGCGAAAGGGGCAGGGTGATGGGCACATCCTCGGCGGCTGCAATTCATTTGCGTGGTTGTGTACATGTTCCACCCTCGATGCCATCACGTGTGATGCGAGGGCGGGGCATGGAGATATGGTGAGTGTTCTGGCTTCACCACCATGAACTTACGAACTGGTGTCTGAGTGCCTGCAGTGACGTCAGTGTCCTCAGAACGTTGAGGGTGCGTTTTATTATAGTAGATTGTTTATTTGGGAGCATTCAAACAGATACTGAAGAAACTTCTCACTACACAGAATGCAGCATTACATCTGATTTTGTCTTTAAAAAAAGTTTGACAGCGCATCCTGTTATTATGTGAAGCTCCATTGGCTCCCTGTGAAAGCCAGGATTTTGTGCAAATGTTCTTGTTTCGTATATAAAATTATTTATGGCTTATCCCCCACTTTACTTATTGAATCATCTTGTTTTTGTTAACAAGAGTCACCAGGATTTCAGAATATTTCACCTTTCCTTCTCTAAAAAATATAAGAAGAACTAGACTAATTGATATTCTTTTCTTCATATCAAGCAGTTCGTTTGGATAAAGCTATTAAGGATAACTTGATGGCTGAAATCTCTTATAACCAATTTCATAAACAGATTAAAACTTACCTATTTAGAAAATTGGTGCTGAATAATATTAAATAGAATATGTAGCTCAGGGATTTTCTATTTTTGTTAGGTTATGTTTTGTTATTCCTGGAAATATCCAGTCTTCTTTAATGTGTGATCCGCATTGAACCAAAAGGTATCTAGTGGAATATAAATTTATTGTTAATATTAATGTGAATAAGTTATTTTTTGATTGAATATCAAAGCTCATTATTCAACTTATTTGAATGCATATATATATAAATGTGCCCAAAGCTTGGCATACAATTTTATGCACCATATCTAGAATTTGGAGGTTAGTGGCTTATCCTTATCACATGCCAGCTGATTAACACACGGTTAACACGGTAGCAAATAGTGCCTCCTAAATAAAAGGCATAAGTGCTTCTGCATTTATCTGTGAGCAGGTGCTGCTGTGTACTAAAGGGAATATTAACAAATGATCTGAATATAAAAATGCTATAAATGCCTCCACTAATGGCTGCATTAGATTTGCAGCTAACACATAGCAAAATCCCACATTAAGCTTCATTAACAGCAAATCTTAATGAACCCTAATAAAGGAACCAATGTTAAACAATTATTAAAATAAACCTAAAAATGTCAAAAAATCTGGAAAAATGAACAAAGCAACAACAAGCAATATTTTAGCCCTGTGCGCATCTCCAACAATTTATGCTTTGCTTGAGGATTCTATGGCATCAAGGAAATGAAGGGTTTTTGATGCTTTATTGATGCACAATCCACATCTTTGGAGGTTATCAGATGAAATAGAGGTTTATGATCTGTGTGTAGCTTAAAGCAATCAAGCCTGTACCAGTTCTTGTAGAATTTCTCTCAGGCCATATTGAAGTGAGACATTCTTTTTATATAAGCACAGAGGCTCTCAGACATAGTTAAGATTCTGGAACAGTAAGCTACTGACTATAATTCACCTGCATGCTGTAAGTACTAGGGGTGTGCAGCCAGAAACGTTTTATCTCATATCATTCTCTGTGCCATTTCTGGGAATGTTAATTTTGTTCAGGTTCTTTTTTTTTCCCGTTATGTCATCACAGGACCAATATTGTAAAGAGTGTGTAAATTTCTTCAGGTATATTAGTGAAAGGAGAATGACTAAAAAGGGAATTGTGAGACTGAAAATACTGCGAACCGCTATGTAGATAATGATGAAGAAAAAGCAAATTTGCTAAATAGATACTTTTGTTCTGTTTTCACAGAAGAAAATCCTGGAGAAGGACCACGATGGACTGGAAAAGGTACAAATGAGAATGAAGTGGATAGAGCACCGTTCACGGAAGAGAGTGTGTATGAACAACTTGAAAAGCTAAAGGTGGACAAAGCCATGGGACCAGACGGGATCCACCCCAGAATATTGAGGGAGCTCAGGGAGGTTCTGGCGGGTCCTCTTAAAGATTTGTTTAATAAATCCTTGCAGACGGGAGAGGTTCCGAGGGACTGGAGAACGGCAGATGTGGTCCCTCTTCACAAAAGTGGTGATAGGGAAGTAGCTGGAAACTACAGGCCAGTAAGCCTCACTTCGGTTATTGGAAAGGTAATGGAAACGATGCTGAAGGAAAGGATAGTGAATTTCCTGGAAGTCAATAAGTTGCAAGATCCGAGACAACATGGTTTTACCAAAGGGAAATTGTGCCAAACGAATCTCATTGAATTCTTTGATTGGGTGACAGGAAAATTAAATCAGGAACAAGCTATAGATGTAATCTACTTAGATTTCAGCAAAGCTTTTGACACGGTTCCCCACAGGAGGCTCTTAAATAAACTGGATGGGCTGAAGATAGGACCCGAAGTGGTGAACTGGATTAGGAACTGGTTGACGGACAGACGCCAGAAGGTGGTGGTTAATGGAGTTCGCTCATAGGAGGGAAAGGTGAGTAGTGGAGTGCCTCAAGGATCGGTGCTGGGGCCGATTCTGTTCAATATATTTGTGAGTGACATTGCCGAAGGGTTAGAAGGTAAAGTTTGCCTATTTGCGGACGATACTAAGATTTGTAACAGAGTGGACACCCGGGAGGGAGTGGAAAACATGAAAAAGGATCTGCGGAAGCTTGAAGAATGGTCTAAGGTTTGGCAATTAAAATTCAATGCGAAAAAATGCAAAGTGATGCACT
The DNA here is from genome assembly GCF_901765095.1 of Microcaecilia unicolor. NCBI lineage: Eukaryota > Metazoa > Chordata > Amphibia > Gymnophiona > Siphonopidae > Microcaecilia > Microcaecilia unicolor. The sequence goes on from NC_044033.1 coordinate 342,789,833, forward strand.
TAGGGAAGAGAAATCCATGGGAGACGTATGTGTTAAGCGCTGAGAGTCTGATAGGTACAGATGGGGAGAGGGATCTTGGGGTGATAGTATCTGAGGATCTGAAGGCAACAAAACAGTGTGACAAGGCAGTGGCCGTAGCGAGAATGTTGCTAAGCTGTATAGAGAGAGGTGAGACCAGCAGAAGAAAGGAGGTGTTGATGCCCCTGTACAAGTCATTGGTGAGGCCCCACCTGGAGAATTGTGTTCAGTTTTGGAAGCCGTATCTTGCGAAGGATGTAAAAAGAATTGAAGCGGTGCAAAGGAAAGCTACGAGATGGGATTTGCGTTACAAGACGTATGAGGGGAGACTTGCGGACCTGAACATGTATACTCTGGAGGAAAGCAGAAACAGGGGTGATATGATACAGACGTTCAAATATTTGAAAGGTATTAATCCGCAAATGAAACTTTTCCGGAGATGCGAAGGCGGTAGAATGAGAGGACATGAAATGAGATTGAACGGGGGGCAGACTCAGGAAAAATGTCAGGAAGTACTTTTTCACGGAGAGAGTGGTGGATACTTGGAATGCCCTCCCGCAGAAGGTGGTGGATATGAAAACGGTAACAGAGTTCAAACATGCGTGGGATAAACATAAAGGAATCCTGTTCAGAAGGAATGTATCCTTGGGAGCTTAGCCGAGTTTAGGTGGCAGAGCCGGTGGTGGGAGGCGGGGCTAGTGGTTGGGAGGCAGGGATAGTGCTGGGCAGACTTATACGGTCTGTGCCAGAGCCGGTGGTGGGAGGCGGGGCTGGTGGTTGGGAGGCGGAGATAGTGCTGGGCAGACTTATACGGTCTGTGCCAGAGCTGATGGTGGGAGGCGGGACTGGTAGTTGGGAGGCGGGGATAGTGCTGGGCAGACTTATACGGTCTGTGCCAGAGCTGGTGGTGGGAGGTGGGGCTGGTGGTTGGGAGGTGGAGATAGTGCTGGCCAGACTTATACGGTCTGTGCCCTGAAGAGGACAGGTACAAATAAAAAGTAGCACATATGAATTTATCTTGTTGGGCAGACTGGATGGACCGTGCAGGTCTTTTTCTGCCGTCATCTACTATGTTACTATGTTAGTGTGCAGTCTGCCAAAGAGCATGCACTCTTTTAAAATAGTGTACACTATGGGCCAGATTCTGTAAATGGCATCTAAAATGTAGGAAAATCTAAAGCCCAGATCAGAGCGTTATTCGGATATTTCTTTCAAATGATCACTCATATGCACCTACAGAATATCCACAAAACTGATGTGATACATTGATTTTCAATTGGAGGAAAAAGCCTCAAATCTTAAGGGAACACTCCGTCGTTGGTATTCCAACATTAGGGAGGTCCCTTAAATCATCATGGGCAAAAAACCTCCTATTGTGTTATACAAGTATGGCTACTGCTCAAAATACTCGAATATGTTTAATCAACGGATCTTGTGCACTTATCTTAGCAGTCCTTTTGACACCATCCACGGCCTGACTTCGGCCTCAGTTTCGTAACCTTCATCAGGGTCCGTGGTGTCCGACTCTTCAAGATCTGTCGACAAAGTCCAGACACACATCAGCTGAAAATTTGTTTTTTTTAAACACAATATATAACTCCTCAAAAAACGTTTTAGCTTATTCCTTACAAAGCGCTCTGTGTTCTGCTCTCTTCAGCTTAACTACACTCAAAAATGGCTGCGCTTTATCTAGGTTGACGTCGGACGCTTTCACATAAGCTCCTCCCACTCAGATTTCGCATCAGAGTTTAAAGAGATATAACCAGCATGCTCAGTCAAATCTAGAACAAAGCAGTGTTCTCTCAAACCAGACCTGTGGAAAACCTCCAGGAAAATAGGGGAGAATTCTATAGATGGCACTCAAAATTTGACGTTGGGAAAAAAAAATCAGCACTAAGCATGATTCTATAAAGGGCCAGCTCCCTTTAAAGAATCAAACTTAGCACCAATTCCTGTACCAAACTTTGAACACCAGGAGGGGCATTTTTGAATGGGGATGCCCATCTCTAATGGTGCCCATCTCTGAGGATGTCCCTGCGAAGGGGCAGGGCATCCCGTAATATCGAAACAAGATGGGTGTCCATCTTTCATTTTGATAATACGGTCGGGGACAATAAAATCTCAACAGTTAGGTCGACCTAAGAGATGGTCGACCTAAATGTTGAGATGGTCGACCTTAGAGATGGACGACCTCAGTTTTCGCTGATAATGGAAACTGAGGACGCCCATCAAATGCAAGCCCTTTAGTCATGGGAGGAGCCAGCATTCGTAGTGCACTGGTCCCCCTCACATGCCAGGACACCAAACGGGCACCCTAGGGGGCACTGCAGTGGACTTCACAAATTGCTCCCAGGTGCATAGCTCCCTTACCTTTGGTGCTGAGCCCCTCAACCCCCCCCCCCCCAAACCCACTCCCCACAACTATACACCACTACCATAGCCCTAAGGGGTGAAGGGGGCACCTACATGTGGGTACAGTGGTTTTCGGGTGTGTTTTGGAGGGCTCACATTTACCACCACAAGTGTAACAGGTGGGGGGATGGGCCTGGGTCCGCCTGCCTGAAGTGCACTGCACCCACTAAAAACTGCTCCAGGGACCTGCATACTGCTGTGATGGAGCTGGGTATGACATTTGAGGCTGGCATAGAGGCTGTAAAAAATGATTAAAAAAAGGTTTTTTTTTGGGTGGGAGGGGGTTGGTGACCACTGAGGGAGTAAGGGGAGGTCATCCCCCATTCCCTCTGGTGGTCATCTGGTCAGTTCAGGCACCTTTTCAAGGCTTGGTCGTGAAAAAAATTGGACCAAGTAAAGTTGGCCAAATGCTCGTCAGGGACGCCCTTCTTTTTTCCATTATCGGCCGAGGACACCCATCTTTTAACCACACCCCCGTCCTGCCTTCGGTACACTGCCGACACCCCCCCCCCCTCCCCATGAACTTTGGTCGTCCCCGCGACGGAAAGCAGTTGAGGCCGCCCAAAATCGGCTTTCGATTATGCCGATTTGGGCGACCCTGAAAGAAGGACGCCCATCTCCTGATTTGTGTCCGAAGATGGGCATCCTTCTCTTTCGATTATGCTACTGCAGATGTATGCCTGCTGAAACCTGGTGTAAATGCTGGCTCCCAAGTTAGGCTTGCTGAGGCAATTTTCTATATCAATGCGTGTAACATTTTGGAATATTTCAACAGGTCCATGACTATGACCCCTTTTGAGTTATGCACTGTTAGAATTAGACACCTTGCCATGTAGAACAGCACACAGCCATATGTGCATACATATTTTAAGGGGTGCCAATTAATGTCGATAATGGATTGTAGCACTCAATTATTGATATTAATTGGATTGTTAGCCAGTTAGTTTGTGTTCACATCTCAGGAACATGCCGAAATTTTGGCACACAAATCTAAGCACCATATATAGAACCTGGGGAATAATGTCCAGTTACCCTTGGCTCCTGAGCTCTGAACTTTCTGACTTCCCTACAAGCTTTGAATAGTGGCCTCTCATCCTCTTTTGACACAAAAATAAAACCCTAGAGAAACTTAAGGAATATATGATAGTGAAATGCAAGGTTTCCAGGAAAAAAAAACCATACACCACTCAGTCATCATGACAACAGAGGAGAATATGTAAACAAAGCAATACAAGTGCAGCTTCAATGGCAAAGGGGCAATCATCAGACCGCATTCTTGAATACAAAGGCATAGGAAAAAAGAACTACATGCTTATGGAGATGGTAAGGAGCATGTTGCTAGATGCCAACCATCCTGAGAATTTATAGGGGAAGCACTCATGACATCGAACTATTTAAAGAATCTGCTACCAACAGTGACACACATTGTAACACTACAGAAAAGAAATCTTCTGTGAGTTACCTAAGACTATTGCAAGGCTTATATAGCATATCTGCAATTTAGCATCCTTAAGTGTATAATATCTGTTTAGCAACTGACTATCATTGCTAAAATGTGTTAGCGCTGGCTGCCTTCACTCCACCTCAATGCCAACCACTATTTCCATGTCTACAATTTTTCAAAAATTTAACAAGCTAAATAGCCACACTTTACCCATGGAACACTGAAGATAAATGCATATGCTAGAAAACACATTATTTGCTTTGAATATCAGGCCTGTTATTTTCCATGTCAGGAACATTAATCCTGTATGCTGTTTTATTTCAGTCAAGGGATTTACAAGGAAAACATCCATTTTCTGGGTAAACATTTTGAAAGCTGCTCTTCTGATATAGCTCTTGATTTCTTCTAATACTTTCATAAGTTTTAGGATCAAAGGCCCTTGAGCCCCTTAATTCTTTTACTAATGAGCAAAGTACACTCTTCTTGCTGAAAACTCTCTTTGAAATCTCTCTTCTCTTCGTAGTGAACCGCTTTTGCAAAGTGGCACAAAAGCAAAATGACAACTCTCCCCTTAAGAGGATGAAGCTTCTTATTTTTATTCTCTTTGAAAACACCAAAACTGTGAGCTGTTTCAATATTAATATTAGTACTTTTAGTAATGTCCTGTCATTCAATCAACTGTTTCTTACAGAAAAAATAAGACCCTCATTTTGTATGCTTTCAGGCATACTAATCTCTAATCAATCAAGCAAGTATTTGTATGTGGGCGGTGAAATCTCATCAAGCGTAGCCTGCAGTTTGTCAGGCTTCTCCTCTGGTAAAATTGACAAGGTTTTCATTAGCACCCTCTCAGTTGCATTACTTCCCTCTCTCCATTAACTCATTCACTTTTCATTGATCATGTTTCTCCCCTGTATTTAATTCAAGTGCTAAAGATGCCCGTTTCATGTTTGTCTTGACTCCTGCAACAACCCCTTATGTGAACATTCCATAGAAGATCTTTTACAAGATGCACTTAATTCAAAATACAGCAGCAAATCGTGTTTCCTGGGTAAAATATACAGATCATATCACCTAGGGGCCCTTTTGCTATCCAGTGGTACAGCTACCGCCGGGTTTGCGGGTGGGAAATCAGCCCTACCACCAGGCTTGCTGAGGAGCCCAGAGGTAGTTCCAGCTTCTGGCATGCACTGTTTCCAGTGCTAGGAAATTTTTATTACTTTTCTAGCACCGGGGGCATGCCCGGCAGTAATCGGGCAGTCCTATGTGCTGCCTGGTTACCACCAGTTTAGCGCTGGTGTCCTCACCACCTCCTAAATAGGAGACGGTAAGCGATCACCCAGCAAATGGCCATGTGCTAATGTGTTTCGATAGCGCATGGCCATTTACTGAGCCTTTTAAAAAAATTACCTTTTAACATGATGGTAAAAGGTGGCCTCAACGCATCTCAGCAATCCCATGTATAGACGCCAGTGCGGGCCACCTTTTACTGCCATTTGGTAAAAGGACCCCCTAGTGTTAAAATAGCCCCATTGACTTCTTGTTATTGATTTTCAAACTTCTTAAAAGAAAAGAACCTTTTTATTTACAGAACCAATAAACAGAACATATCCTCTCTCAAACATATTCAGCAAAGGACGGACTTTTAGTTATGTTTCCCATGTCTGTAGCTAGTCTGGCTTGAAAAAGAGAGAGAACATTTCCTTGTATCACCTGCCCCATGGTACTGGAACAAAATTCCTGTGGAGACATTAATGCAAACTGTTTGTTCTTCTCTAAGGATCTCAAACACTGGCTTTTTGAGCAGATATCCAAATAATTTCTTTTACGCTTCTTGTTTCATCTGCTGCAGTTTGAATCTAATAGGTGCTGCTAGCATTTTAGATCTTCACTGTAGTGAAAATCAATAGTATTCAGTTAGATCATTTTCTTCCTTTCTCCTTCATCCACAGTACTGTCTCCCTCCTTTCTTTCCTCTCCCCTGGACACTTTCGCCTCCTTTTTCTCCTCTCTCCCTCCCACCCAGGACTTTACTGAGCTATAGTTGTGCCTTATGCAACTAGCCCACTAGTGTCCAACCCACTCTGCCACCACAAATGAGAGAATACAGTGAGCTGGGGGCAATTTTTTCACCTCTCCATATTTGAACCCTGTGTGGATGGTGTACTTGGTCATGCCTAAAATTTGTTAGTTGCCCATCAGGGAACTTCTCTCCATCTCTAAAAGATGATATTCAAATGATCTTCATTCCACATAAAACTTTTATACAACATTTATTCAAATTAGAATTTTTTTTTGACTGAGTTGTTCTCCCTAATTATTCATCCAACTATAAATGGGACCTTGTTTTTATTCCTTTAAAAAATCCAAAGAAATGAGGCAAAAAATGAGGATTCACAAGTCTCAGCATGCAGGACTTTTAATAGAAGAAAAGGGAACCAGGGTCTCAGTCAGGGTAAACACCAATGAGGGAGCAGGTATAACTACAAAATAATAATAAATCTATAAATAATTAATATGTGTATGGAGTAGTCTTAGAGTGATAACTCACCCAAGCAAGGAAACGCCAAAGCGATATATACCTCTAAGGGTGGACAAGCTTCTCATTCATTGATCTACTCCATAATTAGATAATCCACGCTCATCCGTTTCAAAGTATATTTCAAATATTCCCCATCTGACCTCTGCAAGTTCAACTCTGCAGGGTTTCGTTTATTTGAAATATACTTTGAAATGGATGAGCGTGGATTATCTAATTATAAAGGTTGACAACGGCATGTGGGACTTTCTTGAATGGATTGTTATTGTTCCCGACGCCATTGTTTGGACTGAAAGACATTTTGACTGTGGATTGTTTCTACGAAAGCTAAGTGCCTTTATAAAGTTTTCTTTGAAGATTTAAGAGAGAGCACTTATCCTGCATTATTATTGAGTGCTAGTGTGAGTGTGTCAGGGGTTGACCCTTGAGAGAACAGGTACACGTTTGAGTGAAGTTTATATTATTTTAGAGCACTGGGTTTTGCTCACCAAAAATTGAAAATTCACGGAGTAGATCAATGATCGAGAAGCTTGTCCACCCTTAGAGGTATAAATCGCTTTGGCGTTTCCTTGCTTGGGTGAGTTATCACTCTGAGACTACTCCATACACATATTAATTATTTATAGATTTATTATTATTTTGTATTTATACCTGTTCCCTCATTGGTGTTTCCCCTGACTGAGACCCTGGTTCCCTTTTCTTGTATTTGATTGTATATTTCCAGTGGTCAATTCTGGGACTTTGTTAGTTTAGTTGGACTTTTAATAGAGTCAGCAATGTGCATCAAGGACCCAACACGGCCGTGTTTCAGCATGTGAGTGTGCCTCAGGGGTCAAAGAACATGTAGCATATATTGCTGTAATGTAGTCTTGCAAATTTCTATGTGGAAGGCTGCTGGGTTTCCATGGAGCCACAACGCTTAGTGCAGTATGAGTTTTTCTAACACAGTTCATCAAATCTACTTTGATACACATATATAGGACCATATTGCAGCTATATATGCTACAGCTTCTTTGACCCCTGAGGCAGACTCAGAGGCTGAAACATGATTGTGTTGGGTCCATGATATACATTGCTGACTATATTAAAGGCCCTGTGTACTGAGAATTGTGAATCCTGGCTTTTTGCCTCGCTTCTTTGGTCTTGTTTACCCTTCCGTGAGTTTTGGACTTTCTCCTTCCTTTTCCTCCTTGTATTCCTTAAAATCATATCATTTTCAAGGTTCCATCAAATTTAGATGTATCTACAAAAGCCTGCATTTGAGTAGAATCCTTATTAATATTCTCTAGAAAAGTGTCTCCCCTCCAATATTTTTTATCCATTATAATTAAAAAAATGTACAATTAAGGCTTCACTACTTAATTGGCAGCACATATAATTGTCTAGAATATTGCTCATAGGTGTAGTTTGTGGCTCTTATATGTAGAAGTGGTGAAAATCAGTATTTCCATGTATAATTACTAGCACTTACGTGGACATTGTTGAGTGATGCTGTTCTTTTTTTGCAGCTATAGGTTTTTAAAATAGCTGCAAACAATGTAGATGCCAGCAAATGCTTGCATTTTTGCTGGAGGCCTTACACATATTTTACAAAATTTGCATTCAAAAATGCCTTTTTGTAAAATAATGGAGAAATTGTGAACACCTCAACCTGGATGTTTCAATTCCTACCTCAACATCCTAAACAAAATGGGGATTTATATCTTTCAGATACACTGATGGAAATCTGGGGAAATTAAGCAACCAAAGATTAAAAGTCTTGGAAATATTTTCCTGCTTTTCTATCTTCTGGTACATCAGATTTTTATCTAATATTAAACAGCATTATTAATGCACCACATTTCTTTCAGCTTAATTTTCATGTTTACTAATTAGCTATAGTACTCAACAACAGCCATCTGCTATAACTGACTCAAGCTTGCCAAGACTCAGAAAAATCTTTAAACTCTTAAGAGTTTTGGATAGCAACTTTGTGTAATGCAGTCAGAACAATCAAGATAGATTCCAAGTCTTATCAGGACTTCTTTTGGCTCTACTGTTGCTTCTGTCTCTTGAAATCAAAAGAGGTCTTTCTCCTTTCCGAAGCACTGCTGGCAGAGATTCCTGTTGGCCTCCTTACAGGCACACCACTTTCTTCTCTTCCTTTTCCCAGACCATCAACATTGATGAAAATCAATGTCAAAGACAGGCCTACAGCCATCGCCGGGGAAGCTAGGGGAGAGGCCAACTCATCATGTACTGACAAGGTAGTCTACCTCTGCATCAACAAGTCATCTGACTTGCAGTGTGCAACTCATGTGAGTCAATTTAGAAACTGTCAGAGGTTAAAGATAAGAATATAAGAATAGCCATACTGGGTCAGACCAATGGTCTGTCTAGCCTACTTCTAACAGTGGCCAATTCAGGTCACAAGTACCTGACAAAATCCCAAATAGTAGCAAGATTCATACTAATGATCCTGGGGACAAGCAGTTTCTCCATGTCTAGCTCAATAGCAGACTATGGAGTTTTCCTCCAGGAACTTGTCCAAACCTTTTTTTAAAACCTAGATACACTAATTGCTGATACCACATCCTCTGGCAACAAGATCCAGAGCTTAACTATTTGTTGAGTGAAAAAACCCTCCCTCCTATTCATTTTTAAAGTAGTACCATATGACCCTCTTGAGTTTCCCCCAGTCTTTGTACTTTTTGAAAGAGTAAGAAATTGTGATTTAGGTTACCTGTTCTATACCACTTAGTACTTATTAGATCTCTATCATATCTTCCCTCACCCATCTCTTTTCCAAGCTGAAGAGTCCTAACCTCTTAAGCCTTTACTTATATGCAAGGAGTTCCATCCCCTTAATCATTTTGGTTGCCCTCCTTTGAACCTTTTCTAATTCTGCTGTATCTTTTTAAAGATATGGTGACCAGAATTACACACAATAACTAAGGTGTGATTGCACCATAGAGTGATTCTTTGCCCTATTTTCTATCCCTTTCCTAATAATTCCTAGCATTCTGGGCAGAAGAGTTCAGCGTATTGTCCATGATGGCACTTAGATCCTTTTCTTGGGTGCTGACTGCTAGGGTGGAACCTAGCATCAAATAACTATGATTTTGAGTTATTCATCCCAATGTGCTTCACTTTGCATTTGTCCACATTTTAAATCTCATCTGCCATGTGGATGCTCAGACTTCCAAATTCCTAAGGTCTTCCTGCAATTTTTCACAGTCCTCATGCATTTTAACAGTTTTGTGTTGTCTGCAAATTTAATTACCTCACTCTCCATTCCCATTTCCAGATCCACTATTCACCCTGCTCCACTGAGAGATTTGACCATTTAACCCTACTCTCTGTTTTCTATCCATCATCCAATTCCTAATCCACAACAGAACATTGCCTTCTATCCTATGGATTTTTAATTTCCCTAGGAATCTTTCATGAAGGACTTTGCCAAATGCTGAAAATCTAGAAACACTACATCAAACGGCTTACCTTTATCCACATGCTTATTCATGCCTTCAAAGTAATGAATCAAATTGGTGAGGCAAGACTTCCCTTGACTGAACCCATGCTGAATCTGTCCCATTAAACCATGTTTGTATACGTGTTCCATAATTTTATTCATTATAATAGTTTCTCCTATTTTGTCCGGCACTGAAGTCAGGTTTACCGGTCTATAATTTCCCGGAGCACTCCTGGATCCCTTTTTAAAAATAGGCACAATGTTCGCAACCCTTGATACTACTACTACTACATAGGTGATGTTCTAATTACCTGTGCAACAAGGGAGTCCTCAGTAGAAATTACTTTCATCTTCTGCCATACAAAGATGTCCATAGTGAATTTGTGATTTCCATGGTGGATATTATACATGGGGAGGAACCCATAGGGAAGTCCTGACTTATGTCATATTTATTTATTTTTAATTACATTTGTACCCCGCACTTTCCCACTCATAGCAGGCTCAATGCGGCTTACATGTTATATACAGGTACTTATTTGTACCTGGGGTAATGGAGGGTTAAGTGACTTGCCCAGAGTCACAAGGAACTGCCTGTGCCTGCAGTGGGAATTGAACCCAGTTCCCCAGGACCAAAGTCCACCACTCTAACCACTAGGCCACTCCTCCACTGTAGAAAAAAAAATCTGTAACAAAATCAGTAGCAGGAAATAAATTCACCTCTACACTAGACATCAGATGGAGTCTGTAGCTAGTTGGTGGCTATCTTGGTATTCTACAACTTTTAACTGTTTCCCACAGGGCCCCTTTTACCAAGCTGTGGTAAAAGGAGGTCTGTGGTGACATCGGGATGTGGATTTGCCGCACGCAGAGGCCCTCTTTTACCAAAGTGGGTTAAAGGTTGTTTTTGGCCCCCCAAAAGGAAATGGTCCGGTGCTAATCTCAGGGATCGGTGCTGGCCATTTCCGGGGGCAGTCCTTAACACCACCTATTTATTTATTTTTTTACAGCATTTATATCCCACATTTTCCCGCCCAAGGGCAGGCCCAATGTGGCACAAAAGCATACATCAAATCGTCAACAAATAGTCAACAGCATTGTAGGGAAAGGGACATGTGAGTAATAGCAGAGGTGAGAAAATATGGATAGCAAATAGAATTCAATAGTTTGCGGTGCGGGGCAGGTCAAGAGCATAAGCCTTTCCGAATAAGTAGGTCTTAAGGTATCTTTTGAAGGTCAGATGATCAGGGATAACTTTCACAAATTTAGGTGATGGTAAGGGCTCCTGCGCTAACCCTGACTACTGCCAGGTTAGCCCTAGTGCTGCAAAAAATAAAAAAAATTTTGTCATGCAGGAAATGGCACATGCTGAAGGTGGGAACTACCACTGGGCTCCTGTGATAGCCCGGTGGTAGTCCTGATTTGGTGCATGGCAAAGCAGCGGTAGCTCTACTGCCGCTTTGTAAAAGGGCCCCATAGAGATCAATAATGATTTCTTTCTGGTGGGAGGAGGTAAAGGGGATGGGACTTGATATAGCGCCTTTCTATGGTTACAATCCAAGTGGTTTACATATTATATACAGATACTTATTTTGTACATGGGGCAATGGAAGCTTAAGTGACTTGCCCACAGTCACAAGGAGCTGCAGTGGGAACTGAGTCCAGTTCACCAGGATCAAAGTCTGCTGCATTAACCACTAGGCTACTCCTCTACTTGGTTCACTGAAAATAATGATCTGATGATTCTGGTCTCCAAATTCTCTACCATATTTATTAAATTTATTCTCTAACATATTCATAACTTCTTGAATGAAAAGTTGTGTGTGATTTCCTTTCTTTATATTTTATTTCTTTCTGGGTTTTTTTAAAAAGAGCTATTTACCTACAGACAAGCAATAATCCTTTTTATATAATTCTTTAAAACATTACATTTTTCTTCTACAGCATCAAAATGAGACTTACAATTTGGTAATTTGGCAGGAATTCAGTTCTAAAATTTGCAATCCTACTCTACAAAGATACTGAATATCATGGGAATAATACTGAACCAGTGGCAGTCAGGCTTTTTTAATGCTGACCACCACTCCAAAATTATGCCTGGCCATGTCCAAATACCGACACTACATATCCAAGTATGTGCAGCCGGCCAGCACTAAGGTTCAAGTTTCAAATTTATTTTATTCTTACTATACCACCATTGGGATTCTTCAGAGCAGTGTACAAAATATTACTATATGTAAAAGAAAAGGTAATTTATAAAGTATTACTAAAAAGAGAAAAAAAGAACTCTATTATTAATAGGAAAGTATAAGAAAAAAAAATTAAGGGCCCTGTTTTCTAAGATGCGCTAGCGTTTTTAGAAACACCCATATATTCCTACAGGTGACTCTAGTACTAGTGAATGCTAATTTTTAGCTTGCACTAAAAACATTAACATGCCAATAGCGCGACTTAGTAAACAGGGCCCTAACTGCCATATTACCGTGGTCCCTAGGCCTACCTCCAGTCCCAGCCCCGCTGAACATCTGATAAAGATAATCTTTAATCAAACTAGGAATTCATCCCTAAACAAGAATGTTTTTAATCCTGACTGAAATCTTTTTATACAAGATTCAGATGTTAATTGAATTGGAAGTGCACTTCATGATTTTGGATCAACCACACTGAAAATTTTATTTCGAATTTGTTCATATTTTCTCTGTCTAGACATAGGTATTGCAAGAAACTGTTGTTGACTAGATCTTAGCATTCTACCTGGGGAGTGTGGTATCAATTATTGCAATAGAAAAAAATGGATAATCAGTATGCTGTACTTTAAAAGCCAATAACAGAATTTGTATGTGATACGATGCGATAACAGTAACCAATGCTCTTGTTTAAGCAAAGGTGATACATGATCAAATTTGTTAGTCACAGTGATAAGCTTAATCACTGTATTTTGAATATTTTAAAGACAATGAATGTCTGAGAGTTTGAGTACTTGATATAAGGTATCCAATAATCCAAAATCCTAATGACTAGAGCATGTGCCAGAATTTGAAGTGCACTTTGGAGTAGTGGACTTATCGAATGAATGAATTTTAATGAATTACTAAGGACATTTGTGTGTGAAAAGTAAGGGAGTTATTTAATAAAACACCTAGAATCTTCAAAGTTGATACAATTGGTATGTCAGCATTTAAAACTCTAATTGGGATAATAGGTTCAGATAAGCTGTCTTCCATGATGATAAGTAGTTCAAATTTACTGGATTTGGTATTATCTGATAAAAAGAAAAACATTCTGCAATGATATTAAGTTTCAAATTAAGGAAATGTATGTTTTTTGAATCTGTGGTGGCTGTATAGGTAAGAATTTAGACATTGTCCGCATATACAAATGGAGTCATCTCTAAGGACTGAATAAGAGTGAGGAGTGGGACAAGAAACATATTAAATTGTGTAGGTGCCAAAATAGATATTTGTGGGATTCCATTGGGTAAGATATATGTAATGGAAGTCAAATCTTGCCATTTAACCATATCCTATCTGACAGATAAAAGTGAAACCACTTAAGAACTGAACCAGAGATACCTATTTCTCTAAGCCTTGTAGGGAGAATGAAGTGATCTATTAGATCAAAGGCAGCTGTTAGGTCAAATGAAAGTATGAGTGCAGAACATGCCCTGCTCAAGATGGCATAGGTGGTGTTTCCTATCGAAGAAGTCTCTGTACAGTGATTCCAACAAAATCATGAAGCCGTAAAGACAATACATTCTCAATAATTTTGCAGAGATACGGTAGATTATTGGTAGGCTGATAATTTGTAAAGAGATCTTGATCCAAGTTAGCATTTTTGAGTTTTGATCTAATGTAAGCTGTTTTCCAGGGAGAAGGCATTATCCCTTGGGTCAGACATGGTATAACAAGTCAGGCATTATCGGAGGAGTGCTGATATTCAGCCCAGTCCAGTTCAACTGGACAAAGATAGGACTGCTATTTATGCAAGGTTAAGCTATTAAAAGGAATAGCTAAACTAATTATTTTTCATTATTATTTCAAATTTCGAGAATCCTACTTCCATCAGGTAAAAGGAGTTGCCATGGGAGCTGCTGTAGCTCCCATGGTAGTATGTTTATATATGGATCTTTTGGAGAAACAGCTAATATACAAATCGCGATACTTTGTGGGAGTGATAACATGGCTAAGATACATTGACGATATACTAATGATTTGGAATGGGTCTGAGGATGGTTTAAGTGAATTTTTGATTTATTTGAATACGATTAGCACACATATCAAGTCTGTGCATCATATAGGTTCCCAAGAAATTAATTTTTTGGATGTTAGTATTAGATGGGAAAGAGGACAATTTGTAACTAAAGCTTATTGGAAGGATACAGATAGGAACACTATACTTCACTATCAGAGTCATCATCCGCAAATGTTGAAAAACAGTATTCCGGTCAGTCAGCTATTACGGATCCGACGATTATGTAGCTCTCGGGAGGAGTTTACATATCAGGCTCAACAAATGGTGAATAGGTTTGCTCAGCGAGGATATCCTCGCAGAGTGTTAAGAAAGGCTACTAAAAGAGCGTTCAGTTTTCAAAATGAATGGTGTCAACCTAAGAAACATAGAGTGGAAGCACCCTCTTTAACCTGTGTACCCCCTTATACCCAAATGTCTAAAAATATTATTCAAATCATCAAAAAACATTGGCCCATGCTTGGTATTCATGAACCATTTAAAAACAATCCACGATTCGCTTTTTCAAGAGGGGCCAACCTAGGTGAACGCCTGAATCCTAATAATTATAGGATGCAGGATAATGGTATGAACATTGGAGGTCATAAAATATGCAATCACTGTGTATACTGTAAGTATGCGATGCAAGTCCAATCTATTGATATTCCGTATACTAAGGGAAAAATATATATTAAAGGAAGAATCAGACTGTAATACAAATAATTGCATCTATGGCATCCAATGTCCATGTAACCTGTGGTATATTGGGCAAACCACACAGAAAATTAAAACAAGTATAGCCCAACATCTTAGTAGTTTGCACACGGGTCGTAGAGAGGCAACTATAGTGGCCCATTGGCAATTAAAAGGACATATGATTCAAGATCTGTGTTTTGTAGTGTTAGGGCAGGTTAAGTCTGATAGAGGTGGAAATATCCCTTTAATGCTACTATGTAAGGAGCAACGTTTGATCTTCAGGTAGGGTACGGTTACACCTAATGGTTTGAATAGAGAAATTGAGCGGCTTGGCATTTAGTGAATGGTGTTTAAATACTGGGTCCTGACACAGCTTGTGTGCATGTGTGGGCGTCTTTTCGACGTCCCTGCGAACGGCTGGTTTTCGAGTACCTACCAGCCTGCGACAGCCGGTAAGTGTTACTTCTAATAGTTTTTAATGAAGGAATATATACTGTATTAGATATTTAATACTATACTATTGTCCATATAGAATTTGACCCCTGAAGACGCTTTATGGAGCGAAACACGTGCGTGTAGGGTTGATGATGATGGAACTGTACCGCCATTAAGTAAAACCAGCAACATTGCGGCAGAGACGAACATTATGATTTTATGTCTATGACCTGCCGGTTGAAGGTGGTAACAGAGGATATTGAAGAAAATAAGATTGAGTTCCCTACTGGAAGGATACGTTATTCAAGTATTGCGATCTGGCTCTATTACAGCTGATTGAACGTATATACAGTGATCTTGATATAAGTCGTCGGAACGATTACGAGGTTATTGGAGTATATGACGTCATTTAATAAGAAGAACTGAAATTTAATGAATACGCTTATATGAAGAAGCTATATATATAGTGATTTAGGGTTATTCTTGATAAAGTTTCTTGCAGAATAGGATGATATGTATTAGAAATTCAGAATTTTGTATTTTTGTAAAATGTTATGATGATGTATGAATGATGGGAAGGATGGAATGAGTTTGAAAGCGAGTTGGTTTAAATGAGTGGATTTTAATGAATACTTATTGAACAAAAGTGTGAAATGTAGTAAAAGGAATTTAAATAAAGATTTGCAATTTAATAGAACGGTTGTTTAAGTACGTGCTTGTATGACAACTACAACCAACTGAAGATATTTAACCTGATTTGGAATATATATATATATATAATGCATTATATATATATATATATATATATATATATATATATATATATATATATAATGCATTCTTGTATCCCACTGTTATCCAAAAACAAGTTTCAGTTCAAAGTGGCTTACAAATTACATTCTGGTAAACTGCCTAAATATTTTATTATTTTTTGCGGTATATTAAATAAAGCTGAACTGTGAACTGTGATGAATGTCTGTAAAAGTTAAAGCCTCAGTGCTTTTGCTTTTTGAAAATGGGTAAAAAAACCCCCATTAGACTAGCAAGGAAATAGCCCTGCAGTATATATTTCTCCATGTTTTCTTCAGTGAAGTAGCAAAAAAGAGTGATCCCTACAGAGACTAACGGTGCCTGGTTATACATCTCATGTACCTAATCAACAAGGCATGAAGGTTTGCATTTTGTTGTCCTGCTATCATTCTACTACAGTTCCTAAGAGGCTTCATTCCCAGGAACAGTGCCAGACATATGTTGTCTGTGATAGGTTTTGTAACGTTTTTGTTATTTATTAAAGCAACAGACAAACTAACAATATAAAAAAGAATCTCGGGCACATCAAACTTAATAAAACATGTTAGCAATATGATAATGTGATATTTCAGTCACAGTTGCCATGTAAAATAGAGAGGTTATGCCCACATTTTGCAACAACAGATAAAATAACATTTGTTCTATTCTAATTCCCTTTGAAACTGCTATATTTTCCTCACATTCAATCAAATTAAGTTAAAATAGTCCTCAGCATACCTATGAGAGTTTCAATCAATGCAAATTCAAAACTTTGTTTATGCCAATAAATGAATGAAGGGATTTGATTCCAGAATGTTGCTATTGCAAATCTGGCACCATTATGTACCAGTTGATTAACCAAATGCAAAAGAGAGAGAGTGACAAGGGAGCATCTGCCCAGTATTTTAGTAAATAAATCTCAGGAGTTAATAGAATATGCTTTTCCCAAATCCCAGATATGTCCATCTCAACATTATCCCCCAAGCTTTAGATATTTATATCTTAACATTACCTAAGATGTGCTGAGTTCTCATTGTAGTGAGGGGTGTTTTTATGAATTGTTAGATGCCTTGAATCAAATAAGTTTTTATGTTGTCTATGTTTTTTGACTGTATTTTATGTTGAATATATGTGTTTTATTGTAATCTATTTAGGACTGACCAAAAAACAAAAAGGCACACAACTGCTTACAAAACAGTAGATAAAAAACAACAAAGCAGTGGAATCAAATGCATTTATTAGAACAATACCCGACGTGGCCACGTTTCGCCCTCAGGCTGCGTCAGGGGTATAAACTATCAAAAGTGTATGTAAATATATCATACACACTAGTAGTTCCAAAAATCTAGTTCCATTTATCTGCTACTTCCAACTGAACTGATATGCATTAGCATGTTTTTTATCATCTGTTTAGGACTGTACATAAAGCAGTATAGAATTTCTTTAAAATAAATAAAAATAAAATTACCCCCAAACCGTAGGGATTCCAATTACTTCTTCTTTGTACAACACGCGTCAACCATCTTATTTATATTGAATTTCCTCAAGAGGAAGGTTGCAACATTTGTTCTCTGTGGCATATTTATGAGATTTTAAGAATCACTTTCCTGCACTTAGCCACACATATATATCCTGCTTGTCTACTTTCCAAGAAGGTCCAACATGGTATGTGTGACAGAACAATGGGGGTTTTAAGCCTGTAAAACTGCCTTAATTCTTGAAGTGTATTTCTCTAGTTTTGGCCAGCAGGCGGTGCATGTTTATGCTTAAAGCTGTTACAGAGAAAAGACCTGCAGTGATGTGGCCAGTATTTTTTTTTACTTGGTGTTCTGGGCTCTGAAAGGCCCAGGAACTCAATTTTATTTGGAATGTACTGGCTTTTGCCCCAGTCTTAGCCAGAGAGAAGAGACAGATCTCTTTGCTGAGGCCCTGTGATCAGTTATATTTAATCTATGATAATCTGTGAGCAGCATATTTCCTGATCTCCCCAGGTACTTTTCTTTTAGAAAATAAACAAATGTTTAGATAATTTATAATTGATCCATATTTCAGTTATCTGTTAATGTTCCTGATTGCATATTTTCTGTTCACTGTTCAAGTTGTGACAGTAAACCTGCTTATTTTATTGACTCTGCAGTCTGGACTAATGAAGATCCCAGCAATGTTTTCCCTTACAGTTCAATGCATTCCAGTTAGCAAAATGATTACCCTTTGTGTATAGACAAATCCCGGCACTTATACAACATAAAGAGGTATATTTTCAAAGCACTTAGACTTACCTATGGTACTTTGTAAGTCTAAGTGCTTTGAAAATGTGCCTCACATTTTTTGTTCTCACTAGCAATGCCCTCTAGGCAGATTTCATAGGGTACCAAATCTGGTGCTAATCATTTAAAATTATAAAATAATTTCACTTTACACAATTGATTCTGCACTGAAATGGATGAGCATTTGAACTGCAGTTTTCAGCATTTGTTTCTCCCTATGGTTAAGGAGATGAAGTGTGGAGAATTAGAGTTTGTGCCTTTTCAGGGATGGCTCTCAAGTTATGGAATCAACTTCTAGAGAAGCTAATGTTAGAGATTCCAGAGGAAATTAAAAATTTGAGGGTCAGTATTCACTTAGTGGTAGTGAGCATTTTTCTTTTAAACATAGCCATTGGCAGCAGAGTTAGACCTGAATATTCAATGTCAGGCCATGTTTAGGCACTGCCACTGGCTATCTGAGCTAGCCATGATACCCAGAAGGTATATGGGTATGGCCAATATTCAGTGCTGTACCCATATAGTTAAATGGGAAAAGTTAGGACTGAAATTTACATGACCCTATTTGACTGATTAGCTATACAGGCATTAACACTGAATATTGCTGGTGTTCACATAACTTGCAGGACCATACCTAATCTATTCTGGAGTGTACCTTAACTGGCTGGTTAGGGCTGATTTTCAGTGCCCAGATTAATGCCACTGAATATCAGCAGACAGCCAACTCAGCAGGGCTTAACCAGGCAGGAGCTTCTCATGCTATTTTAGCATATGTCCCATTTTATGCAATGAAATCTAGTTACTAATAACTGGGGTTAACAGTAAAATAACAGGCCTTAGCAGTAGTCCACATTGGTAACTTCCCCCCTAAGCTGCAAATAGAAGAGGGGGGATCTATGTTTACTGGTTTATGTTGTTTTTAGACTCTGGTTAATGCAGGAAGTAAGGAGAGGATCTGAGTATTAGATTCTTATGGGTTTTACTTTAGACTTAATTTTAGCTTCTTATGATTTTATAGTGTTGAATACTGTCACAAAATGCCTTGCCACCTGCCTGGGATTACCAAGCGACCACTTAGAGGGTCTATCCCCAGCACAGCTCAGGTCAGCCTGCACCTGCCACTTGTGCTCTACACTAGCACTCTCCTGCCACCGACTGGGTCACAACCACCTCTGGGTGAGTCTCCCGCTCTCAAATTATCCCCAGTGATTTCTAGGTTACTGGGGCCACACTCCCAGTGGTTTCACAGTTCCTAGAAAGCAGTCACGGACCCAACACACAGACCACCAGGATTCTTTCTCAGTCCAGACAGAGAGGCAATAAACTAAATATTGTCTTTTAAAAATTGAACAGTGGAACAAAATAGTGCAATTAGCAAACAATAACAGGTAACGGAAATATGGATCAATTATAACACCAACTAAACATTTATTTACTTCCTAAAAAGTACCTGGGGAGATAAGGACACATATATGTTTCTATAATTTCTCTCTCTCTCTCTCGAGCAAGAGCCAGTACAATTGAAATGTAAAAAACTCCTGGGCTAATCAGTGCCCAGTCAACATTTGAAAAAAGCTGGTTACATCACTCAGGCATTTGATTATCAAATCAAGATCTTAGAAAGTGGAAGGAACCTTATCCTCACCTTGGTTACTGGACTGTGGCGTCCCTCAGCCATCTCTATTATCACCCATTCTGTTTAATGTAATGATATCACCACTAGGTAACAGACTAGAAACAGCACACCTTATAAACATAGGAAGAAATAAATAAATCATCTAATGTCATTTATATCAAGCTGGGTTTTCATTTGCACTGTCTGGAAGGTAAGTGCAATGTTCCTCTCCAATTAAGGCACATATGTTCCCCTTAAGAGGGCAACACAAAGTCACAATCTATTCTAATGCAATTATGTTACTATCTTTAACAGTTTTATCTTATTTATTTATTTCTATTCAATAAGGGTAAAATTTTAATTTTCTCAATTATAAGGGGCAAATTGTCTCCTCATTTTGACAATTCTACCAGTCCTATTCACTGTTTACATTCCTTTCTATTCTTACCATTTATATCTCACTTATGTCAAAATGAAATCAAAACAAGTTACAAAATAAAATTATTAAACGGATTCAAAATGTTTACTAAGGAAAATATGCCTTTAAAGCTTTCTGCAATATCAACTAGGGAAATGTGACTTGATATACTGCCTTTCTGTGGTTTTTGTAACAGCATTCAAAGTGGTCTACATACTATATACAGGGACTTATTTGTACCTGGGGTAATGGAGGGTTAAATTATTATTATTATTATTATTTATTGCATTTGTATCTCACATTTTCCCACCTATTTGCAGGCTCAAAGTGGCTTACATAATTTTGTTAAACACAGTTAATCCTGGATGTCAGGTACAATTATTGTTGTGCAGAGATTAATTAAGGGAAGAAGTAGATAGAAGAAGGAAGGAATATATTAGGTATATTAGACGGTGGGTTTTCAGAGGTGGATTAGTAAGGTTCTGGGTTTTCATTGTAGGTTTTGTTGAAGAAATATGTCTTGAGGGATTTGCGAAAGATAGTTGTTTTGTTGATTTTTTTCAGGTCTCTAGGTAGTGCGATCCATAACTTCGTGCTCATGTAGGAGAAGGTGGTATCATACATCATCTTGTATTTTAGTCCTTTGCAATTGGGGTAGTGCAGGTTGAGAAATTTGCGTGATGATTTTGTGGCGTTTCTTGGAGGTAGGTCCACAAGGTTTAACATGTAGATTGGGGCATCTGCGTGAATGATTTTGTGTACCATTATTCAGATCTTGAATGCAATACGTTCCTTAAGTGGGAGCCAGTGGAGTTGCAGTCAGACTTGAACCTAGTTCCCCAGCATCAAAGTCTGCTGCACTAACTACTAGGCTACTCCTCCACTCCAGTCCACTGCAGCTAGTTAGATAAACAGGATTTAAACACTGGAATTCAGTTCTAGATTTTACTTGATTGATGATCAAAGAATTTTTCATAAAAATGTTATAATAAATGTATTTTATAGTTGGACAACCCGATCTAAGTATAGACCAAAAACAAGAAAAAGACCAAACAACAAATATATAAATTTAGATATATATAATCTTAAACCAACCAATAAACAAAAATGTTCTAAAAAGAGAAAGATCTAATTACCCTTAGCTGACAGCCATAAAACATTTTCCTACTTAGATTGTGCACCTGACACTCCACTGTTAATTGAGAACCTAAAATAAATCTAAAACTCCAGGAAGACATTTCATAATTAAGTTGCTCATTAGACCATAATGTAATAGATTTAGAAACATCCAATAAAATATTGTTAAAATATAGCAACTTAGCCTCTGCAGAACTGTCATCTTTTCTCAGAAATATTCCAGTAACCTATACTTACTGATATTCTGAAGTTATACTCCCTTTCTTGTCCCTAACATACAAGAAATATAAAGTTATAAAAATATATCTGTATAACAAGTAATATTATGGGCTTTGGGTAATCTATTATGTGCATCATTCTCTATTTATTCTATACAGATCTAATAAGAGAAGGAAATGAGATGGTATTTAATATACCATCTGTCTATGGTCACAATAAAAATGGTTTACTTAATATATACAGGTACTTATTTTGTACCTGGATCAATGGAAGGGTTAAGTGACGTTTCTAAGATGTTCAGCTAAACAGGATTAGCAGTGTCACTTCTTACAAAGATGCTACTCAATCAGACAATGGTCCTGGCATGAGAGATCTAGTAAACCTGTCCCAGGTAAAAGATAAAGCATTTAAATGAAATTAGGCTAGACTAGGCAGTCACCAAGGGTAGCACTTTCATTTCTTGTCTTTTCTAGTCTAGAACAGCATAAAGCAGTTCCAATCAAGGCAAAATGATAGATCCTATCAACTTCATAACCCTAAAAAAATCATCAACGTATACTCTTACTAGTGGGCACTTTCTCAGGAATTTCATTTACCTGGGTAAATGACAATATTCGTACCACACAGAATCTTATCATAAATCCAACAATTTGACACTTTGAATGTTTCAACTGATTCTGGTGCTTCCCATGGTTAAAGCTATTGGACAAATATCTCCTTTTCTCAACAGTTGCAGAACAAAAAGCAAAAAATCTCTACTACTTACAATGAGAAGTTCAGAGTTTAACTTTCTGGCTGATTACCATAGACTATCTAGAATACTAAGGAGATTAAGCAATACATACTCCATTAACGTCTTGTTCAAACTACACAATTAATGTATAGAGGAAAGGCCTCAAGAAGCCCCCGGCTGTATGATTCTATAGCTCTCGGGGGCTGGGCTGCTTCATCATCGGCTCAAAACCTCTGGGCTATAGTCCTTAAACACAACTTTTTATCTCTTTTTTTTCTTCCGTTTTTATATGTGTTAACTTTTAAATTGAAGGCTACTTAGCTTGTTTGGACCTGGTCCTACTCTTGTCAGAGCCTTGTCAACGCTGATCGCGACCACGACCTACGGTGGACAGCATTTCATCACCTGCTTCAGGGTCGTGTGGTCTGCGTTGAGCTCCGTTCTCAAGAATTTCAGCTGCAATGGACCAACCATAGACTATCATAGTTGAAATGTCTCTTTACAGCTACAACATTGGGCATAAGCAGGAAAAGTAAGAAATGTGGTTAAATTATGCCATGATTCAAATTAATTTCAGCCAGTTAGGAATCCGACCATCAATCAACCAGTAAATACTTAGGTATAGAATAAAAACCACTAAAGCAATGCCTCCTACTGTTACTATAAATTTCAAGAGAGAATCAGTTCCTTCCCACCATCTACTGTATATTGATAAATCCCACCTTGAACATTCTGAAGCTCACTCCAAGGCAGAGAAGCACAAAAATCCTGTAGTCTTCATAGGCTAGGACCAGTCACCCTCACTCATAGACCCGCCCTCAGCCACGCCCCATCTAATATAATAAAACGCACCGTGAACGTTCTAATGAGGACAACGTTCTGAAGTCACTAAAAAACACTCCCTGAAGGGTTCGTGGGGTTCGTGGGGTTCGTGGAGTTTGTGGCGTTCGTGGTGTGAAGCCACCCAGCCGTCTCTGCCCCGCCCTCGCGTCAAACGTCATGACGTCGAGGGCGGGGAAAACACACGGATCGCGAGGGCAGAAAAAAAAAACAAACGGATCGCACCCACGCACGGTGCGTTTTACTATATTACATTTACCTCTGTGGTGGCGGTTCCGGCAGCGCAGCGTCAGGGAAGGAGGCGGCGCTCCCGACGTCTAGCCTTCCCTTCGCTGTGTTCCGCCTTCTTCTGACGTCAATGATGACATCAGAAGAAGGCGGAACACAGCGAAGGGAAGGCTAGACGTCGGGAGCGCCGCCTCCTTCCCTGACGCTGCGCTGCCGGAACCGCCACCACGGAGGTAAATAAAAAAAAAAAAAAAAGAAAAGGGATGTTGGGGGGATAGAAGAGGGGGGGCAGCAAAGTTGAACACTGGGAGCAGGAGGGCAGGGGAAAAAACGACAGCATGGATGCGAAGAGGAGGGGGGGGGAAGAAGAGGGCGGGCCAGGCTGGGACATGGGACAGAGAGGAGCATGGATGCGAGGAGGGGTCATGGAAGGAAGAGAGGGGGAATTACATGAAAAGGAAGAATGGAGGGGGCAGGGGACAGAGGAGCATGGATGGGCATAGATTGGGAGGGCAGAGCTCAGGGAGAGAGGGAAATTGCTGGAAAGGGAAAAATGGAGGGGCCAGGTGACAGAGGAGCATGGATGGACATGGATTGGAAGGGCAGGACTCAGGGAGAGGGGAATTGCTGGATAGGGATGAATGGAGGGGACAGATGGGCATGGATGGATATGGATTGCAGGACAGGCCTCAGGCAGAGAGGGGAAATGCTGGATAGGGAAAAATGGAGGGGCCAGGTGACAGAGGAGCATGGATGGACATGGATTGGAAGGGCAGGACTCAGGGAGAGGGGAATTGCTGGATAGGGATGAATGGAGGGGACAGATGGGCATGGATGGATATGGATTGCAGGACAGGCCTCAGGCAGAGAGGGGAAATGCTGGATAGGGAAAAATGGAGGGGCCAGGTGACAGAGGAGCATGGATGGACATGGATTGGAAGGGCAGGACTCAGGGAGAGGGGAATTGCTGGATAGGGATGAATGGAGGGGACAGATGGGCATGGATGGATATGGATTGCAGGGCAGGCCTCAGGCAGAGAGGGGAAATGCTGGATAGGGATGAATGGAGGGGGCAGGTGACAGAGAAACATGGATGGCCATGGATTGGGAGGGCAGGGCTCAGGGAGATAGGGGAATTGCTGGAAAAGGATGAATGGAGGGGGCAGGGGACAGATGGCCATGGATTGGGAGGGCACGGCTCACACTCTCTCTCTCATATACAATGTCTTTCTGACTCTCCCTCTCACACACTCTGTCTCACACTGTATCACATTCACTCTCTATGTGCCACACAGTCACTCACACACTCGCTTGGTCTCATACACTCACTCTCACAGAGAATCTGTGTCTCACACACACTCTCTCTCTCGCCCACACACACACACTCTCTCTCACACTGTGTCTCACATACACACTTGCACACACTCTCATTCTCACACACACACTCTCTCACAAACACACTCACACCCAGACTCACTCTCTCTCTCACACACTCACACTTTCACTCTGACTCTCAAACAGTCACTCTCACATACACTCTCCCAAACATACACACTCCAAGGAAAACCTTGCTAGCGCCCGTTTCATTTGTGTCAGAAACGGGCCTTTTTTACTAGTCTGTACATAAAACGCTACCTCAACATTCTGAAGACAACCTGCTGAAGCCATCTGCAAAATCCCTAAACAGTTTGTAAGTTCATGGTGGTGAAGCCATGCAACTCACCATGTCTCTCTGCCCCGCCCTCGAGGGCGGAACACAGAGAGTAAAGGGATCCATAAAGGCACCCCTACCAACTGGCAACCCCCTCCAACAAACAACGACCCAGGCAGGGGGAGTGTTTCTGTACTCCTCCCCCTGCCTAGGAATCACTACAGACTGCTGGCAAACTCCCCAACCACAAAAGCCACCCGCAACCCCCCCCCACACACACACACAAACACACACACGCAAAAACATACACACACACAGAAACACAAACACACACAAACACACAAAAACATACACACACACACACACACAGAAACACACACAAAAACATACACACACACATACACACAGAAACACACACAAAAACATACACACACACACACACACACACACAGAAACACACAGAAACACACACAAAAACACACACACACACACACACAAACACACACAAACACACAAAAACACACACACACACACACAGAAACACAAACACACAAAAACATACACAGAAACACAAACACACAAAAACATAAACACACAGAAACACAAACACACAAAAACATACACACACACAGAAACACAAACACACACAGAAACACAAACACACACACAAAAACATACACACACAGAAACACAAACACACACAAACACACAAAACCATACACACACGCAGAAACACACACAAAAACATACACACACACACACACACAGAAACACACACAAAAACATACACACACACACACACACAGAAACACACACAAAACATACACACACACACACACACACACAGAAACACACAGAAACACACACAAAAACATACACACACACAGAAACACAAACATACACACAAAAACATACACACACACAGAAACACAAACATACACACAAAAACATACACACACATACACATACACAGAAACACAAACACACAGAAACACACACAAAAACATACACACACACACACAGAAACACAAACACACATACAAAAACATACACACACACACACAGAAACACAAACACACACAAACACACACAAAAACATACACACACACACACACACACAGAAACACAAACACACACACACACAAACACAAGCATACAAACACACACACAAACAAACACACACACACAAACAAACACACACACACACACACAAACATACACAAACACACACACACAAAAACATACACACACACAGACACAGACACAGAAACACAAACACACACAAACACACAGAAACACAAACATACAAACACACAGAAACACAAACATACAAACACACACACACACAAACACACACACACACACACACACACACACAAACACACACACACAAACACACACAAGCACACACACACACAAGCACACACACAAGCACACACACAAACAAACAAACACACACACACAAATACACAAACACACAAACAAACACACACACACAAACACACACACACACACACACAAACACATAAACACACACACACAAACAGCCTCGACGGTGCACCTCTAAGTGCCCCCCCGCCGCATCGCCACAACAACCCGTGCAACGGGGCATCAGAAAGCCCCTACCCCCTTCCCTCCTCCCCGCATCACCCAACCCCTCCCCCGCCGCTTCACCAAGCCCCTCCCCCCCCCACATCGACCGTCTCGCCACCTGCGACCGCTAATACAAACTCTGTCCGGCGGCTGCTGCTGCTTCTATTCAGCAGCAGCAGCCCGTACATAAAGAAAACAAACAAACAAAAAACAACCTCCTAAAACGCACCTCCGTGGAGAACCATCTCACATTGGCTGACGTCTCTGCAGCCGCTCCTCCTCTCCCCTCAACGTCAGTGCCCCTGCCGGAAGACCCCGGAGAAACGCTGAGACGTCAGAGGGGAGAGGAGGAGCGCATGCTGAGACTTCAGCCAATGTGAGATGCTTCTCAACGGAGGTGCGTTTTAGGATGATTTTTTTTTTTGGTTTTCTTTATGTACGGGCTGCTGCTGCTGAATAGCAGAAGCAGCAGCCGCCGGACACAGTTTGTATTAGCGGTTGCGGGTGGCGAGGGGGTTGATGAGGGGGGGAGGGGCTTGGTGATGTGCCACGGTGGGGGGGGGGGTCGGGTGATGCGCGAAGGGGGGGAACAAGGAGCTTTCTTTGGGTGCTGCGCCGGCTGGGGGGGGAGGGTGGTCTCGCTGGACATGGGTGGCTGGAAGGAAGCAGGGGGAGGGGAGGGTCGCTGCACATGGGTGGCTGCAGGGGGGGCAGGGAACATGGAGATAGGGATGGGGCTCCACACACCACATGGGTGCCTGCAAGGGGGACAGGGGATACAGGACGGACACTGCAGGGCGAGCAGGGGGACAGAAGGGTTGGTGGTCATCAGGGGGGACAGGTGGGTCGATGGACATGGCTGGCCACAGGGGAGGAACAGGGAAAAAGGAAAGGAGTGTCCTCAGACATGGGTGGCTGCACAGGAGAGGAGGGTCGCTGGACATGGGTAGCTGCAGGGGGGGCAGGAGGACAGAAGGGTCGCTGGACATGGCTGGCTGCAGGGGGGACAGGGGAGAGAGGAGGGACGCTGCACATGCGTGCCTGCAGGGGGACAGGAGGAATGCTGAGGGGGGGCCTGAGACCACATGGGTGGCTGCAGGGGGAGCAGGGGAGACAGGAAGGACGCAGCAGGGGGAGAGGAGGGTTGATGGGCATGGGTGGCTGCAGGGGGATGCTGGACATGGGTGGCTGCAGGGGAACACGGGGAGAGGAGGGTCGCTGCACATGCCTGGCTGCAAGGGGGCAGGGGAGAGGGAGGGGGTGAGGGGGTTCCTCACACCACACACGCACTCATTCTCTGTCTGCCACATACACTCTCACTCACTGTCTTTGTCCCTCTCTCTCACACAGTGTCACACAGAAACACAAACACTGTCTCTCACATACTCTCTCTCTCGCACAAACACATACACTCTGTCTCTCTCTCTCTCACACATTCTCTCTCTGACACACATGCTCCATCTCTCACACACGCTCTTTCTGAAACATACACTCCAAGGAAAACCTTGCTAGCGCCCGTTTCATTTCTAACAGAAACGGGCCTTTTTTACTAGTTTGTTATAAGAGATCATCAGGATATTGTCCTGCACCTGTCTGCAGATTTTTGGGATTTCATCAAATTTTTCACCCATCTCTTAAGATAACCTTATGTAGATGGTACTTCCTTAATATTCCTGTAGGTGTTGCTGTTCAGTGGTGGTAAGGCTGGCGTCTTCTTGCAGTGGACAAAGTGAGACCTGGAAGGTACCCCTTCATACTTGATAACAGATTGCTGGTCACAAGCATTTTATAGAGTCCATTCCACTTTGGCTCAAGACAGTTTTTTTTTCTCTAGAACACCTTTGCATAAACCTCAATTCCAGGCTATAACTGGTGATATGATTCCACGACCTTGTCTAGGAGGATAGCAGTCACCTGTAAATGATAAGACTATATCATACAGATTAGATTTTTTTTTTCTTGCCATAAAACATAGGCTCACCTTTCATTGCTCTTAAATCAAGCGGCACACAGACATAAAAAGAGAAAATTCTTTCATGGGTCTTCCAGTAATTATCTCATACAGTGTTAACTCTTTCTTTCTTTCTATTAGATGTACTTACTATGCTCCAGAGAGCTAAAAAGCAAGCTTTAAACCCAATTTTAAGATAGTTTTTTGTAATCCAGTAATCTTTTATCTTCAATCCTCAACGTTCCATTTGTTCTTTCTATTTTCTCTGAGTCTTAACTGAAGTACAAGTTGTGAAACTAGTGCTTTATACCCAAAGCTTTTACCTACTTACTTGAAAAAAGGAATGTCCTTATCACTAGAGGGTCATATTATGACTCCTCAGGAAAGGATAAAGTGTTGCTTAAGCTTTCTTCATTGTTCATCCTTAAAATAATCACAAAATGTACTAAACAACGTTCAAATCTCTGACATGTGGACTGCTGGATAAAATTCTATCTATAAAGTCAGAAGAAGTCTAATATGAGGTTTGTGTCCTTGACTGATCTTCACAGACTTAGCAATAGTTTTGCTTACAGACCAGTCAAGTAGCACATAGTTCCTCTGCAATTTCTGAACAAATTTGGAATTAAACCAGTCATGAAAATTTATGAATTTAAAAGCAAAAACACCCATTTCAGAACAAATGAAATGGACCCTAGGAAGGCTATCGTCAAAACGTGTTCTCGTCTCTCTCCCCTGCCCTCCCCTCCATGTCCAGTGATTCTCCCCTCCCCTCCCCTCCATGTCCAGCGATTCTCCCCTCCTCTGCCCTCCCATCCCATCTCATCCATGTCCAGTGATTCTCCCCTCCCCTCCATACCTGAGGTCGCAGCAGCGGCAGGCTCGGCTTGGCTCGTGTCGCCTCCAGCCTTCCTTTGCCTTCCCTCTCAGTGTCCCACCCTCCACTGACGTCATTTCATCTTTCCGCGAAGGCAGGACACCGAGAGGGAAGAGAACACTGGAGACGAGCTGACGTAAGCTCATTTGCATACGTTTACGAACCTAGACATCCAGTCATCCACGGACGCAGATGGACAAATTATTATGTAGATAGATAAATCCATTAATTATCCCTCCTTTACCTCTGATGGCTCACACTGACATACGGAGGTAACGCTAAAGAAAACAGGGCATCTGGAAACATAATCTGGCTGGGATGAAGTTCTGAGCAGTATCAGCGTGTAAAGTAGTCCCAGCCTGTCTCCAAACCTAGGGACCCTTTTACTAAGGCACATAGGCGCCTATGCGTGTCCAGCACACATCAATGTGGAACTACCGCCCGGCTACCGAAAGCCCGGGAAGTAATTCCATTCTTTACGTGCATCCAATACATGCGCCAGACAATATTTTTTATTTTCTACCACGTGGCGCTAGCCAGGTGATAATCGGCAGTGTACACATGCTGATGATTACTGCCCAGTTAGCATGCAAGACCTTACCGCTAATCAATGGGTGACAGTAAGGTCTCAGGCCCAAAGTGGACGTACGCCAATTTTTATTTTGCCACATGCCCATTTTTGGCCTTTTTTGCAGGCGCGCTTAAAAATGGACCTGTGCGCATCCAATATATGTGCCTACAACAGCGCAGGCCATTTTTCAGTGCACTTTAGTAAAAGGACTCCCTAATTTCTAATTTCATCGCCTCCTCCTGGGGCTTAGGAGATTTTCTGGAGAGGTGACAATGGAGATGGCAACACTAAAGAATGGAAAATGCGGAGTATATTTTATACACTGAGCCTGCAAATAGGTGGGAAAATGTGGGATACAAATGCAATAAATAAATAAAATAAAATACTAAGGCAGTAGCCTTAGCTATTTAAACAGCATAAAGAAATACTTCACTTGTAACAATAGATTAATAAAAGGTACTCTTGTTAATAACACATTTATATTCAACTTTTGCAATGATGTTATTTTCAGAAAGCAGGTTTTCTTTCCCATAAAAGTCACCACGTTCCCTTACTTTTCAAATAATTCAAACTCACAATTGCCAACATGGGAAAAGCAGAAAAACTTTACTCATTAGATCTCTAATATAGAAGTCTATCAATAAGTTTTCTCCACTTCTTTTCCAGTGATACAATAAAACCAAAGATTCCTTTGAACTAAACACTATTTACATTATTGCAGACCTGAATTATCATACACTTGTGCATTAATCCAGACTACTCACAGAGTTGAAATTAATCCCTTTGTCACTGAAGGCTAAGTAGGCAAATCCTACAAATCTACAGAAACACAGTACAATAGATCTTATTGACTTAATTATATTATTTTGTATGATACACACCAAATATACCACTACTAATGAACCCCCCTCTAGTGGAATTAAAGAGACATTTGCTTTTAAAGAGCCATAGAGACAGGAAAAGCCCAAAGGGGGGAGGGGGGGAGGAGGAATAATTTAGTGAGTGAAACTGTGTTTTTTTCTATAAACTCAGACCTGAACTAAAAAGAGAATAATGGGTAGAGTGAGCCCCATAAGCTCTCTTCCAGACATACTTTGACAGCTCAATGAGTTTTTGTTCTTTGTTGTTTTAAAACTAACTGAAACAAACTTTAACTGTGTAAAGAAAAGCAAACAACTGATTAGATCTTAGGGCTGTGAATTACCAGGGATCTGAGCCCAAAGGAATTTTTTGCCATAAAGAAGGCAAATGACAATTTCTCTTCTCTGTCTTTTACTAAGAAACAATAGAGAGAATTTGTTGAACTCTGATATTTGCTAAGCAAGAAATACCTCTGCAGTCTATGCTGAGAGGAAAAGCCAAAAACAGAGATTGTTTTCCACAACACTTGTTACCCATATCATCAAACTTCATTCCCACAAAATGATACATTAGCTGCAACTGGTACCTTAGTATGTTCATAGCTGTCTTGTAACAGCTATGACTGACCACATGCCCTCCTTTATTTGTACCTTTTGCTACAGAAATCCTGGACTTTATTTTTACACAGTCTTGCAGTCATATCCCCATACAGAAGTGTTCTACCTGGAACCCTGTTATTTTTTCCCTGACATTAAATATCTCTCTATATAAAACGCACCTCCAACATTCTAATGAAGCCTCACTTTCCCAACGTTCTAAAGTGAGCCGGCAGAGACCACTTTTTGAACATCAGTGTTTGCCCCGCCCACGCGCTGCTGATTGGCTGTGCCTCAGGTGATGCACACAAAGTACGTTTCCACCTCCCAAACACTCACATGGACTTAGAAACCACCAAGCCTTTGAATGGGACCGGTGCTGCAGAGGAGCAGGAGTGGGACAGCGAAGAAAATGCAGCGGCGTTCAGGAAAAAAAAAAACAAACACACACGAGTCCCACCCCTTTCTGAGGAGGGGGTAGCTACCAGCACGGGGATCAACCGCGAGGAAAGCGCGGACGAAGAACGCCACTAAACAACCACTACATCGCGGACCTTACTCTGCAAGCTGTTCATGCGGTGAGTCTCCAAGCCGGCGTTCAGTGCCTACAACAGAGACTTCCAAACATATGCGCCCTCAGCCCCGCCCCCCCTACAGAACACCACCCACATTCCACACTAAAACCAAACCAACCCCCCCCCAAAAAAAAACCCCACCCAAATGGAAACCTCCGGCGCCCAACCCCCCCCTAAAAAAAATGGATCACAGCCCACCTGAGTGCCCAGCTGAAATCAGTGCCTACAAGGAGACCTCCAGACACATGCGCCCTCAGCCCCGTCCCCCCCTACAGAACACCACCCACATTCCACACTCGAAAAAAACCCATATCTACTCCTACTGCCTGCCTGCAACAGATCCCTCTGGTTTCAACAAAAATACAAGTGCCTACAAATACCACATCAGAGTGCCCTGCTGAATTAAGATTACTGTATCACACTCACACACAGAGAATCACCCCCTACCAGCCACAAAAAAAACCCCACATCTAATATGGACAATCAGCATCACTCACTAACACACATACATACAACCAAACTGCCCACCACCCAAAATGCCACACACTGCCATGGACAGACAACATCTTGCTTTCACACTCATACACACACACTCCCTCCCCCAACCCCCTTAATACAAAAACTGAAACAGTAAAAACCTACATCTCTCTCTTACAAACACCCACAGACTCCCATAATCCCCCCCCAAAAAACACAAACACTCATACAGAACAACCCTACCCCACAAACACCCCCCTACAAACACCCCCCCACAAAATGGCACACACACCCACAGACACCCACAACCCCCCTCAAAGCCACAAACACT
The DNA here is from genome assembly GCF_901765095.1 of Microcaecilia unicolor. Classification (NCBI taxonomy): domain Eukaryota; kingdom Metazoa; phylum Chordata; class Amphibia; order Gymnophiona; family Siphonopidae; genus Microcaecilia; species Microcaecilia unicolor. The sequence continues at coordinate 342,822,778 of NC_044033.1, forward strand.
CATACAGAACAACGCTACCTTACCCCACAAACACCCCTCCCCCCCAAAAAAAAATAGCATACACCCATAGACCCCCACAACCCCCCCTCAAAACCACAAACACTCATACAGACTTTACAACTTTAAAAAAAAACTCTTTTCCTTTAAAAAAAAATATATATCCCTTAATATCAAACAGAAAAAGAAAAGAAAAAAAAAAACCAAAACCACATGCTAGCGCCCGTTTCATTTGTTTTGGAAACGGGCCTTTTTTACTAGTAAGTACATAAGTACATAAGTAATGCCACACTGGGAAAAGACCAAAGGTCCATCGAGCCCAGCATCCTGTCCACGACAGCGGCCAATCCAGGTAAAGGGTACCTGGCAAGCTTCCCAAACATACAAACATTCTATACATATAGAAGAGGCCCGTGATTGTTTGCTGGCTGTGGCTGTCCAGACTCAAACGTTAGCCAGATTTTGAGTGCTGTTCCTATTATTAAAGCTGATTTAAATAAACTTATCAAGTGAACAAGCTCATAAAAGAGTACCTTCACACTACAGAGTTCATGTAGAGAAGTTATGATTTCTTTCCCTTTGAGTTGTTTAAAGATAGGGAGTAGCACTGAGAAGAGAAGAGCTACAAGAGGACTAGAGAAGGAGAGTGAAGAGAGATACCAATGCAAGCAAACATCAAGCCGGTGAAGGCAGTTTTTTTTTAATTTTTTACTTTTCAGAGACTGAGCAAAAGAGAAGGAAGGTTTAGCAAGATAGAAGCAAAACCGTATATAGTTGTTATCTGGTATTGGAAGTGGTTACTGAAGGAGGAAATATTTTTTCACTTAATGAACAGTTACGCTCTGGAACTCATTGCTGAAGGATGTGGTTACAGTGGTTGGCATATCTGGGTTTAAAAATGGTTTGCATAAGTTCCTGGAGGAAAAGTCCATAGTCTGCTATTGAGACAGACATGGGGGGAAGCCACATGGGGCATTGGTAGCATGAAATCTTGCTACTATTTGGGATTTTGCCAGGTACTTGTAACCTGGATTGGTCACTGTTAGAGTCAAGATACTGGGCTAGATGGACCATTGGTCTGACTCAGTATGGCTATTCTTATGTTTTTATGTAAATTTATCTCAATAGAAGTTAGAGCATCCTAAGGACCTTTTTTACAAAGCCTTGCTACTGATTCTCGGTGCGGTAAATGAGAGGAAACCCATTCAGTTCCTATAGGCTTCCTCTCATTTGCCGTGCGGGAATCGCTAGTGAGGCTTTCTAAAGAAGCCCTAAGTGACTTATATAATAAGATTAATTTGTTGATGTGACATGTTTAGAAGTTCTCATTGATTTATGTAGGCAATATTCATGCACAGATAAGAGACATAACATTGACATTCACATACACAGCCAGTGACACAACCTACTTAATAACGGTAACATTAAAAATGACTCTTCATCACTCATCTGATGCTTGTAATAAAATTTTGACTGCAGCTTTATTAAAACATTTAATGATTGAATCAATACAAGTTACTCGTTCCATAGTATACAGACAACCAGAGCGGCTTACAAATAATTTGAAACCATTCGGTAGCGAAACTAGCTCTCTTCAGATAACAAATTTTTCCCCCCATTTTTCACCCATTTCTGTCCGTTAAGTCACACATCCCTCATAATAGTGCCACCCATGAGTTACCCTTCTACAACTGAAAGCTTGGTTCTTCAACCAGGCCTTTAATGAAGCTACAATGTAGTAAATTTAAAATGAATCGGAGAAAATGTTTCTTCACTCAATGTGTAATTAAATTCTGGAATTCGTTGCCAGAGAATGTGGTAAATGCGGTTAGCTTAGCGGAGCTTAAAAAAGGTTTGGACGGTTTCCTAAAGAAAAAGTCCATAGACCATTATTAAATGGACTTAGGGAAAATCCACTATTTATGGGATAAGCACTATAAAATGTTTTGTACTTTTTGGGGATCTTGCCAGGTATTTGTGACCTGGATTGGCCACTGTTGGAAACAGGATGCTGGGTTTGATGGACCTTTGGTCTTTCCCAGTATGGCAATACTTATGTACTTATGTGCTTATCAAACACCACCCTTCGCTCGTGGCAGTGATGCCCACAAGTTACCCATATCATCAAACTTCATTCCCACAAAATGATACATTAGCCGCAACTGGTACCTTAGTATCTTCATAGACCAGGCTGAGCCCAAAAGCTATGACCAACCCCCCAACCCCAAACCCCAGCAAAACCACCCACTCACCAACCCAAAACAACCAAACAACAAACCAGCCCAACAAAAACAACATGAACAAGTACAAACAAAACACAAAGCCCGCCAAAAGTTCTTTCATCCCAACCCAATCCCCATCCTCACTCCACTAATCACAACTCTTCAAAACTGCTACCAATCATGAACCCTCACTGTTGCTATCTTGTCTTAACATAGTTCTATAAACATCCCAATCCTTTCCTCCTCCCTTTTTACCTTATTTGCAGCTTATACAAACTATAACCTATCCTCTAACCCCCCCCCCAAATACCTATTTCTTTATCTTAAATAATTATGTCTGGTTGTCATAGTCAGTTATCAACCCCCAGTCAAACTTGGGGGGGGGGGTCTCACTGTTTATAAGAAGCTTCTACAACTTACCATGTAATTTTTAAAAAGTCAATTGCTATTTGCATGCATGATCAAGTTTTATTGCACAAGGTAGCTGCTTTGTCACTTAGGGGTTCTTAATCTGAAGTAAAAAGGGGCCTGAGCTAGCATCAGTGTGTATTTTTTATGCTGGTAGAGGCACCCTTTACCACAGCAGGTAAAATGCTCTTTTTTTTCTAAAGAAATGAACATTCGATAAGTGAACCACTTACTGCGTGGCCATTTCTGGGGGAAACATCATCACCCATTGAGGTGGCAGTAAGGGCTCCTGCGCTAACTCAGCAGTAACCAGGCAACACACGGCACTGTCTGATTACCATCCGTTAAACACCGGTGCTATAAAAATAGAAAATATTTTTGTAGCACCATAAATGGCATGCGCTGGGGTAGAAACTACTGCCGGGCTGCTGTGGTAGCCCGGCAGTAGTTGCTATTTGGCGCATAGTAAGCCTGCAGTGAGCTTACTGCCACTTAGTAAAAGGGCCCCTTAGTAACTATTTGCTGACCCATCCACCATCATTCAAAAGCAAGATTGCCAAAAACATCATTTGGCATCACCGTGACATTTATTAATGGAAACTGCAATCTTGCCAAGGAATTGAGTGACATGGAGGGGCATAATCGAACAGGGGCGCCCATCTCTAAGGTCACCCATGTCTAAGGATGGCCCCGTAAAGGGGCGTCCCCGACCGTATTATTGAAACAAGATGGGCGTCCATTTTTTGTTTCCATAATACGGTTGGGGACGCCCAAATCTCAACATTTGGGTCGACCTTAGAGATGGCCGATCTTGGTTTTCACCGATAATGGAAACTAAGGATGTCCATCTCAAAAACGGCCAAATCCAAGCCATTTGGTCGTGGGAGGAGCCAGCATTTGTAGTGCACTGGTCCCCCTCACATGCCAGGACACCAACCGGGCACCCTAGGGGGCACTACAGTGGACTTCAGAAATTGCTCCCAGGTGCATAGCTCCATTACCTTGGGTGCTGAGCCCCCCAAACTCCCTCACCCAGGTCCGCCTGCCTGAAGTACACTGCACCCACTACAACTGCTCCAGGGACCTGTATACTGCTGCGATGGACCTGATTATAGCATTTGAGGCTGGCATAGAGGCTGGCAAAAAAGTATTTTTAACCTGTTTTTTTTATGGTGGGAGGGGGTTAGTAACCACTGGGGGAGTAAGGGGAGGTCATCCCTGATTTGTTCCGGTGGTCATCTGCTCAGTTCGTGCATCTTTTCACGACTTGGTCATGAAAAAAAATGGACCAAGTAAAGTAGGCCAAGTGCTCGTCAGGGACACCCTTCTTTTTTCTATTATCGGCCGAGGGCACCCATCTCCTAATCACGCCCCAGTCCCACCTTCGCTACCCTACCAACACGCCCCCGTGAACTTTGGTCGAGGGTGTCAAACAAATCGGCTTTCGATTATGCCGATATGGGCGGCCTTGCGAGAAGGGCACCCATCTCCCGATTTGTGTCAAAAGATGGGCGCCCTTCTCTTTCGAAAATAAGTGTGATGATACATATGAAGCCCAATTTTGTTTAGATCATCGAAGAGGAAAGTAGGGTAAAAGCTGAACTTCTACCACACCTTAAATTACTGAGAGTCACTAACCAGAGGTAGCTTAGTAGGACAGGTTACTGACTGCTGTAGTACAACAATAATGTAGCTTGCAATCAACCTTACAAGCAATATTATTTTTCCATTCCAAGAGCATTGGGATGGAACTGGTGCTCCTGGATGGTTACTTAAAGGGGGTGGTGCTTGCAATGAAAAGTTGCCCTCTCCCCCTTCCACTCAAATGACATCCTCTACAGAGAAGACCAAGTACCTACCCACTGTGAAGACCCCTCATGACATCCGTCTGTCCTAAAGAATTCTCCCAAGTACAGCCAAAACAACTCCCATCCTCCCTTACCCCCCCCCCCCCCCCAGACTACCTTGTTAATCCTGGAGTCTATGCACTCATGGCAGCAGCAATCATAACACAGTAGCATAGTAAATGACGGCAGATAAAGACCTGAACGGTCCATCCAGTCTGCCTAACATGATAAACTCATTTTACATGGTATGTGATACTTTATATGTATACCCAAGTTTAATTTGTCCTTGCCATTCTCAGGGCACAGACCTAGAAGTCTGCCCAGTACTGTTCTTGTACTAAAAGTTCTGAAGATTCTGGAATCCTAAAGAGTTACAAGATTCCGGAATCCCAATTAGTAGCAACATTCCATGTAGAACCCCAGAGAGTAACATATATGGCCTATCCAGTCTGCCCAACCATGCCATCTACTCTCCCTATCACTCCATTAGAGATCCTATGTACTTGTCCCAAGTTCCCTTGAATTCAGATACCATTTTCGTCTCCACCAATTCCACCGGGAGTCCATTCTATAAATTCACCTTCTTTTCCGTAAAGTATTTCATCAGGTTACTTCTGAGTCTATCCCCTTTTACCTTCATCCTATTTTATTTATTTATTTATTGCATTTGTATCCCACATTTTCCCACCTCTTTGCAGGCTCAATGTGGCTTCCAATACATCTTGGATAGTGGAAATAAGAAAAGAAAAGACAATTGGTATTACAGAAGGATTTTGGGTTGCATGGTAATGGAATACATGATAGTAATATAACAGAAGGCATTATTAAACATTTCTGAATATATGTGGGAAGTTTCACATGTGTTGATCTTTGTGGTATATCTTGTCAAAGAGATGGGTCTTCAGTAGTTTGCGGAAGTTGGTCAGTTCATAGATCGCTTTTAGGTTGTGTGGCAGCGCGTTCCAGAATTGCGTGCTCATATAGGAAAAGATTGATGCGTGCATTAATTCGTATTTTAGACATTTGCAATTGGGGAAATGAGATTAAGGAATGTGCGAGATGATTTTTTAGCATTCCTGGGTGGTAAGTCTATCAGGTCTGACATGTAGGCTGGGGCATTGCCATGGATGATTTTGTGAACTAGGGTACATACTTTGAACGTGATGCGTTCTTTGAGTAGGAGCCAGTGTAGCTTCTCTCGTAGGGGTTTTGCACTTTCGTATTTTGATTTTCCGAATATGAGTCTGGCTGCCGTGTTTTGGGCTGTTTGGAGTTTTTTTGAGTATTTGCTCTTTGCAGCCAGTGTAGAGTGAGTTGCAGTAGTCTAGATGACTGAGTACTAATGATTGTACCAGATTACAGAAGACGGTCCTTGGGAAGAATGGTCTTACTCTTTTTAATTTCCACATTGAGTGGAACAACTTTTTAGTTGTGTTTTTCGCGTGATTCTCAAGTGTTAGGTGCTGATCAGTGGTAACTCCAAGAATTTTTAAGGTTTCTGAAATTGGTAGATTTAGTTTTGGTGTGTTGATGGTGGTAAATTTGTTCATATTGTGTTGAGAGGTGAGTATTAGGCATTGGGTTTTTTCTGCATTAAGTTTCAACTGAAATGCATCTGCCCAGAAGTGCATGGTATGTAGACTTTGGTTGATTTCATTGGAAATTTCTTTTAGGTCTTGTTTGAATGGGATGTAGATCATTACATCATCAGCATATATGTATGGGTTGAGGTTTTGGTTTGATAGTAGTTTGGCCAAGGGTATCATCATTAGATTGAATATGGTCTGTGAAAGGGGGGATCCTATCCCCCTCATTCCTGAGCTTCCTTACAATTAAGTATGTAAGTGTTCTGGACCAACTCTATCCTGTTTATATTTTTTGAAGGTTCAATCTCCAGAATTGTACACAATAGTCTAAATGAGGTCTCACCAGAGTCTTATACAGTCTATAAAGGCTAACCTCTTTTCCTTACCTTTTCAGCTACTAATTTTGAGAACCAAAGCGGCCTCCTTTTCCTCTTACTTTTATTTACTTTCCTTACAAAAAGGATTGTTGCCCTTACAATAGCTCCTTTCAGTTTTGTGCACAATTTTCCAGATGTTCCTATCCAGACAGCAATTCCTTGAGGTAATCCCCACCTGAATAAAGTTAGGTTTTTTTCAAGTCTAGGACCTTCACTTTTGAATGAACCATGTGCAAGTGGTAGATTTTGCTATCTGCATGTGTAAGTACCGGACTTTGCAAACTGCATGCCCAAAGAGAGCAAATTAAGGTGCCTTGCTCCAAAACTCTTTTTCAAAATGATTTTTGAGGTGGTTTTAAACACCAGAGTGGAGCTGCATCAATTGCTCCTCCAAAACTGAAGTCCACATGAGCAGTTAGCTGACACATATATATGACATAGTGTTGACACAAATGCCGACGGGGAAATTTTTTGAAGTAATGATATATGGTAGTAGAAAACAGAAAAGAAATTAATAACTTAAAGTCTGCCCAAACCATGTCCTTGAAATCCATGCACTCTGCAGGTATACACATGTTAATTAACACCTTTTCTAAAATCATGTCCATTTAAACATGCAAACCAGCTTCTTACATGTTTAAATGACACTTAACCCTTCTATTAACGTTCTGCTTTGAAATTTACATTCTTACATATAATCAGAGCATTTGAACTGTTGCATGAATAATCATACTACAGAGAAAATAGCCTCAGCAAAATCACTGAAGTTTAGGAATAAGAACATAATATAATAGATACAAAAAAAATGGCAGTGAAGGCCCATATTTCTAAGTGATATCACTGGCAATAATTGAATTGCAAATTCAGGATACAGTGACAGCTGGCAATTACTGCACTAAAAATTGAAGTACCTGTCTGTGTGCCCTAAAGAAAAGTATGGCTGAAACAGAAAGGGAATTAAATATAGAAGCAGGCCCACTTGTAAGCTGTCCATTAAATACTTGAGTGATGAATCTCATTGAAGAACAATAAAGTGACCTTATTTTATTCTCATTATTCTGCTGTTGCTTTTATGTGATTCTAGTTCTGCATTTTATTCATGTATTCTGCAGCCCTATGGTTGAGGGTTTTTGCTTCCTCTAATGTTTTATTTATTGGAAGGGAAAATAAAGCAAATCCATCCAGGACAAAGTGAATACATAGGATATGTAATTTATAATAAACAATCACTAAAATCCAAATTACTCAGAGGAATTAACCAAACTCAGTCTTCCACAACTCAAGATCCCACATCTAACGCTTTCTTAAATTCAGACTAGAGAGTTGCACAGGGACAGAAATCCAACCCAACCCCACCGGAATCTAACCAGTCCCTGCCTGTCCCCATGCGGAATCTAACCCGTCCTTGCTCATCTCCATGGGGAATCTAACCTGTCTCTGCTGCAAGTAACCTCCTCCATCCCAGCCCCTGCCGCACTGCAGTCGCCTTACTCCCCCCTCAAGAAAGAGATCTGCATGAGAAAAAAATATTTATATTTATTATTTTGACTTAAGAAAACCACTTGTCCCTGAAACATGCTCAAAATAGAATAAGGAGCAAAGGAGGAGTGGGAACAGAAGCAAGGTCTTCAAAAAACAGACCAAGGACTCTACAAGGTACCCTGTTTTGGCACATGAAGTGCCTTCTACAGAAGTCTTGGTACTTTGTCTCAAAGAGCTAGTGGACTAAGAGGGGTATTTTCGAAAGGGACGTCCAAGTTTTGATGAGGACGTCCTAGCAAAATGTCCCCATTCAGGGGCGGGGAAACCCATATTTTTGAAACAAGATGGACGTCCATCTTTTGTTTCAATAATATGGTCAGGGACGCCCAAATCCTGAAATTTGGTCGTCCTTAGAAATGGTCGTCCCTAGACTTGGTCGTTTCTGATTTTCAGCGATAATCAAAACCAAGGATGTCCATCTCAGAAACGACCAAATGCAAGCCATTTGGTCATGGGAGGAGCCAGCATTTGTAGTGCACTGGTCCCCCTGACATTGTGACAAGGCTACATCCCAGATGTATAGACTGAAGCAGCAAAACCCTAAACTACATCTACCAGAAGTCATTGCAGGAGGGAAGGTAGAGGATGATCACGACAGAAGGGAATGCATTTCCAGTCCCAACAGGGGGAGCCCTGGGGATAGGCAAGCTGGCCATATACCATCTCCGACCACAAGAGGGAGGGAAAATGAAGGAGCCCAGTTCCCCTGGACCCGCAATCATATCATGCCGCCCACCTGTACTAGAGAGGAGTGGGGCGAGAACCAGGAGGAGGATTAGATGGATTGTATGGAAGAGGGGGTTAATCAGGCTGAGCAGGGGGAAGAAACCTCAATGGAATGGGAGCTTGAGAGCACTGAGGAGGGCAGCACCTGAAGGTTTGCAAATCTACATTGTTTGGAATTTATTTTGGTTTAAACCCTTCTTAAATAGAGAAGCCTGCTTTTCTTTTGTGGGACCTGACTGTTGGAAAGTTTGCTGGGGAGAATTACAAACCTGTTTCCCAAACTGAAACCTGATTATTTTGAGAAACTCTGTTGAATTTGAAAGGCTTGTTTATGAAGGGGGGAAACTCCTGCTTGGGGGCAGGTACTGTTTGTTTGCTATTGATTTTGACAAGAAGGAGGGATTTCAAAAGGACTATTGCCTCCCCCTCAGGGAAGGGGGCACAGACTTTGTGTTTAGTGGGCTGATGTACTAAGCAAGGCAGAACAGCCCTGCCTAAGAAGCCCTAACCCAGGGCTCTGGAGTGAAGTTTTGGTCATTAACCTGAAAAATAAAGGAATGTTTTGAAGTATCCCCTGGTGGCAGTTTGTGAAGATCTGGCTATTCACGGGAGGCGGCTTCCTCCCCCATTCTGGAGCAGCGGGCCCATTTACAACATGCCAGGACACCAACCGGACACCCTAGGGAGCACTGCAGTGGATTTCAAACATTACTCCCAGGTACATAGCTCTCTTACCTTGTGTGCTGAGCCCCCCAACCCCCCAAAACCTACCACCCAGAACTGTACACCACTACCATAGCCCTTACGGGTGAAGGGGGGCACCTATATATGGGTACAGTGGGTTTGTGGTCGGTTTTGGAGAGCTCGCTGTTTCCTCCATAAATGTAACAGGTAGGGGGGGATGGGCCTGGGTTCGCTTGTCTGAAGTGCACTGCAGTACCCACTAAAACTGCTCCTAGGACCTGCATGCACTGTCATGGACCTGAGTATGACATCTGAGGCTGGCATAGAGGCTGGAACAACATATTTGTAAAGATGTTTTTTGAGGTTGGGAGAGGATTATTGACCACTGGGGGAGTAATGGGAGGTCATCCCTAATTCTCTCTGGTGGTCATCTGGTAATTTCCGACACCTTTTTGTGTCTTATACGTAATAAAGCACATCCGGGTGAAAACGTCCATGTGTTCGTCAGGGACGTCCTTGCTTTTTTTGATTATGGGTCAAAGACGTCCAAGTGTTAGGCACGCCCGTCCCGCCTTCGCTACGCCTCCGACATGCCCCCTTGAAATGTGGATGTCCTTGCGATGGACTGCAGTTGGAGATGTCCAAAATCGGGTTTCAATTATACCAATTTGGATGTCTCTGGGAGAAAGACGTCTATCTTCCGTTTTATGTTGAAAGATGGACGGCCTTCTCTTTCAAAAATGAGCCTGTATATCACCTATTTATGTACCTATTTAAAGAACATAAAATTCTGACAAGGACCTTATATTTAAAAAATATGAGGAAAAATCCTCAATGAGCTTTAAGATACGATTCAGTACTTGCTCTAGTCTTATCATAGGCTTAAAAAAAACTCCTATAAGTCAAGGTCCTCACAAGTTTTCATTGTGCTAATCTAAAAAAAAGCACAAACTTAACTTTATAGGAATTCAACTACTTTGAATTCCTTTGGTAGTTTCAGCACAAATTCATGCAGGAGCCCATGTCTGACAGCGGCCAGCATTTCATTGAGCTGCTTCAGGGAATCATGGACTACTGTCAAAAGTAAAACACCAGTGAACTATACTTTCCATTAAAATGTGTACAAAAATAGAATTGATGTTAATTCTTCACTCCATGAGTGCTACTCCATTGAGCACTACTATGACATCAGGTACATAAAACATGGTGGCTAGAACTAAAAAGATGCCTACGGTTGACTTAACCAATCAATTGAAACAAAAATAAACCAATCAGAATCAAAAAGTGAAATATCTCAACCAATCCAAAACACTGCAGGAACATTAAAGAAAATGTTGCCATACTATTTTCCCATTGAAACCAGCTGGTTTCATTGTATTTAAGGGGGTCTTTTACTAAGCCACGGTAGTGTTTTTAGCTTGCGATAGAAAGCTGGCGGTAAATGCCGATATGCCCATTCGCATCTCAGCATTTATCACCAGTTGATTTCTACCATGAGCTAAAAATGATTTCTACTATGAGCTAAAAACACTAGTGCAGCTTTGTTAAAGGCCCCCTAAAAGAATTATCCAACATTGATCCAATTATAAAAATAATCTTCAGTGGCTTCCACTTCATCTCAACAGAGGCACAAAATCAAGTGTAAAAGAGCATAATGCTGAAAATATATGACCTACCGCTAAAGAATGTTGCACCAATGGAGAGTTCAATTTCTGTGATGCAAGAGTACTTTTATGCTCTAACATTCAAGTTCAAACTTTTTGGGATGTCTGTCCTATATATAACATCACATGGGCGAATTATACAGTATACCACAAACTCAGATGTGCATGATGTGCAATGCTTTAACTGATAATATTTTCCATCTACAGGGCTTTTAAATTCTTTAATGTTTAAAGTAATGTCACACACTGAATAGTCCCCTCATGCTCTATGTCTTGCCAAAGCTGGGTATCTAGAAATTATACTGACATGCTTCACAGAAAATCTGAAGGGGACAGAATCTCTTTAAAATTTCTTCCCCTACTGTATGCAATTTGAACATTTGTCCATTAAACAGGGAATGGCTGAAATTACATTCCAATGATACACTCCTTGATATAAAATTAGCTGCCGCAGTGTATTTAAGAACACAGGTCATAGTGTTATTGCTCTCACTCGATTTAGTCACAGAATGCAGCAACAAATCCCTGTTATTGTATTGGGCTCTTTTGTAGGCTGTCTTAATTAGCTGATAAGGATATCCTCTATTTAACAAATGTCTTAATGATATCACATGCTTCTTATATTCCCTGTCTGTAGAACTGAGATGGCGATATCTTAACAACTGAGAAAAAAATGAAAGTTTTTCTTCTGTGATTTATGATGACAGCTGTCATATTTAAGTAAAGTGTTTCTGTCATTTTCTTTGGAATATACTGTACTGAAAGCCTTCTGATTCTTCCTTAAACATGACATCCAGAAATGAAATCTCTTGATGGTGATAATGCATAGTACATTTTACATTCCAATGACTCTGATTAAGCCACCCATTAAAAAAAAAAAACATGCAAATCTTGTTTAATGCTATCCAAAAGAAAAAAAATATCTATGAACCTCATCCATAGATGAATAGAGAAAAAACATAGGTTTAGTGATATTTTGTTCATAATGAGATAGAAAAAGATTGGCAAAAAAGATCACCACTGTAACCTCCAAAGGTACCCCTGCAATTTGATGAAAGTATCAGGAATCAAATTGAAAAAAAAATTGTCATAGCAAGGGACATCAATTGAAGTAGAAAATCAGTTACATAACATACATAAGAATATAAGAGTAGCCAAACTGGGTCAGACCAATGGTCCATCTCGCCCACTATCCTGTTTTCCAAACAGTTTTCCAAACAGTAGCCAAACCAGGTCACAAGTACCTGGCAGAAACCCAAATCGTAGCAACATTCCATACTACAAATCTTAGGTCAGCCAGTTGCTTCCCATGTCTGTCTCAATAGCAGACTATGAACTTTTCGTACAGGAATTTCTCCAAACATTTTTAAAACCCAGATACGTTAACCACTGTTACCATATCCTCCGGCAAAGAGTTCCAGTGCTTCACTACTCGTTGAGTGAAAAAATATTTCCTCCTATTTGTTTTAAAAATATTTCTATGTAACTTCCTCGAGTGTCTCCTAGTTTGTACTTTTGGAATGAGTAAAAAATCAATTTACTTCTACTCATTCTACACTATTCAGGATTTTGTTAACCTTAATCATATCTCCCCTCATTCATCTCTTTTCCAAGCTGAAGAGCCCTAACCTCTTTAGCCTTCCTCATACGAGAGGAGTTCCATCCCCTTTATCATTTTGGTTGCTCTTCTTTGAACCTTTTCTAATTCTGCTATATCTTTTTGGAGATACGGCAACCAGAACTGAATGCAATACTCAAGGTGAGGATGCACCATAGAGCGATACAAAGGCATTATAGTATTTTTGGTCTTATTCACATCCCTTTCCTAATAATTCCTAGCATCTTGTTTGCTTTTTTGGCTGCCGCCGCACACTGAACAGAAGATTTCAATGTATTATCTACAGTGACACCTAGATCTCTTTTTTGAGTGCTGACCTCCCAAGGTTGACCCTAGCATCAGGTAGCTATGATTCAGATTATTCTTTCCAATGTGCATCACTTTGCATTTGTCCACATTAAATTTAATTTGCCACTTGGATGCCCAGTCTTCCAATTTGCTAAGATCTTCCACCAATATTTCACAGTCCTTATGTATTTTAACAACCTTGAATAGTTTTGTATCATCTGCAAATTTAAATAGCACTGATCTCAGTACAGATTCCTGTGGCACTCCACTGTTTACCCTCCTCCATTGAAAGAAATGACCATTTATCCCTACCTTCAGTTTTCTGTCCAATAACCACTTTTAACCTCATGTTTATTCACACCTTCAAAGAAATGAAGCAAATCGGTGAGGCAAGACTTCCATGTTTGTCTACGTGTTCTGTAATTTTATTCTTTATAAAAGTTTCCACTATTTTGCCCGGCACCAATGTCAGGCTTACTGGTCTATAATTTCCTGGATCACCCCTAGAACCCTTTTTAAAAATTGGCATCACATTGGCCACCCTCCAAACTTCTGATACTATGGATGATTTTAATGACAGGTTACATATTACTAACAGCAGATCAGAAATTTTATGCTTGAGTTCATGCCATCTGGTCCAGGTGATTTACTACTCTTTAATTTGTCAATTTGGCTCAGTACATTTTCCAGGTTCACCGAGATTTCTTCTGCATCATCACCCTTGAAAATCATTTTCAGTACAGGCACACCTCTTACATTTTCTTCCGTAAAGACAGAAGCAAAGAATTCATTCAGTTTCTACGCTATGGCCTTGTCCTCCCTGAGTGCCCCTTTTGCTCCTTCATGATCTAACGGTCCCACGGATCCCTTGCTGGCTTTCTGCTTCTGATGTAGCTGAAAAAGTTGTTACTGTGAGTTTTAGCCTCTGTGGAAAGTTTATGTTCATATTCTCTTTTTGTCTTCTTTATTAATCATTTGCAGATGACTTGCCAACGCTTATGTTGCTTCTTATTTTCTTCATTTGGATCCCTTTTCCATTCCTGAAGGACAAACTTATGGCTGTAATAGCCTCTTTTACTTCACCTTTTAACCATGCTGGCTGACATTTTCTCTTCTGCCCACATTTTCAAATACGTGGCCTACTAGTGTTGTTCAAGAGCCTACTCCTCCTACCCCCCTTTCCTCAGATTTTACTTTTCGTAGGTGTAATCCGTTGGGTTGGTCGTGAGCCCTTGGGCCCTGGCCGAGGCCAGCAGGGCGCCGACCCAGGCCAAGGGGAGACCGACCCACCACCGCACACCTCAGCTACACAATACCCCCTAAGCTACCCCTCCCCACAGTCCCTCAGGAAGAAGGGAAATAGGCATACAGGCGGGCCTCGTGGCCAAACCGGAACCCACGCAGACAGAGCCACTCGTGCGAGCCTCACGGCTGAACTGGAACCCAATCACACACAGGGAGGGGTGAAAGAACCCAGAGGGCCCCAAGAGGCCAGACACACGCTGAACACCAGCAATAGGGCAGAGGGGGAAACAAAGGACCAGAGCGGGCCACGCCCACACAGGGGACTAGCGCAGGACAGGGAAACTAACACAGCAACCCCCCCCCCCCCACCAGGGTAGGAGCCCCAGGCAGAAGCCAGAGGAACCAAACACAAAAGGAAGGCAGAAAGCCTTTGCCTCAGCCCCACTGTAGACAGAGGCACCCAGAACACAAAGGGTTAAGCTTGTAGAGCCAGCAGAGAGAGAGTGCCATAAATCAACAAACAATCAGAGAGAACGCTTCCCCTCCTGAGAGGGAGTGGGGCCCATCCAAACAAACACACTGGCAGCAAGGTTGCCAGGTGGAAAATTGAATACAATACACACAGTACACAAAGGGTTAAACTCACTGAGCCAGCAGGCCGGGACACTGGGAAGAGAAATCCTTAAAACAAACAAACAAAGGAGAATGCTCTCACTCAGCCCAGAGCCCCCTGAGGCTGAGCAATGCCCAGCCCCCACTAAACAAACGAGCAGCTGACCCTGATTACAGAGCTACGCACACACACACACACAGCAGCAGCTAACCCAGAGGGAAGGAAAAGAATACTCTAAATCAACACAGATCCCTGTCAGAACCTAGAGCACGTTCTGAGAGAAACCTATCAGACTTTCCTGTTACCACCAAATAAGTAACGCAAAAGCAGAGAAACTCTTCAGCTGCAGGCTAAAGTACTATCCCCTGACGTCAGCACAACCCCTGGCAGCCAATCAGAAGAGACGTCCCCCCTCCCCCTCAGCCAAACCGGCAGAATCATAACAGTAGGAATTTGTGTACCTCCACCCTCATGGTGATTTGGCTTGCCTGAATAACATACACACCTGATTTAGTGTCCTAACCTTTGCAGCCGATTCTTTTAGTTTTTTTTTTACCATTTTCCTCATTTTATTTATTTCCTCCACTACCCCAACTGTAAAGGACTTAAATACAAGTCCACATACGCCACCAGCTTCTCCTACGCAACTATGGAACGCATTACCAAAGGCCATAAAAACAACGCAAGATCTGGCTAGCTTCCGAAGGCTATTGAAAACTGACCTATTAAAGAAGGCATACTACAAACAACCATCATAATTACTAAACAATAAGGCTGATAAGGAACGAGACAGAACCGATCTCTAATCACCTGACTGGCTAGCCTCACTGCTTTTAATGTACAAACGTTACCACTTCTACCCTAATGTCGAAAATGATCTTTCTATAAATGATGACCCAACATAAGTTACAATCTAATCTATTACTTAAGAATCTATTTGTAATACCTTAATGTATTCCTCTATCATGTATGTACGCAATTGAACGAAATACCATTTGTAATTCTACTGACCGGAAATGGCAATTGCCACTACGGCAAATGTAAGCCACAATGAGCCTGCAAATTGGTGGGAAAATATGGGATACAAATGCTACAAATAAATAAATAAATAAATAGTCACCCTTTTGAAAATGAAATGCAGCTACACTACATTTCCTTTGTGGGTGCATCCCAGATAGCAGCTCAAACTTGATCATGTTATGATCACTGTTTCCCAAGGGGATCCAACACTGCCACCTCTCGCACTATGCCCTGCATGCCACCAAAGACCAGATCCAAAATGGCTCCACCTCTCATTGGTTCCTGGACCAGTTGCTCAAAGAAGCAGTCGTTTATTACATCTAGAAATTTTATCTCCTTGGCACTCCCTGATGTAACATTTATCCAGTCAATATTGGGGTAATTGAAATCACCCAATGTTTCCAATCTAATTTATGTTCCTCTCCTTTCCCCTTCTTTTCTCATGCGTCCTGTGGAATGTCTGCTTTGTCTTCAACAAGCTATCCTACATCCAACCTCTTTATCTCTGAATTATCCATCTGCTTGCTCTGAGACTTAGCTTTGCCCTGAAGACTTTGCTTCAGCTGCTGCCCTATGTCATGGAGGTTACCTTTTTTCCCATACACCTCACCTGGTTGGCCATGGATATGGTGCTGGGCTACTACTCTTACCCTCTTGTAGATTTCAACCTCTACTTGCACCTCAGTCTCACTGATTTTCTTCCTTTGAAGTCCACTCCATCCGTCTATTCACTCTTCTACCTCACCGAGTAGCAGTTATTTATCGACCTCCTGATAAGTCCCTTTCTTCCTTTCTCACTGACTTTGACTCCTGGTTTTCCTTTTTTCTCAAACCCTCATCTCCTTCCCTCATTTTTGAGGATTTTAACATTCATGCTAATGATCCTTCCGACTCATATGCTTCTCAGTTTCTCACTTTAACGTTCTCTTTCAATTTTCAGCTGTGTTCCCTACTCCTACACACCAGAATGGCCAGTGTCTTGATCTTGCTTCTTTTCCAAATGCTCACTCTCCAGTTTCTGAATCTCAGTTCTTCCCCTCTCTGACCATCAACTGATTACTTTCACACTAAACTGGATTCTTTTGCGTTTATTCCATGCATTTTTGAATTCTGTTATCGTTTTCATCTGCATCCCCACCCCCCCACGGGAGAACATTCCAAGTATCTACCACCCTCTCCATGAAGAAAATACTTCCTGACATTATTCCTGAGTCTGCCTCTCTTCAACCTCAATTCATGTCCTCTAGTTCTACAGCCTTCCTGTCTCCAGAAAAGGTTTGTTTGTGGATTAATACCTTTCAAATATTTGAAAGTGCAAAAGTATTGATTGGCTCCCTATTCATTTCCTCATACAGTCCAACCTCCTCTTACTGACTTACAAGTGCCTTCACTCTTCACTCAGTACTTCTGCACTCTTATCTCTCCCTACACTCCTCCATGGGAACCCCGTTCATTGGGTAAATCATTTTTATCTGTACCCTTCTTCTCCACTGCCAACTTCATTCCTTGTAACATGCTGCACCATGTTGAGGGGCATAATCAAATGAGGCATCCTCTAAGGATGGCCCCGTAAAGGGGCGGGGCAACCCATATTATCGAAACAAGATGGGCGTCCATCTTTCGTTTCGATAATACAGTCGGGAACACCCAAATCATGAAATTTAGGTCAACCTTAGAGATGGTCGTCCTTAGGTTGTTTTTGAGATGGTCATCCCCAGTTTTTGGTGATAATGGAAACCGAGGACGCCCATCTCAAAAATGACCAAATCCAAGCTATTTGGTCATGGGAGGAGCCAGCATTCATAGTGCACTGGTCTCCCTCACATGCCAGGACTATAACTGGGCAGCCTAGGGGGCACTGCAGTGGACTTCAGGAATTGCTCCCAGGTGCATAGCTCTCTTACTTTCGGTGCTGAGCCCCCCAAAACCCACTCCCCAGAACTGTACACCACCACCATAGCCCTAAGGGGTGAAGGGGGGCACCTGCATGTGGGTATATTGGGTTTTGGGAGGGTTTGGAGGGCTCAACATTTACCACCACAAGTGTAACAGGTAGGGGGGATGGGCCTGGGTCCGCCTGCCTGAAGTGCACCGCACCCACTAAAAACTGCTCCAGGGACCTGCATACTGCTGAGATGGAGCTGGGTATGACATTTGAGGCTGGCATAGAAGCTGGCAAAAAATTAAAAAAAAATTTTTGGGTGGGAGGATGTTGGTGACCACTGGGGTAGTAAGGAGAGGTCATCCCTGATTCCCTCTGGTGGTCATCTGGTCAGTTCAGGCACCTTTTTGAGGCTTGGGCTCAACTGCTTCACTGGGGAATCTCTGGGGCTTGCCTTGTCACAACACCAAATTCAAGTCCTCTCTTAAAACTCTTCTCTTCTCTCAACCCTATCCTACTCACCCCTAGTCTCATCCTGCCTATACTAGCAACATATCATTGTTTTATTGTGAACCGCATTGAAGCCGTATTTTGGTATACAGCAGTATATCAAGCACCTGTAAATAAAAAAAAATAATCATAAAAAGTTGTGGGAATGCCCCTGATTCACCCATGCCCATCCCATGACCATGCCCCCTTTGGGGTTGCATGCAAGACAATCTAGGCACGCAGTGTTATAGAATAGCGCACAGTCAGATGCCCATGCAAATCCAAATTAGTGCCAATTAATGGCAATAATTGATTGTTGAAACCCTTTAACTCATTAATTTGCACACACATCTGCCTTGTGCACCCAAATTTGGGCAACCTATATAGAATCTGGAGCTATATGTGTAATGCTCCCTGCAAATTCTTCTGAATATCAACCCATTACATTCAGTTTTACCAGTCCCTGAGATCTGTCCAGAGCTGTGTGTTATGTATAGTGATCTCCTTTGGCAAATATCATTTCTACTGACAGAGTACAAAATAAACAAAACAAATGAACAACTACTTTTTTTTATATCCTTTGCTGAAACTAATCATAAAAATGAGATTACTTTGAACAAGAAGGTCAACAAAACAAGAATATTTTTCAATTATTGTAGTGAAAAGTACAATCATGGATTTCTTATTGCTGTGGCTGAGTACAATACTTCTGCAGAACGGCTTCAGTGTAAGGGAAGCATGTGTGCTTCTGAAAACCATCCTTTCATAAGCCTACTCCAACAGTAGCTGTAGCAACTGTACAGTAACAATGAAGAACCTGGAACATACTCATGTTTTCTGTTTTCCTGTGGTCATCTTTTCCAGTAGTCTACAGGGACATAGGTAACTCTTGAAAAACCTTTGTTAATCATAACATATTATTGCCTTTTGGACTCATGGGAAGATATTATAATAGAGTGAAATATGTGTATATTAAGATTGTATATAGTGTTGCATTGCAATGCATACTTTGGCAAAACAAAATTAATTACAAAAAAATTCCAGTAAATGATAATGATATTGTATAAGCAACATATTTTTGATATTTAATACTGAATTAACATTTCATTTAATAACTTTAATAAAGAGCTGCCATTCACTGAAATAAGGTACACACAATAAGGTGCTATAGTTGGGGTGCATGGCAGGTTATTTGTTGTCTCCCCATTGGGGATCATTCCTAAGAAGGAACCATGGAAACTCTGACTAATCCACAATTTATCTTATTCTGAAGGGCATAGCATTAATTCATTTATTCATCCCTGTTTTTGTTCAGTACATAAGTACATAAGTAATGCCATACTGGGAAAAGACCAAGGGTCCATCGAGCCCAGCATCTTGTCCACGACAGCGGCCAATCCAGGCCAAGGGCACCTGGCAAGCTTCCCAAATGTACAAACATTCTATACATGTTATTCCTGGGATTTTGGATTTTTCCAAGTCCGTTTAGTAGCGGTTTATGGACTTGTCCTTTAGGAAACCGTCTAACCCCTTTTTAAACTCTGCTAAGCTAACCGCCTTCACCACATTTTCCGGCAATGAATTCCAGAGTTTAATTACACGTTGGGTGAAGAAACATTTTCTCCGATTTGTTTTAAATTTACTACACTGTAGTTTCATCGCATGCCCCCTAGTCCTAGTATTTTTGGAAAGCGTGAACAGACGCTTCACATCCACCTGTTCCACTCCACTCATTATTTTATATACCTCTATCATGTCTCCCCTCAGCCGTCTCTTCTCCAAGCTGAATAGCCCTAGCCTCCTTAGTCTTTCTTCATAGGGAAGTCGTCCCATCCCCGCTATCATTTTAGTCGCCCTTCGCTGCACCTTTTCCAATTCTACTATATCTTTCTTGAGATGCGGCGACCAGAATTGAACACAATACTCAAGGTGCGGTCGCACCATGGAGCGATACAATGGCATTATAACATCCTCACACCTGTTTTCCATACCTTTCCTAATAATACCCAACATTCTATTCGCTTTCCTAGCCGCAGCAGCACACTGAGCAGAAGGTTTCAGTGTGTTATCGACGACGACACCCAGATCCCTTTCTTGGTCCGTAACTCCTAACGTGGAACCTTGCATGACGTAGCTATAATTCGGGTTCTTTTTTCCCACATGCATCACCTTGCACTTGCTAACATTAAACGTCATCTGCCATTTAGCCGCCCAGTCTCCCAGTCTCGTAAGGTCCTCTTGTAATTTTTCACAATCCTGTCGCGAGTTAACGACTTTGAATAACTTTGTGTCATCAGCAAATTTAATTACCTCGCTAGTTACTCCCATCTCTAAATCATTTATAAATATATTAAAAAGCAGCGGTCCTAGCACAGACTCCTGAGGAACCCCACTAACTACCCTTCTCCATTGTGAATACTGCCCATTTAACCCCACTCTCTGTTTCCTATCCTTCAACCAGTTTTTAATCCACAATAGGACATTTCCTCCTATCCCATGACCCTCCAATTTCCACTGTAGCCTTTCATGAGGTACCTTGTCAAACGCCTTTTGAAAATCCAGATACACAATATCAACCGGCTCCCCTTTGTCCACATGTTTGTTTACTCCTTCAAAGAATTGAAGTAAATTGGTCAGGCAAGATTTCCCCACACAAAAGCCGTGCTGACTCGATCTCAGTAATCCATGTCCTTGGATGTGCTCTGTAATTTTGTTTTTAATAATAGCCTCTACCATTTTCCCCGGCACCGACGTCAGACTCACCGGTCTATAATTTCCCGGATCTCCCCTGGAGCCTTTTTTAAAAATGGGCGTTACATTGGCCACCCTCCAATCTTCCGGTACCACGCTCGATTTTAAGGATAAGTTGCATATCACTAGCAGTAGCTCCACAAGCTCATTTTTCAGTTCTATCAGTACTCTAGGATGAATACCATCCGGTCCAGGAGATTTGCTACTCTTTAGTTTGCCGAACTGCCCCATTACGTCCTCCAGGTTTACTGTGAAGTCAGTAAGTTTCTCCGACTCGTCCGCTTGAAATACCATTTCCGACACCGGTATCCCACCCAAATCTTCCTCGGTGAAGACCGAAGCAAAGAATTCATTCAGTCTCTCCGCTACGTCTTTGTCTTCCTTGATCGCCCCTTTTACCCCTCGGTCATCCAGCGGCCCAACCGATTCTTTTGCCGGCTTCCTGCTTTTAATATACCAAAAAATATTTTTACTATGTTTTTTTGCCTCTAATGCTATCTTTTTTTCATAATCCCTCTTGGCCTTCTTTATCTGCGCCTTGCATTTGCTTTGACACTCCTTATGCTGCTTCTTGTTATTTTCAGTACAGTATGCATGCTTTGGCCAGGCGGTGGACATGTTGCGGGAGCTGGACCCTGGGGCTTGGATTGAATCTGTTTTTTGCTCATTTCTAGAACATCTGGATTATTTTCATTTGCTTGGTATAAAATTTGAAGAGGCCTGTTATGTGGACTGGTGTATACCCATGGGTTGTGCGGGCCTGGGGAATTTTGTCCCCCCTGCCCCCCCCCCCCTTTCATCGGCCCTGAGGCATGGTCTGCACACAGCACTGATAATGGAAAATCTACTAACAGTGTTGTATAGTAACTAAGTAAATGTAACTAGATACTGTACTTAAAAAAAAGGTTTCTTACTTCTACTTGTAAAGAAGCACAGGAAGAATTTGTTACGTTTGCTTGTGCTGAAGTAATAATGTTACCAATTTTTATTACTTTTACCTAGTTATTTCTGATGCTTGCTGTTAAAAGTAAAAACTAAAAAGTGGCAGAGAGACCTAAATGATGATTCCTGAGTAAACCAAATGAAACAGCAAAACCTGGAACAGGATTTTGCAATTGCAAACCTCGTCACATAACAGTGGATCATCTCATCTTAAATTTTGATGTTCAGGGAATACAGCCAACGAGAGCAGTAGAATTGCCTGTGCTGGTTGAACTGGTTACTAGACTCCAGCCAGTGATCAGTTTGGTCACTTTGAAGCAGAGATAAAGCCAAAGCTGGTTGCAGTTCTTAGTGAACAGACATATGTCTCTATCACAACAGATTGCTGCACATCCCATGGAAAATTTTACATTGGTGTTACAGTCCATTGGATTGATAGTCTGCTTGTCTGGCCTTAAGACTGAAGAGTTTCCTTATATTTGACATTCTTTCATCAGTTCTTAAAGATATTCAGAGTTTGTCATCAGATTAAAAATAGCACAACAACAGACAATGATTTCAACTTTGTGAAAGCCTTCTCTGTAACTGGACAATGATAACTACTACTACTACTATTACTACTATTTAGCATTTCTATAGCGCTACAAGGCATACGCAGCGCTGCACAAACATAGAAGAAAGACAGTCCCTGCTCAAAGAGCTTACAATCTAATAGACAAAAAATAAATAAAGTAAGCAAATCAAATCAATTAATGTGAACGGGAAGGAAGAGAGGAGGGTAGGTGGAGGCGAGTGGTTACAAGTGGTTACGAGTCAAAAGCAATGTTCAAGAGGTGGGCTTTCAGTCTAGATTTAAAGGTGGCCAAGGAAGGGGCAAGACGTAGGGGCTCAGGAAGTTTATTCCAGGCGTAGGGTGCACTACTACTAATGCAGATGTTAATGACAATGAAGATTATAAAACACTAGTAAAAAAGGCCCGTTTCTGGCTGAAATGAAACGGGTGCTAGCAAGGTTTTGCGCGGAGTGTGTATGTTTGAGAGAGTGTCTGTGAGAGTGACTGTGTGCATAGGAGCCAACTTTTCAAAATTATTGGGGGTGCTAAGCCCAATGAAAATAACCCCTCCCTGGACACACACAAGGAATGTTTTCAATATTGGGGGTGCTCAAGCACCCACAGCACCCACAGAGTCGGCTCCAATGATCTGTGTGAGAGTGAGAATGTGCAAGTGTGTATGTGTGTGACAGAGAGTGGGTGTGAGTGTGTCTGTGAGACAGCATGTGTGTATGTGAGAATGAGTGTGTGCGAGTGCTTATGTGAGACAGTGAGTGTCCTTCCCTGTCCCCCCTGTCAGGTGTCAGGACTGGGGGGACTGTGGACAGTCATGAAGGCAGCCCCTACCAAAATAATGAAAGCAAGACCATTTGTATAATAATCACTGCATTTCAGAGAACAAAATGGAGCAAGTTCCCACATGCTATCTTTTGCTTTCTGTATTCAGTAGCTGACAGGCTTGCTAGACTTACCTATGTGGCTGCAGCTGCAATACACTGAAAAAAAAGCAAGGAAACCTATGAGACGTAGATACGGCCGTCCCGTTGGACTCTGACGCTCCTCCCTTCTTCTATTTGACTTCCCTCTGATAGGTCCATCATTCGGTGTGATGCTCCTCCCTTTTCCTGTTTCAGTTCCCTTTGATAGGTCAGAGCGGTGCAGCTGTGACACTCCTCCCTTCTCTGATAGGTCAGGGCGGGGCAAAGATGTAGTGTGCTTAAAAATGGTTACAGAGCTTCGAACATACGTACTGTTGAAGCCTCAGAGTGTGCTTTAGAACGTTGAGGGTGCTTTTTATGTGCAGATGGGGCGTGGCCTACGGCCCAGATGGGCGTGGCTGAGACTGAGGGTGAGTAGTCCAAATAGCCTAGCCTACCAGGAGGACAGGAGTTCAGGACAGATGGAGTGAGCTTCAGAACGTCTGAGGGGGGATTTTATTTATATAGATTCTATGCTGGAAGGAAGTGAAGTGTTTTAGACAGAGATTCCTTTGATCAATACCTGATGACCCAGTTAAGGCATCAGTAATATTGCAGCCTGACTTGGATTTGAAGGAACTTTTTTTGATCAGACTGAGCAATCCACTTTTTGATAGTATAGGTGTTGAACACCTTTTTAGTTGGGGTGAATTAAAGACTCACAAGTGCACTCACACGAATAACAGTCATGTTCAAAAAGCGAAGTAGATCAAATTGTAGAGCAATAAAATTGTTGGGATAAAAATGTTCACACTAGTTGCAGGCAATAACTTTTTAAATTTTACTTAAATAAATATTTTAATATGATCTTCGTTCTTTTAGTTTTACATAAGTTTTAAAATATACATTTATTTTTACTTTCACTTAAGTACTTTGACCTAGTAGTTTGAACACTGTCTACTAATTTTCTTTCTTTCTTTCTTTCTTTCTTTCTTTCTTTCTTTCTTTCTTTCTTTCTTTCTTTCTTTCTTTCTTTCTTTCTTTCTTTCTCTTTATGTGGCTTTACTTGACTTTTTCGTACTGGTTTTCTTCCATATTTCTTTCATGAAACCTGTATCCCACAGATTTCCCCAAGTCACTAAGTGCAAGAATACCTTATGCTGCATTCCAAGGCAACACCAACAAGAATCACAAACTTCCTGGATACTGGACTTAAGAACATAAGAATAGCCATACTGGTTCAGACCAATGGTTCGTCTAGCCCAGTATCCTGTTTCCAACAGTGGCCAATCCAGGTCACAAGTACCTGGCAGAAACCCAAATAATAGCAACATTCCATGCTACCAATCCCAGGGCAAGCAGTGGCTTCCAAATGTCTGTTTCAATAGCAGATTGAGGTCCCATGAAAGGAAAGAAGGGTGTAGCAGAGGGTGCAGATGAGCCACCCCCTTCAGAGAGATACCCTTTACCTTCCCATGAAAACCGGCTAGATCTGCCACCTGGATCCTCAGGGAACTTAGAGCCAGCCCCTTGATCCAGGCCTAGCTGCAGAAACCACAAAATACTGGGTCACAGCTTCTGGAGGTTTCTGCAGATACTGTCTTTTTGGAATAATGTAGTTTCTCATGTCAACTACCTCTGGAAAGGTAGGTGGCAATTTACGCCTGAAATGTTATTTGATATGATTTCTCTTACTCAACCTACTTCCAGAGGTTGTTTGGGTTTCATAAAATGAGCTATTTTACTGGGAAAGAAATGTATTTTACAAAAGTGGCTGGAAGGGGATCTACCAATAGTAGAACAGTGGCAAGCAGCGATGTTACAATTGGCGGCACTAGAGCGTCGATCATTATTGTCCCTGGACATGGTTTCTGGGCTTTGCTTTCAGGTTTGTTGGGAACCTTTTTGGAATTTGCTTATCCCATTGGCTTGCAGTAGATTACTGAACTAATGAAGGCGTTTATTTTAGAAATGGACCTTGGGCAACTGGAGCATGGGAAGTGAATGAGGTGGGAATGGGATCATGGGGTTGTGCTTTTACTTTGTAAAATAACTGGGTGATTGGTTTGCTGTTCTTTGCATTTCTGTATTGTTATGTACACTCAATAAAGATGATTTAAACAAAAAGAAAAGGGGAGTAAAGTGGGAAGAAAACTCTGAGTTCTGCAGCAGACACGCACAGTTGTATATTTGGGTGTTCTCAATGTGGGGCTTATAGTGGATAAAAAACCCACTACGCTGTCTCCTGGATATTTAGTCCTGCACGTGATTTTTTACACTAACTATTAATCTCATATGTCAGAGGCCATTGCGTTTGGAGACAGAGCTGACTTCTGTTTATGCCACATTGGAGGCAGTGATTTCTGTTGCAAATCTGATTGTCGCTGTCCTCCCCCCCCCCCCCCCCCCCCCCCCCACAGAACTGTATATTTCCAAGTTCTCAAAATAAACCCACCAGGTTTTACGTTTCTTTCTTTCTTTTCTTTTTTTTTTTTTTTTGTTAACAACAGAAATTTCTTCGGTTACTAGGAACAACAGGCACTTCATAACTATTATAACTGCATTTTTTAGAGCACTAGTCAGAAGATGAGATTTCATTCTCAGTATTTTGATCGGGCCTTCTTAAGTTTATAATTGAACAACAGTCTCCATGGTAATTGTTTCTACTGCCAGATAAACATCCATAACCTTGGACAGAAATCCTGAGCTACCAAAAAGAGGAGCAATGCTTTAATAAAAGAAGCAAAACATCATGATTTAAAATATTATTTTCTGTACTGATATAAATTGCACTTGGTGGAAGCATTAAATGTTTGGAAAAAAATATTTTAACTAATATCTTGCCTGCCTTGTATCTTCCACTCTATTTTTATGCCTTTTCTGTGCTGCTGAATCCTCAGCTATAGAAAGGTGAAATTTAGTTATACCTGCTAATTTCCTTTCCTTTAGTCTGGCAGTACAGCACTTAACAAGTGGGTGTTATTCCTTCCTGCTAACAGATGAAGGTTGAGAAACTGAACTTTCCAAGTCACATCATCGGTATATCCTGCTGATGTTCAGCTGAAAGCTCTAATATGCCTCTGCCAAAGCAGCACAAGGTCTCATAAAGCACACCCATGCCCCATCAACCACTGCAGTTATATTGAATCACATTTTCTTAATTTGAAAATTTTTAAGCACCTCCAGAGGCAAAGTCAGAGATTCTCACGAATCCTGGTAATTGAGTCTTCTGAGAGAGGATCTAAGGATGGTACAGCCTGATTAAAAGAAAGAAAATTAACAGGTATGACTACATTTCATCCTTAACAAGTGGGATGTACCCAAGCAGACTCACAGGGTAAAGGACAACAAGGCCGCCTGAATTATGGCTTTGACAAAACCCAAACAGGTTCTGGCTAGAACATCCAACCTGTGAAGCTTCACAAAGGAATGGAGTGATGGCCACATCGCTGCCTGACAGATGTCCTCCAGAAAAAAAAATGTCCAGGCCTCTGAGTCCTGGAGGCACTCTCTTGACCCTGCAAATGTGGGCTGTTTCCATTATTGCCCCCTGAACTGGGAGGGAGTGGGGAGGAAAGGGGAGCTCTGACATGTATGTATCACCTGTTGATATATTAACTCAGTAGAGAACTATCACTACATAAGCTCTTATCATACCTGAGGTTAAATATGTAGCTTTCAAGAACTTTCCCCATTCTATAACAGAGAGAGAGAGATAAATGAGCCAGCATGCTTTACTTATATATATATATATTTTTTTTTAAATTCGAAACACTAATAAAAAGGTTAAAGAAATAATGCCAGGTGTTATTCCCCATACATCACACAGGTCACAGCTCAATCCAGGAGACTTCGCCAGCCTTACTAAAATCACATCCCAGCTTGCCTGATTAAAATGAAACCAGTAATAGGGGGAGGGGGGGAAGAGCTCAGACTCCTCTGAGTTATTCCCCTCTGAGGACTGCATCCAGAAGTACACCTCCTCCCCAAGGTCTGTATCCAGAAAGGCATATTGAAAGTTAGATCAGATGCGTGGGCCTAGTCACTCTGACCAATGTAGAGTTTTCCTGTCTTAAGGTGTGGAAACAGCTTCCCAGCCACTTATTTATTCCCCTTTCATGGAAAGTGAGGAACTCAGGTAGGCTGTGCAGGATCAGCCTGCTAGCATGCCCAGCCACATGGCTGACAGAGACCTGTAGACCCTTCTGGGCAGACCATGACCTAAAATAGCAGACTTGAATGAGCTAGGGCAGAGAGAAAGGTTTATAGAGAAGGACTACAGGGACATAGTGCAGAAGTGTCACCTCCAGTCTGGCAACCTCTGTGCTGCCATGGAGGAGAATGGTCTCCTGAAGGGAGAACATCACTGTGGAGAGGCAGGAAGTGCTCATGTAGCCAGGACCTGCCTTCCACAGTAATATCCTCTCATACCAAGGATGTGCCTCCAGGGGCTTCTGCCTAGGAGGGAAGAGTTAGAACAGCTGTTGTAGTTGTAGATTCGATCATCAGGCATGTAGGTAGCTTGCTGGTTGGTGATGAGGATCACTTGGTCACTTGCCTGCCTGATGCAAAGGTGGTGAACCTCATGCAGCACCTAGATAAGATTTTAGACAGTGCTGGAGAGAAGCCTACTGTCTTGTTATGTGTAAGTATCAATGACATAGGAAAATGTGGGAGGAAGGTTCTGCAAGCCACATTTAGGTTCTTAGAGATAGAAATCTCAGATCTAGAACCTCCAGGGTAGCATTTTCAGAAGTGCTCCCCATTCCATGTGCAGGACTGAAGAGACAGGCAGAGCTCCAGATTCTCAATGCATGGATTAGGCGATAGTACAGGGAAGAGGGTTTTAGATTTGTTAGGAACTTGGCAACATTCTGGGGAAGGGCGAGGCTATTCCAGAAAGATGGACTCCACCTTTACCAGGTTGGAACCAGACTGCTGGCATCAACATTTAAAAAAAGAGACAGAGCAGCTTTTAAGCTAGAAACTTGGGGAAGGCCGACAGTCGCTCAAAAGTGTATGGCTCCGAATAAAGTATCTTTAAAAGACATAACCAAAACAGGGAAGATAGGGCATCCCGATAGTGAGGTTGCAATATAGATTATAGTAGCCCAGGTATCTTTAAATAAAGTTCTCATCATAATAACAAAACTGAATAGCATTTTTTTCAGATTTCTTTTGATAACATTCTCCCTATACATGAGACAACATGTGTAGGACCATGCTCATATGTTTTCCTGGGACAATCACTGACAGTCTATTTGCAGACTTTTGCACTCTTGAGTCAGTGATTGTCTCAGGAAAACATATGAGGATGGTCCTACACATATTGTTTTATGTATAAGGGGAATGTTATCAAAAGAAATCTGAAAAAATGCTATTCAGTTTTGTGATTATGATGGGAACTCAATGTTTTGTACGTTAGTTACCGTTCTCGTCTATTTTTTATATAATTGAGTCTTCCCATTTTTTGATGGTCTTTAAATAAAGAGCAGACAGATTTTCAAGGTTGCAAATTATCACTGTCAATTGTTGAGCAAGCTGTAAATAGGAACAACAAATATTGTTTGAAATATCTGTGTGCAAATGCCAGAAGCCTAAGTGGAGGAGTGGCCTAGTGGTTAGGGTGGTGGACTTTGGTCCTGGGGAACTGAGGAACTGATTTCGATTTCCACTTCAGGCACAGGCAGCTCCTTGTGACTCTGGGCAAGTCACTTAACCCTCCATTGCCCCATGTAAGCCGCATTGAGCCTGCCATGAGTGGGAAATCGTGGGGTACAAATGTAACAGAAATAAAATAAATAAAAATAAATAAGATAGGAGAATTAAAATATATTGCACTAAATTAAAAATTAGATATAATAGGCATCTCTGAGACCTGGTAGAAGGAAAATAACTAATGGGACACTGTCATACCAGGGTACAAATTATATTTCAGTGAAAGGGTGGATCGAATTGGTGGAGGGGTAGGTTCGTATGTTAAGGAGGGCCTTGAATTTAATAGACAAAAAATTCTGCAGGACAAAAAAACACACCTTGGAATCATTATGGATAGAAAGTCTATGTGGGAAAAGGATAGTGATAAGAGTGTACTTCTGTCCACCTAGCCAGGATGAACAGACAGAGACAGAAATGTTATCATGCATTAGGGAGTCTAACAAACTGGGCAACACAATGCATCAGACCTATCCTTAGCTAAACACCTCCTAAGTTAGGTATTATTGTTTTTCCCTCATATTCATGGTAGCAGGGTGCATTGTTATGTATATTTAGTATGAGTATTATATGTATTCAGTTGCATTATCTGCTTTCTTAGCCACTGCAGGTTTCAACGTATCATCAACGACGACACCTAGATACCTTTCTTGGACGGTGACTCCTAACGTGGAACCTTGCATTACGTAGCTATAATTTGGGTTCCTCTTTCCCACATATCTCACTTTGCACTTGCTCAAATTAAACATCATCTATCATTTAGATGCCCAGTCTCCCAGTCTCTTAAGGTCCTCTTGTAATTTTTCCACAATCCTCCTGTGATTTAATGACTTTAAATAACTTTGTGTCGTCAGCAAATTTAATTACTTCCCTAGTTACTCCCATCTCTATCTAGGTAATTTATAAATATGTTAAAAAGCAGCAGTCCCAGCACAGACCCCTGGGGAACCACACTAACTACCCTTCTCCATTGAGAATACTGACCATTTAATCCTACTCTCTGTTTTCTATCTTTTAACCAGTTTTTAATCCACAATAGAACACCCCCCCCCCCCCATCCCATGACTCTCCAATTTCCTCTGGAGTCTTTCATGAGGTATTTTGTCAAACGCTTTCTGAAAATCCAGATACACAATGTTGTATGGCTCACCTTCATCCACATGTAATAGAATGGTGAGGCAAGATTTCCCTTCACTAAATCCATGTTGGCTTTGTCTCATTAATCCATGCGTTTGAAAATGCTTGAGTCCTTCAACCCTGTAAGTCTGGGTTGAAAACTACTGATTTAGGGACTCCTTGATTTTCTCATGGCCAACTTTATGTAGTATGCTCAAGAGTTTATTTATTTATTGCTGCTTTGTTTTAGAGATAGAGAACACATACCAGTTTTTCCCATTTCCAAGAGTTCTCTATCTCTAAAACAAAACAGCAATAAATAAATAAATAAATAAATGTAGCCCAGTGCTTTGAAATTAAAAAAACAATCTTATCTAATGTATAATTAACCTAATCCATTTGAGAATTTTAAGACAAGATAGTGGATTTCTTCACCAATGATAGGTAACTCAGGGCTTATACTGACTGATATAGGAGAAATAAAAAGTCTCATTTTCAAAAGAGAAAAATGTCTCAAAAACAGCATAAAGTGGCATTTGATTGTTTTTCCAGAAAAAATCCAAATCACTATTTTAAAACTTGGATTTCAGACATTTTTTCTCTGCAGTGCATCCAGATCACAAGGGGGCTTGTTATGGGTGAGATTTTGGCATTTCCAAAACTTGGATGTTTTTCTGCCATAATGGAACAAAGCAAAAACATCCACGGCTAGAAGTTAGACATTTTGGCATAGGCCTATTTCAATCGTGCTTAAGTCACAAAAGGTTGCTCTAAATGACAGGATGACCACTGGAGGGATTAAGGCATGACCTCCTTTTACTCCTGCAGTGGTCACTGAGCCCCTTCCATCCCCTCTCCCCCACTAAGATGTGAAAGGAAACAGTACATACCAGCCTCTAAGACAGTTTCATATATTATGGCCAGTCCTATTAGAGCAGCAAGAAGGTGCCTGGAGTATCCTAGTGGTTGGTGCAGTGGACTATAGAGAAGGGGACCCAGGCCTATATCCCATTCTAACTGATATACTTGTAGTAAAAA
The DNA here is from genome assembly GCF_901765095.1 of Microcaecilia unicolor. Lineage (NCBI taxonomy): Eukaryota > Metazoa > Chordata > Amphibia > Gymnophiona > Siphonopidae > Microcaecilia > Microcaecilia unicolor. The sequence goes on from NC_044033.1 coordinate 342,854,018, forward strand.
TTGTGAGCCCTCCAAAACCCATCCAAAACCTACTGTACCTACATAGAAATGATACCTATAGGCATAAGGGCTATTGTAGTGGTGTAGGTTTTGGTTGGGTTTTGGAGGGCTCACCATAAAATATAAGGGCGTAATGATGAGATGTATACCTGGGACCTTTTATGTGAAGTCCATTGCGGTGCCCCCTAGTGTGCCTTACTGCTCTGCTGGGATGTCTGTGTGGACAGTCTACTAAGAATGCTGGCCCCTTATACATCCCTATGGGTTGTTTTTCTGTGTTTTTCCCTTGGATGTTTTCTTTTCTGAAAATGGTTTTAAAATATAAATGCACTAAACATAAAAAATATCTAGCAAATGGTCAATTTTGAAACAAAAAGTTGGATGTTTTGCTGGTTTGAAAATGGCCATATTCACTACTGGATGTTTGGATGCTTTCCCCCAAATTCCCAAACTCAGAATTAAACATTATATCAAAAATGTTCCTTCATATTTCTGAATGTATTGCAAGGAAATAATAATCCTTTGAAAGGCCAAGTGTGAGGAGAAATTATTAAAACAGTAAAATAATGTTATGTAAGTATATTGCAGAGATATTAAAAAGCCACTTCAATTAATGAAAGAAAATCTATCAGTCTAGTCACTCTTGGAATATTGATATAGAAACTTATTCAGTGAGTGAATGAGGCAGTATTTGCATTTGATGATTGAAGTGAAGGTTCTTTATATTTAATATAAAGAACTATTATACATTTCTAAATAGTTTGGAATTACAGTTGGAATGAACAATTTTATGATTCAAGATAATGCACATTTTAACAACTCCCTTGCTTTTCATAAAACGTTGCTGCAAGAATGAGTGAGGGTGTGAGGTGAATGATAACACTGGTTTTGGAATTGAACATTGGAAGGTAGACTTTCATGTATATTATAGGTTTACTAGTAAAAAAGGCCCGTTTCCGAAACCAATGAAACGGGCGCTAGCATGTGTTTTTTTGTGTGTGTGTGTGTATGTGTCACAGAGTTATTTTGTGTGTGTGTGTGTGTGTGTGTGTGAGTGTGTGAGTGAGTGAGGGTGCGGTGTGTGTGCAGGTTGTTGATGTGTGTCTTTTTTTGTTTTGTTTTGTTTTTTGCTTGGGGGTTGGGGGATGTGCTGTGCTGTGCTGGCAAAGTGGGTTGGATTGGTGTGTGGCTTTGAGGGTGTGTTTCTGTTGTATTGTGTGTGTGTGGTTTTGTCTGTCAAGGAGGTTTGTGGAGGGGGGGGTCTTTCTGTTGGTGAAATGTAAATGTAAATTTTTGCACATACCCACAGCAGGAATATTCTTCTCTTGTTCCAGCGGTGGTTCTGTGCTCTCTGTGCTGTACAGATAATGAGCCATTCTGCTGGGGAATGCTCCTCCCTTATTGTCACGTAGTTTCCTCTGATTGGTCCGTCTTGCATTGCCTAGTGTTGCCTGGGAACGGTGTTGTGATGGTCCTTTGTGTTTCAGAATGTTGAGGGTGTTTTTTCTGATTGGTCCGTCATGTGAGGGGGCAGAGAGACATGGTCAGTGTTGAGGCTTCACCACCATGAATCCATGAACCCTTCAGTGACTGTTTCTTGTAGCCTGTAACCAGTTCAAACATAGATGGAGTTATAAATTACTCTTTGGAGCACTGTTCCCTCTAAGCTGAGTGAGAGTCCTCCAACCACATTGCTGCCAGTGGAGGGTGCTGCTTCAATATTGTATGAGACAAAGCCAACATAGATTTAGTGAAGGAAAATCTTGCATCAACAATCTATTACATTTCTTTGAAGGGGTTAACAAACAGGTGGATAAAGGTGAACCGGTTGATATTGTGTATCTGGATTTTCAAAAGGCGTTTGACAAAGTACCTCATGAAAGACTCCAGAAGAAATTGGAGGGTCATGGGATAGGATGTAATGCCCTATTGTGGATTAGAAACTGGTTAAAAGATAGAAAACAGAGAGTAGGGTTAAATGGTCAGTATTCTCAATGGAGAAGGGTAGTTAGTGGGGTTCCTCAGGGGTCTGTACTGGGACTGCTGCTTTTTAACATGTTTATAAATGACCTACAGATGGGAGTAACTAGTGAGGTAATCACATTTGCTGACGACACACAGTTATTCAAAGTTGTTAAATCGTGAGGGGATTGTGAAAAATTATGAGAGGAGCTTACGAGACTGGGAGACTTGGCATCTAAATGACAGATGAAGTTTAATGTGAGCAAGTGCAAAGTGATGCATGTGTAAAAGAGGAACCCGAATTATAGCTACATAATGCAAGGTTCCACATCAGGAGTCACCAAACAAAAAAGGGATCTAGGTGTCATCGTTGATGATACGTTGAAACCTTCTGTGCTGCAGTGGCTAAGAAAGCAAATAGAATGTTAGGTATTATTAGGAAAGGAATGGAAAACAAAAATGAGGACGTTATAATGCCTTTGTATTGCTCCATGGTGTGACCGCACCTCAAATATTGTGTTCAATTCTGGTCACCACATCTCAAAAAAGATATAATGGAAATAGAAAAGGTGCAGAGAAGGGCGATGAAAATGGTGAAAGGGATGGGACGATTTCCCTATGAGGAAAAGCTAAAGTGGCTAGGGCTCTTCAGCTTGGAGAAAAGACGGTTGAGGGGAGATATGATAGAGGTCTATAAAATAATGAGTGGAGTGGAACGGGTAGATATGAAGCGTCTGTTTACTCTTTCCAAAAATACTAGGACTAGGTGGCATGCAATGAAGCTACAAAGTAGTAAATTTAAAATGAATTGGAGGAAATTTGTCTTCACTCAACGTGTAATTAAACTCTGGAATTCGTTGCCAGAGAATGTGGTAAAGGTGGTTAGCTTAGCAGAGCTTAAAAAAGGTTTGGACGGCTTCCTAACGGAAAAGTCCATAGACCACTATTAAATTGGACTTGGGGAAAATCCACTATTTCTGGCATAAGCAGCATAAAATGTTTTGTACTTTTTTGGGATCTTGCCAGGTATTTGTGACCTGGATTGGCCACTGTTGGAAGCAGGATGCTGGGCTTAATGGACCTTTGGTCTGTCCCAGTATGGCAATACTTATGTACTTACCTCTCTACCCTCATCTCTCCTTACGTCCCTACCCGTAACCTCCGCTCTCAAGACAAATCCCTCCTTTCAGTACCCTTCTCCACCACCGCCAACTCTAGGCTTCGCCCTTTCTGCCTCACCTCTCCCCATGCTTGGAACAAACTCCCTGAGCCCATACGCCCCTCCCTACCCATCTTCAAATCATTGCTCAAAGCCCACCTCTTCAATGTCGCCTTCGGCACCTAATCACTACATCTCTTCTCAGGAAATCTCATCTACCCCAACTTGACATTTCGTCCTTTAGATTATAAGCTCTTCTGAGCAGGGACCGTCCTTATTCATTAATTTGTACAGCGCTGCGTAACCCTAGTAGCGCTCTAGAAATGTTAAGTAGTAGTAGTAGTATGTAAGGACTGAATTGAGAATTTCTGTCATAGGTTAAGAACATAAGATTAATCCATTGAGCCCAGTATCCTGTTTGTAACAGTTATCAATCCAGGTCAAAATTATCTGGCAAAATCCTAAAATATAGCAAGATTCCATGCTGCTTATCATGAGGGATATGCAGTGGTTTCCCCTAAATCTACCCTGAGAATGGATTAAGGACTTTACCTCCAAGAATCTGTTCAAACACAGCTACATTAAGGTATGTGTGTGTGTGTGGGGGGGGGGGGGGGGGGGGAGTTATCAATGTGCACTGCTTTTTAAATTAGGTTATTATACCACAAATGGAGTTATTTTTGTACAGGGTATCATTGCACACAAAGGGACCCTGTGCAACAATAACCAAACTTGTGGTAAAATAACCCTATATAACACTAACCTACATTGATAACTTCCTCCTTAACAGTAGCCCATGTGTCTTACCACATCATCTGGCACTAAGTTCCAGAGCTTAATTATGTGTTGAGTGAACAAATATTTTCTATTTGTTTTAAATGCATTACTTTGTAATTTTATGGAATGCCTCCTTGTCTCTGTACTTCTTGAAAGAGTAAACTATTTGCTTTTAGCTGTTCTACTCTACTTAGAATTTTATATACCTCTATCATAACCCCCTATCAGCTAACTCTTCTCCAATCCTAAAGAATCTTAACCTCATTCCATAAAGTTATATAGTTAACATAATTGTATGGCTAAAGTGTAATGTTGGTTGCCGTGTTCACTTTAAAGGGAGTACACAGAAATAAAAGAAAAGAAAAGAAAGGAAAATAAAGTGATACCTTTTCTTTCCTAACAATACATTTTGGGGAAGTTTTCAAAGGCAGAACATTCTTCAGGTCAGGTATGAGGAAAAATGATATTTTTTGTTATTATTTATTTGGATTTTGTTCACACCTTTCTTCTGTAGATGTTCAAGATATGTTACATTCAGGCTCACTAGGTAATTCCCTGTCCCTGATGAGCTTACAGTCTAATTTTTGTACCTGAGGCAACAGAGGGTTAAGTGGCTTGCTCAAGATGAAAAGGTGCAGGAATCCCCCGAATATTAGCCTAGTGCTCTAACCACTAGGTTATGCATCTTTTGCTCATATTTGACCTGAAGAAATATGTTGTGCCTTTAAAATCTTGTCAAAATATGTATTGAAAATCCAATTAAAAAAGGCATTACCTTATTTTGCTTTCATACTTGTAAAAATTAATAGAAATGAGTTAGATTAAGTGTATTGGATAGTGATTTTGTTAAATAACTACTACACAAATACATGCAGTAGTTTACTTGATTAAACTCTGCGACTCTAAAAGTACTTCATAATGCCATCAATTGGAACATCTGATATATGGGGTGATCAATCTAGGTAATTAAAGTCTCATTTGTGCTAAAATAAATCAGGAGAGATGTAAATGGGGCAGCTTTTATGTCTCAGCTACAGTGACTCAGGGGATGGATTATTTTCAAGTATTTATGAATTAATGTCTGGGGTTTATTTATATATTTTGGCTCCTGTAAAATCCTTGCTTGATCCCAGAAGTGTGTGTGTGTGTTTTTTCCCACTTTTCAACAGAAGACCTATATTGAATGTTTTATTATTTCTATGTGTGGGCTTTTGTTTTTGTACCACCTGCCATAAAAATGCCAAATGGCCAAATGTAAAGGTGGGGTATTATCAACAGCGAGATTTATGACATCCCCATCTTGATGAACTGATGAATTACCTGCAAGTAGAGACATTCATGGCCAAGAAGTGGGTCAGAGGTACCATTTTGACCCCAAGTCACTGACAGGACAAGAGCTAAAGCATATCATTTCTGTTCTCCTCTAGACGGTACCAGAGACCCATGGTAAGAGCCAGGGGGGATGTCAGGGGATCTAGCTGATGCAGGGGGATTTTGGAAACATTAAGTTCTTTTTTTTTGGGGGGGGGGGGGGGAGGAATTGTTGAAATATGATGGAGGGTCCAGGGGGTGGAATTGTTTCTGCTGTACCAGGTACTGTAAATGCATTTGCAGTACGTGCAAATGCACTTAACACTTCCTCTTAAGGAGACAGTAACTGTGCCCATGTTAACTGAGTGAGAGTACATGGTACAGTATAACATACTAACCGTAATGCCCATTCTCTGACCATAACTCACCCATTTACATGATTTACAGCAGTTATCATCATTTTCCAACTTTCTATAAATAACCATTTTATCCTGCATCAAAGTCACCTGAGAAGCATTGGCTTGAGAAACAACATTTGATATTTCTCCAGCTTAGAAGTACTGTACGTATTTCAAGCGTAGCTTCAGCAGTTTGCAAGTACGATTACATTTGTAAAGAAGCCATGACAAAAACAGCAAAGACCTTGTGCAGTGTGTCCAGGGTGGTCCAAATGGAGTCTAATATAATTATGGATAGCTTTTCTTGGGGCAGAAAACTCCACAGCCCCAATGTTGGTACCTCAGTCTCTTCTTGAGGTTCCACACCGTTGGACACAGAAGCTGCAGCGGCATACAACAAGCCAAATTCCATTCTTCGTGACACCAATGACTCTTCCTGTATTGCGGATATTGTCAATGAGAAAGAAGGTAGAGAGATCCCCTCTAGATTCACTCTAGCCCCCTCATTCATCAGTGTGTGCTGCTCCAACCTGTCTCCACAGGTTAATCAATGAAGGGGAGGTAGATTTGGTCCCATTGGGCTAAGCAAAATATTACCTTCCATATTGTGGCTCTCCCTTTGCCCCAAAGCACTAGGAGCACCCAAAACCAGCTTTGTCTGTGTAAAGCTACAAATGGACATCTGGTGGCTTTGACCAGAAAAGGGAGGGCCTAAAATTTCTCCCTTCCATTTGAGCATAAATTAAAATTACTCTAGAAAGAAATAAGAATTAAAGAGCTGAACAGATACAGTGAGTTCCATACAGCATCCTATTCACAACATCCTTACTTTTATGTTTCTATTTGTTTTTATTTAGAACCTACCTTAAAATACTCACATGCAACAGGTTCCCAAGCAAGATAAAAAAAGATAAACTTATTAAGAGGATGTATATCTCACTGATAAAGTATTCTTATAGCTGCAGGAAAAAAACCACTCTGTAAATGTTTTAAAAGGTTGGTATTAAAAATTTGTTTGGAAAACGTATCCATGCTAGATCAAAGACCCGACTTATTAAAATGCTAATAATCTTGCACTGAATAGTCAATGCAGGCTACAGGCTGAAGCAAATGATTGACACTGTACCCTGCACGTTTCAGTGGTATCAAAAATGTTTGTATCACTCAAGTATAACACTAATTTCTATAAAAAGCTCTTCATTTCGTTTTTTAGAAAAGTGGTCCTAACCTTATAAAGGTAGAGAGGGTTGGCTATGGGAAGCCTTTCATTTTTCTACCACCCAAAACTTGACAGACGGGTGGAAAAAGGGATCCCCACCTCCCACACCCTCCCTGCTAGCTCTCTATCTTCAAATGGACAGGATGGAGCCGCAGGCATCCCTCACAGACCTTTTGTTTTTCATTTTTATTGACTGGAGGAAGGAGGACTAGAGCTTGTAGGGGTATTTACCTGAGATCTCACCTGAGCTGGTCTTGGTTCATACTAGCTTAATACATCCTGTTACAACAAGAAGGATTCTACAACCTCTGACCTGAGCACATCTGTGTCAGCAAGATCCAGCTTTTCAGCTTCTGGAAAATCACTGGCAGACATACCGCCTCCAAGGACATTCTGTGTTACAACCACACTGTTATCACCCTGAGAAGCTGAAAGGGGAGTGAGACCCATGGCTCCAGTAAGCCTGGTTGGAAACAGATATGCAGACCTAAGGTATCAACTTCAGGGTCACGAACAAAGGACTCTTCATGCTCATGGAGTTAGCTGTACAGGATCATGATTGGTCCCGTGGTATCATCTGACCAAGAGGTACTAAGAAAGCAGGAACGGGAGAGAGAAAGAGTTGGGACTGGCAAGAGGAGGAAAGAGACCTGAGAAGAATGGTTAGGAGGATCAGAGTGAGCAAGAGACTTTGTTGTTCTAACCTTGTGAACTACATATCTGGTGAAAATACCTTTGAATTCAGCTACATCCGCTCTGAGATGTGACACTGAATGACTGTGACACCTGTTTTCAGAAGATAGACCTGATTTGAATCCGAGACTGAGACTCGCTGTGGATACAGCTGGAGTCTAAGGAGAAATCTGTGCCAACCTCATCAGCAGACTGCCTCAGAGGCAGCATGGTGAAATAACAGATTTACTGCCTATAGTCGGGGATTAATGATTGGTGTTTGTCTGTGAAAAGATTGGTTAGGTCATGACTTGAGGTCAGGGAATAAGCTGCTAACAGTTGTATTTTGCATAAGAAGTGTAGTATAAGTTTTCATGATTACAAAATCAGGTTTGTGTAATCACCTAGTATTCCAGTAAGAATCATTTTGCATAGTCTTTATTTTGGTAGCAATCTATTTGTTTTTATTATTATCAGCAAGTTATATATTGTATTTTGCTAAGCCTTGCTGCTGTTCTGTTTATACATATATTCTCTATATTATAATAAATAATATATTCCATCTGTTGCTTTGGTTGCATTCTCTCTAGCTCAGCTAATTTTGGTTAGGTACCAAAGGGAGGTCCTATATCCCCTAGCACGAGTACAGAATATTTGTTTCTGCAGAGTTCTGTGAACTAGGACCTTGGCATAAATAAATCTGTTAGGAGCTGTTTTCCTATAAGAATTATTTAGACTACCTACAAGCTTCTGACCCTCAGTTGGGGCTTCGTAGGTTGTTTGTAGTATATGAGTGGAGAGGGAGGGGATGTGAGCCAGTGGGTATATTTTTATATAATTTTGATATCACTGGGATGGAAGAAGAAGAGGAGGAGTCCCAGGATTTCCTTTATTTTTTTATAATTTTCACATAGTGATGAGAGAGGGAAAGGGAAGAAGCTGAGAGGAGATATGATAGAGGTTTATAAAATCCAGAATGGAATGGGACAGGTAAATATGAATTGATTGTTTATCAAAATGTACAAGGGCTAGGGGACACTTCATGAAATTATAGGGTGGCATATTTAAAACAAATAGATATTTTTTTCACTGAACACAGAGGTAAGCTCTGGGACCTATTGCTAGAATAAGTGGTAAAAGCAATTAGCATAACTGGGTTTTAAAAAAGGTTTGGAAAAATTCCTGGAAGAAAAGTTCTTGAGCCCTTATTAAGGTAGACCTGAGGAAAGCTGCTGCTTTCCCCTGAGGTTAAGTAGCATGGAATCTTGCTCCTTTTTGGGAATCTGTGAAGTACTTGTGTCCTGGAATGGCCACTGTTGGAAATAGAATAACCTTAGTGTGACCCAAGCAATTCTTATATTTTTATGAAGAGGACTATGGTGCAATTTTTATGAAAAAATTACCACATGTCCATTTTGGGTCTGAGACCTTACTCACATGGTAACCGGGAGGTAATGACCTACACATGCCAAATGCCACTTGGCGAGCATCCACACGCCTGAAAATAAAAAATATTTTTCAGACATGCGTATTAGACGCACACCAAGAATGAAATTACCACAAAAGCCACGTGGTAATCTGGTGGTAACTCCATTTTGGCATGCATTGGGCGCGTGTAGATGCTTACGCAGCAGTGGTGTAGCCACAGGTGGGCCTGGGTGGGCCTGGGCCCACCCACTTAGAGCTCAGGCCCGCCCAATAGTAGCACACATTTAGCGATAGCTGGTGGGGATCTGAAGCTCCGCCAGCTGAAGACTTTCCCCTGATGGTAACGAAAATGCTACTCTCCATGATACCAGCACCTGTGCATGCTCAGTTTTCAGCGCATGTCTGCTGCAGACTGCCAAGGTGGAAAGAAGCATTTTCCTGCCAGCTGAGATATATTTTTGGTGGTGGTTGGGGTGGGGGTGGGTGGGGGGGGGGGGGGGGGAGAAAACACTTGGTGCCCAGCCACCTCTGGCCTAGGCCCACCCAAAATCTGTTGTCTAGCTAAGCCCCTGTTACGCAGCTTAGTAAAAGGCTCCTTTAGAGAGGGTTCATTAAAAAGTGAAGGTTTTAGACTTAAAACAAAACAAATGTAGTTTTCTGAAGGAGCTGTTAGCTGGATGGGAACATCTGGGGGAAGAAGTGAAGCAGTGGGCACAACTGAAAGGAGCTATTTTAAGGTCAAATAACCCTGTTATAAAAATAAAAGTAAGCAGTTGAAAAGGTAAAGAAAAAGCAGTTAGTCTTTATAAGCTATAAGAGATTGCAGAAAAAGGAAGACAGGCATCAAAATCAGAAAAAGGTAAGAGAAGCTGGCAGCCAGGAAAGCAAAGATGCAAATTGAAGAAAACATAGCCGATATGGTAAAATGCCCAACTCTTACTGCACCTTCATAACTAGCCACCTTAACCTTTAAAAGAAAAATGACCATATTTTCCACTTTTCTATGAAGAATTAAGTTATCTTTAGATATATTAGTGATTGAAGGAAGTGCAAAAGTGGCATTGTGAAACAAGGGTGAAGGGGAGGAGGAATTAGAAGCTGATGAGCATAAAGCAAAATTGCTTAACAAATATTTCTGTTCTATGTTCAATGATTAAGGGCCAGGAGTAGGACAATGGAAGACAAACAGAAATAAGAATGGAAGAGAGGTAGCACTTGAAAGATTTTCAGGAGACTGTGCTCTTGAGAAGCTAGCTAATCTAAAGGCAGTCAAAATGATAAGGCCAGATGGAATATATGAGGGTATTGAAGGAACTTATGGACGTTCTGGTGGCTCTGTTACCTGACCTTCTCAATCCTACTCTAGTCAATAGTGGTTCCAGAAGACTGGAAAGGGAAAATGTCCCTCTCCACAAAAGAGGAAGTAAGGAGCAGGATGCGAACTATAGGCTAGTCTGACCTCTGTGAAAAGTAAATAAATAGAAATACATCTAAAACAGAGATTAGTGCAACTTTTGGAATCCAGTGGATTGCAGGACCCAAGGCAGCATGGATTTACTAGAGGTAGATCTTGTCAGACAAATGTGATTTTTAAAAATCTAGTTAACCATGGAGTTGAGCAAAGGACGAGCACTAGACATGGTGAACTTAGATATCATCAAAGCCACAGACACAGTTCCACTTAGGTGACTTATAATCAAACTGAGTGCCCTTGGTATGGGCCCTAAAATGACTGACTGGGCTAGAAACTGATTGAGTGGAAGGCAATAATGGTAGTTGTAAATGGAGTTCACTCTGAAGAACAGAACTTATCTGTGGTGTGCCACAGGGATCGGTTCTTGGTTCAGTTCTTTTTCATGTTTTGTAAGAAATATTACAGAAGGGTTTTCTGGTATGGGTTGTCTCTTGGCAGATGGCACCACAATCTGAAATAGGGTAGACCCCATGGATGGTGTGGATAACATGGGGGGGAGGGCTGAGGAGGTGGCTAAAATGTCATATACAGTATAGTAGGATAATTACTTCAGTACATGAAAGAAGAGCATGACTTGGGGGATAATTGAATATGAAAGGGGTGGGCAACTTGTGGCCTGAATGCGGCCCACCATTGAATTTTACTTGGCTCGCAAGACCATGGGAAGTATACATATAAGACATCATTAACCAGAGTTTTACTGATTTTAAACACTGTATTTCACAAATATTTTCAGAATATCCACTCTAGCAGCTTAATTCCATTGTTAGTAGTTCAATTTTTACTTATTTATTTATATATTTATTACAGAAGGTTTATGGAGCTGTGTACATTTCTGGGCTGCTAGGGATAGTTCTGACAGGACAAGAGCTAAAGCATATCATTTCTGTTCTCCTCTAGACGGTACCAGAGACCCATGGTAAGAGCCAGGGGGGATGTCAGGGGATCTAGCTGATGCAGGGGGATTTTGGAAACATTAAGTTCTTTTTTTTTGGGGGGGGGGGGGGAGGAATTGTTGAAATATGATGGAGGGTCCAGGGGGTGGAATTGTTTCTGCTGTACCAGGTACTGTAAATGCATTTGCAGTACGTGCAAATGCACTTAACACTTCCTCTTAAGGAGACAGTAACTGTGCCCATGTTAACTGAGTGAGAGTACATGGTACAGTATAACATACTAACCGTAATGCCCATTCTCTGACCATAACTCACCCATTTACATGATTTACAGCAGTTATCATCATTTTCCAACTTTCTATAAATAACCATTTTATCCTGCATCAAAGTCACCTGAGAAGCATTGGCTTGAGAAACAACATTTGATATTTCTCCAGCTTAGAAGTACTGTACGTATTTCAAGCGTAGCTTCAGCAGTTTGCAAGTACGATTACATTTGTAAAGAAGCCATGACAAAAACAGCAAAGACCTTGTGCAGTGTGTCCAGGGTGGTCCAAATGGAGTCTAATATAATTATGGATAGCTTTTCTTGGGGCAGAAAACTCCACAGCCCCAATGTTGGTACCTCAGTCTCTTCTTGAGGTTCCACACCGTTGGACACAGAAGCTGCAGCGGCATACAACAAGCCAAATTCCATTCTTCGTGACACCAATGACTCTTCCTGTATTGCGGATATTGTCAATGAGAAAGAAGGTAGAGAGATCCCCTCTAGATTCACTCTAGCCCCCTCATTCATCAGTGTGTGCTGCTCCAACCTGTCTCCACAGGTTAATCAATGAAGGGGAGGTAGATTTGGTCCCATTGGGCTAAGCAAAATATTACCTTCCATATTGTGGCTCTCCCTTTGCCCCAAAGCACTAGGAGCACCCAAAACCAGCTTTGTCTGTGTAAAGCTACAAATGGACATCTGGTGGCTTTGACCAGAAAAGGGAGGGCCTAAAATTTCTCCCTTCCATTTGAGCATAAATTAAAATTACTCTAGAAAGAAATAAGAATTAAAGAGCTGAACAGATACAGTGAGTTCCATACAGCATCCTATTCACAACATCCTTACTTTTATGTTTCTATTTGTTTTATTTAGAACCTACCTTAAAATACTCACATGCAACAGGTTCCCAAGCAAGATAAAAAAAGATAAACTTATTAAGAGGATGTATATCTCACTGATAAAGTATTCTTATAGCTGCAGGAAAAAAACCACTCTGTAAATGTTTTAAAAGGTTGGTATTAAAAATTTGTTTGGAAAACGTATCCATGCTAGATCAAAGACCCGACTTATTAAAATGCTAATAATCTTGCACTGAATAGTCAATGCAGGCTACAGGCTGAAGCAAATGATTGACACTGTACCCTGCACGTTTCAGTGGTATCAAAATGTTTGTATCACTCAAGTATAACACTAATTTCTATAAAAAGCTCTTCATTTCGTTTTTTAGAAAAGTGGTCCTAACCTTATAAAGGTAGAGAGGGTTGGCTATGGGAAGCCTTTCATTTTTCTACCACCCAAAACTTGACAGACGGGTGGAAAAAGGGATCCCCACCTCCCACACCCTCCCTGCTAGCTCTCTATCTTCAAATGGACAGGATGGAGCCGCAGGCATCCCTCACAGACCTTTTGTTTTTCATTTTTATTGACTGGAGGAAGGAGGACTAGAGCTTGTAGGGGTATTTACCTGAGATCTCACCTGAGCTGGTCTTGGTTCATACTAGCTTAATACATCCTGTTACAACAAGAAGGATTCTACAACCTCTGACCTGAGCACATCTGTGTCAGCAAGATCCAGCTTTTCAGCTTCTGGAAAATCACTGGCAGACATACCGCCTCCAAGGACATTCTGTGTTACAACCACACTGTTATCACCCTGAGAAGCTGAAAGGGGAGTGAGACCCATGGCTCCAGTAAGCCTGGTTGGAAACAGATATGCAGACCTAAGGTATCAACTTCAGGGTCACGAACAAAGGACTCTTCATGCTCATGGAGTTAGCTGTACAGGATCATGATTGGTCCCGTGGTATCATCTGACCAAGAGGTACTAAGAAAGCAGGAACGGGAGAGAGAAAGAGTTGGGACTGGCAAGAGGAGGAAAGAGACCTGAGAAGAATGGTTAGGAGGATCAGAGTGAGCAAGAGACTTTGTTGTTCTAACCTTGTGAACTACATATCTGGTGAAAATACCTTTGAATTCAGCTACATCCGCTCTGAGATGTGACACTGAATGACTGTGACACCTGTTTTCAGAAGATAGACCTGATTTGAATCCGAGACTGAGACTCGCTGTGGATACAGCTGGAGTCTAAGGAGAAATCTGTGCCAACCTCATCAGCAGACTGCCTCAGAGGCAGCATGGTGAAATAACAGATTTACTGCCTATAGTCGGGGATTAATGATTGGTGTTTGTCTGTGAAAAGATTGGTTAGGTCATGACTTGAGGTCAGGGAATAAGCTGCTAACAGTTGTATTTTGCATAAGAAGTGTAGTATAAGTTTTCATGATTACAAAATCAGGTTTGTGTAATCACCTAGTATTCCAGTAAGAATCATTTTGCATAGTCTTTATTTTGGTAGCAATCTATTTGTTTTTATTATTATCAGCAAGTTATATATTGTATTTTGCTAAGCCTTGCTGCTGTTCTGTTTATACATATATTCTCTATATTATAATAAATAATATATTCCATCTGTTGCTTTGGTTGCATTCTCTCTAGCTCAGCTAATTTTGGTTAGGTACCAAAGGGAGGTCCTATATCCCCTAGCATTGTTGCAGGAATTGGGATAGGAATTTGTGATGCTTCAGGAGTCAGACAGCACACACCAGAATGAGAGAGAAATCTTCTTTATTTGCCAGCAAACAAAGCAGGACATCAGTTCTAGCTCTCTTCTCCTCTCTTAGCTCTTTGTGTCTTTCTCTCAGCTCTCTGTGTCTTTGTCTCAGCTGCTTCTCTTCTTATGCTGTCTCTCCTGTTGTCTTCCAGCTTTCTTCCTTTCTTCTGAGCTCCTTCTGACGTAAACTGCTTCTGCTCCTACTTAAATAGGGTCCTAAGCCCTCCTCCTAGCCTAGCCCCCTTTACTCCCAATTGGTTTAAGGAATAGATTGGTCACCTTGCCTCAACCAATCATTACTTTTCAGTTACATAGGTTTGGTATTCCTCAAACTGACCCAGTCCTACACTTAGCTTATAATTAATCAAGGAGACGAGAGCTAACTAGCCCTGACCTCGTTCACCTATCAGCTTATATATTAAACCAGCCAGAACTGCAGATAAGTCTAACCACATGTTGATCTCCTCAACTGCAGTCTTAAACAGCAGACAAAGAGTAATACAGAATTTAACAGACATTCTACATTTAACTACACAGAGTAAACATATTCTAAATATCAAAAACTTGTAAATACTAATCTATTGCCTCTCTCTAAACAGTATTTCTTCTAAGCATTTTAAACTAATCCTAAACAAACAGCCTGCTATATACCGGCTCATAATAGAATACATGTGTTTGCTTAGCAATCCATCCCTCACAAGGTTGAAAGAAATTCCTGTGTCTGACCTTTCTAACCCAGCCCAGCAAATGTAAATAACTTAAACCAGATAACATTCCTTCACTTGCTAGCAGAACTGAGAATTTAAAATAATATCTGAGCACCTTTAAACAAAATTAACCCTTCATATGATTTCTCAGAATTATTCAATTTCTTTTGCTCACTGCCTCATTCCCCCCTTTGAGACTAAAATCAGCTTATGCAGAGATAAGTCTCACAACTCAGACTCTGGAGATTATAGTGGTCCTAACTAGGAATAACATTTTCTTTCTTCCTAATCTAAAACAAATACAGCAAACTAATTAAGCAGTAATATTTCAACAGTCTGTGCTAATCACAGATTACTCTCATATAATGTTCTCAGTCTTTGAGTTCTTATACCAGTTGGGATAGACCCTCAACTGACAAGGATCAAGCTTTCAAATTCCAAGAAAGCCAGAATCAGGCAAGAAAGAGTCTCAGTATGAAGCCGAAGTTCAGCCGCTCCTGCAGTATGCAGTTGACCCTTCTTTTCAGCTAGTAGATTCTTTGATTCGGGTCAGGCGCAACTTCAATGGCTCCGCTGGATCTCTTTCTGCTCTCCACTGTTTAGGCTCCATCTGATCCGTGCTGGGCTCAGTCTGGTCAGCAGACTTAATTCGAGACCAATGGACCCATGGAGTTATCCCTGCGACCTTCACAGCTGTAGGGGTAGAAAGCAAAACAGTAAAAGGTCCTTTCCATCGGGGCCCCAAAGGCTGGAGCCTCCAGTCTTTCACCCAAACTCTATCCCCTGGCAGGAAGGAATGTACCTGAGCCTGGAAGGGGACAGGGTTTATTTCTCTCACATAAGACTGAAGCTCAGAAATTATCTTACCCAGGAGGGCTACCTGCTCCTGCACCTGGGCAGACCCTAAAATCCCTATGTCTCCCTTAATTCCCTGTAAAATGGCTGGGGGCTTCCCATACACAATTTCAAAGGGAGAGAGGGCTGTTCCTTTAGTTGGAGTGCATCGAAGACGGAAAAGGGCTAGTGGCAGTGCCTGTGGCCATTTCAATTGGGTTTCCTGACAAATCTTTGCTAGGCTATTTTTCAAGGTTCTGTTTGCCCGCTCAACCTGCCCTGAACTCTGGGGACGATAGGCACAATGCAATTTCCAGGTAATGCGCAAAGCGCGGGACAGGGCCTGAAGTGTAGCTTCAACAAAGGCGGGACCATTATCTGAACCTATGGCAAGAGGCAGTCCATACCTGGGGATGACATCCCTAAGGAGGGCTCGAGCTACTTCTGTGGCTTTCTCAGTGACTGTAGGATATGCTTCCACCCACCCAGAAAAGGTACAGACCATGACTAAGAGGTATCGGAACCTACCACTCCTGGGCATTTCTGTGAAGTCTATAACTAGGGACTCAAAGGGTGTTAGTCCTCTAAACTGAACTCCTGGTGGAATACGGGGTCCCTGACGAGCATTATTCTGGGCACAGAGAGTACATCGGGCAGAGGCAGTGGCAACCAGACTATCCAATCCTTCCAGCACCACTACTCGATTGAGTAGGCGGGCTAGTGCTGTTTTCCCTAAGTGTGATAGGTCATGAGCTTGAGACACTACAGGCCAAGCTAGGTGGCGTGGCACCAGAACTCTGGTATCAGGGAGATGTAACCAGCCATCAGGTCTCCTTACTGCACCTTCTTCTTGAGCCCATTTCTCTTCCATTTGGGTATACATAGGTGTCCATTCTTGCAATCGAATTTGGAACAGGGGGGTCACAGTACTTGCTGGGGGTCCTCGAGCAGCTTCCTTGGCCACCCGATCAGCATGGCGGTTCCCTCGGGCCACTGAAGTATCTATTCTTTGGTGTCCCCTGCAATGAATGACAGCTACCTTCTTAGGGGCCCACACAGCCTCTAGCAACTGAAGTATTTCAGGTCCATACTTAACAGGTTGGCCTGCAGCATTTATGAGTCCCTTTTCCTTATACAAAGCTCCATGAGCATGTAGAGTTGTGAAGGCATATTTGGAATCAGTATAAATGTTGGTTACCAGTCCTGCTGCTAACTCCAGAGCTCGTATGAGGGCCACAAGTTCTGCTTTCTGAGCTGAAGTTCCTTGGGGCAGGGCTCTTGCTTCTATCACCTTGTCTTCTGTCACCACAGCATAGCCTGCCAGTCGCTTGGAGTTCTCCACATAACTGCTTCCATCTGTGAAATAAATTACATCTGGGTCCCTCCATGGAACATCTTTAAGATCTGGTCGACTGGAATACACTTCATCCATGGTTTGGATACAGTCATGATCCGGTGGTCCCTCAGATGCTGGCAAAAGAGTGGTGGGATTGAATGTAGCCACTGTTTCCAGGTGTATCCGTGGATTCTCACACAAACTAGCTTGGTACTTAACCATGCGGTTATTTGTAAACCAGTGGTTGCCCTTATACTCCATGAGGGTGAGAACTGCATGGGGGACTTTAACAACCAGTTCTTGCCCCAAGGTCAACTTATCAGCTTCCTGGACCAGTAAGGCTGTTGCTGCAATGGCCCTCATGCAGGCTGGCCATCCTTTAGCCACTCCATCCAGCTGTTTAGACAGGTATGCAACAGGCCTCTGCCAGGATCCCATCATCTGGGTCAGCACACCCAGAGCAACCCCCTGTCTCTCATGGACATACAATGAGAAAGGTTTCTCCACATCAGGAAGGCCTAACGCAGGGGCTTGGAGTAGGGCTTTCTTTATGGCAATGAAGGATTGTTGAGCAGTAGATCCCCATTCAAATGGTTCCTTTTCACCCCCCTTTGTGGCTTGGTATAGGGGTTTCGCCATCAATGCAAAATTTGGAATCCAAATTCTGCAGAATCCAGCTGCTCCCAGAAATTCCCTAACTTCCCTTCTGGACTTGGGTTGGGGAATTGCAGCTACTGCTTGCTTCCTACTAGCATCCAATCTCCGACTTCCCTGGGAAATGCAAAAGCCCAGATACTTCACTTCTGACTGACAAAGTTGGGCCTTTGAGCGTGAGACCTTATAGCCTGCATCCAAGAGTAGCTCCAGCAATTCTCTGGTAGCCTCAAAACACTCTTCCTGAGTCACTGCTGCAATCAGGAGATCATCTACATACTGAAGTAAAACTCGCCTGGAAGGCTCAGATTTAAAAGTCTTAAGGTCTTGTCCTAGGGCTGTCCCAAAAATAGTGGGGAATTCTTGAACCCCTGTGGCAGGCGGGTCCATGTATACTGAAGCTTCCTTCCTGTTACTGGGTTTTCCCATTGAAAGGCAAAAAGCAATTGACTGGCGGGGGCCACCCGAATACAAAAGAAGGCATCTTTTAAATCTAGTGTTGTGAAATGGGTAGCTCCAGAAGGTATCAATCCTAGCAGGACATATGGATTAGGCACTACAGGGTGTAATGAAATAGTGGATTTGTTAACCACTCGTAAGTCTTGGACTGGCCGGTAATCCTCAGTCCCTGGCTTCTGAACTGGCAATAGTGGCGTATTCCATGGAGACTGGCAAGGTCGAATAATTCCATGGGATAACAGACGATTCAAATGTGCTTGAATCCCTTCCAGAGCCTTTCTGGGAATTGGGTATTGGCGAAGATGGATTGGCCGGGCACTTGGAAGTAAGTCTACATGTACAGGAGGAATATTTCGGGCCAACCCTGGGGAATTATCTTCTGCCCATACCCCACTGACCTGAAAGCTGTCTGCCAGGGGTAGGTCAACTTGGCCCTGCGACTGATGCAGCCGCCATTCTTCTTCAAGAGGGCAACAGAAACTCAGTATACCCTTAGGGCTGGATGTTGGGGGCCGAAAGGAGACTGAAGTCTGGCCATCAGAGTCAAAGGAAATTTGGGCCCTAAGCTTGGACAGCAGGTCTCGACCTAACAAAGGGATTGGACAGTCTGGCATATACAGGAATTCATGAGTGACTATGTGTGAGCCCAATTGGCATCTACGGGTTGTCAGGAAGGGCCTCCGGTTCTGCACCCCCGTGGCACCCACCACTCGGACAGTTTTTCCAGACACAGGCGCTAATCGCTCCGTCACAACAGAATGTTCCGCTCCTGTATCAATCATGAATGGAATTGAGCGGCTCCCTATAGTTAACTTGACCATAGGTTCCTGGGAGCCCAGTTTGTAGGAACCCGGTCTGTCCTATTCGTCCCATTCTGCCATCTCGGCTATCCCGATGATGTCAGATTCAGGAGGCTCATATCTTCCCTCTCGAACTCGGCCTCGGCTTCCTCGATCTCCTGGTCCCCTTCTCAGTCCCTGGCGCCTCTGGGGGCATTCATCTTTCCAGTGCCCTCTTTCCTTACAATAGGCACACTGATCCCTCTCCAATCTTGGTCTGGGATTCTCCCCCCTTGGCCGGGATTGATTGAAGGAATCTCGGAGCCTGGCTGGTGGTCCGGGGTCCCACTTTGGCTTCCCATTAGCTAGAGGTCGACCTCGATTAAGAGTGGAATTAGTAATGGCTGCCGCTAAAAGGTCGGCCTTCTTCTGCATCTTCCGGTCAGCCTCTCGGCGCACCTCCTGATCTCTATTAATGAAAACCTTGGTTGCGATCTCAATTAGCTGGGTGGTATTCATCCCTGCGAATCCCTCCTGACGCTGCAACTTCTTCCGGATATCTGGCATACTCTGGGCCACCAATGCGCTATTCACCATTCTCTGGTTTTCTTGGGCTTCAGGGTCAAATGGGGTGTATGTTCTGTAGGCTTCAATTAGTCGCTCTAAGAAGGCCCCAGGGGATTCAGTTGCCCCTTGGAGAATTTCAGAGACCTTTGCCAGATTAATGGGCCTCTTTATGCCTTTCCTCATACCTTCCAGTAAGTCCCGGCAATAGCCAGACAACAGTTCACAGTGCTGCCCATCATTTGGATCCCAATCTGGAGCTGCGCGAGGAAACCGAGCTCTAACCCATCCCTCTGGGTCCTGTATCCCCCCGGGGACACGCTCTCGCGTGATGGCCTCAGCATTTTGCAAAATCTTCCGCCTCTCCTCAGTTGTGAAGAGGGTCAGGAGAAGTTGTTGACAATCAGTCCAGGTTGGGTTATGGGTGGCCATAATGCTAGTCACTAGGTCCACCACCGCCTGAGGCTTTTCAGTATAAGAGGGATAATGCGTCTTCCAATTCAGGAGATCGGTGGTTGTGAAGGGTACATACTGATAGGCCTGTGCCTGTATAACCTGACCCTGATTATTAGGATCCGGTCGAGTGGTAGTTACCTGACGAAGTGGCAGAACTCTCGAGGAGGTGGGAATGGAACCTGAGGTAGAGCTAGGAGCTACCCTCCTATCATGCTCAAAGGTAATTGCAGCAGGTCTAACCCATTCAGTGGAGGTGTGTTGAACCCCTGAGGGATGGGGAGGGGTACTCATAGACTGAGAGGTGGTCACAGGTGAATCAGTCCATTGAAAGGGATGCCGGGCCCCTGATGAGTGGGTAGGGGTATTAGAAGGAGAGGCTGGGCTGTCGGGAGTTGAGGAGTCAGGGAGTGGAACCCAAAACGGGTCTTCAGAGGTTAACAGGAGAGGATTTGGCACAGAAGGGTAGAGGCCAGGTGAAAAGTCCAACCTAGGGTGTGGCAGGTTTGGCACAGGAGGGGAAGAACTATCCGGAGAAGCCTGTGCTGGAGAGGCTTGGGCTGGGCGGCGTGGATCTCTGGGGGCGGCACGGAACCCCAACAATGGGCCATAAGGTGGCGGCTCAAGATCTGAGGGGTCATCAGAGAGTATGGGTTTCTCAGACAGGGTAGGGGCGGAAGCCACCGATTGGGTGGTAGGCTTCCTAGGGCTCTTTCCCTCTTCTAGTTTAGATTTTCTAATCTTTCTTTGAACACGGCCTAACATGAATTTTACTGGGGATCCCATATAAGTTTTCAACCAAGAGGGAGGGTCAGTCACAAGGCTGTCCCAGGAATCTATATAAGGGAGTTGTTCAGAATATTCTGGTCCTCCTACTACTATGCTGTAGACCTTCCGGATTACTTCAATATCTAAGCTGCCACTAGGGGGCCACCCCACTCCCATAGATGGCCACTCAACTTCACACAAGGTTCTTAAAGTACCTGAGCTTAAAGTCTGTCCATAGTCATTAATTAAAAAGCCTTTTTTGAAATTTCTAAGCATACAATCTAGGGGGGTAGCAATTGTTCTAGATGATGTCCCACCCATAATGCTTACAGTTACAACACACAAAGAGGGAAGGAGTTTTTGAGAATGCAGTAAGAGGTCTGCACTCTTCTAACATTCAAGCATCACACCTCCCATACAGAAAATCCCACCCAACAATTTCAAATTTCTCAGATACAGATAAGCTCAAGCGTTTTCGCTTCTAGTCCCCGCGACTAGAAGGTACTAGGGCCTTTGCTGAGAATTGATCAGATTCTCCTTCCCTCTTTCTTGAGGGGCTGGTTTACAACTTCCTAGCTAGGATTACAATACAAAATACAGAATACATACCCGGCAAATGTTCTCCAGTCAGTTGGGTGCTGGGATTAATGCAGGATTTATCCCACCGCTGCCACCAAGAATTGTTGCAGGAATTGGGATAGGAATTTGTGATGCTTCAGGAGTCAGACAGCACACACCAGAATGAGAGAGAAATCTTCTTTATTTGCCAGCAAACAAAGCAGGACATCAGTTCTAGCTCTCTTCTCCTCTCTTAGCTCTTTGTGTCTTTCTCTCAGCTCTCTGTGTCTTTGTCTCAGCTGCTTCTCTTCTTATGCTGTCTCTCCTGTTGTCTTCCAGCTTTCTTCCTTTCTTCTGAGCTCCTTCTGACGTAAACTGCTTCTGCTCCTACTTAAATAGGGTCCTAAGCCCTCCTCCTAGCCTAGCCCCCTTTACTCCCAATTGGTTTAAGGAATAGATTGGTCACCTTGCCTCAACCAATCATTACTTTTCAGTTACATAGGTTTGGTATTCCTCAAACTGACCCAGTCCTACACTTAGCTTATAATTAATCAAGGAGACGAGAGCTAACTAGCCCTGACCTCGTTCACCTATCAGCTTATATATTAAACCAGCCAGAACTGCAGATAAGTCTAACCACATGTTGATCTCCTCAACTGCAGTCTTAAACAGCAGACAAAGAGTAATACAGAATTTAACAGACATTCTACATTTAACTACACAGAGTAAACATATTCTAAATATCAAAAACTTGTAAATACTAATCTATTGCCTCTCTCTAAACAGTATTTCTTCTAAGCATTTTAAACTAATCCTAAACAAACAGCCTGCTATATACCGGCTCATAATAGAATACATGTGTTTGCTTAGCAATCCATCCCTCACAAGGTTGAAAGAAATTCCTGTGTCTGACCTTTCTAACCCAGCCCAGCAAATGTAAATAACTTAAACCAGATAACATTCCTTCACTTGCTAGCAGAACTGAGAATTTAAAATAATATCTGAGCACCTTTAAACAAAATTAACCCTTCATATGATTTCTCAGAATTATTCAATTTCTTTTGCTCACTGCCTCAGCACGAGTACAGAATATTTGTTTCTGCAGAGTTCTGTGAACTAGGACCTTGGCATAAATAAATCTGTTAGGAGCTGTTTTCCTATAAGAATTATTTAGACTACCTACAAGCTTCTGACCCTCAGTTGGGGCTTCGTAGGTTGTTTGTAGTATATGAGTGGAGAGGGAGGGGATGTGAGCCAGTGGGTATATTTTTATATAATTTTGATATCACTGGGATGGAAGAAGAAGAGGAGGAGTCCCAGGATTTCCTTTATTTTTTTTATAATTTTCACATAGTGATGAGAGAGGGAAAGGGAAGAAGCTGAGAGGAGATATGATAGAGGTTTATAAAATCCAGAATGGAATGGGACAGGTAAATATGAATTGATTGTTTATCAAAATGTACAAGGGCTAGGGGGACACTTCATGAAATTATAGGGTGGCATATTTAAAACAAATAGATATTTTTTCACTGAACACAGAGGTAAGCTCTGGGACCTATTGCTAGAATAAGTGGTAAAAGCAATTAGCATAACTGGGTTTTAAAAAAGGTTTGGAAAAATTCCTGGAAGAAAAGTTCTTGAGCCCTTATTAAGGTAGACCTGAGGAAAGCTGCTGCTTTCCCCTGAGGTTAAGTAGCATGGAATCTTGCTCCTTTTTGGGAATCTGTGAAGTACTTGTGTCCTGGAATGGCCACTGTTGGAAATAGAATAACCTTAGTGTGACCCAAGCAATTCTTATATTTTTATGAAGAGGACTATGGTGCAATTTTTATGAAAAAATTACCACATGTCCATTTTGGGTCTGAGACCTTACTCACATGGTAACCGGGAGGTAATGACCTACACATGCCAAATGCCACTTGGCGAGCATCCACACGCCTGAAAATAAAAAATATTTTTCAGACATGCGTATTAGACGCACACCAAGAATGAAATTACCACAAAAGCCACGTGGTAATCTGGTGGTAACTCCATTTTGGCATGCATTGGGCGCGTGTAGATGCTTACGCAGCAGTGGTGTAGCCACAGGTGGGCCTGGGTGGGCCTGGGCCCACCCACTTAGAGCTCAGGCCCGCCCAATAGTAGCACACATTTAGCGATAGCTGGTGGGGATCTGAAGCTCCGCCAGCTGAAGACTTTCCCCTGATGGTAACGAAAATGCTACTCTCCATGATACCAGCACCTGTGCATGCTCAGTTTTCAGCGCATGTCTGCTGCAGACTGCCAAGGTGGAAAGAAGCATTTTCCTGCCAGCTGAGATATATTTTTGGTGGTGGTTGGGGTGGGGGTGGGTGGGGGGGGGGGGGGGAGAAAACACTTGGTGCCCAGCCACCTCTGGCCTAGGCCCACCCAAAATCTGTTGTCTAGCTAAGCCCCTGTTACGCAGCTTAGTAAAAGGCTCCTTTAGAGAGGGTTCATTAAAAAGTGAAGGTTTTAGACTTAAAACAAAACAAATGTAGTTTTCTGAAGGAGCTGTTAGCTGGATGGGAACATCTGGGGGAAGAAGTGAAGCAGTGGGCACAACTGAAAGGAGCTATTTTAAGGTCAAATAACCCTGTTATAAAAATAAAAGTAAGCAGTTGAAAAGGTAAAGAAAAAGCAGTTAGTCTTTATAAGCTATAAGAGATTGCAGAAAAGGAAGACAGGCATCAAAATCAGAAAAAGGTAAGAGAAGCTGGCAGCCAGGAAAGCAAAGATGCAAATTGAAGAAAACATAGCCGATATGGTAAAATGCCCAACTCTTACTGCACCTTCATAACTAGCCACCTTAACCTTTAAAAGAAAAATGACCATATTTTCCACTTTTCTATGAAGAATTAAGTTATCTTTAGATATATTAGTGATTGAAGGAAGTGCAAAAGTGGCATTGTGAAACAAGGGTGAAGGGGAGGAGGAATTAGAAGCTGATGAGCATAAAGCAAAATTGCTTAACAAATATTTCTGTTCTATGTTCAATGATTAAGGGCCAGGAGTAGGACAATGGAAGACAAACAGAAATAAGAATGGAAGAGAGGTAGCACTTGAAAGATTTTCAGGAGACTGTGCTCTTGAGAAGCTAGCTAATCTAAAGGCAGTCAAAATGATAAGGCCAGATGGAATATATGAGGGTATTGAAGGAACTTATGGACGTTCTGGTGGCTCTGTTACCTGACCTTCTCAATCCTACTCTAGTCAATAGTGGTTCCAGAAGACTGGAAAGGGAAAATGTCCCTCTCCACAAAAGAGGAAGTAAGGAGCAGGATGCGAACTATAGGCTAGTCTGACCTCTGTGAAAAGTAAATAAATAGAAATACATCTAAAACAGAGATTAGTGCAACTTTTGGAATCCAGTGGATTGCAGGACCCAAGGCAGCATGGATTTACTAGAGGTAGATCTTGTCAGACAAATGTGATTTTTAAAAATCTAGTTAACCATGGAGTTGAGCAAAGGACGAGCACTAGACATGGTGAACTTAGATATCATCAAAGCCACAGACACAGTTCCACTTAGGTGACTTATAATCAAACTGAGTGCCCTTGGTATGGGCCCTAAAATGACTGACTGGGCTAGAAACTGATTGAGTGGAAGGCAATAATGGTAGTTGTAAATGGAGTTCACTCTGAAGAACAGAACTTATCTGTGGTGTGCCACAGGGATCGGTTCTTGGTTCAGTTCTTTTTCATGTTTTTGTAAGAAATATTACAGAAGGGTTTTCTGGTATGGGTTGTCTCTTGGCAGATGGCACCACAATCTGAAATAGGGTAGACCCCATGGATGGTGTGGATAACATGGGGGGGAGGGCTGAGGAGGTGGCTAAAATGTCATATACAGTATAGTAGGATAATTACTTCAGTACATGAAAGAAGAGCATGACTTGGGGGATAATTGAATATGAAAGGGGTGGGCAACTTGTGGCCTGAATGCGGCCCACCATTGAATTTTACTTGGCTCGCAAGACCATGGGAAGTATACATATAAGACATCATTAACCAGAGTTTTACTGATTTTAAACACTGTATTTCACAAATATTTTCAGAATATCCACTCTAGCAGCTTAATTCCATTGTTAGTAGTTCAATTTTTACTTATTTATTTATATATTTATTACAGAAGGTTTATGGAGCTGTGTACATTTCTGGGCTGCTAGGGATAGTTCTGACATTCATGTGGCCCTCTGTATATAAAGGTTGCCCACCTTTAGACTATGATGATCCTAAGGTGGCCAAACAGGTAGCACAGATGACAGAAAAAGCCAGAAGGGTGTTGGGTGTCTAGGGAGAGGAATGGCTACCAGAAAAAAGGAGGTAATAGTGCTCTTTTTAAGCTTCTGGTGAGATCTTGTTTAAAATACTATGTACAATTCTAGAAACCCATCTTCAAAAAGGTTTAAACAGAATAGAGTCTGGCTACTAAAATACATAAGTAATGCCACACTGGGAAAAGACCAAGGGTCCATCGAGCCCAGTATCCTGCCCACGACAGCGGCCAATCCAGGCCAAGGGCACCTGGCAAGCTTCCCAAACGTACAAACATTCTATACATGTTATTCCTGGAATTGTGGATTTTTCCCAAATCTATTTAGTAGTGGTTTATGGACTTGTCCTTTAGGAAACTGTCCTACCCCTTTTAAAACTCTACCAAGCTAACCGCCTTCACCATGTTCTCTGGCAACGAACTCCAGAGTTTAATTATGCGTTGGGTGAAGAAATATTTTCTCTGATTTGTTTTAAATTTACTACATTGTAGTTTCATCGCATTCCCCTTAGTCCTAGTAGTTTTGGAAAGCGTGAACAGATGCTTCACATCCACCTGTTCCAATCCACTCATTATTTTATATACCTCTATCATGTCTCCCCTCAGCTGTCTCTTCTCCAAGCAGAAAAGCCCTAGCCTCCTTAGTCTTTCTTCATAGGGAAGTTGTCCCATCCCCGCTTTCATTTTAGTCGCCCTACGCTGCACCATTTCCAGTTCTACTATATCTTTCTTGAGATGCGGCAACCAGAATTGAACACAATACTCAAGGTGCGGTCGCACCATGGAGCGATACAACAGCATTATAACATCCTCACACCTGTTTTCCATACCTTTCCTAATAATACCCAACATTCTATTTGCTTTCCTAGCCGCAGCAGCACACTGAGCAGAAGGTTTCAGTGTATTATCGACGACAATACCCAGATCCCTTTCTTGATCCGCAACTCCTAACTTGGAACCTTGCATGACGTAGCTATAATTCGGGTTCTTTTTTCCCACATGCATCACCTTGCACTTGCTCACATTAAATGTCATCTGCCATTTAGCCGCCCAGTCTCCCAGTCTTGTATGGTCCTTCTGTAATTTTTCACAAACCTGTCGCGAGTTAATGACTTTGAATAACTTTGTGTCATCAGCAAATTTAATTACCTCACTAGTTACTCCCATCTCTAAATCATTTATAAATATATTAAAAAGCAGCGGTCCTAGCACAGACCCCTGAGGAACCCCACTAACTACCCTTCTCCATTGTGAATACTGCCCATTTAAGTCCACTCTCTGGCGTAGCCAGACAACAGATTTTGGGTGGGCCTAGTTTAGAAGTGGGTGGGCACCAAATGTTCTCCCCCCGCCCCCCACACACACCCAAAAACAAATCTCAGCTGGCAGGAAAATGTTTCTTTCCACCTTGGCAGTCTGCAGCAGGCATTCGCTGAAAACTGAGCATGCGCAGGTGCCAGTGTTGTGGAGAGTAGAATTTTGTTACTATCAGGGGAGTCTTCAGCTGATAGAGCTTGGGATCTCCACCAGCTACCGCTAAACATGTGCTACTGTTGGGTGGGCCTGGGCCCTAAGTAGGTGGGCCCTGGCCCACCCAGGCCCACCTGTGGCTACCCCACTGCTTCAACCAGTTTTTAATCCACAATAGGACATTTCCTCCTATCCCATGACCCTCCAATTTCCTGTGTAGCCTTTCATGAGGTATCTTGTCAAACACCTTTTGAAAATCCAGATACACAGTATCAACCGGCTCCCCTTTGTCCACATGTTTGTTTACTCCTTCAAAGAATAATGGTCTTCATCAGAAAACATATGAGCACAAACTAAGGGCCCTATTCACTAAGGTACGCTAGTGTTTTTAGCATACACTAAAATTAGCGCATGCTAAATGCTAGAGACACCCCTATATACCTATGGGTGTCTCTAGCGTTAGCACATGCTAATTCTTAGCATGCGCTAAAAACACTAGCGTGCCTGTAACGCAGCTTAGTAAACAGGGCCCTTAAAGATCTCAGTATGTATACTGTAGAAAAAAGGCGGGAGAGGGGAGACAGGAAAAAGACTTTTAAATACCCCTGTGGCATAAATTCACATGAGGTAAATATCTTTCAATTAAAGGGAAGCTCTAGAATGAGGGGGCATAAAATGGAGGTGAATAGTGATAAATGTATGATACAAATGCAACTAATAATAATAATAATAGATTCTGGAGTAATCTAAGGCAATATTTCATTATAGAAAAAGTGGTGGTTACATGGAACAGCCTCCCAGTGTGGAAACGAGGATTATATCTGAATTCAAGAAAACATGGTACAGATCATCTCTAAGGGACAGGAGAAGATTGTAGAAATTAGTAGTTGGTATAGATGAGCAGAATGGATAGACCATGTGATCTTTATCTATCCTAATTTTCTGAGTTTCTATAATAAATTACATTTGTTTTCCTATAGACACAGAATGGGGAAAAATTGTTAGTAAATCAGACCCATTTTTAAAGACAGTAATATCTAATAGGCTTTTTAGCTAAACATATTACGGTGTTCCTTCATCTTTGACCTTATGTTCCAGTATTGCATGTTATTTACCAGTTTCTGTTGTGAAGTAAAGAGAAACCATGAGCAGAATAACAAGCAGCTCTTGTCCCTTTCTTTTTGAACAGAATAACAGTTTAATAGATGTTATAACTCCAGAAGATGTAAGTTTGTGAAATCTATGTGAATAATGGCTAATGTCAAAACTAGACTGTTTTCTGCATACAACTATAACATTTTTTCCAACATGAATTGATAGATTTGCTGTGCTGACCCTTTTGTTTTAATGACTTATTTCCATTTTATGCATTTATTTATTCTATTGCTGTATTTTATAACACAAGTATTTCTTTATTATAGTTGTTTTATTGTTTATTTAACCCTGTTAGATTTTTATGTTGGTACAATTCTTGTTGACCTCTATATTTAATTCTGTAGAACTGGAAAGACTTGCCTTGGAAAAATCAGGAACATATCCCCAATAATTCAAGGACTGTTAAAGATATATTCAGTAGGATGAATCATATATGCGTTGACAGAAAAGAACCAGGCACACCCATTAAAGGGGGGCCGACCACAACCGGGCTGAAGGCCAGCGAAGACAGAAGTGTGGGGGAGGGTACAGGGAGGGCCAGCTAGAGAGCAGAGGTAGTAGTGGGAGGGAAACAAGGGGTAGCAAGGGGAGGGGGCAGGAAAGAAGGGGAGGAGCAAGGGAGGAAGAGAGAGGAATTCAAACTGCACAGGAAGTCCTTTTGAATTTGGAGGCAGGAGAAGAGCAATAAGCTTGCCAGAGCGGCGAATATGAGGTGGCACTGTAAAAAAGCAAGGCTGAAGCAGGTACAGGAACTCCTGGGTCCAGTAGGCTTCGCAATAAGGGTGATTCCCAATAGCTTTAGCAACATCGGGAACAAACAAAGCGCATTTTCATCTCAGACATACACAGGACCTCAAGTGAGATTTAGCAGGTTCTTGGCCCATGGGATTTCATTCTGGCACGATTCACCCACT
Organism: Microcaecilia unicolor; assembly: GCF_901765095.1. Lineage (NCBI taxonomy): Eukaryota > Metazoa > Chordata > Amphibia > Gymnophiona > Siphonopidae > Microcaecilia > Microcaecilia unicolor. Next base: position 342,883,138 of record NC_044033.1, read on the forward strand.
CTCACGAAAGCCCTGCATTTTCTTTACAGATGCAGCAGATTTACTTCCAGGGAGCGTGGTGCGCAGCAAGCTCGGGTTCCAGCAGGGACCACGTAGGATATCATGTTTCCTGTGGGAACCTGGCATATCTAACAAGTCGATTGTAATTCCCTCAGACAATATGGCAGTAGTTGTCCGCCATTCACTTCCCACAAGTTATGTGCGCAGACAGATAGTTCCGCAGTGATTACAGCTAAACATATACCAGGCAGGGAGAATGGTTATAGCGGATGCTCTTTCTCGTTTTTAGAGCGCAAACCCGGAAATGGGACCCGATGCTGCGATAGTTAACAGACACCTCGCGGAGAAGATACACAACCGCATAAGTACATAAGTACATAAGTACATAAGTAGTGCCATACTGGGAAAGACCAAAGGTCCATCTAGCCCAGCATCCTGTCACCGACAGTGGCCAATCCAGGTCAAGGGCACCTGGCACGCTCCCCAAACGTAAAAACATTCCAGACAAGTTATACCTAAAAATGCGGAATTTTTCCAAGTCCATTTAATAGCGGTCTATGGACTTGTCCTTTAGGAATCTATCTAACCCCTTTTTAAACTCCGTCAAGCTAACCGCCCGTACCACGTTCTCCGGTAATGAATTCCAGAGTCTAATTACACGTTGGGTGAAGAAAAATTTTCTCCGATTCGTTTTAAATTTACCACACTGTAGCTTCAACTCATGCCCTCTAGTCCTAGTATTTTTGGATAGCGTGAACAGTCGCTTCACATCCACCCGATCCATTCCACTCATTATTTTATACACTTCTATCATATCTCCCCTCAGCCGTCTCTTCTCCAAGCTGAAAAGCCCTAGCCTTCTCAGCCTCTCTTCATAGGAAAGTCGTCCCATCCCCACTATCATTTTCGTCGCCCTTCGCTGTACCTTTTCCAATTCTACTATATCTTTTTTGAGATACGGAGACCAGTACTGAACACAATACTCCAGGTGCGCACATATAGCCAACACTTAGAAGAGCAGGGTGGTACTGATATATTCCCGGCCCCCAGCATGTATGAAGGGAATTAGCAGAAACCAGGTCTCAATCATGTTCGCAGCCATCAGTTTTCTCGCCAAAGCGGTGGCTGTCCAAAATCCATCTAGGTCATTTGTTGTCACGAGACTGATGAGAGGATGGGGCAGGCCGGGAGTACCCTATCCAGGTAAAAGAAAACCCAGAACCAGCAGGGAAATGGGCCGTCTCTTCGCATCATTAGAGGAGATAAGTGACACTGAGTTTGAGGGCCGTCGAGTCAAATGCGCATTCTCATTAGCTTTGCATGGTGCTCTGCGAGTCAGTGAGTTGGTGGCTACGTACAAGCCAGGGGCGTAGCCACGGGTGGGCCTGGGTGGGCCTGGGCCCACCCACTTTGGACTCAGGCCCACCCAGCAACGATGCAGAGAGATGTAAAAAGAATTGATCCTCCACCGGCACACTGCAGGCCTTCTTTCCCCTCCCTCCCATTCGAGCAGCGCTGCAGTCTAACGCTACAGCTGAGCAGAGCTGCACGGCATCGGGTCCGACTCCGTCCTGCCGCTACGTCTGCCCTCCAGCTCCGTTGTCATCGTTGTTCGTTCTTCTGCTGCTTATCTGCAGCGGTTCCGGATTTGCGATTCTGTGCGCTACCAAGGCTGTCTGTATGCTGCCTGCGACTGCTTCCTCTGCGCTGGCCCCGCCTCTTCAGAAGGCGGGGCCAGCGCAGAGGAAGCAGTCGCAGCAGGCGGCATACAGATAGCCTTGGCAGCGCGCGGATCCGGAACCGCTGCAGATAAGCAGCAGAAGAATGAACAAAGATGGCAACGGAGCCGGAGGGCAGACGTAGCGGCAGGACGGAGTCGGACCCGATGCCGTGCAGCTCTGCTCAGCTGTAGCGTTAGATTGAGGCGCTGCCCGAAGGGGAGGGAGGGGAAAGAAGGCCTGCAGCCAGCGTGCCATACTGTGGCTGGAGAAAGGGAGGGAAAAAACCTGTGTGTGTGTGGTGGGTGGGGGGGTCAGGGAGAGACAGGAGCACTGGTGGGCTGAGGGAGTGACTGTGAGACAGAGTAGAAGTAGGTGGGGGGAGGGCGGAGAGATGCTGCAAGGAGAAAGAGAGGGAAAATTGTTGGATATGGGTGGGATGGGGAGAGGGAGAGAAAGGGCATGGGAGAAGAAAATGTGTTGGACATGGAAGTGGAAGGGAGAGGAGAAAGAGGGAGGATGGATCCAGGGAGAGAAGATAGAAAATGGATGGTAGGGAAGAGAAAGGGAAAAATGCTGGACAATGGGGGAGGGGAGAGAGATGGGACGGAAGATGCTGGTGGTGGGAGGTAAAAGAGATAGGGAAATATGAGGCTACAAGGGTGAAGAGGGTAGAAAGAGGGAACAGATGCTGGGCTGGAAGGGTGGAGGGAGGGAGACACTGGGAATGGTAGAAAGCTTGGGGGAGAGGCCCAGGGAGTGGAGATGGCAAGGAAAAAATGAGAGAATAGTGATCACAGGGGGTAGAAATATGGTAATGGTGTATAGATCGAAGATGGAATGGAATGGAAAGCTGCGGAGAGAGATGGGGAATGGGAGAGATGGAAGGGAATGGAAAGCTGCGGAGAGAGATGGGGAATGGGAGAGCTAGTGGATGAAAGGAGATGGAAATGTGATAGATATCAGAAAAGTAAAAAGAAGGAAAAGATTTAGAAAGAGGATGAAATTTTGAGTGTACAGAGGCAGAAAAGAAAAAAAAAAAGAAAGGAAAGAGCTAAAATGGAAGGATCAATATTTCAGAGGTAGGTGTAGTGAGGAAATGAAACGACAGGAGAAAAAAGACAAATGGACAACCACTTGAAGAATTAGCAGAAGACAGACAGAAATTGGAACCAACATGATGTAAAAATAAAATGTCCAGACAACAAAGGTAGGAAAATAATTTTACTTTGAGTATTTTAAATGGAATTTGTTAACTTTGGGAAATGTGCATAGCGGATGTCTTTCTGTTGTGTGGAAATGCGCTTTTGTTTTGTTTGGGGTTTTTTTTTCTCCAGTGTTGCAGTACATGCTGAGGTTCCCAGTTCAATTTTGTCTATATATTTTTATTTCTAATTTGTGAGGGTCTGTCAGTGTAACTTTAACGGCAGATGAGGAGATTGGAGAGGAGAGGGAATTGGGGGAGGGGCTTTATTTTCTGCCCTGGTCACCAGCATGGCTAACGGCAGCCCTGACCCTTGCTGTAGCTAGTGGGGATTCCCAAGCCCTACTAGCTGGGGTCTCTTCTGAAGCTGGCCAGAGATGCCTTCTACTGAGCTTGGCAGATGGGGGCAGCATCCTGGAGCCACTGACAACTAAGCATGTATGGGGTGCTGGCATCAGTGGCTCGAGGAGTTGCTGCTGCCTACTGGGCTTGGAGGAGAGGAGTTCTGGCCATCTTTACTGGAGGCCTTCAGCTGACAGAGATTGGGGATCCTCATCTGCTAAAGTATTTATATTTTGAATTGGGAAGTGCTGGGGAAGAGAGAAAATTTTGTGCCCACCCACTTTGTGCTCAGGCCCACCCAAAATTGGCTGTCTGGCTACGCCACTGATACAAGCATGCCTACCAGGGCATGTCCCTCTTAATACGTGACGCGGCCATTACAGCCGCGGCAACTGACCTACTTATTCGCAAATCAAAAATGGATCGGAACGGACATGCCCTGTCCTGAACCTTCAAGCCGACTTAAAACAAAGACCAAAGACCAGCCTGCTGATTCATACACTATGTACAGTACCCACTCATTTAGGATTGGGGCAGCTATGGCAGTGGCAGCGCTAGGAGTGTCCAGAGACGCCATCAAAAGACTGGGCCAATGGCAACCTATTGTATACAAGAGCTACATCAGACCCGTCTAGTGTATACAAGCGGTACATTGGACCCATTAAGGCATTCACAGCAAAGTGATAATGGTTGCTTGCACTGTGCTAACATGTCGCTTCCCATTATATTCTATTACAGGTATCCATATCCAGAATGAGCTGTAGCGGATTTGGATATGTGGTCACTCATCACTCGTATGTACATTGGGCACAGGGAAAGGCAGTTGGCGCATAGAAGGGCAGCAGTGAGACCGAACAGTGAGAGCCTGGGCTGTCAGGGCGATAGAGGAGCCAGGGCGATAGAGTAGCCATAACAGGGTATAGGCAAGGGAGGGATGCTTCAGGCATTCATGTGTAAATTAAAAGCCATACGATCCCACTTGACTTGTGAATAGATACAAGCCATAGCGTTAGGGCATGACCACAGCCAGGAGAGGTGTCGTTGCCGTGGCCTGTGGCGTTAGACTACAATGTTTATGCACAGCCAGCAATGGGTACACAGCAGCTTGACACATAACAGTTACAAGTTTGGGGTAACTACTGCTGCAGAACGAGTTGTGTGGAAAGTTATCAAGTTGATACAAATGGTAGGCTTGCATGTGAGCAGCCTTGTCTCCTGGCTTCGACGGCCGGGAGGCCTAGAACATCATTTTGTAAATGTGGTAGGTACCTCCTTCAACGGGAGACACCAAGTGATGTCGGGTGCTTGGAAAACAGCACAGGGGGCCACAGGGGCTTGATACGGCTTGGCCTGTGGCCCAGAATATGCAACTACGTGTAGAAGCTGTGTACCCGGGTAGAAATGCATGCTGGCATAATGATTATTAGAAGATGTAATGTAATTTGTTTAAGTTGTAACAATTTTGATGTTCCTGGCTGCGGCCAAAATAAATCCAATTCTATCAAAGATACGGCTTGTAGTGTGGTATTGAAGGGGGCGGGGGTTGATACGTCTGAGTGTGTGCCAAATGCCCAAGTTGTTATTAGATGACACAATTAGCACATGGGGCAGTTGCTAACAATAAAGCTTCTAGAAGAGTCTGCTTTGAACTGGAGCTGAAACATCTTAGTGACAATATTAATGAATAATACTGACATTTCGAGTTCCTAAAAGCATTCTCAGGCAAAGTATAAACAACTGCATTTAGAAAGCTACTAATGGACATATTAGAACAATCACAAAATACATTATAAACCCTGAGAAGGTGTAATGTAAAACAGTGTTCCTCAAGTCCAATCATGGAATACCCCTTGCCAGTCAGGTTTTCAGGATATCCACAATGAATATGAATGAACTTGATTCGCATGCATCGCCTCCATTATATGCAAATCTCTTTCATGCATATTCATTGTGGATATCCTGAAAACCTGATTGGCAAGGGGTACTCCAGGACCGGATTTGGGAAACACTGATGTAAAATATCATGCCCAGTGCTGCAAAGTACGTGATGAGCATTCTTAACACAGGTAAAAAAAAAAGAAAAAACACCTCAACTCATAAGGATTCTTTTATTAAGCTGTAGGAAACACTAATGCAAGCTTACAGCAGGGTAGAAAGCACTACCATGGGGTGTGCTCAGATGTCTCATGGTACTTTTGGGATCAGCGCATGCTACCCATGTAAAAAAAAACCAAACTTAATTTTTAGTGCTAGGGTGGGTCGGGGTGGAGGTTAGGCGTGTTCTTCCTGAGCCTGTACGTCTAGCTCCATCTCTACCTGTTTTCAAATCTATGCTGAAGACCCATCTTTTCACCACTGCTTTTGGCTCCTAGCCTCTGCTCAATCGCCCTCCCCTTGTTCCTTCTCACCCAGTACTTCCCTCACCCTTAATTGTCTTGTCTGTTTGTATTTTTAGATTGTAAGCTGTGTTGAGCAGGGATTGTCTCTCTGTGTCAGGTGTTCAGCGCTGCGTGCGTCTGGTAGCGCTATACAAATGCTATTAATAATAATAATCAGAGCAGCTACATCACCATGTACTAACCGATTAGCATATGGTTAGCGTGGGCAGGGCTTTTTTAAGGGGTACTTGGGGGTACTGAGTACTGGCACCTTTTCCATTGGAAATTAGCACGTGGCCATTAATGGGACAAATGGAAAATGGAGCAGGTCAATTTACCGCCACTCTAAAAGTGGCCTCAGCACACGGGAAATACTCAGGCTGGGGATAGCACAGGTCACTTTTTAGTGCAGCTTGGTAAAAGGACCCCATTGTCTTGAAGCTGCAGTCACTGGAATCCAGAAAATATAAACAAATCTGATGAAATATGAAATGTAGCACATTGGAAGTCATAACCTCACCCTTCTCTCTGGAAAAGGGTCAATATTTGCCATCATGGTCACCTGCTGTGATGGTTAAATAAAACATAGATTTTGTGTGCCATTGTCTAGATTGCAAGTGGTACCGAATACCTGAGTAGAGCTGGTGCATGCGATAGTTATCCATATAAAGATAGGACAGCTTTATTTTTTTAATGCCTTAGCTCTGTCTGAATAGTTATCCAGGTAGCAGTCTGAATAATTTGCTGCTCCCCCTTGCTCTTCCCACATACCATGTGAGCACTATTCAGAGTGCACAGTCTCTGCAGTGCTGCTAAATATCCATGATGAGCACAGTCTAAGGGAATGATCCAGATAATTGCTGCCTTTGTCCAACTAATTCCTTTTGAATATGAGACCCAAACTTTATAAAGTTCCCATAAAACAGCCTACCCATAATTCACAAATAAAAATATAAACGCATACACTTACGGAAAAAACATCTGCAAGATGTTGAAACAGATCTACCTCAAATCAAAACTTTCTACCCTTTTCTCTTACATTTATTCTGTCAGATCTTGTGTTGACTCTACAAACTATTGACATACATGCAAATCTTCTCTCCCAAACTCCTCCCCTAACCATGCCTATTTACAAGTATGGGCTTGTATGTGTGAATAATATGTTGAAAATGTTTTTATTGAAAATACCAGAGAAAAATCACAACCAAACGATGATAGAAGTAGGAACACACAACTTCTCATTACAATTATAAAATAAGTAAAAATATTGTATCTTCTCCAAGAAAAATAACACATAGTTGTAAGACAAATACAAAGTCACTGTATAATACTCTTCCCCACAATACTTCAATTCTACAGTTAAGCAGAGGCAAAAAAATGACACATCTTTGTTACTGAAAATGTAAGATTCTACTTCAGGCCACTGGTGTCAAAGTGGCACAAAATGGTTTCCAGGTTCTCTGAAATGCGAGCCAATGGCTTGATTTTGTGCATTTGCACTGGTACATTTTTATTATGTAAATCGTAGCTGCCAAATTCTAGACCATCCCTCTAACTTCCTTCCTCATGTTATCCACACCATCACATATGTCTACCCTATTGCAGATTTTGGTTTCATCCACAAAGAGACAAACCTTACCAGACAACCCTTCAGCAATATCACTTACAAAGATGTTAAAAAGAACCAGTCCAAGAACTGAACCTTATGGCACACCACTTGTAATTTACTTACCACAGAGGTCAGACTTACGAGCCTGTAGTTCCCAACCTCTTCCTTACTTCTACTTTTATGGAGAGGGACCACATCTACTCTTCTCCAGTCCTCTCCAAGTATAAGTTAAAGCATATCTACGACCATTGTCTGCAATGGTCTGTGCATCACATCTCCTTTCAAACCAGTTTTAAACACTTTGGCAACATTAACATGAGTAACAGTTAACAAACTATTTAGGGACCCTTTTACTAAGACACGTGGAGGGGCATAATCGAACGAAAACGTCTATCTCCATGGGCGTTTATCTCTGAGAACGGGTCCGTGAAGGGGTGGACCGAACTGTATTTTCGCAAAAAATAGACGTCCATGTTTTATTCGACAATTTGTGAGCTGGGCGTTTTTGCTTTTCAGCGATAATGGAAAATGAAAGCGCCCAGCTCAAAAACGAATAAATCCAAGGCATTTGTTCGTGGGAGGGGCCAGGATTCGTAGTGCACTGGTCCCCCTCACATGCCAGGACACCAACCGGGCACCCTAGGGGGCACTTTTACAAAAACAAAAAAAAAGGTAAAAGAGCTCCCAGGTGCATAGCACCCTTCCCTTGGGTGTTGAGCCCCCCAAATCCCCCTCAAAACCCACCGCCCAAAGTCTACACCATTACTATAGCCCTAAGGGGTGAAGGGGGGCACCTACATGTGGGTACAGTGGGTTTGGGGGGCGGTTTGGAGGGCTCCCATTTACCAGCACAAGTGTAACAGGTGGGGGGGGGATGGGCCTGGGTCCACCTTGCCTGAAGTCCACTGCACCCCCTAATAACTGCTCCAGTGACCTGCATACTGCTGTCAGGGAGGTGGGTATGACATTTGAGGGTGAAAATAAAAAGTTGTGAAACAGCATATTTTGTGGTGGGAGGGGGTTTGTGACCACTGGGGGAGTCAGGGGAGGTCATCCCCGATTCCCTCCAGTGGTCATCTGGTCATTTAGGGCACTTTTTGGGGCCTTATTCGTGGAAAAACAGGGTCCAGGAAAAGTGCCCTAAATTCTCGCTAAAAACGCATATTTTTCTTCCATTATCGGCGAAAGGCGCCCATCTCTGATCGCCCGATAACCACGCCCCAGTTCCGCCTTCACCACGCCTTTGACACGCCCCATCAACTTTGTCCGCATCCACGACGAAGTGCAGTTGAAAACGTCCAACTTCGGCTTTCGATTATACCGTGTTATTCGTTTTTGTGAGATAAACTTCCATCTCCCGATTTAGGTCAGAACTTGGGCGTTTTTCTCGTTCGATTATAAGCAGGGTGGGCACCTACATGAGCCCAACATGCGCCAATTCGGAACTACCACCCGGCTACCATGTGGCCTGGGTGGTAATTTCATTTTTTATGTGCACCTCCTACATGCGCCGGAAAATATATTTTATTTTCCGGCACCCGGCACTAACCAGGCAGTAATCAGCATTGTACGCTCGCTGATGATTACTGCCTGGTTAATGCGTGAGACTTTACCACTAAGTGAATGGGTGGTAAGGTCTCAGGCCCAAAATGGATGCGCGCCAATTTTAATTTTGCTGCATACACATTTTTGCCCTCCCTAAAAAGTATTTTTTGCAGGTGCGCTGAAAAATGGACCTGCACGTGTCCAATACACGCGTCTACATCAGCGCAGGCCACTTTTCAGCGCACCTTAGTAAAAGGACCCCTTAATAGTTTGCAAGGTAAACAAAGAATTTTATTTGCATTTTTTTGGGGTATTGAAAGTAGGTCCTTTTAAGGCTGTGTACTGTAAGTAAAATAAGTGTACCATAAGAACTAGCAATCTCATCCTGGTACTATTTCAGGTAATCAGATACAAATTTCTGCAATAAACAGCTTGTGGCATCTCACAGTTCTTCGCTAGGTTTTATTCCAGTTTAATCTAACCTATAACGTTGGTGTCAACAATAAAGAAAGCTAATTTAAGTTATAAGTAATTACTTGTTATGAGAGCTTTCTCAATGCAAGGAATTAAGATCATTACTACTACTACTACTACTACTATTTAGCATTTCTATAGCGCTACAAGGCATACGCAGCGCTGCACAAACATAGAAGAAAGACAGTCCCTGCTCAAAGAGCTTACAATCTAATAGACAAAAAATAAATAAAGTAGGCAAATCAAATCAATTAATGTGAACGGGAAGGAAAAGAGGAGGGTAGGTGGAGGCGAGTGGTTACAAGTCAAAAGCAATGTTAAAGAGGTGGGCTTTCAGTCTAGATTTAAAGGTGGCCAAGGATGGGGCAAGACGTAGGGGCTCAGGAAGTTTATTCCAGGCGTAGGGTGCAGCGAGACAGAAGGCGCGAAGTCTGGAGTTGGCAGTAGTGGAGAAGGGAACAGATAAGAAGGATTTACCTCTTTCTCTAGTTCCCCTCGTACTAAATCAAAGTAAATATATACTTTTTAACTATCTCTTTTTACAGTGAACTAAATACTGTCTCATGTGTTCCTGGCACAGTGACTCTGGAGAACTGCCCTGAGTCACAGTTCCAGCGCTTCCTGCACGATGAGACACACTAGCACTTAGAAAAGTGTGCAAGAAATAATTTATGAGGCAGCTCAAGCCATATCAGTGAACAACCAAGGGAAAGAAAACTTTCTTAACAGTTAAAATTCATAGAAAAATAATTAAAGGTGAAAGTCAGATTAGCAGGAGGAAGCATTAATTTCTGGAATCTTCAAGATGGATCCGCTTTCCTTTGTCAGTGGCTCTTTAAAATTTCCTTGCTCTTTTTATCAGTAAAATATGCATATGAAGGGACTATCAGGTTGACTGGATATGCTGGAGCTTACTGTTATATATTGGCAAATCAAAGGCATCATTTTAGCGATCAATCAGCTACAGATATGGGACAGAAATAGCAGATATGGGACAGAGACAAACAAGAGCTATGTCCAGTGAAGCAGGACCCTTTTCACTTGGTACAAGGGATCCCTCAAGGTCACTGAATTAGTTCCTAAGGAGGTCTGCATTCCTTCAATGACAAAGCTCTAACAAAGAAGCAGTTTCCATCTCTGCTCAATGCAGCTCAGTCTGATCTTTGTCTTTTTAGTACTGCTTTCTTCGATTCAGTTAATATACATGTCTATAGGAAGAGAAAGTGACTACAATTCAACTGCCTATCTTGATATTACTAAATTAAAAGAAAAGCAGGCAGAACAAGATGGTGGTACATTAGTGCTGAAGTATACACTAAGTCTTGGCTTACCTTAGAATTGTTTCCTTATTTACACTATTCCTAAAAAGTGGAAAGGAGTTGTCTATGCCCATTCTTCTACCTCCACTGACTTGGCAGCCTAAGATTTCCATATTTCTTCCTCCAGCAGTAGAGAGAGTTTAAGGGCCAACGTATTTGGATTTTCCCTGGTATTACGATACTCTGCATCGTAGGACGTTATTTTTAGCTATGCGTAATGAAGTTAGATCTCCAGGATTCTCTTTTACAATATACCTATAAATGTGTAATAAAAACAGGAGGTGTAGATATGCTTGTTTTGACCCTGAACAGTTGAAAAGCTTTTTGGTAATGAGAAGACTGCCCAGTACTGGCACAGTATAAATGCAGATAGGTGAAGGATTATGATTCTTTATTATAATATGAGTGTCTACATATGAAAATGTGTTAAAATGTCCTATTTGATATCTTCCTCTGTTTTTTCAGACAAGGCACAATGAAGTTTACTCCTGAGTCTGTCCCCTTTCATCTTCATCCTGTGAACCCTCATTCCAGAGCTTCAATTTAATGTGATACTTGCAAGTGAGCCTTCTCTGGAGTAGCTCCCACACTCTGGAATGCACTGCCTGAAAGGCTGCGCTTAGCACAAGACTATCTCTACTTCAGGAAGCAGGTGAAAGCTTGGCTCTTCAACAAGGCCTTTAATGGAAGAAGTAACTAACTCGTTAGTCTCACTCACACACACACAAGGCTGCATATACTGAAGCAGGAAATGTTTATCCACTCCTACCCTAGCTTGATAATATTTATCCATTTCTCTGACCTCATGTGCAACTTTCTTTAAATCAATCACCTTACTTTCTAACTCTTCCTACTTTCTTACCTATCTATATGTTGCTTTATCCTTCACTATCAATTATAACGTTCTATTACGTATTACGTTGACATTGTAAATAGTATACCATGCCATAGTTTGTATTGTTTTTGAATATTTTTACTGCTGTAATTGTCTATTGCTCATATTTGATTTATTCTTACTGTACACTGCCTTGAGTGAATTCCTTCAAAAAGGCGATAAATAAATCCTAATAAATAAATATAATAATTGAGACTATCAGGCTTATTTTTGAAAGAGAAGGACGCCCATCTTTCGACACAAATCGGAAGATGGGCATCCTTCTCACAGGGTCGCCCAAATAGGCATAATCAAAAGCCGATTTTGGGCGTCCACAACTGCTTTCTATCACGGGGTTGACCAAAGTTCACGGGGGGTGGGGGTGTCAGAAACATAGTGAAGGAGGGACTGGGGCATGCTTAACACATGGGCGTCCTCGACCGATAATAGAAAAAAGAAGGGCATCCCTGACGAAAACTTGGATGAGTTTACCTGGTCCTTTTTTTATACAACCAAGCCACAAAAATGTGCCCTAAATGACCAGATGACCCCCGGAGGAAATTGGGGATGACCTCCCCTTACTCCCTCAGTAGTCACTAATCCCCTCCCACCCTAAAAGTTTTAAAATATTTTTTCCAGTCTCTATGCCAGCCTCAAATATCATACCCAGCTTCATGAGAGCAGAATGCAGGTCCCTGGAACAGTTTTAGTGGGTACTGCAGTGCACTTTAGGCAGGCGGTCCCAGGCCCATCCCCCCACACCTGTTACACTTATGGTGGTAATTGTGAGAACTCCAAACCCCACCACAAACCCATTATACCCACATCTAGGTACCCCCCTTCATCCCTAAGGGCTATAGTAGTGGTGAACAGTTATGGGGAGTGGGTTTTGGGGGGGGTTGGGGGGCTCAGCACAAAAGGTAAGGGAGCTCTGCACCTGGGAGCTTTTTCTGAAGTCCACTGCAGTGCCCCCTAGGGTGCCCGGTTGGTGTCCTGGCAAGTGAGGGGGACCAGTGCACTACGAATGCTGGCTCCTCCCATGACCAAATGGCTTGGATTTGGTTATTTCTGAGACGGGCGTCCTCGGCTTCCACTATCGCCGAAAATCGGGGACAACCATCTCTAAGGATGACCATCTCTAAGGTCGACCTAAATTTTGTGATTTGGGCATCCCCGACCGTATTATCGAAACGAAAGATGGACGCCCATCTTGTTTCGATAATACGGGTTTCCCCGTCCCTTTGTGGGGATGTCCTGCGAGGACGTCCTCAGGAAAACTTGAGTGCCCCATTCAATTATGCCCCTCCACATTTTAGAAATGTTTATATTAACTTAGTTACCACAGATGTCAGACTAACTGGCCTGTAGTTCTCAACCTCCTCCTTACTTCTTCTTTTGAGGAGAGGGAAGATATCCACCCTTCTCCAGTCCTCTAGGACCACTCCCAACTCTAGCGAAACATTGAAAAGGTCAGCCAACAGAGCCGCCAGTACTTCCCTAAATTCCATCAGTACCCTCGGATGTATACCATCTGGTCCTATCTCTTTGCCCATCTTTAGTTTAGCTAGCTCCTCATAAACACAATCCTCTGAAAATTTGTTCAGGGTCTAACACACTTCCATTGCTACTTGTGTTTGTCTTCTGTGGTCTTTCTCCCAGCCCTTCATTGGTAAACACAAAACAGAAATATCTGTTAAGCAATGCCACCTTATCCTTTATCAGTTTCTATGTTTTCGTTCCCTTCATTTCACTTCCTTCTATTACTAACATATTTATACAATGTCTTGTCCCCCCCCCCCCCATTTTAATGTATTGACTATTTTTTCTGCCATTTCCATCTTTGCTTTCCTGTATTTTTTTTTATTATTTATTTATTTATTTATTTTTATTCATTTCAAATTCTTATAATCAAGTAAAACTTGTACAGAAAAATAAGTTTTTGGCTATTAATGACAAATTATGATTATGAAGAAATTACATTTACCAATAACTATCCTCAAGTCCACTACTTTGGATCCAAGAATACATAAGTGGAATTATTGTATATCAATACTATTATAGGAATTATAGCCTGAGTGGTCACAAAGAGCCCTATTTACATTCCTAGAGCTTCGTCAACAAAAGCATCAATGTAACATTAACATTAATATTAGTATTAACTTATCCCCTCAGATCTCTTGGCTACAAGAAATTCAATGAGATGTGAGGGCTCAAAACACATATTTGGTTGACTGATATCAGACTACACATTTGCATGGAAACCGTAAATAAAAGATAGCACCAATTTGAAGAACCCCTGGTTTAAGTATTAAGAACTGTCAACATATTTTCTGAGTCTCTCTTGATACGTCTGGGAATTTAAGGGACTTAAAATATGGGTATATTCTTTGTCTTTGTTCTTAAAAAACATTTTCGTCAACCATGTTTTATCCGGCGTTAAAGCAACAGAAGCCAATAAAGAAGAGGCAATAACTGTTTCTGAGTCCGAAGACTCTAAAATTGCTGATATATCTAAAGAAGAATTAGCAACTTCAGGAACCAATTGACCTCCTATCGGTTTACTCGGCAGATAATATATTTGAGAAAAACGGGGTATAGAGTCCTCTGGAACCCCAAGTTCTCTTCATTGGCTTAGCTAGTCTGTTGCTGATTACACTTCTTCTCTTCTTTAATAGATGGACACCATTTCTGCTCAGCAGTCCTTGGAAAATCATCCCATGGTTCAAGAGACGAGCAATTTGGAAGCTGGAGTAAGACAACTGTTAGACTTCAGAATAAGGTGAAGATAATTGAACATCTGAAACAAATGATAAGTCTGCTGGTAAATATAACAAACTCTCTGATTCTATAAAAGTCACCAAAAATTGCATGTGCAAATTTAGGCATGTGCCCGATTTGTGCATGCAATTTAATAAAATATAATAATGATCCAATTAGTGACAATTGTTGACTTTTTAACAAGCAATTGTTGGCACTAATTAGATTTAATTGGAACTTACGTGCATACATTTAGGCATGGAATCCATGCCTAAAATTAATGTGGGGCCTGAAAATGGGGGTGTGGAAATGGGAGGGTCATGGGCATTTCGGGGTGGATGGGGGGCCTGGTTTTGAGTTATGCACATAATTATAGAATATGAGTGTTCCGCATGTAAATTTAGGCAGCAGCCTTTGCACCACATTTTCATTGGTACAAATGGTGGAGTCTAAATTTACATGCAACCTCTCCGCTTAAGTGTTATTTTATAAACTGCTTATAGAATACTGCTTAAGCATTTTTTTTCAGTGCCAATTTTTTAGATGCAATTTATAGAATTCACCCCAAGAAGCTTAGACTATTTGTAGAAAATAGGATGGGCAGCAGGATGAAAGTAGGGGAAAGAGGTAGATGCATGGGCTTAGTTTTCAGACCTTGAAGTGAAGTCAGAACTTGAAGGAAAGAATGCTGTTATAAACTTTTTAAAGGAATTAAGGAACTGCTGGTATTTTGGAAAGGCAGTGTGTTTGCTGTGAAAGGTCCTGATTAGAAGTCATATGGAAGCATCTACTTAGCAGCTTAAAAAGAGTTTGTGCTGAAGGAAAGACAAACAAGTTGGAAGAGGTAACCTCATAGTTATTACAAATATACTTTTGATTAAAGTTGTGCCAGAGGTTTATAATTTTGGCAGATTAATGCTAAAATTCTAAGGTGAGTGCTATATAGGGTCAAACTTGCCAAGAACTTCAGTCAGCAATTGAGAAGCTGACAGGGAAAGTTAGTTGGCATAAGACATTGTTCTATAAAGGACATGCCAAAGTCACTTAGGGGGAAATTATATATATATATATATATATATATATATATATATATATATATATATATATATATATATATATATTGCCTAGAAAATCCACACAGAAAACATTTCCACCTAAGCGTACTTTATAAGGGGCACCTATATTTAGGTGTGGCATATAAAATATGCTTAATTGATATCTTAGTGCCTAAAACTGCGTGCTTACATTTATGCCAACAAAAACATAATGTAAATCCTGGCACATAGATATAAGCACATTGGACCATATTCTATAACAATGTGCATAAAGTTTGGAATGCCCAGGAAATGCCCTTTCCCACACCCATAGCCACACCCCTTTTTGCCTGCGCATATTAGAATATAGGTGCAGTGCATTACAGAATACACTTAGCAAGTTATATGCGTAAATTCTAATTATTGCCAATTAGTGATCATTATTGCTTGATGAGTGCTGTTAATAACACCGATTGGTCTCTTAAGTCAATTAAGTTATGCATACTGTTACAGAATGCTCTTTAATTTCAGCGTAGAATGCTAGGCACTCTATATAGAATGGGGGGTTACCACATCACTGCAAAGGAGTGTATATGCGGGCAGAGCATATGCAGTCCATGGACATGACACCAAACACACACAACTTATAGAATGTTATGAGTTGTACGCATTGCATGGCACACTTAGGTGTGCCAACTTACACTAGCCATTGACCTGTCGTAAGTGGGCATGCCTAAATTTTGGTGCACCAACAATGGCTTTGCCTAAGCATTCTATAACAGTTTAGACAGATATAAGGGATGGTGCTCAGTAGATGGATGGGAACAGGATCAGAGGAACAGGTAGTCAGTTTAGAGAAGAAAATAAAATGTGCAATTTCTTCTTCAGTGATTTCAGAAAAGAAAGAAAAGAAAGAAGGGGTTGAAGAAGGGTTGAGAGAATGGATTGAAGGAGAGGTGGAGGTAACTTGGTTGAGAATTCAAGGGTAATCAGCATAGTAATGTGCAGATTTTAAAACCACTTCCTTATTAGCTCTTTTTACAAGCAAGAAATTGTATTGGAAGTGAACAGAGTTTTATTCCCCCTAGTATGTTCATATCTGAAGAACTAGTTTGGTGTGAACATTCTAATTGCTTAATTTTATTTTCCTGTGCTTATAATTCACTGGAAAGTAGCTTATTTTAGAGACAGTGAATCCTATAATCACTCCCCATATAAATGCTTTAAAAGCATCCCATCTGCTTATCCAATCTGTATCTTGAAGTGTATTGAAAGAAAAATACTCTTCAATTGACTTAGATATGTATTCAATGAATTTGGGGTTTGTCAATAGTTCTGCATTAAATCTCAAGGAATGTTTGCAAAGCTCTAGACCTATGTCTATCAATTGTAGCATTATGTGAGCATGATCAGACAAGGTTTTGGTTCCGATATTTGTGGAGCTAACTTTAGATAGCAGACTAGATGCTATTAAAAATTAATCTATTCAGGAACATGAATTGTGTGGTGAGGAGTAGTAAGAAAACCATGCTCATTTTCATATATTCCATGTTATCTATTAAGGTTTTTGTAGCCTTATTATCTTTAAAAGAAAAGGTAGATTTTTTTGTCAAGAACAGGATTGAGAATTAGATTGAATTCACCACCACAATTATGGGTTTATCCCCCTCCAAAGATATCATATCAGCTCTAGTGTGGAAAAAACCCAGGACAATCAGTGGTTGGGGCGTATATATTAAAATATAACTAAAGGATTATTATGTATCAGTACTGAGATCTTTATCCACCTTCTATTAGTGTCACTATCATGAGCTATTTGTTTGATATCAGATCATTTCATTTTCAATATGGCAACCCCACTCTTTTTGCCATCAGCCTGTGAACATATGGGTAGTAATGCCTAATTAGATCGTATCTTGGCTGACTCAGAATAAGATAAATGCTGAAAAAGCAGGAAATCTGGATTATACTTGGACATGGATGTTAAAAATGTTGTCCTTTTTATTGGGTTATTAAATCCCTTAACATTAAGGGATATTATGGTAATAGTCATTTATATAATTAATATACTGGTAGAATGGTAAGATCTTATGTTTTGCTGTACTGATCTCATTCTCAAAGCAGTGCTTGAAAAAGAAAAACAGAAGTGAAATGATCTCGACAGACATATACATAAATAACAAAGCATTGAAATTATAAGAAGTACAAACTGCTCTAACCGTGAGATGAGGAGTCCCAGACACAGCAGCAGAGAACCGTTCAGAAGCTTAATGTGCTAAGGACAGAATATATTATTGCTACAATTCGATATGTCAAGCGCATTCAACCTAGTAGACCATACAACACTAATGACCCTACCCGACAACATGGAAATTTGCAGTGCAGTGGCAGCATGGTTCAATGGATTCCTAAGAACCAGATCCTACGGCAAATGTAAGCCACATTGAGCCTGCAAATTGGTGGGAAAATGTGGGATACAAATGCTACAAATAAATAAATAAATAAAGATGTCAAACCAGATATCAGCTTCTTTGACCCCTGAATCCAAAGTACCAGAGGGATCTCCAATATCACTAATATTGTTCAATGTAATGATGGCATCACTCGGCAAAAAATTGGAAGCAATGGGCTTTAACCCATTCATATACGAAGATGATGTCACCATCTACATACCATTCAACAAAAGCATCGCAGAAATACTAGACAAAGTCAAAACAGGCCTGGACCCTATAGAACACTGATCAACAACTTTCAAACTCAAACTAAACAGAAACAAAATGAAATTTCTGGTTCTATCCAGCCCACTCAACCACAGAGCTCACCAAAATTTCAAAATCAACAATCAAGCATAGCAAATCAGAACACAACTGAAAATACTAGATAAATATCTGTCACTGGACAAACAAATATCAGCAGTAACATCAAAATGCTTCAGAACACTATGGAAACTGAGAAGGAGACGAGACTATTTTTCCAGACAATCATTCCGGATAATGGTACACTCGATGATACTATCAAAACTAGACCACTGTAATGTGGCATAAGTAGGGTATAAGGAAAGCACACTGAATTCATTACAAACTGTCCAAAACACAGCAGCAAGACTGATTTTCAAAAAGCTATCCCACTACTTGAAACACTACACTGGCTACCAATCAAAGTAAGACTACTCTTCAAAGCTAGCACTCTCATTTTCAAGATACCATTCGGCATGGCACCTGTATACATGCAAGACATGATAGAATTATCATCAAGAAACACAAGCCCAGAAACTACTTACTTCTTCATCTACCCAGCTGCAGAAACACAACTTACAGAACCATCTACACTGTAGGATTCAGCTACCTGGGATCCATATGGTGGAATTCAATATCAAAATCCACAAGAAGCATCTCTAACAATCTTTAGTTCAGAAAAGAACTGCAAACATACCTGTTCAAAACTTTCTCTAGCTAACCAAGTGACCTCTTTTAAGTCACAACTGTAAAACACTACTGTAATTTTACTGTAAATTGTAAGCCACTTTGAACTGAAACTTGTTTTTGGATTACAGTGGGATTCAAGAATGCATAAATAAATGAAGGATGTTAATATACTAATTAACAAATCACAACCTTATTTGATAAATGCATATCATAAATTTACCCAGATATTTATAACATTTGCAGGCAAACATATTAAATAATAGTAGATGAAAGATGGTAATAACCATACAGAAAACAGTACATGCATTTATTGAACTAAAATAAGGCATAGAAGAAATAATGACAACAAGCCACCATCATGCAGGCAACAAGTCTTGTGCAACTGAATACCATGTAATGAGAAGCACTTAGGTGACATCGATGCGGGCAGAAGCAATGTCTTCCAAGTATGTAGCCAGAGCATCTGGAGATTGGAAATCTTTTGTGACACTATTGTAGGTTGTCCGCATCCTTGCTGGAAAGAACAGACCATACCAGGAGATGATTTATTTTAATTGTAGGCGGTAGGCAAGGAACTGCTTCCTGGTTTTCACAATATTTTTGCTTGTCAGGCAAAAATTGTAATACATGACCCTCATGCTTCACAGGAACTTTTAGACGAGCAAGCAACATAATATCCAATACTTGAGTGTATCAAAGCGCACGCATCACAATTGGGTGCGGGTATTTATCGTGGATCCTGCACTGTGCAAGAATGTGGTGGGCCCACTCTAACTCAATTTCTTTTGAAAACTTTAACCCTAGCACTGAGGGGATAAATTGTTCCAAAAATTTGATTATGTCAATACCTTCTATGTTTTTAGATAGCCCAAGTAGTCAAATATTATTTCTTCTGGCGTGGTTGTTGCTATCCTCCATGTCGTGTTCCAGTAGTATTACTCTTTTAAACTGGTTTTGTAGCATCTTAATATTTTCATCAGTTACCTCTTATTTCAATTTTAGGAGTGTAACTTTAGTTTTAAATTGAATCAGGTCATTTCTTATAGATGATAGAGCTTCTTTTACATCACCAATGTCGTCCTTCGTTTCTGAGAGCATGCCTTTCAGAGCGTGACTTTCGTCCAAAATGGTTGACAAGCTTTGATCTTCACACTTGGATGTTTCGACTTTTTTAGGTGATGTGGAGGGGCATAATCGAATGGCTGCCCAAGATTTCCTGAGGGATGTCCTCACAGGACGTCCCCACGAAGGGGCGGGGAAACCCGTATTATCTAAACAAGATGTGCGTTCATCTTTCGTTTCGATAATACAGTCGGGGATGCCCAAATCTCAACATTTAGGTCGACCTTAGAGATGGTCGACATAAATGTTGATATGGTCGACCTTAGAGATGAATACCGGATGAAACTGAAAGAAGCCAAGAGAGAGGTACATCTGGCGAGGGCGCAAGCGGAAGAACAAATGGCTAGAAATGTAAGGAGGGGTGACAAAAATTTTTTCAGATATATTAGTGAAAGAAGAAGGACTAAAAAGGGAATTGTGAGACTAAAAGATACAGCGAACCCCTATGTAGATAATGATGAAGAAAAAGCCAATTTGCTAAATAGATACTTTTGTTCGGTTTTCACTGAAGAAAATTCTGGAGAAGGACCGCGAGGGACTGGCAAAAGTACACCTGAAAATGGAATGGATATAGCACCATTCATGGAAGAGAGTGTGTATCAACAACTTGGAAAGCTAAAGGTGGACAAAGCCATGGGACCGGACAGGATCCACCCCAGAATATTGAGGGAGCTCAGAGAGGTTCTGGCGGGTCCTCTTAAAGATTTGTTTAATAAATCCTTGGAGACGGGAGAGGTTCCGAGGGACTGGAGAACGGCGGAGGTGGTCCCTCTTCACAAAAGTGGTGATAGGGAAGAAGCTGGAAACTACAGGCCGGTAAGCCTCACTTCGGTTATTGGAAAAGTAATGGAAGCCATGCTGAAGGAAAGGATAGTGAATTTCCTAGAAGCCAATAAGTTGCAAGATCCGAGACAACATGGTTTTACCAGAGGGAAATCGTGCCAAACGAATCTCATTGAATTCTTTGATTGGGTAACTGGAGAATTGAATCATCGACGTGCTATAGACGTAATCTACTTAGATTTTAGCAAAGCTTTTGACACGGTTCCCCACAGGAGGCTCTTAAATAAACTAGATGGGCTGAAGATAGGTCCCGAAGTGGTGAACTGGATTAGGAGCTGGTTGACGGACAGACGACAGAGGGTGGTGGTAAATGGAGTTCGCTCGGAGGAGGGAAAGGTGAGTAGTGGAGTGCCTCAGGGATCGGTGCTGGGGCCAATTCTGTTCAATATATTTGTGAGTGACATTGCCGAAGGGTTAGAAGGTAAAGTTTGCCTATTTGCGGATGATACTAAGATTTGCAACAGAGTGGACACCCGGGAGGGAGTGGAAAGCATGAAAAGGGATCTGAGGAAGCTAGAAGAATGGTCTAAGGTTTGGCAATTAAAATTCAATGCGAAGAAATGCAAAGTGATGCATTTAGGGAGTAGAAACCCACGAGAGCCTTATGTGTTAGGCGGGGAGAGTCTGATAGGTACTGAGGGGGAGAGGGATCTTGGGGTGATAGTATCCGAGGATCTGAAGGCGACGAAACAGTGTGACAAGGCGGTGGCCGTAGCGAGAAGGTTGCTAGGCTGTATAGAGAGAGGTGTGATCAGCAGAAGAAAGGAAGTGTTGATGCCCCTGTACAAGTCGTTGGTGAGGCCCCACCTGGAGTATTGTGTTCAGTTTTGGAGGCTGTACCTCACGAAGGATGTTAGAAAAATGGAAGCGGTGCAAAGAAAAGCTACGAGAATGGTATGGGATTTGCGTTCCAAGACGTATGAGCAGAGACTTGTTGACCTGAACATGTATATCCTGGAGGAAAGGAGGAACAGGGGTGATATGATACAGACGTTCAAATACTTGAAAGGTATTAATCCGCAAAAAAAATCTTTTCCGGAGATGGGAAGGCGGTAGAACGAGAGGACATGAAATGAGATTGAAGGGGGGCAGACTCAAAAAAGATGTCAGGAAGTATTTTTTCACGGAGAGGGTAGTGGATGCTTGGAATGCTCTCCCGCGGGAGGTGGTGGAGATGAAAATGGTAACGGAATTCAAACATGCGTGGGATGTGCATACAGGAATCCTGTGCAGTAGGAATGGATCCTCAGAAGCTTAGCCAAAATTGGGTGGCGGAGCAGGTGGGGGAAGAGAGGTTGGTAGTTGGGAGGCGAGGATAGTGGAGGGCAGACTTATACGGTCTGTGCCAGAGCCAGAGATGGGAGGCGGGACTGGTGGTTGGGAGGCGGGAAATACTGCTGGGCAGACTTGTACGGTCTGTGCCTTGAAAAAGGCAGGTACAACCCTGGCGTGGGTCATTAGAAATGACCCGGGAATTACGGGTGTGAAAGTAGGAGAGTGGGAATCCAAAGTTGCACTTTTTGCTGATGATGTTTTGTTGACAATCACATCCCCTTTGGACTCCCTTCCAAAGCTGTTTCAGACTATGGAGGATTATAGCAGGGTCTCTGGTTTTAAAATTAATTATACTAAGACAGAAGCATTAGCACAGGGAATGGAAACGCAAATATATCAGACCTGTCAAAGGCTGTTCCCCTTGCGGTGGGTGACTGATGGTATTAGATATCTGGGAGTCTTTCTCATTAGTAATTTACAACGCTTAAGTGAGGTGAATTATAATCCCTTAGTGACTGAACTCAAGTCAGACTTGGATAGATGGGAACCGCTTGGACTGTCCTGGTTTGGCAGGATAGCCACAGTAAAAATGAACATTTTGCCGCGACTATTATATCTTTTTCAATCGATACCACTACCAATAGATGAACACTTGCTTCAACGAGTGCAGAGCCGTTTGACAAAGTTTATTTGGCAAGGGAAAACGCCGAGGATTCACTCAAATGTGGCATATATGGCCCGTAAATCTAAAGGGGGCCTGGGAATTCCTCACTTGGAATTTTATCATAGGGCATCTCAGGTCAAAGCGGCGAAAGAATGGTTCCAGGAGACTACTCATAAACTTTGGATAAAAGCGGAACAGCACTTACTTCGCAGCTCATTAAAATTAGGCCATCTGCTTTGGCTAGCACCTAAACATAGAAAGCTGGGAGCATGGGTGAGCCCTGTTATCCGTTATACACTTTCATGTTGGGATAAAATGGAACGTAAAAGGAAAATTTACAACTCTAAACTGTCTCCTATAGCATATAATTTGACTTTCCCTCTGGGATGTGAATCCTCGACGTTCACTAAATGGGCACGGAGTGGTATTGAGCTTTGGGGACAACTGATAAGTAGAGAGAGATTTGTCACGTTCTCGGAGTTGGCTGAAACTTATCATCTCCCTCAGAAGGATCAATATGCATACACACAATTAATCCACTTTTTACATTCCCCAGGGCTCAAAGCAAGTCTATTTGGAGAGGTCACGTTCTTAGAGGAACTTTGTGTAAGAGAACAGGGAACAAGGGGACTAATCTCCCTGCTGTATGGATATTTGAGGGATGCACTTCCACAGAACTCTAGACATCGAGAGCAGTGGGAAAAGGAATTAGGAGTAATTTACACAGAGGCGGATTGGCAGAGATTTGAAAGAGGAACTACTAAAATTTCCCCAGCCGTCAATATTCAAGAGAATGCCACAAAAATATTATATCGATGGTATCTAACCCCAGTAAGATTACATCACATGTTTAAAACAGTATCCCAGAAATGCTGGAGAGAATGTGGTCAACTGGGCACCATGGGTCATATATGGTGGACTTGCAGAAAGGTAGGGGCATTTTGGAGAGCTATTCAAATGCGGATACAACACTGGGTAGGAGCTGCTATACCGTGGGACCCTGCCGTGTATCTATTTCATAAACATATATTGGGCCTCAAAGAGGAGGGTAAGATTCTAGCTAAACATTGTTTATGTGCAGGTAGATTGGTAATTGCACAAACTTGGAAACAGCGAAACTGTCCTTCCATAATTAGATGGAAAACACTGCTTGGAAATATTGCAGAAAAAGAGAGACTATTAGCGAAAGAACGCAAACAAATGACAAAATGGGAACGAATATGGGCCCCCTTGGACTTGGGACCATAGATGGGATTGATGTTAATACTTTGAATGTCAAATGAGAGAGGCATTGTTTTCTTTTTACTTTATATGCTGGGTAATGTACCGGGTAATTAGGGAGGGCTCTTTGGGGGGCATTTTTTTTTTCCTTTTTATTTTTCTTTGAGGTTCTTTGGGGTAAAATGGGAATAAAAAGTGAAGTCTAATTATAAGCTGTTTTTAGCTATCAACCCTGTTAGTTGAATAGTATTTGATGTGAACAGTAGAGAATGATATTTTTCTTTTGATATCGTTGTAATTGTCAACTGCTGTATAGGGTTCTTTTTCTACATTCTTTTCAATAAAGACTTCCTGTTAAATCAAAAAAAAAAAAAAAGGCAGGTACAAATCAAGGTATACACATATGAGTTTATCTTGTTGGGCAGACTGGATGGACCGTGCAGGTCTTTTTCTGCCGTCATCTACTATGTTACTATGTTACTATGGTTGTCCCCGGTTTTCGGCAATAATGGAAACCGAGGACGCCCATCTCAAAAACGACCAATTCCAACTCATTTGGTTGTGGGAGGAGCCAGCATTCGTAGAGCACTGGTCCCCCTTGATATGCCAGGTCACCAACCGGGCACCCTAGGGGGCACTGCAGTGGAGTAACTGATACACTGAATGGAAAAAGCCCTTCCCTTACCGATCCCTTAGCGATTCGGAAAGGAACGGGCATGCATGAAGGAAATCACATGCAAATGAGCTGCTCGCTGTTAGCTCATTTGCACACGATTTCTTTCCTAAGGAGGGGAAGCCAGTGCAGAGCAGTCAAGCGTTATGCGTGGCTGCTCTGCGCATGCCAAAGATGGCTTCATACACGCAGACAAGCTGCGTGTATAATAGCCGTCTACAACCGTAAATAAATTGCTGTCTACAACCTTAAAAAAATACAAGTCCAGGTGAAAATGTCCAAGTGCTCGTCAGGGATGTCTTTTTTTTTTTTTTTGAGTATGGGCCTTCCCTATGCCTTGGCAGTTGAGGATGTCCAAAATGTGGATGTTTCTGTGAGAAGGATGTCCATGCCTTTGCTGTGCCTCTGACACCCCCTTTATTTATTTATTTAGATTTTGGACCACAAGTAGCAGCAGTGAGATTTGAACTGGCTACCTCTGGATTGTAAAACCAGTGCTTTAACTACTAGGCCACTCCTCTACTCCACTCCCTTGAAATTTGGCCGTCCCTGTGGGGGGGGGGGGGGGACATTCAGGACGTCTAAAATGTTTGAAAGAAGGACGTCCACACCTTTGCTATGTCTCCGCTGACACACACACCTCCCCCCCCCCCCCCCCCCCCCCCCCCAGGGATCTGCATACTGCTGCGATGGACCTGAGTATGATATTTGAGGCTGGCAAAAAAAGTTATTAAAGTTTTTTTTTCTCAGGGTGGGAGGGGGTTAGTCACCAGTGCAGGAGTCAGGGAAGGTCATCCCCGATTCCCTCTGGTGGTCATCTGGTCAGTTCGGGCACCTTTTTGAGGCTTGGTCGTAAGAAAAAATGGACCAAGTAAAGTCAGCCAAGTGCTCGTCAGGGACGCCCTTCTTTTTTCCATTATCACTCGAGGATGCCCATCTGTTAGGCATGCCCCAGTCCCTCCTTCGCTACACCTCCGACACGCCCCCGGGACCTTTGGTCGATCCTGCGATGGGAAGCAGTTGGGGATGCCCAAAATCGGCTGTCCATTATGCCGATTTGGGTGACGCTGAGAGGACGCCCATCTCCCGATTTGTGTCGAAAGATGGGCACCCTTCTCTTTCGAAAATATGCCTGATAGTCTCTATGCGGTGGCATTTTCCTGGTTTTTCTGATGCCATACTCATTAAATAATGCTTTAAATCAATTATTGATGAAAGGCTGCAGATAATGAAGGTTGTAATTTAAACCATAAAGGAGTCCTCGGGAGCTCAGTATTTAAACTGCCATCTCTGACGGTGCTCCATAGCACCCTCTCTATGATTGCGTTTTTGATTATTGTACTTTCATAAAATTGTTATCATATATTTTTATGTTTACATTTTTATGATATCATGGTATTATAATAAATCTTATTAGTTTTGTTTTCTAAATGTTTATAAACAAACCAATATGTCTACATGCCTTCTGTTGGTTGGTGGACTCACTGCTCCATTTTCATGTGATCCAATAATGATGACAATATTATTTTAAAGAGATACTGATTCTTAAAAAAAAAATTGCAGATTATTTTGATTAACATTAAGGGGGCAATATTTAGCATTTCTTAAAATGTTGGCAACCACTGATTGATTTAGACCCAGATACTCAGTGATGGCCCCTATCTGGCTATTCAGTTTGGTTGAGGGCCATGCATTTAATATACCACTTTTCTGTGGTACAACCAACACAGTTTACATATAATATAAAAGTGTTTTCTCTATCCTTAGTGGGTTAGCAATCTAGCCCCCCTGTTTACTAAGCCGTGCGGCAATGCTGACACAGCCATTTTTGAGAGGGGGCACCAACAATAATACAGAGAATATAAAAGGTGGGTGCAAGCTAAAAAGATTGATAAACATGGGACAACAGATTTAGAGGCATATTTTCAAAGCACTTTGGGAGGCTAAGTTCCATAGGTTTCTATGGAACTTTGGAAGGCTAAGTGCTTTGAAAATATGCCTCACAGTCACCTAAAGAGCACATCTCACCTCCCAGCAGTGGTTTCTCGCCTCCATTGCTGACCCCAGCTCTCTTCTGCAGCTCACAGCATGAAGTAGTCCATGGTCTCAGCCAGGGGCCGAAAGTAGCTCCAAAATCCTCCCTCCAGAGGCAGAGTCCAGAGACTGAACAGAAAACCAACTCCCCCGTTTCCACAGAAAAAAACAGGTGTTAGTAGAAGCCCCTTAACAAACTGCAATCCTGCTGAAATCTCCAAAACAACATCACCTCCAAAGCTCGTCCCCAACACTTGCCAGCCAAATAATCCATAACTTTCCGTCATTTGACAATTGTAAACTCTACTACACACATCTCCAGTACCTGGCTGGGAGAGCTTTCACCAAGAAGGTTGAATTTGGGTATATATGGTAGTTTCAACTTTGTTAAATGTTTCAGACATATCCATCTATTTGCTCCCATGATGTTACTGAAATCTATTATTCTGTCTCAATGTATTTTCAAATTTAAGCCACATTGAACCTGAGTTTTCTCAGGATAATGTAGGATATAAATGGCAAATAAATAAAAACAAAAATAAATAAAATCCTTTATCCTCCATCTTTTAAGGCACTGCCTATCCAAATGAAACAGCTGTAGACTTTTTACAGATGGACCAGACTTCGACAGTCCATTATTTCTAATAAGCATTTGCTATTGTTTTAATAAACATTTGCTTTTGTTTTGGGTGACTCAGTATGGCGGTAAGCTCCGTCAACTAGCTTCAGGCCACATACATACACTACACAACTCGCCTACTTAATCTTAGAACTGTTTCTTAAAATCTGCCTGTATCCTACTACTTTGTTTTTATCATAATACTAACCATTATCATGCAATACAAAATGTTTATGATACTAACACTTTTCCACTACTCATGATGTATTGTAAGCCACTTTGAGCCTACAAAGAGGTGGGATAAGGTGGGATGCAAATGCAACAAATAAATAAATAATGGGCCAAGCACGCTCCTGCCATCTCCTGTCCTTTTAAACCTCCTTAACTATATCCACTTGACATGGATTCCTTTCTTCAATTTCCTGTAGACAGAGATAATGTAAAAGAGTGTGTATTTTAGATTTCATGGAGTGCATCGTGTTCACTTTTTTTTTTCTTTTCTATACTACATGTGCTTGGCAATAGAATCAGAACCTGCCTCACTCAGCTGACCAGAGGCAGCACACTCCCTGCTGCTTCTTTTCTCTCTATATATTTCACCTCTGCTGTTTGTTAAAATGTTTAAAGGTACATTGTATAGACAATGTAAGTAGCATAGTATGCCATAATGAACACTCTTATTTGCATATTTTTACTTGCCTATGTCTGAATTATACTTTTTATACCTTCACAGAAGCAATAACTACATCTTCCTAAAGAAATAAATATGTATGTATGAGTGTGTGTATGATATTCAATGTTGTTCATTTGATCAAAATGTTAGGAACAATGATTTCTCAAAATTTGTGAGTAAATGTTTGGATAACAATCTTTGCCTTTCTTCAATTTTTATTAGTGCAAATGTTGATTGCTCTTATGATAAGAGTATAATGCTTGATCAGAGAACTGTTATGAGTTCGTTCTTTTCTTTGTCTCTGTAGTTTATTCAGAGCAAATAACCAAAACCACAGGAGCATCATTTAGTTTTGTGTAAGAGGTCTATTTTTCCAAGAAGCAATTAGCCTTCCAGGCCACAACATCAAACAGCTGAGACAATGCACTAAAAAAAGCATGACTCTGTCATAGCACTGCCATAGCACTAAACCCGGTGTCTCAGTTGTCAATGACCTTTCCAGTACCCCCCTGCCTTAATCTTCTAATGCCATCAGCATTCCAGTATCTCCTTCCCACTCTCACCTTAATCTTCCACATCATCAGTGTTCTCCACCTTAATCTTCCAAAGTCATCAATATTTTAGTGTCTCCTCTCCTACCTTAATCTTCCAAACTGTCAGTATTCCAGAAGCTCCCTCCCTCTTGGTTCATTTTCCAAGAATCTCCTCTTTCTTGAGTCCACTTTCTCAGCATCTTCTCTAATCTTATCTATGGGAGGGGGTAGAGCTCAGTCTTCCTCATCCAAGCTCCTCCCAGGGGTTCCTTTTTTCTGTCTTTTCTTTGCATAATGTCCTTAAAAACCCTTATAGACCCATGCTTCACTGGACCTTAGGATCAAGTTAGTGTATGTTACATACCCATCAGAGCCTCCTCTTGCATAATACGTAAATGCAGTTAAATTGCAGTAGTTTAAACATGGTATACACTCTTGAAGATATCATTAAGCTAAGCACGCTAAGGTGCCTTTTTACTAAGCTGCAGGTTTTACTATTGTCTCTTGTGCTAATAACAGCAGCAGGGTAAAAATCCCAAATTAGCTGCCTAACATGGGAGTGGGCAGGATATGGGTCTAATCTGGATGGGCAGAGGTGTGGCCAGCTTTGACAGCTAGCACACGGGTCAGTTACCATGTGCTAACTGTCATGACTGCCAATAGAACAGCTGAACTTAACACCACCTCACGAGGAGGTGATAAGCACAGCTGTGCTACTGTTTCTGAATATAATAGCACACACAATTCTAGCTATGTGGTATACATAATATTGTGCTCATTGTGAGATGGAATATATGGGAAGCATTCAGCACTCAGTTAAATTGTACCTTAATAAACATCACTGAAATGCTATCAGCTCCAATGGTGGCTCATTTATTTACTACTACTTATCACTTCTATAACGCTACAAGGCATACGCAGCGCTGTACACCATACATGAAAAGGTAGTCCCTGCTCAAAGAGCTCACAATCTAAATAGGACAAACAGACAGAACAACTAAGAGGTAAGGGAATTAAAGAGTTGGGGATAAAAGGGTACAGGGCAAGTGAGTAGTGGTTTTATTTTTATTTTATTTATTTTAAAACTTTATACACTGTCTATAAATATGAGGACTACAAATGGTAGATTATAGATCATGTTTCAATAAATTCACTGGGTGATCATAGATCCTATCAATTTGCTTATAGAGAACATTGATGAATATGTACTTTGCATACTGTGCAACCGCAAGTACTACTACTACTACTATTTAACATTTCTATAGCGCTACAAAGCATACACAGCGCTGCACAAACATAGAAGAAAGACAGTCCCTACTCAAAGAGCTTACAATCTAGTAGACAAAAAATAAAGCAAACAAATCAATTAATGTGTAGAGGAAAGAGGAGAGGAGGGTAGGTGGAGGCGAGAGGAAAGAGGAGAGGAGGGTAGGTGGAGGCGAGTGGATACAAGTGGTTACGAGTCAAAAGCAATGTTAAAGAGGTGGGCTTTCAATCTAGATTTAAAGATGGTCAAGGATGGTCAAGGTTTAAATATTGAAAATGAATGGTCATCACTATTATGAATTTCTGATTGGTTGATTTGAATTGTTGTCTCCTGATTGTTTTCTATTAAATTGATATGAGTCTGACACCATTTTATACTTTTGACTGGACAAGTCAAGAAAGATTCAGCATGAAATGCACAGCAATTGTTAAGGATCAGGATCTATGGTATTCCTGGAGGCAGAGTGAAGACACTGAATGAATTTATGTCACTTTTAGAAAGATAAGAGAAGAAAGATAAATCATGGGTGAAGGATTAATTGCACAACTCAATGCATGATTTCAAGCCTACTGGGAGGCAGCCTGAAGTACCTTAAAGTGTATATAAAAAAAGTGACTGTGAAGTATGGTATAACAATGGGCAAATAATTATATACAGTGGAACTTATTGCCAGATTGGTTCTCCTTTCCCTAAAAGAAGGTCCTATCTCACTAATGAATGTTTCATTAGTCTTGTGTTCAGTTATGTTATAAGGATTTTGGCAATTGAACATTATTTACAAATAGCATGCAATATTTTCAAATAGTGCACACTGTTAAGAATATGAAAATAAAAATCTGAATTTTTGTCATTCATTTCAAAATAAACAAATAAAGCAAAACAAAATGCATGGTTGCTGCACTGGGTATGATGCACATCCTGGAAAGTCATATATGCAATGCCTGTGGTATGTAAAAATAGCAAGCATTTATATATCGTTAAAGGGTAAAGGGATTTCAATTTAGCTCAAACCTTTTTTCAGTAGTTTAAGGCAAGTTACACAGAAGTGAAGTTTTAGCTTTTACAAGTTCCAACCCAAAGCAAAGAAATTATAACTTTAAGGAGCAAACAATGCATGTACTGTTTTTCTCTTAATGATTCTGTTAATGATATCTGATTATTTTTATATAGCATCTGTTGCTTTGACTGTTCCAAAACAGATTCCACATTATATAACATTTTTAAATTATGCTGCGTTAAAAAAAACAACTATACAAAGCTAATTTTCTGTATAACCCTATCAAAATGTTCAACAAAATTGGGGATATATCATTCTGAATACATTTGCAATAAGCCTACAGGAAAATGTTCAAAATGGTGTACATTGGCACACAAACATGGTTGGAGTCATTTTTCTCCATCGATCAATAGCAGCATGAATGACACTCTTATTCAAGTTGACCCATACCTCAGCCAGACACTGCTTTAGGTCATCAGCATCAATGAATTGACCTTTCATAGACACACTGTTGGAGAAGACCCTAAATTCTGTAATCAACAAGGTTCAGGTCTAGACTGTTAGGGGGCAGAAGTCTGACAAAAAGAAATCCAGAGTCATAATCTGCAACAGCTGGATGGTTTCACGAGCACAATGAGTGGGTGCACTGTTTTACTGAAACATGTAAATGTTGCCAGCGATATGCTGAATGACTGGTAGCAGTTGCTGTGATAGTAAAACTTGCCATTAATCTTTGTACCTGAGTCAATGAAGAAAAGCTTTGTACATCCCATTTTGGACACTCCAATGAAGACCATGACCGATTTGCTGAATGTTGAGAGAGTACACAGAAGACAGCAGCAATATCCTGCTTCTGCACTGCAGTCTGTGTGTAAAGTTAGTCATTTTGGGTGTTGACAGGTGGTTCAACCATGAAAATTTTATCATCTGTAAACCAAATGAAATCATGTGGAGGGAAGTTGCAAAAGAATTGCTTGGACCATGTCATACGAGCAATGCAGTTGTTCTTGGTTAGCTGTTGTGCTCACCTTTGCTTAAAACACCATGGGGTCCATTTACAAAGCCGTGGTAAAAAGTGGCCTGCGGCAGTGTGGGCGCATCTTTTTGGCATGTGCTGGGCCACTTTTTACTGCGGCTGGGAAAAAGGCTACTGTCAGAATGTTTTCCTCAGTGCGAACTGATTGGGTTCTACCACTTCCTGACTTGTGATCAGTTGAGCTTGTTTCTCACAATTTCTTCAAAACATATTCTATGCTTACCCTTTTCTTCCTCTTTTCTGGAAATTCTTTCACGTCTATGAGAATCATAACCTTTGTCCAGATACAAATTTGTAATAAGGAACAGAGCCTCCTGACTTAAAACCAGGGTAACGTTCTATGTTTAAAGCATTTGCGCTTATCGTGATGATAATCATTAGGTGGTGGTGATGTTATTTAGGTGAGGCGACCAACACGAGTGTAGGCTCATTAAAAATTTATTCAGGAAGATATATCCTAAATGTTATTGAAATTGCTCATGTTTTGACAAAGTTATGCAGAAAATAAGCTTTCTATTTTTTTTTTTTGCAACACAGTGGACTAGATTCTATATATATGGTGCCTGAAAAATCTGTGCAGAATAAATTTCCATTATAAGCTATAAGTGGCACCTAGATTTAGGCACAGTATATAGAATATGCTTAGTTGATATCCTGGCCTCTGAAACTATGTGCATCCATGAACACCAAGGAAAATATGGCGTAAATACTGATGCATAGATTTAGGCGCAGAGGGCCATATTCTGTTTTGGAATGCCCATAACCATGCCCTTTATGGGCTCCACATATTAGAATTTAGGTGCTGTACATTACAGAATACGCTTAGTGAGTTATGCACATAAATTCTAATTATTGCCAATTATTGCTTATCAAGTGCTGTTTAAAACACTGATTGACTTGTTAAGCCAATTAAGTTACATGCGTTGTTATAGAATATGCATGGATTTTGGTGCAGAATGCTAGGCTTGATATATAGAATCCAGCAGAAACAGAGAAAAGAAAAATGTCCTCATAGAAATGGTCTGTTTAAGCTTAAGGCTCAATAGTGCTATTGGAAGCAATTTTCAAACTATCTACATTGGGATAAAGATTGCAAACATTTTTTACTCATGGGCATGTACCAATTTTCAAAGTGAAACTGCTTATATACTTTCCCTTTGAAAATTGCCATATGTGAAAACTGTGCTGGTTCACCTGCCATTTGGGTGGGTAGAATTTTGCTTGGAAAGCACATGGGTAAAATTGGGGGGGGGGGGGGGGGGGGAGCCAAGATGACTGTCATTGACCAGCCTTAATGCAAGAGCTCCACTGAAATGATAAGTAAACCTGTTTGTTTTCCTCCAATTTTCTTCCATCAGTAGTGTAAAGAGCAAAACAAAGTCTTAACCCTACCAAGTCATGGACACCTGCTCAGCAGTGATGCAAGCTTCAAGTATAATTGCATTTGATATGGCACCCTTCAAAAGGACATCAGAGCATTGCCATAGTGTCAGGGAAAGGTGCTCATCTCTCCAATCAATGAGTACTCAGAAGCATACTGTATGTTGGGGGATCAGGCAAATAGGCACCATCACAAGTAGGCTTATAAAATCGTATAGCTATACCTCTGTGAGTACTCAATTGACCAATGAATGAGACTGTGAGCTGTGTATAAAATTACTGGCATCCTTGGACCAGTGTATATATCTCAACAAAAGCTCAGATTATGTATGTGAGGAGCAAAAAAAGAAATGATACATTTTCAAACTTTAAAATGGAAGGAAAAGACCTCAGCTGGCTGAGGATACAAGTAATTTTATACACAGCTCACAGTCTCATTCATTGGTCAAAAACCCTCCTTCAATTATGGAACCAAAGAGTGGTCATTAGGTCTGATAATATAGT
This sequence comes from Microcaecilia unicolor, assembly GCF_901765095.1. Classification (NCBI taxonomy): domain Eukaryota; kingdom Metazoa; phylum Chordata; class Amphibia; order Gymnophiona; family Siphonopidae; genus Microcaecilia; species Microcaecilia unicolor. The sequence continues at coordinate 342,916,658 of NC_044033.1, forward strand.
GGTTGTACTTGCAAATATTAAACAGAGAAAATGTTGGCAGATAAAGGATACGCAGCCTATCTAGTCTGCCTATTCATACTATCTATTCTCTGTTTCTCTCCCTTAGAGATCCTATGTATTTGTCCCTTGCTTCCTTGGAGTATTTTCCAGTTGAACATTTTAAGTAACATTACACATGATTTCCAGTTCTTTGCCATTAGAGGCCAATGTTCTAAATTGTGTTAAAGGTTAATGCAATGTTAATGCACATTAATATGCTCTAATGCAGATTAATGCATGCTTAATATGCATTAAAGCTGTGTTAGCCTTAATGAACCTAGGCATTAGTCTGCAATAATATGGAGCTAACAATAGGTTAATTGACTAAAAATATTAATGAGCAGTGTTGCATGCAAAAGTATATGAAGCAGTTCATTAATATTATAGTGAGTCAACCTGAAAATTTAAGTAAAGGCCTCTTTTACTAAACCTCACTAGTGATTCCTAAGTGACAAATGAGAGGAAGTCCATCCCATTTCTATGGACTTCCATTTGCCACTCCGGGAATCGCTAGCACAGTTTAGTAAAAGAGGCCCTAAAACTCAGATAGGTTTCTTGTCTTATGTGCATAACATGAAGACTAATATCCTCTCTCCTGACTTTATGAACTTGAGGTCAGTAACAGAGTAGGCAAGTATTGTCCCAGCCTGGAGGAAGGGACAGTGACCAAGAGGGAGGTATTTACTATCTTTATATTTGTGGGGGGTATAATCTGCTTTCAAGATTCCGCTCTACCCCTCTCTGCTTTATCCTGATGTACTTGCCTTTTCTCTTCTCTTCTTGGTACTCTACAAGTCCAAATTCTAAAACCACTTTGATGGCTGATGAGGAAGCACATAATCACAATCGCTATTGAACTAAGGTCCTGATGATTTGACAAGTACCTTCCAAAGATCCTTTAAATCCTCTAAAGGTAAGTTCAAAGACTATTTTCCTCCCAGAATTTTGTGAGTAGTCTACTTTATCCTCTTTCAAAGGTTAATATTCTGTTAGCAACTAGTATGGCATTTGAGAAAAATTGAAGGCATTTGAGAATCAGGTACAACATCTCAGCGTCAGACTTTTGAATGTCCCAAGGTTTTTTATTATCCTTGTATGCTAATTTCTTAAATAAATATTTTCTCAAGGTTCTAATGGGTAAAGGCATGCTGGTTGAAAAAAGGGGAATTGTCACTGGCTAATTATTGCTTCATGCACAAACAACCAATGTGAAGACCTCAGGGGCCATGTTCCTGTCGTCCTTTGTGGGATTATGTTTTTCATGTTTATGCATAAAGGGATCATTTTACCAAGCCGTGATAACAAGTGGCTTTAGCACACCCTTACGTGGGTCTTTCCCACATGCTAAGGTCATTTTCTACCACTGCTGGAAAATGGCTGCTTTTCATTTTTTAAATTAATGGCCGTGCACTAATGTTAGTAGTAAGGAAAAAAGAGGTCCTCTAAATAAACCAAAACTGTAAGCTATTGTAATTACAGTTATAGTTTTGGTTTATTTAGAGGACCTGTTTTTTTTTCTTGTTACTGTGATTTATACTAGGGTTTCTCTCCCTCGTTTATGTTGTAGTTTACTCCACACACTAATGTTGCCATTAGCACGTGGCCGTTAACAAAAATTAGCATGTGAGCTCTTGCCACCAACCATTTTATAGGCAGTAAGGGTCCAGGTGCTAAACCTGTGCTAATCAGTTAGTACACAGAAATGTAGATGCTTTAAGGGTGTACCACACTCTAATCTGGAGCTACCGCTGGCACAAAGCAGGCACCGGTGGTAGTTCCAGTCCCAGCATGTGAATTTCTAGTGCTAGGGAAAATCGGCCTGTATTTTTTAGCACGGCGCTAACCTGGTGGTAATTGGGCAGCACCATGTGCTACCCAGTTACTGCCTAGTTAGCATGGGAGCCCTTACCCCCACCTCAATGGGTGGCAGTAAGTGCTCCCCCCACATGGCCACACGGTAAGATCTATTTTCAGCCTTTTTTACCTGCTGCGGTAAAAAAGGCCACAGCGCCTGACAAAAACAGCCCCGCTGCTAGTGCAGGGCCCCTATTACCACAGCTTGGTAAAAGGATCCCTAAGCAGAGAAACACACACTCTCCACTCCCAGGAATACCCTTTTATGAAAAATATATATATTTTTAGTGCATGGTTTACGTATGCATATTTGGAACTTACCATGGGATGCCTCAACACATCCTGCGGTAAGCAAGCACTAGTCAAAGGAGTTCAAAATAAATTGTTTAGACCAGAAAATGTGGATTTTGTGAGATTTCAGTGTACTACGCAAATCAAGGGAAAATAAGGAGCCCTTTTACAAAGCCGTGGCATGGCTACCATGGAAATGGCGTGTGGCAAATCAGCCCTACTGCTGGGCTACCGCAGGAGCCTGGTAGTAGTTCTGACGTGTGCTGTGTGCCATTTTTGGGGCTCTGAAGTTTGTTTTTTTTAGCGCCGGGGGGCTTACTCAGCTGTAATCGCTTCCCGGTAAGGGCTCCCCCAGGAAATGGCCAAGCAGCAAGTGCTTAACTTACCGCATGGCCATTTCCTTCTTTAAAACAAAATACTCCTTTTACCCGCTGCGGTAAAGGTGGGGGGGGCCTCAGCGCACAGCAAACCTAAGCACCAATGCCACCTCAGGGATCTTTTTACTGCAGCCTGGTAAAAGGACCCCTATGACTGTTGATAGTTTTCTCCAATGTCATTGAAAATGCTTGATTAAATTTCATGGTATCAATTTATTTTCCACGATCCTTTATTTAGATAAGTTTCCTTCAATGTAATGGTCATAGATAAACATTTTAGCCATGAATAATTAACATGCTTAGTAAGACATATTAATTGTACCTGATGTTTAATTAAATATATATATATATATATATATATATATATATATATATATATATATATATATATATATATATATATATATATATATATATATATATATATATATATATCATGTTCACACTTCTACCAAATGTCATTGACATAGTTTGCTGACTTTGATCATCTCTTGTCTTCTACTTCCTAATGACAGTTGCTGCAGGAATAATTTGTCTTATCAATACTGAAACACCCTTATAGAAGGTGACACACTGGGGACACAGTACTCCAGAGCCTGTGGGAAACTATGTCCTTTGATTTTTCACACATATTTAGACCTGATAAATTTTAATCTATGCCCTGAAGTACTATGAGTTTTTTTTAAATATTTCATCACATAAATCCATATGTTTCTTTTAATTAGATACACAAGGTTATAATATCATCCATGAATTATAACACATGTAGACCCTGTATATAGGAAAATGGATGTATAAGTCTACCCATTTAAAATAAAGATAATATTTTATCTAAGGCTCAGTGAATGCTGGGCATATTATTAAATATATATGGTACTGCTAATGTTTAAATATATATAATCAGCAATAACATACACATGTGTGGCAAATTCTATAATGTACACACAAAACAATCATGAAAAAAGGGAGCCTTCATCAGAAACTTAAACTCTGTCCCAGGACAGGCTGGACTGTTCTCTCAGATATGTGAGCAAATCCTGTACTTCTCCAAGACCCAGGTCCAAAAGACAAATTATTTGGGGGTCATGCATGACTTCAAGTAGGTGCAAATGCTGACAGGTGAAAATGTCAAGGTCATAATAAATTGTAAAATACTGTGCAGTTATACTTAGAAGGACCTCCTAGAACATAACCAGACCATGCTTCCTTTTCTCACACATAGGATCTGGATGTTGCCCCATACATGTAGAAGTAGTATCTTTTCTAAAATTGCCATATACTCAAAACAATGGAGCTACAATGACCCTCCACCAATTTTTTTTTCTTATTTAATAAATTACTTATTTAATCCCAAAAAAACTGATTGTAACTCAAAGTTATAGAAGAAAAGATCACAGCAGTCTTTGATATTGTGAATCAATTTCTAATATATCTCTTGTTGATCAGACTGCTATATTGCCACCAACAGTTTGAGTTGCAATCAGTTTCTGGGATTAAGTAATTTATTAAAAAAGAAAAAAAATGTTTGCTGGAGGGTCGTTGTAGCTCCATTGTTTTGAGTGCAGAGGAGAATTTCTCCATAATTTGACACAAACCCAAATATGCCATTTCAACATTTAAATCTAGTTTAGATAAAGGATGGGCATTTGTTTGCAGTAATATGGGAGCCCATTGCATTAAGGCTGTGGGATGATAACATTGGCTGAGGCAGCACATTTTCAAGGGAGGAGGAGGGTCGTAGGGTTGGGGTAGGTAGGAGTGATGGAGGGAGGGTTTTAGGGTGGGGGAGATGGGGGGAACGGGATAGTTAGGATCAGGTGAGGATGACATGGTTGGGAGCTGACAGGACAGATCAGCAGGGTAGCAACAGGAGGGACAAGGGATGATGATGGGTGAGGTGTAGGATTAGGATAGGATAAAGGAACAGAGTTACTGTGGTTGGCAAATCAGAGGAAGAGGCCAGTTGACAGACAATGGGTAGTTGGGATTTGTGTGTGAATGGAAAAGGATAGCTAGTGAGGGAAGAAGCTGATGTTTGGCTAATCCCACCCACCTTCCCCTTTTTGAGTGCAGTGTGTTTCTCGTTAGATTTGGGGTGCTGGGGTGTGTTGGGGTGGGGTCTGCCAGGGGGAAGGGGATTAGTCACAGTTTTTGTTTGGGGGGGACAGAGGTATATGACAGTGATAGAGGGCCCAGAAGCAATACTGTGATCAATTTTAATGTTAAGGAATTATGGTTACATGGGTTGAAAGTTGCATGGACATTACCATCACAGTTCGTGTGACTCAGTGACATCCCAGGTCATGCTACTCATTGGTATGACCTAGCAATACCCAGGTCATGCTACATATGAGATTTATGGCTGGTTGTTTATAGCTATGTTGTTGGGTGACTAGTTCATTACCGACTAGCTGGTGGGATGCTTGACAGTTGGGGCTCTGGGCATTTCTACTTTGTTACACGGATATTATGTTGTTGTTAAGAGACAATGTTACTTGAGTTTGGTTTTCAAAAGTTTAATAAAGCTGTGGCTAATGCCTTTGCCACCTGGTTTTTACTAGACTCAGTGTTCAGTATGTACTGTTTAGTATAGAGCTGTCTGGGTTTTCAGATCAGTCAGCTTTGTAAATATAACTTATTCCTTTATTTATGATCTAGTAGGGCAATTAGCTAGCTTGTGTCTTCTTGGTCTTCTCATAGACCATAGACAGGCTTGCTTAGCCCTAGTAATGGGACATAAACTTTAGCAAGTGTCTGTTTGTTTGCTTCAAACAGGCTCTAAACATAACACAGGGACATATTCAGTGAAGGACAAGTATGAGTGATAAGTATTCGAGGGAAGGAGGTTACAAAGAGCAAATGATGAATATTTGAGAAAAATACCAAAGAAAAAGAATTATGTGAAGGTGACCTTAGAGGTCAGAGTTGAAGAATACCAGATAAGTAAGAGAGAAAATATAAGTCATTAAGTGGTTGGACAAAATTAGGCTTCAGTAATCTTACAAACACAACTTGTGGCAGTCAGGTTTTGTTAAGTTTCCAAAGGAAACACAGAGAGAGAGAGAGAGAGAGAGAGAGAGAGAGAGAGAGAGAGAGAGAGAGAGAGAGAGAGAGATTTTATTTTCCTTATACTGAAGTTTGGACTGATATAAATAAGAATTCAATTTTCTGTAATACCGGGATAAAAGAATTTTTATTGTAACCATTTATTTACTCTAATAAATTTTAGCATTACTACAAAACAGAAAAACTGAACTCTAAAAGTGTTTTTCATTTGCCAGAAGGGCTTGCTTTTTTTCAGTCTCTTCTGTTCATCTCCTATACAGTACTTTGTGACCTGCTAGCAATGATTGATGTGAAAGTGTGTGAGTGTGAACGCCAATGTTAGGGGAATGTCAATTATATATCCCATGTCATTGCATGTTGTTATCAAATGAAAACGAGCAGACAAAACACAAAAATGTGTGTTTTATCATTCGCTGATAATAGTGCACACACTTTTGAGAGAGTGCACACTATTTGCAAAAAGGCTGCCCGTTGCACATAATGCTCCTTCTTCCAAAAGAGTGCACAATCAATTATAAAATAACAGATAAAACAAAGACAAGGAATGCCATCATTCATACATTATTTTGTTTATTTTTTAATATATCAATCTTTCCACTCCCTTTTCAAATAGAAGAATAACACTGTGATAGCTTAGGTGAGGCCTCAATCATTCTGAGGTCAATATTCAGACCGCTGAAGTTATACTGGCTAACTCCTGTGATCGGCACTAAGACTGGATTTTCAATGCTGGGCTGTTTCCAGTGACCAGCATTGAATATCCAGTTTAATTTGGGCCGGTTTAAAGATAACTGGCAATGTAGATATTCAGACTTAGCCGGTTATCTTTAAACCGGCTAGAGATATACCAGGTTTTCAAGTGGCCAAATATGGCCATGAAACCAGCTTTTAAAATCTATGGATAGCCAGTTATATCAGCTGATATAACTGGATATCTTCTAGTCACTAACCGAAGTTATTCAGCGTGGGATTGCCCATTTTCCCCTCTGAATATCGGTAGATAGCCGGTTAAGTGCTATTTAACCAGCCAGCAGCCTTTCCAGCCAGTTAAATAGCACTGAATATCGGGAGGGGGGGACTACATTTAACTGGTGTATTTTAGATGAAGTCTTAGTATTTTTATGATGTATTTTGGTGTGTTAATCTCCACAGATTTGTGTCTTAAGTGGTTAATCAAGGGACCCTTTTTCCTAAACTGCATTAAGCACTAATGTGTGCTTAACACGGGAAAAAAAGGGTTTTGATGTAATGTGCCTGTCAGCATCAGCTAATCTCATGCTACTTATTTTTTTTTGGGGGGGGGGGCAGGGGAGTCATAGGTGGGAAATGGGTATGGAAGTGTTATCCAGGTAACACATTTTCATTAGTGTGCGTTGATTAGCTAAGATGGAGTTAATGCAGGAGGACTTAGCGCCTCCTAAATAAGAGGCAGTAAGTGGTCCTGTGTTATTTTATTTGCAATTCCCAAACGTAAAGGGAAAAATCAGTGTGGGACTTTCAAAAAACAAATTGGAAAAATCCATAATATACTGCCATGGTAAATCTGGTCTTAGCACATAAGAAAGTCCAGGCTTAGCATGCTGTGGCTTAGTAAAAGGGCCCTTAAATTTGAAAATAAACCAAATGAAACTAAATGATAATCTCTCTCTCTCTCTCTTTTTTTCTTCCTATTGCTAATCACTCTTTTGCTTCCCATCTGTTCCAAATTCTCGTAGGAAGAACAAAGACATGTGAGACAGACAGTTTCATAATTTCACCATTGTTATTAGCTTGTGTGATAGTTATGTCAATTTACATAGCCTTTTGTTTACCCCTGTTCTGCAAGCATAACTAATCAGATGCAGTATCTGTAAAAACATTTGACCTTTATTAGTTATAAATATTCTTTGCCAGTGTTGTGAATGTTAACTCTTGGCCACAGATGAGGTAATTGTATAAAGTGGCTGCCAACATTTATCTGCCAAATATGTGCATGAGTGATTAGAATACTGGACTATGTGGGTTATGCAGCATAACACGAAGCAGACCAACCAATGTAGGAGTATGCAGTTTATTAAATCAAACACCCAACATGGCCATGTTTCGCCCTAAGTTGCTTCAGGGGTTAGAGCTAAAAGGGTTTGAGACAATTTTTCCCTAAAAGCTGAATTCAATCCAAAACAACAAAATAGCAGACACTCTTAAAAAAAAAAAGCAGTGCACAGGTAGAAGCAGTGAAAATTTGTCTCAAACCCCTTTTAGCTCTAACTTCTGATGCAGCCTTAGGGCAAAATATGACCACATAGGGTACTTGATTTCATAAACTGCCAACTCCTACTCTGGTTGGTCTGCTTCATGATGTGTTGATATGCCTTTTGCAGATCATTGCCTCTCATTTGTGTCTCTACCTGAGCTATGTACATGTGCACATAAAAGCTGAAAACTGGCTTAAGCACTATTCTGTAAATACGCTCATATCTTACAAATTGCGTGTTTGACAGGCGGTTGTATACATGGGCAGAATGTGGGCAGAGCTTAGATGGGTCTCACAGTTGCATGCATAACTTACAGAAGAACGGTACATGCAACATATCTCCGACATCTGGGTTCTAGCATATGGCTGGAGTGTTTGCACCTAACAGCTTATGTATGTATATACTTGGTTATATTAATATTTTATAAAGGAAAGTAGGCATCTACTTTTCTTTATAAAATAGGCTCCTATCAGTCACCCTCTAGGTGCTTATATAGACACACTGTTATAGAAGTGGAATTCTAAAACTTTCTAAGAATTTAGGTATAGCAGCGTTAGCAATTTAGTGAGATGATAACTAAAGATCCTTTAATTGCTATTTAGCTAATTCACGATTGGGGTATTTAGCTCACTCATGAATGGGGCTCATAAAAAGAAGGTTGAAAATAGAGAAAGAGAGATGGAAAGAATGGGTAAATGTGAATTGACTGTTTATTCTTTTGAAAACTACAAAGACTAGTGAACACTCAATGAAGTTAAATGGTAATACTTTTAAAATGAATAGGAGGACTTTTTTTTCACTTGATGAATTGTTATCTCTGGAACTCATTACTAAAGGATATGGTAACAGTGGTTAACACATCTGGGTTTTAAAAAGGTTTGTACAAGTTCCTGGAGGAGATAAACAGGGGCAAGCCACTGCTTTGCCCTGGGATTGGTACCATGGAATTCTGCCATGTACTTGTGACTTAGATTGGCCACTGTTGAATGCAGGATACTGGGCTAAATGGGCCATTGGAGGCAGTCAGTGTTTTTTCAAATCACTGACCATTGTTGGTTAGATTAGCCCCCGATATTCAGTGTTGGGCCAAGTGCGGAGGTATTGAGGGCAGGAGAAAACCTACCTTTCTCCTGCCCCTAGTAGCAGCATCTGGAAATTGGCAGCTGTGACTTCTTGCAGCAGCCTTAAGATATCCACTAGACCACTAGAGCTTAAAGGTAGGCATAGGGGAGCCTACTGAGATGGGGTTGGGGTAATTGCAGGGGGCTTAGGGAATGAGATATTTAAGTTTGCGGGTCAAAGGTCGAGGGGGAAGGATGGAGGGGGCATTCTGGGGTACCTTGGGGAGGGGGCTAAGATAGAGAAGTAGCCCGATGGTTAGCTGAAATCCTGGAGAACTGGGTTCAATTCCAACTACAGCTCCTTGTGATCCTGAGCAAGTCACTTAACCCTCCATTGCCCCAGGTACAAAAAACAACTTAGACCGTGAGCCCACTAGGGATAGAGAAAATACCTGCTTATAATGGGGCAGCTTGTGCTGTCTGTGTATAACAGATAACATTTCTGTATATTTATTAAGCTTTGTATTATGAATCAGGTCCCTGCTGTTCTCTGGTCCTCTCTGATTAGCCTTTATGAATATCCATTTGTAGCTCTCAGTATCTTTTTGAGCTTTGGTGTTTCTTCTTGCATCTAGGCATGCTGAGAGGAACAGAATTCCCTTCTCCCTCTGATTGCTCTCTTGAGGAAAATTGAGAGAAATGGTAGCTGTATCTAGGTCATGTAGAGAGCTTGAACTCTCCATGTTGAGGCAATAAACTGTTGCTTGTTTTTTCCTCTCAGAGTAGTAATTTATAGTGATTTTTTACCTGCTGTGTTTGCTGTTACTCTATTGCCCTTGAAACAGCTACAACGCAAGATGACAGGGAGAGCCAGCTTAATCACATTACCATCAAAGATCCTGCTCAGCAAGCAAAGCCTATGTGATATCTCATGTCTCAGTGCACATCACACAGTCAGAAGCCGACTCAGAGGAGTCCTCATATTCTGAGGAAGCATGTTCCTTTTTGTCACTGACTGGCTTGCCTGACAGAAGCAAACCTAAGGCCCAACATGACATAGAAGCTAAGTACCACCACAGTGATCCACATACTCGCACACATATGGACGAGCTACTACTGGCTCAGGTATACGCACCAAGGACTGGGCACAAGAAAGAGTTGGGCAGTTGTTCTCATGGAGAGATCACCAGCTAAATACCCTTTGCTCAAGCAGGAGGCACCTGATCAGCCACACCCCACCCCACAATGATTAATCATTCAAAGAGAAAGTCTCTACTTGAAACTTCAGAAAAAGAAGAACTAGTACAGTATCTGGCTTGCAAAAACCTGGGAGACACAAAGCTTACCCAGTTTAATGACTGTCCTGAGCGCTACAGGAGATGGATATCTGACTTCAAGGAAGCTATTTTAGATATGAAGCTCACTCCAATGCAAGAAATGAACATGATACTGGGAAAGGAGTCAGCTAAACATGTGGAAGGGTTGAAAATGTATATCTGAATGACCTTGCAAAAAAATTAAAACGGATTTGGGAAAGACTTGAACACTACTTTGGCAGCTCAGATGCTATAGAAGACACACTGTTCAAAAGAATGGGCAACTGTCCAAAAATATCTTGCAAAGACAACCATAAGCTTCTGGAGTTAGGACACCTTCTTCAAGAGCTAGTAGCAGCCAAAGCTGAATAAAGCTTCCCAAGTCTTGATCAGTTGGTTACATCTTCAGGTACAAAGTCCATTTTAGTAAAGCTACCATATGATATAAGAGAGAAATGATCAGCTGTTGGTACAAAATATGAAGAAGAAAACTATGGGAAGTTTCCTACCTTCACAGTCTTCACAAAGTTCATAAGAGGCTTAGTGAAAAAGAGAAATTATTCCAGTTTAATGACTGAGACCCCTGAAGCAGTAATTCAAGCCACTTCTTGAAGGAGAAGCCAACCACGGAGTATGGTAGCAACTAGAAGCCTGTATCTATCAATAAGACAAAGGTGTCACCCAGAGCATCTACACCATCTAATTGTCTCCTACTTCAGACAAAGTAGAGGATCCAAATTGGCAGTATTCTATACACAGGAGACCTCATTCTCTCAAAACATTTTGAGGGTTTAGGAAGAAACCCTTGAAAGAATGCAAAGTACTGTAAAAAAGTACAGAACATGAGTAGCCATACTGAGTCAGACCAGTGTTCCATCTAGCCCAGTATCCTGTTTTCCAAACAGTAGCAAGCCAGGTCACAAATACATGGCAGAAACCCAAATCGTGGCAACACTCCATACTACAAATCCCAGGGCAAGCAGTTGCTTCCCATGTCTGTCTCAATAGCAGACTATAGACTTTTTCTCCAGGAATTTGTCCAAACCTTTTTTTAAACCCAGATACACTAATTCCCCTGGCAAAGAGTTCTAGAGCTGAACTATTCATTGAGTGAAAAAATATTTCCTCCTATTTGTTTTAAAAGCATTTCCATGTAACTTCCTCGAGTGTCCCCTAGTCTTTGTGCTTTTGAAATGAGTAAAAAATCGATTTACTTCTACTCATTCTACATCACTCAGGATTTTGTAGACCTCAATTATATCTCCCCTCATCCATCTCTTTTCCAAGCTGAAGAGCCCTAATCTCATTAGCCTTTCCTCATACAAGAGGAGCCCTTTATCATTTTAGTTGCTCTTCTTTGAATCTTTTCTAATTCTGCTATATCTTTTTTTAGATAAAACAACAAGAACTGAACGCAATACTCAAGGTGCGGACACACCATAGAGTGATAGAAAGGCATTATAGTATTTTCGGTCTGATTCACCATCCCTTTCCTAATAATTTCTAGCATCCTGTTTGCTTTTTTGGCTATGGTGCACACTGAGCAGAAGATTTCAGTGTAATATCTACAATGACACTTAGATCTTTTTCATGATCACTGACCCCCAAGGTTGACCCTAGCATCAGGTAAATATGGTTCAGATTATTCTTTCCAATGTGCATCACCTTGCATTTGTCCACATTAAATTTCATCTTCCATTTGCTACAGATGTTGTTGTTCTTCAGACAAACATATGGCTAAAGATTGCAAAGTCACCATCAAATGTACAGAATGTGATACTGATCAACATGTCTATACCCTGACAAAGTTTTAAAGCTGTTCCTCCTGAAGCCTCAGCCCCTGAGTCAAGCCACAGTGGGGAGACAGGGACAGAGCATGGCATGTCAACATTTGATGTCACTCCAAATTGCACATGAGTATATGCAAAGTCATAAACCAAAATATGCTCAGTCAGAATATATCCCAAAGAGTATCCCAAGAAAGCAGTTAAGATGTATGCTGTCATAGACAGAGTAACAAGTTTCTGTCAAGGTCAGACTTGACTTGTTTGATATCTATAGAAACTATCATTCCTACACCCTCAGAACCTGTTCAGGAGTGGCAAGAGGGACAAGGAGAAGAGCAAGTAGGTATATCATAGAAGCAATGGATAGCAGTAACAAGACGTGGAGGGGCATAATCGAACGTCGCCGGGATCTATTTTGGCGGCGGCGCAACAGCTGGCCGGAACCATATTATCGAAAAAAATGGCCGGCCATCTTTTTTTTTTTTATAATACAGTTTAGCCCTGCCAAATGCCAGAGTTTGCCAGGTTTGAGATCACCAGTTTTGTTTTTCAGCAATAATGGAAAAAAATACCGGCCATCTCAAACCCGGCGAATTCCAAGGCATTTGGTCGTGGGAGGAGGCAGCATTTTTAGTGCACTGGTCCCACTCACATGCCAGGGCACCCTAGGGGGCACTTCTAAAAATGTTTAAAAAATACAAAAAAAACCTCCCAGGTGCATAGCTTCCTTACCTTGGGTGCTGAGCCCCCCAAATCCTCCCCAAACCTCTACTCATTACCATAGCCCTTATGGGTGAAGGGGGGGCACCTACATGTGGGTACAGTGGGTTTTTGGGGGGGTTTGGAGGGCTCAACACTTACCACCACAAGTGTAACAGGTAGGGGGGGATGGACCTGGGTCTGCCTGCCTGAAGTGCACTGCACCCATTAAAAACTGCTCCAGGGACTTGCATACTGCTGTCAGGGACCAGGGTATGACATTTGAGGCTGGCATAGAGGCTGGCAAAAAAGTGCTTTATTTTTATTTTTTTTCATGTGGGAGGGGGATGGTGACCACTGGGGGAGTACAGGGAAGTCATCCCCCATTCCCTCCAGTGGTCATCTGGTCAGGTGGGGCACCTTTTTGAGGCTTGGTCGTGGAAATAAAAGGACCAAGTATACCCGGTGAAATACTGCTTAACGCCACTTTTTTTTTTCCATTATCCGCGAAAGCCGGCCATCTGGTAGCCACGCCCATGCCTGCCCATGTCCCTCCTTTGCTTTGCTGGTGACACGCCCCTTTGAACTTTCGCCGGCGAGGTGACGGGAAAGCGGCAATGCTGTCAAAAAAGCAGCTTTCAATTATACCGATTTTGCCGCTTTTCCGAGATCGCCGGCGATCTCCCGATTTATGTCGGAAGATGGCCGGCGATCACTTTCGAAAATGAACTGGATAGTTATCTACTGTCATTGAGTGTAATCAGATACCCAATAACTGGGATGAAATTCCCACACCATAGGTTGCAAAGCACTACAGGTCAGTGCCCATGGTGACAATGAAGTGCTTTCAAACAGTATGGACTGTTGTCTGTCTGATAGATAGGAACTGAGCCAAGCAAGTACTGCTCCCTTGATACTGTTTCTGCCATTCATGCTACCAGAATATCATGATCCATAGTGTTAAAAGCTGCTGAGAAATCTATCAGTACTAACACCAATGTAAATCCCCATCTCAGTTTCTGTGAAGATCTTCCGGTAGGGATAGAAGCACTGTTTCTGTTCGATAATCTGGTCTGAATCCAGCTTGACATGGATCTAGCCAGTTTCTGTCTTCTAGCCAATCATTGTATAGAACACAGACTGTTCGTTCTATAAGTTTACCTAGAAATGGAATACTAGATACTGGCTAGTATCTACCAGAAGAAATGAGACAAGAATGGGAAAAATTTAAGGATTACCTAAAGACTCTTAAACAGCTCCAAATTCCACGCACATATATTCCTGCACCACTCAGAACTGCTAGCTGCAAGGAGATTTACATTTTTTTAGTTGCTTCTGTAAAAGCCATGACTGCAGTGGCCTACTTGAAAGCAACAGATGCAGAAGGAATATCTCACATGGGCTTCATCTTCAGCAAGGCTAAATTAGCACTACAGCCCAATCACACTATTCCATGCTTAGAATTATGTAGAACCAGTGGCGTTCCTAGCCTTGACGACACCCGGGGCGGATCGCCGATGCGCCCCCCCTCCCCGGTGAAATGACACCCCCCCCGGGTGCACGCCGCTAGGGGGGGCTGCCGCGGCACGCGCCTGTCGGCTGTGAGTTCAAATCGCTACGCTAAATTCTCTCGTTCGCTGCAGCTCCCTCCCTCTGCCCTGGAACAGGAAGTAACCTGTTCCGGGGTAGAGGGAGGGAGCTGCAGCGAACAAGAGAATTTAGCGTAGCGATTCAAACTCGCAGCCGACAGGCGCGCGCCGCGGCACCCCCCAGCGGAGTGCACCCAGGGCGGACCGCCTCCACCGCCCCCCCCCCCGGTACACCACTGTGTAGAACAGTGCTGGCAGTGGAGACAGCAGAGCTGATACCGAGTGAAATGGACATTCAAGTAGGCACAGCAAATTTTTACGCTGACAGTAAAGTAGTACTGGGCTACATCTATAATCAAACCAGGAGATTCTATGTATATGTCAGCAATACCTACCAATTAACCAAAATCCATCAGACTGTGCTACAAGAACTATGCCAGCATTCCAACTAATGGAGATCATATGGTTTACAGGCTCAGATTTTTCTTTTAAAGCCTGGTCACAGGTCTTCAAATGCAAATCACTCCTTTAAGCTCCTAGATCCTGATTCTGCCTCAGAGGTTCATCCAAGAATGGAGTGGAGGAGTGGCCTAGTGGTTAGGGTGGTGGACTTTGATCCTGAGCAACTGAGTTCAATTCCCACTTCAGGCACAGGCAGCTCCTTGTGACTTGGGGCAAGTCACTTAACCCTTCAAAGCTGCATTGAGCCTGCCATGAGTGGGAAAGCATGGGGAACAAATGAAACAAACAAAAAAAAAGAATAACTGCTCTTGCAACAATCATTGTTTTTGAAGTAATCTGGGAGCACATCAGTTTTCTTGCTTCTCGAGCTGGGTAACACTCAGAAGAGCCATAGCGCATCTCATACATACTGCATCTTCATTTCATCAACCGAGAAATGGAAGACCAAACACCTGTCACCAAAGTGTCATCATAGATGCATATTCAGAAATCATCAATGACAAATTAGCACCACCTCGGAAATTCAACACAAGACTCCCGCAGGAGAAAACAAATTTCTTCACCAGAGTCATCACTGAACCAGTGATCCACATACCTCACAAACAGACATGAACTCTGTGGACTGTTGTCCACTTCAGAGACTCAGATACTTGTTTCTCTCTTTCTTTCTTTTATGTTTTTTGTTTTGTGTTGTCTGTTTCTCATTTCGGCTCCTGCGAGACTGCGAGAAGAAGTTGCCTGAGTGAAAGAGAGCCTAAGATGACAAGAACAAAAGCTTTTCTCAAGCAACAAAAGCTTTTCTCAATTAACAAAAGCTTATATAGACTTGTATACCTAAAATATTGGTAAAGGGTTAATAGTAATATCTACAAATACCAGGCTGCCCCCATTACATCGGGCAGCTTGTACTGTCTGTGTATAACAGATTACTTGTCTGTATATTTATTAAGCTGTGTATTATGGACCAGGCCCCTGCATTTCTTTGGTCCTCTGTGATTCTATGATTAGCCTTTATGAACACCTGTGTGTTGCTCTCAGTGTCTTTTGAAGCTTTGATGTTACTTTCTGCCTCTGGGCATTCTGGGTAGAGAATTCTCCTTCCTTCTGAATGTTCTCTTGAGGAAAATTGAGAGAAATGGTAGTTGTCATAGATCCGACATATAGAGAGCTTGAACTCCCCATGCTGAGGCAGTAAACTGCTACTTATTTCTGTTTCTGTGGTCACTGTTGTTGCTGTGTTTCAGTATTTTATATTTTCCAAACACTGACAGGTCCTCCTCTCTAGAAGAGGGGCTAATTACAGACCATAGGCTCACTATGGGCCCTGTTTACTAAGCTGTGCTGTAGACGCGCACACTTTTTAGCATGCGCTAATGCTAGAGACACCCATAGGAATATAATGGATGTCTTTATCAGCACACATTAATTTTTAGTGCACGCTAAAAAGTTTGCATGCCTACAGCACGGTTTAGTAAACAGGTCCTATATATGTACAGAATCCCTAATCCAGCTCAATGCAACTGAAAGTGATTAATTTGTTTTATATCGTCATCAACTGGATTAAATGAATCATTTGATTAAGGATTAGCATGTCTTCTTGGCAATAGCATCCCAGGTGTAATTTTCTGAATAGATTCAGTACTTGACATTGAGTTAAGGTCAGAAGAATGCTATAAAATGATTCTTAGTAGTAGTAGTACTAGCTGTAAAGGTTGAGTCTTTGTACTTCAATAAACTCCTTTTACCAACATACATCTTCTAGTCTTTGGCAATCTTGGTCACCCTCCCACTTTTTTTTTGTTGTACTAAGGTTGCCTTCACCACATAAAGTTAGGACACCCTTTTTTCTGTCCAACCTTTATGTGGTAGATTCAAAATCTCTGCTGACTAGCTTGCCTTACTGCCCTATCTCCACCCTACTCCGTCCCTGCATGACTTATAAATCAACAGGTTTCAGCATGGGCAGTCAGTGGGTCCAGTGGCACTGTCCAGTTAAGTGCTACTGAATATTTCTGGTTAGCCCCAGACAGGTGATTTTAGCAGACAGGAGCCTCTCCTGGAAGCTTAAATCATTTTGAATATCAACCCCAAGAAGTTAACTTGTGATCTTAAAGTATTAAATATCTTTACTTCTTATTGACCCCTAAATATTATCCAAAGTACATTTGTCAAGAACATTATATTTGACGTTTTCATAGTAAACTTTAAACTTGTTTTTTTTTTTTTTTTTTGTGAATGTTTTAAAAAATGATTTTGAAATTCTGGTTGGAACATGATTTGTTTTGATATGGTATGAATTGTGTGGTCCTGCCTGCTTAAACCAATTCCATTTTGTAAAGGCCTTTTATCCACTATGGTAAAAGGGGGCCTTGGCGCCAGTCGCGTTCCTAGGGGGGGGTGGTGGGTGCGGTCCACTCCGGGTGCACGCCGCTGGAGGGGGGCCGCACGTGCCTGTCCTTCTTTCGTTCCATGCTCCCTCTGCCCCGGAACAGGTTACTTCCTGTTCCGGGGCAGAGGGAGCATGGAACAAAGGAAGGACAGGCGCGCGCGGCACCCCCCCCCCCAGCGGCGTGCACCCGGGGAGTTCTTTCACGGGGGGGTGTCCTTTCACCGGGGGGGGGTCACACTGCATCCGGGGGGGGGGCACTGCACCTGAGGGGCGGTGCGCATTGGTGATCCCCCTGGGTGTCAGCCCCCCTAGGAACACCACTGCTTGGCGCACGGCATGTCCATGCACTGATGCCACCACAAGGGTCCTTTTACTGCAGCTTGGTAAAGGACCCCTAAGTTTGGACAGAAAAAGTCTGTTTTAATTTTGGGGCTCCTTTTACCAAACTGCGGTATAAAGTGGCCTTATCATGTCCATATGCGGGTCATTCCTGCATGTTAAGGCCAGAGTAAAATGGCCATTTTTTCTATTTCCATATTATTTATTTTATTTTATTTATTTATTTGTTACATTTGTATCAACAAAAACGTTAATACTGCGGGTCTACTAACATGGAAAGTGAGACTAGAACAAAGAATGGAGGGAGGGGAGAGACCTCAGACTGGTGAAAATCCAGCACAAACGCTGGTAACACTCTGATTAGTGAATCACCATAAATCAATCATTGGTCTCGGTCCAACCATCTCCCTTTACATGGAACAAAATATATACAGTGGGGGAAATAAGTATTTGATCCCTTGCTGATTTTGTAAGTTTGCCCACTGACAAAGACATGAGCAGCCCATAATTGAAGGGTAGGTTATTGGTAACAGTGAGAGATAGCACATCACAAATTAAATCCGGAAAATCACATTGTGGAAAGTATATGAATTTATTTGCATTCTGCAGAGGGAAATAAGTATTTAATCCCTCTGGCAAACAAGACCTAATACTTGGTGGCAAAACCCTTGTTGGCAAGCACAGCGGTCAGACGTCTTCTGTAGTTGATGATGAGGTTTGCACACATGTCAGGAGGAATTTTGGTCCACTCCTCTTTGCAGATCATCTCTAAATCATTAAGAGTTCTGGGCTGTCGCTTGGCAACTCGCAGCTTCAGCTCCCTCCATAAGTTTTCAATGGGATTAAGGTCTGGTGACTGGCTAGGCCACTCCATGACCCTAATGTGCTTCTTCCTGAGCCACTCCTTTGTTGCCTTGGCTGTATGTTTTGGGTCATTGTCGTGCTGGAAGACCCAGCCACGACCCATTTTTAAGGCCCTGGCGGAGGGAAGGAGGTTGTCACTCAGAATTGTACGGTACATGGCCCCATCCATTCTCCCATTGATGCGGTGAAGTAGTCCTGTGCCCTTAGCAGAGAAACACCCCCAAAACATAACATTTCCACCTCCATGCTTGACAGTGGGGACGGTGTTCTTTGGGTCATAGGCAGCATTTCTCTTCCTCCAAACACGGCGAGTTGAGTTCATGCCAAAGAGCTCAATTTTTGTCTCATCTGACCACAGCACCTTCTCCCAATCACTCTCGGCATCATCCAGGTGTTCACTGGCAAACTTCAGACGGGCCGTCACATGTGCCTTCCGGAGCAGGGGGACCTTGCGGGCACTGCAGGATTGCAATCCGTTATGTCGTAATGTGTTACCAATGGTTTTCGTGGTGACAGTGGTCCCAGCTGCCTTGAGATCATTGACAAGTTCCCCCCTTGTAGTTGTAGGCTGATTTCTAACCTTCCTCATGATCAAGGATACCCCACGAGGTGAGATTTTGCGTGGAGCCCCAGATCTTTGTCGATTGACAGTCATTTTGTACTTCTTCCATTTTCTTACTATGGCACCAACAGTTGTCTCCTTCTCGCCCAGCGTCTTACTGATGGTTTTGTAGCCCATTCCAGCCTTGTGCAGGTGTATGATCTTGTCCCTGACATCCTTAGACAGCTCCTTGCTCTTGGCCATTTTGTAGAGGTTAGAGTCTGACTGATTCACTGAGTCTGTGGACAGGTGTCTTTCATACAGGTGACCATTGCCGACAGCTGTCTGTCATGCAGGTAACGAGTTGATTTGGAGCATCTAGTCTGTAGGGGCCAGATCTCTTACTGGTTGGTGGGGGATCAAATACTTATTTCCCTCTGCAGAATGCAAATAAATTCATATACTTTCCACAATGTGATTTTCTGGATTTAATTTGTGATGTGCTATCTCTCACTGTTACCAATAACCTACCCTTCAATTATGGGCTGCTCATGTCTTTGTCAGTGGGCAAACTTACAAAATCAGCAAGGGATCAAATACTTATTTCCCCCACTGTATTTTTTTATGTTTTCTAAAAAATGCTTGATTCACTGTGAGGGGCATAATCGAATGTTGCCGGCGATCTATTTTGGCGGCGGCGCAACAGCTGGCCGAAACCGTATTATCGAAAAAGATGGTCAGCCATCTTTTTTTTCAATAATACGGTTTAGCCTGACCAAATGCCAGAGTTCGCCAGGTTTGAGATTGCCGGTTTTGTTTTTCAGCAATAATGGAAAAAACTGCCGGCCATCTCAAACCCGGCGAAATCCAAGGCATTTGGTCATGTGAGGAGCCAGCATTTGTAGTGCACTGGTCCCACTGACATGCCAGGACCCCAACCGAGCACCCTAGGGGGCACTTCTAAAAATGTTTAAAAATACACAAATAGCTCCCAGGTGCATAGCTCTCTTTCCTTGGGTGCTGAGCCCCCCAAATCCCCCCCCAACCCACTCCCCACAACTCTACACCATTACCATAGCCCTTATGGGTGAATGGGGGCACCTACATGTGGGTACAGTGGGTTTGGGGGGTTTGGAGGGCTCAACACTTACCACCACAAGTGTAACAGGTGGGGGGGGGGGCGGGGATGGACCTGGGTCTGCCTGCCTGAAGTGCACTGCAGCCATTAAAAACTGCTCCACTGACTTGCATACTGCTGTCAGGGAGCTGGGTATGACATTTGAGGCTGGCATACAGGCTGGCAAAAAAGGTTTTTATTTTTATTTTTTTAGTGTGGGAGGGGGTTGGTGACCACTGGGGGACTACAGGGAGGTCATCCCCCATTCCCTCCAGTGGTCATCTGGTCAGTTGGGGTACCTTTTTGAGGCTTGGTCGTGAAAATAAAAGGACCAAGTAAACCCGGCGAAATACTGATTAACACCGCTTTTTTTTCCATTATCCGCTAAAGCCGGCCATCTGGTAGCCACGCCCATGCCTGCCCGTGTCCCACCTTCACTACGCCGCTGACACGCCCCCTTGAACTTTCACTGGCGCGGAGACGGGAAAACGGCGATAGTGTCAAAAAAGCCGCTTTCGATTATACCGATTTGGCCGCTTTTGAGAGATCACCGGCCATCTCCTGATTTATGTTGGAAGATCGCCGGCAATCACTTTCGAAAATAAACCTGTGTGTGTCTCAAAATTCAAACAACATATAATGAGTAAAAACCACTTAGCTCTATGCAGACTTGGAAACGGGGTTCCCCGCCCAACAGTCCCGTTTTGCCGAAAGGGCTTCTTCAGGGGAAACACGAAAACCCAGTCTAAAAAACGCTGCTCAAGTGGTGGTCACCAAATTATTTAAACAGCCTGACTCACGGCTGAAAAAGCTTGAATCACAGCGGGTTCCCCCACTTTTTTTGAATTTGTTATATTTGTATCCCACATTTTCCCACCTATTTGCAGGCTCAATGTGGCTTACATGGTACAGTAGAAGCAATTGCCAATACCAGTATGAACAAATAGAAAGTGAGGTTCTGACAAAGTAATGATCAGGTGTGATAAACACATTGAGGGTCATAAGGGGAAGAGTTAGGTTCTGTCCAGTACGAACTTTTATATTGTGTTGCAGGGTTAAGGCATTTAGGTTGGATCGTTGGGGTATGCTTTTTCGAGCAGGTTAGTCTTTAGGAGTATCCAGAAGTTTAGGTGGTCGTATGTGGTTTTTACGGCAATTGGTAGTGCGTTTCATAGTTGCGTGCTTATATAAGAGAAACTGGATGCATAGGTTAATTTGTATTTGAGTCCTTTGCAGCTTGGGTGGTGGAGATTTAGGTATGTTTGTGTTGATCTTGTTGTGTTTCTGGTTGGTAGGTCTCTGAGGTCTGTCATGTATCCCGGGGCATAGCCGTAGATGATTTTATGAACCAGGGTGCAGATTTTAAATGCAATACGTTCTTTGATTGGGAGCCAGTGTAATTTTTCTCGTAGAGGTTTGGCGCTTTCAAATCTTGTTTTTCCGAATATAAGCCTGGCTGCTGTGTTTTGAGCAGTTTGGAGTTTCTTTATGATTTGTACTTTACATCCCACATAGATTCCATTACAGAAATCTAGATGGCTTAGTACCATGGATTGTACCAAGCTGCGAAATATTTCCCTCGGGAAAAAAGGTTTCACTCTTTTGAGCTTCCACATTGAGTGAAACATGTTCTTTGTTGTAGCTTTCACTTGACTTTCTAGTGTGAGATTTCGGTCTATTGTAACTCCGAGAATTTTCAGGTTATCTGAGATAGGGAGGGTGTAATCTGGGGTGGTTATGTTGATGGGTTTGATTGTGTTATATTGGTATGAGAGGATGAGACAGTGTGTTTTCTCTGTGTTAAGTTTCAGCTGCAATGCATTCGCCCATGAGTTCATGATGTTCAAGCTGAGTTTGATTTCTTTGGTGATTTCTGTTAGATCCTTTTTGTAGGGGATGTACAATGTGACGTCATCAGCGTTTATGAAAGGGTTAAAGCCTTGGTTGGATAAGGACTTGGCTAGTGGGGTCATCATTACATTGAATAGGAGCGGTGATAGTGGCAATCCTTGAGGTACTCCACAGTCTGCTTTCCATGGTGATGATATGGTCGATTTCGATTTCACTTGGTATGTTTTAGTCATTAGGAAGATATGAAGCAAAAAAGTGAGGAGAATGCAATGGAATAAAATAAAAATGAAAATAATAAAAGTGAATAAGAAATAAGGTACAAAAAACGATGTGAAAATGTGTTATGTGTGATATTGTAGAGTTCCAAACTGAAAAATTTTTTTTGGAAGAAATATGCGACTGTGCAAAATTATTATGAAGAAATGTACAGTTTTTCTAAAACATAATGGTTGGATAAAAACAATTGGGACTGAAACTATATATCACAGAGATGGGTGAATGTGTTAAGATCTACACATATGGGAGAAGATCCGCCAGAAAAGCGGAGAACTCAAGCACCCCACGGTTAAAACAATGTGACAGAAAAAGTGGGAGAGCGACCAAGGATACCAGAAGCTGGAGGATGTTGAATGATAAACAATTTAATTGATAAATTTGAAGACTCGACACAACGTCGTGTTTCGGCCGTCAGGCCTGCATCAGGAGTCTCTGGGACAAAATATTACAAAATAACGTTGAAAATGATTGTTCAGACGTGAACGTTGTAGTCTTTAAAAAGACTGTATTTGAGAAAAAGTTGCCGTCAGATGCGCTGCGTGCGCTATACGTAATGCAGTTCGGAAAAAGGTTCATTGAAAAAAGCCAGCGTTTCTTGACATGGTTTTATTTTTTTGCTTATAACGCTGGCTTTTTTCAATGAACCTTTTTCCGAACTGCATTACGTATAGCGCACGCAGCGCATCTGATGGCAACTTTTTCTCAAATACAGTCTTTTTAAAGACTACAACGTTCACGTCTGAACAATCATTTTCAACGTTATTTTGTAATATTTTGTCCCAGAGACTCCTGATGCAGGCCTGACGGCCGAAACACGACGTTGTGTCGAGTCTTCAAATTTATCAATTAAATTGTTTATCATTCAACATCCTCCAGCTTCTGGTATCCTTGGTCGCTCTCCCACTTTTTCTGTCACAAGATCTACACATATACTTGTAGGGAACTGAAAAGGATTTTTTTTTAATCCAAAGATGCTGAAACATCAATTGTGACAAGAAAACGACCAAACACAGCTACATGTAATAACAATAAAAATATTATAAAAAGACATTATAATCAATTTCTGCATTAAGACCATTGGGATGTAAACTATTAAAAAAGAAGATAAATCTTTGCTCTTCTCTTAGAAGAGTTATGTCCAAATTGCCTTTACGCCATTTGGGGATGAATTTTCTGAGAACAAGGAATTGAAGATCTTCTATAGAATGATTATGTGACATCCAGTGATCTGTCAAAGGTGCTGATGTTTGGTCGTTTTCTTGTCACAATTGATGTTTCAGCATCTTTGGATTTAAAATAAATCCTTTTCAGTTCTCTACAAGTATATGTGTAGATCTTAACACATTCACCCATCTCTGTGATATATAGTTTCAGTCCCAATTGTTTTTATCCAACCATTATGTTTTAGAAAAATTGTACATTTCTTCATAATAATTTTGCACAGTCGCATATTTCTTCAAAAAAAAAATTTTCAGTTTGTAACTCTACAATATCACACATAACACATTTTCACATCGTATTTTGTACCTTATTTCTTATTCACCTTTATTATTTTCATTTTTATTTTATTCCATTGCATTCTCCTCACTTTTTTGCTTCATATCTCACGTTTTCGTGAGGGTTTTTACCTCCTGTTTGTTTTTCCTAGTCATTAGGAAGCCCTTGATCCAGTTAAGTACAATTCCACCAATTCCTAAGCATTCTAGGATGTTTAGTAGTATATTATGGTTCACCATATCGAACGCACTAGACATGTCGAATTGTAGAAGAAGTACGCTTTTGCCTGTTGCAATTTCTTGTTTGAATTTGGCTAAGAAGGTAATTAGTACTGTTTTGGTGCTGTGGTTAGAGCGGAATCCTGATTGTGATTCGTGTAGTATTGTGAATTTGTTTATGTAGTCAGTGAGTTGTTTGGTTATCACACTTTCCATCAGTTTGTCTACCAGTGGGATTGACGCTACTGGGCGGTAGTTGGTGATATCGTCTGTTTTTTTCTTGGTATCTTTTGGTATTGGAGTGAGTAAGATATTGCCGTTTCCCTTAGGGAAGAGACCATGTTGAAGCATGTAGTTTAAGTGGGATGTGAGGTCTGCTATGAAGCGGTGGGGAGCGGATTTTAATAGGTAACTGGGGCAGGTATCCAATTTACAGTGAGTCTTAGAGAACCTATTAAGCGCGTGTTTGACTGTTTTAGCAGTGAGGGGAGCGAAGCTTGTCCCCGTTTCTGACACAAATGAAACGGGCGCTAGCAAGGTTTTCCTCGGCTCCCCTGCAGCCACCCATGTCCAGCGAACCTCCTCTCTCCCCTGCCCCTCATGTCCAGTGACCCTCCTCTCTCCCCTGCAGCCACCCATGTCCAGCAACTCTCCTCTCTCCCCTGCCCCCCTCCAGCCACCCATGTCCAGTGACCCTCCTCTCTGCCCTGCCCCCCCTCCAGCCACCCATGTCCAGTGACCCTCCTCTGGACATGGATTAGCTGTGAGGCATGTTTTTTTTTTTCCCTGGGTTCTGAAGTTGACATCATAATGGCTACGGTGCTGTCAGCCTGATCTACGGAGCCTAGCAGACCAACTCGGAATGAACCACGGTCCCAGGCAGCAAGTCAGAACGTTGGAGGTGAGAATTATTATATAGGATAAATGTTTAAATAAATATAAGTACATAAATAATGGCGCTCATAATTCGGCACCACAAAAATTCAGCACTAAGCCCGATTCTAGAAAGGGCAAGCATACTTTATAGAATAGCACTTAGGGGTGGATCCTGCACCTACCTTTTTGGGCGCTGGACTTAACCAGCTGAACCCAGGTGTAAATGTCGATGTCCAAGTTAGGCATGCTTAGGTCAAATTCTGTAATTCCATGCACAATTTTTGGGAATACCCCCTAGCCATTCCCCCTTTTCAGATACACTAGAAAAATTAGGAATATATTAGATGATGACGACTGAATTTTAGCATTTCCAGCTCTCCATGGAGTAGAGGAGTGGCCTTGCTATCTAGAGGTAGTCTGTTCAAATCCCACTGCTGCTCCTTGTGATCTGAGGCAAGTCACTT
The DNA here is from genome assembly GCF_901765095.1 of Microcaecilia unicolor. NCBI lineage: Eukaryota > Metazoa > Chordata > Amphibia > Gymnophiona > Siphonopidae > Microcaecilia > Microcaecilia unicolor. The sequence continues at coordinate 342,941,865 of NC_044033.1, forward strand.
CATCTTCCATTGCCTCAGGTATGAACTTAGATTCTGCACCCTCCAGGGGCAGAAATAGCCAGTGTACCTGAATGTAACTCACCATGAGCTACTACTGAAAAAGGTATAAATAAATTAAAATATGTTTTGTGGATTCACTAGGGATCTGATTTGTTGATTTTTTAGCGTCATTCCTGGTGCTTCTTTACTTATTATTTTTATATTTTTTATGTAGTCTTTATTGCACAGATATTAAGATAACAATTAGTTTCTTGACATGGTTTTATTTTTGTTTAATCATGTAGGACACTGTTAAATTTACTGGCATAGTTCATATGTCATCAAACAAGCTGCGAGGCAGAAAGATGCTATTGGCACACATTAGATTATGGTGACTGGAACACACATGAATTAGGTTTTTGAAGCTTTTTAAAATTAGGTTTATTTAGATTTTTTGTGAGCATGGGGATTCAAGTTTGCCATTTAATATGGATTGAGGATTTCACAGGTTGTCATTTGTTTTTTCAGTGTCTGTCTTTGCTCGTTTTTCTATTTCTTTTATACAGACATGTATAAAACATCTTTCTGTAAGATATTTTTCAATTTATTATTGTGCTTATTTATTTGACACCTATTGATTATTTTGTGTAAAATAGTATGTTTATAATGTTTTAGTTATCAATTAGCCTTTGAACTGGAAGGGGTGCTTAAAAACAACCAGTCAGACAGTACGCTGAAATGCTGCTGGTCAACAAGACAGGAGTAGAACAAGCTAGTTAGAGAAGTGTGTTGAAATTAAAATTTCCCGATTTGTCTCTTTGCTTCCAAAACAATTTTAAATGTAGGACTTCAAGGGGTTTTGTTGCAAAAGAGGTGTGTTGAGCAAGTTAATGTTCTGATTGGTCCCTTAAACCAGCTTTTAAATGCAGGAATGCAAAATTGAGACTAAAGCATTGAGTTCTTGTTGTTTTCTGTTGTTGGTGAAATGTTTTCAGTTATGTTTTTTCATCTATGTTGCTATTTATTTATTTATTTTAATTACGTTAATAAGGAGATTTATTATGTATGTTTTTATTTTGTAGTTTTTACCCCTGATTCAGCCTGTGGGCAAAACGTGGCCACGTCAGGTAACTGTTTTACTAAACCACTTCGCTTTTAATTTACTAGATCTGCTTTGTATTTTTCTATAACCTTTATAGAATAACACAGAGGCAGATGTGCACAGAACTTCCAAACAAAGCCAATTAACTACAATAATTGATTGTTAATGCTCAATTATTGCTGTTAAGGACTTGTTAATCAATTAAGTTACTTGTGCATCTTGGACATCTGTCCAAATTTCAGCATGCAACTTTGTGCTTGCTATATAGAGTCCAAGGATATATTTATGTTTTATAAGCTACGCCTAACCTTGACATTTTCACATATACGTTATGATGTGTGTGCTTATGTTTGTTGTATACATTGCTAACACTGTTTTATAATCAAATAGGGATTTATTGCATGAAATAATAAAATGGTGAAGTACTGATCTTGATATAAATTATAGTCTAGAGACTCAATCCTTTTATATTGTTGAAATCCAAATGTGTACTACAACTTTATTCTTTCGAAAATAGCCCAAATGGGATAATGCAGTAGGCTAATTAAGACTTTCTGTGAATAAAGTCCCAAAAGTGGAACCATGTAATCATACAATACAGAGAAAAGTCTCTGAATTGCCCTCTTACATGTTTCCCAGATGCTTTATAACTGCTTTTATCTAATAAAGTGGCCCTTTTACTAAAGTGTGATACATTTTTGCACTTACTGCAAGTTAGGTGCAAAGACTAGCGTACAAATAGCACAAAGGATGTGGAGTAACTGTTGGGGGGGGGGGGGTGTCCAGCATTCCGTATTGCACAGATAAGACTAGGGGTGTGCTGGTAAACTTTTAACAATGGGCTCTCTCTCCGGGCATAGTCAGCCCTGCAATTTGAGGATGGGGGGCAGGGGTGAACAAAATCTAAATAAATAAATAGCGAAGGACATCCTCAACTGCCGTCACAGGGACGGAGGCATAGCGAAGGAGGTTCTTCACCCATACTCAAAAAAAAAAGACAAAAGTTTTTAAAGCTGTTTTTTTTCAAGGTGGGAGGTGGTTAGTGACCACTGGGGGAGTATGGGGAGGTCATCCCCTATTCCCTCCGGTAGTCATCTGGTCATTTAGGGCACATTTTTGTGGCTTGGTTGTAAAAAAAAAAAAAGGACCAAGTCGGCCAAGTGTTCGCCAGGGACGCCCTTCTTTTTTCCATTATCGCTTGAGGATGCCCATCTGTTAGGCACGCCCCAGTCCCGCCTTCGCTATGCCTCCGACACGCCCCCGGGAACTTTGGTCGTCCCCGTGACGGGAAGCAGTTGGGGACGCCCAAAATCGGCTTTCGATTATGCCAATTTGGGCGACCCTGAGAGAAGGACGCCCATCTCCCAATTTGTGTCGAAAGATGGGCACCCTTCTATTTCGAAAATAAACCTGTATATTATTTAATAAAGCTGGGGCCAATGACTTCCCAACTATTGTCCTTATATTTTTATTGATTTAATTTTGTTCTGAACATTGAAACTGCAAGGAGGTGGTGTGATTGCCAATACAATTTTAAAAGACAATTGCTGTAGTTTGTGGTGGATGCAAATTTTTTTTTTCAAAAATGGATTGTAGCATTAAATTTTATACAATATTCTAGCTTTCTTTCTGGATTTCACTATGTGATAGTTATTTTAGTATTTCTGCTATTATGACTTTTCATGATCCCTACCACTTTCTAAGAACCCCACATGATTTCTGCCATTCATCATGAGTCCTCAACATATTTACAATTTCCCAGGTCTTGTTCTAAATATGGCTGTTTGGCAAATTAAGTTTTGCACTGTATTTTCTTATACTGTAACACTAAACAGGGAGAAGGAAATTCTGAAGTTAAGGCTAAGTGAAGCAAGCAACTAAAATAATTTACATGACATCTCATACTGTTTAGTATTGCATATTATTTGTTATATGTAAAAATACATTGGTGCTGACAGTATATACAAGGTACATTGGTAACTGTAACTTTGACTGTGAAAATGGCCTTGCTTGTTTAAAACATAACTTTCATAACAAGTCAAATAACTGATTTTTATGAGGTATTATGGCTTGGTAAATGTTTATAAAACTTTGAAGGCTAAAACAGCTTTTCAAACAAACAGCACAGTGTAATATGTTTGCCATCCTTATTTCACAAGGAATTCTTATACAAGCAGGTCATGTTACAAACTCTGCTCTACACTTGAAGCTTTTAATAAATAGAGATATAAAAAAGCCAAAAAATAGCCTTCATCATTAATCAAGCTCAAATGTGAAACACCTTATAAACAACAATTTCTTTTGTCTGTGAAATATAAATATATACATTTGCATGTATATATTCCATATATCTAGAGTAAATATTCATCCCATGAATTAGTGCAATTTTAATTTATAACAGGAAGGAATAGAAAGAATACACCTATCTTTTAAATATGTTATCTTTTCAAAAGCGTAATCCTCAGAGCTTAGAGACCCTTTTACTAAAAGGTTTGTGGTTAGCAATGCGGCCGCTGGCAGTAGTTCCAACTCAAGCATGCGCCATTTCTGGCGCTATGGAAAATAATTCTGTAATTTTTAGCATGGCTCTAACCCGGCGGTAATCCTGTGGAAGCTCTTACCGCCATGTAAATGGGTGGCGGTTAAGTGCTCTCCCCCCTGCATGGCCACGTGGTAAGAATAATCTTACTGCATGGTTGTGTCATTTTTAGGGGCTTTTTACCCACTGCGGTATAAAGGACCCTGGCACACGGCAAAAATGGCCCCCCGCCACTGCTGTAGGGCCCTTTTTATCACAGCTTGGTAAAAGGACCCCTTAGTGTTTACCATTGTAAAGGATAAAGAGTCATAGATTTGATATATTGCCTTTCTGTAGTACAACCAAAGCGATTCACATATATTATATGCAAGTATTTTCTCTCTCCCTATTGGGCTCACAATCTAAGTTTTTGTACCTGAGGCAATGGACAGTTAATAGGCCCTTTTAGTGAATTGTGTAAAGCACTAATGCGTGCTTAAGGTGGGAAAAAAAGGCTAACCACTAAATGTATTAAACCATTTTGTGGTAATTTGCCTATCAGCATGAGCTAATTTTGTGTTGTTGTTTTTTTTTTTTTAATTTTGTTCAGGAGGGGGTGTGTCATGGGCAGGAAATGGGAATGGAAGCATTATCCAGAAAGCGGATTCACATGAGCTCACGCTAACTGAATAATGGAGGGTTAATGAGGGAGCAGTTAGCACCTTCAAAATAGGAAACAGTAAGTGCTCCTGTAGTTTTTTTGCAAGTCTTGTCTGCTAATGGGAAATGAGTGCAGGACCTGCAACAAAAACAAAGACAAAGAAAGAAAAGAAAAGAAAAGAAAATCATTAAAATACGGGCGCCTTAAATATGTGCTTAGCATGTAGGAAAGTCCTTGCTTGAAACATATTTAGGGCCAACTTCTATAAATGGTGCATTAAAAATCAGCACTGAAAACCCATGCGGTTAGCGTGATTCTATAAACTATACCTAAAGTTTGGCGTAGTTTATAGAATATGCCTACGCACCATTCTTGAGACTAAAATTTAGATGCACCCATTTAGGCCACCTAAAACCAGGCCTAAATTCTGGCCTAAGTTAGGTGCAGAACAGGTGTAATTCATAATAGTGCGTATAGTTTTTTTGAAGTGCCCAGAACCCACCCATTCCATGCCCATGGCCACGCCCCCTTTTTGACTGCACGCATTAGAATTTACACACACCACGTTGTAGAATTGATCTAGAAAGTTATGTGCATAAATTCTAATTAAAGCTAATTAGTTCTGCTAATTGGTTATGTGTTAATTATTGGTGCTGATTGACTTGTTAATAAATTATGTTGTGTGCAGAATTTGAAAAAAAACTCTGGACTTGATTTCAGCAAAGCTCAACTAGATAATCAAATGCCGAGCTGAATCTTCATATGCTAAATATAGATTAAAATCTATGTATGGTGTGATATCTTTTCTTATTTATTTTTTCTATTTTTAATAAATTTTAATTCTAATCCCAAAAGAAATGGAGAAAAAAGACCTCATCAGTCCCAGCTCGACGATATTTTTATTCGATTTCTCAATCAATTTAATCGTCTGCTTGTTTTCTCCATTTCTTTTGGGATTAGAATTAAAATTTATTAAAAATAGAAAAAATAAATAAGAAAAGATATCACACCATACATAGATTTTAATCTATATTTAGCATATGAAGATTCAGCTCGGCATTTGATTATCTAGGTGTGCAGAATTTGGCCATGCGGCCTAATAAGCATGCACAACTTAAGCCGCCATATATAGAATTTGAGGATAAACCCATATTTTAGCATGTTTTATTAAAAGAGCTACTGATGACCAGATTCTATAAACGGTGCTCAAAATTAGACACCATAAAAAAATCATCTGCTATGTGCTATTCTGTAAAGAGCATGCACCCTTTACAAAAGTGCACTTAAAGGCAGATGTCATGCCAAAGTTTGGGCACCAGCTGAAACTTGGTTTAAATGCTGGTGCCCATGTTAGGCACACTTACCCAGTATTGTATAACTGTGCATGCAAATTTTCAGAATGTTCCTCCCATGGCCACACCCCTTTCAAGAGACGCCCTGCCTTATAGAATAGTGCATGTGCAAATTTAAGAGCAATAATTATTGATGTCATTGAGCTCATTGGGTGTCATATGTAGAATCTGGGGGTAAGTGGCTTTCCCAGAATCACAAGGAGCCACAGTGGGAATCAAGCCCAGTTCCCCAGCTTCTCGGCCCACTTTGCTAACCATTAGGCTACCCCCCAACACTTGCTTGTGTGAGTCCTCCAAATATCATGTATGCCAAACAAGAGGAAATCTTGCTTCAAGGAATTGCAAACTTAATTATATTGTTTCCTGTTTTGCATGACCAAAGCATTAATAGCTCTGCCACTTGGATGTGGCATTGTCAGGATCTCCCTATAATAATTATATTCAAGAGAGCTGATACCACAGATTTCATAGAATTTCTTTTTAAATTTTGTGTCTTACAAAAATAAACATAAGTGGTGCTCTCAGTAGACTTATTTTTAGGACATATGAACATAAATGCCATCACAATCACATATATATATATACACACACACACTTGGCCCCTCAGCTATATGGTAAGCAGTATTGTAAAGAAGCATTAGTATCATAGCAATGTTATTTGAATGTTCTAATTGTGTGCTTATTAGATATTCCATCGCTATATGCTTCCATTATGCTTATTATATCTCTGTTATTTGAGTTTTAGTACTGTTAAATGTGTATATTTTTGATCCTGTTTCATGGTAGTCCTATTATTAGGTCTCAATTTGCTGCTTTCAAGTTTTCCTCTTTAATTCTGTGCCTTTACTTGTTCAATTTACTATTGTTATGCTGTTAACAAAGTTGTAAGTTTGATGTTAAACTGTACCTATTGTACACCACCTTGGGTGAATCTCTTCATAGAGGCGGTTAATAAATCCATATATATATATATATATATATATATATATATATATATATATATATATATATATATACAAGTTTTATTAAAAGAGCTACTGAAGACCAGATTCTATAAACAGTGCTCTCTCTCTCTCTATATATATATATACATATACCGTGCATTACTTTTAATGTGTTAGTGTTTGTCTATAAGTATAGCTAAAGGAAGAGAAAATCTGTATATATACATAGAACTATATGCATAAATATAAGCATATAGTAATTCACACATATGCATTTGTTTACATATGTTTACAAAATCCACAAAAGCAAACAACTTGTGCAAACAGTGTTTTTTACTATGGAATCAAAGCCCTGTAGAAATCTCAGTAACTTCAGAATTCACATCATCCCCTGTAAGAATGCTTGAATCTAGTGAAGACATTTCAACGGCTAGTCATACCTGATGGTTAGTCCTATCCACAGTATTTGCAGTGGAGGGGTGGTCACGTGTATTGTGACGAATTCGGGTGGAGTTTTGGTGCTCAATAGTTGAAGAAGTGGGGATGCAGAATTCTCTGAAACATCTTTTGAAGTTTTCGTCAAGGAAAGCATACAGAACTGGATTAAGGCAGCTATTTGTGTACCCTAAAGCAATGCAAAAGTGCCAGGTGACAGTTTGGAAAAGAGAAGCGGGCACATTGATCAAGGCTTTAATAATGACATAAATGTGAATGGGAGTCCAGCACACTATGAATACAGCAACCACAACCAGGACCATTCTCGTTATTCTTCTCAGGTTTCTGTCCTTCTCCTTGGAACCTGATAGCATTCGGACACTTTTGAGACGTAAAATCATCATGCCATAACACACTGTGATGATGAGGACTGGCATTATGAAGGCAAAGATGAAAACACAAATTTTCAGAAGGTTGTCCCAGTACCAAGAAGGATGAGGGAATATAAGAGTGCAATCTGTGGAACCTAGAATAAATTGACAGAGCAGAATTAGGAACTGATGTCATCACATGTTCTGTTAATGATGTCATATACAATATACTCTGGGGTATGTTTACTACAGATCGTTAACCCCTAATGAGCGCTTAGTGAATGTGAAAAAGATTATTGCAAAATGTATTAAATCATTTTTTGGTAAGTAACCTTTTATGCGTATTAAGTGTGCGTTATTTATATATTTGTATTACATTTTTGAGGGGGCATGTCAGGGGCAGAGAATGGACATGAAAGTGCTATTCAGCTGAAAAATCAATAGTTGTGCATGCTAACTGGTTAGCATGTCCATAACACAGGAGTCCATACCATCTCTTAAATATGAACATTAGTGTATGACCTGAAAAGGAAATACAATACTTGAAAATGCCCTACTTCCTGGGCACACTAAAAATGGGCTTAGCGTATGGGAAAGTCCAATGTCAGCACTTGATAAGCCCATTTACTAGCACACTTTAGTAGACCTACCCCATATTTATTTATTTATTAGGATTTATTCCCCACCTTTATGAGGAAACTCATCCAAGGCGGTGTACAGCAAGAACATGGACATAAGCAATACACATTTAGGGGCCCTATTACTAAGCCATGGTAAGCTCTATGTGCAAGCACCCAAATGAGAGTACCTCCAGGCCAGCATGCCCTCCTGGCAGTAATTTCAGATTGGGCATGTGCACATAACGTGTGGACGAATTTATTTATTTCCTCCCAGAAGTAATTGACACTTAGTGCATACCAACCAGTCTCCGCGCATGTAGCGGGTGAGCCTTTACTGCTAGATCAATGGGTGGCATTAAGGGCTCAGGCCAGTTTTGGGCGCGCGCTGGTTTCATTTTTACCACAAGCCCTTTTCCCATCCCATTTTTAAAAAGCCATTTTTTGTAGATGTGGTAAAAACTGGCCCAGCGTGCACCCAGTACACGCACCTACACTACCGCAGGCCACTTTTTATCGTGGCTTAGTAAAAGGACCCCTTAAAGAGCAAAAAAATGTTCACTAGTTAGCTATGTTCTAAAATAATGTAAAAAAGGATGTCAGTTTTCTAAGCAATGTTTTCTCAATGCACGTTTGTACATATTGCACGGTTAGTTTAGAAACACGCAAGTGTAAATAGCAGCAGTTACACATGTATTTCTCAAATATGTGAGAGCAGCTACTTACACATGGTGATTCCACACCATGAAGGAGTGTGATTTGGGTGTAGAATGGGTATGGTTTGTGTGGCACTAAAATCTATTTTATAAAGGGAATACAAGTGTATGGGGACAAATGTCTATCTTGGTTTTCCAGCTCAAAAGCATGCAGGGCTTTACACAAGGGGTAAAGAAGAGTCATTTAACTTAATTCCATTTATTTAAGTTTTACATCCCAAATCAAATCAAGTTAAAATGGCCTCTACACATGAAGGTTTATAAAATGGGACAGCTACACATGTACTGAATTCTCCATGAGGAAGCTACCGGGTCTGTGCCATTCATTTTCTAAACCTGGTCAATAAGCAAAAGATGGTTATTCAGAGCTGGGCCCTATCCAAGCACTAACACTGCATATTTGGGTCTTTGTTCGCATCTGAAATCTATCATGGTATGGCTGTACTGATATAGATAACCAAGTTTAGTTATTTTACTAATATTATAAAAGTTTATTTCAGAAACATTTAGGTTGAACTTGGATACTTGTATGTTCAATTATGACTATTCTTTCTTTGCAACATTCCATACATATATTGCAAATCACTTTGAACCAACTGAAAAGTTATCCCAGAGGATAAAGCAGTCTATAAATGCTTTAGATTAGATTAGATTAAGACTGATTTTATGTAGTCCTATATGTCTGGCTGGCTATGTGGACACAGGTACTGAATATCCCCATTGCCTGAATAACTTCTGGTTCCTTTCTGACTCCGCCCTGGACCATCCAGCATTAGCCAGAAAGTGCCGCAGTGATCAGAATGAATATTGAGTGGCACTGTCTGGTTAAGTGCCGCTGAATATTGGCTTCTGGGCTGACCAACATGATTTAGCCAGGCAGGAGCCTCTCCTGCTTGGTTAAATCACTTTGAATATTGACACCAACATGTGTGTTTGTAAAATGGCTGCTTCCACTGAACATGCTAGCAAAAATGCATGCCTGCCGATATTGAGCCCATGGCAGTCAGCATTAATTAAAATGTTGACTACCGCAGGAAAATTTATCCTCAGATATTCAATGCCAGGCCATGTCCAGGCATTGGCACTGAATATCCAGGATTAAATGGATGTAAGGAAGCTGCTGGGGCTTATGTGGGTTCCAGCTGAATATCAACTGGGACCCACATGCCCTCTGTTCCTCTGAAGCACCCTCCCTCCCTTGTGACCTGATCCTTCCTCCTTCCCACCAGGCATGCCATTAAGGGCTGATCAAGGCTGCCTCTGCCCGAACCCCATCTCTGTTGCCCCTATGGGCCTACTTGTACATATCTGGTGGTCCAGTGGGACTCACTCGCTCCTACTTGTTGTGCCAGCAAGTGAAAAATATCTGCCATGGCCTCTAGTGGTAGCCTCATAGTACTTGCTAGTACTGCAAGGCTTCCACTAGAGGTTGCAGCAGCCTATTTACCCTGGCTGCCATGATGGGCAGGAGTGAGTGGCAACACTCCTACTCATACAACCATACTGGACCACCAGGTATGTACAAGTAGGCCCAAGGGGGCTTACAGTGGTGGGAACTGGATGGGGGCCCTCAGATGTCCCTTAAAAATGTGCCTGGTAGGAGGGAGGAGGGTTTGGGATATAGGAGAGGGAGGGTGAATCCGGAAGCTAATCGGGCACTGGCTGATATTCAGACCAGTGCCCGGTTAGCTTTACAGCTAAAGTTAAGATAGACTAATGGTTAGTGCAGTGGCCTGAGAACCAGAAGAACTGGGTTTGATTCCTCTGGGCAAGTCAAGCAGCCCTCCATTACCCCAGGTACAAAATAAGTACCTGTCTACAATATGTAAATCCTTTGACTGTAACCACAGAAAGGCGGTATATCAAATCCCCCCCCCCTTTTTTTTTTGCTGTCCTAACTTTACTTGCTTACTTAAATGATTAGCAGTCTGAATATAGCCACTAATTGGGTAGGTCCTGGCTCCTCCCAAGTACCACCCATGAACTGTGCTGGCACTAATTAGACAGTTCAGTGTCAGTCTGTGGTGATATTCAGTGGCACTGTCTGGTGGTCAGAAACGATTTAACCAGGGAGGAGTCTCTTTTGCCTGGTTAAATCACTTTGAATATTGGGCCCATGCACTCCTGCAATTAATTTAGAAAAGACTCTGTGACCTTAGATCCACAAAAATACAAGATAGCAACACGGAAGTTGATATTCAGCAGGTGATGCTCAGTGTTTTGCTGACCACCTCCAGTCTTATAGCCAGAAATTCAATGCCAGGCCATGTCTAGGCTCTAGCATTGAACTTCCAGGTATACGGAGCCAGTGAAACCATAGCTGGTTAGGTGCAATATTCAGCACTTAACCAGCGACAGATGCAGAAACAAGATGTTCTTGAAAGGCAGGTTGGAGGTACAAAACTGATTTTATTTAACGTCTATGCCCCCACTTTAGACTCAATATAGTTTTTTTTTTTCCAGTCTAAATAGTTAAGTGTTAGAATGAAGGTCATCCCAATTATAATGGGGGGGGGGGGGGGGGTTACTTTGGTACCTGATCGACAAAGGGAAAGGGAAAGGGGACTTGATATACCATGTTTCTGTGTTTTTTGCAACTACATTCAAAGCAGTTTACATCATATATGCTTAGGCGCCGACTCCGTGGGTGCTGTGGGTGCTCGAGCACCCCCAATATTTTAACCCACCGTCTGTTCCGGATCCAATCCCAGCCAGCCCGACCTGCCTGCCCTCTTCTCCCTCAACAGTCCTCCGTCCTCGTCTTCTTGCCAGCCAAAATTTAAAACTCATCTTACCTCAGGTCCCGGCAGCAGTGAAAGGCGAGCAGGCTCGGCTTCAGCCTTCCCTTCTCTCTCAGCTCTGGTCCCACCCTCATTTCCTGTTTCCGTGAGGGCGGGACCAGAGCTGAGAGAGAAGGGAAGGCTGAAGCCGAGCCTGCTCGCCTTTCACTGCTGCCGGAACCGAGCAAGGTAAGATGAGTTTTAAATTCTGGGCGGCAGGAAGGTGAGGACAGAGGACTGTTGTGGGAGAAGAGGTCGGGCTGGGGTTGGGACTGGCACTGTAAAAATAAAAAAAAATGTCAGCACCCCCAATCATTTTGAAAAGTTGGCTCCTATGCATATATACAGGTACTTATTTGTACCTAGGGCAATGGAGGGATAAGTGGCTTAGCCAGAGTCCCCTGGAGTTATAGTGGGAATTGAGCCCAATTCTCCAGGATCAAAGTCTGCTGTATTAAGCACTAGGCTACTCCTCCATGGGTTATCAGCTTCCATTTTTTACATCATAATTCCACCTAAAGGGATGATACAGTTTTACCCTAATTCTATAAACTTGCATGCTCAAATTTATGCCTAGTGCACAAATTTATAGAATAAGGTCAGTTGCTTGAGTAACTTAATTTAATAATTGGCTCTTAATTGGAGTTAGCTAATTTTGGCTTAAATTAATGTTAATTGGTGTTGATTGGCACCAATTATCAGTTGCGTGCCCAAGCGCCCTAAATCGCCATTCTAGATGTTGTGCACACAAATGCAACAGTGCATAAAAACAATTAAAAATTACCAATAAAACAAGGGCATATTAACCACTACATCAGAAGCATAGCAGCATGATGCATATGAAAACACTAATTCACACATTAACTACATATTGCTTTAAGGGGCAGGAACTAAGTGGGTCTTGGGTGAAAATGGGTGTGGGCTGCATAATGCGATGATAACACAGTAATTAATGCACACTAACTTTCATTGTGCAGTTAGCGTAGCTTCACTTGGTACCTCCTCAATAGGAGATACTAAGATCCATCGCACTAATTTTGACCAGGTTCTATGCATGCTAATACACATGTCCATGTTTTAATTTCAGAGGACATGCTGGGCATACCAGCAACAATTACCCCCTAAAGTCGTCAAAAATTGTGTATTCAAACTTGTGTGCATTCTTAATTTGCATGCTCAATTTAATTGGATGACAAACTAATTAGTGCAAATGATTAGCTTTTTAATAAGCAATTATTGGCACTAGTTAGATTTAATTGGCATTTGCGTGCATAAATTTAGGCATAGGATCTGTGCCTAAAATTTACAAGTGATATGGGAAAGGGGGCACGGAAATGGGAGGGTCATGGGTGTAACGGGGCCATTCTTAAAATAAACGTGTGTTGTTATAGGGATGCACGTCTAATGTATGTGCATACAGTTGCACCACGTTTCAGTTCTATAAACTGCGCCTAACTTTACATGTGGCTTATAAACTACCGATGTATTCAGCACTGACTTTTTTGGTGTCATATATAGAATTCAGCTCTTAATGTGCAGCCTTTGTACCTAACTTGCACTGATATTTACTGATAAGCTGTATTAAGTGCAAAACCTTAATGACTCCTTAGGTCTGTAGCCCATCATCTTCAGAACCAATGGAGGGATCAGAGCAGAAGTACTTGATAAGTTCATTTTGTTCCAGTGAATAATTAAGTGCTTTTTTGTAGTCCATGTGGTACTCCTCTCCAGTCTTTTATCTTTTTCCCATGGTCTTTTTTCTTTTTCTTTCTTTCATTGTCCTCCTAACCTTCTGTCTTCACTCTTTTAACATGGGATACCACAGGAGTAAACATGGTCATGTTTACCCCTAATGAAATTACATTGTTTACCTTTAACTAATTTATGAGCAAATTATTATGTGTGTCTGACTCTTCTTGGTAATTGGTGTTTTATATGTAAATTTCAAGGGGCTGGGTTCCGGGCTTTTCAAAATACAAGCAGTTACACCTAGAAAAACTGAAGGGGTCAAATTTGCCCCTTTGACATTTCAGCCATCTTACTATTTCTTTCTTTAAGGTGTCTGTGTGGGACTCCTTTTTTGTAACACTTCTCAATCGGGGTTGTTTGATGTAGGAAAAGTGATTTGCATGTTCTGCTTGTGCTGTTTGCAAAATCAATCCAAACTCAAGCCCACTGTCAAAGTACGTCCCGTCTAAACATAGTGAGTACCTTCCCACCAAGCAGTATTCTATGAGACCTCTTATACATATAAATGATTAGAATATTGCCATGTAGGCACATGCCTATCACCTTAAGCTGGGCAGCTCCTTATAGAATTACCCCCAAAAAGGACATATTTTTTATGCATCCATGTATGTGCGAATATCAGTATTTTATGTGTGAAAATGGTTTAAAAATTCCCGTCACAAAGGAAAAAAACTTTTATGGATCAATTTTCAAAGCCAATGCTCATGAGATTTATTTAAATGCCAGCCTGACCTTTCCTGATGGCTGGCCATTATCTGTATAGCAATCTATTTACTTTAAGATCTTATCATTTTTATGTGTTTATTTTGCTAGTATATGGTCAGCATTTACATTTATATTAGATATGTAAAAAAACCCAAACTAACATTTTGCTAATACATTTCTTTAATGACTGCAGATAAATGGGTTTTCTAAATCTATCTAATGAGATAAAGGGAAAGGGAACAAGACTTGATATACTGCCTTTCTGTGGATTTTGCAACTACATTCAAGTGCAGCTTAGTAAACGGGGCCCTAAGTGAACTGCCCAGAGTCACAAGGTGCTGCAGTGGGAATTGAATCCAGTTCCCCAGGACCAAAGTCTGCTACATTAACCACTACAGTGCTCCTCTATTACAAACCAGCAGATTGGTAGAAAGACGGATCCAATTTTATAATCCACATAAAAGCTAAAACATGAAAAACTCAGATGCTCGATACAGCCATGTTTTACCCTATCAAGGGCTGCATCAGGGGCTCCATAAAACTGTTAATACATACATAAAAATGAGTCAGTAAAACCATAACAGTACCAATGAAATAAATACATATATACATACATAAATAATTAAATAGTCAAATCATAAAACCACGATCAAGGAATATGAGTGTAGATCAGCAAGACATCCCAGGGAACCAGCTGGGAAAGATCTTGGCAAGTCCTTGGGAGATCTCCACAAGTTTTACAAGTTTTTGAACATGCTGGAAAACAATATAACAAATACATTTCCTTTCCAGTTGACAAAAGTCAACTGTTTCTGATTACACTATGTGGAAAGTTATTAACAGCACTTCTCTAGGAAGATGGATCCAACGTAATTGGAGAAACTCCTGGACCAACGCCCTATGCCTAATGTAAAGTTTTAAAAGATATACTGAAGCTGTAGCAAAGATATAGCTTCAAGATAACAACTCAATGTCTTCATTGCAATTTTATATGCCTGCCTACAGGCATGTTTTTCACTGACCTTATGCCATAAAATAGATTCCAGGAAATTTTACAATATGTGCAGTGTGACATAAAGGGCCCTGTTTACAAAGACAGTGTATCAAGGAGTAGGCAGTGATCAACAGTGTCAAAAGCAGCAGACTGACTGAGAAGGATGAGGATAGAATAGAGACCTTTGCAACTGACAAGGAACAAGTCATTGGAGACTTTTAGCAAGGGCTGTTTCAGTTGAATGATGAGGGTAAAAGACAGATTGAAGTGGATCAAGAATAGCTTGAGAAGAAAGAAAGTCAAGACAATGGTGGTGAACAGCATGTTCCAGTATCTTGGATAGGAAAGGGAAAAGGGAGATGGGATGATAGCTGGAAGGAAAGGTTGGGTCCAATGAAGTTTTTTTTGAGGAGTGGTGTAACTATGGCATGTTTGAAGGCATCAGGAACAGCTGCAGTGGAAAGTGAAAGATTGAAGACAAGCAGATGGAGAGTACAAGAGCTAAAGAGGTCATGGATATAGGAAAGTTTGTTGTAGACAGAGCAGGCTTTCCACAGAGCATATGAGAAAGGCAGAGAAGAAGAGGAGGAGAGGAACAGAAATTAGTTTGGATGAGAGCAGATGTGGAGGACAAAGATTAATATCCTCAGCGGAGAGCAGGCGAAGGAGCAAGTGAGTGCAGAGAAGAGTTAGGAGAGGCAGGATGACAGCGATGAAGACGAGATGTACTCAGACAGAATGGAGATGGTTGAATGAAAGGCAGGAAATGTTGAAGATTGAGATCTGAGAAGAATGGAGAAGACAAAAGGGATGGTGAGATGATGAAAGCAGAAGGTGGGGTTTCAGATGGAAAAAGAGATTGGGAAGGGAAAGTACAACAAGGAAAAACTGCACTAGAGCCTTAAGAAATAGCAGAGAGAAAATACAAACAGTATAGAGAAGATGTTTCGGTGCATGGCACCAGGAGCGAAGGCCCTGGGTGGATCAAAGTGGACCTGGGAGTCACTCCAGACTAGGCTATGAGAATATGCAGATAGGTTGCAATTCCTCAACAGCACCTGGAAGACAGCTGGTGGAAGCACTAGTCACTTGGAGCAAAGGCCCTGCATGAATCAGGGTGGACATGGGAGTCACCCTGGACTAGGCTGTGAGGATATACAGATAGGCTGCAAGTCCTCCACAGAACCTGGAAGGCAGCTGGTGGAAACACTAGGCACCTGAAGAGGAGGCTCTGGGTGGATCAGGGTGGACCTGGGAGTCACCCTGGACTAGACTGTGAGGATATGCAGATGGGCTGCAAGTCCTCCACAGCACCCTTGATCTGGCTACAATCCATGAAACAGTGTTGTACAATAAAGCTACCAACAAGAAGATTAATCGACATGAGTCTACCCTTCAGTTAGCTTTGGAGCTTCAACACCATTACACCTCCTTGAGAAAGCATAGGCTAGAAGCACCTGTTGGCCAAGAAGAATTTGAGAGAACTGCAAATAATACAAGTGCCAGATTATGATGTACAATGGAAACAAAACCATGCAAGTTTGTGGAGCATGCAAGAAGCCTGTATGTGGGAAGTGTTCCAGAAAAGTTGAGAAGCACTGTGTCTGTGTAGCAGGCATTCCAGAGTAACTGACATTTATAGATTGGCTCTCACTTTTGAAGCACCTTTGATTTTTACTTTCATTTAATCAGTTATTTGTATTTTATTTTCCCTAATTTCCATAATTGTTTGAAAAATGAATTACGAATGACTAACAATGAATAAACATTGGTTTTATTTATATTAAAATATCATATTTAATTGCAATTCTGTTCCATAGCTGTAAGTTACATCTCCTATTTTTGCATAAGAAACAATATTAAATTAGGGTCAAAATAACCCTGTTTGTCATTCTAGGAAGGAAAAATTATTGTTAAGTTCTAGTATTAAATGTCCATATCCAAAATGCTATTCATTTCCTTTTCTATATTGTCCTCTGTTATTTTTATTTTTGTTACATTTGTACCCCGCGCTTTCCCACTCATGGCAGGCTCAATGCGGCTTACATGGGGCAATGGAGGGTTGAGTGACTTGCCCAGAGTCACAAGGAGCTGCCTGTGCCTGAAGTGGCACAGGCACTTGCTCTCCCTCCGTTACTCAGTCTTTGCTGCAGCTGAGCTGGTAGCTCAACTTTTAGCTGGATAATCTCTTCATTGGCTTTTTATGGTGTGCTAAAGACATCCTATTATGAAGCAATTCTTCAGCATTCCTTCCAACTATCTACCTACAACCTCCACTCCTCTGTAATATTGTTCCCTCCATAAGCTTCTCTCCCCATGTCGAAACACTCTCATTCTTATTCCTCCATATTCATTCTGTTTCAGGCCCCTGTGGAAATGCTGGCTTCCATGCTTGGCATCAGATTCTGCAGGTGGCATCCATGACTAGCATATGTTTTATTGCATAGAGGGATCTATGAGCTGCCTTCTTGCTGACCCTCTGGTAGATGCCAGGAACACTGGAATGACATTACTTGGCAGAAAAACAGCATTAACAGAAGCAGCAAAGGTTAGTCTGCCAAATGTGAACAGCAGGTGCTGGTAAAAGAGTTTTTACAAACCACAGTGAGAACTTTCTAATGTAAATATTAACTCCTAACAAGCCGGACATAACAATATGCCAGTATGTTAGAAGCAAACTTTTTATACAGTAAAGAATTATTATTTTGCTTGATTGCATTCATTTTTTTTTCAGGCTCAATGTTTACTTTAAATTCCTGAACAATTCAAATAAAATAATATTTTTGAGTTGTTCTTGCTGTACATCGCCTTGAGTGAATTCCTTCAAAAAGGCGATAAATCCTAATAAATAAGGGGGTCCTTTTACAAAACTGAGGTAAAATGTGGCCTGCGGTAGTGTGGGTGCATCTATTAGGTGTGCGCTGGGCTATTTTTTACTGTGGCTGGGAAAAAGGCTATTTTGAATGGGCCGGGAAATGGGTCTGTGCTAAGATTAAAACTAGTGTGTGCCTGAGGGGCGGCTGACGGGAGATATGATAGAGGTCTATAAAATAATGAGTGGAGTTGAACGGGTAGATGTGAAGAGTCTGTTCACGCTTTCCAAAAATACTAGGACTAGGAGGCATGCGATGAAGCCACAATGTAGTAAATTTAAAATGAATCAGAGAAACGTTTTCTTCACTCAACTTGTAATTAAACTCTGGAATTCGTTGCCAGAGAATGTGGTAAAGGCGGTTAGCTTATCGGAGTTTAAAAAAGGTTTGGACGGCTTCCTAAAGGAAAAGTCCATAGCCTGTTATTAAATAGACTGGGGGAAAATCCACTATTTCTGGGATAAGCAGTATAAAATGTTTTGTACATTTTTGGGATCTTGCCAGGTATTTGTGACCTGGATTGGCCACTGTTGGAAACAGGATGCTGGGCTCGATGGACCATTGGTCTTTCCCAGTATGGCAATACTTATGTACTTATATTTATGGCCTGAGCCCTTACTGCCACCCATTGACCTAGCAATAAGGGCTCAAATGCTACCCGTGCAATAACCATGCAGCATGCACCAATGTAGGTGCACTGCCAGTTACCACCTGGGACCAGAGCTGAGAGAGACGTCAGAATGGAAGACTGACGCGCCCAGCGTGCATCTTTTTGCTGCTGCTGCTGCCGCAACCACGACCAGGTAAAACTTCTTTTAAAATTTGGAGGGAGTGAGGGGGGACCTTGCAAAACGAAGCGAGGGAGCGAGGGAGGGACCTTGCAAAACGGACTTATGGTGCTTTTAAAACTACATTTGGACTATAAGACACCCCCCCCCCCCATTTTCCTCCCAAATTTTTTTTGGGAAAAGTGCATCTTATAGTCCGAAAAATATGGTATGTGATGAGATAGGTAACTCACACAACTAGGAACACCCAGATATACAGTGTAAGTATCTAGCTACAGAGTTAACGCTGCTTAAAGAAAGAGAGAAAGAGAGAGAGAGAGAGATGAGAGAGCAACAGAGCACAGGAGGTTGCTGTGAGCAGAAGGCATTGTGATCAAACTGCAAGGCAAAGAGAGAGGAAGTGGCAATGTTATGTCTTTGTATAGCTTGAATAAAGTTGTGTGTTCAGTCTACATGGGCTATTTTGAAGCGACAGTATAATGACTTCAGCCTGTAACATTCCCCCCCGCTGCATCTCCAATCAGCTGATCATAGCTGAGAAGTGCAGGGGGGAAAATGCCCCTGTCTCCTCATCCTGTTAACTTTAACTGCTGATAGAAACACAGAAACATAGAGAAATTAAGGCAGATAAAGACCATATGGCCTATCCAGTCTGCACATTCAATACAATCTACTATCTCCCCTTCTCACTTAGAGATCTTATGTACTTGTCCCAAGCTTTTTTGAATTCAGATATAGTCTTCATTTTCACCACCTCCACTGGGAGGCTGTTCCACATATTCACCACATTTTCCAAGAAGAAGTATTTCCTTAGATTACCCCTATCCCCTTTCACTTTCAACCTGTACCCCTTCATTCCAGAGCTTCCTTTCAAATGAAAGAGATTTGCCTCCTCTACATTTATGTCATGGAGGTATTTAAAAGTCTCGATCATATCTCCCCTCTCTTACCTTTCTTCCAAAGTATACATTTTGAGATCTTTAAGTGTGTCCCCATACATTTTATGACAAAGATCACTGACCATGTTAGTAGCTGCTCTCTGACCAACTCTATCCTATGCGTATCTTCTCTGACCAACTCTATCCTATGCGTATCTTTTTGAAGATTGTATACAATCCTCTAAATGAGGTCTCTCAAGAGACCTATATACATGCATTATCACCTCATTTTTCTTCCCCATTTTCACAGCTAATGGGGGAAAACATCTTATTAATGCCCAGGTACTTCCAGCTTCACCACAGTGAGTGTTCTGTTTCCTTCTAAGGAGCCAGAACAGCTGATTAGGCTAGTATCACTGCTTTGACCTGATGGCCTTAAACACTGGACAGGACTTGGCTCCAGGTGACTTAGCATGTTTTCTGCATTTCTTAAGGCCTGCTATTTAAAGAGACAAATACAAAGGGGCAGGGCCCAATATTCAACCATCAGAAGGCAGAACATTTGCTGTCCACTGCCAGTGTTAAACCATTGAATATCTGGGTTTATTTTGGGTGCTATAATGTTAACTGGCTAAACCGATATTCAGCGCAAACTGGTTAATTTTTTAGTGGTCAAAGACAAGCCTGCTATTTAAGTGGCCTATTTTGACTGCTGAACATAGCCATCTCAAAACAATTGCAAGCAGGGTTATAGAATACACCTGCTCCATGCCTAACTAAGGCACTGGTATTTACACAAAGTTTTACTTGGAGTAAAAGATGTGCCTAGAGTTAGGCACAGGCATGGCTACTAGGCATATTCTATAAATCCCGTCAACATATTCTATAAACCATGCATAGATATAGGCACGGTTTATAGAATACACCTAGGCGGAAATTTTTTCAGTGCCAATTTTTCAGACGCCATAAGAATCTAGTCCTATATGAGTAATTCAAAATAATATGTAGTCAGAATATATTCTGGTTGATTATTTATACTACAAAACCTTCATATTAGTCCAAGGATTAGCTTTCAGTTTCACATTCATTTGGAGACTAAGGAATTCTTCCAGTGCTTTTGAACATAGAAAAATTGTCCAAGCATTTCCCTTCCCTATTAATTTATATATCGTTCTTAAAAAAGTTGCAAACTGACTTTATATTTACTGTACTTAACGCATGTCAAATCAAAATTAAAAACAAAAGAAGTCACTCAGCTGCCTCACCTCTTTCATATTTGGTTGTTGCCATGAACATCACTGGCAAACCTATGGCCGAAGAAAGAATCCAGTTGCAGACGTTGACAATTTTGGCATTTTGTGGTGTGCGGAAATCAAGAGCCTTGACAGGATGGCAAACAGCTATGTATCGGTCCACACTCATAGTAGTTAGTGTGAAAATACTTGTAAACATGTTATAGTAGTCTATGGATAGAACAATTTTGCAAAGGATGTTACCAAATGGCCATGTCCCCATCAAGTAATTCACACTCTGGAATGGCAAAGTGCTAGTTGCCAGAGCATCTGCCAAAGCGAGATTGAAAATGTAGATATTGGTAGCTGTCTTCATTTTAGTGTACCTAAAAAATGGAATTAAGAAATCAGTGGAGAAACATTCATAATGTTGTAATAGCACTTTCTTCACTATTGGTCAATTACAAGGTATTTCCAGTTTACTGCCATGCCATGCTATTATACAATTTTGGTTGAGTTCTTATCTTCTAACATCTATACCAATACACTCTGATGTGTGTTAAGACTGCAGTTACCACAAAGTTCACCTGCTCATCTTTCATTAATGAAACTCGTATCATTGTAAGCCGCTCTGGGGCTGCTTTACGAGGCAAAAAGTGGGGTATAAATGATCTAAAATAAATAAATATTGTTATTAAAAATGCATTAAACACATAACTGAAAGGCACATAAACAAATAAGAGAGAAACACAGCTCTCAGGCGAAGGAGATTATTTATTAGGCACCAAAATGGAGACCCGACAGAGGCCAGTGTTTTATATATATATATATATATATATATATATATATATATATATATATATATATATATATATATATATATATATACAGTGGGGGAAATAAGTATTTGATCCCTTGCTGATTTTGTAAGTTTGCCCACTGACAAAGACATGAGCAGCCCATAATTGAAGGGTAGGTTATTGGTAACAGTGAGAGATAGCACATCACAAATTAAATCCGGAAAATCACATTGTGGAAAGTATATGAATTTATTTGCATTCTGCAGAGGGAAATAAGTATTTAATCCCTCTGGCAAACAAGACCTAATACTTGGTGGCAAAACCCTTGTTGGCAAGCACAGCGGTCAGACGTCTTCTGTAGTTGATGATGAGGTTTGCACACATGTCAGGAGGAATTTTGGTCCACTCCTCTTTGCAGATCATCTCTAAATCATTAAGAGTTCTGGGCTGTCGCTTGGCAACTCGCAGCTTCAGCTCCCTCCATAAGTTTTCAATGGGATTAAGGTCTGGTGACTGGCTAGGCCACTCCATGACCCTAATGTGCTTCTTCCTGAGCCACTCCTTTGTTGCCTTGGCTGTATGTTTTGGGTCATTGTCGTGCTGGAAGACCCAGCCACGACCCATTTTTAAGGCCCTGGCGGAGGGAAGGAGGTTGTCACTCAGAATTGTACGGTACATGGCCCCATCCATTCTCCCATTGATGCGGTGAAGTAGTCCTGTGCCCTTAGCAGAGAAACACCCCCAAAACATAACATTTCCACCTCCATGCTTGACAGTGGGGACGGTGTTCTTTGGGTCATAGGCAGCATTTCTCTTCCTCCAAACACGGCGAGTTGAGTTCATGCCAAAGAGCTCAATTTTTGTCTCATCTGACCACAGCACCTTCTCCCAATCACTCTCGGCATCATCCAGGTGTTCACTGGCAAACTTCAGACGGGCCGTCACATGTGCCTTCCGGAGCAGGGGGACCTTGCGGGCACTGCAGGATTGCAATCCGTTATGTCGTAATGTGTTACCAATGGTTTTCGTGGTGACAGTGGTCCCAACTGCCTTGAGATCATTGACAAGTTCCCCCCTTGTAGTTGTAGGCTGATTTCTAACCTTCCTCATGATCAAGGATACCCCACGAGGTGAGATTTTGCGTGGAGCCCCAGATCTTTGTCGATTGACAGTCATTTTGTACTTCTTCCATTTTCTTACTATGGCACCAACAGTAGTCTCCTTCTCGCCCAGCGTCTTACTGATGGTTTTGTAGCCCATTCCAGCCTTGTGCAGGTGTATGATCTTGTCCCTGACATCCTTAGACAGCTCCTTGCTCTTGGCCATTTTGTAGAGGTTAGAGTCTGACTGATTCACTGAGTCTGTGGACAGGTGTCTTTCATACAGGTGACCATTGCCGACAGCTGTCTGTCATGCAGGTAACGAGTTGATTTGGAGCATCTACCTGGTCTGTAGGGGCCAGATCTCTTACTGGTTGGTGGGGGATCAAATACTTATTTCCCTCTGCAGAATGCAAATAAATTCATATACTTTCCACAATGTGATTTTCCGAATTTAATTTGTGATGTGCTATCTCTCACTGTTACCAATAACCTACCCTTCAATTATGGGCTGCTCATGTCTTTGTCAGTGGGCAAACTTACAAAATCAGCAAGGGATCAAATACTTATTTCCCCCACTGTATATATATATATATATGTGTGTGTGTGTGTGTGTGTGTGTGTGTGTGTGTGTGTAAATGAACATGGAGATAAAAAGTGTCTATATTAAAGAGGAAACATATAAGACAATAACACTTTAAAAGCATTACTAATATAATGAAATACAAGCCACCTTAAAAGGAGAAATGCTTGTACTCAAATAGTACCTAAAAATGTATCCACACAGGTTGAACACTATGGAAAGAAATATGAAAAAAGAAAAATGTAAAAAAAGAACACATACAAAAAAATCATGAAAGCCACTATTGAAATAAAGACCTGCTAGGGTCTTAAAACTACAATAAAACTTGGCCAGGATATAAAGGTCAGTATAAAACACCAGGTAAAAAGGTAGCTGGATACAGAGGTAAACCAGATAAACCAATATGTACTAACAGGTTATTATATTCATGGTTAAAAAATGACATTACTGCATAGCGCAACTGCAGCATGAAAATGCTGTTGAACCCACAAAAACATAGCGAAAACTGGAGGAAGAGGGAAGCAAAATGTCTGCAAACAAAGCCTACTGTGTGTGAACAATAAAAAGGAGGAGACTTCTACTAATAGATCCAGACAGACTTAACCCATGAAAAAGGATTAAAATATACCTTAGTGCAGCTATAGAGGAAAAGTGAGGGGGGGGGGGGGGGAACGGTCCTCTAGCTGCACAAAAAAAACAACTCATGTTAGAAGAAAGAGAACAAAATCTTACCAGTGTGAATACTGCCAAAATGCTATATTTGAAAAGACTGTCATCACACTGACATCACAAATAGTGGTTCCAGGATCAGAGAATTAGATTTAAATGACCAACCATAAATATGCAAGAGTGGATCATGAATATGGCTTATGGAGACTCGCAGACACCAATGTGAAACTTTATACTTAAGAAAAAGGGAACAATGCAGTATGTACAAACTGGACTTTCTAAGACTGTCAAAAATATAACCGGTTATAGAGAATGAACGGTTAAGGATGTGAAAAACTAAGATCAATAATTAAAAAATGAAATGACTGAATGACTAAAGAAATAAAAGTACGTAAAAGAACAATATAAAACTTAATATGCTCATAAAAATAGTCTTAAATCTATTTCTGAGTTCAAACCTGATGGTGTGCATGTATCAAGACATAGTGAATAACTCTCTGCTCCTCTCTTAGTAGACTTAAATCTACGTTGCCACCCTTGCAAGATTGTTGCAAAACCTTGAAAACCAAACATTTTTAGTCACTAATTGTATGTTTGTGTGTGTACCAGTGTTCTAGTGCTGATGTGATATTCCTGCTTATAATGCTTCTATGGTCAATAATTCTGGTTTTTACTGGATGTATATTTTTTTCCCACATAGAGACGATCACAGGGACACCTAATAATATAAATGACATAGGCAGTGTTGCAATCTGAATTGTGTCTCAATGGAAAATTCTTTTTTGACGTGGATGTACTAAAACATCGGTGTTGATGACATATGGGCAAACGCTGCATTTGCCGCAAGGTTTATGGTCCAAGATTATCCAAGAATCCTGAAGTGAATTTCAAGGAGAGCAGCTGGCACAATTTTTCTTTTAAATTCCTGCCTATTGAGAAGGCTACTACCAAATTCTCATCCCTGAAACATTCGTGGCCATCCAGAATCTTCCAATTTTTTTTCTAATTCTTTCTATCTGAGATGCCAAGTGAGAGTAACATAATGTACATACTATGTCTGGGGCTTTCTTCTCTCTACGTGCTGTTAGCAAATCACACCCTCATTTTTGTTTAGCCTTGTACAATCCTTCCTGAACACAGTTGACAGGATACCCCCTCTTATAGAATCTCTCAGCCATTATTGTAGATTGTTTCTCAAAATCTTCATAGTCAGAGCATATCTTCTTCAATCTTAGGAACTTACTGAATAGAGGTTCCTTTTAAAGGATGGATTGTGAAACTAGTATAAGTTAAAAAGGCATTTCTGTCTGTGGGTTTTCTGTACAGTGACATTTTGAAACCATAGTCTTTTTTCTTAATCTACAGGTATCAACTGATTTCTGATCTTTCAATCCAGTGGCGTAGCCAGACCTAACATTTTGGGTGGGCCCAGAGCTAATATGGGTGGGCACTGTGTATATAGGTGTGAGTAGTGTTTCTTGCTACAAAATAATGCATTAGAATGCACTTGATGATGGATTTCTAAGTAGTATGCCCAGCATCAACATATGGAAAAACCAATATTTTAAAATATAGTTTACACTGTCGCACATCTTAAACTTGACCAGGCATAAGTCTACTATAATGGCAAACATATCAACACACGACAGGATCCTACAGTATAATTTCAGAAATGATATCCTTCAAACTTTGCTTCTCTACCCCTTCATCCAACGCTGTAGCTCGGCATCAGCCCTTCTCATCTCTACCAAGAATTTGTGGCCATTCTTTCTCTCCCTCCAGCCCCGTGCTGCCTGGTATCATCCCCTCCCCCTAGTCTTCCAATCCCTCGAGTCGCCCCGCAGTTTCATTGAGAAAGCAGTACAAACACTGCTTTAGACCTGTCCCTGCCTGGAAGCCCTTCTCTCTCCTACAACTTCCCGCCTGCACGGGAACAGGAAGGGAAGTTGAAGGAGAAAGAAAGGCTTCTCGGGGCAGGTCTAAAGCAGCGTGTGTACTGCTTTCTCCTGACGCGACCGGGGGATTTGAAGGCTCGGGGGACGAGGGGGGGGGCGATACCTGGTGCCGCATGCTGGAGAAGTGCTGCTCTTTCGGCTGCGGGGCTAAAGGCTGGCTTGCACTGCACTGATTGGAGGAGCAGGGAAAACTGGGTGGGCCTAAGCTGAGATTGGGTGGGCCTGGGCCCACCCGTAGCTACGCCCCTGTTTCAATCTCCACCTTGAATTTGAGATGTTCGTCCTGCTGGTTTTTCTTGTAATATACTGACAACCCCTCTCTAGAGAATAAAAATATCATATCATCTATGTTTCTTTTACAGAGATGACCTGATCTTTGTAAGGGTGATCCTGTAGGTAGAGGTCTTCAAAATTTGCAACATAAAGGTTTGCAACTTCAGGGGCCATAGTGACTCCCATGGCCGTGCCACGTATTTGTAGAAAAAAAACCTCTTCTGAAAACAAAAGTAATTTTTAGGAAGTGCTGTGATTACCAAAACCAGAAAAAACCACGTGGGTATCCTGTGATGGGTGTTGTGGATTTGAAAAGCTTTCTCAATGATGTTGAGTGCTTGTAATTGAGGAATATTTGTATACAAGGCATCAATGTCAAGGGTGACCATGATAACATCTTCTAAGTCAGCATCAAATTCTTCTAATAGATTGATCATGTGACCTGAGTCATGTACATATGATTTAATTTTGGAACCAAAGGATGCAGGAATTGATCCTCAAAAATAGATAACGGTTCAAGAATAGAGCCTTTTCCAGAGACAATTGGTCTTCCCGGAGGATTAATGGTGGATTTATGAATCTTTGGTAGAGTGTAAATTGTTGAGATGACTGTATATTTGACTATCAAAAAATCTTTCTTTTTGGTAGTTAGAAAACCTTTCATTGATGCCAAGTCAATGGCTTCTAATATGTCTGATTCTGTGGGGTCTGTTTTAAGGATGGTGTAGTATTGTGAATAATTAATCTGTCTTTCAATCTCTGCAACATAGGCTTGTCTGTTCTGAATGACAATGCTTCCACCCTTATCTGCTGGCTTGATTGCAATGTTCTGACTGGATCCCAAAGATTTCACTGCTGCTTCTTCTGATCTAGAGAGATTAAAGTATAGTTGTTTGCATTGGTTCTCAAGTTGGCTCACCTCTCTTTGGATGCAGCTGTTAAATGTGTGTATAAGATGATCAGTTTGACCTGGTGGTATCCACTTGAACTTGTTCATAACTATGGAGACATCTATATGGGGTATAGCTGTTTTGGAAAAGCTTCTATAATCTGTAACTTTCTTGTGAATTTGAAAAGATTAATCTTGGTTTGAAAGGGATTGTATTTAGTTGTAGGTACAAAGGAGAGATCCTCCTGAAGTACTTGTAACTGCACATCCGAGAGTTGGATATTAGAAAGGTTGAAAAACGATATCTCTATTTCCAACTGTTCCTTTGTTGGTATTGTTGTCGGCCATGTCTCCTTCTACTTTGTTTTTGTGCGTTTCCGGATACTATAGAGGTGATCTTCCTGTTCTTCTTTGGACACATAACTGAGCCACATGAATTACTCTTCAGTGTATAATAGTGCTGCACTAAAAGTGCTCACCCTTTCCCAATAAAATAGCTATTGTTCTTAGTGGAATTTACAATAAGTATATCACAGCTCTGCCTTGCCTCCTGCCCAGTCACACCTCAGCTTTTTCTGTTTGGTCCTGCGGTGTTCCCTATGGTGGGCCTCCGGTATCCTGCAGGGTTCGAGCGGCCTCAGAGCACTTCCAGGTTCTGGCTTCCTAGGGCACACATGCACACCTTTGGACTGCATTTTATAGGGCCTTCAGCGGGAAGCTTTGAGAAGTTCTTTCTGGATGACATCACTTCTGGGGCCTATTTTAGAAGCCCTGGAATGTTATAACCTCACCTTCGCAATGAGGGCTTCTAGTACTGGGTTCTTGACTTGTCCTGCCTACCTTGTTCCAGTTCCAGCATTGCCTTACCTTGGACCTTGCCTGCCTTGCCTCAAACTCAGCTTTGACTTGCCTCATACCCAGCCTTGCCTCGCCTTGGACCCAGCCTTGCCTCGCCTCAGACTCTGCCCTGCCTTGTCTTCTGTTCCATGCCTTGCCTTGTTTCCTGTTCCATGTTTTGCTTTGTCCGCTAGCCTTGCCTTGTCTGTTTTGTAATTTACTCCTACTTTGTGTGGTCTTGTTCAGTCCAGCACAGATCCAGTTCTTGCCCTATCTTGCCTTGCCTTGTATGGACCCAGTTCTAGCTTAGTTTTCTTTGTCTTGCCTTATCCTGTCTGGGTCCAGTTCTAGACCCCTTTGCCTTCCTTTACCTGGCCTCATATGGATCCGGTTCCTGACTTGCCTGTCCTGCCTTGCCTTGTTGAGGTCCAGTTCTTGCCCTGTCCTGCCTAATCTTGTCTGCCTTGTCCTGTCTAGCTCTTCTTATGTTTACCTTGTCCTGCCTTGTATTGTCTGTCCTGTCTGCCTTTGTCCTAACCCTGCCTCAGTTCCTGCCTTGGTTCCAGCCTTGCTTCAGTTCCTGCCTTGAATCACCTTGCTTTTGTTACTGCCCTGTGCCAGCCCAGGGGACATATATGCCACACTCAGGGTCTGGCTGTGGCCCAAGGGATCACCTTCCCTGTGTTCATGAAAAAACATAACATATCTGGTATTAATCACTAAAGCACAGCCACATATATATATATATATATATATATATATATATATATATATATATATATATATATATATATATATATATGCAACATCTGAACCTGCTCATTTCTAGATGGAAGGAGCCAAAAGATGTGATTGTCTTCTGGATTCATAACTAATGAGTATTTTTAGGCTATTTCTTCAACCACAGAGAATTAAAGGGCAATTGTATCATCTAAGTGTTCGTATGTGCGAACCCCTTGAGTGTGTAAATGTCTAGAATAGTAGCACTTATGGGCTTATATGTGCACATGCCCATGTAAGTGCTAACAGAGTGCCTAAACAATATTCTGCAAATACCAACTTAACTTACATAGCACCTGTTTGTAAGGGAGGGGACATACACAGGGGCAGAGCATCGATTGGACATAGATAGGGCTCCCACTTATCTGCATAATAAACAGAATACTGTAAGCATGCCCTGTTGCATTTAAGTGTCTCTACTTATTCCAGCTCTATGGCTGGTGTAGCTGTGGACACCTAAATGTTAGGTGAATAGAGAGCAGTTTACATTAGTATTCTATAGTGGAGCCTATTTGGCTGGGTTCCATTATAGAATAAACTTCATAGAACAGGCTCCTGCTGCATGCCCTCAGGATGCTTAAATGGAGGCATCCTGTTGTGCTTCCTTAGATCCCAGATTCTATAGATGTGCCTCATTGATTTTAAGGAAACAAGGAGACCAAAGGAAGCAAAACAAAACAATTATAGACATTGCAGGTTTTTTATACCTGGATATTCAATGCTGGTATTCAAATACTAAATAGCATTTAATAGCTGGTCATAGGTTGTCAGGCGCTATATATCCGATTTATAGGTGCCTAACTTTACCAGGGCAATTACCAGTTAGCAGACTGAATATGGGGCTCCATGCAAAATATCTGAAGAGGGTCCTCAGATCAGGGGCTCCATCTCAGAAGAATCAGTAGATAAAAGTGGTCTATTTCATTGTATGTGTGGAATTTATACCATTGATTTGTCTCCTTCGTTCTCCATTTGCTCATCTGTTTCTCCAACATCTAATTTTGTGGCAATTCTCCCCTCCATTCACTTCTTCTACTCTAGTTCTCTACAGGCTTTTCTCTTGTCTCTCCTTTCCCAGCTCCTCCTCTCTAGTACTCCTTCTCCTTTTAACACTGTAATATCTCTCAGCTCTCAGGGTCCTTTATGCTGGAATTTTAGCTTCACCACCCATTACAGATTCTACTCTTCTTCTTCTTCAATAGTGTCCCTCTCCCCTCCCCCATCAGTTCCTCACAGATTTTTCTGTTTGTCCTTTGGGCTCCCCAGATTTCATTCTGTATCTCAGATCTACCTCCCTGCTTGCCCTCTCCCTCCCTCAGGTTCTCTTTCTTTTCCTCTCTCTTTCCTCTGTTTTTTAATCTCTTTATCAAACCATTCCATATTTCTTTACCAGCAGTGTCAATCAGAAAGGCAGCATGTGCCTAAGGTATGTAATACTGCTGAGTGCTGTCCCCATAAACTTATCTTTCTTGCACTCTTGTATCTACAGCACTAAGCTTCTTTTGTAAACATGAAATGCATATCGTATGGAGAAGAGCAGCATAGTTGCAGACTCTTGTAGTATTCTATTTCTCAACACAGGCATTGGTTGCCATTCCTCACTTGTTCTGGAGCTTGTTCTATGGTGATCCGGGAGACTGACTGGGGAAATTGGGAGATAATCAGCAGGCCTAGGTATTTTATGGGAGATCTAGAAGACTTGCCTATCAGAAGACTATGCATAACAAAATTAGGCCTAGAGTAAACCTCAGCTCTGTACAAAGGATATACATTTGCTTGAAAATTAAATTTAAAAATCCAGTGAAACAGGCTTCAATTTCATATTTTGCAGTCCACATAAGTTTGATTCATTAGTGTTTTTCCCTTCTACAGAAATATTCTGCAGAAATGTGGTAATTTAGATCAGTCCCAAACCAGTCTTCTTGGACCTCAGCCAGCTGACAAAGAGTATGTATGCAGTGGGGGTAATAATCAGCCTGTAGCAGTCAGCATTTCTTTTTAATGCCAGCCATTGCAGCGTTTTTTTAAATACCTGGATATTCAGAGGGGGAAATTATCAATGTGAGTTACTGTTTTTTGTTTAGCACTAACTTGTACTATTTTAACACAGGTCCCATTTTATGTAATCAGACCTAGTTACTAATAACCTGGGTTAACAGTAAAATAATCTATCTTAATGGTAGCCCATGTTGATAACTTCCCCCTAGTAGTGGTAATAGTCTAGACTATTTACCATTGCCCTTTGGCTTACACTATGTAAACAGATCAACTGACATTTAGAACATTTGCTGTCCCCTGAGCCTTATATTTTATGCATGCTCTGTTGCTTTGTTATATAAGTTGATTTGTTCAGATCATGTAGTATATGTGTGATTACTATATGCTCATTAAAAGAAAAACCTAAAAAGAAATTAAGCACAGCATGCTCATCTGGGTTATTGCTGGCTGACCCAGACAGGCAGGATATGAATCAGGAAGAAACACCATTAAATAACTAGGCTGTAAAGTTCTAGAAGTTGAAGTGTTATCTCCGGAGTTCGTGAACAATTGAACAGTCAGAGAATTCCTTTAACATCACTTTGCCTGCTGGTCATAGAGACTTTCCCAGCCTACGATGAATGAAGTGATTAAGCAAGGATGCTGTCATTTGTTGCACTGATGTACTGTTAATATTAACTATAAATATATTGCATTTGCTTTAAAGGCTTGTTACTAGCTCTAAATAAACTGCATTTATCTTTGGGAAAGATTGTGTGCCTTCTCCTTTCTGGGCATCATTCCAGGCCGAAACATATGGTGCCACAGTCAGGATACAATGCTTAGATGAGGAAAACCACAAACTACTGAAATGCCTCCTAAGGGGGTGGAAATTTAAAAAAAAAATGTATTCTAGGTTGGAACATAGATTCTGGAAAGATTCTGTAGAATATGGGGAACCAATATATGTGTATCAATATATTTTTTAAAAAATCCCAGTTGAAAAGGAGAAGTAGTTAGACTGTTTGCTGATGAGGGTGGATGATGTTGACAGCTTTCAAGAAAGTATGGGAAAGGAAAGAGGAACATCTTTAGCAATTTGGGGAAATAGGAAAGCAGTTATGTCAACAGAATAACCAAATAGTGTTATTTCAATGTCAGAATAAATTTCTTTTTGATAAAGCTAAAACATATCTGCAAGTGACAGAAAGAGCTGTAGTTAGAGTGGCTCAGTACAAATATCGTAAAAGGTGAGGAAAAGATTTGAATGTGTGGATATTTACAGATTTTTATTTTTTTTAATTTCTGAAATGTATTACTTACAATCCACCAACAAGATAACTTATACACAGAAATGTACATTCAGTAACAAATTAATTAAAAGGAAAATATAAGTGCTTACAGTCCACAATAAGAGGAGATAACCCAAGGAAACTAAACCCTTGAAGCCAGGGTAAAAAAAAAAAAAGTTACAAAATATATTGAAGGCATCAAACATCCATTAAACGCAGGTTTTACACAGCTACTTTTCCAGGCTTAGGAGAGTCCAACTTCCTAGCTTCCTGAAATATTTTTAACTGGTCCAGGTCAAAGGAAGTATATTTGAGGAAAATTGAAATACTTTTGCAGCACTGAAAATGGCACACGCTGGGGAAGGGAACTACTGCCGGGCTGCTGCAGTAGCCTGGCGGTACTTCCCTTTTAGCGAGCGTTAAACCCGTGTTGGCCTTACCCCCTTCCTAAAAGGGCCACTAACTGCATTCAGATCCCATTGGTCTAGTGCTTTCCTGCAAAGACATCCCTGGAGCAGTTTCATACCACAGGTTCTCAGCTCCACAACCCTTGCACGGTCAAGTGCTCCAATGCTGGAAAGGGAGGTGCCTGTTACTGCATTGAGTTCAAGTTGGTATTAATGCCTCCCATGGCTGTTGCTTCAGAAAGTACCAGCAGGAAAGACCAAAATTTGCATCACTGCAAAGACCTCAGCGATGGGAATTTGCCAGTAAGGAGCTACCTGCTGAGACTCAGAGGGAAAATCTAACAGTTTGTCCTTACATTTTTTTCTCATAGCAAAAGCAGGGAAGTGCAGAGCTGCTCCTTTGCGTGACCTCCCTCAAGTAGTCATCTTGGATTCTGATATTTACAGAAATGTAAAAGGCATAAAGTATCTATAGGTGGGTTGGGGAAAAGATAACACCAGCAGTTTCTAATAAATTACTTATGCAGATTGGCAAATTGCCCATGAGGGAATATTTTGTTTTAATTATACCTATTAAAGAATATATAATTGGAATTGATGTTTTAAAGGGGTTTGTTTTAAAATTTAAGGGATGGGCAATATTAATTTGGGAGGCCATTACAATACATGATTGATCCATAGTAGTGGGTAATTTACAAATGCCTCCAGTTCATGTTGCCAACTGTAACCAAAGTTATTCAGATGAAACAATATAGAATACCTGGGGGATATGATGAAATACAGAATACTATCTGAGATTTGTTGGAAGCTGTGGTATTAAGATACACCATTTCATCACATAATAATCCAGTCTGGCCAGTGAGAAAATTAGATGAGATCTGCTCCATGACAATACATTACTGAGAATTGAACAAGTACACTTCTCTTTTGATTGCTGCTCTATCAGATATGATTACATTGGTAGAACAAATTCAAACACATGAATCAAATTTTTTTCGGGGGGGGGGGGGGAGATACCCTTCAGATTTTATAGAGTGCAAATTGAGTTGAGTGCGCAAATCCAGGCGCATTCTGGATTTACACATGCAACTTAATTAGCTTAACAAGCCAATCAACACCAATAACTGAACGTAAGCAATCATTGACACTAATCGGCATTAATTAGAATTTACGTTCACAAATGTCTAAGCATATTCTATAAAGAGTTGCATGTAAATTCTAAGGTGTGGATCTGAAAATGGGGTGTGGCTATGGGGGGGGTCATAGGCATTCCTAGAATTTATGCGTGCTGTTATAGAATATGCCCATTCCACATGTAATTTAGGCGTAGGCATTTACACCAGGTTTTCATTGGCTTAAATGGCTACGACTAAATATAGTCACAGAATACGTCTAGGCATATTTTCTCAGCACCAATTCTTTTAGGCATGTAGAATCTAGTCCTATACCTTTACCAGGTTACCCCAGTGATATTCTTGTGGTGATGCATTATTAATATTAGCTATAAATATATTGCATTTGCTTTTAAAAGGCGTGGTACTAGCTGTAAATAAACTGTATTTATCTGTGGGAAAGTTTGTATACTCTCTCCTTTTTTTGGGTATCGTTCAAGGCCAAAATGCCCCCTCAATGCTGGCATTCAGATACTAACATAGTAATGTGAAGGGGCATTTTTGAATGGATGTCCAAGTCATTATAGCGGCATAAATAAAATAAATAAATAAATAAACATCCAAAACAGACATCCATCTTACACATATTTTCCAACAGAAAATATGCCAGGATTCCTTGTTTGAAAATAAATGAGATAGATGTCCATGTGCATGACCAGCCATTTTACGAACTGGAATGTTCAACATATGAACATCAAGAAACCAGGGACAAGAACATCTGTCTGGCAGCATTCTTAGAAGCATCAGTGACTTTATCCAGGTATGGACCTATCAGTGGGACTGATGTGGCTAGGAGCTGCTCCTACTTGGATAAGTCATACTAAATGTTGGCCCCAATATATTTTCATATAGTTGAGCCAGTACGAAATCTACTACTACTACTACTACTACTTATCACTTCTATAGCGCTACAAGGCATACACAGCGCTGTACACCATACATGAAAAGACAGTCCCTGCTCAAAGAGCTCACAATCTAAATAGGACAGACAAACAGACAGAACAACTAAGAGGTAAGGGAATTAAAGAGGTGGAGATAAAAGGGTACAGGGCAAGTGAGTAGTGGTTAGGAGTCAAAAATCTTCTTTGCAAACAGAGATAAAATTTCATTTCATTCCATACGAGTAAGTATAGGAAAAGTATTTTCATGCTGTGTTTTGGAAAAAGAGAGAACAATAAGGAGAAGGGTAAGAACCTCTATAATTACCGTACTCTGAGTCTTTTAAAACAAGATGCCATTCATTCTCTGTGCCAAAATACTTGTCACTTTGAATTTTGCATTTCAGGAACCCCTACTTCCTTTCCCACTGTTCTTTTTCTCCACTGCTTCCATTTCTAATTTGTCACAAATGCCCTTACTGAGACTCAACCTTGTAAAAGATCCATTAGGCTGGATAGCACCAGCTGAACAGTTCAGTCAATCTAGATTTTTATTTGATATACTCTCCTAGGGGAAACATTCAACGAGTGACTGTGGCTGGAAAATGTGATTTGCACATAATTCTGATTAGTTTTCAGTTGCTCTGCAGGGGAAGGAGAATTAATATGGTGCTATAAGCTCAGATCTTCATGCTTTTTCTCTGTGTATTTCCATCGGATTGTTATTCTGATTTCTTCTGGCTTCAGTAGACTTGCTGATTTTCTGATGAATTAGATGCATGGATGCAGAGCCCTGGTTGATTGACATTGGTAAATGGAAACGGTGAAAACTTAAGAAGCAAATCTTGTTTATAAACTAGTTATGAAAATTCTAAGATGAAAGTTTTAGTACCTATTTGTACTATAATCATCAGAAAGGAAGAGACAATATGAACTGTGTGGTACTCCGAGCACAAATGTATTATTTCTGCCATCTCGACCTTTGCTGAGTGTAAAGCAGAGTAAATGGCTTTTTCAATCCCCTGCTGCTGCTGCCTGGTAATATTACTGATCTCTAAGCGTAGCAAAGAAATAAATTGAGCGAAAACTATTGCAAACACTATCTCCATTCTTTTTTATTTCTCTTCCAAGAAAACCCAGAAGGACTGCCCCTTCTTGTGATAACCTGCCATATGGCAGAACATTTGAAATAAGAACGTCTGGTGATATGTGTATCCCCAGCCTAAGGGTTTGCATATTACTTGCTCAGGGTATAGTCTTTTTTTAACCTTCAGGTCCCTGGGGGGGTCATTTTCTATAGTTAGTCCCTGTTCACTGTTCCTTAAAGAATTTTATCCTGCTCAGTGTTCCTCACACAGACACACACAAAAAGAGGATAAGAGAATATAATCAGGGATTCTTTTCTTAGATGTTTATAAATTATCAATAGCAAAAGGAGGAGCAGGATGATCTGGCACCTTCAATAACCCAGGGAGACGTATGTAGCAACAAATTCTTTATTATTGGTCATCAAATGACTTGACACAGCAGCTGTGTTTTGATGCTTGTGTGCCTGCTTTAGGAGTCTTCTGATGTTTCAGGAAGATTTATTTATTTAGGTTTTGCTCACACCTTTTTCAGTAGTAGCTCAAGGTGAGTTACATTCAGGTACTCTGGATATTTCTCTGTCCCAGGAGGGCTCACAATCTAAGTTTGTACCTGAGGCAATGGAGGGTTAAGTCACTTGCCCAAGATCACAAGGAGCAGTAGTGGGATTTGAACCAGCCACCTCTGGATTGCAAGACTGGTACTCTAACCACTAGGCCACTCCTTGCTGAGTTTGCCACTGTAGGCTTTGGAAGTATCTTTTTTCATTGATTTGGATTGTGAAAATCCATTATTTTGTCATACAGGAAAATTTGTTTTTCTCCTAAATCTTCCTGGAACATCATAAGACTCCTGAAGCAGGCGCACAAGCTCCGAAACATGGCTGCTGTGTCGAGTCATTTGATGACCAATAATAAAGACTTTGTTACTACATACATCTCCCTGGGCTATTGAAGGAGCCAGATCATCCTACTCCTCTTTTTGCTATACAAAATAAGTACCTGAATATATGTAGACCGCTTTGAATGTAGTTGTAAAAACCTCAGAAAGGCGGTATATCACGTCCCATTTCCTTTCCCTTTCCCCTTTTTTTTGACTGGTTTAAATTTAACCAGACAAGCCGATATTCAGTGCAGAATGGTTAACTTTACACCGGCCAAAGATATGCCTGCTCTTTCGGCGGCTTAATTTGGCTACCAAACTTAGCTGGTGATGTGCTGAATTTTAGCAGATAGCTGGTTATATCAGGTATAGCAGGTAATTTAGATCCAAAATCAGGAAAAAGTTACGAGAAAAAAAATAAAAATAAAAACTAACAACCTAGATTATTTCAACCCATAAGGCTCTCCCCAGCCTATTACTAAGTACATAAGTACATAAGTAGTGCCATACTGGGAAAGACCAAAGGTCCATCTAGCCCAGCATCCTATCACCGACAGTGGCCAATCCAGGTCAAGGGCACCTGGCACGCTCCCCAAACATAAAAACATTCCAGACAAGTTATACCTAAAAATGCGGAATTTTTCCAAGTCCATTTACTACAGAGTGCAAATGTGACTTATACAGTGATATTTATCTCTTCTTTAGCCACAAGAAATTCCTCCAGTTGCTTAGGATACTGTTTAGCTTGAAATAATACAAAACATAAACAGGGAAACTTAAGTACAAAATTGGCACCCAAGGCCAAAATCCTTGGTAGAAACGCCCTTTCTGTGTTTCTCTAGAGAGATCAGGAAATATTCTAACTTTAGATCCCAGGAACTGTGTGTCTAAATGTCTAAATGAAAGTCTCAATATGGCGTTGTAATCCATCTCCAAAGCAAAGGATACTACCATAGTAGTTCTCTGTGTAATCACTTCCAATGAAGACTCCAAAAAGGATGTTAGGTTCATACTATCTCCAACTTGGCTTTGAAAATTCTCACCAACAGATATTTTTGAAATCACTAAATACTGAGCTCGAGTTATTGGAGGCAGTGAGTCACCTGACATCCCCAAAATTTCAATCAAATATTTCTTAACCATATTTATAGGTGCAATTTGAGGTGACCTAGGAAAATTGGATAGTCTCAAATTAAGCCTCCTAACTTGATTTTCCAAGTTTTCCAGTCGACGATGAGTGAAATTCTTATCCTTAATTGAGACTGTTGCCAATGATTCCAAAGTCTGAATTTTTGATTCTAGAAGTTTTACTTCAGTGGACTGTTGAGCAGTCACCTGTGGTTGAAGAAGGGCAGCTTCAGACAAAACCTTTATATCACTAGTATTTTTAAAAGTCAAAGATTGTAAAGAGGAGTGCATATCAAATGTTAAGTCCCAAACAGGGGCGTAGCCAGACACCCAATTTTGGGTGGGCCTGGGCTCAAGATGGGTTGGCAGAAGAACCCCACCCCGTCCCACAAGTGATTTGAGTCTCTCCCTGTCTTGCCTGCATGCCATATGGTCTTTCAAGCATCCCCCCTCTCCCACATAC
Source organism: Microcaecilia unicolor (assembly GCF_901765095.1). NCBI lineage: Eukaryota > Metazoa > Chordata > Amphibia > Gymnophiona > Siphonopidae > Microcaecilia > Microcaecilia unicolor. The sequence continues at coordinate 342,979,730 of NC_044033.1, forward strand.
CTTTTAAATAGTAGATTTTCACCAACGAGCAGCACCCAATACACACTTTCATGTTGGCCCCACAGCCTTCCCTCTGATGCAAATTCCTATGTCTGCATAGGTGGGAATACATCAGAGGGAAAGCTGTGGGTCTGATGCAAGCAGTATGTATCAGTTGCTGCTCACTACTGGCGAAGATCTGCTATTTACAAGGTATGCAGGAGGGACAGTTGTTAGGAATTTTCTGCTGGTGAGGCTTGGGGATCCCTGCCAGCCACATCATAGGTATGGTGCTACTGGGTGGATCTGAGCCCAAAGTGAATGAGCCTGGGCTCATCCGGGCCCACCCTTGGCTATGCCACTGGTCCCAAAGTGACTCCATTGTCACAACGGCAGGTTTCTTAAAAGCCCCTGAAAGTATACCAGGAGAAGGCATATTGGAAGTCTGGCTTAGAGTACTCACTATCTGATGAGGCAAAACTTGTGCAGCACTTTGAAATTCTTCCGAACCAGACGCCAAACTTTCCCTCGCTGTGGGTAAGTTCCCTCCCTGCTCACTTGGTACCTCAATTTGAAAGGATCCAAGGGCAGGACTTCCCAAGCAGCATTTTCTCCTGGTTGTGAGGGAGCTGCTCTCATAACAGCCACGTCGACACTGCTGGCTGACGCCGATGTGGCAGCACTGATGGAAGGAGAGGACGCCTGTAAGGGTCCAGCCGTTAACCCAAATCTTTCCAGGGTCGTCTGCTTCGAAGCTTGGGTCCCGGTGGGGGCTGAGGGAAACTCCTGCACCTTCCCTCTCCTTTTCCCCATAGTCAAGGGAATAAAGAGCTTCTATGGACAGCGAAACAAGGTAAAATTTGGGAGCAGCTGTTGCAATGTCTCTTTACGACGCCATCTTGGATCTGCGACCTTTAGAACAGACTTAAAGATCTCAATATTTATACTTTGGAAGAAAGCAGAAGAGGGGAGATATGATAGAGACACTTAAATACTTATGCGGCATAAATGCACAGGAGGTGAGTCTCTTTCAACTGAAAGAACGCTCTGGAATGAGGGGGCATAACATGAAGGTGAAAGGGGATAGACTCAGAAGTAATCTGAGGAAAACAGCATCTGAATTTAAAAAAGCTTGGGACGTGTAAATAGGATCTCTAAAGGAGTGATTGGGAGAGTAGATGGCATGAATGGGCAGACTAAATAGGCCATGTGGTCTTTATCTGCCTACATGTTTCTGTTTCTATGTAATCTGTCATTTTTTTTCTTTCTAAATCAAAGCTATGTACAGAAGAAAGGTCCCAGGTAACCTTTTTTTGAGGAGTTCTGAGAGAAAAGGACATTTCTCTGGGAAGGGAGCCTTTGTAGACAGATATCATAAACCCTGGAAAAGAATGAAAGAGCTTTAACTAGAGTTTGTTGTGGTTTGAATCACCCAATGACTCAAGTTCACACGAACTAAAGAATTTTTAACAAGAAAATCTGTACCAGAGAAAACTATATATCAAACAAGTGAATTAACTCTGTAGCAGGAAACATTTGACCAGCACACCCAAAAAAGTGGAGAAAAAAGTTTGAAGACGGTGTGAGTATTCACCCGTTTGGGATTACAGTGACTGCGATTTGTGTTTTCTAATCTGTGGATGTACAAGTGGTTTTGTACTCTGTTTTGGGAATGAAATAAATTGATGGACACTATGGACACCTATGTGTTCATATAAAACAGTGCTTCCTAAGTCCAGTCCTGAAGTACCCCCTGCCTGTCAGGTTTTCAGGATATCCACAATAATGGAGGCAATGCATGCAAATCAAGTTCATGCTCATTCATCGTGGATATCCTGAAAACCCAACTGGCAAGGGGTACTCCAGGACTGGACTTAGGAAATACTGATATAAAACAGGCTGGAAATAGGGGCCTACTTGGCTTTCCTACATGGGCAACATTTTATAAAATTGCTATGTTACTGTGACGTTTTAGAGGTGATCTTCCAAAAGGCATGCACCTGAGTATATACTTTGATGGTAAGTTCATAGGGCATTTGGATGAAATGTCACCATCTCCGGGAAAAGGTGACAAAAGTTGTGAATCCAAAATGTTGAGTCTGGCCGTTTTTTCATGTTATGGGTCCATAAGCTGTCTGAAAAAGTTACAAGTTTGAAATTCTGTGTAACCTTTTTATTTTTCCAAATAAAAGGATAGGGTTTCAACTATTTTATTACAAACTGTTTGCTCTAACAGAATTAATTATAATCACATTTTATGTTGTTGGTGACTTTAGTCGCCCTTTTCCAGATATGGGTCACAAATGTTCAAAAAGTTACCTATTTTAAGCCTATTTTATTTATTTATTGCATTTGTATCCCACATTTTCCCACCATATGGCAGGTTCAATGTGGCTTACATATTGCTAGAAGTGTAGTTCCACTGCAGTTTCTGTTTGGAGATTGTCTTGCCTGGTCCTGTTGGAGTTCCTCTGTTTTGCCTGGATTTCTGCAGTTCCCGTTTGAGGATCACCATGCCTGCACCTGTTGGAGCTGCTCTGTTCTGCCTGGATTTGTATCATCCCATCTGGCTGTCCGCCGTCCGTCTTTGTCTCTCTTCCCTTCCCCTCTCCCTTCTTCCCTGTCCTTTTTGCCCCTATCTAATGCAATTGTAATTGATTTCACTTCCCTTCCTTTCCCTTCTTCCTCTGTTCCTCTTTCTCTTTCTCTTTCTCTTTCCCTATCTTTGTAATTGTAATTTTTCCAGTGACGAAGAAGGGCAACTTTCGAAAGCTAATCAAGAAATGTATTAAGCTATGTCCAATAAAAAAGGTATCATCTTATTTTCTTTTCCATGTTTTATTTTGTTTGATTTCTATTGATAATCCCACTTCATTGTAAACCGCTCTGAGGCTGCTTTCAGTGGCAAAAAGCGGGATATAAAGGTGCTAAAGTAAATAAATAAATAAATAATACAGAGATAATATAGCTACTAATGAGCCACTATAAAATAGCTCCCCTCCCCCCAATTCAGCCCCAATACTCCACAAATACTGACAAACATATTCATGCTTGCTCCAAAGATGGTGTGAATGTATGGAACACATATGTACATCACAGCTTCACCTCTCCACTGCCAAAACTAAACTATAGGAATGCGTACGTATAATTCTTCTGATTCTCTAAAGGGCACCAAAAATTGCACATGCAAATTTAGGTATGACCCCCAATTTGTGTGTGCAATTTAATAGAATAATGAGCCAATTAGTGTCAACAATTGACTTTTTAGCAAACAATTATTGGCACTAATTAGAATTAATTGGGACTAATGTGCGTCAATTTAGGCATGGGATCCACACCTAAATTTTACACTCGGTTCAAAAAAGGGGGCACAAAAATTGGAGGGTCATGGGCTTTTCGTGGCAGAATGGGATGTGGTTTTGAGTTATATGCATAACTACAGAATATGGGCGCTTTGTGCGTAAATTTAGGCGTGTTCATTTGCACCACGCTTTTGTAGGTGCAAATGGCAGCACCTAAATTTACATATAACCTCAGCACTTTAAGCATACAGGGGTAAATTCTATAAGCTGAATTTAAAAATCAGCGCCAAAAATGAAACGCATTTAGCGCAATTCTATAAAGGTTGTGTGTTCTTTATAGAATCATACTTAGCACAAAGCTGAGCCTTACTGTATCTGGCTGCAATTAGGCTAGCTATAAGCAGGTTTAAATATTAGTACATAAGGGGTCCTTTTACTAAGCTGTGACACAAGGGTGCCTGCACTAGCGTCAATGCATGTGTTTTGACGCTCACTGAGCCCCTTTTTACCACAGCAAGTAAAAGGCTGGTCATGTTTGGGGAAAAGGAATGGCGGTGGTGAGCACATGGCACTGTCCGATTACCACCAGTTAAGTTCCAGAGCTACAAAAATTCCCAAAATTACTGCAGTGCCATAAACGGCATGCGCTGGGGGTGGGAACTACCACTGGGCTCCTGTGGTAGTTCAGGATTGGCATACGGCAAGCCTGTTGCCGCATGCCAACCCTTTACTAAAAGGACCCTTAAGCTAGGTGTAGTTAGGCATGATTCTGTATCAATGTGCATAAAATCTTGGAACACCCCCCAGGAACGCTCCTACACATGCCCCCAAATTGTTATGCATGATAGGATTTAGGTGTACTCCGTTACAGAATCAGATATATGCGTAGATCCTAATTATTGCCAATTAGTGCTGGTAATTAGTTGCTAATTGCCATTTATCAGTGCTGATTGGCTTATTGTTCAATTAAGTTGTATGCACAATTTGGCCATGTGGCCAAATTAAAATGCACAATTTTGCCATATATAGAATTTGAGGGATATTGTATAAACTGTGCTGAACATTAGACACAGCTTATAGAATACTACTTAAGCAGGTATTTTTTGGTTTCAGTTTTTTAGGTGCCATATAGAGAATCTAACCCAATATGCAGATCTTATATGCACACATTGTTATGTGCATACACAATGTACCGTTTTATAAAAGGCTGTTTCCACATGTAAAACTGGTATTACACATGGAAAAACCTATAAAAATACTACCCCCTTTATATCTTTGAATCTGTTCCATATTATATATGCTAGATAATAATCACTAAATACATTTTACTTTATAATTAAATCTGTTGATTTCAAGAGCTGCTGTAATGCAGTTTAAGTGGTTTATGATGTGCAGCACAACCCTGAGAAATGACAGCTTTGTGTTCTCCTATCCCCTAGTGAATATCACCACGTATATTATATTGTCAATTTAAAATTCTCTTGGGATTGCTTGGGTCTCCCAGAGTTAAAATACAGGATAAGGCATCTAACGCTATGAGGCTGAATTACTTTCGCAGTATTGCTAACTTTTGTTTCACGTGCAATGCAATTATAATAATGATTTCAATTTATATAGCACCATTTATTCAAACAGGATCCCAATGCACTATCTAATTTAATGCTCCAGTAACATAGTTGCAATCACTTCGGGGCTAGTAGTACATTTCCCATATAACCTTCAAAAGTCCAAAAGAGTGAAAGAGGGAAGAAACAATTTATTATTATAATTAATCAACCACACTTGGATAAGTTGTAACGCACAGCAATACTGTGCAGTGCTCAATTAATTTCTCCTCAGATGAGTTTGAAACATATTTGAGCACGTGTTTATAATCCAAATGTAACAGAATCATTGAAACAGAGAGGAAAAAAAACAGCAGATAAAGATCATATGATTTATCCAGCATGCCCCTCCCCCCCAATGCAGTGGTAAGCAAAATGGAATTTGTAACCAGTAGCAACACCCTCTTTTATCAGCTCCAAGTATTCACCCAAAACACTGACCCCTAAGCTCCCTTAAGTCATACCGAAATACCGCTTCCCCACCTCCTCTTTCTACCTTTGTTGAAATCTGTTCTGCTTCACCAGTAACCTCAAAATTCACCCATTCTATTCTATCCTACCTACAATTTTCCCTCCCCCCCCCCCCCCCCATTTTCTTATACCCTATCCTCAAACTAGTGTCAGGCCGACACCTATTTTTTGTGTCTGACCTCCCTATTTAGTCTTGGTCTACTCCTTTTCCATTATAACCTTCAAAAATCCCAAAGAGTAATAATTTCTTATTATAATTAATCAACCTCACTTGGGAAAGTTGCAGTGTAGAGCAATACCATGCAGTGTGCAATTAATTTCTTCTCATATGATTTTTGAAACATATTCGAGCACGTTTATAATCCAAATGTAATAGAAACAGAGAGGAAAAAACAGCGGGTAAAGAACATATGGTTTATCCAGTCTGCCCACCCAAACCAATTACTAAGCTCTGCAATCCTTCTCTTGTAGTGATCCTCTGTGCTTTTCCAACGCTTTCTTAAATTCAGATACAGTCCTTGTCTCCGCCACCTCCACCTCCACCGGGTGGCCATTTTTTGTACTTAATATTTTATTGAATATCTGGTTTATTTTTGGCCGGTTCAAACTTAACCAGCCAAGCCAATATTCAGCACTGGCTGATTATGTTTAAACCAGCCAAAGATAGGCCTGCTATTTTGGTGGCCTGATTTGTCCGCCAAACTTAGCCAGTGATTCACTGTATATTAGTGGATAGCCAGTTATATTGTAAAATATAACCAGTTAGCCACTAATTGCTGACATGGGATATTCAGTGAGAAATAACCAGCTATCTCCCACTGAATATTCCCAGATAGCCAGTTAAACACTAACTGGCCAGGAGCCCATTTGATTACAGCACCGAAACAGTGCTGATTACACTCTTGGCTAACTTCAAAAAGGAAATCTCAAACAGAAAAAACATCCTTCTACTACAATTCGACATGTCAAGTGCATTTGACATGATTGACCATCTAATCCTCAAAGGAATACTTAATAAAATTGGCATCAAAGGGAAGGTGCTTGAATGGCTCCTAGATTTCATAACTACAAGATCCTATCAAGTGAAGACAACTTCCTCCTCTCTTCACTTGATAGGATCTTGTAGTTATGAAATCTAGGAGCCATTCAAGCACCTTCCCTTTGATGCCAATTTTATTAAGTATTCCTTTGAGGATTAGATGGTCAATCATGTCAAATGCACTTGACATGTCGAATTGTAGTAGAAGGATGTTTTTTCTGTTTGAGATTTCCTTTTTGAAGTTAGCCAAGAGTGTAATCAGCACTGTTTCGGTGCTGTAATCAGGTCTAAAGCCTGACTGGGATTAAGTATGGAGAATTTGTTGATGTATTCAGTTAGTTGGTTGGCCACTATGCCTTCCATTATTTTGGTCATTAGAGGTGTGGATGCCACTGGCCTGTAGTTCATGGTTTCATTGATGTTTTTCTTGGTCTAGAATAGGTATGGGTAATATGTTGCCTTTTTTGTGGAAAATGGCTTTCTTGAAACATATAAATCAAGCGGGAGGTGGGTTGGTTTATGAATTGGTCCGGGGCATCTTTTAATATGCAGTTGGAACATGTAACTGTATGCAGTAGGCGGAGGAGAATTTTTTTAACGCATGTGCAACTATCTCAACTGTGGGTTGTGTAAAGGTGGTCCATGTTCTGTCTGCTGGGGCTTCGTCTGGGGGGTGATCGAGTTCATCTATGAGGGTTTCGAAGTTTGTGTCATCATGTGTTAGGTTCTTTCTTAGCTTCACCAACCATGTCAAACTGAGCGCCGCTGCATAAATACCCTTCTGCCTTCACAATGTCTACATAAGTACATAAGTTTTGCCATACTGGGAAAGACCAAAGGTCCATCGAGCCCAGCATCCTGTTTCCAACAGTGGCCAATTCAGGTCACAAATACCCGGCAAGATCCCAAAAATGTACAAAATATTTTATACTGCTTATCCCAGAAATAGTGGATTTTCCCCAAGTCCAAACCTTTTTTTAAACTCTGCTAAGCTAATCACCTTTATCACATTCTCTGGCAACGAATTCCAGAGTTTAATTACACATTGAGTGAAGAATTATAAGGCTGCTGTTTCCTTCTATAAAAATAAAATTCTTCACACAAATAGAACTTACTATTCAAATAAAATCTAAAAGGCCTCTAACTCAGCTGTATTATATAAAATTCTGAAAACTCTAACCACCTATCACACTCCTCCAGATGCTGACCCACAGCCTTTATAAACACAACTATTAGTTGTTTATTTCCATGATAAAATTATTAGACTTCGGAGCACTTTTCTCACACTACCAGTTTTCTCGTCTACTAGCCCAGATCCATCAGAAATAATCCCCACTGCTCGTTAATACTCTCAACCTTCAGTAGCTCCATGACTTCCTTTCACATCCCATCTGCTCCAGATCTTAAGCTTATATTATGTTCCTTAATGCCACCACATCTCCAGCCGACCCTCTTCCATCAACATTTATTAAGAATTTTATGCATACATTTCTTCCATTTATTCACACTATGGTTCGTTTTAGAATTATCTCAGGATATGTACCCGATGCCTGGAAATATGTGACTGTATACCCTAAAATTAAAAAACCATCTCAATCTCTCATTGATCCTAATAATTTCCATCCAACAACAAATCTCTCATTTCAAGCCAAAGTGGAGGAAGCCATAGTCCACAATCAACTTCACTGACAAAACTAATGTACTTCACCCACAGTCCAGTTTTTGCCAGTACCATAACACAGAAACCACTCTTTTGGGTATCACTACATATATCCATATACAGATTGATAAATCAATTTCTGTTTTTCTTCTCTCTTTAGACCTTGGTACTGCATTTGACTTGACTGATCAATCACACTTATTGTAACGTTTTCATAGTATAGGTCTCTCAGGAATAGTCATAAATCGGTTCCGATCTTATCTCACCAACTGTATTATATCAACTACAACAATTCTATCTTGGCCCCTTATTCTCCCACTTCTGGAGGGTTCTATATTTTCACCCATTCTATTTACCCATTTTATTTATTATTTTTCTCTCTCCTTTGCTTACACTAGCTCAATCTCTAGGTGCTAATTTACTCTGAACATATGTACATCAAACCCCAGATTCTATATATGGCGTTCAAAATTATGTGTACACATTTGAGTGCATGCCCAATTTGCATGCACAATTTAATTGAGTAACAAGCCAATTAGCAGCAATAATTGGGTGTAAATCAATTACAGTAAAACCTCGGTTTTCGTTGACTTTGGTTATCGTCGGTTTCGGTTTTCGGTGATTTTTTCAGTGAAAATTTTGTCTCAGATTTCATTGGGTGCCTCGGTTTTCACTGCTAATTTTGCAAAAACAAAGGACGACCCATGCATTCTCCTGCTCATTGTGGCATTGTTTCTTGTTGTGTGAGCATCACCCTGCACGTCTAATGCAATGCACGCAAGATAAAATCACATGTGCTCAAATCTCATTTTCCCTGTTAAGTGTTTCCCTTGCTAATAAGTTATCCCTTTCCCTTTAGCTTCATCATGGGACTATATTTATTCTCTATAAAATGTGTTTTTGGTATGTATTTTGGAGTGTCTAGAACAAATTAATTGGATTTACATTGATCCTTATGGAAATAATTGCCTCGATTTTCGTCTGTTTCGGTTTTCATTGATTGTTTTCGGACGGATTATCAACGAAAACCGAGGTATCACTGTATTAGCATTATAGGCCAAATTCTATATATGGCGCCTAAAACACTCATGCAGTAAACATTTACGCCTAAGTATACTCTATAAGCAGCACCTAGATTTACGCACAGTACATAGAATACGCTTAGGTGATATTCCAGCTCTTAAAACTGCACATAGATTTATACACACTCGGCCATATTCTATAACTATGCATATAAATTTTGGAACACCCACAAAACACCCATTTCCCCAACTATAGCCATGCCCCTTTTGAGCTGTGCACATTAAAATTTAGGCACAGTACGTTACATAATACACGTAGCGATTTATGTACGTAAATTCTAATTATTGCCAATTAGTACTCATTTTTTAAGTGCTGTTAGCGATGCTGATTAGCTTGTTAAGCCAATTAAGTTATGCACATAGTTATAGAATATGCTTGGATTTCGGCACGGAACTCTAGTCGCACTATATAGAATCTGGCAATAACTGGCTATAATTTGGATTTATGCACACATCCTGCTAAGCGTTATTCTATAAAGATGTACGCATAAATCTTTTAGCTGAGCTAAAATGCTAGAATAGTCCTGGTGACTACTTTTCAGCGCCATTTCCAGAATCCGCTCTATAGTGTGTATATGCACACATACACGTAGAAATGGCAATATTCTGGCTAAGCACTAATCTATAAAATGGCACCTAAATGCCCTGGTGCTCAATTTGAAAGTGGGTGTGAAAATGGGAGGAGTCTGGACACAGCAAACAATTATCCCCAAAAAAGGGCATGGACATGGGAGGCGCATGGGCGGGTCAGAAACATTCCTAAAATTTGCACGCAGTGTTATAGAATACCAGGGATGTGTGCCGAAAATGGGCACCACGAATTACATCTAGTTTCAGTAGATGTAAGTCCTGGACCCAAATTTGGGCGCCAAAATTGGCACTCAATGGTATCTCTATAACTTGCTTAGATACATCTACAGTAAGCCTGAAATGAGTAGTCAATAATTCATTTTGATAAACTAATAGATCACATGGATTCTACCTCAGATCCTGAGTCGGTGCAAAATTTGTAGATTTTTCTTAATGCTCCAAAATCCATACATCATTTGTATAAGCTACAGGTGAAGTGGGTGACATCTTACTGAAAGAAGATGGGAAAATCTGTGACTTGAATTGGTATCTAAAAAAGCTGCAACTGTTCAAAACCTCATTCTGCTTGAATGTAGGGCTTAATTTCCAGTGTCAAAATCTATATTGCAATTGGCAATGACAGAGAAAACCACACAGTGAAATACACATTGACATTTCTTGCAGTGCCTTTCACAACAATTTAAAATTGATTTAAAAAACATCCCAGGATAGCTGCATAATTTTGTATATTTAAACACATTTGAAATGATTTCTAACTTTAATGGGCTGGAAAATGAATGGAAGTCTGTTTTGTAATCTGCAGTTTTGCACGCAGCAGTCATATAAATGTTGTTAAATCATGCTTTGCTGTGGATGGCTTCATGCTTAAGAATAATTAGGAGAAATCATAGTAAAATGAGTAAAATGTGAAATAATTACTTTGTAGCAGCCTTAGAAAGAGAAAATATACATTTGTAAGTAAAGTAAGTAAGTAAGTAAGTAAGTAAGTAAAGGAGGGGGAGCATTCGGATGATAAACTTTTCTATTTGTTTGTAAGCTATAGATGAATAATTCTAATGTGTGAATTTAAACTGTAGATTTTAAACAGCATGCACATTAACCTCTGGATTCTGTATAGGTTGCCCAAATTTGGCTGTGGATCCCAGATCTGCGCATAAACTAATTAGTTAAGTGTTAATAATTTGTAATTGGTGTTAACAAGCTGTGGTTCACTCCCTACTGAAAAAGAACGCCCATGACTAGGTCAAGCCCAAAAACTATCGACCAGTCTCTAACATTCCTTTCCTAGCAAAACTTAGTCTGCATTCAACTCACTGATTGGTTTATTTATATTATTTATTTATTTATTTATTTATTTATTGGGATTTATTAACCGCCTTTGTGAAGAGAAAGTAGGAAGGAAGTAGGAAGAGAAAGTAATTGGCTAGAGTAGACCCATGTCAATCTGGCTTCAGACCTGGGTATGGAAAAAAAAGCTGTTCTTGTGTCCCTTCCTGATGATCTGCACAGAAAACATGATGGGACCTGCCTCGATATTAGTGTTGCTGGATTTCTCAGCAGACTTGGACATTGTGGATCATAATATCATGTTTACAAGGCTGGCAGAAACAGGTATCAGTGGCACAGTATTTGCATGGTTCAAATCCTATTTGTCAGACAGACAACAATCAATTCTATTTAGCAACAGCACATCATTGCTTCGGACACTAAACTGTGGGGTTTCACAGGGACCCATACTGTCTCCCATTTTATTTAATATCTATCTCAAGCCTCTGGCTGAGCTGCTTTGGTCAATGGACACAAAATTCCACATCTATGATGCTGACATGCAACTACTCATACCCACTCAACCAGATCTACCCCCAGCCTTGAGCATATTGGCTGCTTATCTAATCACAACTCAGGAACAGGTAAACAATAAATCTGCTTGAACCCAAACAAAACAGAGATTCTTTGGGTACCTAACACAAGTGGACACATACCTGACTTCAACATACCTTTTGGGAAATATGAACTTCCACAATAATCACTGGTCAGGAATCGTGGGATACTGCTAGACTCATCACTCACTCGGATCCTGCAGATTCAAACAACCTTTAAAAACTGTCTCTATCACCTGCAGCAACTACAAAATATCTCTCCAAATATTGAAAAGATGAGTCTGACCACTATGGTCCATGCCATGATAACATCACGACTAGACTACTGTAATGCTCTGTACACTGGCCAAACCAAAAAAGAGTTTGCATCAGCTTCCACTAATTCAGAATGCTGTAGCATGACTGATAGAAGGCTGCAAGTGGTGTGACCACATCATACCCTTAAGAGCATAAGAACATAAGGATAGCCATACTGGGTCAGACCAATGGTTAATCTAGTCTAGTATCCTGCTTCCAGCAGTGGCCAAACCAGATCACAAGTACCTGGCAGAAACCCAAATAGAAGCAAAATTCCATACTGCCAAACCCAAAACCTAGGGCAAGCAGTGGTTTCCCCCATGTCTATCTCAATTGTAGACTATGGACTTTTCCTCCCAGGAACTTATCTGACCCTTTTTAAAACCCAGATACATTAACCACCATTACCCACATCCTCGGGCAGCAAGTTCCAGAGCTTAACTATTCTTTGTGTGAAAAATATTTCTTCCTATTTGTTTTAAAAATATTTTGATATAATTTAATTGAGTGTCCCATAGAGGGGCATAATCGAACGTCGCCGGCCAAATAGATCGCCGGTGATCTATTTTGGCGGCGGTGCTACAGCTGGCCAGAACTATATTATCGAAAAAGATGGCCGGCCATATTTTTTTTGATAATACGGTTTAGCCCGGCCAAATGCCTTGGATATCCCCAGGTTTGAGATGGCCGGGTTTGTTTTTCAGCGATAACGGAAAAAAATGCCTGCCATCTCCAACCTGGCAAAATCCAAGGCATTTGGTTGTGGAAGGAGCCAGCATTTGTAGCGCACTGGTCCCCCTGACATGCCAGGACACCAGCTGGGCACCCTAGGGGTCAGTGCGGTGGACTTCAGAAAAACCTCCCACATGCATAGCTCCCTTACTTTGGGTGCTGAGCCCCCCAACCCCCACCCAAAACCCACTACCCACAAATGTACAACACTACCAAAGCTCTTAGGGGTGAAGGGGGCAACTACAGGTGGGTACAGTGGGTTTTGGAGGGTTTCCATTACCAGCACAAGTGTTACAGGTAGGGGGGTGGGCCTGGGTCCGCCTGCCTTAAGTGCACTGCGGTACCCACTAAAAGTGCTCCAGGGACCTGCATACACACAGGCCTCTAGGACTTGCTGCTGCTGTATAACCTTGGCACACCAGTTGACACCTGAAGACTAATCTCTTTGAAAAAGTCCTTTATTTGAATAAGCACGTTTACTCACAGTTAACTGCAGATCAGAGGTTGTGCCCCACTGGCAAAGAGTCTCCCTGGTACTGAGATTAGCAGTAGGTCAGAGCTGGCAGAATGGTGTACAATGCCCTCTTTCAGCCACATTCAAGGTAATAACGTTCTCTAACGTGGGTGACACATGAAAGGGATCTAATGCTCCTGGGAATTGAAAGTGCTGCCTTTCTCTAAGATAAGTCTGGTGCTATTATGCACGCTTATGATACTGATCTCAGTACATTAGAAAATATTTTTGCTAAAAGAAAAAACAGTACTATATATACAATTTCAAAAAAATGTTTTAAAGGGTGAACCGATGAAGATTTGCACCACAACCATTTTTTCCTTCACAATTGAAAAAGGAACAGAAGGTTCCCTATGGTGTGAGTTGCTATAACATCTGACGGTCCCCGTTGTCTAAAAAAAATGTTTAAAAAAAAAAGCGTGTCAAATGTTTGATTACGGTGCATGTTACAAATGAAGAATTAATGTTTGGGACACTCTATTTAGTAAACACATTATTTAGCCCCCACATTCTTACAGTTTTTGTGGTCTAACTATTAGAATATCAGTTGAGGGTGAGCATTTACACCAACTTTTGGTAAGTGTAATGCTCACGCCAAAAGTCAGGCATAAAATGCACACTAAGGACCAGATTCTGAATAAGGCACCTGAAAAATCCATGCGATAAGCATTTTCGCTTAAGCGTGCTGTACAATTCTTGTGCTATATAGCAGTGTTTCCTAAGTCCAGTCCTGGCGTATCCCTTGCTAATCAGGTTTTCAGGATATCCACAATGACTATACATGAACTTCATTAGCATACACTGCCTCCATTGTATGCAAATCTCTTTCCTGCATATTCATTGTGGATATCCTGAAAACCTGACTGGCAAGGAGCACTCCAGGACCGGGCTTAAGAAACACTGGTATATAGAATACGCTTAGTTGGTATCACAGAACCTAAAACTAGGCACATCCATTTACACCAACGAAAATGTGACATAAATCCCTGTGCATAAATTTATGTGCAGTGCCCCTCCGAAGGGACACCACCTTGTAGGGGTGGAGGGGCTTCCGTGTTTCAATGACTATGCTGAAGGGTTACCCATATTAGACAGGCCTCTGAGGAGAAACCAGACAAAGAGTGTCCCAAACTGGAGGATCCAAGATGGCGTCGAGGGAGGACGTACGTTAGTTGAGTTCCCATTTTACATCAGAATACCTGAAGAAGTAGGCACGCTCCCCAGAGAATGGGAAAGAGAAAAGGCAAAGCCGTGGTGTTGTCCTCCGTGAACACGGCTGGGGTTCCCACCACTTCTCAGCCTACTTTGGAGAGATTTGGGGTCATAACGTTGGGGATATCGGTTTCTGCCTTGGGGAACAGCAAGGTTTTATCGCCGAATCTCAGTAGAGAGGGAGTGACTTTGAGTCCCCCTGCTGGCACGACCCCTCCAAGACCCAGAAACAGTAATGCTTCGCTATGGAGTTCGACAGTGGAAACGCCCGAAGTGGGTTAGGATTTTCACGTGACCCGAGGAGGTCCTGGCGCAGCATCGACTCCGGATAATAAACCAACTGGGGGATTGGAGAGTGAGCTCTTCCCCCCGAAGATATCTGGAGCGGTTTCTGTGGAGAAATTGGATCTGGTGAAGCCAATAATGTCACAATGGACGTACTATGGGAAGTGCTGCAGAGTGTGAATAACTCTCTTCTTCAGAAGTTTAAAATTTTTCAGGAATAAACATGTGAGTTAAAGAATTTATATTAATACTTATCTAACAAAGTGGAAGTCCAAGATATAAAAATAGAGACTTTGACTACGGAAATGGTTTCTCTACGAAAATCAGTTAATTTCGTAATGAAGGATAGCCATGTTTCTTGTAAAAATTGGAATTTCTGGAGAACCAATTAAGGAAAAATAACTTGAGAATAATAAATTTTACTATAATATCCTATATATCAGCTACTGAATCATTGAAGAAATATTTATCTGATATTTTGCAAATAACTTCTGATAGCCACCCTCTGGTGTCTAAAGTGATTTATATTTCCTTTAAAATTTTCTTTATCAGAGAAAAGAGATGTGAACTTAACTGACATTTTGGAAAATTCAGAAATTACAGATACAGTTATATTATTAGTGACTTTCGCCTTTGATTTAGATAGGAACAATGTTTTGAAATTGTATTTCCGACACATGGCTGATAGTTTTTTGGGTTCAAAGATGAATATATTTCCTGACATATCAAGGGAATCGCAGACTAGGAGGTGTGAATTCTTGGCTTTTAAGCCAGGAATCATTACCCTAGGTGGGACCTTCCTAGTGCGATTCCCTTGTGTTTTATTTCCTTATTACTTATTTGTTGAACCCAAGAAATTACAAGAGTTTGTGGAGTTGAAAGAACAGATGAAGAACCCTCTGCAGCAACTTCCTTTAGTTACCACTGTACCGGCTGCAATTACGATTAACCTTCCTCCCTCAGAAAATGTGAATTGTAAGATTAACCATTTTGAGTTTTTCTTATTTTTTTTTTAGATTGTTTTCCTGATCTTGGATCTCCCAATTGTGGACAATTATATAATACATATTGATGACAGAAAATGTTTTCTTTTTCCTTTATATTAATTTCTGTTTTTCCTTACATTTATGTGATAAATGTGAATGTAATTAAGTAAAATGATAAATAAAATAATAATAAAACAAAATGTATGCGCAGTGGGCCATATTACGCAGTGTATGTAAATTTTGGAATGCCCACAAAATGACCATTTCCCTACCCATAATCATGCCCCTTTTTGTCTATGCATATTAAAAGGTTAGGCGCAGTGCATTACAGAATATGCTTACGGATTTGTGCGCATAAATTCTAATTATTGCCAATTATTGCTTGTTTAATGCTGTTAACAACATTGATTAGCTTGTTAAGACAATTGTTATGTGGGTTGTTATAGAATACGCTTGGATTTTGACATGGAAAATTGGGCACACTATATAGAATCCAGCAGTAAGCGAGTATTGTATAAAGGTTGCTCTTTGCAGAGCTACATTTACAGAATACTAGCTTAGATCATAATGGCACCTAACTTTGAGTGCTACTTATTGAATCTGCCCTTAAGGGTTTTTTTTTTTTACTGAAGTGTTATTGATTAGTGTAGCTGTGCTGTCAGCATTCATGATAACCTATCATACAGCACTGACTCATGTAGTAACTGCAAGACACAGCCATGCCCTGTCAACAACCAAGTCCTGTTTAGACCCTGCCCTTAGCAGCACTAAGGGATTTTTATTGCACTGACTAGATTAATCATGCAGTAGCTCTTTGCGGGGGTCTGCGCTAATGGCTACCACATGCTAACACCCATGCCAGCTGCTTAACACAGCTCAATAAACATCCCCTAAGACAACAAAACATCAGGAGCCCTAAAATATATCTCTGCATTAGTTACGAGTTAGAGAAGTGATGAAAACCTGTAGGGTAAACATCAGTTTTGTGTAATTGTGCAACAATTTGCATTCGTTAACAACATGTTATAGCTGTTTGATAGCGCATATAAAGAATATCAATAACTGACAACCAACAAATGTACCTGCATTATGATTAATATTCTCTAAACTTAAAATGAGTGTAAGCACCAATTCATTGCTTTCAAAGCAGAATTCTTCATCAGTCATGAAGTCAGAAATTACTCACTATAGAAATAAGCAAACACCACTGCCCCTCTTTATACCAAAAAGAAATAAGATATAAGTGGGAGGGTAAGGAGAGGCTTCAATTTTGGTAATCATAATTTAAAAAAAATTGGATTGCAGAGAGCTCCATTTATCTATCAAGCATTCAAAGACTGATCAATGTGGAAAGGGTTGTTGGGTTGTATTGCACATAGCAGAGAAGTCGATATCATGCATTGCTAAATTGGCATGTTTATATATGCCAATGAGACCACACTACGGTTATTGATTAGTGCATAGTGATTGTTCCCCACTTACTCGGTTCCAACTTGCAGCAGTCCTCTTTTTGGGAAATCTCCAAAGTGGCCCTTAGGAGTGAGATCATTGCCTTTGTTTGTGCCCAAAACAACTATTTAGCCCAAGGGATCCTTCTCTTTGAAAAGCAATACCAAAAGGCTAAATGGGACTTTATACGTTTCCCCCTTGTACAGCACTCGAGAGGCGATGATGTCTTCCTTTAGCAGCCTTCAATTCTTTGATCCATGAATGGACAAAGAAACAGCTTTTCCATCACAATTTTCAATTCCACAAATTTGGTAATAAAGGCAGAAAACTTTTAGCTTGAGTGGTGAAGGAATGGTCCCCCAAGAATTTATTCCTACTATGCTTACTAAGGATGGGTCTCGGGTGAACACGCCCCTAGCCGTCACTGAGGGTTTTTTAATGATTAATTCTCTACTATGTACTCTGCTGATGCTAGTAGCCATGGACCAGAATTGATTGATTATTTACCGGACTCTGGTCTACCTAAACTCTCCTCACAAGTGCAACAGCTCGCTACCCCGCTACACGCATTGGAGGTTCATAAAGCCATTAAATCCCTTTCTATGGAGTACTGCACCCAGCCCAGATCAATTGTCGTCTATTACATATTAATGTCTCCTCATATGACGAGGCATCATCCCAGGGTGCTTTTCCCCCCTAAGCTAATGAAGCATTAAATAACAGTAATCCCCAAACAAGGTAAACCCCATGATAGGCCTGAGTCCTTTCATCCCATTCTTTATTAAATGTGGACTTAAAGATCCTGACCGTCCATCTTTCATCCCTGGTTGGAGATCACCAAGTGGGCTTTGTTTGTGGACGTCACTCAGTTTTAAATGTTCATAAGTTCTTTTATCAATAGCCCACAGCAAGGTTACTCAAGAATCTTCGCTGCTGGTCAGCCTGGACATGGAACTTTCATCAGATGCGGTGGGATTATTTATTTCCAGCTCTTCAGTATGTTGGTGTAGGAGAATGGCTCTTCAGTGCTGTGCAGACTTTATATACCAATCCCAAGGTGGCTTTGCTTGTGGATGGTGTGCACATGTAACAAGAATTAAACTTATATCATGTTACACACACAACAACCTTTGATGTTCAAAAAGATACCAGGAAAGGCTGTCCTCTCTTGCCTCTTCTGTGTATACTTTACCTTGCATCCTGTTTCAGATGTGACACTCCCCTTTTTAATTGTTAAAGTTCGAGTATTCACTGATAACCTACTGCTCACGCTCACCCATCCCCAGCAAGTGCTCTCTCCCTTTCTTAGTATAATTGATGAGTTTAATTTTTTTCAGGAATTTGTCTTAACCTCCACAAATTAATGGCATTACCAATTCCTTCATCCTTGGGGGAGGACTGGGAAGGGGACATCCGCTTACAATGGGCTTCAGGTACCTTAAAGTACCTTGGAGTGTACATCCTTACCAACCTTAATCAGCTATACACTTGTAACATTGGCCCTCTCTTTACATCCATAACTCACACTCTATGGAACTAGCGTACTTTGCCAATTTCTTTAAAGGGTGATTCTGGTTCCCAAATGGGTCTATGTTCTTGAAATATTCTCTTTTACTCTATAGAGATGAGCAATTTTTGCTGAGGATTGTAACCTCTTATCTTTGGCAGGGTAAATGGACATGTCTCCCTGCAAAAAAGCTGATGCTTCAATGCCCCCTGGGTGGCCTGGGCCTTTTGAATGTCAAACTTTTCTTGATCATCAGCTGCATGCATCACCTCTCAGACTGGTATAGAAGCAATCACTATTTTACTTGCACTACTACTGAAATATAACAGTTGAATCCCAATCATTTTGGGTACTGGCTTCATGCCTGGGGAGGAAAGGTTAAGACTCCTCAGGGTTATGGCCCTATTTTTGGACCTGGCATTGACTTTGCAAATTTCATGGCTTATCTCCTGAGGTTTTGCCTTTGCTTCCTTTGTGGGGAATCCTGCTTTCCCAGTGGGGGACACATCTCCAATACTTCAACGCTGGATGGTGGAGGAGAATAAACGACTTTATCATGCGTTGGATGATGAGGGTCGCATTTGCTCCTTTAATGATCTTGACCTGGAATATGGCTTTGACATCAGGGATCGATTTGCTTATATTCAACCTCATCATTATAAACACTCCTTGCCAGTCATCCATTTGACTTCCACTGTATGGGACCTTTTAGATGGAATGTATGGTTTGATGCACAACTTTCTATCCCCTTGAAATATTATCATGGACACATTCGAGAGCATCTCCCTGAATGTGATTATGATATTCTAGTGGTTAAGTGGGTGGGAGAACAGCCGGTGTCACTCAGCTCCCACCAATTAAAGACTTGTTTACTGAATATTTATCATACTACTGACAGTGCCTCATTATGGGATCTTCATTATAAGTTTATTCTGAGACTGTATATATCTCCATAGCGGGCTTTTAGAGTGACGCTGCGGAAGGATGACATGTGTCCTAAGTGTCAAGGGAGTGGAGCCACCTTGATCATATGTTTTGGTCTTGTCTGGCCATACAGCACTTCTGGACTCAACTCAATTACTATGTCTCCTCATTTTGGAAACTTTGTTGGACTCCTTCCTGATATCCTTCCTTGATTGATATCTTTTCGTTGCGGAGGAAATCCTCCTTCGGGGATGCGTGTCTTCAAACTGAGTGCAATCTTGATAGCCAAGAAGGTGATTTTACAATAATGACTCACTGTGGATACCCCCGTGTATCTCACTGGAAGGCAACTATGATTCAGCTTTATGCTTTGGAATGCAGAGGTATTCCGGAACTAGTTTCCTCTAAAGCAGAACTTTTCCTTTGGGTCTGGTGGTGGTCCTTTGTGGTGGGAGGCAGGGATAGTGCTGGGCAGACTTATATGGTCTGTGCCAGAGCTGGTGGTGGGAGGCGGGACTGGTAGTTGGGAGGCGGGGATAGTGCTGGGCAGACTTATATGGTCTGTACCAGAGCTGGTGGTTGGGAGGCGGGGATAGGGCTGGCCAGACTTATACGGTCTGTGCACTGAAGAGGACAGTACAAATAAAAAAGTAGCACATATGAATTTATCTTCTTGGGCAGACTGGATGGACCGTGCAGGTCTTTTTCTGCCATCATCTACTATGTATGTATGAGAGGGGGATGGGGGAGGGGCCTTAAAACAAAAACTATTGTCATTTGTATTTGATTCTCTGCTTTGTTGGCCTTGTTGATTATTGTGCTTTGTGACTTTTGCAGACTTTGTTCTTTGTATTGGCCATTTATTGAAGTCAATAAATATGATATTGAAAAAAAAATAACCGGCTAAGTCTGAATATCGACATAGCTGGTTATCTTTTAACCAGCCAAAAATAAAACAGATATTCAAGGCTGGTCACCGGAAACGGCTTGGCATTGAATATCCAGGTTCAGCACCAACCACAGGTGTTAGCTGGTCTAACTCCCACGGTCTGAATATCAGCCCCTTGCCTTTAGGTGTGAGCACTTATGCCAGCCATAGAACTGGTATAAATGTCCATGCCTAGATACTAGAGATATATGTGAAACTTTCTATAAGTTACATATGTAATTGTGCATCTCACCCATTCTTCACCCAGACCCTGCTCATGTCCATGCTCACCTTCAAACTAATAGACTGCAGTAGGAATGCTGGCATTTAAACACACATATAATATAACATATGATTGTCTTTAAATATACCATTTCAACCCATTACTCAAAATGGTTTACGACTATAAATGTTTTTAAAAGTACGACTTTTCAAATTAGTAAGACCTGTACATGAGAATATATTCTAGACCTTGAATCACATAGACCAAATTAAAATATTGATTGAAAAGACAAGTTTTTAGTCATTTATGGAACCTTAAATAATTTTGTGCCAATCTAATATTACAATGGAACCTATCAAAGCAGCATTGCGAGAAGATTTCAATTGCAAAATCAATTGAAGCTTATTCCCATGAATCAACTTAATGGAACAACCAATTCTTAGCTATATTAACAAAGAACATATATAAAGACTATTACCACAGAGAATCTTATGCACCATATATAACAATTTATAAAGTCCACATGAGATCTTAGATTTAAAGCAAATTATTTTCACAGCTATATTTTGAAGCAACTGAATCCTAGATAATAAATTCCTCGTAATACCTTAATATAAGGAATTATATGCAAGCATATATGCCAGGACATTGGAATTTTATGGTTATATTTGGCACTTAAATGTTGATGCACACTTCAAAGACTTACTTCCATAGTGCCTATATGAGTACATGTTAAAAATCAGTATTTCTATGAGGGTTGAATCAAAAGTAATGTCTCCACCACAATTCATGAACAGATGGCAGCACTTACATTTTACACGTGCTCATTTTTTCTTTGAAATCTCTTCATCTCAGTTGGTGAGAAGCGTCTGTGTGAAGAAACTGTTTGCTATTGCTTGTGAAATGGAAACATACCGTGAGCGCAACTTAATCAAAGTGCCATGATGGAAATTCCGACTGTTAAAGGAGCCCCTCCAATTGAAATTCATCACCACCACATGTAGGATGTTTATCATGATGTCTGTGTTGATGTGAATATTGTGTGTCTGTGTGACAAATAATGCAAAGATTGTTGACTGGAAAGGGCTGATTTTTGTGATCACAAATGAAGTGGATGACGTATGACAGCAATGGATAAGTCTCACATGAGAAAAGGCAACGAACTTGTAAAGGACAATCGGATGACCACTCAAAGGGAAATTGATAATACAGGAATAGTTCAGGGGCATCTGTTCAACTGGAATGAAGAGGAGGAAAGGACTGTGAGCAACTGATTGAACTGACAAGATGCACAGTTCTTCAATGATGCCTTTCAAAAACGTGTCCATCCCGAGCATTTTATAGGTAGGAAACGTGAAGGAGGACACTAACCTGCAGATTAGTACATGAGCATCAAAGTCCTCCCTCCCCCTCCAAAAAATGGGCCTGATACTCAAAACGAAATATGATTTGGCCAGCAGGTAGCAAGCACACAAGCATATGAGTATAGGTACTTTTAACACTTATTCAGATAAAATTCAGCTATTTAATTCACTAAACAGGCAATTCTGATCTCTACAAGAAGAGGCTGGCACCGAGGTGGAGCAAAGGCATAGTTAGCCCTTATACCATTAGTATCAATATTCAGCCTCTAAGCAGATGAATTGCACATTTTAAAATTAGACCTGCAAAATAGCACAACTAACTCTAAATGGATAGTCACTAACACAGTTGCTGGTTAGACACCTATTCAATGGTACTAGTTAACCAGATAAAGGGGAAATTCCATAACTGGGTGGTCACATTTTTTAGCCACATGTGTGCATAAATGTACACAATACCAGCAATTTGACAGGTCAGTGTTCACTTATGTGTGTAGAATAGTAACACAGTAGATGATGGCAGATAAAGACTTGTGTGGTCCATCCAGTCTGCCCAACAAGATAAACTCATAGCATAAGGTATGATTTGATATTACATATATATACTTTATCTTGATTTGTCCTTGCCATTTTCAGGGCACAGACTGTAGAAGCCTGGCCAGCACTTGCCTTATTCTCCAACTACTGAAGTTGTCATCAAAGCCCCACTTCAGCCTATCCAAATCTCTCCAACCATGATCAGGGCACAGACCCTAGAAGTTTGCCCATCACTGGCTATCTGTCCAGCCAAGATAAGGGCACATACAGTAGAAGTCTGTCGAGCACTGGCCTTGATCTCCAACCACTGAAGCTGAATTTGTCTAGCCATGATCAGGGCACAGACTGTAGAAGTCTGCCCAGGACTGGCTTTGCTCCTCAATTACTGGTGTTGCCATCTAATCAACCCTAATCTTCTTTGGTTCCATGCTTTCTATATAGGATTTCTTTGTTTTTATCTCATGCATTTTTTAATTCTGTTACTCTTTTCATCTCCACCACCTCCCGCAGGAGGGCATTCCAGGTATCTGCCACCCTCTCTGTTGAAAAGTACTTCATGACGTTATTCTTGATTAAGCCCTCCTGCAATCTAAATGCATGCCTTCTAGTTCTACCACTTTTCCTCCTCTGGAAAAGATTTGTTTGTATATTAATGGTAGTAATGCAACTAATAAGCTGTGTTCATAGGCACCTCTTGGGATGGACCAAGGAGGTGCCATAACATGGCTGAGCCAACCCTTCACTCTCCCATTCTGCTGTTGTAATAGCTGGACAGGTTAGGAATAGTGCTAGAGTCTGTTTGATGATTGAGGTAGGTCAAGCTCCAATCAGAGGGAGGGAAAAATCTTTGTTTAGGCTTTTGATGGGCTTGACTGAACTTGTGAGGAGTCTGAGCAGTATGGAGGTTTACCAAACCACTCTGGTGTCACTGGTTCAGGAGAGGTGAGCCTTTGGACTGTAGCTGTGGACTGGCTAGCGCAGGTGAGTCACTCAGGCTAGGCACAGCACTAAGCAAAGTACTAGGCAAGGCAGGCTCAGCCAGGAGACAGGCAGAGCAGGCAAGACTTGGCTGAAGACAAGGCAGGTAGGCTTGGCTGAAGACAAGGCAGGAACTGGAGACAGACGAGACAAGGCTGGATAAGGCAGGCAGGGCTTGACTGAAGACAAGGCAGGCAAGGCTTAGCTGTAGACAAGGTGGAAACTGGAGACAGATTAGGAAAGGCTGGACAAGGCAGACAGGGCTTGGCTGAAGACAAAGCAGGGACTGGAGACAGCCGAGGTAAGGCTGCATAAGATAGGAAGGGCTTGACTGAAGATGAGGCAGGCAGGACTTGGCTGGAGATGGAGATGAGCAGAGCTGGGACTGGAAAAAGGCAGAGCTAGCGCTTGAGCTGGAGACAGGCAGAGCTAGATCTGAGGAAGAGGCTGGAACTGGAAACAGGCAGGGCAGGAGCTGGAAACAAGGTAGGGCTGGAGATGGAGATGAGGCAGGGCTAGAAATGGAGACAAGGCAGGACTGGAACTAGAGCTGGCAAGGTTAGGCTGGAGACAAGGCTGCCAATGCTGGGCTGGAGCCAAAGCCAGGCAAGCAGGAAGAGGTCAGACAAGGCTAGGCAGGTGGGAGTCAGGCAAGGCTGGAAATGGTCAAGCAGGGTTAGGCTGGAGACAGGCAAGGCAGAGCAAAGATTAAGCAAAGCATCTCAAACCCATTGCAAAGGCAGTGGGTTTGTCTTCCTTAAAATATGAACCACAGGAAATAAAGCTCCTCACAGGGATCCCAGTGTCACTGCTGCCAGTGCTAAAAGTGAGCCCCTCCTGTGTGCTGGTGACTTATGAGATCGGCGTGGGGCAATGCTACACAGGAGCAGGATGCCACCGGAATGTCGCAGAGGCCTACCACTGCGGAAAGAAGGCGAGTCAGGCGCAGGGCATGGCAGAGCCATGATATTTGGTAAATTAGATGTAGGGCAGTTGGGATGGAATTGTAGGGGTAGGGACAGGTAAGGGAGCGGGGTGGATTAGGGTTATGTTGCAGCTGAGTTGAGCTTCAGATGCCATTCCTTGCAGGATTAAATAAGGGTTTCAAAGGGAAAAATAGTTTGTTCAAGGAGCTTGTTTAAATGGCATTGGTTAGTTTGGTACTGATTAGCCTGGAGCTGATAATTGTATGTTAAAGGCAGAAGCTGACTGAAACCGGTGGCTTTGTTTCCCGCCGAAACTGAATCTGTGGGCAAAATTTGCTGCTTGGTTTCAGCTGGAACCAAAACCATGACCCCACCTCACCGACACCACCATCACCACTACTGGTGCCACAAGTCCATCCCCCTGAGTCAGCCCTCCCTCCCAAAAGAACCACTCCTCATTCCCCTACCTTCTAAAAGCTGGTGATCTAGTGGCCTCTTTGGGGAGAGAGCATCCCGAGTTACTCTTGCCCTCGATGGCTGCATTGTGAAAATGGCACTGTGGCTTTCCACGGCAGCCTTGTGAGACTGCAGCAGGAGGTCACAGACACCATTTTGAGATTGGAAATGGCATGAGCAGGAGTGACTGGAGATTGCTCCTGTCCATGTTGTTTCCAATCCCAAAATGATGTCTGTCACCACTTGTGGCAGTCTTGTAAAGCTACTCGTGTTTTTTGGTTACCTGTTCATTCATCACCTACACTTGGATATAAAGGACTTGATCCGCTCATGTGTTTTTGATAGCGGCAACTGTTTCCGGTTCAAGCGCTCACGTGAATTCAGCCCAGAGTTGCTGCACGGCGCTATAAAACAAGAGGAACTTGGAACAGATATTGTAATCTGTAATCTGTGGAACAGTTGGATTAAACAACTGCTGAGTGGACAAATTCTTAAAATAGATCATTAGGATATTTAGTTTGTGTTTCAGTAATATTCTATTGCATGAAACCATATGAACATTTGAGATGGAAATATAGGATTTGTAAATGCATATGATGGTGGATTTGAAGGTGTAGGCGATTGAGTGAAGGAGGTATGAATGAGTTGAAGGTTAGATTTTATTATATATTGGGATTGTTTACTGTATGAATTCATACAGAAGCAATAAAAGATTTAGTTGGTATCCATATTTATGACTGGAGCTTTTTGTAAAGAGTAGATTTAATCACTCCAGCTGTTATAAAAGTTTATCCCCTGTTTAAAAATAAGTCTTGTAAAGCTGCCACAGGAAGTTGTGGCAGCTATTTTCATAACACATCCAGCAAGGGCAGGAGCAACTTAGGATACAGGCTACTAGACCATCAGGGCTTTTAGAAGGTAGACCCAAGAAGGCCCTATAAGTCGTAGGGTAGACAGTCCAGGGGGGTTAGGTTCTCTGTTAGGGGGAAGCCTGGCACAGGAGGATAGACTTGCAGTAGTGTTGGCGGGGGGGGGGGGGGGGGAGGTGGGGGCTGGGTCACAGTTTCGGTTTCCACTGAAAAGACAAAGGCAATTTTGGCCAAAACTCAAACCCGGATTCTGAGTCAGTTTTGGTGCCAAATCCAAAACTGACACCAAAACCAAAATTCAGTTGGCCTCCAATCAAAAGATTATTAATTTTTTTTATATGCTGAAGTTTCTGGTAATGAGAATGGCACACATATATATTATATGCCGTGCTCAATTGTGTTAGTTATTGCAATAAAGATGCAGCCAGTTCATTTGCCATATGTTAGTTGTTAAGTCAGTTATTTTAAAATAATAACTTTTTGTCAATGAGAAAGGGGAAGTGCAAATGCCAATATTATGTAAGAAAGTGCGTAACTCGCTTAGCTCATAAGGCGTTCATATGGGTGGAGAATGGGAGGGACATGGGCATGTCTCCCACTCATTCATATAATTTACAGAATACTGTAAGTTACACACGGTGTTTGCCACATTTAGGTGCCCACAGTTACACCATGTCTATAGCTGGTGGAAATGGAAGAACCTAGATTTTAGGCCTGCCAATCCCAGGTTATGCTAGTATTCTTTGGTCAGGTTTTCTCCCTTTTCTGTGCCTTGCCCCATCTTCCGCCAGGGTCGCTTTACTCATACTACCCCTCTCCTCAAGACCCTTCACTGGCTCCCTATCCATTTTCGCATCCTGTTCAAACTTCTTCTACTAACCTATAAATGTACTCACTCTGCTGCTCCCCAGTATCTCTCCACACTCGTCCTTCCCTACACCCCTTCCCGTGCACTCCGCTCCATGGATAAATCCTTCTTATCTGTTCCCTTCTCCACTACTGCCAACTCCAGACTTCGCGCCTTCTGTCTCGCTGCACCCTATGCCTGGAATAAACTTCCTGAGCCCCTACGTCCTGCCCCATCCTTGGCCACCTTTAAATCTAGACTGAAAGCCCACCTCTTTAACATTGCTTTTGACTCGTAACCACTTGTAACCACTCGCCTCCACCTACCCTCCTCTCTTCCTTCCCGTTCACATTAATTGATTTGATTGGCTTACTTTATTTATTTTTTGTCTATTAGATTGTAAGCTCTTTGAGCAGGGACTGTCTTTCTTGTATGTTTGTGCAGTGCTGCGTATGCCTTGTAGCGCTATAGAAATGCTAAATAGTAGTAGTAGTAGTAGTAGTAGTAGTATTCTAGAATGGAATCTGGGTGGCTAAAAGCTGTTATAGGATAGGATCTCTCCACACAGCATTGGCAGCATAAAAAGAGGCACCCACTAATAGAACTTCCCCCTCCCCCATAGCACTGTTGCCAGTGCTTAACTTTAAGCATTGACAGGTTTAGCTGAATATCAGACCTAATTTATTTAGGGATCCTTTTACAAAGCTACAGCAAAAATTGGCCTTAGTGCACCCTTACGTTGGTTTTTCCCACAAGATAATGTCATTTTTACCTCAATTATAAAAGCCCCGATTTTCTATTTATTTCATTAATGGTCTTGTGCTAATGCTACTATTAGCATGCAGCCATTTTTTAAAATTACTGTGGGAGGACTTACCACCACTTTTTTTGAAGGTGAGTGGGCTCCCATGCTACCTACAGTAACCAGTTAGCACGGTAATACCCACTCTCCATCCCAGACATGCCCCTCAAAAAAATAATACAAAAAATATGTACATATTCCAAAACTAACATGGAATACATTACCATGTCTTGCATGAGTACATAAATAATGCCACACTGAGAAAAGACCAAGGATCCATCGAGCCCAGCATCCTGTCCACGACAGCAGCCAATCCAGGCCAAGGGCACCTGGCAAGCTTCCCAAATGTACAAACATTCTATATATGTTATTCCTGGAATTGTGGATTTTTCCCAAGTCCATTTAGTAGTGGTTTATGGACTTGTCCTTTAGGAAACCATCTAACCCCTTTTTAAACTCTGCCAAGCTAACCGCCTTCACCATGTTCTCCGGCAACAAATTCCAGAGTTTAATTATGCGTTGGGTGAAGAAAATGTTTCTCAGATTTGTTTTAAATTTACTACACTGTAGTTTCATCGCATGCACCCTAGTCCTAGTATTTTTGGAAAGCGTGAACAGACGCTTCACATCCACCTGTTCCACTCCACTCATTATTTTATATGCCTCTATCAAGTCTCCCCTCAGCCGTCTCTTCTACAAACTGAAAAGCCCTAGCCTCCTTAGTCTTTCTTCATAGGGAAGTCGTCCCATCCCCGCTATCATTTTAGTCGCCCTTCGCTGCACCTTTTCCAATTCTACTATATCTTTCTTGAGATGCAGTGACCAGAATTGAACACAATACTCAAGGTGCGGTCCCACCATGGAGCGATACAATGGCATTATAACATTCGCACACCTGTTTTCCATACCTTTCCTAATAATACCCAACATTCTATTCGCTTTCCTAGCCGCAGCAGCACACTGAGCAGAAGGTTTCAGGGTATGACTTGACCTACCATAAGCCAACAAAAGCAACCCATCCATTTACCGGTTCATCTAATCATTAACAACAATGGCTCAGAAATTACCTCCTACCAATCTTCTTACCCTCCATGCTCTTCCCCTACCTCTTCTTCATCGCTCCACTTCCTTACCTATCCCTATCCTTTCTCTCATACCTCTTTTATCCCATTTACCCTTGTTCATTTGTCCTACCACATACCTCCTTTGTTGATTCAGATACTACAGATTGTATTCTCTTGTTACTATGTAAGCCGCATTGAGCCTGCGATGAGCGGGAAAGCACGGGATACAAATGTAATAAATAAATAAATTATCGACAATGACACCCAGATCCCTTTCTTGGTCAGTATCTCCTAATGTGCAACCTTGCATGACGTAGCTATAATTTTGTTTTTGCTGCACCTAATGCAGCTTAGTAAAAGGACCCCTCAAAGAGTACTGATTCATGTGTCAAAGTATACGATGAATTTTGCTCACAAGCCTGACCATTTCATTATTTAGAACTTTATTTAAACACTCTACTTTTTGAAGCCAACATTCTAGGATTTAAACAAATATCTCACTGCTCCTACAGAAAGAACAGCAGCAATCTCTAGAGTGTGTAAAATAGAAAACATTACTATATATATAAATGCTATCAGACTCATTTTCAAAAAAAATAAAAACATCCAAAAAGTGACATAAGTCTACATTTGGACGTTTTTCTCACAAAAACTTCCAAATCAGTATTTTCGAAACCTCTTTTTAGACATTTTTCTCTGAAGTCCGTCAGAAATGCATCTAAGTCTCGAGGGAGAGTGCCAGGGGTGTGTTCAAGGCGGGACTTGGGTGTTCCTAAGACTTAGATGTTTTTCAGCCATAATGAAACAAAACACAAATGTCCAGGACTAAAACATTTTAAGCTAGACCTGTTTTTATTACGAATAAGGCACAAAAAGGGATGACCTCCCCTTACTCCCCCAGTGGTCACTAACCCCCTCCAACCCCCAAAAATTGTGATTAAGCCTCTATGCCAGCCTCAGATGTTATACTCAGGTTCATTAGAGCAGCATGCAGGTCCCTGGAGTAGTCTAGTGGTGGGTGCAGTGCACTGCAGACAGGTGGACCCAAGATCCTACCTCCCCCTACCTGTTACAGTTGTGGAGGAAACTGTGAGCCCTCCAAAACTCACTGTACCCACATATAGGTGCCACCCTCACCCGTAAGAGCTATGGTAGTGGTGTACAGTTGGGGTAGTGGGTTTTGGGGGGCTTAGCACACAAGGTAAGGGAGCAATGGTCAGATGTGTATCTGGGAGTAGTTTATGAAGTCCACTGCAGTGCCCCTAAGGGTGCCCTATTGCTGTCCTGGGATGTCAGGTGGACCAATCTACTAAAAATGCTGGCTCCTCCTACATCCCAATGGCTTGATTTTGTGCGTTTTGCACATGGACATTTTTTTTCCGAAAATGCCCCCCCCCCCAAAAAAAAAAAAATCCAATTCACAAAATGTCCAAAAACCAAAACATTCATAGTATTTTTGAAAAAAAGAATAGATGTTTTTCTTTTTCAAAAATGACCTTCTTCCCTGTTCAAAATTTGGACATTTTGTGTAGATTTAGATGTTCTATCAAAAATGCCCCTTTATGGGGCTCATTTTCAAATGAGAAAAACATCTAAAAAGTGGCATAAAGCAGCATTTGGACATTTTTCTCATAAAAATATCCAAATTGGTATTTTCGAAACCTATTTTTTAGACCCTTTTTCTATGCTGTTCATCTGCAGTGCATCCAGATCTCAAGGGGGGGCATGTTAAGGACGGGATTTGGGTGTTCCTAAGACATGGACATTTTTCAGCCATAAAGGACAAAACAAAACCATCCAGGACTAAAACTAAGACAGTTCGAGCTAGATCTGTTTTTATAACGAATAAGGCACAAAAAAGATGCCCTAAATTAACAAATGACCACTGGAGGGAATCAGAGATAACCTTCCATTATTCCCCCAGGGGTCACTGACCCCTCCCAACCCCCAAAATTGTGATTAAAAACATTATCAGCCTGTCTGCCAGCCTTAGATGTTACACTCAGGTCCATTAGAGCAGCATGCAAGTCCCTGGAGTAGCCTAGCGGTGGGTGCAGTGCACTGTAGACAGGTGGGCCCAGGCTCACACCTCTCCCTACCTGGCCCATGTGGTGCAATCTGTGAGCCCTCCAAAACTCACCAGAAACCCACTGTACCCACATATAGGTGCCCCCTTCACCCATAAGGGCTATTGTAATGGTGGTATTAGGTTTTGGGTGGGTTTTGAAGGGCTCAGCAGACAAAATAAGAGAGCAACAGGGAGATGTGTACCTGGAAGCATTTATTTGAAGTCTACTACAGTGACTCCTAGAGTGCCCCATTGCTCTCCTGGGATGTCTGGGGGACCAGTCTACTAAAAAATGCTGGCCCCTCTTATATCCCAATGGCTTGATGTTCTAATTTTTCACTTGGATATTTTCTTTTTCGAAAATGGTTAAAGAAAAAAAAACTTACAAAGCACAAAACCTTGTTCAAAATGGTATTTTTGAAAAAAAAAAAGATAGATGTTTTCCTTTTTTCAAAAAATGACCTTCTTTCCTATTCAGATTTTGTACGCTTTGTGCAAAATGTCCAAGGTCGGTCTTAGATGTCATATCAAAAAATACCCTGCCACAGTAACTACCACCTTTCACCCCTGGATAAAAAAAAAAGAATCATTTTCTCTTTTTATCATCTTTTTTTTTTCAATAGATGGAGCTCTTTGAGCACACTTCTTGAGTCCAATTTGTCTTCTCTTGAAGAGCACACAAATGCAGCAAGCACATGAGATACATTCTCCCTCTCTCTCTTTGAGAGAAAAGAACGCTTGCCATCCAGCTAGGAAGGGATAAAGCCTAAGTTTCTATAGAGTACAAAAAAAATCTACTGTAAAAACAAACAAACAAACCAAAGCCCTTGCTTTAGATAGAAACCACCTGTCAGATATGCACTGGCCTCTATTATGCGACCAATTGAAAGATTTATAGACATTTACAATATAGAATGGAGGAGTAGCATAATGCTTAGAAGAGCAGACTGAGAACAGAGGAAAGCAGTGTTCAGATCTCACTGGTGTTCCTCTATTACCTCCGTAACATGAGTGGCTTCTAAAAAAAAAAAAAAGTGTGAACTAAATCCAAGCAGATATAAGAAGGCAAAAGGAGAGCAGGAGCAAGGTGATAGAAAGATGTATTCCTTCTTGAATTCCTGATGCACCATAGAGTGAAATAATAAGGATGTCACAGGAGTATAATAACCATATTTTACAAGCTGTTCTACCGAAGCATGTAAGCTTAAATTGCTCGCAGCTAGCCTTTTCCTTATTGTTATGTGTGTGTAAGAAGCAAGAAAGTGGATCTCTAAGCCAAATAAAAGAATGAAACTAGCTGAAGAAGAGGGCAACAAGAGGTTTGTGTAGTGAATTAGAAACCAGGAAGCTTAAGTTTAAGTCTTGTTTCTGCCCCTGACCCCTCCCTGTGACCTTGGGCACAGAATTTTCCATCCTCTTGCCTTTGCTTAAGGGTGAAATTCACTGTACAGAGTTCCTGGTACAGCACTCTTTTTTTTTTTTCACACCAGTTCCTGAGTCCATTAGTGACTGCTGGAGGGCCAATGATGCGTGGTGAAAGGCTGTCCCATGACACTTGGAGGAGATTGTGCCTGCAGTTAGTTATGAGAAAGTTCACCCCAGATTGCCATGGGACAACTTCATGACTCTTTCTTATCCTAGCTTTACTGCTTGGAAGGTCACCTCTGGCATGTGGCATTGTTGTTCATGAACAACATACAAACTTTATTAGTGCAGAATGGACTATGATATTCTAATACATTGATCTTTATATATAGTTCTGTTCACCTGATTGAAGCATCCTGTGGTCTACCCTCCTTATTGTTCTAGAAAAGTCTGCATTTCATACTACATTATCAAAATGAAATGTTCCTGATCATCTGCAAGCCTAAGTGTACAAATATAATATATATTCCAGTTTTGCAGCTCAGTCAGTGTTTGACACATTCTTTTAGTACACTTTGAAAATTTTATATATATATATATATATATATATATATATATATATATATATATATATATATATATATATATATATATATATATATATATATATATATATATTAGGTGTCAGTTTCCTGGAAACCTTTATTAGCTCCCAAAATTAAAATCAAGAATAGTGATGCTTTCCTTAGTAAAGGACTAGCAGTACATTCACTCAGAAAAAAAATGCAGATGGTAACTATTTCACTATGCACCTGAAATTACTTGAAATCAGCCCTTTTGGTTATAAAGAACTTTCTGATTTAGAAATGAAAACACGTAAAGAACATTTTCTTGATTTGCACAAAATGAAACATAGCTGATTGATTCCCAAATAAGTTTGCATGTAGATCGTCATGACAAACTATTAAAAATAGGTAGAAACGTCCTTTCCAATCACTTACAAAGACTGAAAACTTCTGCTGATTCTCTGATCAGTGCGTTTGCACCATAGAACTGCTTCTCATGTTTGATCAGAATCCCCTCTTTTTTTTTTTTTTGTGGGGTTGCTAAGAGAGGTTAGGGATTGAGGTTTTTAATCTAACCTCGGCACTGCTTACCTGATGATGACATACATGACCAGGACATTTCCAAAGAGCCCCACCACGCAGACGATGGAGTAGAGAGCAGTGATGATGATCGCAATGATAATGGAGGTGGTATCATTGCTGTAAACCTGTGTCCGGTTGCACAGGTAGGATAGGTTCCCCTCCAAGCTGGACAGGTTTCCTAAGCTGCTAACTGGGCACCCTACGGAGGATAAAGGATTCCTGTTGTCCAGACTGCTGTTTAGGACAGCAGGTACAAAAGTGGAAAAAGAATCAGCCAGGCTGGCGAGTGAACGATTTTGGAGGTAAGACATCTTTTGTTGGCTAAGAGAGTCTCTTCAATACTTCTGTCCTTTCTTCTTCCTCCTTCTCCTCCTCTTCCTTCCCCCTGTCGGAGAGTGAGACCGTCCTGCTAGCTGCAAATAACAAGACAAAGAAACAGAGAGTGAAGAAGAATTACAAATCCACTCTGATACAACTCTCTTAGAGTCTCCTGAGGGGTGTAATCTACATCATTCAGCTTTTCTGCTGCTCAATTATAGGGACTGATGAAAATCCTTTATTACAAAAAAACCCCAAAAAACTGTGAAAGCAAAGGTGAAAAAAGATTGATAAAGAGCTCAGCTCCGGTGCTGTACTTCTCCTTCCTCCATCCAGAGGCTTTTGCTTCACAGTTACCGGTATATTTGTAATTCGTACAAAATCTGCTTGTGCACCTACCATTTGAAAAGCTGGTATTTCACAAGCACCTTTTCTTTGAGTTGCAGAACTTGTTCTGAACAAAGTATCTTTTATTTTTATCACTAGGACATTTGCTTTGCATAATCAGCACACAATTTCCTGTCAGAAACACTTCTGGTCAGAGAAAGAACAAACCCTACCTGGCAACCAAAAGTAAAAGGAGGCATCGGCAAGGAGAAGCGATCCTCATCTCCTCACTCAGCCCAGAGCTTCTGAGGAGGGGTCAGGGAGGCAGAGAGGCGGGGAAGAGGGGAAGGAGCACCGTGATTGGCCAGGCAACATTCTCCAGCATCTCACTGACGGAAAGCCCCCTCCACTAGCATGTAACCCTAAAAACGCCTGCTCGTAGCATACAGCAATGAGAAATGTTGCTGGAAATGAATGGGCATGGCATATGTTATGAAAGCAACGGGACCTGTTAATTGAATTTCACTGTGCAATGACACACCAGATCTAACAGGAAACAATCGGAGAAACCAGGATGCATGTGCTGAGATAGGTAGATGCATTATCTATCATTCCACTGAATGCTGCTAGTGTCAGAAATTGATGATCCCTGTCACATTTGTGTTGTACAAGCACTAATGTCTATTTTTCCTAATTGAAGTTACATATCTCACCTAGCCCCCCCTTCAACCTGAGTCTTGCCCCTCTGTTACAATAAATGTATGCATGCATAAAACACTGATCTATGAAAATTAGTGCAGCAGTAAAACCCAATGCATTAAAGAATATAAGGCTTTGCTCAGGTTTGGTGCAGTTTCTTCTGAGGATTTAATGCTCATCTCTTCTTTTGCTATGAGCATACTGGACCTGCAACGTTTTTTCTGACCTCCACGAAGCGCATGGTTAATTAAAAAGACAGAATTGTGTGGGGGGGGGGGGGGGGGGAGTGCTGGAAGAGCTGGGCTGTTGAGAGCACAAGTTTTGCACTAAGGGCAGTTACAGCAGTGCATGGGTCTGAGCAGAAGAAATTTGTAATAGCATACATCTGCACGTATGCTATAATGTTATTCTGCAAAGAAACATTGATGGAATGGATAGGCAACATATAAGTTTGATAAATAAATACATTTTATGCACAGAATAGCATTCTAACACCTGTGCAGATGTGTGCCAATACTGTTTTTCTGCTCAGACCTCTGCACAGCTATGGCTACTCTTAGCATAGAGACATGTGCATGTGTCTCTGGTGTTCTTGCACTGGTTAGCGCACACGATTTGCGCATGGTCTGTTTGCATACAATTTTGCTACTGCATCAGGGAGCAAAAACGTGACATTTTGCTTGCATTAGAAAGCTGACCACTGAGCTGTCAGCACATAGATCTAATGTAAACTTACTACACCAGCCCCACTGGAGAGGTGGACAGTGGGCTGGCAATTTACATAATTTATTTGCCTTATATGCAACCACTCCCCCAAGAGTCTCTCACTTCATGCTCTAGCAGTCATCAGTGATAATTGCCCC
The DNA here is from genome assembly GCF_901765095.1 of Microcaecilia unicolor. Lineage (NCBI taxonomy): Eukaryota > Metazoa > Chordata > Amphibia > Gymnophiona > Siphonopidae > Microcaecilia > Microcaecilia unicolor. The sequence continues at coordinate 343,015,023 of NC_044033.1, forward strand.
AGGATTCTATATATTGTGCCTTAATTTCTGCGTGGAAATCAACGTGTATTCTATAACAATGTGCATAACGTACTTGGTTAACTAGCTAATCAGCGCTGTTAATTGTATGTTAACAAGCAATTAAGAGCAATAATTGGCATTAAGATTTACACACACTCAACTTGTTAAGTGTCATTTGTGTATGGTGTACAGCACTGCGTATGCCTTGTAGCACTATAGAAATGATAAGTAGTAGTAAGTAGTAGTAGTAGTAAGTGTATTCTGTAACGCAGTATGCCAAAATTCTATTGAAAAAGGGGCATGGCCATGGGCATCATGAGGACATTCCTAAAATCTATGTGCGTTATTAAAGAATACACCTGCTCTGTGACTAATTTACTGAGCAAAGAGTCAATCCCTTAAAAAATCCCTCTCCCGGGATCCAAAGACCTATTCCAAAAGCGCATACCACTCACTAATAAAGAGTAATGAAATTAATAATTTACAATTTATACTTTGTGAAGGGGTACACAGAGAGTTCAGTATAGGTTGAATCCACAACCGAGTTGATTTTCAGTGAGTCTAGCCGCAAAAGCGGCTCACTACCAGGCTCTATACATCATGAAGTACTCTCTTCAAAGTGTTTCCCCCAATTTTTTTTTTAATGTGTGAATACACCACTACATACCAAAAGTGAAAAATAATAAAAAATTTGTTGGTACCCGTCTTTGGTATATGTCCAAAAATATATAAGCAGAACGCTTCTCAAAAACAACTCAGATGGCTCAACTTTGAACCTATTTGGTTATAACAAGTACATAATCTTGTAAATGCACTGGAAAATCAAGTTAAACAGGAACAAACTTATCTGAGTTTAAAGTTCTTTCTGACAAGATTTCCAGGCTTACCACTCGCTCTTTTGGGACTTCCGTCAGCCCAGTGGGGCTGCCGGCAGTAGTCCCACCCCAAGCACATGCCATTTCTGGGGGAAAAAGAAAATGTGGCGATACCCCGGCGGTAATCAGGCATCACCGCGCTCTGCCCAGTTACCGCCGGGTTAGCACGGGAGCCCTTATCACCACCTCAATGGGTGGCGATAAGGGATCCCCGTCACATGGCCATGTGGTAACGATGACATAATTGAAGCTGAGTACATAGGAATTCATTGGCATCTCTAGCGTTTAGCACGTGCCTATTTTTAGCACATGCTAAAAACGCCAGCGCGCCTTACTAAAAGACCCCCCAATGTGCGCTAATTTTAAGAATTCCCCCATTCTGCTCATGCCCCTCACATTTCTGCTCCTTTTCCAAATCACATGTAAATTTTAGTCGCAGGTCCCGTACCTAAATTCATGTGCGTAAATACCAATTAAATCTAATTAGTGCCAATAATTGCTTGTTAAAAAGCCAATTATTGGCATAAATGAGCTCGTTATTCAATTAAATTGTGCACACACACACACCCAAATTTGCACACATGGTTTTTGGTGACTTTTATAGAATTAGGGGGTCTATGGGTTGTGCGCCACTTGGTGACGTGCTTACAGTGCTCCCATGCTCCAACCACATATACATTCCCTGACAGCAGTGTGCTAAGCGATTTAAGCACACTGCTTGCACCTAGCATTTAAGTGTGTACCTGCCAGTTAATGGTGCTACTATCCTGTTTGCTAGTCACATTGTTGGTGCCTAATAGAGGTGTTAGTTTACAGCATTGCCTTTCACATGTATAATTTTTAGCTTCTTTGCAAACTGTGCATGCTGTGGATTTCGAAAATAGCTATTCATAAGCGTTAGCCATTTACTGCCGGATTCTATATAGCACGCCTAGAAATCTGCACCAAAATCCAGGTGTATTCTATAACAACAGTGCACGTAACTTAATTGGCTTTACCAGCTCATCAGCATTGATAACGTCACTTAACAAGCAATAATGAGCACACTGGCAATAATTTGAATTTAATGCACACAACTCGCTAAGCAGATTCTGTAATGAACTGTGCCTGAATTCTAGTGCACACAGTTCAAAAGGAGCATGGATATGGGCGGGCAAATGAGCATTCTGTGGGCGTTCCTAAATTTACAGGTGTTGTTATAGAATATGGCCCAGTACTCGTAAATTTATGTGCAGGGATTTACGCCACGTTTTTGTTGGTGTAAATGGATGCACATAGTTTTAGGTGCTGGGATAACAACTAAGCGTATTCTGTATACCACGCCTAAATCTAGCCCCCCTCCCCCTTATAGAATACATTTAGGCGGAAATGTTTACCGTGTGGATTTTTTAGGCGCCTTATATAGAATCTGGCCCTTAATGCTTACTGCATGGTAAAAGGCACTAGTTCTGGGATTGGTGCTAGTTCTGGGACTGGTGCTAGTTCTGGGATTGGTGTGTGCTTCTTATGTGCTAAAAAATAGGATTTTTAGCGTGGGGTGCATTTAGTGGCAGAGAATAGGGTAGTATGAGTAAATTGCTGCATGCTGCCTGATTAGTGTAGGGTTAGCACTTGAGCCCTTATCACCTAGTAAATAGGTGGCAGTAAGGGCTCACGTGCTAAATGGGAAATTTATGTGTGGAGAAATTTACGTGTGGAGAAATAGAAATTGCAGCCATTTTACAGCCACAGTAAAAGTGGCCTCAGCACGCAGCTTAGTAAAAGTGCCCTTTAGGGTGTGCTCTGAAAAAAACTTAGCTTACATAAACTGCTTCAAGTGGATGTTGACGCAATATGTGAAGTTGATGCTAATTTTTTTCGGACCACACCCTGAGGCAGCATTTGCGAAACATGCTGCATGTTGGTGGTGGCGTCCGTGTGTTGCTATGCTTGAAAAAAAAGTGTCAAAATGAAACCAACAGTGAAAAGCTAAGCTTGTTTTACCATTGAAAGAGTCCTTTTCTAAGCGAAGAATTGAAAATGATGTTTTAAAAGGTTATTCTGGATATCTTTTGAATAAATAACATATGAAGAAAATGGAAGAAGTTGCGCTATAGAATGGGCTGAGATATAGTATTTAGCTGGTAATTTGTAGGCATTATAAACAACCAGCACTACTTAGTAAAGAGGGTTATAAGCAAAGTCCAAAAAAAATTGTGGACCCCTGTTTCAGGCTTAGGAAAAAGGAAATCATAAATATGGCTTTTATTCTTCTGACCACTCAGCATTATCCAGATAGTGCCGGGGCGGAGTGTGGGTGGAGAATGAGCAGGCTCAGGAATTATCCAGATACCAGTGACTTAGGACAGGAAAAAGCTGGCTAACTGATTAGTGCAGAACACACTCACTCTCTGCCCCCAGACATACCCCTTGCACAAAAAAAAAAAGAATAATTTTTAGCACGTGAGTAGCGTTCGCACATGGCAAAATTACGATGGGGCACCTCAGTGCAGCCTGTAGTATGCTATTTTGTGCTGCGGTAAGCACATGTTAGTGCTTTCCGCAGCTTTGCATCGAAGGATACTTTATTGATGCTTATTGGTTTAAAATCAGAAGCCCTAATCAAATGTGCCCATAAATAATACATGACTAGAATGAATTCAGGAAAATAGATATGTGGACTAAGATCAGGCAGAATTGCTGCTGGTTTTCTTGCATGCCATCTTTCGTTTCGATAATACGGTCGGGCCCGGCCAAATCTCAACATTTGAGCCATACTTAGAGATGGCCGACATTGGTTTTCGCCAATAATGGAAACTAATGGCGGCCATCTCAAACCCGACCAAATCCAAGCCATTTGGTCATGGGAGGAGCCAACATTTGTAGTGCACTGGTCCCCCTCATATGCCAGGATACCAACCGGGCACCCTAGGGGGCACTGCAGTGGACTTCAAAAATTGCTCCCAAGTCCATAGCTCCCTTTCCTTGTGTGCTGAGCCCCCAAAATCCACTCCCCACAACTGTTCACCACTGCCATAGCCCTTTTGGGTGAAGGGGGCACCTACATGTGGGTACAGTGGGTTTCTGGTGGGTTTTGGAGGGCTCACATTTACCACCACAATTGTAGCAGGTAGGGGGGGATGGGGATGGGCTTGGGTCCGCCTGCCTGAAGTGCACTGCAGACCCACTAAAAACGGTTCCAGTGACCTATATAGTGCTGTGATGGAGCTGGGTATGATATTTGAGGCTGGCATTGAGGTTGGCAAAAAATGTATTTTAATTTTTTTTGGGTGGGAGGGGGTTGGTGACTACTGGGGGAGTAAGGAGAGGTGATCCCTGATTCCCTCCAATGGTCATCTGCTCAGTTTGGCCACCTTTTCAAGGCTTGGTCATGAACAAAATGGGACCAAGTAAAGTCGGCCAAATGCTCATCAGGGCCAGCCTTCTTTTTTCCATTATCGACCGAAGACGGCCATCTCTTAACTATGCCCCCGTCCCGCCTTCGGTACACTGCTGACACGCCCCCTTGAACTTTGGCCGGCCCTGCAATGGAAAGCAGTTGAAGCCGGCCAAAATTGGCTTTCGATTATACCAATTTAGCCAGCCTTTGGAGAAGGCTGGCCATCTCCCGATTTGTGTCGGAAGATGGCCGCCCTTCTCCTTCAAAAATAAGCAGGATGGTCTCTTCTTTCCTGCATGGATGCACGTGACCTACAACAATGTAATAAAGGATTTTTATTCTCCAGAAGCCTTGGCCTCTTTCCTCGAAAAAGTTGCTCCCAGCAGGATTGATGCAAGTTGACTCATTATTTTACTGCAGTGCTTCCTAAATCGCTCCTAGAGTACCCCCTTACCAGTCAAGTTTTCAGGATATCCACAATGAATATGCCTGAACTTAATTTGCATATGCTGCCTCCATTATATGCAAATTTCTTTCATGCATATTCATTGTGGATGTCATGAAAACCTGACTGGCAAGGGGTACTCCAGGACTGACTTGGAAAACACTGTTGTACTGCATGAAGCAATTACTTTTACGATGCTGGCTTGTCAGTTCCTGTTGGCTGCATGGCTCTAACTTTCTAGTGTACAGCATGTAGCTGCAATATTTCTAAAAACTATACTACTATACTTGTTTTTGTTTCTCTTCTTGTATTGCTGCCTACCTGTTTTACTCCATAGGCATATTTTTGCAACCACTACGAAAAGGTTGTTAATTTCAGTTTATATATCTTTATCTACATCATTTCATAGAAGTCAGTGAATGACTGCTGCTGAATCTGGGACTCCACATCTCATGATTGGAGCAATTTGGGCTAATCTTAAACACAATGCTGTGTTTTTTATGTGTACACTTATTATGCATGCATTATTATTGCTTACTGCCTGCTTCATTAATTTCCTATGGCTATTTTATTATTCTAGCTTGTTACACAATGCAAGTATTATTGCTGCTTTATATAAATGACCATTACTTTTATATCCCTAAATGTTAAGGGATTTAATAACCCTATTAAGAGGAAAAAAAATCCTGAGTTCCTTATCCAAACATACTCCTGATATAAAGCACTAAAGACAGGCCTGTTCAGAAGAGCATACACCACCGACCCAACATAAAAAATACCTGGTCACTTGCGACACAATGTAACCAAAGACTGTAATGGACATCACCTGACTCTACTTCCCCCTTTCCCTCTCTAAGTTCCCCTCAACTGTACCTACCATACATGTACCTCATTCCGCCACAATATCACTTTGTATTCATTCATACCATGTATTTGTTCAGACCGGAATCGGCTAACGCCGTTAATGGTTATATGTAAGCCACATTGAGCCTGCAAAAAGGTGGGAAAATGTGGGATACAAATGTAACTATATATATCAAACATATAAACGGCGAGTGACCGACTCACTCGCAAATGCGCAGTAGAGACTTCCCTCTCTGTCCCGCCCCCGCGTCAATACGTGATGACGAAGGCGGGACAGAGAGGAAAACTGCGCCGCCGAGGTTGATACCGCTCCCCCCGCCCACCCGCCTGAGATCGCCGCTACCGTTCCTCCCCCCCACCCGGCCTGGGCCCTCTCTCCGCTACTAAACTTACACATCCATTCGCCGGAACGCAGCATGCACATCAGCTGAGCTGCCATCGGCCTTCCTTCCCTGCCTGTGTCCCGCCCTCGCTGACATTATGTCACAGGAGGGCGGGACACAGGCAGATAAGGAGGGGCCGACGGCAGCTCAGCTGATGTGCGTGCTGCGTTCCAGCGAATGAATGTGTAAGTTTAGTAGCGGAGAGAAGGCCCAGGCCGGGTGGAGGGATGGCGGCAACTCCGGGGGTGGGGGGGGGGACGGTAGCGGTGGCGACCTCGCAGGGAGGGAGAAGGAAAACCCCAATACCAGCCAGTTTTTACGGGCTCAACGGCTAGTATATATATAAACCCTAAGGGGTTAAAATAATCTTACCTGGGCTCCTCCAGAGGGAAAAAAATAAGGGTTCTAAAGTGACATCACTATGGGACAACAGCTGAGCAAGCTGAGTCCTGGTTGCCTTGGCAACAGCTGGCTGTTCAGTTAAAAGTTGGGCAGAGAAGAAGCAGTTGAAGCAGAAGAGGTAGAGGTTGTGTGCTGCAGTGTGGCTGAGACTGGCTGGCCCTTGTAGGAGTGTTTAAATCACTAATTGACAGTATGAAGAATTTAGAGAGAGAGACAGGAGTTGTGGGGAGAGCCTGAATTCCAGTTTACTGAGAGCTTGAGTGTATTTTATTTTTGGAATTGAAAACTAGGAATATTGGGCTCTGTATGTATGAGCAGCAGCAGAGTAAAAATGGTAGAAGGGAATGGATGTGATTTAGTGGGGAATTAATTGTGAGGGACCTTAATCTGGTCTCCAGTGTATTTAAAGGTTAAACCAGTGTTAAAGTGCTTGTGTAAGGGAGGGGGACTCTAATAGAATGTTATGGGAGCAGGAATGTAGAGGGTGAATGCTGCAGCAGAAAAAGTGCGAATGCGCTTCAGACCTGCTTCTATAAGAATAGGGTAACAAAGTGAGATTAGGATTTACAAGCAAGGGTACTTTAATTGAATTTTATTTCAATTAGCAAGAGGCCAAAGAGTTGATCACATAAACGTAATGTCACATGCAGGGAAACACTATTTTAAGATAGGGAGAGAGGATATTGCCTCCCATTTATTTTATTAAGGGAAGGTGTAGGGTGAAGAAAAGTATCCTAAGGATCTGGCGGTTGAAGAGGTTCTGGGCCCCCATGCAAGAAAGGTTTTCACCTACACTGACAAAGAGACTGAGTTCTCCACGGCTAAGTGACATCTACCTCACCACTAAAGAGAAAGAGACAGCCGTTGTTGCCTGCGTGTAGGCGCATATCTCGACATCAGTGCTGTCATCAGCTGTTTGTAGATCGTAATCAACAGCTACGTAGCAATGAAACTCCTCTTCAGTAACACTGGCTGGGATGTCAATAACCTCTTCATCTGCCGCGTTTGCAACAGCTGCATCTCTTTCGTCCCTCTCCACATCCTTAACAAAGCTTGCCCGCTTGTAGCAGTTCAAATTGGTTGCCTATGTAACATGATTCCAGGCTTCTTTCTGCATATGTACGGAATCCAACAGTGATAGATTACGAGCCAGTTCAACAGCACGTTTATCCTTGTCAGTCTGGTCATCCATAATGCTCATCAGACGACGTAGCACAAGAACCCGATAATGTTGTTTGAAATTGGCTACTATGCCCTCATCCATAGGTTGGATCAGAGAGGTAGTGTTTGGTGGCAAGACCACCTTGATGTTAGACAGCCTGACATCATCCCTGTGTGCAGCACAATTATCACAAAGCAGCAAAATCTGACACTTCTGTGCCCGCATTCTAGTGTCTAACTTCTTTAGCCACTGCTTCCAAATTTCCCCAGTCATCCATGAATTGTGTTAGCCTCGTGTGACACAGGAAGTTGCCTAACTTTCTTGAAGCAACGGGGCTGTTTGCTCTTTCCAATGACAAGGGTTTCCAACTTCTCACTCCCATCCATATTGCAGCAAAGGAGGATCGTCAGTCGGTCCTTCGACGTTTTACCTCCAGTAGTTTCGGCATGTCTGAATGCAAGTGTTCCATCAGGAATCGCTCGCCAGTAGATACCGTTTTCGTCAGCATTGAAAATGTCACGAGGTGCAAACTTGTTGAAGATGGTAGGAAGAACTGAAACAACCCAATTTTCAGCACCAAATTCATCAGCGTCTTGTTTCTCACCATGCTGTTTCTTGAATTTTATATTGTTCCTCTCCTTCCATCTTTCCCACCATCCAAAAGTGGCTTTGAATTCAGTTAGTCTAAGACTTTTGGCTAGCTGGTTAGCTTTCTCCATAAGCAGTGGACCACTGACAGGAAACTGTCTGCTCCTGACTCGAGAAAACCACCGAAGAAGAGCATCTTCTACCTCCTCAGCTTTTCCCGCCCGTTTTCATTTCCGTTTCCATTGTGGATTTGTATTGTTTTGCCAGTCTTCCAGAAGCTGGTCTTTCTGTTTCAAGACACATGAAATTTGACTGGGATTGACACCATATTCTTTAGCAATAGATGCTTGACTTTGTTTGTTTTCTAATATTTTAATAACTTCTATTCGTTCAGCCAGAGTTAAAGTCTTACAGTTGCGTGACAACAACAACAATGACCCCAGTGTACACTCTAACAACATTCTTTCACTTATTCTGCCTGTGGCAGTTAAAGGGGCGGTAAATTTGAAATCTCGTTGGTTGTCATGCGCCAATCTGCTTCCATATTTCGTGCGTGCGCTTATGCAGTGTCTTTCCTGCAGAGGAGCGGTCTTAAACCATGCATATAAGCAAATCTTGCACTTATCAGTGGTGCACTAAACCAAAGTTTGTCCCCATAGAAATTGATGGATCCAAAAATGGGGCTGAAGTACGGCATGCAGTTAAACAGAGCATGCGCTTATCCGACGTGCACTTAAATGGATTGCACTGTATATATATATTTTTTTTTCAGGTAATGCACCTGTCAAAGTCTGAGTATCTTAAGCTACTCACTAAATTGTTGTTAAATATATATGCCCCTAAAACAGACTGTCCTGAATTCTTTCACTCTATTGCTGATATCATAACTTTAGAAGGTAATAAACCTATTGTTTTACGTGACAACTTTAATTTAATCCTTAATCCTGACCTTGATAGAAAATCTGCTTTCCCTTTTAAGAAAACTAAAGCTGGGGTTGCTTTATATAATGACACAGCTTAAACTATGTGATGTCTGGAGTATGATGCATGCCACTGAACGAGATTATTCATTTTACTCCATATCTCACAACTCTTACTTCCAAATAGATTATTTCTTGATATCTGAGACTCTGCTTAACAAAGCTTGCTAAACTAGCATAGAGAACATCAACCTCTCTGATCACGCTCACATTCTATTACAATTTATTGACTGAGGACAGGAGCAGCCCAATAGCTCTTGGCATTCCAGTTCAGGGTTATTGAACAATCCCAAATTTCACAGTTATTTCTAAAGCAATTAAAGAATATTTTCTATTTAATACTTTATAAGACACTAACCTCCAAATTCTATAAATGGCGCCTAAAGTTGTGTGTGCTAATTTGGCTACATGGCCAAATTGCACGCACAGCTTAAATGAGTAACAAGGCAATCAGCACTGATATTTGGTACTTAACAACCAATTAGTGATACTAATTGGCTTTAATTAGAATTTACATGCACAACTTTCTAGGCATATTCTATAACGTGGCGTGCATAAATTATAATGTGCACAACTAAAAAGGGGGCATGGCCATGGGCATGGAATAGTAGGGTCATGGGTATTTCAAAAAACTATGAGCAGTATTATATGATAAACCTGATCTGTGCCTAAGTTAGGCACAGGTATTTAGGCCTGGTTTTAGGTGGTCTAAATAGGTGCACCTAAATTATAGTTGCAAGAATGTCCATGAAGCATATTGTACAAACTACACCTAACTTTAGGCGTAGTTTATAGAATCACGTTAAGTGCATGGTTTTTCAGTGCTGATTTTTAAGGCACAATTTATAGAATTTGGCCCTAACTTGATTACCAGATGGGATGGTTTCAAAGCATTCATTCATGGAATCATTATCGACTTTTTACCGCCTCCCACAAAAAATGACTTCAATCTGAAATTTGGGCTCTAGAACAAACTATTACTCAACTTGAATGATATCATCAAGCCAATACATCTGATGTGAATGTCTTCGGTAACTTAAAATATTTGCTTTTGCAGCAAGCTAATAGAGAAGTTTTTATAAGATCTGTTCATTATTACACTGGTATAGAGAATGACACGGGGACAGTGTTTGTCCCCATCCCTGCCCCTTCCCCCTGGGTTCTGTCTCAATCCCCACCCCATCCTTGGAGGTTCTGTCTTCATCTCCATCCCGTCTCTGCAGACTCTGTCTCCGTCCCCGCCCTGTCCCCGCAGGTTCTGTTCCCGTGGGCTCTACCTTATCTGCAGAAACCTCAAACACTTATGATTTTATACTTAAATCTTTTTATTAAAGTATAAAAAGGAACAAAATGCTGTGCAACTATTGTTTATAAATCACAAATAGAAAACAATAATAACACAGAGCAACTATAATAATCTCCCACCACCACCACCCTCTACCCTTCCAACCCCAACAATAGTTGACTTCTACTACCCCAAGGAATCCTAATCCACCCTGTTTAAATGTCCAGGGGTACAAAATACAACCCGCTTTGTATGCCCTAGGGGTGGAGAAATATACTCTACGAAACACTGTTGTGATTTTTAAATCTGTGGATGAATAAAAGTCATCAATAATTTCAGAATTCAGTCTAGTTCTCCTGTCATCCACAGTCCTTCCTGCAATAGAAGACATCTTTCAGAAGATGTGCTGATACCAGGAATGTACAGGATCCCCCATGCAAATTTTGCTAGTTGTGGCCAGCATGTTTGCTTGTTTTTCCAAAAAAATCACAGTAGCATCACTCAAAAATAAATAACAGTCCAATTTATTAACAGGCTTCAAAGTAGAAACTGACACAGGGATAAAGGTTGTCCCCATCCCCGCCCCATCTTTGTGGGATCTGTCCCTGTCCCCACTCCATCCCCATGTCCCTTCCTCATCGCCACGGGATCTGTCCCTATCCCTGTCCCTGTGGTTACCACGGGTCCCTGTCCCCAAGTCATTCTTTTCTCTGGTAGCAACAAAACGGGACACATGCTGGCAATTATCTAAAAACTAGAACTGAAAAAAAGATGTCTCTGTGATTAAAGATGATAGTGATGTATTATTAACTCTTAAATTAGAGATAATAAACAGATTTTTAAAAACGTTACTCTTCTTTATATTCCTCTGAAGTAAATCTTAGCTCAGAAGATCTCTCATTTCTTAATGGCCTTGATCATCATACCTTGAGCAGAGAAGATAATGCCGTTAGCAGCTCCTATAACAGAGAAGGATGTTATTTTCTATCGCATTGCGCTAACTGGACGGTAATTGCAGTGTACACTCGCTAACAATTACCTCCCATTTAACGAGTGAGACCTTACTTCTATGTCAGTGGGTGGCGGTAAGATCTCAGTCCCAAAATGGACGCGTGCTGATTTTTATTTTGCTGCACGTCCATTTTCGGCAAAAAAGGCCTTTTTTTGCAGGTTTGCTGAAAAATGGACCTGTATGCGTCCCAAACATGCATCTACACCAGCAGAGGCCATTTTTCAGCGCACCATAGTAAAAGGACCCATAATTGCTATTTATCCTTCAGCAGACATAGAAGTTGTAGAATTAAGATCCATTGCAGCTAATGTCTCTGCCTGTGCAGACGATGTGCTCTTGTATAACACTCCCTCTTCTATCCCGCATATTACGGAGGTCATTAGAAAGTACTCCACTGTTTGAGGTTATAAATTAAATGTCACTAAAACTGAGATGGTGCCCCTTAATGCTGCTAGCCTTAATTGCGACAACCCAATTTTCATTCAAAGGGTCGCCAACTGGATTGAAATATCTTGGTATCCTATTGGACCCGCTATGGAAGACATTATAAAACATAACTTTGCACATCTCTTAAAATGTGCTACAGATATGACATCCAAGTGGTCTCCCCTTTGCCTTACCTGGAGGGGTAAAATGGACACAATTAAAATGGTGGCAGCTCCTAAAATCAATTACATACTAAGGGTCCTGTTTACTAAGGTATACTAGTGCTTTTAGTGTGCGCTAAAAATACTAGCATGCCTACAACATGGCTTAGTAAGCAGGGCCCTTAGTATGCTGCCTGTTTTGCTTAGCCCCGGCACATACAAGAGTATTGAAAACATTTTAACTACATTTCTGTGGTCCAACAATCCACCTTGAATTGCTAAAAATCATGGTGGTCTTAATTTTCCATGCTTTTATTTATTAGGATTTATTTACCGCCTTTTTGAATGAATTCACGGAAGGCGGTGTACAGTATGAATAAATCAAATGAGCAATAGGCAATTACGGCAGTAAAAATATGATGTGGAGGGGCATAATCGAACGTGAACGCCTATCTCCATGGGCGTCTATGTCTGAAAACGGGTACATAAAGAGGCGAGACAGACCGCATTTTTGAAAAAAATGGACGTTTTTCAGCTGGGCATTTGTTTTTTTTAGCGATAATAAAATAAATACGCCCAGCTCAAAAACATCCTAATCCGAGCCATTTGGTCGTGGGAGGGGCCACAATTCGTAGTACACTCGCCCCCCTGACATGCCAGGACACCAACTGGGCACCCTAGAGGTCAGTGCGGTGGACTTCAGACAATGCTCCCACATGCATAGCTCCCTTACCACGGGTGCTAAGCTCCCAACCCCCCCCCCCAAAACCCACTACCCACAAATGTACAACACTACCATAGCTCTTAGGAGTGAAGGGGGCACCTACATGTGGGTACAGTGGATTTTGGAGGCCTCCCATTTACCAGCACAAGTGTTACAGGGAGGGGGGATGGGCCTGGGTCCACCTGGCTGAAGTGCACTGCGGTACCCACTAAAAGTGCTCCAGGGACCTGCATACACGCAGGCCTCTAGGACTTGTTGCTGCTATATAACATTGGCACACCAGTTGACACCTGAAGACTAATCTCTCCAAAAACGTCCTTTATTGGAATAAGCACGCTTACTCACAGTTAACTGCAGATCAGAGGTTGTGCCCCACTGGCAACGAGTCTCCCTGATGCTGAGATGAGCAGTAGGTCAGAGCTGGCAGAATGGTGTACAATGCCCTCTTTCAGCCACATTCAAGGTAAGAACTAAATTCTTTAACGTGGCTAACACGTGAAAGGGATATAAAACTGGCTTACAAAAATGGCCACTACCTCATGGACTACCGGAAACAAAACAGGGCACACTCTGACCCAGTAAGCAGGGGGGAAAGCACCATGGGAGTAGAGCTTACCAACTACCAACATCGTGAGCATTTGCCACAAGCTAGTGGAATCACAGAGCCCAATACCCTACACCCACCACAATGCATTGCTGATGGGACTCTGCAGTGCGCATAACAGAAAAGGTGTCACACTCACCCGAGAGCCACATCAGAACCAGGGAAAGACTGTCAGAGGATAGAACACATTCTGCTGTCATGGAGTTGGGTACGGAATTTGAGGCTGGCATACAGGCTGGAAAAAAAGTTTTTAAAGTGGGTTTTATTTTGGTGGGAGGGGGTTAGTGACCACTGAGGGAGTCCGGGGAGGTCATCCCTGATTCCCTCCAGTGGTCATCTGGTCAGTTGGGGCACTTCTTTGGGACTTGTTCGTGAAAAAAAAGGGTCCAAAAAAAGTGACCCAAAATCGCGGTCAAAATGCCTTTTTTTTCGATTATCAGCTAAAGACGCCCATCTCTCGGCCAATAACCACGCCCCAGTTCTGCCTTCACCATGCCTCCGACATGCCCCCGTCAACTTTACCCATTTCCGCACGGATTGCAGTTGGAAACGCCTAAAATCGGCTTTCGATTATACCGATTTGGGCGCCAACGGGAGAAAGATGTCCATCTCCCGATTTGGGTCGCAATATAGGCATTTTTCTCTTTCAATTATGAGCAGGATAATATACTACTTACAATGTCATCACAATCCGCAGTACAACATTTTAATTGACAGTGAAGGGTATAAGCAAAGATGGAACATGTGGAGGGGCATAATCAAATGAAAACGTCTATCTCCATGGGCGTTTATCTCCGAGAACGGGTCCGTGAAGGGGCGGACCGAACCGTATTTAAAAAAAAAAATAGACGTCCATGTTTTATTCGACAATTTGTGAGCTGGGCGTTTTTGCTTTTCAGCGATAATGGAAAATGAAAGCACCCGGCTCAAAAACGAATAAATCCAAGGCATTTGTTCGTGGGAGGGGCCAGGATTCGTAGTGCACTGGTCCCCCTCACATGCCAGGACACCAACCGGGCACCCTAGGGGGCACTTTTACAAAAACAAAAAAGAAGGTAAAAGAGCTCCCAAGTGCACAGCACCCTTCCCTTGTGTGTTGAGCCCCCCAAATCCCCCTCAAAACCCACTGCCCACAAGTCTACACCATTACTATAGCCCTAAGGGGTGAAGGGGGGCACCTACATGTGGGTACAGTGGGTTTGAGGGGGTTGGACGACTAAGTATTAAGCAGCACAATTGTAACAGGTGGGGGGGGGGGGGATGGGCCTGGGTCCACCTGCCTGAAGTCCATTGCACCCCCTAACAACTGCTCCAGGGACCTGCATACTGCTGCCAGGGAGGTGGGTATGACATTTGAGGGTGAAAATAAAAAGTTGTGAAACATCATTTTTTTGTGGTGGGAGGGAGTTAGTGACTACTGGGGGAGTCAGGGGAGGTCATCCCTGATTCCCTCTGGTGGTAATCTGGTCATTTAGGGCACTTTTTGGGGCCTTATTCATGAAAAAACAGGGTCCAGGAAAAGTGCCCTAAATTCTAGCTACAAACGCATACTTTTTTCCATTATCGGCGAAAGGCGCCCATCTCTGTTCAGGTGATAACCATGCCTCAGTCCCGCCTTCACCACGCCTCCGACACGCCCCCATCAACTTTGTACGCTTCCGCGGTGGAGTGCAGTTGAAAACGTCCAAGTTCGGCTTTCTATTATACCGTGTTATTCGTTTTTGTGAGATAAACGTCCATCTCCTGATTTAGGTTGGAACTTGGGCGTTTTTCTCGTTCGATTATAAGCAGGATAGTATAGATAGGTTAATGTTAACTGGACCAGCACCATTATCTCTCACACCAAGTCCTGCAAACTTGACTTAAAATTGCGCCCCCCCTCATCTTGGTCCCTGAACCAGATGCTTCATGAATTTGTCATTTATTTCATCTAGGAACTTTACCTCCTAAAGTATTGTCCGATTTGACATTTATCCAGTCAATATCATATTGCTTTTTTAATAAGACAAAATGCTAAGCGGGTTACAATTGCTGATATCCTTTATCTTGTCTTCCTCTCTTCAATAGTCCCTTTCCCTTTGTGTCCTATCTGTCTGTCCTACCCTTATCCCTTATTTATCCTGTCTGTCCTGATTTAGATTGCATGCTCTTTTGAGCAGGGACTGTCTTTTCTTCATGTTAAATTGTGAAGCGCTGCATACGACTGGTAGCGCTATAGAAATAATTTGTAGTAGTAGTAGTAATTTGAATCTGAGTTCTGGAATTCTATTCCCATGCATTCAGGGGCCTTTTTACAAAGACGCAATAGGCTCTACGCACACGCAACACATACCAAAATGAGTCTACTGCCAGGCTAGAGCACCTCCTGGTGGTAATTTCAGATTTGGTGTGCGCCTATAATGCTGGGACAAATTATTATTTTTTTACTTCCTATTGCGTGTGGTGTTTCCAGCATTAATTAGCAGTTGGCGTGCACCGATCGGTCACTACACATGTGGCATGTGAGCCCTTGTCGCTAGGTCAATGGGTGGCGGTAAGGTCTCAGGCTGAAAATGGACATGCGCTGGTTTCGATTTTAGCGCACATTCATTTTCCGGCCCCTTAAAAAAGGCCCTTTTTCCTAAATGCGGTAAAAAAACGGTCCAGCGCGCACCCAAATGATGCACTCACACTACCGCAGGCCACTTTTACTATGGCTTAGTAAAAGGACCCCGCACTTTCCTGGGCTTACATTCTCCCTCATCTTAATGATGCAATTTAATAGGCTTCTCAAGCTGCTTTTAAGTTGCTAGATTCTTTTGTTCAACCTCATTATCTCTCTCTACTGTTAATACACATATTTGGAATAATCTTTTATTTGAAATCAACAATAAACTGTATTTATTGGATTAATTGGATAGAAACTGATATATGTTATGTTCATCAAATAATAGACCAAACTAGTTGGCTTTCCTTTGCGGTTTTACAAAATAAATACAAATTGCCTTCCCAGTTCTTCTTTCAATGACTCCAGCTCAAACACTGTATATCTTCCAAGCTTAACATTTCCACAGTAGCCAGAGTACTGCCTAGCTGCTGGGTTTTATGTCATCAGTTATATAAAGGCTCTGGCACTGAATTAAACTGTTACAACATTGGAAATATCATTCTCTATCTGGCCTAGAAGGCATTTGAGAAAAAGAACTTGGTTCTAAGCTAGCACCAGTACAGTGGTGATCAGTGTGGTCATCAGTAAATAAATCCACCATGTCTGCGGCTTACTCCCAGCGCCTTCTTCATTATGCACAGAGCCATGTGGACTCCTAATAAATTGTCCAAATTATCAACACCTATGGATAACATAGAGGGGCATAATCGAACTGGGTGCCTATCTTTAAGGGCGCCCATCTCTAAGGACGTCCCGGCGAAGGGGAGGGGCATCCTATATTATCGAAACAAGATGGGCGTCCATCTTTCATTTTGATAATACGGTCAGGGACGCCCAAATCTTGACATTTATGTCGACCATAGAGATGGGTGACCTCGGTTTTCGCCGATAATGGAAACCGAGGACGCTCATCTCAAAAACTACCAAATCCAAGGCATTTGGTCATGGAAGGAGCCAGCATTCGTAGTGCACTGGTCCCCCTGACATGCCAGGACACCAACCGGGCACCCTAGGGGGCACTGCAGTGGACTTCAGAAATTGCTCCCAGGTGCATTGCTACCTTACCTTGGATGCTGAGCCCTCCAAAACCCACTACCCACAAGTCTACACCACTACCATAGCCCTTAGGGATGAAGGGAGGCACCTACATGTGGGTACAGTGGGTTTCGGGTGGGTTTTGGAGTGCTCCCATTTACCACCACGTGTAACAGGTAGGGGAGGATGGGCCAGGGTCCGCCTGTCTGAAGTGCACTGCACCCACTAAAAAACTGCTCCAGGGACCTGCATACTGCTGTCGTGGAGCTGAGCATGAGGCTGGAAAAAATGTGGGGTTTTTTTGGTTGGGAGGGAGTTGGTGACCACTGGGGGAGTAAGGGGAGGTCATCCCCGATTCCCTCCAGTGGTCATCTGGTCAGTTTGGGCACCTTTTCGAGGCTTGGTCTTGAAAAAAAAAAGGGACCAAGTAAAGTCGGCCAAATGCTCATCAGGGTGGAATAGAAGCTTGATACTGAACCTTCTTTTTTCCATTATCGGCCGAGGAAGCCCATCTCTTAACCACACCCCCGTTCCACCTTCGGTACACTGCCGACACGCCCCCTTGAACTTTGGTCATCCCTGCGATGGAAAGCAGTTGAGGATGCCCAAAATCAGTTTTTGATTATGCTGATTTGGCCGACCTTAGGAGAAGGACGCCCATCTCCCGATTTGTTGGAAGATGGGCGCCCTTCTCCTTCGAAAATAAGCAGGATATTGATCTTGCAGGTTTGAAGTTGGAACATTGGGACATTTATTATCAATGCCCATTTTTGAAATCCTACTGGTCCCAGATAAGAACATACAGAAGAGTAGCCATACGGAATTTAAAGGGGGTTTGGACAGATTCCTGAGGGAAAAGTCCATTGAACATTATTTTTTTTTGGGGGGGGAGGGGGTTGCCGGGTTTTTGAAGCCTGGATTGGGCCCTGTCGGAGACAAGATGCTGGGCTTGATGGACGCTTGGTCTTTCCCAGAATGGCGGTGCTTATGTACTGGGTCAGAACAGTGGTCCATCTAGCCCAGTATCCTGTTTTCCAAACAGTGGCCAAGCTAGGTCACAAGTACCTGGCAGAAACCCAAATCGTGGTAACACTCCATACTACAAATCCCAGGGCAAGCAGCTGCTTCCCATGTCTGTCTCAATAGCAAACTATGGACTTTTCCTCCAGGAATTTGTCCAAACCTTTTTAAAACCCAGTTTCGCTAACTGCTGTTACCACATCCTCCGGCAAAGAGTTCCAGAGCTTAACTATTCATTGAGTGAAAAAATATTTCCTCCTATTTGCCTTAAAAGTATTTTTGTGTAACTTCCTCATCTTGGGAGGCGGGACTAGTGGTTGGGAGGCGGGGCTAGTGCTGGGCAGACTTCTACGGTCTGTGCCCTGAAAATGACAGATACAAATCAAGGTAAGGTATACACAAAAAGTAGCACATATGAGTTTATCTTGTTGGGCAGACTGGGTGGACCGTGCAGGTCTTTTTCTGTCGTCATCTACTATGTTACTATACTATGTTACACGTTATCTTTATCAGAACTGCTCACAAACAACACCTTAATCGTTGGAGATATTGGTTTGACCTCTTCTATTGACCCTCATGCTGCTAAACTACTATATGTATATTAACTCACATTGCCATTGTCAGAAAGATCTGTATAAACTGAATTATAATATGTGGTGGTATAACGTTTAACAGCTAAATATGAGCGTGTGGCAGCAGAAAAGTCTGTATCGCTTTCCTCTTATGATAAGGTATGGCCGCTGCTTCAAGATTCTTCTGTCATTTTGTAACTTGCTAATATTCCATCTTATCAAGGTCAGTAATTTTTGTTTTGCAATAGAACTGTTGTTTGCATCCTATATTCATAAGTGTATGCATACACTTTTTGTAGTTTATTATTACACTCAGTTTTGTACTTTTTATTGTAATCTTAAAATTGTGGAGTGGGGAGAGAAACAGGGAGAGATGAATGGGTGATCAGAGAGTGACAAAGCAGTATAATTTTATGGTTTATAAAATGTGATAGGAAACCCAAATCTTTGTAAGACAGCATTTTGCAAGACCAAAGCACTGCACTGAGGACTTTATGGTGAGAATGCTAAAAGGACATTTTAAAGCCATCCAGGAATGTAAAAACCTTTGAGGTTAAAATGATAAAATATTTTGACACCCAGTAGACAGGACTTAACAAAGATCTGGGTTTCCTATCACATTATAAACCATAAAATTATACTGCGTTGGCACCCTCTGATCACCTATCCATCTCTCCTGTATGAAATAAAATACTAGGGGAGTGCAGGCAAAAATAAATTATTTAGTTTTTTTTTCTTGTCAGCGGATTTTTTTTTTTTCTTTTACCAATTTGTTTTTATAAATTTCTATTTTAGGGCAATTTTATTAATAAAGAAGAGACTACAACTGCTGCACAAAAACAAAACAATAACAACAACAACAACAGCAACAGCAAAAACACTCCAATGCCCCAGATTACAATCTGTATCTATATCTATCTATTTATTTATCTATCTATCTTCGTTTATTCATTGCAATTGTTACATTACTATTCATTGTTAGGAGACACACTAGTTTCTCCATAGCTGTGTCTTTCATTATAGGCTTTAGTTTTTGGATGTTTTCTGATAAATGTTTATTTTGCCATTTGAATATCATATCGAAAAGTTATTTAAAGTTGCTTAGGGGATATGGATACTTAAACTATACTAAAGTTCCTTCAGAATATTAAGTATTTTATGCTTGCTTATTACTGAAATGCAAAGGACCTAGAATTAATCCATTGCTAAAAGTTAAACATTTGCTAATCACTTGCTGATGAAAATCCCCAATTAAGCCTTTTGGTTTAAAAGCAAATCTCTTTATCTTTTTAATTTACTTAAAAACCTATAAACTAAAGATTCAGCTTTCAATGGGCAAGATTGTGTGTGTGTGTGAGTGTGTCTAACATCTGCACACTACCCACATTTAAAAAAATACTTTTTATTTTTTAAGCACTGGGGGGGGGGGGGGTGTTTGAGGGTGGAGAGTAGGTGTGCCCAGCACTAATTGGTTAGCACAGCTACATAGCTGCACAATAACCAATTAGTGAATGGTTAACAAATGAACCCCCTAATGCATAGATAATAGGTATAGTTAAAAGCTCATGTGCTAATGGCCACAATGCTAATGCGAAAAGTAGCACATGGCCATTGTTGCCAAGATGGGAAATGTGGGTATTTTACAGCCATGCTAAAAGTGGCCTCAGCTTGTGGGAAACCCACATGCCAGTCATAGCACAGGCCACTTTTTAGCGCAGCTTAGTAAAAGGTCCCCATAATGTCTGAAAAGAATTTTCCATCTTCCTTACTGCAAATGTAGCCTAGTTATACAGTTAACACTTCATTGATTAGCAAATCCATCCACAGAAGGGACTTTTTTTAAGAAAGCTCTTCAGCCATGATGGCAGAAGAAAAGTCACAGTACACAATTAAAGATGCAATTTTCAATGTGACATGTTCCTGATCAGCTTTAAGAAATAAAATGTTAGGGAAGGCTTGGCAACAGCTGTGAAGAAATTTGTGGATTGGTCTTCCCTATTATGAAAAGTCTCAAGGTTTCTATAGTACGGAACTCCAAAGGGGGTGTTAACTTGGGAAGAGCATGAGTAGGTCAGGGGCATGTCAGGCAACTTATGCACAAAATTTATACTGTCTGTTATGTGTGTAACTAACAGTTTTTAGACACAAGCATTTACACCAGCTTTTGACATGAAGTAAATACTTGTGCCTAAAGTTGAGTGCTCAAATGCTCACTTACACTAGTATTCTACAATGGCTTCAGTACCCATCTTTGCCATTAAAGAATATTTGCTTAGGGTTCAATTTATTGTGCCTAACATTTGCCACTCTTTCTTGAATCTACCCCAAAGCTGGCAATTTTAAACTTGACAGGAACCTGAAATGGCAGCCAATGGAGTTGCACCATCAAAGGTGTAACTTTATTGAACTTTTGAGATCTAAAATTCAACATTGCAGCCATTATTTTTGTAACGTGAGCTACCCTGTACTGTAATTGCTTAGAAATTTCTGAGTATAACAAATTACAATAGTCAAGTTGAAGCATATAATAGCTTAAACTAAAATCCTAAAAATGTTTAAAATCGATTATCTAATGGAGTGCAACTGTCTCAGCCTAAAAAAAAAGATTTTTGTAAATTAAACTATTCACTTGCATTTCCAATGAAAGTCTTGATTCTAGGGTAATGCCAAGTATTCTGGAAACAGTATCTATCTGCAGTGATTCTCCTGAGGTTAATGTAATCACAGATGGAATAGAAGCTTGTTACTGAACCAAAGCAATTTTACTTTGGTTTTGAGCTTCAGAAAATGTCCCTGAGCCCATTTATCAACAAGGTCAATACATTTTTTTTCACATTATCCAGTACGTGTAATGGTTTATCTAATGTTGGTATTAAAACAAAAATATCTTCTGCATAGGAAAAGCTCAGTATCTCTATACCTGACAGGTAAGAACCAAGTAAGGTTTCTACATTACTTTATAGATTTGACTTAAAATACTACTACTACTACAAATCATTTCTATAGAAGTACATAAGTAATGCCACACTGGGAAAAGACCAACCAGCTCATAATCGAAAGTGATCGCCGGCCATTTCCCGACACAAATCGGGAGATGGCCGGCGATCTGGGAAAAGCAGCGAAATTGGTATAATCGAAAGCTGCTTTTTTTCACAGCATCACCGCTTTCCCGTTGCCTCGCCAGCGAAAGTTCAAAGGGGCGTGTCGGCGGTGAAGCGAAGGCAGGACATGGGCGGGTATGGGCGTGGCTACTAGATAGCCGGCTTTCGCCGGGTTTACTTGGTCATTTTATTTTCACGACCAAGCCTCAAAAAGGTGCCCAAACTGACCACATGACCACCGAAAGGAAGCGGAGATGACCTCCCCGTACTCACCCAGTGGTCACTAACCCCCTCCCACCAAAAACACTTTAAACATTTTTTTTCCAGCCTGTATGCCAGCCTCAAATGCTGTACCCACCTCCATGACAGCAGAATGTGTTCTGTCCTCCGACAGCCTTTGCCTGCTTGTGATGTGGCTCTGGGGTGAGTGTGACACCTTTTCTGTTATTTGCACTGCACAGTCACATCAGCAAAGCATTGTGGTGGGTGTAGGTATTGATAGTTGGTAGGCTCATCTCCCCTGGTGCTTTCCCCCTGCTTACTGGGTCAGAGTGTGCCCTGTTTTGTTTCCTGTTGTAGTCCATGCGGTAGTGGCCATTTTTGTAAGCCAGTTTTAGTTCCCTTTCCTGTGTTACCCACATTAGAGAATGTAGTTCTTACCTTGAATGTGGCTGAAAGAGGGTATTGTACACCATTGTGCCAGCTCTGACCTACTGCTCATCTTAGTACCAGGGGACTCTTTGCCAGAGGGGCACAACCTCTGATCTGCAGTTAACTGTGAGTAAACGTGGTTATTTCAAGAAAGGACTTTTTCAAAGAGATTAGTCTTCAGGTGTCAACTGGTGTGCCAAAGTTATACAGCTGCAATAAGTCCTAGAGGCTGTATGCAGGTCCCTGGAGCAGTTTTAGTGGGTGCAGTACATTTGTGGGTAGTGGTTTTTTTTTTGGGGGGGGGGTTGGGGAGGGGTTGGGGGGGCTCAGCTCCCAAAGTAAGGGAGCTATACATGTGGGAGCTTTTCTGAAGTCCACCGCAGTGACCCCTAGGGAGCCCGGTTGGTGTCCTGCCATGTCAGGGGGGCCCGATATCTTTCCATTATCGCTAAAAAAACGAAGCCGCCCATCTCAAACCCCGGCCAAATCCAAGGCATTTGGCTGGCCAGAACCATATTATCGAAACAAAAGATGGCCGGCCATCTTTTTCAAAAATACGGTCTGGCCAGCTGTTTGCGGCACCGCCAAAATACATCACCGGCCATGTATTTCGCCGGCGCCGTTCGATTATTCCCCTCCAAGGGTCCATCGAGCCCAGCATCCTGTCCACGACAGCGGCCAATCAAGGCCAAGGGCACCTGGCGAGCTTCCCAAAACGTACAAACATTCTATACATGTTATTCCTGGAATTGTGGATTTTCCCCAAGTCCATTTAGTAGTGGTTTATGGACTTGTCCTTTAAGAAAACGCCTAACCCCTTTTTAAACTCTGTCAAGCTAACCGCCTTCACCATGTTCGCCGGCAATGAATTCCAGAGTTTAATTAATTAATAGCGCTACCAGTCGTACGCAGCGCTTCACAATTTAACATGAAGAAAAGACAGTCCCTGCTCAAAAGAGCTTACAATTTAAATCAGGACAGACAGACAGGACAAATAAGGGATAAGGGTAGGACAGACAGATAGGACACGTGGAAGGGACTATTGAAGAGAGGAAGACAAGATAAAGGTTACGAGCAGGTGACAAGTTAGGAACTAAAAGCAGCATTAAACAGGTAGGCCTTTAGCCCGGATTTGAAGGCGGCCAGGGATGGAGCTTGACATAATGGCTCAGGAAGTCTATTCCAGGCATAAGGTGCAGCAAGATAAAAGGAAATGAGTCTGGAGTTAGCGATGGAGGTGCCATAACCAGATCCTATAGAGAGTGCCCTATTATTAAATTACCCTCTTCTTACCTACTGGTTAGGCAGTAACCAAAAAGTCCATTTCCATGAGAAAATATTATTTTACCCATGGAGAGGGCTTTGACTGTTTTCTTAAAATACTTTAGGTTTTTGCTTATTCCAAGTTAAAACAATAAATACAGAAATAATCTCTCCTTTCAAAAATTGTGAAAACTCCATATAAAAGAGGAGTAGAAAATGCTAATTGTTTATGTTTCTTCTTTTCCTAGTTATCTCTTGGTTTTTAGATGCTGATTAAGGTAACAGTACTTGTCAGTGAGTGTGTGTAATAAAGCTATTATCTGACCTGGGGCTCCCCATGATCCTCTGATTGTTAGCTCCTTCGTGCCACTCTATAGGCATTGCATAATCCACTCCATGACATCTAGCTTTTAATAAGACTGTGAAGCCTTCAATTTAATTTCATATGTACTGCTAACACAAGATAATCATCTGATCAAAGACTGTACAACATGTATATAATAGGATTATCTTCCCCTTCAGGAATCTCTATTACAGTTGATAAAGGGAGGTATAATAAGCATTGTGGGAAAGGGAGAGAGAAAGGTCTTGGGGGAGGAATGATAATGTTTTAGTGTACTCTCTGTTTATTAGATTTGGTAAGGATATGAGCTCAGGGGTGGGAATGCAAGGTGGGATCAGATGTCTGCTGATCAGTGTTCAGCAGACTTCTGACCCCACACTGTACAGTGTTCAGTGTGTTCAGAATAAATTGCTTATTCTTAATGATTTAATACAGAATGCCATGGTCTACAGCCTTTCAGGTATATCCTCCAAGGTTTTGATATTTTGTTTTTGTCTACAAATTTGGGGAAGGCAGAGGGTGTAACTTATTTATAAGGTTTGCTTGGGGTAGATAAGAGTAGTGGGAACTTATTGAGTTGATTCTAGAGGTAGCTCTTAGATTTATGGGTCTTGTGGTAGTAGAATATTTTAATCTGCACATTGACGAGATGGGGTGTGCAGAGTACGATATTTTATTTCAACAGATAGTGAGCACCCCTTATTGTCAGGGTAAGATTTTAGATTTATATGACCCAGGACCAAGGGGGTCTCCTCTCGGCCACTGTTCTGCCACCAAACACCACCCCCACTGGGTCGGGCACACAAATGAAAGGATGAAAATAGGATACAGGCCGGGGCTGGAGGTAAACTTTGGTAGGTTGGTGGGTTTTGCCAGTACCACTCAGTCCCTCTGAGGTTTCACACAAAGAAATCTGCTCACATACCTGCTTTAAAAAAATATTGCAACTTTACTGGATTAAAAACAACAACAACAACAACAACAACCAGTCTTTACCAATTCAAACAGGTTACAATTTGGAAAAAAAACCACAACAAATAGTCTTAACTGGAATGAGGTGGTTGTCATTCCTCACACATGGCATTTACTGTCCCTTCCTGCTTGGCAGAACAACTGTGGCTGTCCTCCTCATCACTACTCTCAGTCCCACCAGACTTTTCCCATCTGCCAGACTTGCTTATGGACCAAACCTCCTTTGTCTGTCCTCTCCTCAAAGTGCAGGTCTCCTCACCCACCTCCTCCACCAGCTGGTCACTTTCCTTGCAAACTCTCCCATGAAATACCAAGTTCCTGGTCTCTCCTTGCTAGAGGGTTAGCTCAACGCATCAGGTTGCCCCTTCTACTGGGCAGAATTGGCTCTGGCTTTACTCCCTCGGTAGCCACTTATTTTACCAGGACAGGATACACTCTCAGTTCTTCAGGTCTTGGTGAGGATTCGGGCAACCAAACACCCTGCTTAGGTCTATGTTAATAATTTTATAACTCAGGCCCCACCTCCAGTTTAATAGGTTTTGTCAATCATATTTCCCATCAACAATCATTTACTGTACTCAGCTACGGCTCCACCCCTCTCAATCCACTGGGCTATTCCCAGTGATATAAAATCCCATTATCTCAGCCCCTTCAAACTACTTGACAGGCTTCCTCTCTAGTAACCCCCAGGTAAACCCACTCACTCCTTCCCAAGCCCAATAAGGTTTTCCAGAGGGGGGTTACATTTAGTTTTAGGGATTAGATGTTTGTTACCTCAAATGGTTATGCATGGATTGTTCATTTGGTTCCTTGGTCTGCTCACGTACTGGTATAGTTTTCTTTTAAGTTGTTGGGAGAGACAGTAAACCTTATGGAAAGTAAGGTAAGGTAAGGCTTACCCAGGGGAAAATCAATTCTTTAAATTTTTATGTACCTTTTATATAAATTTTTTTATATAGACTCCTAGCTCCTGATAAGATATGGCAAATCTATGAACTAACTAACTTCCGCAAACTATTGAAGACCCATCTCTTTAACAAGGCATACCACAAAGATCAACAAATGTGATCGCCCACACGGATATCCAGTATTGCCTTACGATACTTGCTTGATAAACCATTATCATCCTTTATCATTATCATGGTACCCAAGATCCTTATGTAATACTAAATGTCTATTTTACTATGTATTTCCACTACTCATGATGTATTGTAAGCCACATTGAGCCTGCAAAGAGGTGGGAAAATGTGGGATACAAATGCAATAAATAAATAAAACCACAGCAGATGGGGCAGATGTACTGTAGTTTGGAGGGCTTTTTCTCCCCAGCTCCTTGCACCATAGAAAATATGTTGCCTGTAA
This sequence comes from Microcaecilia unicolor, assembly GCF_901765095.1. Lineage (NCBI taxonomy): Eukaryota > Metazoa > Chordata > Amphibia > Gymnophiona > Siphonopidae > Microcaecilia > Microcaecilia unicolor. The sequence continues at coordinate 343,041,279 of NC_044033.1, forward strand.
TTGGCATTAAATCATACATCACTTAATGTGTTCATTTAAACCTGTGGTTGAACATTATCTAAACTAAGCACCCGACTTTAATCTTGCTGAGTCAGTTTTCATAATCTACCCCCGCCCCACCACTCTGCAATCGCCCCTGTACTAAATCTAAAATCAGAAATCAAATTGATCAATTATATGTTCCACCATCTAGCAATGTTGAACCAGTGGAGCTTCTCTTTTCATTGTTCAAGCAACAATTATAGGGGTCCTCTTACTATGATAAGGTAAGCACTAATACGTGCTTACCACAGGTTAAAATCCACTGCCACAGGGCACACTGAAGTGTCCTGTGGTAGTTTTGTATTCGGTGCACGATATTTATGCGCTAAAAAATAGAAACTATTTTTTTGCGTGGGGGCATGTTTGGGGGCAGAGATTAGGCATACCCATAGCTAATCGGTTAACGCAGCTGCATCACCACACGTAACTGATTAGCACAGGGTTAGTACGTTAGTACGGTTCAAAACTCTGCTGCCCGTCTCATCTTCCGCCAGGGTCGCTTTACTCATACTACCCCTCTCCTCAAGACCCTTCACTGGCTCCCTATCCGTTTTCGCATCCTGTTCAAACTTCTTCTACTAACCTATAAATGTATTCACTCTGCTGCTCCCCAGTATCTCTCCACACTCGTCCTTCCCTACACCCATTCCCGTGCACTCCGCTCCATGGATAAATCCTTCTTATCTGTTCCCTTCTCCACTACTGCCAACTCCAGACTTCGCGCCTTCTGTCTCGCTGCACCCTACGCCTGGAATAAACTTCCTGAGCCCCTACGTCTTGCCCCATCCTTAGCCACCTTTAAATCTAGACTGAAAGCCCACCTCTTTAACATTGCTTTTGACTCGTAACCACTTATAACCACTCACCTCCACCTACCCTCCTCTCTTCCTTCCCGTTCACATTAATTGATTTGATTTGCTTACTTTATTTATTTTTTGTCTATTAGATTGTAAGCTCTTTGAGCAGGGACTGTCTTTCTTCTATGTTTGTGCAGCGCTGCGTATGCCTTGTAGCGCTATAGAAATGCTAAATAGTAGTAGTAGTAGTAGTAGAACCCTTAATGCCTAGTAAACAGGTGCTGGTAAGGGTTCTCACACTAATGGCAATGAGCTAATTGGAAAATTAGGGTCCCTTTTACTAAGCTGCGTAGGGGCCTATGCGCGCCCAACATGCGCCAGATTGGAGTTACTGTCCGACTACCACGTGCTCTTGTGGTAATTTAATTTTTGGTGCACGTCCAATACAAACGTCTGAAAAATATTTTTTATTTTCTGGCGCACGTAGCGGACGTGCGCCAAGTGGCATCTGATGTGTGTAGGTCATTACCACCCAAATTCTTTAACGCTAGGTCTATGGCTGGCGGTAAGGTCTCACACCCAAAATGGATGCTTGGCAATTTTGATTTTTGCCGCCTGTCCATTTTTGGCCAAAGAAAGGCATTTTTTGTAAGTGCGCTGAAAAATAATTCTGTGCGTGGCCAAAACACATGTCTACACTACTGTGGGCCATTTTTCAGCGCACCTTAGTAAAAGGACCCCTTAGTGTGTGGTGATTAATGGAGGAAATAAAAACATGCAGCCATTTTACATCTGCACTACAAATGGCCTCAGTGCACGGGAAACCTACCTGCTAGTCATACCACATTTTAGTGCAGCTTAGTAAAAGGACCCCATAATCTTTCTTGAGTGACAAAATTATAAAAAGTGTCTAAATCTAATGAATATACATGGAGAATGGCAAATAATGACATGAAAGGCAGGTATTTTTTCAACATTCAAGAGACAACATGGTCTTTAATGTTATGTTTCCTGCTAAATAGAAAACATGATGGGAGATCAAAAATGTAATGCCATTGCTGTCCAATGTTGTTAAATTATTTAACTTGGAAGGTCATAACATGTATATTATAATGGAGTTATTTTCTTGCCACTTGGAACCCTTTAACAGCATGTGCTAACACTATATAGTATATTTTAATATTTTCTACTATAATTTGGATAACCCTTTCTGAGAAATACCTTATTATACACAATTAATGTATAATGTATAATTATTATACACAATTAATGTATAATGCAGAAGCGTACTAAACGAAATAGCGCCCTTAAAGACCAGAATATCAAGAAGACAAAACTTGATATCATGTTTCAATGACGAATTAAAAAAACTCAAAACACAATCCAGGAAACATTAACGAGCATGGAAAAAAACAAAAGATGAACATACACTCAATGCATGGAAACAAGGACACAGAAAATACAAACACGCAATAAGACAAACCAAAAGGTCCTACTACAAAACTAAAATAGGACCGCATTACAAAGATATGAAGAAACTATTTCAACTCATAAATAAGCTACTAGACACCACCTCTATCACCACAACCAACACAGACATCCCACCCGCAGACAAACTTGCCAACTACTTCAATGAAAAAATAATAAAATTGCACAACGCAATTCCTCAGCACAACAATGACATCGAAAACTTCTTTAACGACCTGGACCAAATCCCTGGTGGATGCCCAGCTGACCGTTTCTGGCCAACATTTACTCTCCTCACCACTGAATCAGTCACAAAACGACTCATAGGTTTGCCAACACCCACTGCAAACTGGACACATGTCCCAGTCACCTACTCAAATCCACCCCTGACCGCTTCATAGCAGAGCTCACATCCCACCTAAACTTCATGCTACAACAAGGTCTTTTCCCCAAGGAACATGGCAACATCCTACTCACCCCAATACCAAAAGACGCCAAGAAAACCACAATATACTACTAAGACTCCTTGGTCATTTTGGGATCGATGGGAACGTACTTAACTGGATAAAGGATTTTCTAACTACCAGAACTTACCGAGTAATATCAAACTCAAACATATCATCACCATGGAAAGCTACCTGTGGAGTACCCCAAGGATCACCACTTTCACCAATATTCTTGAACATGATGATGATCCCACTGGCAAAGACCCTATCCAACTGAGGCCTCAACCCGTTCATCTATGCAGATGACGTCACAATCTACATTCCCTTCAGTCATGACTTGACAGAAATAACCAATTAAATCAATGACAGTCTGAACATTATGAACATCTGGGCAAATTCATTCCAATTGAAAATAACTCTGAAAAAACACACTGCCTTATCCTCTCATCTCAACATAACAAGTACAAACCCACAACCATAAACACTCTAGAACACACACCCCCTACCTCGGACAGCCTAAAAATACTCGGTGTCACAATTGACTGCAACCTTACCCTTGAGAGCCAAGTAAACTCCGTAATAAAGAAAATATTCTATTCAATGTGGAAACTTAAACGAATAAAACCTTTCTTCCTGAGGGAAATCTTTCGAAACCTAATACAATCAATGGTCCTAAGCCATGCAGATTACTGCAACGCAATCTATGCGGGATGTAAAGAGCAACTTGCAAAAAAACTTCAGACTGCCCAAAACACAGCTGCCAGGCTCAAATTTGGTAAATCACGCTTCGAAAGTGCTAAACCCATCCGATGCTGGCCATCTCAAACCCAGCTATCTCTGACATTTGGCCGGCGCCAACCGTATTATCGAAACGAAAGAGGGCCGGCCATCTTTTTCGATAATACGGTTCGGGACCGCTCTTTGCGGCGCCAGCCATATAGATGGCCGGTGCTGTTCGATTATGCCCCTCTATGTGATTTAGACTGTATGTGCACCACATCACAGAATACGCTTAACAAGTAGCATGCATAAATTCTAATTAATGCCAATTAGTGCTGATAATTGCTTGTTAACACCCAATTGTCAGACCTGATTAGCTTGTTAACTAATTAGCAAGATTGAAAGTGGGCAATTTTCAAATAATTTACTTGGGTAAACCATTATTTTCCTAGGTAAACGGACCTGGAAACTGCCTCTCTTGTTAACAAAGGGGGTCTTTTACTATGCTGCAGTAGCGTTTTTAGCTCGGGGTGGAAATCAGCCGGTGGTAAACACCGAGATGCCCATAGGAATATAATGGGTGTCTGGGCATTTACTGCCAGCTGATTGCTACCGTGAGCTAAAAACGCTACCATGGCTTAGTAAAAGACCCCAAAATTTGTTCTACAGAAATATTAGATGATGTGGTAGTTTAAATATGGATTTTGACCTTGAAAGTTAAATCATAATAGATGTGGACTTAATCCCTCCAAAAATCTTCATTTCACTACTGAAATTGGATCATCTTCTGAGGAAGTTCTCCAGTTTAATGAATCAAATGATGCATAATTAGAGTGTCAACTAGGACATATAAATGTTACTCTTTGAGCTCACTTTCTGCATTATGCATCAATTCATAAAAAAGTAAAGCTTATGGAGGAAATAAACCAGTTGAGGTGGACAATTTCCTTTAAGAATTGAAGACAAATATATTACCTCAAGCTATAATATGCTTTTCCTGAAATTGCTCTTACAAATACAAAGCTATTAGTACAATGAATGGGACAGCTAGACTGAGTCTGATTAAAGTGAGATATCACACTGACACCAGCTAAGCTGGTTAAATTGTAGGAAATCATTTGAAAGAAAAATTGAAGCTTCTTAAAACCCAGGTCAATTCTTTGTGATTAAAATGATAAAATCATACACTTGAGTTAAATGGGACAATATCAAATAGTTACTCTTCAAAGTTAAAAGTTAACTGTAGTGAGATCAATGTTCAGTAGTGTTAACAGGATAAATATTGAAATGTATTTTTTCCTTAATTGGTTAAATTTTAAGTAGACAAATTCCTTGCTCCTATCAATAGCCTTGGAGACACCTTCAAGTTCTGAGACTGCTCCATTCAAGGGTGTAGAATTGAATTTTAACATCCCAACACCTCTCCAAGAAGTTCCAGCCCAATGTGCTACTGTGGATTTGGGTATTAACTATGAAGGTAATTATCTTAAGCATTCTTATATGTTTCACAAGCAGAAATAGTCTTTTATAAAATTTCTCTTGCAATATGCATGCAAACTTATCTATATATAGGAGCCATTTTTCGAAAACATGGCATGCTTACTGCGGGCTTGCTGTGCAGCAATTCAGCTCTACTGCCAGACTCCCAGAAAAACAGAAAGAAACACGTTGCTATACACTGCAAAATATGATAGCAGATGTAAATTCTCAAAGTGGACATATTCCAAACACTAAAATGAAAATAATTTTTTTCTACCATTGTTGTCTGGTGACTTTGTTTTTCTCATCATGCTGACCCAGTATCTAATTCTGCTGCTCTCTATCTGTTCCCTTGACTCCGTTTCCAGGGCTTCCTTTCCATTTATTTATTTTCTTTCCTCCTTTCTTCTTCATTTCTGGGCCTCTGCAGACTTGACTGTCCAGTGGATCCAGCTTCTTCCTATTTTCTCCATCCATGTGCAGTTTTTCTTCTCTCTTCCTTTTCCCTCATCTCATCTTCTTCCTCTCTCTTCCCTCCATGTCCAGCATTTCTTCTCTCTCCCTTCCCTCTCCTCCATCCATGTCCAGCATTTCTCCTTTCTCCCCTCCATTCATTTTCATCTCACTTCCTCTCTCTTCCCTCCCCTCCATCCATGTCCAGCATTTCTTCTCTCCCTCCCTCCCTTCCCCTCCATCCATGTGCATCTCCTTCCTGTCTTTCCTCCCCTCCATCCATGTCCAGAATTTCTCCAGCCCTCCTCTCCATCCATGTCCTGAAACTCTCCTCTCTCCCCTGCCCTCCCCTCCATCCATCCATGTCCAGCAACCCTCCTCTCTCCCCTGCCCTCCTCTCCATCTACCCATGTCCAGCAACCCTCCTCTCTCCTCTGCCTTCCCCTCCATCCACCCATGCCCAGCAATTCTCCTCTCCCCTCCCTTCCATCCACCTATGTTCAGCAACTTTCCTCTCCCCTGCCCTCTCTTCCATCCACCCATGTCCAGCAACTGTCCTTTCCCCTGCCCCCCTCCAGCCATCCATATCCAGCGATTCTCTTCTCTCCCCTGCCCCCCCTCCAGCCATCCATACCCAGTGATTCTCTTCTCTCCCTTGCCCCCCTCCAGCCATCCATACCCAGCGATTCTCCTCTCTCCCCTGCCCCCTCCATCCATCCATATCCAGCAGCTGTCCTCTCTCCCCTGCCCTCCCCTCCAGGTTCAGCAATTTTTCCTTTCTCCCTGGGCCCTGCCTTTGCATCCATATCCATCGATGGCTTCAATGCTCCTCTCTCCCCTGCCCTCCCGCTCCAATGCCCACCTACCCACCTACCCCCCCCCTTCTCCCCCCCCCCCCCCAACATCCCTCTTTTTGCTCCTGCCATCCCGGGGAGTTTAAATCGTTGATTTACCTCTGTCGCAGCAGATGCAGTGAAAGCCCATCTCTAGCCTTCCCTTCGTTTCCTGTCAGTGTCCCGCCCTCGTGGAAAGAGGAAATGACATCGGAAGAAGACACTGACGGGAACGAAGGGAAGACTAGAGTTGGGCTTTCACTGTGGCTGCTACGATGGAGGTAAATCAACAATTTAAACCCCCCCAGAGTGGCGGGAGGTGAGGTCAGCATGGCTTGTGGCGCCCTCCTGCCATGCAAACCTCACTTACCGTTGGGTAGCACCGCCCCTGGGAGCCGGCTCACCTGCCAGAACAACTGGCTCGCAAGAGCTTTAAAAATTTTACAACCGGCTCCAGCACACCACTGTCCCTCCCATACATTCACACACCCACCCACATATACATAGAATAGCATTTTAGAAATGATGTCCAACTCAGATATAGATGTCCAAGTCTATACATCACATATGAATGTCCATTTCTCATGTATTTTAGTACAGGGTCTGATGACATACAGTCTTTTCTACACTACATGAAAAATGGACATCCATGCATAGGTGACATCCAGCATGAACATCCATTTTAAAATCTGAAATGTTCAAATTATGAATAGGGAAAACAAGAGACATGGATGTCTTTGTGCCAGTATAGGGCTGTCCATGTTATAAAATGGCTACAGAGAGGATTATGCAGAGCAGGAGGGTAGTCTAATGATTAGAGCAGTGGGATGGAAACCAGGGAATGCAGGGTCAAATCTCATTTCACTTTGTGTTTTTTTTTTTTTTTAATTGTGAGCCGTCCATGGACAGAAAAATACCAACCTTACCTGAACACTCAGAGAATGACACAGGGACAAAGTTTGTCCCCGTCCTCGTCCCGTCATTATGGATTCTGTCTCCGTCTCCGCCCCATCCCGGCAGGTTCTGTACCCATTCCGTCCCCATGGGCTCTGTCCTCATCTGCAGAAGCTTCGAACAATTATGATTTTATATTTAAATCTTTTTATTAAAGTATAAAAAGGAGCAATATGCTGTGCAACTGTAGTGTATAAATAGAAAACAATAATAACAGGGAGCAGCTATAATAACCTTCCTCACCAGCACCCTCTACCCTTCCAACCCCAACAATAGCTAATTTCTACTACCCCAAGGAATCCTAATCCACCCTGTAAAAAAGGCCATGGATACAAAATACAACCTATTCTGTATGCCCTAGAGGGGATAAATATGCCCTATGAAGCACTGTTATGATTTCTTAATCTGTGAATGAATAAGAAGTCATCAACAATCTCAGGATTCAGTCTAGCTCTCCTGTCTTCAACAATCCTTTCTGCAATAGAAGATGTCTTCTTAGAAGATGTGCTGGTAGCAGAATATATAGCATCCCCCATGCAAATTTTGCTAGTTGTGGCCAGCATGTTTGCTTGTTTTTCCAAAAAATCAAAATATCATTGTCTGCATCACTCAAACATAAATAACAGTCCAGTTCATTAACAGGCTTCAAAGTAGAAAATGACACAGGGATAAAGTTTGTCCCCCATCTGTCATGTCCCCTACCTCAAGACAAGCGGCGTCCTCGGGCTGCACGGTGTCCTGTTGACACGCACACTTGACTGACACAGCCCTGAGCCATGTGTGTATAGTTTTTCTCTGGCTACAGGCTCCTTGATTGCTTTGCTTCCACTCACCTGAGTCTGCTCTCTCTCTGTCTGGCTTCCCTTGCTTCTCTCCTATTGGTCTTCTGGTTCCTCCTTCCCCTGCTCTTGTCCTATGGCTGTGCTCCTTCTCCTTGCTGGTCCCTGCTGATGTCAGACGCCAGCACTTTATCAGCTGAACTCTTCCTGGACTTCATGCTTTGGCTTCTACTTTGGTAGGTGTTACTTGCTCAGTAGTGTGCTTCTTCTCTACTTTGTCCCTTGTTACTGACTTTGCCTGTACCTGGATTACTCTCTTGACCTGCTGCCTGACTATTGACTTTGCCTGTACCTGGATTACTCTCTTGACCTGCTGCCTGCCTACTGACTTTGCCTGTACCTGGATTACTCTCTTGACCTGCTGCCTGCCTACTGACTTTGCCTGTTCCTGGATTACTCCCTTGCCTGCTGCCTGCCTATTGACTTTGCCTGTACCTGGATCAATCTCTTGCCTGCTGCCTGTCTGGCCATTATGTTCACCACCCTGCTTCCTGCTCTATCTCGTAAGTCCTGTAGGCCGCCTGCACCTTAGAGCTCAACCTCTGGGCAACGGCGGTCAGCACAGGTGAAACCCGGGGTTATCCAGCCACCAAGCAGAGCCTGGTCTGAGTACCAGGCTCAGCAATGCTCTACTTGGTAGAAGGACTCACAAGTCTGACACCATCCCTGTCCCATCACCATGGGATCTGTCCCCATCCCCACCCCATCCCCACAAGCTCTGTCCCCATCCCCATCCCCGCGGTTATTGTTATCCCATTGCAGGTGGGTCTTGATCAGGAAGTTGATAAAAAGGCACTGATGAACATTACAGAATGTTACTACTACTAATAATAATAGCATTTGTATAGCTCTACCAGACGCACACAGCGCTGAACACTTGACATAAAGAGACAGTCCCTGCTCAAAGAGCTTACAATCTAGGTAGAACACACAGACAAGACATTAACGGGCAAGGGAATTAATGGGTAGAGAGGAGGAGGGCAAATGAGTAGTGGTTAGGAGCCAAAGGCAGAAGTGAAAAGGTGGGCTTTCAGCATAGATTTAAAAACAGGTAGAGATGGAGCTAGACGTATGGGTTCAGGAAGATGGTTCCAGGCACAAGGTACTGCGAGATAAAAGTAGGAGAAGGGGGACGATGAGAGAGATTTGTTCAGAGAGCGGAGTTCACGGGAAGGAATGTGGGGAGAAATGAGAGAGGAGAGGTAATGTGGGGTCATAGAGTGGATGCATTTATAGGTCAGTAAGAGGAGTTTGAACTGTATATGGAAGCGAACAGAGAGCCAGTGAAGTGATTTGAGGAGTGGGCTAGTGTGGGCATAACGATTTTGGAGGAAAATAAGTCATGCTGCAGAATTCTGGACAGATTGGAGAGGAGAGAGATGATTGAGTGGAAGACCAGTGAGAAGTAAATTACAATAGTCCAAGCGAGAAGTAACAAGGGTGTGGATAAGGGTTTTGGTGGTGTGTTCAGAAAGGAAGGGACGAATTTTGCTAATGTTGAAGATAAAGAAGTGACAGGTTTTGGCAATTTGCTGAATATGATCAGAGAAGGAGAGAGAGGAATCGAAGATGACTCCAAGGTTGCGAGCCGAGGAGACAGGAAGGATATGAGAGCCATTAACAGAGATAGAGAATTCTCTTATGCAGCCCCGGTTGAATATTGTCTGGGCCCACATAAGCTCTGGTGCCCAGCCTGCCCAAAATTAGCCTCTAATATTCAGTGCTGGTGCCCAGACATGGCCCTGCACTGAAGATTAGGGGCTAATTTACCCATGGTAGAAGGGGTAATGTCATAGCAAAACCCAGATAAAAGTTTGAACTAGGGTCAGTCTGGGAGTTTAGAACAAAAATTGGAAGCAAGTGGATACAGTAAAGAAGACCAAACTACTAGACTTCAGATATTCAATGTTTCTCCCTTGTTTTGCTGTTATGAGATTTATAATCCCCTTTGTTCTTGACCACAAGATGCTAACTGTGATAAAAATGGAGCCCAAAGTAGTAGCTCTGCTCCCATGAAGTCACACCTTCACTGATACACCAAATCAAGACCTACCTATAAAGATGGATTTCTGTTTTAATTCTGAAATTGTTGCTTGTTTGAGATCTGTTAAGAAAAAGTGTAGTAGAGACACCCAGATCATTGCCAATTAGAATAATTTGGGGTAAAGGCAGGTGTGGAAATCACTATCAACTGAAGTATCCTAAAAAAAGGGGGTGGGGCCTTTGCTATCTCCGTACTCCTCTGAAAATGCTTGGAAGCTCTCAACAGTTTTGCATGGAGCTGTTAGGCTTCCATTTCACCTTGAAGGTGATTTATTTTGACTGCAAAATCTTTATATGTTAAAACTTCTGACAGTCAAGATATGATTATTTATGAATGCTTTGACCTTTTGTAAAATAAGCATTAGATACTGGCAAATATATGTATACTAGTAAAAAAAGGCCCGTTTCTGGAACAAATGAAACGGGCGCTAGCAAGGTTTTCCTGGGAGTGTGTATGTTTGAGAGAGAGAGCCAGAGTGAATGTGCGGGTGTGTGACAGAGTGAGACTGTCTGTGTGACAGTGTGTGTGTGAGAATGAGAGTGTGTGACAGGGCCCCCTCCCCTGTTCCTAATGCCCCTCACCCCGTTCCCTCCTCTCCATTTCCTCCTCCTTCCCACACTTTGGGTTCCTTAAGGCTTTCAAAAGTCTATGTACCCCCGTGGCCCTAACGCCCAGTATCCGGATACCCCACCGCTTTCCTCCTCTCCCCTCCCCCAAGATGTAATACTTTCACGTCCTTCATTTTTTAAAAAAAGTGTCCTATCTACCCTGTGTACAAATGCCCGGCATTCAGATTGTGTTCCTCTCGTAAATTTTCATTTCTTTCATTCATTCAGAACTCCCCCCCCCCCCCCCCCCCCCCCTGAACACTTTTGGTTCCTTCAGTCTTTTAAAACTGTCCTATGTACCCTTTGTGCTAATGGCCAGCATTGAGATTGTTTTCCTGTCCCAAATTTGCATGTCTTTCAGTCATTCACAATTCCCCCCCCCCCCCCCCCCCTTCTCCAGTTTAACACTTTCGATTCCTTCAGTCTTTTAAAACTCTCCTATCTACCCTTTGTCCTAATGGCCAGCATTCAGATTGTTTTCCTTTCCCAAATGTTCATGTCTTTCAGTTGTTCAGAACTCCTCCCTCCCCCCATTTAACACTTTTGGTTCCTTCAGTCTTTTAAAACTCTCCTATCAACCCTGTGTCCTAATGGCCAGCACTCAGATTGTTTTGCTTTGCCAAATTGTCTGTCATTGATGTCACTGAGGTCAGTGCTTGCCTGCCTAGCAGACCACTTCCGGCAGGCATGGTCCCAAGCACATCCTGTTGGAGGTGAGAATTATTATATAGGATTTGCCAGCACATACAGCACGAGCAGAGATCTGATAAAATGCATGCAGAATAAAAAAGAATGGGCAGCTTCCACTTATAAGTGTCTGTGATTATACCTGGCAGTGATGATTTTGTAGCTCCTTGAAAGAGTGCTAGCACTTATGCTTCTAGCAGCCTAGTTTCAAAACACTTTAAGTATCTGTGGTGCCTTAAAAGAAAAAAAAATGTTAAAGACAAAAAAAAATAACCCAAATTATTTCCACCCAAAATGAACAGTTTTATAAAACCTACACGTGCCTCAGAGCTGATGGAAAAAGCTCATGAGGAATTTTTTTGTTTTTAAATATAAATGCATTCTCATTTTAAAATGGGAAGTACATGAATACATTTTCAGCCTGCAAAAATCTTAGAAATCTCAACATCTAACGTGTGAAAATAGACATTAATCTCATTGTGAGGGAGTGAGTGGCACAGTGGCATAGTGTCCTTAAGAACACTCCCTCACTGAGGGTGTAGGTTAGCCACCTTAAAGCAGGTGGCATTAGACTTGCCATGTCAGGGGTGTTAGGCCAAGGCCAAGGAAGTTAGATTGAGAACAGGAAATGATACGAGGCCATCTAACCCATTAAATGGGTTGAAGTCAGTAGGCGGAGCTTGCTGGCAGTAGGCAGAGATTGCCACCACACTGGTTCACCCAAACAATAGCAAATGCTAGTGAAAACAATGGTAAAAGATTATTAGAAATAAGTGACTGCCTATGCATGGTCCTTCTATAAAAAGTCAAAAGTTGTTCCAGTTGGATAGGCAGTGCCTTAAAAGGTGGAGGACAAAAGATTTTTTTTTTTACTTATTTGACAGCTTTTTAATTTATTTGAAAGCTTCCCATACGTAGATACAAATATCATGAAATTAAAACTGAATATAACTAAAATAGCTTCAAAAATGTTTTTAGCTGGTGGAAACAGCACTAATAAAGGCTGTATTTTGTGCTCATTTTTCTATACTGTTCTATACAATACAGTAATACATGGCCAAATCCTTCAGTGAGGATATCCTGTTTACTGATTGGTTCATCTTAACTTGTTGTAATCTGTGTTGGGAAGATTGGAAGTAAAATTAAACTCTTCTGTCATTGGGGCACATGGAATCATATCTTCACCTCATCTCTTTTGTACAGATGGATTATTCTGCTTTGAGCATGTTTCAGGGACAAGTTGTTTTCATAAGTCAAAATAATAAAAATAATTATTTTCTTTCATGTAGACTCCTCATTTGTTTAAACATAACTAAAAAAAAAAAAAACTAATGCAGTCTATTGGATTTTGTATATATTTTGTCCTTGTGATGACTTATACTGTGCCAAAACTGAAAATAAAGTGATACAGAATAATAGAATTCAGTAACATCCAAAATGCTATTAAAAATGACTTGAAGAAGAAATGAATATATACCACAGAACTGGAAAATGCTGGCACATTTAGACTTACTCTGGACTTCTGCATGAAGGTAGCTATGCCCTCATTATTGAATATCTCTCTTTTAAATAGTAGCAATAAACAATATTAAGTGCATTTTTATAATATACCACTGCATTCCACAAAACAAAAGGAGCAAGTTCCCACAAGCCATCTTTCTCTTTTGATCTAGGCATAGGAAAAACAAAGGGGCACTTTTACTAAGCCGTGTAAGCGTCTATGTGCGCCCAACGTACGCCAAATGGAGTTACCGCCCAATTACTGCGTGGCTCTTGTGGTAATTTCATTTTTGGCATGCGTCCGATATGCATGGCTGAAAAATAATTTTTATTTTTGAACGCGCACCAAGTGGCATTTGACGCGCATAGGTCATTTCTGCCTGGTTACCGCGTGAGACTTTACTGCTAGGTCAATGGCTGGCGGTAAGGTCACAGACCCAAAATGGACACGCGGCAATTTTGATTTTGCCGCATATCCATTTTTAGCAAAAATAAAAAAGGCCTTTTTTACAGGTGCGCTGAAAAATGGATTGGCGTGCGCCCTAAATCCATGCCTACACTACTGCAAGCCATTTTTCAGCATACCTTAGTAAAAGGACCCCAAAGAGTTTAAATGCTCCCAGGATTCAACTGAATTTTTGGTTAATGTGTTATATAAATATCATAAATAATAAATAGATAAATAGAAACTCTGAATGTTGAGCACCTGATTCTCATAAGATGGTCTGTTTTAGTGGCCCTTTACCAGGAAAAAAAAAATCTCTGTACAAATATAACACATGCTAGGGTGTCCCTATAACTAGCCCCTCCAAATGACACACTGTTTATGATTTATAGCAAATTACTACTCTACCTAAGAAAATTTATTCTATTATTATACTTCCTCTGTATATAGCCATATACTGCACAAGCTGGCATGTTTGAAAATATAAGTGAGATTAAATAAAAATGCTACCAACAATAAAGAATGATAACGTGGATGCAGAGGCTCATAGGTTTGTTTGCTTTGTTTTGAGTATACGCAGAACAAAGGCTACGCAGGGAAGAGGAAACACAGACTAACCTAAGTGGTTTCAACGTTTTGACGCCATGCCGTCTCCTGTTCTCAATCAAACCTACTTGTGTTAGGCTGCCTGACCAAGAAGGAAGGGCTCAACAGTGAGCAGAAAGTAAAAGCCCTCTGACCCCTATGCTGCTTAATCTTTTCATGAGCTCCCTTTCTCATATCGCTTTGTATTTGTTTACACCGGAATCGGCCAACGCCACTCCGGCACTATGTAAGCCACATTGAACCTACAAACAGGTGGGGAAATGTGGGGTACAAATGTAACAAATAAATAAATAAATATTGTTATGGGTGAAGGTGAGCATTTATTTTCATATGCTGATGATATTTTAATGTTGGTCCCTGTCAGTTCTATGTTGAATAAAACGTCTGATAGAATTTTTTGTGCTATGAATACAGTTCAGAAATGGGCTATAGAATACATGCTTCAATTGAACCAGGCTAAGACAAAAGTGTTATGGTTTTCTAATTCTGTGAATGATATTCCTCTTAAATTAGTACTGCCTAATGGAATAACTTTAAATGTGGCAAAGCAATCTATGGTCTTGGGAGCCATTTTGGATTCTTCGCTGACTTTTGAAGTCCAGATTAGTCAAGTTTGGAAAAAATCCTTCATCTATATGCGTCAACTGAGGTTGAACAGGTCCTATTTTCAAAGGTCACATTTTGCTGTGTTGGTTCAGATGCTGGTACTATCTAATTTGGATTGCTGTAACTCTTTATAAATTGAACTGAGTAGTATGTTGTTAGTCAGACTCCAACTTTTACAGAACACTGCAGTACAGATGATCTTGCAATTAAAGAAATATGATAGTTTCTCTAGTTATCTTATAGAGTTGCACTGGTTTTGCATATATGTGTGAATTACTTTCAAAACAGGTGTCATTCCCCGGATTCTATATAGCGCACCTAGAGTTATGCACGATTCCGCGTGTAAATCTAAGCATATTTTATAACTACACATGTAGATTTATTGTTTTAACAAGATGTTAAGCATTAACAGCTCTTAACAAGCAATAATGAGCACTAATTAGCAAAAATTAGAATTTACACACGCACATTGCTAAGCGTATTCTGTAATATATTTTAATGCACACAGACAAAAAGGGGCATGCTTAGGGGCATGAAAATGGGCATTTTGTGGGCATTCCAAAATCTATGCACGTAGGGCTGCGCCTACCATACACCATTTCCAGTACAACAGAATTTTTGTTTCACCGGGGACTTACCCAGTGGTAATCTGGCAGCGCTGTGCACTGCCCGGTTACTTCCAGGTTAGTGCGGGATCCCTTACCATCTCCTAAATAGGTGACAGTAAGGGACCCCCCCCGGAAATGGCCATGCGGTAAGTGTGCACTTAATGCACAACTATTTCAGTTTTTCCCTTTTAACTGCAAATCCATGTGCCGATACTACTGCAGGGTCCTTTTATGCAGCTTTGTAAAAGGGCCCTTAGAGCCTCTGGTAAAATATGTTTTAAGTTGATCAGGTGTGCACATGTATTTGCCAAAGTCAAGAGAAGTGATTTATTAAAAAACTGAAAAAAATAATGTTGTTATTAAATTAGTTCACAATTCAACATGATTTAATATACTGTAAACAATAATAAAATATCTAAGTGTTTTACAGATCAAAATTTATTACAGTTGGAGCAATGGGTAGAAGAAGAAGGTGAGATTAGGTTACATGGGGGATTTAATAAAATCCAAGAGAGGAGTAGAATTTAATTAAAATTGAAACTAAACTAGGGAAGGACATGAGAAGGGGAAGGGCAAGTGAAAAGAAGAGACAATAGACATAGTAGATGTGCAGGGGATAAACTCGCTGTGAAGGATGGCAAAGAAAGAGAGCTGTAATCATCGGGGAGCAGAGGTAAATGCTTTAGTGAAATGGTGAGCTTTAATAATAGCTTTACATCTTAGAAGTAAAAGTTCAGTTCATAGGTGCAAAGGAATATGATTCCATAGGGTGAGTGAAATAGTTGAGAATGTGGTGGTTCTTGCAAAGATGTGAGTGCAACTGAAGAAATTAAGGTACTACTAGAAGTTACTATACTGAGGAATGTAAAGAACATATTGGAAAATAGGGTATGAGATGTTTGACTAGGAAGAGTGGGAGAACAGAATGAAGAATTTAGAAAGTGGTAACAATAATCTTAAAGAGAATTCAATATTGGATAGACAGTCAGCGTTCTGCTTGAAGAAGAGGGGAGACACTATCAAACTTTTGACACCATGTATCAATGTAACCATTGTGTTTTGAACCAACTGTAGTCTAAGTAACTGGTATAATGGCAGACCATGCAAGAAGGAATTGCAATAACTAAGGTATGAAATTACCAGGAATTGAATAAGAAGATGGAGGGAGGATTTATGAAAGAAAGATCTCGCAAGGTGTATTTGGCAAAGTTCAAAATATGATTTCTTCACTATCGAAGTTATCAATAGAAATCAAACAAAATAAAACATGGAAAAGAAAATAAGATGATACCTTTTTTATTGGACATAACTTAATACATTTCTTAATTAGCTTTCGAAGGTTGCCCTTCTTCGTCAGATCGGAAATAAGCAAATGTGCTAGCTGACAGTGTATATAAGTGAAAACATTCAAGCATTACTATGACAGTCTGACAGGGTGGGAGGGTGGGGGTGGGTAGGAGGTATGTATGGGGACATCAAAGCATATCATTGATATTCTAACAGGATGGGTGTGGATAGGTGAGGGGTGATCAACAGAGACTTACAGCTTTATGGTTTATAATGGGCTAGGAAACCCAGATCCTTGTTAAGTTCTTTCTGTTGGGTGTTAAAATATTCAATCATTCTGACTTCAAAGGTCTTACGTTCTTGTATGGTTTTAAAGTTACCTTTCAGGATTCTCACTGTGAAGTCACTGGTACAGTGTCCTGGTCCTGTAAAATGCTGACCAACAGGGGTGGGAGCCCTATTGGCACCAGTCTTGTTCATGTGATGTCTATGTAAATTGAATCTTGTCTTAAGCATCTGGCCTGTTTCTCCAATATAGCATCCTTCGTTACATTTTTTACACTGAATGATATATACCACATTGGAAGATGAGCAAGTGAAAGATTCCTTTATGTTGAATATCTTTCCTTTGTGGATGACTGTGGGGTCTTGTGAAATATTTTGGCATAGTTTGCAACTGGATAAATTACAGGGAAGTGTGCCCTTCTGTTCCTTTTCAGTCTGTGATGGAAGTTTAGTTCTGATTAGCTTGTGTTTTAAGTTGGGTGGTTGTCAGAAGGCCAGTACTGGTGGGGATGGGAATATCTCTTTCAGTAATTCATCCTCCTGGAGTATAGGTTGTAGATCTCTTATGATTTTCCTCAGTTTTTCCAGCTCTGGATTGTATGTCACTACAAGGGGGATTCTGTCTGTGGATTTTTTCTCCTTGTACTGTAGCAGATTCTCCCTGGGTGTTTTGAGGGAGGAGGCAATATTCTTGGAGATTATTTTGGGGTTGTAGCCTTTCTGTTTGAAGGATGCAGTCAGGCTTTTAAGGTGTCTGTCTCTGTCCCCTGGGTCAGAGCAGATACGGTGGTATCTTGTGGCTTGGCTGTAAATGATGGATCTTTTTGTATGTGAAGGATGAAATGATTGAATATTTTAACACCCAACAGAAAGGACTTAACAAGGATCTGGGTTTCCTAGCCCATTATAAACCATAAAGCTGTAAGTCTCTGTTGATCACCCCTCTCCTCCCCTCACCTATCCACACCCATCCTGTTAGAATATCAATGATATGCTTTGATGTCCCCATGCATATCTCCTACCCACCCCCACCCTCCCACCCTGTCAGACTGTCATAGTAATGCTTGAATGTTTTCACTTATATACACTGTCAGCTAGCACATTTGCTTATTTCCGATCTGACGAAGAAGGGCAACCTTCGAAAGCTAATTAAGAAATGTATTAAGTTATGTCCAATAAAAAAGGTATCATCTTATTTTCTTTTCCATGTTATATTTTGTTTGATTTCTATTGATAACCTTAAGAGTGGACTAACATGGCTACCACAATGTGAGATTTGAAGCTAACACAATTGTAAATAAGAACTCCAAGGATTTTAATCTCTTCTTTAATGTCTATAGGTATCCCAGAAATAGAGGGGCTCCAAGTGAGTTCAATAACGAAAAGAACAGAGCCATGGTTTTGGAACGATTCAATTTTAGTTGTTGCAAAGAGAACCAACCAGCAATCATGGTCAATTTATTTGAGATATCCAAGATTAGAGATGAACCATTATTATCAAGGGGGAACTGAAGTTGGGTATCATCAGCGTAAATAAAGAAGGTGATATTCATAGTTTTGGAGAAAAAGGGCTCGTGGTGGTAGAAAAATATTGAAAAGAATAGGCTCTAATACAGAACCTTATGGGACTCAGCATAAAAGGTTGTAGATTGAGGAGTAGACATCAGACCTCAGTATTTTAAATGCTCTGCCTAGAAGATACGATTAGAAACAGAGAAGGGGGGGCAAAAGTTACTCCTACCTCTTTGAAATGTGAGAAGAGGATGTCATGATCTACTAAATCTAATGCTAAACTAAGGTCAAGCAAGATGAGAAGGACTTCTCTACTGTTGTCAAGAGAATGATGGAAAAATCTGTGAGAACCATCATGGTGTGTTCAGTGGAAAAGTGGTTGCAAAAGCTGATTTGACAGGAATGGAGACAATTTGTTGCATCTAGGAAAGAGACAAGTGGTGTGGTCACAATCTTTTCAGTAAATTTGAAATAAATGAAATTGAAAGCTGTGAAACAGGGCAATAATTATTGGTATCCGAGGTGTTAGTGACAGCCACTTTGAGGCATTGTTGTATCCAGGAGCCTTGCAGCAATGAGATAGCAGGCCACAAGTCAGGCCCACGATCTGTGAAAAGAGGCAAGTGAGGTGTATCAGATTGCCCCCAGATCCCCAACTTCAATTATACTCCCTCCCCCTCCAAGACTCTCCCTGACATCAATCATACCCCCTTCTCATCCTCCCCAGATCCTGCTAACATCAATTATATCCCTTCACCCCTCTAAATTCTATTGGATTTTAATGGTGTCTAGTGGGGGAAAGAAGTGAATCCAGTTGCACCTATCCCCTTTGACCTTTTAGCTGGCAAATAGTGTTGTGATATTTTGAGGACAAGTTTAGGCACTCACCCTATTAAATTTTCAAAGAGACCAATTTAGAAGTCTAACTTTCAAAGGAGCCTTTTTACTAATATATGGTTAGTGCACCAATGAAGGCTTACCACAAAACACATTAAAGCGTTTTGGGGAAATTTGCTTGTTAATCATGCCGCCTTTAAATTTTTTTGTAATTTTTTTCAGAAGGGGAGTGCCATCAGTGGGGAAGGGGTGTGTAAGTTTTATCTAGTTAGCATGTTCTGATTAGTGCAAACTTATTGGATAAAGCAGACTTAAAGCAGGAGTACTTAGGCTCCTGCATTATTTTTTGCAAGTTCCATGCACTAATGGTAAAATTAGCGTGGAATTGCAAAAAAAAAAAAACAATTATTTAAAAATCCCTAAATGCTGCCATGGACAATCTGGGCTTAACGCATGGGAAAGTCCTGCATTACAATGTGTTAAACACAGATCTTAACGGGTTTTAGTAAAAGGGCCTCAAAGTTAGGTGCATAAACCCTTTGAAAATTGTCCTAATAATTTACTGGGTTAATCAGCAGCACAAAGAGTTCATCTGTTATTTTCACAGACATGAAACAATCACATTCAAAAGTATTAAAAAAAAAAAAAAGACACTGGTTCTTGTCACCTGAAATCTTCCTCTTGATTCTTCTTTTCTTTTCATCTAGCACATGGGCCCCCCAACACAGATTCTTCCATAGTAGTTTCTCCACTCTTTAAATGGTCTCCTCATTCTCTGGGAACTGAAGTGACACTTCATTCACACATACTTTATGTGTGGGGTAAGATCAGTAGCCCAAATCCAGACTCAGAAGCCCCTGTACTCCCTCTTGTGTGTGGCAGAAAAAAAGGCTAAATATTTTTCTTTTCCTGGTCTTTCTTCTTTGTTTATCTCAATAACATAAGAACATAAAAATAGCCATACTGGGTCAGACCAATGGTCCATCTAGCCCAGTATTCTGCTTCTGAAAGTGGCCAATCCAGGTAACAAGTACCTGGCAGAAACCCAATTAGTACCAACATTCCATGCTACCAATCCCAGGGCAAGCAGTGGCTTCCCCATGTCCATCTCAATAGCAGACTATGAACTTTTCCTCCAGGAACTTGTCCAAACCTTTTTTTAAACCCAGATATGCTAACCACCATTACCACATTCTCCGGCAATGAGTACAAGAGCTTAACTATTCTTTCAGTGAGAAAAAATATTTGTTTTAAAAGTATTTCCATGCAATTTCATTGAGTGTCCCCTGGTCTTTGTACTTTTTGAATTAGTGAAAATTTGATTCACCTCCACCTGCTCCACAAAACTCAGAATTTTGTAGACCTCAATCATATCCCCCTCTCCCTCAGCTGTCTCTTTCCAAGCTGAGGAGCCCTAACTTCTTTAGCCTTTCCTCATATGGGAGCAGTCCCATCCTCTCTATCATTATGGTCATTCTACTATGAACTTTTTCTAATTCCACTGTATTTTTTTTTTTTTTTGCTCAAGGTGAGGTCGCACCATAGAGTGATACAGAGGCATTATAATATTTTTGGTCTTATTTTGCATCCCTCACCTAATAATTCTTTGCATCCTGTTTGCTCTTTTGGCTGCCGCCACACATTGGGCAGAGGATTTCAGGGTATTGTCTACAATGAGACCTAGGTATTTTTCTTGAGTGCTGACTCCTAAAGTGGACCCTAGCATCAGATAACTATGATTCAGATTATTCTTCCCAGTGTGCATCACTTTGCATTTGCCTACCTTAAATTTCATCTGCCATTTGGATGCCCAGTCTTCCAGTTTCCTAAGGTCTTCTTGCAATTTTTCACAATCCACATGCATTTTGACAACTTTGAATAGTTTCATGTCATCTGCAAATTTAACCATCTTACTCATTCCGATTTCCAGATTATTTATAAATGTTAAATAGCACCAGTCTCAGTACAGATCCCTGCGGCACTCTACTATCCTCTGCAAGGTCTTATACTCATGGTTTCTACATTTTTAGCCTGTTTATGGTATATGTAGATCATTGAAAAGATAACTTTCCCTCCAAATCTTAGTTATTTATAATCCCTTTTATATACACCCGGATTCTATAAAAGGTACCCAAAAAAGGCATGGATCACAGATCAGCACCCAAAATAATTAGTTCATGGGCCCCAATGATTTAATTATTGGAGTTAACAAACACTTAATAGGCACTAATTATGATTTGGACACCAATCTTGCAGCATGCTATTCTGTAACAATGGGCTCAACTCAAAAAGGGGTGTGGCTATGGGAGGGGCATGGTTGGGTCAAGGGCATTCACAAAAGATACCCTTATTGTTACAGAATAGTAGTGAACCACACCCAACTTGCGTGCCAGGACTTACACCAGGTTTCAGCTGGCTTAAATCCTTGCACCCAAAACGGAGTACAGAACTCAGCATTCAATGCCATATTATAATGAATGCTCATCCCAGAGTGACTTTTATAGAATAATGTTGAGCACTGATTATTAGCGGGGTCATTTATAGAATTTCCACTATAATAACTCCTTCCTTGGCACCTCCGGGTGGGGATACCCAACTAGAAAACCCAATTTCACTCTAATACCTGATCATATAGTTCAAGCAATGTTAATATTCCAGCCTTAAGATCCACAGACCATGCTAATTGGAAATAACATGGGTCCAATTTTAGTGCCCTGGCCACACATATCTGGTGTGAACTTTATAAATACTTTCCAACCCGTCTGAGGAGAGCATTTTTAGACAGGACAATTTACCCAAGCAAGCAAGTCACTTTTTATATGCATTAATGGCTTTGCGAATTGTTCTTACTATGTCAAACTATAATATTCATTGACTACAGAGCAGAAAATTCCCATCACAAGCCTGTGAAGCAATCAAAATTCTTATAAGCCTGACTGTAGCATGAGGAGCACTCTAACAGGTTGTAAAATATTGAGGTCTAGTCATGACCTCTAAGTCACTTGGAGTACATGGTTAGTTGGATAAAACAAAAATGTAACTCAAAGTGCATGTGTAATTGTGAGATAAAGAAATGAAAACCACAGTGAGACAACTGTGTCATTTTCAAAAGACATTAAAAAACATAAATGAAAAAAAAAAATATATATATATATATATATAGTTTTTTTTTTATTTTGTTTTATTACTTTTCATTTGCCATTAAAATCTGTGAGGGTATAGAAATGCTTCAGATTTACTTTGCAAACCAGATGCTACTGGACAAGGCAGAGAGGAGTCGCATGCATTTTACGAGTGACATCTGGACCAGGCAGAATGCCATTCTCACCTAAATCTCCCTGACCGCACACTGGTTGCAGTTGGATGAGGCAGGTGCAAGCAGCAGCTACTTCAGGGACATGTTGTTGCATACTAGGATGGATTCTTTCTAGATGTTGCTGTTCTGTAACCTGCTCCTATAGGCTTCTTGCTTTTTTTAGTTCAAAGCCTCCCTCATTTGCCAGATTAGGGCATGGATCTCTCTGGACATGCCTATACTGGTGTCAGAGTGACTCTAGGTCCCGGTAGACCCCAAAGTGCCTGCAAAAAACAAATTGGCGAAGATAGGGTTCAGGTGATGGCCATTCTTGGCTCACACACATTATTATTTTTTAAGAGATGCTGTGCAATGCTCCTCACATGGCCTGTAACAGAGGACTGAAATAAAAGTGGGAGGACGACCAAGGATTCCAAAGACTGAAAGGATATATAATAATAAAGATGTTTATTGAGGTATAAAGACTCGACACAACGTCGTGTTTCGGCCGTTAGGCCTCCATCAGGAGTCTTAATGCCGAATGCTTTTGAGAACTATTTGATGAAGGCAAATCCTCAACAAACGGAGGTCTTTTGTTTTGCTTATTGCAGCATTCTATACAAGCGTTGTGTCAGAGGAGACAACGAAGCATGCTCACCTTCACAACGGTCTTTCTAAAGACCTCCCTTTGTTGAGGATTTGCCTTCATCAAATAGTTCTCAAAAGCATTCGGCATTAGGACTCCTGATGGAGGCCTAACGGCCGAAACACGACGTTGTGTCGAGTCTTTATACCTCAATAAACATCTTTATTATTATATATCCTTTCAGTCTTTGGAATCCTTGGTCGTCCTCCCACTTTTATTTCATTTCTTGTTGTTGTCCGTGGGGCGTCTAGAGTTCTCCGCCTTCTGGCGGATATTTTTTTTCTTTTCCCTGTAACAGAGGACAACAGACAGATAATTGTTGGGGGGGGAGGGGGCTGAGGGGGTGGATATGCATTACACAGGCCCAGATGCTGTGTGAGATGAGGTGGCCATGGTGACAGAGAGTGACATGGTGGTCTTTTTGTGGAGCATGCGCACTATTGCTTGAAGGTAGGGATGGGCAGAGGAGTAAAGAAGGAATGTGTTTGGGTGACTCACTGAACTTTTATAAGTTGTTACCAACAGTTTCATCAGTAGGCGTGGCCAGGAGGGGGGAAGGGTACAGATACGTGCAGTCCCTCATGTTGGCATTGCATGGTTAATGGAGGGGGGGGGGGGGCATAATTAGTTGTCATTGGATACTCTATACATTGTGACTTTGCACTGATTGTTTTTCCCTTCCTTATGTATTGGAACAACAACGGGACCTATTTGCATGTGTCCCTGCCTATGTATGGTGCTTGTGCATGAGTGCTGCAGTGACTTTGGGGGGGGGGGGGGGGAATGCTGTACACTCACCTTGCCAAGGTGCTTCTTATTGTCCAGCTTCTCTGTATTGGAGGTATATATATGACACTTTGGTGGATAAAGGTTCCAACTTCTCCTTCCAAGATGACCCATATCGCTTTCCTATTTCCCCAAGCCCCTGAAGAATGAGCTGACTTATGAAATGATCCCGAAAAAGAATTGAACCTGAAAGATAAAATCAGAGAAAAATTTACACATTTACATTTTAGTGATAAAATTCTGAACCTCATTTCAAGGGTTACAATATTCAAGGCTTGAGACTAGAATTGCAATGTCCAGGCTGGGATGTGCTCTATTCTTTTTTTTTAAATACCTGCAGGAGTGCACATGTATTTATTAGCACATACAGAGGAACAGCTAGTTTTAGAAATATACACATAGATAAAATGAACAGCGTGAATACAGCAGCTTCATCATGGTGAATCATCACCTGTAATTGTGGCTTTCTGAAAGTGATATTTACTCATGTATGTGATCTACACATGCAAAGGCTGCTATTTACAAATAGATTCTAAATTCTCTATGTTACACATCTATTAAGAAATATAAAAAAAACATTGCAAAATAAGGTAAGTACTGGAAAAAAAGAACCCAAATGTAAGAATAATAAACAGTGGCATACCAAGGGCAGGGCAGTGGGGGCGGTCCGCCCCGGGTGTCAGCAGCAGGTGGGGGGGGGGGGGTGCTCCGCTCCCACTGATCCCACCCAAAGGACGCTGGTGCCGCAGTCCCCACCTGCCTACCAGCTCCGTCGACAGACCACAGCCCTCTTCTCTTGCCACCGGCACCCTGCCTTTAAAAAAAATCTGTGAAGCGACAGCGCAGCACCTCGTGTCTGCTCTGCATGTAAAAGACACAAATCGCCTCGTCGGACCTTCCTTCACTGTGTCCCGTCCTCGCAGAAATAGGAAGTTACATCGGAGGAGGGCGGGACACAGTGAGGGAAGGTCTGATGAGGCGATTTGCTTCTTTTACATGTAGAGCAGATGCGAGGTGCTGCACCGCTGCTTCACAGATTTTTTTTAAAGGCAGGGTGCCAGTGGCAGGAGAAGAGGGCTGTTGTCTGTCGACGGAGCTGAAGGTAGGCAGGTGGGGACTGGGTTGGGGAGGGGTGGTTCAGATGGGAGAAGGGAACTGGGTCGGGGAGGAGGGCCTCAGATGGGAGAAGGGGATTGGGTCATGGAGGGGGTGGCTCAGATGGGAGAAGGGGACTGGGTCGGGGAGGGAGGCTCAGATGGGAGAAGGGACCTGGAGCTGGAACTGGGGTCTGTGAAGGGGACAGGAGGGAGAATGGGGCCATGCCTGGGGCAGGTGGGAGAATGGGTCTGGGGCTAAAAAGGGGGGCCCTAATGCAAGGCATGTGGATGAAGGGGACTAGAACGGGGGCTGAAAAGGAGGATAGGTGGGATAAGAGGGCTAGTACTGGAACTGGGGGTTGAAAAGGAGCAGGGGCTGAAACTGTGGGACTGGGGGCTGAAAAGGGGACAGGGAAAAGTGGCTGGGGCTGAAGCTCTGGACTGGTGGGAGAAAAGGGCTGGGGTTGAAACTGGGGACTGGGGGCTGAAAAGGGGACAGGTAGAAGTGGCTGGGGGCTGATGCTCGGGACTGGTGGGAGAAAAGGGCTGGTGCTGAAACTGGGGACTGGTGAGATAGTGGGGTTGAAACTGGGGGCTGAAAAGGGGGGCAGGTGGGAGAAGTGGGCTGGGGCTGGTACTAGGGACAGGTGGCATAATGGGGCTGGAACTGGGGGCCAAAAAGAGGGGGCAGAGAGAGAAAGAGAGAGAGAGAGAGAGGGAGGGCAGACCCTTTATGGAAGTGGGAGCAAAAGAGATGGCAGACCCTGGATGGATGGGAGAGGGAGGGCAAATGGTGGATTGAAGGGGCAGAGAGAAAGGGCAGATGGTGGATGGAAGGGGCAGAGATAGAGGGCAGAAGTGGATGGTAGGGAGGAGAGAGGGCAGATGTGGATGGAAGGGGGGAGAGAGAGGGCAGACAGTGGATGGAAGGGGCAGGGAGAGAGGGCAGACATTGGATGGAGGGGACAGCAGAGAGGGCAGACACCGGATGGCAGAGAGAGAGCGAAGACAGATGCTGGATGAAAGGAAGACAGTGAAAAGATGATGAGGAAAGCAGAAACCAGAGACAACAAATTGTAAATAAAAAATATATATATATATATATATATATATATATATATATATATATTTTTTTTTTTTTTTTTTGCTTTAGGATAAAGTAGTATCGTAGCTGTGTTAATAAATATTTATAAATAGAACATGTAAAAAGTTAATCTTTTTATTGGACTAATTTTAAAACATTTTGACTAACTTTCGGAGAACAAAACCCCCTTCCTCAGGTCAGGATAGGATACTGTAACAACACTATATGGAATTGACCTGAGGAAGGAGGTTTTGGCCTCTGAAAGCTACATGTATTAGTCCAATATGGTATTATTTTATTTTCTATATTTGTTTATTTCTATTTGTTAATTTGTAAAGTGGTAATTGGTATTTGTTAGTTTTTCAAATTTACATCTGCCATCTTATATTTTGCACAGTACTAGGGACACTAAAACTGCTCCAGGGACCTGCATACTGATGTGATGGAGCTGGGTATGACATTTGAGGCTGGCACAGAGGCTGGAAAAATGTTTTTTAATTTATTTTTTTTGGGTGGGAGGGGGATGGTGACCACTGGGGGAGTAAGGGGAGGTCATCCCCGATTCCCTCCGGTGTCATCTGGTCAGTTCAGGCACTTTTTCGAGGCTGGTCGTGAAAAAAAAGGGACCGAGTAAAGTTGGCCAAATGCTCATCAGGGTCGCCCTTCTTTTTTCCCATTATCGGCCGAGGACGCCCATCTCTTTACCACGCCCCCGTCCCGCTTTCACTACGCTGCCGACATGCCCCCTGAACTTGGTCTTCCCCACGACAGAAAGCAGTGAGGGCGCCCAAAATCGGCTTTCGATTATGCCGATTTGGTCGCCCTGAGAGAAGGGCGCCCATCTCCCGAGTTGTGTCAAAAGATGGGCGCCCTTCTCTTTCGATTATGCCCCTGACTGTTACAACAAAGGTTTTGTAAAACTCGCAATTAGATGCTCTTAGATTTTCCATCTGTAAGACAGATCACAAAGCGTCAAATATTTGATTCTTCTCTTTATTATCAAGTCACTTTTGTGTGGAGGCAGTTTCCACTTCTAATCCATATAATGACAGATTATTTAGTTTTTTTGACAAACCCTTAAAACGTATTTGTTTAAGGATAAGTGTGGTATAATATCTGTGATTCAGTATGATTAATTTTGTATCTCCTCGGTTTGCTGTTCAGCTATTTTGTTTTTTTTTGTGACCTGCATTGATCCAGTAAAGGTATTTGTGGAATAAAAGACCCATGTAGCATAGCATAGCATAAAAATGAAAACATTTAGAAGCATATATAAACAAAATATTTTTACACCCATAAATCACATAACCCAAGGCATAGAGTCAAACTTATTAATATAGTTCCCTCAGCCTGCACAAACAATATGCTTTAAGCTGTTTTTGAAACACAATCAGCTACTTTGCTGTCTTTAATCACAAAGGTAATCTGTTCCACGTTAATGGACCTATTGCAAATATAGTTGCCTCTGCAGTAACAGTAATGCAGCTTAAGGCACCACAAGCTGTAGTGTATTTTCTCTTCTCAACAAATGCTGAGGTACATAAAATTGCAGCTCCCGTCTTAAACAATCAGGTGCCACCCCATTCAAAGTCTTAAAAATAAGGACCAGAAGCTTAAAAAGCACCCTGTACAAAACATGGAGCCAGTGTAGCACCTTCACAGAAATATGATCAAAATGAATCAAATCAAATATCAGACACAACTGCAGAATGTTGCACTACCTGGATTACAAACAGGAAGTCTGATAAGTACCATCACCCTAATTATGCATGTAACTTCACTTGAGGGTTCTTTTACCAAGCTGTGATAAAAAGGGCCCTGCACTAGCGGTGGGGTGCTGTTCTTGCTGCGTGCTGAGGCCCTTTTTACCACAATGGTAAAAAAGTCTGAAAAAAAAGCCATGGCCATGTGGTAAGATTGCTCGTACCCATGGCCCATGTGAGGGGAGAGCACTTATCACCACCCATTGAGGTGGCGGTAAGGGCTCCCGCACTAACCCGGTAGTAACCAGGTAGCACACAGCGCCGCCTGATTACCGCTGGGTTAGCACCATGCTAATAAATATGGGCCGATTTTCCCTAATGCAGGTAGATGAGCGTCCTTCTCCCGAGGTCGCCCAAATCGGCATAACCGAAAGTCAATTTTTTGCGTCCTCAACTGCTTTCTGTAGCGGGACGACCAAAGTTCGCGGGGGGGCGTGTCGGCAGGGTACCAACGCGGGATGGGGGCGTGGTTAAGAGATGGGTGTCCTCGGCCAATAATGGAAAAAAAGTAAGGGCGGCCCTCATGAGCATTTGGTCGACTTTAACTTGGTCCCTTTTTATTCACGACCAGCCTCGAAAGGTGCCGAACTACCAGCTGACCACCGGAGGGAATAGGGGATGACCTCCCTACTCCCCCAGTGGTGACCAACCCCCTCCACCCTAAAAAAAAAAGATTAACAAACAATTTTTCCAGCCTCTGTGCCAGCCTAAAATGTCATACCCAGCTCCATCACATCAGCTATGCAGGTCCTGGAGCAGTTTTAGTGGGGCAGTGCACTCAGGCAGGCAGGCCCAGGCCCATCCCTCCCCACCTGTTACCTTTGGTAGGTAAATGTAGACCTCCAAAACCCACCACAACCCACTGTACCCACATGTAGGTGCCCCCCCCCCTTCATCTCTAAGGGCTATGGTATTGGTGACAGTTGTGGGGAGTGGGTTTTGGGGGGGATGGGGTTGGGGGGCTCAGCACCGAAGGTAAGGGAGCTATGCACCTGGGAGCAATTTTTGAGGTCCACTGCAGTGCTGCCTAGGGTGCCCGGTTGGTGTCCTGGCATGTGAGTGAGGACCAGTGCACTACGAATGCTGACTCCTCCATGACCACAATGGCTTGGATTTGGTCATTTCTGAGATGGGCGTCCTTGGTTTCCATTATGGCCGAAAACCAGGGACGACCATCTCTAAGGTCGACCATCTCAACATTAGGTGACTATCTCTAAATATGCTACGCCACTGCTACAGGAGATTTGGAGGGGCATTTTTTGATATGATGTCCAATCCCAATTTTGAACGTTCTGCAGAAAGGGGGAAATTCTATATATGGTGCCTAAAAAAAATCAGCGCTGAAATCAATGCAGGACTAAGCGTATTCTATAATCGACACATAGATTTAGGCTGTAATATATAGAATATGCTTAGTTTGATATCTCAGAACCTAAAACTACGTGTATCCATTTACACCAATGAAAACGTGGCATAAATCCCAGCGTCTAGATTACGTACACTGGGCCATATTCCATAACTACACATGTAAATTTTGGAACCACCCACAAAACACTTATTTCCCCGCACATAACCATGCCCCTTTTGCCTGCGTGCCTTAGACGTTCAGAGCGCACTCCAGTACAGAATATGCTTAGCGAGTTGTGCAATGTAAATTCTAATTAGTGCCAATTAGTTACTCATTATTGCTTGTTAAGTGTGGTTATCAGCGCTCATTTGCTTGTTAAGCTTGTTAAATTATGTGCATTGTTATAGATTCAGCATGGATTTCAGTGCAGATCTCTAGGCATGCAATACAGAATCTGGGCCAATTTTGAACCAGAAAAATGTCTATATTTTTGGTTTGAAAATCACTCTATTTTAGATGCTTTTGTGCTCCACTTAAGCAGCGGGAAGTGATTTAAGTAAGAAGGAGAAGCTCCTGCCCACTAAAATTGTTTTGAAAATTCACCATGGTGTGGTCTTTCGTTAGGACTATTTCAAACAAAAAAATGTCCAAGGGAAAAATGCACAAAACAAGCCATTGGGATGTCTGGAGGCCAGAAGAGCAGTGCAGCAGTCTAGGGGGCACTGCAGTGAACTTCACTATACTGGCCACAAAGACATCCCAGCAGAGCAGTGGGGAAGTCTAGGGGGGCATCGCAGTGAACTTACATAAAGTGTCCCAGGTACATATTACATCATAACCCCCATATATTGTATGGTGAGCCCTCCAGGAATAGCAAAAAATGTACTGTACCCAACTGTACACCACTATAATAGCCCTTATGCCTGAAGGTGTGACCTTATGTAGGTCAGTAGGTATTTTTTGGTTTTTGGGGGTTCTCACACTTTTTACCACAAGTATATTAGTTAAACTGGGATATGGGGCCTGGGTCTCCTTCTCTACAGTCTGCTGCACCGACCACTAGGGACCTGCTTGCTGATTTAAGAGGAAAGGCCATTATATATGCAGCCTGATGTGTACTGTCACTTTCACCTCTTGGGGGGTGAGGGGTGGGAGGGGGTCAGTGACCACTGGGGAGGGGGGTCATGCATTTATCCCTCCAGTGGTCTTCTGGTCAGTTTGAGCACCTTTTAGGAACTTAAATCATTATTGAAAAGGTCTAGACAAAAGCATCCTATTTTTTGCTCTGGATATTTTCACAATCTTCCATTTTGCAGAAAATCATACAAATCGTAAGCCTGCCCTAGTTCCACATAAAACATGCCTCCAACAGGCCCCCTTGAGATTTAGATGAACTGCATAGAAAAACTCTTTAAAAAGAGTTTCAGAAATAACTATTTGTACATTTTTAGTAGAGCTGCATTTCTGAAGTAGGCTGTGAAAAATGTAAGGCTGTTTATAGCTATTCTGCATGCTGTTTTAGATTCTTTTTTTGCCAAGTCTTATTTCTTCTTTTTTATTACTTTTATTCAGGTTGCATTTTGGACATTTTTGGACATTTTTCTGTTTCAAAATGAGCCCCATGATATGTTATATATAGGTGCATTTTAATGTTATGGATATGTATTCATTGCTGGTTGGTTTTTTTTTTTGTTTGTTGGGGGGGGGGGGGGTACATTTGTAAACTGCATACAGAACTGCAGTCAGTTAGGAAATAGGAACTAAGATTACCAGAAATACAAGACACAGCTAAGTATGAGCTGAGTGTCACATATTCTCAATTAAACTCTCCCAGAAAGGCAACTGCTTTGTAATCCAAAGATCACAGGTTTAAGACTATCTTGTATCCCACAACTATTTACACTGGAAAAAATGCTTAAATATTTAAGTACACTGGAAAGAAACTAGTCATTTTGAGGGATTCCCTCCTCCCTCTCCTTTCAGGTTAGACTCAAATTTAGTGAGTTCTTCTATTGTTTTTATTTAGGTTAATGTTTCATTGCCTTTACTTTGGCTGGTCATTCTGTCACAGAAACACTAGCTGAAGCTCTCAAACCTAACTCACAATCCATCGATCCCCACAAAAACACGTCTGCTATAACAAGATAATCAGCTTCATCCATCAGCAACAGAAATCAAAAGTTCCTTTTCTTCATCCTAATGACCAATAGTTTGTCTCTCAATACATCTTAAATGGGTAGGTATTCTACAACTTCAGAAAAGCGTCTGAGAAAGTTTATGCCCTCTAACCTCTCTGGTGAACCATATAGCTTGAGGGAACAGGTATTAAATAGCCTTGCTTTGAAAAGTGGTTGCAACCTGGTCTATACCAAGTCAAGGGATTCTGCAGATAGGCTGAGCTGAAATTCCTCAACACTGACACACACACACACAACAACAACAACAATGGCAACAATTTAAACTTTGCCCTCTTTATACATGGTAGCCAATGTTGCACAAACAAAAATATCACATTTGTGTTGTTAACAATTGGGATCCTATATTCTAGACTCTTGGTCAACAACCAGGCTTCTATATTTATTAATTTATTTTTTAAATTGTATATCCTACCTATCCCTAAGTAGCTTAATAATAAAAACATACATAAGAATTCAAAAACACATAGAACAAATCTGATGAACACTTCCCCACAACAATACAACTAGAAAGCGAACAAATAGAGCTCAGGAATCAGAGACAGCCTACACATACAAATGCATCTTAAAACCTTTTTAAATTGCTGTAATGATGAGTAAAGTCGAATATGCCCTGGTAATGCATTCCACAATCTCGGGCCAGCGCCTGAAAGGCACAAGCCAATGTTCAGCAAAATGAAAAGTAGCTAATGCTGGTACAGAAAGTTTCCTCTCAGAAGCTGAATGTAAAGGTGTATACAACTGTATCACATTTTTCAAGTACTGTGGCTTCCTTGGTACAGAGTTTGATAAATCAAAATCAATACCTTATGCATTTTATAGTATTTCATGGGTAGCCAATGCAATTTTTGCAGCAATGGTGACACGATTATATTTCCTCATGTCAAAAATCAATCTAATTGAAGAATGTTGCATCATTTGCAATGCCTTACTGTGTGTGCATGCTAACCTAAATATAATGTATTACAAAAATCCAATCTGGACAACACTAAAGATTGTACTACAACTCTAAAGTCATATCCCTCCAACGTTGCTCTTAATCTCAACAATATAAGCAAATGGTAAAAACATGTCTTCACTACTTACTACTACTACTTAACATTTCTAGAGCGCTACTAGGGTTATGCAGCGCTGTACAATTTAACAAAGAGAGACAGTCCCTGCTCAAAGAGCTACAATCTAATAGACAAGTGATACGGTCGGTCCGATACCCTGTTTCCCCGAAAATAAGACATCCCCTGAAAATAAGACCTAGTAGAGGTTTTTGCTGAATTGCTAAATATAAAGCCTCCCCCGAAAGTAAGACCTAGCTCCAAATTGTATCTTCCGCCTCCCCCCCCCCCCCCCCCGGCTGAGCCCGCCCTCAACTCCCTGACATATTACCTTCCATTCCGTTCCGGACATGCCGCCCTGCGTTTAAAGCTCAGCTGTTAAGTCGCTGCGGCAGCTCGAGTCCAGTCTCTCCCGTCAGTGTCCCGCCTTCCTCTGATGAGGTATTTCCTGTTTCCGCAAGGGCGGGACATTGAAGGGAAAGGCTGAAGTCGAGCCGCCGCTGCCCTTCCCCACAGATGTTTGGCAGCATCCTGACATCTTTAAAACTGGATGAGTGTCCCAACAGAAGGTACATGGGGGGAAGGGGGAGAAGGGGGTATTAGGAACCCTAAGGACTAAGCTTACTTAGAATGCTGTACTTATCTTACGGTAGGTAAATGGAGATTCTGTGCACTGTATTGCTCAGTCTCCTTCTTTTTCGTTGTAGGGGGATTGTTGTGCCGACTCGTGTTTCACCAAGCTGTGTCAAGGCTTCCCCTTAATTTGCTTAATGCTGACTTCTTGTCCTGCTGCTGTGAAATTAAAAAGGCTGCCGAAATTCTAGGAAGCTACTGCTAAAGTTGCAGTGGCCATTTTCTCTAAGAAGCTGCAATTTTACTGTAGTACAGTATTTGAACAGCTTGTAGCCTCTGCAGCTGATATTGAGGTAAGCCTTGGAGTAAAGAACTGCAATAATCCAATCATGTTACTGGTTCCTGAAAATAAGACATCCCCTGAAAATAAGACCTTGTGCATCTTTGGGAGCAAAAATTAATATAAGACACTGTCTTATTTTCGGGAAAACAGGGTATTTGGTACCATCATTTAATACCTTGCTCTGCCACCAGGGGGTTTACATTAGATACACAGTTGTCCTTACCAGAGCAAATTGGGCAAGTAGTGAAGTACTTCTCAAAGTGGATTTGATTAAAACCCCTTCAAGTTTACAATGAGCAATAGAAAACAAATGTGAATTCCTTCCTTCTATCCTGGCCATCCACCCCTCCCCCCTCCTAGCATACTAATACCATGGTTACCATTTGCCCTACATCTGTATCTCTTCTCAGCAGCACTAATACCACCAGGTCTTTGTGGCCTTGTGTTACCTCAATATTGCTAATGTAGGGTTTCTTGAGCTTACAGGAAAATGAAAAGATCAGTTCTGCATTGGCAGCTTATTTCCAACTAGTAAAAAAGGCCCGTTTCTCAGACCAATGAAATGGGCACTAGCAAGGTTATCATCTAATGGTGATTATGTTTTTAAGGGAACTGTTAGGAAGAATGTGTTGTGATGATAAAGAATAATTGGGAAGGGTGTATAATGAGTAATGTGATCCAGGAGTATGGCATGTGGATTGTTTTCTTTCTTTTTTTTTTTAATCTTTGTGTTTTGTTTAAATTTTTATTTATAGTATATTTCCAAAAAGCTAAAGAGTAAGCAGAAATTAAAAAAAATTTATTAGAAATATAATGCTTGTTTACATTTACAAGATTTCTTTATAAACAATATTTTTTAGTGAAAACTTTATTACATTGAGAGAAAAGCTTTCTTGTTCAGGGCCATCTTTGACTTTTACAATTGCATCAGAAGAGTTTCGAACTCTTGAAAATGCTACATACAGTTGCCCATGTGTAAACACTGGTTCTGGGAAGAAAATGCCAACTTTTTCAAATGTTTGTCCTTGTGGCTTGTTAATTGTCATTGCAAAAGCCAATTTCACAGGAAATTGTTTTCGACATAATGTAAATGGGAGGTCAGTGTTAGATGGTGTTAGTTCACCACGTGGGATAAAAACAGTACTCCCTGCAGTTGACCCAGTGATTACTTGACTAATAAACCTCGCTTGGTATTTAAATTCCTGAGTAGGATAATTATGGCTCCAGTTTTTAAATGCAGTTTATGGCAAGGCATGCCAGTTGGAGTTTGTTCATGAAGGAATTCTACAGGATATAATTGATGTTCCTCATCATTGGAGTCATGAATGGAGTCTGAACTTAAATAAGTAATTGTCTCAGCTTCTAAAATATTTAGAACAGCCTCATTTATTTTGTCAACATGTGCATTTTGGGGGCAAAGAATAGCCTTTATAGCAAAGTTGTAAACAGTATCTGCGGTAATTTTTTCTCCAAAAATGGCATTAACTATATCGCCGTCACAAATGTGCTTCTGTGGGATTTCGATAATATCTTTGAAACCATCTGGACATGGAAGATTTCCGTCTGCTAAAGTAATAAGCTAGTTGTTGTAATCTGGGTTTACAGAGCGGACATTGTTGTTAATTTAGTATTTCAATTTTTTCCATAGTTATTTAACTTAATGCTGGCTTCAATAATGTGAGCTTGATCACCATGTGGTACCACTGGTAGAGTTTGTCGAAAATCTCACCAAGGAGAAGAACTTTCCCGCCAAATGGTTTCTGATTGTTCATGATGTCTTTGAGGGTTCTATCTACAGCAGTAAGTGCCATACTGGGTGCCATTGTTGACTCATCCCAAATAAGGATTTTAGCATCTCTAATGATGGAAGCATCATTTGATGTTAATCTGATACTTGATGTTGACGTTTTCAGTAGAGGTCCAATAGACCATCTTAAGATGAGTACTTTATGTATTTAATACTGATTGCTTATCATCATTACTCAGTATTTAATGTTATACAGTGGAGGAGGAAGGGATTCAGTGCAATGATGTGAGCTATACTAATCATGGTTCAATCTATCGGAGTGATTGAAATGTTGTACAGCTGAGCACTGTAATATTACCAGTAGTTTAGCTATAACTGGGTAGGCTTCGGTAAGAGCACTACCTAGGGAAGTGGGTTAGTTAATTTATGGATTAATAATTAATAATTAAGAGCATACATAAAAGAAGAAAAAATATATGAAGGATATTCAACGGTTTCTATTTGTAAGAGTCAAGACTTGAATATTGAAACCAGAAAGGGAGAATATACTCCAGATACGGTATAGTGGTTTCCAGTAGAGGAACGGGTAACTTAAACTGTGAATGATAAGTTTGTCCTCCTGGAAGGAGATTTGCAGCAATTCTTGTAGAAACCACAGGTAGTACAATTCCTCCATCTCCTTGGATGGAGCTCAGAATAGTATTATACGTATATGTTTTTCCACTTCCAGCAGGACCGTCTAGGAAGAAGCAAGTGTGGGTTATGTTTTTTTGTATTGCAGGCAGAAAGTATAGTATGAAATGCTTCCTTTTGCTCATTATTTAGTTTTTCTATCATTGGTTCAGCTTTCTGCTTTTCATCTCCAACATTGAAGGCAAGTTTAGGATCGTCTATTCTGTGGATGACTGTTGGTAAACCAAAGTGTTCAAGTTTTTTGCCATGTGTAGTCAGAATGGCTTGGATTTTCTGAAGGCACAATTGTTCACAAATCGAGCAATCACCTTTGCAACCATGGATATGTTGAAAATCTTGTGTCATATTAAGTTTGTATTTTAGAAAATTTGGAAAGCATTTGATGGTATGGCAAAAACACAAATGTATGCAAAAAGGTGTCTGATTTGCTGTGGCATGCTGCATGTGAGTGCATCGTCTAAGGTGTTCTCCCACAGAGCTTCATCGTCAATGAGCCCCATTTTCTTGGCTGCATCTTGAAATGTATTATAAAGAACACATGCAACTGCCCTGGTTTGTGTAGTAGAATTAGCCTTAAACAGTAACGCTCAGAGTCCGCTAAAAAATGAACTGCATACACTCTCCCAATTGTTTTGACATGTCCTGCTTTTCTATGTTTCCACTTTCGTTCTCTTTTGTCGGAAGTATAGTACATAAAAATATCTGCATACAAAATGGTCTCTGGAGGATTGTCTTCTGCATTAAGTTTAAACCACGCTGTTAAAATGGTGTCATAAGTACATAAGTATTGCCATACTGGGAAAGACCAGAGGTCCTTCGAGCCCAGCATCCTGTTTCCAACAGTGGCCAATCCAGCTGATTTACAAAAGAAAAGTTAAATTTCAAAAGTAAACATTGAGCAACGCGGTCCACTGTGTGATAAGTAACAGTGAGGACCGAGTATCTGAAGTCTTTTCCTCTTAGAACAACTTTGACGACCCCTGCTGATGACCCTCTCGACCCCCCTCCCACCACCAACCCTCCCCCGCCATCGCCTACCTTTGCTGGTTGGGGACCCCAATCCAAGTGTAAAGTGATGCACGTGGGAAAGAGGAACCCCAATTATAGCTGCGTCATGCAAGGTTCCACGATAGGAGTCACAGACCAAGAAAGTAATCTAGACATCATCGTTGATGATACATTGAAGTCCTCTGCTCATTGTGCTGCAGCAGCTAAGAAAGCAAATAGAATGTTAGGTATTATTAGGAAAGGAATGGAAAACAAAAATTAAGACGTTATAATGCCTTTGTATCAGTCCATGGTGCGACCACATCTCAAATATTGTGTTCAATTTGGTCGCCATATCTCAAAAAAGATGTGTAAGGTGCAGAGAAGGGCGACGAAAATGATAAAGGGGATGGAACGACTTCCCTGTGTAGAAAGGCTGAAGTGGCTAGGGCTCTTCAGCTTGGAGAAAAGACGGCTGACGGGAAATGTGATAGAGGTCTATGAAATAATGAGTGGAGTGGAACGGGTAGACGTGAATTGTTTATTTACTCTTTCCAAAAATACTAGGACTAGGAAGCATGCAATGAGGCTACAAAGTAGTAAAAATAAAATGAATTGCAGAAAAAGTTTCTTCGCTCAGGGCATCTTTTACTAAAGTGTGCTCACGTTTGTAGCATGTGCTAAAGTTCTGGGCATGCTAAACGTTACAGATGCCCATAGGAATGCATTGGAGTCTCCAATGTTTAGCACTCCCACAATTTTAACGTGCACCAAAAACGTGAGCAGTATAAAATGTTTTGTACTTTTTTGGGATCTTGCCAGGTATTTGTGACCTGGATTGGCCACTGTTGGAAACAGGATCCTGGGCTTGATGGACCTTTGGTCTGTCCCAGTGTGGCAATACTACTACTACTACTATTAAACATTTCTATAGTGCTACTAGACTTACGTAGCGCTGTACAAATTAACATGAAAAGACAGTCCCTGCTCAACAGAGCTTGCAATCTAAATACTTATGTACTTATCACAATTTCAGTCTTTGCTATATTCAACAACAGTTTATTATCCTGCACCCAATCACCAATCTTAGTCATGTAACCTTGTAATATCTTATTCACCTCCCCCTCTGGTTTGTACCAGGAAAAAAAATTGGATGTCATCAGCATACATCTTATAGCTCAACCTTTCATTTATAGTCAATTATTCTAATTAAGACAACAAGAGGGGAATTTTCAATTTTCATTAGTGTCTGAATTACATTTAATTAGTTTCTAAGAAGTAAACCCTAAATAAATTACAAATTATACCAGTCAAAAGGATCATTATATTCATCTGATATCTCTAGTACCTCAAGAAGTTTTAATTAAACAACTCTATAATACTAAGATGCAGTCAGTAGTCCAGCAGCAAGAAGGGCGCTATCCAGTCTTTTGCATTGAGTGTCACATGTATGATTATCTCCCATTTAGTGAGATGTCATATGGGTGTGCTTGATGCAAAGAGCTCCTAGCTCTCTGTTACCTTTAGGCTAGAGTAGCAGACTTGGAAGAGCTGAGGGAGACAGAGAGGTACATAGAGGAGGCCTACAGGGACGGTGTAGAGAAGTCCCACCGCCAATATGGCAGACCTTGTGCTGCCTTGGAGGAGGGAGGCCTCCTAAAAGGAAAGCATCACCCTGGTGAGGCTGGAAGTAATCGTATAGACAGGACCAGCACACCAGGGAATGCAATATCCTCTCGCACCGAGGATGTGTCTCCAGGAGCTACTGCTCAGGTGGGAAGGGTTAGGACAGATGTTGTAGTTGGTGATTCGATTATTAGGCATGTAGATAGCTGGATGACAGGTGGTTATAAGGATCACCTGGTCACTTGCTTTCCTCATGCGAAGGTGGCGGTCCTCACACGTCACCTAGATAGGATTTTAGATAGTGCTGGGGAGGAGTCGGCTGTGTTGGTACATGTGGGTACCAATGACATAGGAAAATGTGGGAGAAAGGTTCTAGAAGCCAAATTTAGGCTCTTAGGCAGAAAGCTCAAATCCAGAACCTCTAGGGTAACATTTTCTGAAGTGCTACCTGTTCTATGCGCAGGGCCCAAGAGACAGGCAGAGCTCCGGAGTCTCAATGCGTGGGTGAGACGATGGTGCAGGGAGGAGGGTTTTAGATTTGTTAGGAACTAGGCAACATTCCGGGGAGGGAGAGCCTATTCTGAAAGGATGGGCTCCACCCTTACCTAGGGTGGGACCAGGCTGCTGGCATCGGCATTTGAAATGGAGATAGAGCAGCTTTTAAACTATAAACTGGGGGAAGGCCGAAAGTTGCTCAAAAGCGCATGGTTCGGAATAAGGTATCTTTCAAAGATATTTCTAAAACAGGGAAGATAGGGTATCCTGATAGTGAGGTTGCAAAAGAAGTCATAGTAGATCAGGTGTGCTTAAATAAAAATAAAAATCAGACAAAAGATTGCAAATTAATACTGTCAAGTACTGAGCATGATGTAAATAGGAACAACAAACATAGTTTGAAATGTCTATATGCGAATGCCAGAAGCCTAAGAAATAAGATGGGAGAGTTAGAATATATTGCACTAAATGAAAAATTAGATATAATAGGCATCTCTGAGACCTGGTGGAAGGAGGATAACCAGTGGGACACTGTCATATCGGGATACAAATTACATCATAGTGATAGGGTGGATCAAATTGGTGGAGGGGTAACATTGTAGGTTAAGGAGGGCCTTGAATCAAATAGATTGAAAATTCTGCAGGAAACAAAACGCATCTTGGAATCCCAATGGATTGAAATTCCATGTGTAAAGGGGAAAAGGTTAATGATAGGAGTGTACTACTGTCCGCCTGTCCATGATGAACAGAGGGATGTAGAAATTTATTCAGAAATTAGGGAGGCTGACAAACTGGGCAACACAATAATAATGGGTGATTTCAATTACCTTGATATTGACTTGGTAAATGTAACATCGGGGCATGCAAGGGAGGTAAAATTCCTTGACAAAATCAAGGACTGCTTTATGGAGCAGCTGGTAGACAGCCGATAAGAGAAGGAAAAATTCTAGATCTAGTCCTTTATAGAGCGCATAATCTGGTGCGGGAGATAATGGTGATGGGGCAACTTGATAATAGTGATCATAATATGATCAGATTTGATATTAGCATTGGAGTAAGTATACATAGGAAATCCAATACATTAGCATTTAACTTTCAAAAAGGAGACTAAAGGAAAAGTCCATAGACCATTATGAAATTGACTTGGGGAAAATACACTGCTTATTTCTGGGATAAGCAGCATAAAATGTATTGAACTTTTTCAGGATCTTGCCAGGTATTTGTGACCTGGATTGGCCACTGTTGAAAACAGGATGCTGGTCTTGATGGACCTTTGGTCTGTCCCAGTGTGGCAGTACTTAAGTACTTATATACTTTCTATCAGATCATGAAACATCTGTCCTAAAGATGGACAGATAAAGCAGATCTCTGAGGAAATCCCTTGGAAACCAGATAAATAGAGGAGGCTGAATTCCTACCATGCATTGATCTCTCAGACAGATAAGATTGGAACCATTCAGCCACTATACCTTGTACACCCAATCTGGCTAATTTTTTCAACAACTTAACAATATCAACAGTATCAAATGCAGAAGAGATATCTAAAGACACCAGACAAAATATTTTCCCATTATCCAACACCCTCCTACATTCATCTACTGTTGACAGTAGCAGAATTTCCAAACTATCCAGCTTATTTTCGAAAGAGAAAGACGCCCATATTTCGACCCAAATTGGGAGATGGGCGCCTTTCTCTCATGGGCACCAAAATTGGTATAATCAAAAGCCAATTTTGAGCGCCTCCAACTGCAGTCTGTCATGGGAATGAACAAAGTTGATGGAGGCAAGTCGGAGGCGTGGTGAAGGTGGGGGACTGGGGCGTGGGCGCTTTGCCGATAATGGAAAAAAGAAGGGCGGCAGTAGCAAGAATTTGGGCCGCTTTTTTTTTGGACACTTTTTTTTCATGAACAAGTCCCCAAAAAGTGGCCCAACTGCCCAGATGACCACCAGAGGGAATCGGGGATTACCTCCCATGACTCCCCCAGTGGTCACTAACCCCCTCCCACCCAAAAAAAAAAGAACGATACAAAGGCATTATAACATCCTCATTTTTGTTTTCCATTCCTTTCCTAATAATACCTAACATTCTATTTGCTTTCTTAGCTGCAGCAGCACACTGAGCAGAAGGTTTCAACATATCATCAATGACAACACCTAGATCCCTTTCTTGGTCTGTGACTCCTAACGTGGAACCTTGCATGACGTAGCTATATCCTGTTTCCAATAGTGGACAATCCAGGTCACAAGTACCTTGCAAGATCCCAGAGCAACAAACCAGATTTTATGCTGCTTATCCTAGAATATGCAGTGGATTTTTCCAAGTCCATCTTAATAATGGTTTATAGACTTTTCTTTTAGGAAATTATCCAAACCTTTTTTAAACCATGCTAAGCTCCTAACTGCTTTTACCACATTCTCTGGCAACAAATTTCAAAGTTGAATTACTCATTGAGTGAAGAAATAT
This sequence comes from Microcaecilia unicolor, assembly GCF_901765095.1. Lineage (NCBI taxonomy): Eukaryota > Metazoa > Chordata > Amphibia > Gymnophiona > Siphonopidae > Microcaecilia > Microcaecilia unicolor. Next base: position 343,082,528 of record NC_044033.1, read on the forward strand.
TTTCTCCGATCTATTTAAAATTTACTACTTTGTAGCTTTTTTGCATGCCCCCTTGTCCTAGTATTTTTGGAAAGAGTAAACAAGTGAATCACATCTACCTCTTCAACTCCACTCAGTATTTTATACAACTCTATCATATCTCCCCTCAGCTGTTTCTTCCAAGCTGAAGAGCCCTAGCTGCTTTAGTCTTTTATCATAGGAATGTTGCGCCATCCCCTTTATCATTTTTGTCACCCTTCTTTCTACCTTTTCTAATTCCACTGTATCTTTTTTGAGATATGATGACCAGAAGTACATACAGTATTTGAGGTGCGGTCACACCATGGAGCTATACAAAGGCATTATAACATTCTCAGTTTTGTTTTCCATTTCTTTCCTAATAATTCCTAACATTCTATTTGCTTTCTTAACCACCACAGCACATTGAGCACATGGACCACATGTAAATTTTAGGCACAGATCCCACAACTAGCTTTACATGAGTTAATTCCCAAGTAAATCTAATTAGTGCCAATAATTGCTTGTTAAAAAGAATTATTGGCACTAATTGGCTCATTATTCTATTCAATTAAGCATGCAGATTGGGAATACGCCTGAAGCACGCAAATTATAGAATCAGGGGGATTGCGCTTACATTTAGGTTCTAAGGTTACAGAATTAAGGAGATAGAGGGCATTACAATAACCAACACAATAAATTAATGCATGCACAACTGAGCACAAAGTCAAGGAGTACTAAAAAGTCCTTCATTGCTGAGCCAATCCTAAACATAAATAGAGAATCTATCTCTTCCTCTGACTAGTGACCTCTTTAAAAAGAGGATTAAAACAACTCTTATTAGGGAGTTCTGCACATTTTGCCAATCCAGTGAACCAAGTCAGGGCACAGAACAATTTCAGAAAATATTTAGGAGGTTCTGCACGCTTTAGTGCCATCTGCATCAATAACAGTTCATGGCAAGGTACCATGTGCAATCTGCAAGGCATAATCCATTCCTTGTATCCAACTATAACCCTCTTATTCTCCATCCTTCTAAGATATGCAGATAGTATGTGAATTAGTACATGTTGTCATGCCAGCATGGTAACTCTTACTGTGGCCATATGCTAATAGCTACCGTGTGATCATTCCCATGATAAGTTCTTACTGCATTTTTTGTAAAAAAAGGCACTTGAATAGTCAGTAGAGTATAGCCTTAACTTAGGTTTTTCTACTGCATAAATCGATGCATCTAGTAATCAGTGTTGCAAATACTCCCTAAATTGCTCCTGCCTAATTGTTTCTGATCCTCTGATCCTAAGTCTCTCTTGTAATTGCCATGGTTACCATTCTAGGCCATTTCTGACCTAATGAATTGCTCTCAGAATCTGTACCACACAGATACAGATTTCAGATTACAAAGTATGAATCTAAACCTTTTACTTTTAATGATTTCTGCTATATGTTATGGGGCCCATATTCAAAGCGATTTAACTGACCAGCAATGGCTCCTGACTGGTTAAATTATTTGTTTGAGGTTAACTGGCAATTTTCAGTGGCACTTATCCAGTTAATGCCACAGAGAATGACTGGTTAGCACTTAACTCAAGGGGCCCTGATTACTAAACTGTGCTGTAGGCGCGCTAACTTTTTAGCGCTAAAAATTAGCTTGCACTAATGAGAGAGGCACCCATTATATTCCTATGGGTGTCTCTGGCGTTAGCGCGCACTAAACGATTTGCGCACCTACCATGCGGCTTAGTAAACAGGGCCCAAAAACAGTTATTTTGAGGGCATTCTGGGGGAGGGCAGAGTCGACATTTGGCTGGTTAAGTGCCAATATTCAGCCAAGGTCATTACATAAAGATGATCACATAACTGTCAGCCCTATCTTTTCTGTGGTGCCCCATTGCCAGTTAAGTGCTGAATATTGCACTTAACCAGCTATGCTTTAGCTGATTCCGCAAACCTGGAAATTCAATGCTGGAACTTGGACACGATCCGGAATTAAATTTTCAGACATAATGCCAAAGGTGGTCAGCAAAACACTCAGAGGCCCTTTTACAAAGGCACACTAGGCTCTATGCACTTGCAGCATTTGCCAAATCTAGTGTACCCCTCCCCTGGCAGTAATTTTGGATTTGGCACACACCCATAATGCCGGGTCAAATTATTATTTTATTTCTTACTGTGCACGGCATTTCTGGCTTAATCAGTATTTGGCACATGCTGACCGATCACCGCACATATAGCATATGAGCCCTTACCTCTAGTTCAATCGGTGGTGGTAAGGTCTCAGGCCGAAAATGGACGCGCGCTGGTTTCAATTCTACTGTCCAGCCCCTTAAAAAAGGCCCTTTTTCCTAGACGCGGTAAAAAATGGCCCAGCAAGCTCCCAAAAGATGCGCTCGCATTACCATAGTCTACTTTTTGCGAAGGCTTAGTAAAAGGACCTCTCAGTACTGCTGGCTGAATGTCAGCTCCTACATGTAGCAATCACACAGATTCACTGAATCTTGATTTTAATAGGTTCAAATTTAAATAGAAATAATTCTTACACTGTGCTTCTGCAGGTATATCCTATGACATGTTTGATTAAAAAATGATCCTACTGCAATACAGAGTGTGAGGATTAGAATCATGTGGTCTCTTTAGCATACAGTAGCTGAGTGCCTTTATCCCATTAATAACTACCCACATAACCATCATTTGATGAGTGTTTGCCTCTGCTAATGCTTTTTCTTAATTTTCATTTTTATTTGAAACCTTTGCCAGTGGTTTATAGCAGCAATAAAGTGGTTCATGGATGAGCCCCTTTGACTGAAATGAGTACTTTAAAGGGTAAGCTTGTTCATCTCAATCATAACAATCTCCTACATCTGGCTTTTTAGCTAATAAATGTACTACCTTATCCCACTTCCAGCTCAAATACTTTGGTGATGCTCATAATGGTATTTATTTTTGGACTACACAATATGATTGTTTTTAATAAGAAAATAGTTGTGTGTATCTTGGGAAAGTACAATATTTAAAGCTACTGTTAAATATCAAATAATCTACTATATTCCACTGTAAAAGATTTATTTCCAGATCCTCTCTGCAAGGAGGGAAAGGGCCATAGTGAGCTTAGTACTTAAGGATGTGTCTGCATATAATATATGTAAATTTCTTTGGTTGTACAATAGAATGGTGATATATTTACTTTTCTTACATTTGTACCCCACGCTTTCCCACTCATAGCAGGCTCAATGTGGCTTACATAATTATATACAGGTACTTATTTGTACCTGGGGCAATGGAGGGGTTAAGTGACTTGCCCAGAGTCACAAGGAGCTGCCTGTGCCTGCAGTGGGAATCGAGCCCAGTTTCCCAGGACCAAAGTCCACCACTCTAACCATTAGGCCACTCCTCCACGTCATCAAGTCTATGACCCTTTACCCTAACCTTATAGGGAGAGGGTTTCTGATGTTATAGTGGGTGATCATCTGGCATCCAGTGATCACCCAGATGGTGTGGTTCAATATTAAGACATGTGGAGAGGATTTATTCAAAAGTGAATAAACCCCCTCCGCAGTCAATTTTACAAAACTAACTGTTCAGATGTGAGATTACCTCAAGGAATTGTTGGCTGGATGGGAACATCTGGGAGAAATAGAAATGTAGTGGGCCAAACTGAAAGAAGCTTTCATAAGGGCAACAAACCATTTTAAAAGTAAAAGGAAAAGAAGGCTAATTTGGTTCTCAAAAGCAGTAGCTGAAAAGGTAAGGAAAAGAGGTTAGCTTTCATAAACTACTATAGATCACAGAAAGAGGAAGACAGGCAACAATATCTGGAAAAGATAAGAGAAGTTAGTCAAGTATTCAGGAAAGCAAAGATGCAAGTGGAAGAAAAAAATAGCCAATGCAGTAAATGGAGGAATGGGGGAGGGGCATATGCTAGACATCTTAATGGTAGGAAGAAGTGCAAAAATGGCATTTTCAGACTCAAGGGTGAAGGGGAGGAAGGAACATGTGGAAGGTGATAAGGATTTGTGTACACTGATAAAGAGCAGGGAGTATGATGCTGAAGACAAACACAAATAGGAATGAAGTGTGGTAGACTTTGAGCAATTTTCAGGAGACTGTTCATGAATAGTTAGCTGAACCTAAGGCAAAGAGACGGGGCTGGATGGGATACATCCAAAGGTACTGAAGAAACTTAGGGAAAACCTGGTGGCTCACTGTCTGACCTTTTTAATACTTATTTAGTGGTCCAGAAGGACTGGAGAAGGGTGGAATTTGCCCTCTACACAAAAAGCAGAAGTAAGCAGAAGCTAGGAACTACAGGCCTGTTAGTCTGACCTCTATGGTGAGTACATTAATGGACAGAGGATAGTCAGGTTTTTGGGAATTCAATGGATTGCAGGACCTAAGGCATTATGGTTTTACTAGAGATCTTGCCAAACAAATCTTATGAATTTCTTTGACTTGGTGACCAGATAGTTAGATCAAGGGAGAGTCCTAGATGGGGTGTACTTAGATTTTAGCAAAGTCTTAAACTGAATACCCCAAGGGTAAGGTACAGTATAGGGGGTGAAGTAATTTTGTGAATGTAAGAAGAGCAGGACATGGGGATGATCACATATTATGACCTTAAAGTGGCCAAACAGGAAGAAAAGGCAACAGCAAAAACCAGAAAGATGCTTGGGTGCATAGAGAAAAAAATGGCTATGGAAAAAGGAGATGAAAGTGCCTTTGCATAAGTCTCTGGTGAGGCCCCATTTAGAGTACTATGTACAATTCTGGAGACTGCACCTTCAAAAGGATATAAACAGTATAGAATTGATCTAGAGGGCAACTACTAAAATGGTCAGTGGTCCTTATCATAAAGTATATGGGGACAGACATCTCAAAATGTATACTTTGGAAGAAAACCAAAAACAACACAAATAGGCACAGAACAGAACAGGCAACAAGAAAAATATACAAAGCAGATCAATGATAATTAAAGGAGTGGTTTATTATAAACAGTTAACCTACGTGGCCATGTTTTACCCACAGGCTGTGTCAGGGGTAAAACTAGAACAAGAGAACATGTAATAAAAATAAATATTTCACAATTATCAAAATCCAATTAATAAAAACAACAATAAAATAATTAATGTAACTCTTCCATTTAGAAAAACACACATACTGGCGAATAAATACTTACATATAGAAGGCAGGAATAGATAAAATGTACTTTTCAGTGCAGGTACATGTGTATATAAAAAATAAAGAGGTGAATAACAAACATATAATGCATCAGTGCTCTTATATATTTATATAGCATTTAATTAATCCCATCTTTGTTTTAATTTTGAAAAAATACATTTGGGATTGTTTTTTTAAGTTTTTTTTTAAACATTAATTGTTAATTGTTAATGTTTCTTTGAGTTTATTGTGGCTGATTTTATACAAAGCTTTCATTAAAAGAGAATTAGAAACTCTTTTTCAATTTGTTTTTAGTTTTTAACCTCTGACCAGTGGAGAGGGGTATAAAGCTGCATTGAGGAAAAAGTATGGCAGACACATACTGTCTGAATTGCTGAAAGGAAGTGTTGCCAGGTCAAGGAGGAGACTGGTTTGTGAGTATTTCCTTGGCTGCTAGCGCAATTTAGTAAATGAGGCTCTTGAGTTCTTAGATGTTTTTCTCAGATGTCTGTATTTTTTTCTGATGTCAAATTTTTATTTAGCCTGCTAAGTGTTCATTGCTTTTTGCATTTTTTAGGATTGTTTGATGAGATTGTATTATTAGGGGAAGCCTCTTTTTTATCCCTTTTTAGGTAGATGTCATTTCTGAATGTAATTTTGATACTGCCTGTTTTTTTATTTATAATGCCTAGGGTATTTGTGCATGAAATCTATATAAATAAAATCCCCCCTCAGACGTTCTGAAGCTCACTCCATCTGTCCTGAACTCCTGTCCTCCTGGTAGGCTAGGCTATTCGGACTACTCACCCTCAGTCTCAGCCACGCCCATCTGGGCCGTAGGCCACGCCCCACCTGCACATAAAAAGCACCCTCAACGTTCTAAAGCACACTTTGAGGCTTCAACAGTTCGTATGTTCGAAGCTCTGTAACCATTTTTAAGCACACTACATCTCTGCCCCGCCCTGACCTATCAGAGAAGGGAGGAGTGTCACAGCTGCACCGCTCTGACCTATCAAAGGGAACTGAAACAGGAAAAGGGAGGAGCGTCACACCGAATGATGGACCTATCAGAGGGAAGTCAAATAGAAAAAGGGAGGAGCGTCAGAGGCCAAGGGGACGGCCGTATCTATGTCTCATAGGTTTCCTTGCTTTTTTTTCAGTGTATTGCAGCTGCAGCCACTTAGGTAAGTCTAGCAAGCCTGTCAGCTACTGAATACAGAAAGCAAAATATAGCATGTGGGAACTTGCTCCATTTTGTTCTCTGGAATGCAGTGATTATTATACAAATGGTCTTGCTTTCATTATTTTGGTAGGGCCTGCCTTCATGACTGTCCACAGTCCCCCCAGTCCTGACACCTGACAGGGGGGACAGGGAAGGACACTCACTGTCTCACATACGCACTTGCACACACTCATTTTCACATACACACACGCTCTCTCACAGACACACTCACACCCACTCTGTCACACACACACACACTTGCACATTCTCACTCTCACACAGTCACTCTCAGAGACACTCTCTCAAACATACACACTCCGCGCAAAACCTTGCTAGCGCCCGTTTCATTTCAGCCAGAAACGGGCCTTTTTTTACTAGTGTTATATAAATATATAAGAACACTGATGTATGTATCACACCTTATATACTTGTTACTCATCTCTTTATTTTTTATATACACATGTACTTGCCCAGATTATATATAGCGCGCATAGAGATCTGCGCCAAAATCCAAGTGGATTCTATAACAACGCGTATAACTTAAGCTTAACAAGCTAACGAGCAGGGATAACAGCACTTAACAACCAATAATGAGCACTAATTTGACACTAATTAGAATTTATGCGCACAACTCACTAAGCATATTCTATAATGAAGTGCACCAAACTTCTAATGTGTGCAGGCAAAAAGAGGCATTGTTATGGGCAGGGAAATGGGAATTTTGTGGGCATTCTGAAATTTATGTGCATAGTTATAGAATGTACCAAGTGCATCTAAATTTACATGCTGGGATTTACACTGAGTTATCAACTAAGCATAAATACCATGCCTAAATCTAGGTGCCGCTTATAGACTACATTTAGTCGGCACCGATTTTGGTGCCAATATTTTATGTACCATATATAGAATCTCCCCCTAAATGTGGTCTCTCTCTCTTTTCTAAAACAGAAGTACCAACAGAGCTTCCCTTTGAGGAATAGATGTATATAGTGCTGCCACAGCAAAACTTGCTATTAAAAATTAAAAAAAACCACATCCCTTTCAAATTCTAAAAACATTTTTTTAAAATAGGTAGTGTCTTTAATGAAAGCTGGAATTTTTTCTACCTCAATGTTCAAAAAATTATCTACAAAAGATGAGAGTGGTTCCAAAACAGATTGATAAGAATATATGATCGGATGTCCAGGTTGGTTTTTTTTTTACGCATTCCAAAAGTACAAAGACTAGGGGACACTCAATGAAGTTACATGGAAATACTTTAAAAACAAATAGAATTAAATATTTTTTTCACTCAACGAATAGTTAAGCTCTGGAACTCTTTGTCGGCGAATGTGGTAACAGCGGTTAGTGTATCTGGGTTTTAAAAAGGTTTGGACAAATACCTGGGGGAAAAGTCCATAGTCTGCTATTGAGAAAGACATGGGAAGCAACTGCTTGCCCTGGGATTTGTAGTATGGAGTGTTGCCACAATTTAAGTTTCTGCCAGGTAGTTGTGACCTGGCTTAGCCACTGTTGGAAAACAGGATACTGGGCTAGATGGACCACTGTTCTGACCCAGTATGGTTACTCATGTTCACACTTTTATGTATTTTAGGTGGCAAATAAAACACTGGAATAGTCTGATGTTGTTTATTTAAGTGGTTATAATCTCTGAATGTCAAAAATCCATCATCTAGGCCAAGAATCTGATGTTGCAAGAAGCCATGAATCTGATATTGTAGCCTTCTTATGGGGTCTACAGCAATCTTCTGATATGTATCTAGTTGTCCCAACTGCCAAACTACTTCAACATGGTATTTCTTCTTTATCCAATATTACAAAGCTTTCCCTTTATCGGCTTTTGTAATGACTATTGACTGATCACTCTTTAAATCTACTAGTGTCCCCCTTAATTCTTTAGACAGGTTGTTGTATTGGTAAACATTTTTCTCTTGCCATTTCTCTATGCCTTTTAACACCTTAAATTTAAAGATCTGCAGAATCAGGTCCATGGGTCCTGGACTCAATTCTGCAGAGGTCTGTTTTATCAAAACCAACAACTTTATTATCTTGTTGGGCAGACTGGATAGACCGTACAGGTCTTTACCTGCCATCATTTACTATGTTACTATAATATATTATCAAAAAGTACTTTCAATTTTAAGTTGTGTAAAAATTGTGCAAAATCAATCATAAATTTAAAATGATTAAAACAAGGTGAAGGACAAAGGACAGACCATGGGATAATACTGCTACCTCCGTTGAACTTATTTTGAACATGTTAATCACTACTGATTCTTTTTTATTGGACTAACAGTACATTTTTTTTATTAGCTTTCAAAGACAACACCTTCTTCAGATCAGAAAACTGGATTCTGGGCAGGTCATGGGTGGGGCTCACACTCATGCATGTAACTTATAGAATGCTATATTACAGGGTCAATATTCAAAGCCAATTGGTGCTGAATGGGTACTGAGTGAATATTCAGCGGCACTTACCGGATAGTGCTACTGAATATCCCCTCTAACCACTAAAATCAAAATACTACTACTACTACTACTTTACTACTACTTAACATTTCTAGAGCGCTACTAGTGTTACGCAGTGCTGTACAAATTAACAATTAAGGATGGTCCCTGTTCAGAAGAGCTTACAATCTAAAGGACGAAATGTCAAGTTAGGGTAGTTAAGATTTCCTGAGAAGAGGTGTAGTGATTAGGTGCCGAAGGCGACATTGAAGAGGTGGGCTTTGAGCATTGATTTGAAGATGGGTAGGTAGGGGGCCCGGCGTATGGGCTCAGGGAGTTTGTTCCAGGCATGGGGTGAGGCGAGACAGAAAGGGCGGAGCCTGGAGTTGGAGGTGGTGGAGAAGGGTACTGACAGGAGGGATTTGTCTTGAGAGCGGAGATTATACTACTACTACTATTGTTTGGGTAGTCTGGGGGTGGAGTCAGCACTTAACCACATAAGTGCTAATATTCAGCCCTTAACTCAGTGGTTCTCAAACCTGATCATGGAAGCACCCCAGCCAGTCAGGTTTTCAGGATATCCACAATGAATATTCATGAGAGAGATTTGCATGTATTGGAGGCAGTGCAAACGAACAACAGTGGATCCAATAAGAGTCCTCTCACAGTGGGCATCTCTCAGAACAAGGTCTTTATTCAAAACAATCAAACAACCCGACACGTGACGTGTTTCGGCCAAAAAGGCCTGCGTCAGGGGTCTATAAAATAAATATAAAAACAAAATGTACATATATTGCACAAAACACATAAAACATGTATAAAACCTCAGATATATAATATATAAAAATATAAGTAATGAAAAATATTTATTTAAAAAAATAATAATAAGAAAAATAATTAAAAACAATTAAAAAACCATAGAGATACAAAAAGGGAAATACCAAAGACAATGTGCATCTATTATTAAAAAGCATACCTATTGATCCTTTATATGAAATACCTTGGGAATCAGATGGCTCTCAGTAAATAAATTGTTAACAGAGATATCTAAAACAAATATATTAAAAAAACATCAATGATGTAAATACATACTGTACATCACAGTGCATATAGATCTCTCTCATAAATATTCATTGTGAGTATCCTGAAAATCTGACTGGCTGGGGTGCCTCCACGACCAGGTTTGGGACCCACTGCCTTAGCTGGTTAACAAGCCAAACAGTACCATGTAAATAGCAGTCCTGTGTTTGACAACTTTAACTTTTCCAGTTAAGTACTAGTTGTCCACACATAACTGGATACTTAATGCTTGGCATTAAATATCTGGGCATAATTTTGGTGGCTGCAGTCAGCATTTTTTTTTTGTTACATTTGTACCCCGCACTTTCCCACTCATGGCAGGCTCAATGCGGCTTTCATATTGTATACAGGTACTTATTTGTACCTGGGGCAATGGAGGGTTAAGTGACTTGCCCAGAGTAACAAGGAGCTACCTGTGCCTGAAGTTGGAATTGAACCACCCTAACCACTAGGCCACTCCTCCACTCCAACATTTAAAAACAAAATTTAAAACAAAATTTAACAACATTTAAAAACAAAATGTTGACTTTCACTGGCTGAATATTTCTTCCAAAGTGGGAATCTAGGATTAAGACAGTGGTTCCCAAACTTGATCCTGGAGGCACCCCAGCCAGTCAGGTTTTTGGGATATTCACAATGAATATTCATGAGAGAGAGAGAGATCTGCATGCAGTGGAGGCAGTACATGCAAATCTCTCTCATGAATATTCATTGTGGATATCCCAAAAACCTGACTGGCTAGGGTGCCTCCAGAGCCAGGTTTGGGAACCACTGGATTTAAGACATGAACACTTACATGAGATCTATGGCTGGCATAGTATAAGTGCTTGTGCCTGACTGCATTCAGTTTTGCAGGTAGTTAACTAACTGATTATGCTATTGTTCAATAATGGAAAGTAGGTGCCTACTTTTCTTTAGAGACTAGGCAGCTAAATATAGGTGCACTGTATTATTGAACTACCCTTCATATATTGCATCCTCTCCAGCAACCCATGTTGTATAACAGGTTACTCAAGCTATTTAAGGAGGCTTGTGCATCTGCGTATAAGGTCTCAGTTTAAAATTGCTTTTCCAATTGCCTTTTTTGCTGCTTTATGTACGTTTGAATGAGTTGCCTCAGCAAAATCATCTGAGGATTTTATGGAACTATTAGAGGATAATGAAATGTTTATGATAAGTTTATATCTTTGAGGATACAATATTGTAAAGCTGATGTGCTTAGTCTCTTTGCGAGGTGTACCATGATTAAATAGATGCTCCATGCATTATGTTCAGGCATTGTTGCACCTGCATGCTTTGGAGTACATTCAATAAATGGTGTCCAAAATTAGGTGCCAGTTGTAAATTCTATAATGGCAGTTCTGTGTGGAACTGCTATTATGGAATGCTAGCTTAAGTCCACATTTTTCTGCCTTACTTTAGACACAGACAGAAACAAAAAAAGGCAAAGATCTGCCACAGAAATAGCAAATCAAAAGAAAAAAAGCAGATCAAAAAAGACAAAAAAAAATAGAACAGGAGGGTAACAGAAGAAGTGGTTTATTACAAGTTACCCGACGTGGCCACGTTTCGCCCTCAGGCTGCGTCAGGGGTAAAAAAACTACAAAATAAAAATACATAATGAATAAAACATAAACATCACATTGTATATTTGATAATAAAACATATCTAAAAACACTATCACATCATATAAAATAAAAACAGATCAAATCTAAAAACATAATACAATAAAATATAATATCAAATCAATATCAGTTAAAAACATTCAGATTAAATATGCATGCAATAAAATAATAATTTGAATACAAGACATGATATCAAAATAATAATATCAACACAGTTTTTAACTGATATTGATTTGATATTATTTTTTATTGTATTATGGCCACGTCGGGTAACTTGTAATAAACCACTTCTTCTGTTACCCTCCTGTTCTATTTTTTTGTCTTTTTTGATCTGCTTTTTTTCTTTTGATTTACTTTAGACACAAGCATTTATGCAAAACAAAGGGTGGTGTAAATGTTTGTGCCTAAGTACTGGCATTCAAGCACATAAATGACAGGATCTTAGAACACTGATCCTAATTGCTTGCCACATCCCTGACCTACCCATATCCCCACTTTGGACTTGCCTGCAGTAGAAATTAGGCATGGTTCCCCCGATATTCACATTTGCAAAGAAAAGTATTTAAACGGAGGAAAAAGCTTCAAATGAACCGCTAGGACACTCCTTTTGTTGATAAATCAACTTTAGGGAGGCCTTCAGAGTCATCACTGGCAAAAAAGCCTCCTGGCTTGTTACTTTATTAAAGGTCATTGTGGACTCTAACTGGTATATCTAAAAAGAGAGCAAAAATTCATTCACATCATACAGTCTTGTCGACACAACCACATCATTATTTCCCTCTTCGCAGTCTAATACTTGCTCCGCTGGATCAGTGCTCTTGCATCTGACAGGACTAACAAAATAAAGTAACAAGCCAGGAGGTTTTTTTTTGCCAGTGATGATTCCGCAGGCCTCCCTAAAGTTGATTTGTTAACAAAAGGAGTGTCCTAGCGGTTTGTTTGAGGCTTTTTCCTCCGTTTAAATACTTATCTTTGCAAATGTAGATATCCTGTTTTTGATTGCTTATTAGAACTAAATTGGTATTCTACAAGCTTCACTTAGATTCTTAGATTTATCCCCCGATATTCAGACAGCAGCAGGCAGCTTGTTGACTACACATTGCCGGTGTTAAACCTGGATATTCAGGCCATTTCCAACAACCGGAGTGGAGGAGTGGCCTAGTGGTGGTGGACTTTGGTCCTGAGGAGCTGAGTTTGATTCCCACTTCAGGCACAGGCAGCTCCTTGTGACTCTGGGCAAGTCATTTAACCCTCCATTACCCCATGTAAATCGCATTGAGCCTGCCATGAGTGGGAAAGCACGGGTTACAAATGTAACAAAAAAAAAAATATCCAGAGGTTTTTTGGGGGGAGCGCTAAACACTTAGGGGCCCTTTTACTAAGCCACGTAAGCGTCTACCTGCAACCAATGCACGTCAAAATGGAGTTACTGCCCGACTACAGAGTGGCTCTTGTGGTAATTTCAGTTTTTGGTGTGCGTCTCATATGCACATCTGAAAAATATTTTTTATTTTCTGGCGCACATAACAGGTGCACGCCAAGTGGCATTTAGCACACGTAGATCATTACCACCTGGTTACCGCGTGAGTATTTACCGCTAGGTGGTAAGGTCTCAGACCCAAAATGGACGCGTGGCAATTTTCATTTTGTCTCGTGGCCATTTTCATCAAAAATTTTAAAAAGGCCTTTTTTACAGGCACGCTAAAAAAAATGGATCGGCGCGTACCCAAAACCCGCCTATACACTACCATAAGCCATTTTTCAGTGCACCTTTGTAAAGGGACCCCAAAGTTAAGCTGATATCCAGCAGTTGACTGGCTAAAAGTCATAGAGGTTAAAGATATGACTGCTGTTTATGTAGTCTGATTTAACTGCTAATCTTATCCGGTCTGGCGCTGAATATCTACACCTAACCAGATAAGTCATGTGATATAGCTGGTTTAGGATTAGGCAATAACCGTGAATATTCAGCGAGAGTTAACGGGTCATCTCCCACTGAATATTTGCAGTTAGCTACAAAAACGCTAGTTAACCGGTTAGTGGCCATTTCTGACTGGTTAAATAGCACTGAATATTGGGGGGGGGAGGGGTTATAGAATAGATGAGTAAAGCAGTGTCATGTGCATACACTAATTAGCTCCAATTAGTGCTTGTTAATGCCAATTATGGATACTTAGCACAAATTAAGGGACAATTTAGCACCAATTAACCAATTAATTTATGCTCATAACTGACTATATTCTGTAACCATGTGCCCAATTGAGCACCTACCTTTGGGTTTCATTTACAGAATAAGGGTGGTTTATTTTGGTTGTGTCATACTGATTGGTCGCCCACTGACCAGACTTCAGTTGTGAGGCAATTTTGAAATGAAGTTTGGCATTCACAAGTTTTAACCCGGGATACTTTGGAATGTATTCCTTCAGAATTGGGGCAGCATCCTCTGCTGCAGCCCATGATTTCTCTATGCAAGCCCTTCAGGGATTGGGGTGCAGTCATTCACTGATACTGTTTTTGTGTGTGTTATTGTCTTTGTTTCTTTTACAAGCTCACCAGGTTCCTGGTGTGGATGTGTAAGGCAGTCCTATTATTTTGGAGTAAGAAAGAGGACAGTGAAGTGGCCTAGTGGTTAGGGTGGTGGACTTTGGTCCTGAGGAACTGAGTTCAATTCCTGCCATAGGCAGCTCCATGTGACACTGGGCAAGTCACTTAACTCTCCATTGCCTGCCGCATTGAGCTTGCCATGAATAGGAAAAAGTGTGGGGTACAAATGTAATTAAATAAAGGTGGAAGCTGCATTTGGCCCTTTCATCCTGGGATATTCATTTGATGTGGCTTTGGCTTCATGGTATGGGATGACCCCAGCTACTGCCACTGTTTTTGGATGTTCATCTCTCTTTTACTCCACAATGTATATTTTACCACTTGGATGGGAACAGCATCTATTCAATGAAAGGTGTTGAACTTATTCATCAGATGAAGTGAGATTTTTTTCTCTTAATATGATATTATTTTATTTATTTATTTCTTACATTTGTATCCCACATTTTCCCACCTATTTGCAGGCTCAATGTGGCTTATATAGTACCGTAAAGGCAATCGCCAATACCGGTATGAACAAATACAGAGTGATGTTGTGGTAGAGTACAGTTCATGTGTGACAGACACATTAGGAAATCGTAAGGAGGAAGAGTTAAGTTATGTCCAGTACGAGCTTGGTTTTGTTGTATTGCAGGGTTAAGGCATTTAAATTGGATCGTTAGGGTATGCCTTTTTGAACAACTATTATTTGATCTCAGATTATTCCTAGAAGAGTATGGCATGATGCTATTAGTCCTAAGACTGTAAAGAGGCTTAGTAGGCAGGTACTGTAAATCTCAAAATATGTGGTGTTGTTGAAAAGGTTAGTATTATCTTATGAATTGCTATCTGAGGATTGCCTAGGGCTATATCATCATGACATCATTCATTTGTATGATATTGGGCTAGATATACATTTGTAATAGTATCCAGGACTTATTAGAAGGTAATGGCAAGGCTTATGAGGCTTCAGCATAGGGTTTGAGAAATAGGGACATGCACTTAGCAGTATGGGTTATCATTTGCAACTACATGAGAAATGTCAGTGGCATACCATATGTTGTTTCATGTCACACCTGTGCATGCCCCCTGTGCTTGCATGAAAAACATTCTGGGCAAGATCTTATTACACTGGGAGGGCCTGCCCCCCACACCTGCTTAAAAACACTCCAGCCAATGACTAGCTATGCTGGGGTGAGGAGGCATCTCCCATTCCTGCAAGCAAAACATGCCGGACAATGTCTAGCTATGCTGGGGAGGGGGGGCACTTCCCATTCGTGCATGAAAAACACTCTGGCAATGTTTAGTTACACTGGGTGGGGCGAACCCACCTCTCATTCGTGCATGGAAAACATTCCAGTCAATGTCTACACTGGGGGGAGGGCCCACCTCCCGCTCCTGCATGAAACAATGTTCTGATCAATGTCTAGCTATGCTGGGGAGGGGGGATGTCCCCTGTGCCTGCATGAAAAACACTACAGCCAATATCTAGATACGTCAGGGGGGTGGAAGGTGCTCCCAATGCCGGTGTGAAAACAGCTTCGGGAGAGTTGTAAGAAGCCACAGTTTGTATTAAGAAAACAGACCACACTAGGTAAGTTCCTGTTCTAGTACAGTATTGTATCTTCCATTAATGCTGTGTATTCAGTACTCCAGCTACCACGAGTGATGCTTTGTAATGCACACAATTTTTTTAAAATGCTGTCTTAGTTTTTAGCAGATAAATCTTTTGTAGAAGGTCCATTTTTGGTTCAATTGTGTTCACTTTTTATTGACCCTGCTATAACGCTATTATTATTATTATTATTAGCATTTGTATAGCACTACCAGATGCATGCAGCTATCCTGCATTTAACACAATGATATTTTATTGACCCCAATCATTGCATTATACCAAAGTTCCACTGTATTTGTAAAGAAGGCATACTTTATTGGAAAGAGTGCTCCCTCTCTCTCAATAGTGCACACAGGTGTGAACTATCATGCATGTGCAAATATGCTTGCACTATTAGAATAGGGTGCATGGTCTTTTTAAATGGCATGCACTATTTGCTAAGAATGTTCTCTCAACATAGGAAATGATATGAAACAAATATTTTCTTGCTGCCCTCCCATATTTAGCATTCCCCACTTGTGGCAGTGTATAAAGAACAAATGGATATCTCCCTCTTCCTTTGACTCCCAGATGGGCTTGAAAGGAAAGGATCGAGGTAAAGCTCAAAACTCTGGTGCTGTTCAGTACAGCACCAGAAAAATACCGTCACAACATCGCTGCAACACAGCTCCCAAATGCTCAATGCTAATGACATGCAAATTTAAGCATGCTGTTAGCACTGAGCATTAAGGAGTCCAGGGGGAGGATTGTGCCTGGTGCACCTGCTCAAGAGTTAAGCACAGCTTTTGAGCACATGCCCAGAATGCCAGAGGAGGGAGGAGGGAAGGAGGAGGAAAAGGTGCCACTGCAAAAACCCCAAAAGCTGGACAAGTACCTGTGTGTCCTCTGACAATCCACAGGATAGGGGTGGCAGGCATGGATTGGGGGGTAGGAAGAGGAAAGTTACGATCTGCTTGGTGTCTTTCATGAGGTACTGTGTCAAATGCCTTCTGAAAATCCAGATACACAATCCAGCTTATAACTGAAAAAAAAAAAACGCCTATATTGCGACCCAAATCGGGAGATAGATGTTTATCTCACAAAAACGAATAAATCGGTATAATCGAAAACCGAATTTGGACGTTTTCAACTGCACTCCGTCGCGGATGCGGACAAAGTTGATGGGGGCGTGTCGAAGGCGTGGTGAAGGCGGAACTGGGGCGTGGTTATCGGGCGATCAGAGATGGGCGCCTTTCGCCGATAATGGAAGAAAAATATGCGTTTTTAGCGAGAATTTAGGGCACTTTTCCTGGACCCTGTTTTTCCACGAATAAGGTCCCAAAAAGTGCCCTAAATGACCAGATGACCACTGGAGGGAATCGGGGATGACCTCCCCTGACTCCCCCAGTGGTCACAAACCCCCTCCCACCACAAAATATGCCGTTTCACAACTTTTTATTTTCACCCTCAAATGTCATACCCACCTCCCTGGCAGCAGTATGCAGGTCACTGGAGCAGTTATTAGGGGGTGCAGTGGACTTCAGGCAGGTGGACCCCCCCCCCACCTGTTACACTTGTGCTGGTAAATGGGAGCCCTCCAAACCGCCCCCCAAACCCACTGTACCCACATGTAGGTGCCCCCCTTCACCCTTTAGGGCTATAGTAATGGTGTAGACTTGTGGGCAGTGGGTTTTGAGGGGGATTTGGGGGGCTCAACACCCAAGGGAAGGGTGCTATGCACCTGGGAGCTCTTTTACCTTTTTTTTTTTGTTTTTGTAAAAGTGCCCCCTAGGGTGCCCGGTTGGTGTCCTGGCATGTGAGGGGGACCAATGCACTACGACTCCTGGCCCCTCCCACGAACAAATGCGTTGGATTTATTCGTTTTTGAGCTGGGCGCTTTCATTTTCCATTATCACTGAAAAACAAAAACGCCCAGCTCACAAATTGTCGAATAAAACATGGACGTCTATTTTTTTCGAAAATACGGTTCGGTCCGCCCCTTCACGGACCCGTTCTCGGAGATAAATGCCCATGGAGATAGACGTTTTTGTTCAATTATGCCCCTCAATATCAACCGGCTCACCTTTATCCACATGTTTGTTCACCCCTTCGAAGAAATGTAGTAGATTGGTGAGGCAAGATTTCCCTTCACTAAATCCAATTATAGGCCTCATAGAAGGCGCTACAAAAATTGTGAACACCTCTCTTTCTAATGGGCAACTACCAACAGCATTAAAAAGGGCAGTGGTTCACCCTTTGCTAAAGAAAAACTACCTTGACCAGGACAAACTTGAAAGTTACCGGCCAGTATCCAACATCCCATTTCTAGGGAAACTCATTGAGCAAACAGTGTATGTTCAACTTCATGATTGGATAGAAAAGAAAAACTATCTAGATCCATGTCAATCTGGATTCAGACCGGTTATTGAATAGAAACGGTCCTTATATCCCTCCTAGATACTCTTCACAGAAACTGAGACAGGGGATTCGCCTCGGTGTTAGTACTGCTAGATTTCTCAGCAGATTTAGACACTATGGATCATGATATCATGCTAGCACAACTGACAGAAACAGGCATCAATGAAACAGTACTTGCCTGGTTCAGATCCTATCTATCAGACAGGCAGCAATCCATAATTTTTGGCAGCAACTCATCACCACCTTGGACACTGACCTGCAGTGCCCTTTTTCCAATTGGTGTGTCGTCTTTTAAAAGACTGCACACTCTATGTTGTCCTTTTAGAAAGGTGTGCTGAGAAATGACCTGTGGTAGTATAGACATGTGTTTTGAATGTGCACAGAATTATTTTTTAGCGCACCTACAAAAAAAAATGCCTTTTAAAAAATTTTGCGTGTGGCAAAATGAAAATTGTCACGCATCCAGTTTTGGTCTGAGACCTTACCACAAGCCATTGACCTAGCGGTAAGATCTCACGCAGTAACCGGACAGTAATGGTCTATGCACATCAAATGCCACTTTTCGGGTGCACGGTTACCACAAGGGTCATGTGGTAACTGGGCGGTAACTCCAATTTGGCACGTGTTGGGTGCACATGGGTACCTACACAGTTTAGTGAAAGGGCCCCTAAGACTTTGCTCCTGAGAACAAATAAAAATGACTAGTGAAATCTATCAAAAAGAAAATTCTTGGTAACGACATGGGAAACAATACAAAACAAAATAATATTAGTATTCTATTAAAGAAAGTAAGAGCCTAAATATAGGAGCCCATCCCCTGCTGCCCTAGATTTTCTTCCCCTGGGATTTTGTTTTTTCTGATTCTACTTGTCATTCCTGAAGGCCCCCAGCCCTATAAAAATTCCTTGTGGAATTCTCATATCTAAACTCCTGTCGTATATATTTTAAAGAGGTCCCTTCAACAGGCTCCATACATGCTGAATAACTTGCATAATAAGTGCCATACTGGTATAAGAGACGTTTCCTGCTGTATTTGTTTATTAAGGATCTCTTTTTCTAAAAAAAAACAACAAGAAATGGGCTTAGCTCATTTTAATGCAGGACTTTTCCACACACTAAGACAATTTTTAATGCGGCTCACAAAATAGGGCTTTTTTTTCTTTTTGTAGGTCCCATGCTAATTTTTCCATTAGTGCATGAGATCTGCAAAAATATCCAGTTAGCTTATGCTATTGTGAACATACTAGCTAGGTAATGCTTCCACACCCATTCCCTTCCCATCCCAAAAAACTAACAAAAGAAATAAATAGTGTGTGATTAATGTGCACTTACAGGCAATTTATGAAAAATTGCTATAATGCGATTTAGTAAAAGGGTCCTAAGAACATAAGAATAGCCATACTGAGTCAGACCAATGGTCCATCTAGCCCAGTAGCCTGCTTCCAATAGTGGCCAATCCAGGTGACAAGTACGTGGCAGAAACCCAATTAGTAGCAACATTCCATGCTACCAATCCCAGGGCAAGCAGTGGCTTCCTCCATGTCTATCTCAATAACAGACTATGAGGGGCATTTTCAAAAGAAACGTCTATGTTTGGATTTGGATGTCTTTGTAAAACGTCCAAATCCGGGGGCAGGAAAAATGTATTTTCGAATAAAGATGGATGTCCATCTTTCGTTTCGAAAATACCAAGGATGTCCTTGGATTTGGACATCCTTAGAAATGGACGTCCTTAGACATGGACGTCTTTGACTTTCGGCTATTTTCGAAACCAAAGATATCCATGTCAAAAACATCCAAATGCAAGCCATTTGGACATGGCAGGAGCCAGCATTTGTAGTGCACTGGTCCCCTTGACATGCCAGGACACTAACCGGGCATCCTAGGGGGCACTGCAGTGGATTTCATAAATTGCTCCCAGGTACATAGCTCCCTTATTGTGTGCTGGGCCCCCCAAAACCCACTACCTCCAACTGTACACCACTACCATAGCCCTTACGGATGAAGGGGGCACCTAGATGTGGGTACAGTGAGTTTGTGGTGGGTTTTGGAGGGTTCGCTGTTTCCTCCACAAATGTAACAGGTAGGGGGGTATGGGCATGGGTCCACCTGTCTGAAGTGCAGTGCACCCACTAAAACTGCTCCAGGGACCTGCATGCGCTGTCATGGACCTGAGTATGACATCTGAGGCTGGAACAAAATATTTTTAAAGATGTTTTTTAAGGGTGGGAGGGGGTTAGTGACCACTGGTGGAGTAAGGGGAGGTCATCCCCGATTCCCTCCGGTGGTCATCTGGTCATTTTGAGCACCTTTTTGTGCCTTATTCATAAAAAAAAACAGGTCCGGGTGAAAACGTCCAAGTTTTACTTTAGAACGTCCTTGCTTTTTTCGATTATGGCTCAAAGATGTCCAAGTCTTAGGCACGCCCAAGTCCCGCCTTCACCACGCTTCCAACATGCTCCCTTGAAATTTGGACGTCCTCACGACAGACTGCAGTTGGAGTCATCCAAAATCGGGTTTCGATTATACCGATTTTAATGTCCCTGGGAGATGGATGTCCATGTTCTGATTTACGTCGAAAGATGGACATCCATCTCTTTTGAAAATGAGCCTGTATGTACTTTTCCTTCATGAACTTGTCCAAACATTTTTAAACGTACATATGCTAAACGCCATTACCATATCAAACGTAGCAAAGGAATGAACACTGACTTTCACATACCTTTCTTATAAGCATCTCCTAAATAATGGACTTAAAAACAGAGTAAATGGCTAGAAAGCAGGACGTAGGTGTTTACAGAACCACATTTTAGCCTTTTTTAAATCCAGAAATATAAACAGTTTCTTTCCAGAAGAGCTCCTTGTATAGTAACAGTTCTGATGCACAAAACTTTGAAGTAGAGATGAGGATTCACATCACAAGGCTCTTCAACAGCCATCTGGAGTGACTAGTCACTCATCACAAACAGATGTTAGGGTTATCAGCACTTCCAGCATCAACTCCCAATGGCTGACATCACAGGTGCATTGGCACAGTGGTTACTTGAGTATGCATGTCTTATAATCCTCAGGAAGCTGGAAAACTGCCATGGCAATTTCAAATCCCATTGTATGATTAGTTGGCATAACCTGTAGGTTACAGCTCTCTTAACCGTAAACAATTTTTTAAAAAAGAAAACAGCATATGCCTGGTAGTTATTTTTAGAATGAGAAATTGACATGTAAGTGGCTGATGTACAGAAACAATACACCAGCATTAGTCATCACATTTGTACAGTAGAATCCACCAGAGACTAGTGTTTGCAAATCTGTCTAATGGACATGCCTTGTGGCTAACTAGAAAATCAGACTTGCTAAGTGTGCCTCCAGGTATAGGCAGCAACCAATATTTTGCCCAACACAACATCAACAACTATAGAACTTTGGGGTTGGGCTGGAGATGGGCTTGTTTGTCCCCTCCAGCTCAAAGGTATTTCACTGCTCCCACCTCCTGGACTGTGATGAGAAACACTATCTTAGTTTATAGCAATGGGAATGGCATCATCTGGAGAATTATAAACAATTCAAAGGTTTCTACAGGAAAGAGATAATCGGGACAGGGGTGCTTGCTCTGGAACATCATTTTCCTGGATGAGTAAGGATACCAGATATAAAAAGGATAAACACACTCACAAAAGTGGACAGATATGAAAGAATATCACTATTATGAATAGAGCATATTGATGAAACACATTTCTGGATGTGTTAGAGCCATAGATCTAAATGGAGACGTGTCAAATGGCTGGTTGGCTAGCTCCAGAGGAAGTAACACCTGCCTCAGTTTGTAGCCTAGGTCCAGAGAGGAAACCCTGCCTCCATTAATACAGTTGATCCCTAAGAGGACCGTACAGAAAAGTGAAGAAGGTAAGGACAGGTGGTGTTGTGGAAGCTCGTATTGGATGTGCGCCAAGTGGCCTTTGACACGCATAGGTCATTACCATCCGGTTACTGTATGAGACTTTAACACTACGTCAATGGCTGGTGGTAAGATCTCAGACCCTAAATGGATGCGCGGCCATTTTCATTTTGCCGCATGTCCATTTTCTGCAGGTGCGCTGAAAAATGATTCTGCGTGTGCCCAAACACGCACCTACACTACCGCAGACCATTTATTCAGTGCACCATAATAAAAGGACTCCCTTATCTCTCCACTGTTGCACCAAAGGAGTAAGTTGATGCTTCCAACAGCGAATGATGACCAGTCATGCTACCAGCAGGAGATAGGTAGCCCAAGTCTTTTCTTTATAAACAAGTCCCCTCTTTGTCCCCTTAGTACATAAGTACGGAAGTATTGCCATACTGGGACAGACCAAAGGTCCATCAAGTCCAGCATCCTGTTTTGAACTGTGGCCAATCCAGGTCACAAATACCTAGCAAGTTCCCTTGATACCCCAACAGTAGCAGTGAGATGGAGGAACCGAGATGCTTGGTTTAAAGCATTGTGGAAGCAGTTGGAGAGCTGGACAATTTGACAGTCATTTATTGGAGCATTTCCCTCCTGAAGATGTCTAGCATCTGAGATCAGAATTAGGAGTTGATTGAATACATTGCATGAGCCCACCTTACACTTGTATCGAGGAAGAGTATTTGATCTATAGGTAGTACTTTTGTTGATATAGCTCTTGTTGTGCCCGGATCTTTACATGATTGTATTGTATTTTGTTGCTTTAAATATGTGCAAAAGGAAAATATAAATAAAGATATAAATATATATTTTTAATTTTTCAAATAAATTTAGGTGTGGAATTTCATTCTAATTTAGTGAAATTGCAATGCTAGGTGAAAAACAGGTTCCACTGGCAGCCAAGATTTGAGATTTTACAGTTTTGGAAAATGCAGATAACATTTTAAATAAATGCTGAGATCTTTTTATTTTATTATACACCTCAATATATATTTGTTTTATATTCTGTGGTATCGGAAAACCATGCAAAGGCAACATATGGGCTCCAATAATATGAATCACAAGAAAAAGGAACAAACTGAGAAGGTGGAGATGCCAAGTTACTCAGTTCCAGGCTGGAGATTTTGAGACATTCCTGATTTAAAACTTACATCCCAAAGCAATGTGGGATTTGTAGTGCCTGATCCTGCCCACTGAAATTAATGCTGCAAGGTTTCATTTGGGGTGAAGTTATCAACGTGGGGGTAGCTTGAAAACACTCCATCATTTCATATTAACTGCTAACACTCAAGTGCTTCTCTCCTACTATTGGTCTCTCTACTAACAGTTGTGTGTGTCCTCAGTCAGTGCTGTAGTGGGGGCAGCTGGCACCCGGGGCGGGTCGCCGCCGCGCACCCCCCCTGGGAGCAGCGTGGTGCCCCCCCCCGGCGCAACGCCCCCCTCCTCTGGTGCGCACCTTCCCCCCCCCCCCCCCCGGAGTGCATTGTACCTTACTTTGGCAGCGAGGGGCGGGCGGGCAGGAGGGCCGATCCGCCCCCGAGCCCACGTCGCTGGGAGTTGCGTCTGCTCCATTGGTTCCTTGCTCTCTCTGCCCCGGAACAGGAAGTAACCTGTTCCGGGACAGAGGGAGCAAGGAACCAACGGAGACGACACACCCCCAGTGGCGTGCACCCGGGGTGGACCGCCCCACCGCCCCCCTTCTTACGCCACTGTCCTCAGTTAAGTAGATCAATTCTCAATGGTTTTCTGATACAATCTTTAACTGTTATAATATACTGTAAATGCGGAGACCACGCCAGAAATCAATTAGCTCAATCAAATCGCTGTAGTGTTCTGCTCACAACGGTGCCATCTGCTTCTCAACACTGAAGCTTTTTTCTCCATCTATATATGAAATATGACTGACAAAGTCTACAACAGGGTGGGTGTGCAACACTGTATTTACATAGCTAGTGTGAGGCTGTGTTGAGATTTTCAACTTGTATTAAAATAACCCAACTTAATTTCAGCCCAGATAGATAACTTCACTCCTTAATTGCAACACCTTATAACAAACGCCACATTGGCCTAATGCTGCATGCCAATTCAGCACTACCACCAGGCTACCACAGGAGCCTGGCAATAGTGCCTGCCCCCACCATGTGGCATTTCCAGTGCTCAACAGAAATGTTTATTTTTTTTTAGTGTTGGAGGCTTACCCGACAGTAATCGGAGAGCCCCGCGTGCTGCCTGGTTACCTCTGGGTTAGTGTGGGATCCCTTACTGCCTCCTAAATAGGTGGTGGTAAGGCAGTGGCGTTCCTAGAGGGGCTGACACCCGGGGCGGATCGCCGATGCGCCCCGCCCCCCGGGTGCATCGCCCCCCCGGTGCAGCGCGACCCCCCCCGGTGAAAGGACACCCCCCACCCCAGCGAAAGAACCCCCCGGTGCACACCGCTGGGGGGGGGGGTGCCGCGCACCGGTCAGCATCGTTCGTTTCCATGCTCCCTCTGCACTGGAACAGGTTACTTCCTGTTCCAGGGCAGAGGGAGCATGGAAACGAATCACGCTGACCGGCACGCGGCACCCCCCCAGCGGCGTGCACCCGGGGCGGACCGCCCCCACCCCCACCCCCTTGGTATGCCACTGCGGTAAGGGCTCCCCTTGGAAATGGCCATGAGGCAAATTGTTAACTTACTGCATGGCTATTTTGCTGCGGTAAAATGGGACCTCAGTACGCAGCAACCCCTCATGCCGATGCCACTGCAGGGATCTTTTTACTGTAGTTTGGTAAAAGGACCCCTTAATGAAGTTTGACAATTCAAAATCACAAATATCAAGGAATGAGGGACTTTAAATATAATTCAAAAACATTGGAAAACTTCATTAACATTTAAATTTAATGGAGAAAATAGCAGATCATTTACTAGTTAGCCAGTGTGGAGGAAAATGCCTCAGAATTTTATTCGAGCACTATCCAGTGCTTCAAATATTCCATCACCGGCATAAAAATCCTCCACCTCTAACCAACAATGAATGATTTGTATCAAAAACTTTTTATATCTTTCATTATTAGATTACACTACTCATTTAAATACAATTTAAAACTTTTAGTTTATTAAAGTATGCTTTGCCGTCACAAGATTCAAACTTGTGCTGATATGACTTTTTTGATTTTGGTATCTTGATAAATATAGGTCAGTGTATTGTTATTCATTTTTTTTTTTTCAGTGCATTTCACTCGAGCATTGTTTTAGCTGCTGACAAGCAACCATTGAACACAGAACCAGTATTGTATTTTTATTTTTCACATTGGTTTGTCTCCAAACAAGGCATGCTATATTTGCTGAACAGATCCCTTTTTTTGAATATTCATGCATGTCACACATTCTCCCTCTTTTTATCTGTATTTGGAGATTGCATGTTTTTAATATAGGATAATTTACTGCTAAAGCATATTCCTATACTCAGCCATAATTCTTAGACTTGTTACTTCACTAAATGGATGGTGCAGTCAATATGCCACTTGTAGTTTTATCTTTGATGTTTTTATAAGTTGATTTTATATGTATTCTTTATATTTATTTGTTTTCATTAATTTATTTATTTTCTTATGTTTTGTTTTTAGAAGTATTTATCTCTGAAGCAGAAAAACATAGCTATGTTGGGTTCTCCCTTGTTTTCAACCGCTGAACACAAGAATCATCTGGTTCCTATTTTTATTGACTGACTCCACTTACTTCGTGTGGACTTTGGTTTGCTCCATTCATGGAGGTTTTCTTCCTTCTTCCTATTGCTTTCGATGGAATATTTGAAGCACGGGTAGTACTTGAGTGAAATTCTGAGGCTTTTTCATCCACACTAGCTAACTAGTGATGATTTACTGTCTTCTCCATGAAATTTAAATGTTAATGAGGAGTTGAAATGTTTTTGAACTATATGAAAATTCAAAATGTCAATCCATATATTGAGAGGAGAGCTTCTGCACTCTTGGGCATTTGTCTATATGGAAACCAGGGGTGGACTGAGAGTACTTTGGGCCCCTGGGCACTGAGAATACTCTGCCCCCCCCCCCCACCGCCACCCCCTGCCCCCCCACTGCCGTCCCTGTTGCCCCTGCCCCCATACACCACTGCGGCCCCCCACATGCTACCGCTGTCCCCGCAACCCTTACCTTCCTCCATATCCAGCAGCATGACTTCCGATCTCCCCTTTCTGACCTACTTCCATCCCTGCTACTGCTGAGCACGCTGCTGCTGCTGGCCCGCAGCAACTCCACAATATAAAATGGCATCTGCCACCTCTCACGGTAGCCTCGCAAGAGTTTGCGGCCACCATTTTAAACCACGGAGCTGGCACAGAACACAGGCAGCAGCAGTATGCGGAGGCAATGGCAGCAGTGGGCAAGGACCTCTGGGCAAAGCCTCTGGAACCCCTGGAGCCTCTGGGCCCTCGGGTACTGCCCAGTTGCCTGAATGGCCAGTTCGCCCCTGATGGACACTGTTTAATTCAAGGAGCAACGACTTACAATGAAGATGCTTTACTCTGCAGGCAGCATGGATCAACAGCAGAGGGCTGTTGCTAGCAGTGAAGGACCATTGGTATAGATGATGACATGCTGTGTGAACAGTGCATACAATCAGAGGGATTTAAGAGTTTGAATTGAGTACAGTAACAGTAGAGTTTGAGCAGCAGATAAGTGGATTATGATTTGTGTTTTTTAATTTTCACGATTATAAAAGGGTTGTTGAGAATGTCACTAATTGGCACTTTTATGGACTATGACATTTTGATTTTTTAATACATCATTAATTATTGAATATTGTCCATACAAACGTATTATGAAGACATATGATTGCGTCCTCAGTGCTGCTTTGTTTCAGATTTAACGGTTTCAGCATTAATCCATTTGCTGTAAGTTGCTGCAGCTATCAGTTATTAATGTTCTTGTTTTTAGATGCCTTCATAATTTGTTCCTTTGTTTTAATTGTGATGATCTGTGGAATAAAAGAACAACCACAAGTAAACAAATATATAAACAAATAAATACATTCTTTCCATTCCAGTCCTGGAATCAAATCTATTTTTCCAAATATATATTATGAATATGCATGAAGGAAACTGATAAACATTGGGGGTTCAACATTCAGAAAAAAAGATGAGTTCCTATATTTGTATTCCTGAAAGACCCTTTTATTATGCGTGCTTAATGTGGAGGAAAAAAAGGCTTAATTTGCCTGTCAGTGTGTGTGCTAATCACATGGTTTTTTAAAATCATTTTTTCAGAAGACACTCAATATGTCAGAGGTGGGGAATATGTGAAAAGAAATCCGCCAAAAGACGGAGAACTCAAAACGCCCCACGTTAAACAACAGTACAACAATAAAAGTGGGAGGGCGACCAAGGATACCAAAGACTGGAAGATGTGTGTTGGTAAAGAAGTTTATTGAAGTATGGAGTCTCCATACTTCAATAAACCTCTTTACCAACACACATCTTCCAGTCTTTGGTATGCTTGGTCGCCCTCCCACCTGTATTTTTGTAGAGATGGGGAATAGACATGGAAGCATTATCCAAGTAGCGCATTCACATTTTGCATTAACTGAATTACACAGAGTTAATATAGGAGCACTTTGGGCCCCTTTTACCAAGCTGAGGCAAAAGGAGGCCGTCACTGGCATCTGTGCATGTTTTGTACATGTGCTGAGGCCCCCTTTTGCCGCAGCTGGTAAAAGGGAAGTCTCGCCTTTATGCGGGAAATGGCCATAGGCAAGTAAAGCAGTTGCTGTATGTCCATTTTTTTGGGGGGGGAGCCCTTACCACCACCTAAGGGATCCTGCTTTAACCTGGCGGTACACTCAGGCACTACAAAAATAAATTTTTGTAGCACTAGAATGACATCGCTCTAGGGGTGGGAAGTACCGCCAGGCTGCTTTGGTATACCGGCGGTACTTCCTGTATAGCAAGCGGTATTACCGCCGCTTAGTTAAAGGAGCTCTTAGTGCCTCCTAAATAGGAGGTGATAAGTGCTCCTGTGTTAATTTTTTGCAAGTTCTGGATGCTGATGGAAAAATTAATGCAGGATCTGAAAAAACAAAAATCCTTAAAATACTAACAACTTAAGTATGGGCTTAGCATATAGGAAAGATCTGTATTAAAATGTGCTAAGCCCATACTTTAGCACGTTTCAGTAAAAGGGCTCCAAAAGTTAGGAGCATAAATCCTTTAAATATTGAGCCCTGGATCTCATAAGAACATAAGATTAGCCATACTGGATCAGACTAATGGTCCATCTAGCTTGGTATTCTGCTTCCAGCAGCAGCAGCTAATCCAGGTCACAAGTACCTGGCAAAAACCTAATTAGTAGCAACATTCCATGCTACCAATCCCAGGGCAAGCAGTGGCTTCACATCTCAATAACAGACTATGGACTTTTCCTCCAGGAACTTGTCAAAATATTTTGTAAACCCAGATATGTTAACCGCTGTTACCACATCCTCCAGCAACAAGTTCTAGTGCTTAAATATTCTTTGAGTGAAAAAAATATTTCCTTCTATTTGTTTTAAAAGTATTTCCATATAAATTCATTGGAGTGTCCCCTGGTCTTTGTACTTTTTCAAAGAGTGAAAAATTGATTCATTTTTACCCATTCTATACCACTCAGGATTTTGTAGGCCTCAATCATATCTCCTCTCAGCTGTTTCTTTTCCAAGCTGAAAAGCCCTAACCTCTTTAGCCTTTCTTCATAATTCTGCTATATCTTTTTTGAGATATGGCTGCCAGAACTTAATGCAATACTCAAGGTGAGGTCACACCATGGAGTGAGACAGAGGCAATATTCTTGGTCTTATTTTGCATCCCTTTCCTAATAATTCCTAGCATCCTGTTCACTTTTTTGGCTGCCACCACACACTGGGCAGAAGATTTCAGCATATCTTTCTCGAGTGCTGACTCCTAAGGTGGACATATGCTTCAAATTATTCTTTTTCAATGTGTGTCACTTTGCATTTGTCCACATTAAATTTCATCTGCCATTTGGATGCCCAGTTTCCCAGTTTCTTAAGGTCTTCCTGCGATTTGTCAGAAATATATCATGCACATTTCCTGTGCTCATCCAGAAAAACAGACTGGTTATATTTTCCTCCACTATTGTGTTGAAAAACTTTGTCCTAGTTTACAGCAGTGGAAATCAATTATCAGGAACAGCAAACTGGTGTTATATGGACACAACTGAAGATTTCAAGGTTCAAGGCATGGCTTTACCCATTTGTGCTGGGATTCCCTTAGGATATTTAGGGTTTTTAGGATATTCACAATGACTGTGCATGAGTACTACTAATGAATTTTGGAATGTGAGGAATCTGAAACTGATTTTTAATATTTCTTATTTTGTGATATCATCTTTCAATGGCCCTTATCCATTCCTGCAAATAATAAATATAAACCACTTTGACTGTACCACAGAAAGGTGATATATCAAACACATGATCCTTTACCCCTTTATTTTTCTAATACTGCATTTTTGCTTGAGATTTGATCTGCTGCTCACTCATCTTTTTAATCTGCAAAGTTATACTTGTGCTATCACACTAGCAAGGTGGGGTCCCTTTTACAAAGTGACGGTAAGCCCAATGCGAGCATATTGCTCGCTAAAAGAGAAGTACTGCCAAGCTACCGCAGCAGCCTGGTGGTAGTTCCCACCCTCAGCACGCGCCATTTCTGGTGCTACAAAAATATTTTGGGCAGTGCCGCTCAGTTACTGCTGGGGTAATGCGGGAGCCCTTACTGCCACTTCAATGGATGGCGGTAAGTGCTCACACACAAAATGAGTACACAGCAAGTGCTTCACCTTTTGTAAGTCAATTTCTTTAAAAAGAAAAAAAAACCTTGCCTTTTACCCGCTCTGGTAACAGGGGGCCTCAGCGGGCGTCAAAAACACACCCTAACACCAGCACAAGCCCCCTGGATTAACTGTTGATTTGGAAGCAGTGCATTAGTGATTTCAACTATTTAATGATATTTCATTGTTTTTATTTATTGTTCATTCATTGTCTTTTTATGCATAACATTTTACCTCTGTTTATATTACCTCACCATGTTTTACCTTTGCATCAGTAATCTTATTTGCCCATTTTTGAATCTTTATAATATGAATACTTTTGTTCCATTATTGTATTTCACATATTACTTTGTTTTCTATATTTAAATATTTATATATGTCAGGGGGTCCTCAAATCTAGTCCTCAAGGTCCACAACCCAGCCTGGTTTTCAGGATTTCCATAATGAATATATATGAAATCTATTTGCATTCATTGCTTCCATTGCATGTAACTAGATCTCATATATATTCAATGTGGAAATCCTGAAAACCAGGCTGGGTTGTGGACCTCAAGAACTGGACATGAGAACCCTTGACACATGTAATAAACAAATATATATGTGGTGTATATAGACTCCTGATGCATACATCACACCAAAGCAGGCTATGTTGGATTTTTTCATAGATATTGCTGGTTATGTTTTAGCTTATCACAATATATAGAGAAGCAAACTAAGGGGATCTTTTACTAAGGTGTGCTAGTGTTTTTAGCTCACAATAAAAATCAGCTGGTGCTGAATGCTGAGACACCCATAGGAATATAATGGCCATCTCAACATTTAGCACCAGCTGATTTTTGGCACAAGCTAAATACGCCTATGCACCTAAGTAAAAGACTACCTAAATAAATAAAATACACAAAAAGAGATTTGATAATAAAGGGGAAAACCCACAACACAATTAATTTCCGTAAATTATTGAAAACCAATTTATTCAAGAAAGCATACCACAATAACTCTTCCTAATTATCAGTTAACAAGATGTACACTGGACCTACACAAAACGTCATTCTTTATTTCCTAATTGTTCATACAATTTTTATCATGGTTTGAAGTTTAATATTCCTGATTGTTCAAGCTAATTTATCACCAATTAAGTTTAATCTAATACCTTTCATTTATTATTATAAGATGAACTTTCCTTATCTGAATACTTAATCAATTCTGTCTATCTTTTCCAGAACTGGTAATCACCATTACGGAACTATGCAAGCCACATTGAGCCTGCAAATAGGTGGAAAAATGTGGGATACAAATGTTATAAATAAATAAATAATGGTTCTAAATCTATATATTTAAATAACTGAAACCTCAGAGCTCTAAATAACATTCACTTTTTATGTATCCCCGCTATTATATCAAAAGCACAATGGAGCAGACAAGATTAAATACATCAATCACATGGAATGCATTCTTTTGAAATCAAATTCATTGTCACTTTAAATCAGGGACAACACTGATTGGTTGAGAAGTAGGTCAGTGTTTTTCTTATAAGCCTTGGTGATCTTGAAGCATGGATAGAAAGGGTGATAGTTCCTGGATAGGATACACCTCCTAACGCAGCTATCTGCAAAACAAGGCACCATTGTCAGGGTCTGGAGCACAGAATCTGTTTTTGGCTTGGTGTGTTTATGTTGCTCAGCCAGCACGAGGAGTGCCACGAAAATGTCTGAGGTCATACTTCAGTGCATTTAAGAAAGCAGAAAGACAAGTGAAAGATAACTATTTTTTGGCCTGGATATTTGAACACAGATTGGTATTTTGGAACAAAACGTTTTGGCTTTTAGGGGATATTCACAACGTTTTTCTAATTTGTTATTGTTTGGGGAGGGGGGTTTTAGTAGTTGTTTTTCTCTTCAGGTAGGGTTTTTTTTACACAGTTTCTTCCCCCGCCCTTTTCCGAGTAGAACCAATGATAGAAATGGTGCTCTTGATATAATAGTAGCAGGTATACATAAAAAGTGAATGCTATTTAGAGCTCAGAGGTTTCAGTTATTTAAATATATAGTTTTAGAACCATTGTGGGTTTCTCCCTTTAGCAGCAAACTTCTTTTTTTTTTTTAAATGGTTATGCTTTAATAAATATTTCTGTTTATGCTCTACTTGTGTGCCCATTGTTGTATTAGACAAAGCTATGTTTTAAAGTTTCCTGCATTCACCAAAGCAAAGTTAAAGAAGAATGGTTTGTATCAAGGTTGAACAGATGAAAAAACTTAAGTTCTCTTGGAAAAAGACCGAACTTGTAACTGATGAAATAAAAAGAAAATGAGAGAGAATTCTTGGCCCTGCTTTGCAGACAGCTAATACTTAACAAATAAAAAGTCTGGCAGGCAATTTTGAGAATGATTAATAGTGTGCACCACTGTTAATAGGAAAGTGGAAGAAATTTTAGAAAAAGGAAGGGATCTGTGGAAAGAAGTCAAGGAGTAAAATGCATTGAATCACCAGCACCTGCAGTCTCTTAGGTGACACTTACTGCAGACGAATAGCATGTAGCGGAGATAAAGTGTGAGGCGTTCAGGTCGGGGCTGGCAGTCTGGATACGAGGGCTGAAAGTAAATGTTGGATATAAGTTTTTGTGTGGTTTTCACAAAATTAAATAGCACATTGTTTCAGATTTAGTGCATGGTTTATTCTGATATTGAGGGACATTTTCAAAAGAACATTTAAGTCTGAATTGGGACATCCTGCTCATAATATCCAAAAAACCCCCATCTATCTCACAGACATTTTCGAACAGGAAAAACAAGATTTCCTGTTCAAAAATATGTGGAGGACATTGTTGTGTTGAAAATATCCAAAATAAACAGCTGTTGTCCAAAATGAAACATTCAAAAAGGCACACCACTACAATACCAATCACGTTTGCAGGTGTTTTATGAATTCAGGTACAGTGGGAATTTCTATGTTCTAGGAGGGCTTACATATTTTTACAGAAACAAACGAGTTAAAGTGTAAGTTACACCTGGATCCCATTGTCCAAAATCTGTTGTACTGGCCACTAGGCTACTCCTTACTATTGCCTTCTACTGTATTAGAAATCACCATAATACCTGAAGCTGTCATACAGCCTGGTATCCACTATCTCACTTCTTAGGGGGGGGGGGGGGGGGTCAGTAACCACCAGGAGAAGAAGGAGGGGTATTATCTTCATCCCTCCATTGGTCAGCTGCTCAATCAGGGCATACCTTTTGAGGTCTAATGGTTAATGCAGTGGATTGACTACATGGGGAACTGAGTTTGATTCCCACTGCAGTTCCTTGACCCTGAGTAAGTCACTTAACCCTCCAATGTCCCTGATACAAAGTGTAGAATGTGAGCCTACTAGGGTTAGAGAAAGCATCTGTATATCTTATGCATAAACCACTTGAGTTGTACCTTTTCCTTACCCTGGACATAATTAAAACAGGTCTAGAAAAAAACGTCCTTCTTTTTTGCTTTGGGCGTTTCTTTCTGTTCCAAATTTTCTGTCTTAATTTTGGGCATGCTTTATTCCCCCCCCCCCCCCCCCCCCAAATTCCTCTAACACCCTGCCTTGCTATTTGGACAAACTGTAGTGTAAAACATCCAAATTCTGCCTTTCTGAAATCATGATTTGGATATTTTTGGAAGATGGGCATTTTTTTGGCCATTTTGAGATGTCCATCTGCTTCAAAAATGGGCACTATATTGTGCATCACCAAAATCTCACCTTTTTCATTATCAAAGTACCACCCCTCTATCATTAGCACAGCAACAGCAGTATCCCGATTCTCTCCCCCCCCCCCCCCCCAATTCTTGAGAACGCTACTTCATTTGTGGCCAACTGATGAGTGTCCCAAAATGACCAAAAAATGTAGGGCCTGATATTAAAAACAAAACAAAACAAAACAACCAAACAAACAAAAAAAAAAAACAGCTGAGTTCCTCACATGCACAAACAATTCTACCAATTTGGTAATCTTCATCTCTCATCATGACGGTACCTGCTCCCCCTTTGTATTTCCCATACCCATCACACCATAGTACTTATTAGTTTATCACATTGCTGAGACTGCAGAATTTCAATCATTTCAGTAATACATAGGGGGAAGTCGGAAACATGTCAGTGTGTGGCCTACCAGGTGCTGTAGGCTAAATCATGACATAGGGTGACAGCATTATCTCACTATTTGTGGCCAAACCCCTTGAGATACGTCACACATTAGTATGTGAGTGTAGACGTGGATGGTGGTAGACAGCATGGCATTCCTCCTTGTCATAGTGAGGATGTGTATGCAGCGGCTGCTACTCTCTGGTCCAGGCAGCCTCAAAGTGATATAGTAGTAGAATGCCATCAGGGATGCTGGGAGCTGTGGGGAATATCTGTGACACATACCCTAAATTCCCTACCCATCTTCAAATCATTGCTCAAAGCCCACCTCTTCAATGTCACTTTTGGCACCTAATCACAACACCTCTACTCAGGAAATCTAGACAACCCCAACTTGACATTTCGTCCTTTAGATTGTAAGCTCTTCTGAGCAGGGACCATCCTTAGTTATTAATTTGTACAGCGCTGCGTAACCCTAGTAGCGCTCTAGAAATGTTAAGTAGTAGTAGTAGTAGTTGCCATCTGTGTTGACATACTATAGCTTTTAGCAGGGGGTCCTGGGGGATGGTATTGTGACAGGCTGACCAGTGTATTGTGTCAGTTCATGCAATTGTTGATGTTTCATGTAATGAAGGGGGGGACAGGGATTGTGTCGTGAACATGGCAGTGCGCTATACAGCATGACTGCATTGTGATGCTGCACTGTCTACCCTGCCAACATGCTCTGACCCACAGTGTGAAGAAGTTAGGTATATGTGTGTGTTCCAGCATGGTAGGTGTGTAGGTTGTCTCGTTCAGTAATATGTGTGCAAGATTGCTCATCTTCCCATGGTCAACATAATCTTCTGCCAATTCCTTCATGCTATGACCTGTGTTGCAACTATATTTCTTTCAGGTACTTGTGACCTGAATTGGCCACTTTTGGAAACAGGAACTGAGCTAGATGGACCACTGGTCTGACCCAGTACGGCTATTCTTATGTTTTTATGTTATGTAAGCCTGCGCCTTCCCTCGTGGACCAATCTGTCCTCATGTTGAAGGACCAGGAGGGCAAAGATAGTCTGTTTCCCTTTCAGTTATATGTTTTTCTTCGTCGTGACCTTCATCTTCCAAATGCATGTGAGGGACCTATAGAAGCTGCGGTATATATTGGTAGCAGGCTCAAAGGCACAGGACTAGTCAGGTGGTTTCCAGGAGGGTTGGTGTATGTGTAGCATGAAGCTAGACATTTTCTGCTACAAAGAGGGATTCTAGGTCTTGCACTACAGGTTTTACACTGCCACCAGGCATAAGACATATAGGGGAATGATCTGGAGAAAGAAGGGTCCACACAACTTCCACAAAACACCAAAGCACAATCCAAGGTGGAAATAAATCAATGTTCCAGAAGACACAGGCAAACTAGAAGTAAGAACTTCTAAAGAAGTTTATTGCCCAAATAAATAATCCACAAAGTAGTAAAGAGGCAACCCAAGAGACCCTACATGGGTCGAGATTTGTCATAACAGCCTTCTTCAGGGGTCACTGCCCAAAGGTTTCACTACTTGCATGGGCCAAGTTTTGGTGCAACAGTCATCCTCGGGGGTCTAAAATACAAGTAAACATAAAAATATAAAAAACATAAAGTTTAATGTAATGAATTGACGTGCTATGAAGTGAAACAAATACAGTGAAAAATGAAATGAAGATGCAGTGAGAAATAAATGCAGTGAAAAATAAACCCACAAAGAATCAATTCTTGGAAAAGAAATTACTAATAATAGTCAGCAATTTTAAATTCAGGAATACAAAATATAAAAACACTTATCTGATGTTTCAAGCAGGAACCAAAGATGAGCAATTCATACCGGGCTGCATTTTTGCACCAGTACAACTACCCTCCAAGACTAAGGAGGCTAGGGCTTTTCAGCTTGGAGAAGAGACGGCTGAGGGGAGACATGATAGAGGTATATAAAATAATGAGTGGAGTGGAACAGGTGGATGTGAAGCATCTGTTCACGCTTTCCAAAAATACTAGGACTAGGGGGCATGCGATGAAACTACAGTGTAGTAAATTTAAAACAAATCGGAGACAATCTTTCTTCACCCAACGCGTAATTAAACTCTGGAATTCGTTGCTGGAGAACGCAGTGAAGGCGGTTAGCTTGGCAGAGTTTAAAAAGGGGTTAGATGGTTTCCTAAAGGACAAGTCCATAAACCGCTACTGATAATAAATGGACTTGGGAAAAATCCACAATTCCAGGAATAACCTGTATAGAATGTTTGTACGTTTGGGAAGCTTGCCAGGTGCCCTTGGCCTGGATTGGCCGTTGTCGTGGGCAGGATGCTGGGCTCGATGGACCCTTGGTCTTTTCCCAGTGTGGCATTACTTATGTACTTAGAGCTGTCTCCTCCTTCCATGTTCAGGATTCCTTCTGGTTGAGAGGATTTTCATATTATAGGTGGAAGTTTCTTATTGTGTCACCAGTTAACTGGAAAAGTTGGAGAGCTCTGTTAAGTATTCGCTTTGAGTGTGCATTTTACTTGGTTATGTACATTTTGAACATCATATGCACATTGTGTTGTATTTTAACACACAGCTGTGTTTTTAATTTTTGGTTTTAACTAGTGGTGATATCATTTTAAAATAATATTTTATTCCGTTTATTTTAACATCTAAAGCTTATGTGCAATAATAAACATCACAATAATATTTTAAAACATTGTGATAGTAATAATTTCTGGAAAGACACATGAAAACTATTGAAAGGCTTTGCACTAAAAATTAAACTATTTGAGGAGTCAGATTGAGGGCATTTGAACCTCCATCATATAAATTCCCATCATCTGCTGTTTCCTCATTATTTCCTTTGTAAATTTGTGGAAACCCAAATACCATGATAAGTTCCTTCTTCTACTGCTGAAAAATCTCACCATAGGGGACTCTACATCAAATAGAAAGTGTCCCAGCCAAGGGTGCGTAAAGATGAGAAACAGTAAAAACGTAGAACATAAAAAGAATTACCATTACCAATCCAAACTATGAGAGCTTCAGAATATGAAAAATGTGTGTAGAAACCTTATATCAGCAACAACTTTGGGAAAAAAGTGGTTATGCTACCTTGAGGGGCATAATCGAAAGGGGTGCCCAAGTTTTCCTGAGGATGTCCTTGTAGGACGTCCGGAGAAGGGGTGAGGAAACCCATATTATTGAAAGAAGGTGGGCGTCCATCTTTTGTTTCGATAATACAGTCGGGGATGCCCAAATCGCAAAAATTAGGTCGACCTTACAGATGGTCGCCCCGAATTTCGGTGATAATGGAAACCGAGGATGCCCATCTCGGAAATGACCAAATGCAAGCCATTTGGTCATGGGAGGAGCCAGAATTCGTAGTGCTCTGGTCCATGCCAGGACACCAACTGGGCACCCTAGGGGGCACTGCAGTGGACTTCAGAAATTGCTCCCAGGTGCATAGCTCCCTTACCGTGTGTGCTGAGCCCCCCAACACCCCACCAAAACCCACTGCTCACAACTGTACACCACTACCATAGCCCTAAGGGGTGAAGGGGGGCACCTAGATATGGGTACAGTGGGTTTCTGTTGGGTTTTGAAGGACTCACATTTACCACCAAAAGTGTAACAGGTAGGGGGGATGGGCCTGGGTCTGCCTGCCTAAAGTGCACTGCACCCACTAAAACTGCTTCAGGTGTTAATGATATGAATTATTGAAATATGTAGCATGTTGTTTTGCTGGATCAGGTAAAACAGCTTTAAACACTCATTGAGATCAGCTAGCCTGGCTTTCATTTCCCCCTCCCTTTCCCTGGGAAACTTCTGATAGCAAGACTATTCAATTACAAACATGGTCATAATTCCAAAGGACAGTTGCTGAAGGTCCCATAATGTATTATGATAGGGCTGTCAGAAAGCCAGAAATTCTTAATATTGGCACTTGCATTGTATCCATTCCTGACTCACATATGAACAAATAATACTATGACAACCTTATAAATTGGAGAAATAATTTTGGCTGCAACTTTATTAACCAATCAAAAATTCATAACCAGCATAAATAAAAATTGTATTACCAATATTTTAATGCAACCTTCACTTTTCTTATTAACTTTTATAAAGCTAGTCAGTGCCGACCTAGCTGTACATATTTATTCCGTCAAATTTATTAATACTCCATAAACTACTTTGTAAAGTGAGAATTGCAGTGACGTCAAGGCCTCACTTCTGCTTCTGGCAGTTTCGCACACAAGCAGATTACACAGTAAAATACATATAGCCAATAAATTCATTGTCCTTAAATGAAGGCTGCTTGAAAAATTCTCATTTAATTTAACACAGCTGTGACTTAAACTACCCCTTTTAGCATCCCTAAACATGGCTATCCCAACTGCAAAATTACCTGAGATCCCAATCCCAACCCTCACTTTTCTAAATTTTGGGAGGGATTGGGTGGGAAAAAAATGTATTGCTTCAGTTCCCTCAACTAGCTTTCCTCCTTCCATCAATTCTCCTCAGCCCGGAGCCTGCAAATTTTCCTAACTTTCTGGTGCTCTTTTGTTCCATCCCCAACCTTAAAAAAACAAACCAAAATGTATACACCCTTTGAACTCACCATTCTTTCTGTTCTAATTTGGATGCCTTACTAAACCTCAACATCTCTTCCCAGTAACCCTTCTTATTTTGTTTACCCCTTTTTCTAATTAATTTGTTAATTATTAATTCAATACATCAATTTTATTAATTTTAACTTTAATTACTAACACTTTATAAGACTCGCATTGCAAAATAATTAAATTATCTTCCTATCAAGTATATATCTTCCCCCTCCAACCCATTTTTTTGTCCCTTCACCATAACAAAATATATATAGGCACTACTGCAGCAATGTCAATATTATCCACCCATAATTGATCTTATGGGTTTTCTTTATTCTTTGTTTAAACTTAGGGCCCTGTTTACTAAGGTGCACTGACATTTTTAGTGTGTGCTAAAAATTAGCACGTGCTAACCAGGTATATGCCCATAGAAATATTATAGGCATCTTCATGGTTAGCGTACACTTAGCATGCACTAAAAATACCAATGTGCCTCTAGCGTGGCTTAGTAAATAGGGCCCTTAGTATACCACTTAAGCTGTCACGTAGAATAAAGCAGTTTACATTCTAAAACAAAAGGATGAGAAATCTGAAAAGGAATTACAATGTCAGGATAGAGGGGAAAGATCACAGCACACATAAACAACTTAAGGGGAAACAACATGAGAAACCTAAGAAGCAAGACAGGGAAGAAGAGGAAGGAGAAATGGCCTAAAATCTCCTTCTTTGAACATGGTATCTTAGGAACTCTATGATATGCTCTAAATAGCTCTATAAGGTGACTATGTTAATATCGATAGATATATAATAAATAGTTTTAACAAAGGGGCCTCAATAGCCCTGGGTACCAACTCAGTGGACACACCTGATAAGGCTTTTATCATGGGCCAACGACCCTCTGAAAAACCTACAGAGTGAAATAATTCAAACAATCTGTAGTAAAAAACAGAAAGGTTGTAATGTTAATTACATATTCAACCAAATTGTCAACACAGTCAACATTAATAGAGCTTGTTGATATAATAGTATAAATCGGAAGAGAAAACAGTTATTATTATCAGGAGAAAAAGTTGACTAAAAAAATTGCAAAACAACTCAACAGTAACTGGAGTACTTAGCTTTAAACCCGGGGAAAAAACCATCCGACGGGAGGCGCCTCCACATGGGAAGTTTTAC
Source organism: Microcaecilia unicolor (assembly GCF_901765095.1). Taxonomy (NCBI): domain Eukaryota; kingdom Metazoa; phylum Chordata; class Amphibia; order Gymnophiona; family Siphonopidae; genus Microcaecilia; species Microcaecilia unicolor. The sequence goes on from NC_044033.1 coordinate 343,122,284, forward strand.
AAACAGTCAATTTCTTGATCTCTTTCCATTTCTCTCTCGACAGCCATAGAATTCTCACTGTTTCGTTCCTTCTTCAGGAGAGAATACAAACATCTGCCAGTGCTTCTTGGGTGCCATCAAACTTGTCAGAGAAAAGTTCAGAAGGTTCCTGAAAGGTTCACTTGGGCACATGCTTTGCAAATACTATACATTCTCTCAAGAGAGTGCCCACTATTATTTGTACCTAATAAAATTTGAATTTCTGCATTGTTTTCTTTTCATTTTGTTCGATATTGACATGCAAGGACATGGGATATATCATTATTTCCCATATCATTGAAAATAAATGCCCATCCCTAGTGCTTGTGGGGGGGGGGGGAGGGATTTTATAATGTGCCACCTAATTTAGGTGTGACAATGAAGTGTATTTAGCGTCAATCTATAATGGCATTAAGGTGCACCCAACCCATAATTGATTAGTAGTGAAAAGCTGTTTGAAGTGCCAAAACTTAGATGTGACAGCTTATGCCTGGTCAGTGATAGGCACAAGCTGGTGCACCTATGTGTGTCTTACAATGTGTGCATCTGATACTATTTTATAAAGTTGCAAAGTGGAATGCCCCTGACACTCCCATGTTCTACCCACTAGTACAGCCCATTTGCTGTTATGTACCATGCAACTAGTGCATCAATTTCATAGACTAGCTTCTAGCACATACATGCATGCTTAAGTGTACCTATTCTATAAATTAGTGCATGCAATTGGTGCCTAAATTTAGGTGCCTGTGAGGGAGTCTATAAGACACTGCCACTTCCACTTAAGAATACTTTCTCACAGTGTTAGAGGCACCTTAAAACCCATAGTCCTACCCAAGGGGGAAATGACATGTGAGGGGTGGAGCCAGGTAGGCATGGTCCAGAAAGTATAAAAGCCTGGGGTACAGCTAGGTTAAGGAGGCTCAGAGGGAAGAAGCAACACTCAACTGCATTTGCCTTCACCACCTATGTGTGAACTTCAACTACTACAGTCAGGTAGGCCAAGTTCAACTTGGAACCTTGCAACTTTGGATTTTGACCCAAGTAACTGCTAGGGACTATATTGGTAATTCTGGAGAACTAGGCCAGAGACAAGTAAAGTGTAAGGATCAGGCCACTGGAGAACCTTTATACTTAAAGAACATTTTTGTGTTGATTTTCTCTCCACTATCTGTGAATGGAACAGGACCCCTATCTGATACTTATAATAAACAGGATTCTCTTTTACATGCAACCACTGTGTGGCTCTGTCTCTTACTTGAGCTCTGGGCTCACCTTTATTCACTTAACACAGTGCCCTTTATACAATTGCCCTTAATGTGTTTTTATCAAAAATCCTACCCTAAAAGCTCCTGCTCAAAGTTAAACCTACATGTGTATCAGTAAGAATCAGAGCATGTGTGTGTGTGTGTGTATTTTATAAGATCCTGCTCCTGTCCCATGCATTTTCTTTCACCAGGAATGTCTACTAGGGATGTGCCTTCACTAGTACACATTCATTTAATAGTGCACCTTACAAATTTAGGGGCACTTTTACTAATGTTTAGCGCATACCATTAGCATTAGCATGTACTAAATGCTCAGAAGCCCACAGATATAAAATGGGCTTCTTGGCATTTAGAGTATGATAATTCTGTTGGCACACACTAAGCTTTAATAAGAGGGTCCCTTAGTGCTTTCTAAATCACTTCAATATGCATTAACCAAAGTTGATTAAACATGTATTAAAAAGTTAACATGTTTTATTAAAGTCATGTTATAGAATACGCTTAGACCACTGTGTGCATAAATTCTAATTAATGTCAATTAGTGTCAGTAATTGCTTGTTAATTGTTAATTATTGGCGCTGATTGACTTAACTAATTAAGGGCCCTGTTTACTAAGCTGTGCTAGAGGCACGCTAGTATTTTTAGCATGCACTAAATATGTAGATGCCCACAATATTCCTATGGGTGCCTACACAGTTATAGCACGTTAATTTTGTGTATGTGCTAAAAATGCTAGTGCACTTTAGTAAACAGGGCCCGAAGTTGCAGATTTGTGTGCGCAATTTATGTTGTGCTGTATAGAAACCAGGGGTTAGTGATCAAAGTGACTAATGCCAGAAAAACAGTTAAGCATGCATATTCTGGGGCATCCAAGCATCCAAGCAAGTGCTTTAAATATTGTTCCTCCTGAAGGCACATAAAATTACCCCCAAGGTAATCCAAGTAGGACCAGCTTGGACCTCTTCAAATTCAAGCAAATATTTTAAGGATAGTACATCTAAAACCATACCGCTTGGCAGAGTCACTCAGTGACAAATTATGTAATACCAGCTGGCCGAGTAAGAACACCAGTGAGATGAACATAGAGACAAGTACATTTTGTTTTATCAGGCATAAAGTGCAGTAGCATGCCCCTTGACACATACAGTCAGTGTGAGCAACTCATTTATTAATGCCAGTAGGCATAACAATCAGGCCACAGTGACATTAGCATGGTCTGTGTTTATCTCCTATAAGGAGAAAATCTCTTCTGGTCTTGCATCAGATAATACTTGTCACAGAACAGTTATTATCTTAAAGACCACAGGGTAAAAAATAAATGGTAAACAATTTTTGTCTTATCTTGCTAAACACCAGTGGTTTGATGCAATTTTTTGAATTGAAATCCCATTTTTTTCAGTCAAGCTGACTTACATTGACAGAAGACCTCTTGTAAAATTCACTCATGCCTTTACATATGTTTGGTGCAAATAGGTACATAGTTGTAGAATAGGAATGTTCAGGGAATGAATTTAAGATGAGCATGGGCAGAGTTCCAATTTCTATGCACACTTTATAAAATGCATGCATTTGCACACATTTTATGTGATACAATTTGCACCTGCTCCAAAGCAGACCTAAATGTCTCCACTGACTATCAAGGCACTATGGGCTCATTTTACAAAGCTACAGTAAAAGGGGATGTGCAGTAGCATAGGCACATGGATTTGCCGTTCCCTGAGGACCCCTTTTACCGCAGTGGGTAAAACTTTTTTTTTTAAGGGAAATGACCCTGTGGTAAGTGAACTTCTTGCTGCATGGCAATTTCATGGGGGATCCTTTACTGTCACCCATTTAGGAGTAACCGGGCAACGTATGATGCTCCTCGATTACCACTTGGTAAATCTCTAGCACTAGAAGATAAAATTGCATTTTCTAGCACTGGACTTGTTATGCGACAGAGGCCTGAACTAACACTGGGCTCCTGCGGTACCCTGGCGATATGCCCAATTTGCTATTCATCAACATGACGGTAGCCATACTGCCCTTTAGTAAAAAGGGCAACTATACCTGCAGGATTGATGCTAGTAGTTTAAAAAGACACATCTGCCCCCTTTACTAAGCACCAATAAACAGTTAGCATGGGTTTTGCCATGCAGTAGCTGTTAGCGCAAATCTGAGCTAATGGTTACTACACATTAGAAACAACAAGTACTGCTAAAAAAAATGTGCTAGCTGTTTCATATGGGTAGGAATGAGATGTAGGCATGACATGGATGGAGCAGAGGAGAAGGTGACTGTGACATGGAAGAATAACTCCTAATGGTTATTTTGCAATATTCAACAATAATATTAATATTTTGCTAATATAATTCACTGAATAGCTATCTTGCCAGACACTAGAAAACTTAATAAATAAAATGAAACCTCATATGCCAAGGGGAGGCTCACAAACACTGCCAAACCCACATATCGGTTTACCAATCGGTGCACCTCAGGGTTCTGTTCTCAGTCCTCTCCTGTTCTCCATCTACACTTCTTCCCTTGGCTCTCTGATATCATCCCATGGCTTTCAATACCATCTCTACGCTGATGACTCCCAGATCTACCTCTCTACCCCCGAAATCTCAACCAGCATCCAGACCAATGTATCAGCCTGCCTATCTGATATCGCTGCCTGGATGTCTCAACGTCATCTGAAACTTAACATGGCCAAAACTGAGCTTCTCATCTTTCCCCCTAAACCCACTTCTCCTCTCCCCCCTTTCTCTATTTTTGTGGATGGCACTCTCATTCTCCCTGTCTCATCAGCTTGTAACCGTGGGGTCATCTTCGACTCCTCTCTCTCCTTCTCTGCTCACATTCAGCAGATTGCCAAAACCTGTCGTTTCTTTCTCTATAACATCAGCAAAATCCATCCCTTCCTCTCTGAGCACTTTACCAGAACCCTTCTCCACACTCTTATCACCTCTCGTCTAGATTATTGCAACCTGCTTCTCATTGGCCTCCCACTTAGTCATCTCTCTCCTCTTCAATCAGTCCAAAACTCTGCTGCACGACTCATTTTCCGCCAGAGTCACTATGCTCACATTAGCCCTCTCCTCAAGTCACTTCACTGGCTCCATATCCGTTTCTGTATTCAATTCAAATTCTCTTACTGACCTATAAGTGCATTCACTCTGCCGCTCCCCAGTACCTCTCCACTCTTGTCTCTCCCTACGCCCCCCCCCCCCCTTGGGTACTCCGTTCTGTGGATAAATCTCTCTTGTCTGTCCTCTTCTCCTCTACTGCTAATTCCAGACGCCATTCCTTTTATCTCACTGCACCTCACGCCTGGAATAGACTTCCCGAGCCTGTACGTCTAGCCTCGTCTTTGGCCGTTTTCAAATCCAGGCTAAAAGCCCACCTCTTTAACACTGCTTTTGACTCCTAACCACTACTCACTTGCCCTGTAGCCTTTTATCCCCACCTCTTTAATTCCCTTACCTCTTAGTTGTTCTGTCTGTTTGCCTGTACTATTTAGATTGTGAGCTCTTTGAGCAGGGACTGTCTTTTCATGTATGATGTACAGTGCTGCATGTGCCTTGTAGCGCTATAGAAGTGATAAGTAGTACTAGTAGTAGTATATCGGGGGCTACTATCACTGATTTATTCTTAATCCAGGAAAAAGGAGCAGTAGAAGACAATTCTATAATTAAAAGAGAAAAACATGCTATTCCAAAAAGCCTGGGATTCAATAGCTATTGACTCCTACCTTCAAAAAAGGGCAAAAATTCAAATGTGAAAAACAAAATTGCTAATAAAACTGTGCACAGGTGAAAACTGGAGAGCACTTATCTCAGTAGGATCCTGAAGTTTTAATCTCCAACCAGCAAACTTGTCCACAAAAAAAATCAACTGTAGTACAGTCATTGAATCACCAAAGCGGCATCAGGAAGAAGGACTGAATTCACTTCTGGTGTTTCAATCAAACAAGACCTCCATCCCTGAGTTGCATCCTTTTGAAAAGCAGTTATTCCACTAGTTAATTTGTAGTGACCTTACTGAGACCCCCAGATGCAGGTCTTGTTTGATCGAAATGCCAGAAAGATAAGGGTAGGCATCAGGTGTTCAAGTTTGTTCCAGCACTGATACTGCATTTGCAAGTGGCAAGTGATTGATTCTATCTTTTGGCTGGGAAATGGAATAGCTGGCTTATTAGTAGGTCCAATAGCCAATTACAATTGAATTTCTAATGCCATCATGACTTTTAGTTGGAACAATGTTTGGATTGTTATGATGTTGTCATAAGGTTGCCATTCCCCTTTTTTCCTTTTGAGTACATTCTCTGAGGGTATAGTGTTTCCCTTTTCCCTTTTAGTTTTGAAACCCAAAAAGTAGCAACATTCCATGCTACCCTTAGTGCGTCCCTTCGTGTGGCATTTTGTCAGTGTTTGGAGGCCTCTCATCATTGCTGTTTCTATATATTCTCACCCTTTAAGTCTGTTATCATTATTCTAGCTGAATAATAAAATTACAACTGCCTGTTTTTTTACTCACCTCACAACATAACACAAGTAAATTCACCACCATAACAACACCAAACTTTTCCCTTCCCGTCTCAAACAACCTGAAAATTCTCAGAGTTACCATTGATCGAAATCTCACACTCGAAACCCATGTGAAGAATACAACAAAGAAGATGTTCCACTCCATGTGGAAACTCAAAAGAGTAAAACCTTTCTTCCCGAGATCCATTTTCCGAAACCTGGTACAGTCAATGGTGCTAAGTCACCTAGACTATTGCAACGCACTATACGCTGGCTGCAAAGAACAGACCATCAAGAAACTTCAAACAGCCCAGAATACCATAGCCAGATTCATATTTGGAAAAACAAAATATGAAAGTGCAAAACCCCTAAGAGAGAAACTTTATTGGCTCCCACTTAAAGAACGTATCTCTTTCAAGATCTGCACAACTGTTCATAAAATCATTCATGGAGATGCCCCGACCTACATGCTAGACCTCGTGGACCTGCCTCCCAGAAATGCTAAAAGATCAGCCCACAAATTTCTTAATCTACATTTCCCCAGCTGTAAAGGACTAAAATATAAACTAACACATGCGACCAGCTTTTCTTACATGAGCATGCAGCTGTGGAATGAACTACCAACAGACTTGAAAACAATTAATGAAATAACTAACTTTCGTAAATCCCTGAAAACCTATCTCTTCAAGAAGGCCTACCATGAGAATCCATAGCTTAATTATAACAATTTACCACTCTACCCTTATTCTGAAAGTCATCCCTCTATAACGGTTTGCTTAGATCTTTTTGTCATCCTTGATCTTTTTTGTAACACCAATTGTATCTTTTACCCTGGAATGGCGATGCCATAACAGGTCTCTGTAAGCCACATTGAGCCTGCAAATAGGTGGGAAAATGTGGGATACAAATGCAATAAATAAAATAAAATAAATTTTTGTTTTCATTATGCTTATCACATATTTGCTTTCTCACAGATGTTAAGTGCTTGTTTCAAAGTATTCCTTAAAGAAAGCTAAGAGTCCTGCTGTATTGTTTAATCTTCTTTTCTCATTCTATCTAGACACTTAATTCTACTAAACATCATACTAAAAATGGCTCCAAAACCTTTTGTAATAAATGCCACTTGATTAAAGTCTCATTGTCGAGCAACTTTACTTGTTCTTATTTTTCTCTGTTTTCTTTCCCTCTGACAACAGCAATATTATTTTGACTCCTATACCTAAAAATACCCCAACTAGCCTAAGTTTAGTTTACAACTATAGACCAGTAGCCTCAATTCCTCTTCTTGTTAAAGTAATGGAAGGACTTGTCATGTGCCAACTTATGGAGTATCTCCAGCTTCATGCCATTTTGCATAGTTCACAATCTGGTTTTAGTCCCTCTTACAGTATAGAAACTGTGCTTACCACCTTCTTAGCTAACTTTAGGAAAGAATTACATTTCGGCAACAAAATATTGATACTTCAATTTGATCTATCCAGTGCCTGTTGATCATAATATTCTTTTAAATATTCTTGACTATTACAGAATCTGTGGAGTTGTCCAGAAATGCTTTTCTGGCTTCTTAAGATCTAGCGTGGAGACAAACAAAGCAGATCAATCAGTGATATGGTTCAAAACTTTATTTCCAGAGATTCGCCCGACACAGACTGTGTTTTGCCCACAAGGGCTGCGTCAGGGCTCTACAAAAGCAAATAAAATCAAATACAATTAAAAACATATATATTTGTATAATACTATATCATAAAGCGTTAATAATGAAAAAGAAACCATATCAGATATATAAAATCAATCAAACACTTGGAAGGAGAAATCAAATATCGTCGAGGAAATAAACATAAATACTTGCATAAACCTATGTTTACAAACATACAAATTTAAATAACACAAATAAGACATAACCATAAATTCTCTGTTATGCATATGATAATAATCTGAAATAGAGATAACTGATTTAGATAGCATAAAAACAATAGTCCAAACAATAATTAGCATAATGAAATATCATTTATACTTACATATATAAAGAATCAGACTCACAGATTATTATCATATGCATAACAGAGAATTTATGGTTATGTCTTATTTGTGTTATTTAAATTTGTATGTTTGTAAACATAGGTTTATGCAAGTATTTATGTTTATTTCCTCGACGATATTTGATTTCTCCTTCCAAGTGTTTGATTGATTTTATATATCTGATATGGTTTCTTTTTCATTATTAACACTTTATGATATAGTATTATACAAATATATATGTTTTTAATTGTATTTGATTTTATTTGCTTTTGTAGAGCCCCTGACGCAGCCCTTGTGGGCGAAACACAGTCTGTGTCGGGCGAAAGTCTGAAAATAAAGTTTTGAACAATATCACTGATTGATTTGCTTTGTTTGTCTCCACGTTGGATTTTGCGGATCGCTTGCCATCTTGTTTCTTAGGACCATCTTTCTTAAGATCTAGGTCATATCAAGTCAAATAATCTTCCACTTGCAGGCTTATTTTCGAAAGAGAAGGATGCCCATATTTCGACACAAATTGGAAGATAGGTGTCCTCCCAGGGTCGCCCAAATCGGCATAATCAAAAGCCGATTTTGGGCATCCCCAACTGCTTTCTGTCGCAGGGACGACCAAAGTTCCCGGGGGCATGACATAGCGAAGGCGGGACTTGGGCGTGCCTAACACATGGGCGTCCTTGACCCATAATAGAAAAAAGAAGGGCGTCCCTGATGAGCACTTGGACGACTTTACTTGGTCCTTTTTTTGTTATGACCAAGCCATGAAAAGGTACTGAACTGACCAGATGACCACCAGAGGGAATCAGGGATGACCTCCCCTTACTCCCCCAGTGGTCACTAACCTCTCCCACCCTCAAAAAGCATCTTAAAAAATATTTTTTTCCAGCCTCTATGTCAGCCTCAAATGTCATACTCAGGTCCATCGCAGCAGTATGCAGGTCCCTGGAGCAGTTTTAGTGGGTGCAGTGCACTTCAGGCAGGCGGACCCAGGCCCGTCCTCCCTACCTGTTATACTTGTGGTGGTAAATGTGAGCCCTCCAAAATCCACCAGAAACCCACTGTACCCACATATAGGTGCCCCCTTCACCCATAAGGGCTATGGTAGTGGTGTACAGTTGTGGGTAGTGGGGTTTGGGGGGGGGGGGTTGGGGGGCTCAGCACACATGGTAAGGGAGCTATGTACCTGGGAGCAATTTCTGAAGTCCACTGCAGTGCCCACTATGGTGCTCGGTTGGTGTCCTGGCATGTGAGGGGGACCAGTGCACTATGAATGCTGGCTCCTCCCATGACCAAAGGGCTTGGATTTGATCATTTCTGAGATGGGCGTCCTCAGTTTCCATTATCTCCGAAAATTGACCTAAATTTCCAGATTTGGGCGTTCCCGACCGTACTATCGAAATGAAAGATGGACGTCCGTCTTGTTTCGATAATATGGGTTTCCCCACCCCTCATGGGGACGTCCTGCGAGGACGTCCTCAGAAAAACTTGGGCGTCCCTTTCGATTATGCCCCTCTTTGTCTCCTTGCTGTGAGGTCCCTCAGGGTTCTCCTCTTTCCCCCATCTTGTTTAACATTATAATGATACCTCTTGGTCATCTTTTAGAAAAACATGGTCTTTCAACATACATATATGCTGATGATGTCACCATTTATATCCCATTCTGTAAGGAATTACTTGCCATAACTCACATGATTAGTCTAGGAATACAACTTATGGAATCATGGGCTTCTAATTTCAAACTAAAACTTAAAATGGATAAAACTAAGTTTCTAATTATAACTAACCCTCACCATCCTATGGATCTTAGTAAATTTACTATTAAACCTATTCCCTTGAGTCATCAATGAAAATCTTGGGAGTCACAATAGATCGTTTCCTCACCCTTAAAAACCAAGTCTCTAAGATAAACCTCGAGTGTCTTTCACTCACTTTGGAAGATAAAGAGATTGAGGCCATTTTTCTCTAAATCTGTCTTTCGTACTTTGATTCAATCCCTTGTCCTCACCAAATTCGACTACTGCAATTACATCTATGCTGGACTTAAAGGTGGTCTTCTCAAAAAATTACAAACAGCTCAAAATACTGCTGCTCATCTTATATGTACATCTCCTCGCTTCGCCAAAGCCACTCCTCTTTTATATGAGCTACATTGGTTACCAATAAGAGATAGAATATCTTTCAAATTATGTGTTTCCATTCATCAAATTCTGTTTGGTCAAGCCCCATCATATATGAATAATCTTCTTGAACTATCCCCTCGTAATGCTGTTTCATCATCTAGAGAATATCTTGTCTTACATTTCCCTGTGAGAATGTGATATATAAAACAATTCACTCTGTTAATTTCTCCTATCAAGGCACCAAAATTTGGAATTCTATTCCTAAATCAATCAAGTTTACAGATGATTACCTAACTTTTAGAAGTCTTCTGAAAAACACATTTCTTCAGTCTGGCCTTTCAGAATACAAGGACTCTATTTAAATTTTACCCACACCCTTTTCTTAAACTCGTTTGCCATCTAGTCCTGCCTAATTATACTCTCACCTATTCATCCATAATTATTCGTTTGTCCTTGAGATGGTTTAAATCCCTGGTTACTTACTCCACATGTATTAATTTGCTTCTTGAACTTATTGTAATTTGTGTTATATTCTGTACATTGTTATGTTTTATTCACTTTATTGTTTGTTTGTAAGCCACATTGAACTTGAGTCTATTTCGGGCTAATGTGGGGTATAAATGTAATAAATAAATAAATTGTGGGACCCTTTTACTAAGCTGTGCTAAAAAGGGCCATGTCCTATCATTAGCACATGGATTTCCCCACATGCTGAGGCCACTTTTAGCATGGCTGTAAAATGGCCGCATTTCCATTTTTCCCATTAATGGCCAGGCACTAATTTCTAAATTAGTGCATGACCATTAGCACGTGAGCCCTTACCGACACCTATTTAGTATGCAGAAAGGGTTCACTCCTTAACCATGTGCTAATTGGATGGTGTGTGACAATGTAGCTGTGCTAACCAATTAGTGCTGGGCACACCTACTCTCCGCCCTCCAAACACACCCCAGGGAAGCATGCACAGATACCTGAACTACCGCAGTTTGCCTGAGTATGCCCTGCAGTAGTGTATTTTGGTACATGGGAAGCACACATTAATTCTCACCTCCACTTAGTTAAAGGATCCTTATAGCTTTTAGATTTATTCTCAGTAGCACTTTAATCAGATCTCCACATAATCACTCAAAAAGTTATCCTTAAACCTTAACAAATCAGGATAAATCTTCATCTATAACCTATGGTCACTATCTTTTATCACTTTCTCTTAAAAATCTCTCAAATCTAATTGTCTTTCTTTCCTCAGAAACACTCTCACACAAGGGGTGTAACCAGCCCTCCAATTTTGAGGGTGCCCAGTGAAGGACTGGAAGGGCAATGCATTTCTCCCTCCTCTCTCTCCCCCTTCATGCACGCTAAATATACATTTGCTGGTGTGGATTCCAAGGCCCTGACAGCCAAATAAATACAAGTGCCCGAGTCGCTGTGAGCATGCACAAGAAGTCCTGGAGTCGGTGGCTGAAAGCATGCTGCTGACTTCTGCATTAAGGAAGCAGCGCAAAGAGGAGAGGAGCTGTGGCACTGTTTTTATTTGGCTAGTGGGGCCTTGGTATCTGTACCAGCAAAGGTAAACAGGTGCTGCAGTTCTAGATGAGGGCCCAGGCCCCCAAGGCCCATCCCCCTTGGCTATACCACAGTCTAAAATAGAACTCAGTCAAACACTTCCTGCTTTCTTCACAGTCCACTGTCTTCTCTCCATCTGTCACCTCAGCACTGCACAGAAAACAGGTCCTCGACAGGACTTGTGCAGCCAATCAGCTTCATGCACTGAGATTCTAAAAGATTCTAAAGACACAACATGCATGCAAATTACTGTATAAACGTCCCAGAAAATAGAATTTCTTAAATAAAAACCTCTCAATTTTGCTTTAAAACATCCCACATCATATCACAAGCAAGTCTAAATGTGAAATATGTAAAATTCCAAATTGTTTTACCCCATATTTACTTAAATCGGGTGACCAATGTTATTCAGTGTTATACACACAAAACTTCACTAATAAAGGTCACAGCATATCTCTGCCACTTTTGTTTTTAACCTTTCCAGAGCCTATGAAATAGTTTAAACCATTTCAATTTCTAGCAGGTGTCAGTGACACTTGTGCGCATGTATACATTTTTGCACCATTTTGGTACTTTCATGGGCGTTCCTGAACCCCCCTGTCCTCACAGCATTCTCTGGGCTATCTGCTGTGTGATCATGCATATGTAATCATAGCATGCTCGTGGCACTTCAAAGGCACCATTCCAAGGCCTCCTCCTATCCCCTTATCCACTTATCCACTTAAATAATAACATTTTAAACTTTTGGGGCTGCTAAACCCCTTTTTCAGTGCCTCCCAGTTTCTGGGCCTGGCACTTTCCTAACCTCTTCCTGAATTCTTTCCCTTCAAGATCAGATACTGGCAGCAGTCAGCAATCAAAAGTACCCTCAAGCTTAAAAACAGACAGCACAGTTTTCTCTACAGATGTGCTTTTGTGCTGTGTGCAGCCTGTGTGTGTGTGGAAGATTTTTTTAATATATGTATTTTGTTTTCAATGTTTCCAGTTTTATTTTGAGCAAAATTACTACATCCTCAGCTACTACCTGACCCTCCCTCTCTGAAAGTCTGAAACAATATTGGTTCTTGCTGCTTATTCTGCCTCTGATTTTCAAGCACAACTGCAATTTCATGGCCCATGGTATTTCAATAGATCAGGGAAGGACATGCTGCCTTAGTTGGCTATAAAAGAGTTCTGACTTGATTGACTGAAGTATTTCATGCTTTTGATTTGTGCCCTATGCCCCTTTCTCTCCCTCACAGAGTGGTCCAGCATGTCTGGCTGTTATCATGTGCCTATAATGAAAACAAACAGGATGAATGGCAGCCATGGACTCTCAGAATCAGTTTGTAGTGAAAATAATTAAATGCATTACCGTTAATTGTGTTTTACCAGTCATATAAAAACTAATCTTTTGGTAAAGATCCTACACCATTTTGGTTGCCTTCCTCTGGACTATCTTTGACTTCTCTTTAACCTTTCTGAGCTATAGCCTCCACAATTAAATACAGGCCTCACCAGTAATCAGTAAAGAGGCATAGAGGGGCATTTTTGATGGTGCATCTAAGTCCAGCTTTGGACATTTTGCACAAAACGTCCAAAATCCGAATAGGAAAGGAGGTCATTTTTTAAAAAGAAAAACAATTATCTTTTTTTTTTTTTTTTAACTGTTTTCAACAAGGTTTTATGCTTTGGACGTTTTGCTTTTTGGTCTAGTTTCGAAAAAACCCCCAAAACAAATAAGTGCAAAACATAGAGATTCATGCCATTGGGATGTAGAAGGAGCCAACATTTTTAGTAGACTGGTCCCCCAGACATCCCAGGAGAGCAATGCGGCACCCTGGAGGGCACTTCTGTACACTTCATAAAAATGTTCCCGGTACACATCTCACCTTTGCCCCCTTTGTCCCCTGAGCCCTCCAAAACCCACCCAAAAGCCACTACCCCACTGTACACCACTACAATAGCCCTTATGGGTGAAGGGGGCACCTATATATGGGTACAGTAGGGTTTTGGTACTTTTGGCAGGGGTTACAGTTTCCATTACAAGTGTGATAGGTAGAGAAAGATAGGGACCTGAGTAAACCACTCCATAGTGCACTGCACCAACCACAACACTACTCCAGGGAACTGCATTCTGCTCTAATAGACCTGACTTTAATATCTGAGGCTGTCATAGAGGCTGGCAAGTCATATTTTTATTCACATTTTTTGGGGGGTGGGAGGGGGTCAGTGACCACTAGGGTGTATTGGGGATCCTCCCTGATTCTCTCTAGTGGTCATCTGATCATTTAGGGCTGCTGTGGCAATGGTATATGGCAAGTCAGCCCTTCTGCCGGGCTACTGCAGGAACCCAGTGGTACTACCAGTGTGTGTCACATGCCATTTCCAGTGTGTTGAAAATATATCTTTATTTAGCATCAGGGACTTACCTGGCAGTGCATGGGCAGTGCCACACGCTGCCCGGATACCACCAGATTAAAGCAGAAGCCCTTGCCACCTAAATAGGAGGCAGTAAGGGCTCCCCCAGGAAATGGCTGCATGGCAGTTGTTTAACTTACCGCATGGCCATTTCCTTCTTTAAAACAAAAAAAACTCCTTTTATACCGCTGCTGTGAAAGAGGGCCTTGACGCGCAACAAACCCACGCGCCAACGCCACCGCATGGGTCCTTTTACTGCACCTTGGTAAAAGGATCCCTATATACTGGACTTTTTTCTGTTTTATGAATGCAATGTTTTTATATTTATCTTTTTTTCTTATGTGAGAAAAACCAGCAGGAAATATGACTATCATTGAAAGAGCTTTAAATAAAACTTAGTAGAATTCATTTTAAGGTGGATATCACTATGTCATGATAAAGTGAATATTCCCTTGAAATGAATGGGGTTGGGATGACTTATTTTACAAAGTGGCTATATTCTAGTTTTAATTTAAAAAAAATAATTACCATGTCTTGTGATATTGTCAGGAAGTATTGAACTTGCTTCTCTCCTGCTGTGACTGAGAAAAATATATTTCTCTTACAATTCCAGCTTACCATTTCTTTCTCCTAGAATGTTAGTGATAAATCACACTCAGCAGACATTTCACGTTCATAACTTTCCCACTCTAAACTACTATAGTCCAGATTTATATTTCAAAAAAAGATGGTATGAAAATAAAAAACGACTGTCAATTTTCTTTTAAAATCACGTGTACTTCACAAACTGAAACTAACATAACATTACAATTTGTCCCACTTCAAAGAAGAAATTTTAACAGGAAAACAGCAAACTTAATTCAGGCTAATATTTACTCAGATGAACAGTAACAGCAACTGAAAATGTTCATTTTCTTTAATATAAATCAATTTGCTATACAGCAGTACTGTTTGGAAATATTTGCATGATTCAGATAAGTACTAAAATCTTAAAGTGTGCTATTTAGCTATGAACGAACTCTTAGGGGACCTTTTACTAAGCAAATGTAACTACTAATGCGTGCTTACCATGCACTGAAAAGGCACCACCACTGGACGCACTCAGGTATCTCACGGTAATTTTTGGATCATTGTGTGCCAATCCCACGCTAAAAATTGAATATTTTTTAGTGAGGGGGTGAGTATGGAGCCCTGCGCTAATCAGGTAGTGCAGACAAATTGCCATACACTGCCTGATTAGCATGGAGTTAGCGTGGGAGCCCTTCCAGCTTATAATCAAAAGTGATCGCCGGCCATCTTCCGACATAAATCGGGAGATGGCCAGCAATTTCTTAAAAGCGGCGAAATCGGTATAATCGAAAGTGGCATTTTTGACAGCATCGCCGCTTTCTCGTCACTTCGACGGTGAAAGTTCAAGGGGGCGTGTCGGTAGATTGGCGAAGGCGGGACATGGGCGGGCATGGGCGTGGCTACCAGATGGCCGGCTTTCGCCGATAATGGAAAAAAAAAAGCAGCGTTAAGCAGTATTTCGCCGGCTTTACTTGGTCCTTTTATTTTCACAACCAAGCCTCAAAAAGGTGCCTCAACTAACCAGATGACCACTGGAGGGAATGGGGGATGACCTCCCCATACTCCCCCAGTGGTCACCAATCCCCTTCCAAACTAAAAAAAAAAAACTAAAAACCTTTTTTCCAGCCTGTATGCCAGCCTCAAATGCCGTACCCACCTCCATGACAGCAGAATGTGTTGTATCCTCCGACAGCCTTTCCCTGGTTGCGATGTGGCTCTGGGGTGAGTGTGACACCTTTTCTGTTAGGTGCCCTGCAGAGAGTCACATTAGCAATGCATTGTGGTGGGTGTAGGGTACTGGGCTCTACTCCCATGGTGCTTTTCCCCCCTGCTAACTGGGTCAGAGTGTGCCCTGTTTTGTTTCCTGTTGTAGTCCATGCGGTAGTGGCCATTTTTGTAAGCCAGTTTTAGTTCCCTTTCCTGTGTTACCCACGTTAGAGAACGTAGTTCTTACCTTCAATGGTACTGAAAGAGGGCATTGTACACCATTGTGCCAGCTCTGACCTACTGCTAATCTTAGTACCAGGGGACTCTTTGCCAGTGGGGCACAACCTCTGATCTGCAGTTAACTGTGAGTAAACGTGCTTATTTCAAGAAAGGACTTTTTCAGAGAGATTAGTCTTCAGGTGTGAACTGGTGTGCCAAAGTTATACAGCAACAATAAGTCCTAGAGGCTGTATGCAGGTCCCTGGAACAGTTTTAGTGGGTGCAGTACAATTGTGGGTAGTGGGTTTTGGGGGGCTCAGCTCCCAAAGTAAGGGAGCTATGCACGTGATGGGAGCTTTTCTGAAGTCCACCGCAGTGACCCCTAGGGTGGCTGGTTGGTGTCCTGGCATGTCAGGGGGGCCAGTGCACTAAAAATGCTGGCTCCTCCCAAATGCCTTGAATTTGGCCGGGGTTTGAGATGGCCGACATAACTTTCCATTATCGCTGAAAAACGAACCCGGCGAACTCCACGGCATTTGGCCAGGCTAAACCATATTATTGAAAAAAAGGATGGCCGGCCATCTTTTTCGATAATACGGTTTCGGCCAGCTGTAGCGCTGCCGCCAACATAGATCACCGGCGATCTATTTGGCCGGTGATGTTCGATCTTGCCCCTCCTTATCACCTACAAAATAGGTGATAGGAAGGGCTCACACAGTAATGGCCACCCGATAATTAGGAAATTAGTGAATGGCCATCAATGGCATAAATGAAATTGCAATCTTTCAAAAAAACTCTTTATGCAATGAGCTGCTAGTACTTCCTGTATCAAAAACGTTCGATAGAGTACAAAAAATGCCCAAGGGGAAAAAGCCATAGAACCCTCCTTCCACGTCTGTATTTCAGAAGAAACAATCGTAGAGATTTTGTGGGTAGGATAACTTCACAGGCACAAAAAAAACCCTTGAAGATAATTTTGTTAAAGCTCTAATCGAACCAGCTTTTTGTGGATCCAAAGAAAATGTGACGTAAACATAAAATTTCAAACTTAACTTAAAGCTGTTTAAATTCTCAATGCGCACCCACTGTGGCCAGAGATTTGCCCTTATAGCTGTGTCAAGGTGCTATACTTGTATCAACTTAAACAGCGTTTACCTTCTGTAATCTTTTTTTGAAAGATTGTACATTTGATCTTTCTTCCTCTGAGATTGTATATAACTTTTGCGTAACAAATGAAATTGTGGCCATTTTACAGCCAAATTAAAGAGGCCGCAGCAAACGGGAAACCCAGGTGCTAACAACAGCACCAGTCACTTTTTAACATAGCTTAGTAAAAGGGCCCCTTAATGAATTGCACAGTCAACAAATTAATGGTGTGATTTTAAAACCGCACACATATGTAAAATGTTGAGGAGTGCAGTCCAAACATTTTCATTTTGTAACATTTTCTGTCTTTTTGGGAATTTGTATGTGTTTTTTAATTTTAATGCTTTTTTTATACAGGATTTTTTTTTGTTACATTTGTACCCTGTGCTTTCCCACTCATGACAGGCTCAATGCGGCTTACATGGGGCAATGGAGAGTTAAGTGACTTGCCCAGCTTCACAAGGAGCTGCCTGTGCCTGAAGTGGGAATTGAACTCAGTTCCTCAGTTCCCTCCCCAGACCAAAGTCCACCACCCTAACCACTAGGCTACTCCTATCTATATCACTGAGAATGCATGCTCTTTCACAAAGAGTGCCAATTAAGTTACACATGGTATAGAAAACCCTTGGATTTTAGCATGGAATGTTAGGCTATATGGAATCCAGAGGTATGTGTATAACACATGGCATTTGCACCACTTCCATTGCACTCATAACATGTCACACATTAACAATCTATTTCAAATAACAGTCATTACAATTCATTAGCACAAATTTGACCACAGCTTTATTTCAATATCTAACCAGTAACAAATGTAACAAAGTCAAATTTAATCCAAACCTTCTTCCAGAGCAGCTTCCAGTTACACCTTTAAACCTGTGAGCTAGTCCATGAGGACCTAGCTGCCCTGTCTGACCAGAATGTTGATCAAATTTCAGAACAAAACAAATTACCAACACCACCTGCAGCAAGATCTAGTTTTGCTTCTACCTGTGGCAGTATCACACACAGGTATACCACACCCCAATTACTTTATCCTTTAAAATCCTTTCACCCATAATGATGACGGATGCCTGGAATAACACCCCCCCTTTTCTCTGCCAAATGCTCAGCTGTGGCCAAATGAACCTCATAAATAAATTCTAACAAGCTCTGTACCATGCACAAAAATATATCCAGCACAAAATCAGACAAATGAATACCATCCGGATGATAAAATCCCAGACAATCAACTGTTAACAATTCATGAATGAGCACCATGCTTTCCATAGCCCCCACACGTTCAGGCATCTCTGCATTAACTCTCCTGAGCAAGTGCTCAATAGCCTTTACATTTTTCACCTCTTTCCACTCTTGGACCATACCAAATGGATGCAAGGATAATAGCTGCCAGCTACAAGATAATCTCTCTTCTTTTGCTTACGTCTACTCCCTTCACTCTGCAGAAACCATTACCTCCTAAATGTACTAGGATTAAGTCAGGATATGAAAAACATTGAGCCTCAAGCAAGTTTGGTAGAAGTTGACCCCAAAGCATCCCGTGCAGTCTCAGCCATTGAATGTTGATGCCCAATTCTGCAAGGCCTAGATTTGACCCCCAGCGAGACTCCACAGCTTGCTTACCAGCCGAAAATATGAAGGAGTGCCTGTAAAACCATATGTATTTGTCGACAGGTAAAAGATAAGGCACAGAAACTAAAAAAAAAAAAAGGAATAGTGTAAGTTAACAGTGCATGTCTCTAATATAACCCAAATATCCATTGGATGCCAGCGAATGAAAGCAGATGATCTACCTCTGCCTGCAGCAAAGGACGCTGTACCAATTCTAAAAGAATATATCCCAAATGATGAGGGGTCCAATCTCACAAACCCCAATGCTTTCTTGAGCACAGCAGCAAATTGATCATGAGTTAAAGGACTGCCATCAGCATGCACAAGCCAATAGAGGCCACCTCCCAGCTATAGTTACATACAGGACTCAGCTAAAACCACTGGCCACATGGCTTAATGAGCAGACCTACACAACTGAAGTCACACACCCTTTCCCTTCTGATCCATTTTATAATGCCTAATATGCAAATGTAGCTCTCTAGGTGCCATGAACACATCCTAGGAGCCCATCCAGCCCATTGTTCTTCTAGAGAGTGCAAGCAGTTCACTCACTCTCATGGCCCCAAAAAAGACCACAGAAAATGCCAGTCAAATTAGGCTCATATCAAACAAAGAAAAACATATATGCATTAAAGCATCTAACAGGGTCTCCAAGCTTTCAGGAAATACTGGCAATTGTACTAGCTTGGCTGCTGAATCAACTGTACCCCAAACATACCCACACATTAATTTACAAACAAAAAATAAAGCTGTAGAGTAATGAAAACTGTGAAATTTGGAGAAAAAGGCTACCTCAGCTAAGGACTGGACTACCATGCCATATGACCAACAAGCTGCTGCAAAACAAAATGCTGAAAATGTCACCACCAACTGATAGCAATGGAAAGGCGGCCTCAATATTTGCCTTCATCATCAGAGTACTCCACCCAAGGTGACGTGGGTCTTGATTGCCCTGTCAAAAGACACATATTGCATAGAACAAAAATTGGAATCAATGAAGGAATTAATGTTATGATCAACTGGATAAAATAGGTTATAATTAAACAGAATTTACCATGCTCTTTCTTTCAGACAACTCGTAAAGGAGTGATCACATGATTGTCAAAAGATAGAGCCCGAAAAGGTCCAGCAATCAGGTCCAACTGTATTTCCTTGCCTAATTTCTTCAGGTTTTCTTCTGCATGAATATGAGCAGAATTTGTATATCCACAATGATGGAGTAAAGGGGGACCCTGAAAAGGTATGATGAATCCTTCAGAAAACTCTTCCCATAGCAACAGGACATCCTCCTGATTCAGAAAACATTGCAACCAGGAATGAAGAGCCACCAAATTAATGGGGGAAGGGTCTATGATCAAGCATTCTGGGGCAACAGGCCAGGTGGCTTAACTGATTGCCCTCTGCCCCATCCTCCAACACCCAGCAGCTAACACCCACAACTTCCCCTCTACCCAATCCAAAAGAAAAAAAAAGCGCTGGTAACTAGCCAAAATAATACGCTTACTTTAGACGTGCACAGCATTCTAGTATCAACTGAGGTACAATCTCAGCATTATTGTTAACATCAAATTATTAATGAAGGTACAAACAAAGAAGTGGTGAAGGTGGCCTTTTATAAAATGTGCCTTCTTCATCAATTGAAATCTTTGTTACCACTTGATGGTTTTCAAATAGAATTAGAAATGTTTTTTTTTGGGCAAGTTAGTCTTTGTAAAGCAATTTATAGTTCCAATGCACTGTCCTTCGATTCTCCCTTGTATGCCATAAAGGCTTTTTTTAAACCAAAGTGCCACTGCCTCATTATTAACAAACAATAAAACCTTGAGCATATTACCCCAGGTTTACTTCAGTTGTTCATTTCACTTCCATGTGCTGTTCAAAGTGTTGATTTTTGCAAGTAATTCACCGTACAGTCTGTCACTAGGTGCATTGATGTTAGTGGTATCATACTATTGTCCATCCTTTCTTTGTTATCATCGGATCAAGGTATTCTTGCTGTTTTTCTTTTTTCAAATACTGTAAAAATGGCCATTGTTTGAAATTACACATTTTCTTTTGTAGGTCAGATGCAATGGAATTTATTGCCTCTGTCTACCTTTGAATTTAATTCTTATTTTTGTCTTGTTTTATTTTTGTTTGCCTTTATTTGCTAATCAAATAAATAAACAACTAAATAAATAGATGAAAAAAGTAAAATCTTGAGGGACTAACCAACTTCCGCAAACTACTGAAGACTCATCTCTTTAATAAGGCATACCACAAAGATCAACAAATGTGAACATACACCACTCCTCCATATATATTCAGAACTGTCTTATAATATCTGCTTGTTATATTACTATCATGTTTTATCATTATCATGTTACCCAAGATTCTCCTGTAACACTTAATGTCTATTTTCTAATATATTTCCACTATTCATGAAGTATTGTAAGCCACATTGAGCCTGCAAAAAGGTGGAAAAATGCGGGATACAAATGCAAAAAATAAATAAATAATAAATCTAAGTGGATGACATTACTATGTGTCACGTCTGTGGCCGTGACCACCCTCATACTTACCCTGTTTCTGGGAGTCAGTGGCTATGCTGGCTTCTGCCTGTCTCTGTGTCTGTCCCTGTCTTAGTTTCTCTCTGGCTCTGTGTGCTGATTGCCTTACTGGACCTCACCTATGGGGGCTATGCCTCTTCCAAGATGGCTGCCACCTCCTCTATGCCAGTATCCAAGATGGCTCCTGCTTGTCCTTCCTGTGGGCTCTCTTTCTCTGTGTGTCAAGCCTCTCTTTGGAGGCAAGGAACTTCCTGCTTCTGTCCTGCTGATAGTGACTCATCAATGAGAGCCTTCATAAGGAGGTGCTGGGCTTGCAGTCAGTGCCTTTGCATGAAGTGTTATGCTCTTAGGCCAAGTCAGGTTAGTAGGTGTCTGCTGCACTACTGCTTAGCCTCTCTCTGGGTTCCAGCCCAGCTTCTTTCTGTGTCTGTGTCTGTTGTCTTGCCGTGGGGTGTTGTCTCTGTTCCTGGCTTACTCTGTGTTTGGGGTGAAACCTCTGTTCCTGGCTTATTCAGTGTTTGGGGTGAAGCCTCTGTTCCTGGCTTACTCTGTGTTTGGGGTGAAGCCTCTGTCCGTGTTTGTTCTCTGTCTGCATGTGCAGCCTCAGCCTCTGTGAGTTCCCACTAGGTGTGTGGAGCGGCTGTGGCTTCAGACCCTTGGCTTGATATTCCTGGTTTACTCTGTTTGCTCTGCTGCCGGCCCAAGACCCTTGGCCTGTCTTCCTGGTTTACTCTGTTCACTCTGTTGTCTATCTTGAACCTTGCTTGTATTTCCTGAGTGTATATCCTGAATCCTGCCTTGCCTAGTCTGTGTGCTTACCCTGCTTGTATTTCCTGTGTGTATATCCTGTATCTTGTCTCTCTGTCTAGCTAGTGTTTATTGCCAGGGCGTGGTCCCGGTTTCCTGCTGCTTCCTAGCTAGTGGGTTTACCCACTGGGTATTCCCTGATCCCCAGTCTGCCTTGCTGACTTGTTGCCCTAGTCTTTGTTCCTATGTCTTGTCTCCTTGGTCTGCCTTCTGGTTCTTGCTAGTGGCTGTGCAGCAGCACTCCGTCTGAGTTTAGTTCCTAGTCCAGCTTCCTCGTGTTTCCTTGATCCTCGGTGGGTCCTCTGGATCTCCAGTCCGGCCTTGGCCAGCAAGTCCTGTTGGCCGCCCGCACGCTGGAGCTCAACTCCAGCGGAAAGGTGGCTAAGCACAGGTGAAGCGGTTCCTGTTCTGCCGGTTCCAGTGGCCTACTTCCAGTCCCGAGTTCTAGTCCGGTCCTTCCGGACGTCCAGTTCCAATATGGTCTTGCCTGCTTCTGCCGCTCCTCGGCAGGGGCCCATGGGCTCACGATCCCCAGTGCTGCCTCGAGGACCTGACAGTATTCCAAGGGTCTCGAGAACGCGACACTATGATACTGTCTGTTTCCCAATTGTAATCCAATACACTATCTTCTATTAAAATTTGTGTTAGCACAATAAACAGCTGGATCTCAGCTCATGTACTCAAACTTAACAAGAATAAAACCAAGTTTTTATGGCTTGGTCCTAAAACAAATCTACAATTTATCAAGATCATATCTTTAGATGGGAATAACTATTCTCTGGATCTTCACTCTAAATCTTGGGGGGTAGAAGTTGATAATCTATTGACCATGTGTGGTCATGTACAATCACTTATCAAATATTCTTTGATTAACCTGAGAAAACTTAGAACTATTAGAAAATATTTCAGTTCTTTGGATCTTGATACAATCATTAATTCTCTCTAGATTAGATTATTGCAATCTTACTTTAGCTATCTGTTCTAAATCACTTATTAACTACTTACAATTAATACAAAATTGGGCAGTTAGAATCTTTGGTATATCTAAATTTGAGTCAAGTCAGCCTTTTTACTCCAATCTTTATTGGCTACCTGTCGCTGCAAGAATACAATTTAAATTAAATGTTACTATTTTCAAAATCTTAACAGTATGACATTTGAGGCTGGCATACAGGCTGGCAAAAAAGGTTTTTATTTTTATTTTTTTTAGTGTGGGAGGGGGTTAGTGACCTCTGGGGGAGTACGGGGAGCTCATCCCCCATTCCCTACGGTGGTCATCTGGTAAGTTGGGGCACCTTTTTGAGGCTTGGTCGTGAAAATAAAAGGACCAAGTAAAACCGGCGAAATACTCATTAACACCGCTTTTGTTTTTTACATTATGCGCTGAAGTCGGCCATCTGTTAGCCACGCCCATGCCTGCCCATGTCCTGCCTTCACTAAGCCACCAACACGCTCCCTTGAACTTTCGCTGGCTTGGCGACGGGAAAGCGGCAATGGTGTCAAAAAAGGGGGTTTTGATTATACCGATTTGGCCGCTTTTGAGAGATTGCCGGCCATCTCCCGATTTATGTCGGAAAATGGCCGGCGATCACTTTCGAAAATGAGCTGGATAGTCTTTTCTAACTTAGATTTCCAGTGTTCAGGAGGTTAAAATTGGTTAGACATCTCTCTTCCTCTATCCAGTGCCAACTGGCTAACCTGTGCAACAACTCCCTTTTTTTTTAGATCATGTAATTATTTTAAGTTTAGAAAGAATCTGAAAGCTTGTCTGTTTTGTAAAGCTGATTTATCTACCAGTGGCATTCCTAGGGGCGCTGACACCCGGGGCAGATCGCCGATGCGCCCCGCCCCCGGGTGCAGCGCCCCCCCCCATGCAGCACGACCCCCACCCCCCGGCAAAAGGACACCCCCCACCCCAGCGAAAGAACCTCCCCTGGGTGCACACCACTGGGGGGGGTGCCGCGCGCCGGTCAGCATCGTTCATTTCTATGCTCCCTCTGCCCAGGAACAGGTTACTTCCTGTTCCGGGGCAGTGGGAGCATGGAAACGAATGACGCTGACCGGTGCGTGGCACCCCCCTAGTGGCGTGCACCTGGGCGGACCGCCCCCCCCCCCTTGGTACGCCACTGTTATCTACTACTTAATTAATTGGATGTATTGAATGTTGAAGTCTTTTTCTGTAATTTCTGGACAAACTGGTCTGGTTCTTGCTCTATGGAACCCGTCCTTGAACTGTATAGGTATAGGCATAATACAAGAACAGGTGTAACATTAGTGTAACATAACATAACAATGAATTAGCATGAAAATTATTGCTCTGATCACGGCAGTAATCCACAATTTATTACAAAATGTCACCCTTTCTGGCAGTGTGTGAATAGCAATTGGCTCAAACACCAACAGGAGGGGTGAAATTTAAAAAACACACTAGTGCCAAGCTGATGGCATCTGCATTGACCCCCAACCCAATGATTTGATTCCCTCTCCCCAACAATAAAAACAAATTTAAAGTTAAACCCTTGTGTCTAGTGTCACCCATCTACCTACCTGACCTCTCCTGCAAGTATTTACCTTCTCTCCCCCAACTCAAATAACCCCATTCCTTGGTGTCTAGCAGCACCCCTCTCCTGTCCCTCAGCTAAAAAAAAAATCCTTGGTGTCTTGTGGCATGCACCCACCCACCCAGTCCTCTTAACCAACCCTTCTATGCTGTCCCAGAACTGCCAAAAGTTTTTCCATTATAGACATGTGGTCAAAACTTTTTTTTAAAATTTTGCATACCGTGGAATGGCTAAACCGAGAATTTGCATTCATTTTAATGTGGTGTGTAGTTAGGGTTCCTGTGTGAGTTAATGTCCTCACTGAGATCCTTTCTGCATTGCTAACCCATGATAAATCAGTGTTAAACCTATGGTAACATGCAGAAAGCTTTTTATATTGGCCTAGAACTCTTAAAGATAAGGACTTCGATTTTTATGTGACCCTTCTCCTTGGTATTCTCTTTTCGGAATGTGAAATATAGTAACTGTTCTGTCCCCATCTGTATGAAAATAATCCGTATTGTTTGTATATATTAAGTACTGTTGTATTATAGTCTACAAGTTCCTGTAGTTTTGTAGTTCTTTGGTAATTGGCTCTTTCTGAGCACATGTACTCTGTTCCCAGTACCTTATGGGTTTTCCTTGTTGGCTTGCCTTTTCTCCAGGCATGCTGGGTAAGGAGCCTATGCCCGTCCTCCTATTGTGTCTGAAGAAAAACTAACCAAAAAAAGAGGGTCCACACAGCTTCTACAAAAAAAACAAAGTACAAAACAAGGGTGGAAGGGAGGAAAAATTCCAAAAGACACAGGCAAAATAGAAGTAAGAGCTTCTAAAATGTTTATTTGCCACAAATAATAATCCATAAGAAAATACTAAGGCAACTCAATTGACCCTATACGGGCCATGTTTCGGCACAAAGCCTTCCTCAGGGTTTGGTGAAGCTTCACAACTTATGGAAAAAGATACTTTTATTTTGCTGGTGTCTTTTGGAACTTTTCCTCCCTTCCACCCTTGTTTTGTACTCTGAAGAAAAACTAACGTGGTGAAGTAGAATCTGCCTAAACTCTGGCTGCTCAGCTTTCCAAGTTCTTGTGAATTCATTGTGTTTTTACCAATATGTATTTACAACATCACAGCCAGTTGCGTATCTGAATCCCCTGCCTCTCTTGCCTGAAAGGGCTGGTTAAGAATGGATTCTTAGTTTGCAGAGGCAGCAATTCTTATTCCAGTACATTTCAATAGTAAGTCTTGCTTTTCCTTGTCCTTAGTTTAACTGCATTAAAGAATAATTGGATCAAGATTTTTGAGTCTATCTGGAAATGTTGACATGCATGTTTAACTGCATGTCAACATTGTACTCTAATTTGTGGGACAGACTAGTAACCCTAAGGAGAAAAAAAAAAGATTTAACAGCTAGAGAAGGCTTCCTTGGATGAGCAATATATTCAATCCTTCATAAATAAATGAATAAGATATTTTGGCTCCTGTTTACTGAGCTGTACTAAGGTTAAGCAGTTACCACACATTTACATTTTTGTGTAAACTCTTGGAGGAGTTCCAACAAATTTTCAGAGGGCCACTGTGCAATCAGTGCAGAGTAAAAGGTAGCTACTGTGATTTACCTGAATGGCAGATGAAGCATAATTCAGTTAGCTATATCTTTATGTGATATTACCTGCTCTGTGTTATCTGCTACAAGAACATATAAGAAGTTCCACGTTAACTGTATGGCAAGTACTACTACTACTACTATTTAGCATTTCTATAGCGCTACAAGGCATACGCAGCACTGCACAAACATAGAAGAAAGACAGTCCCTACTCAAAGAGCTTACAATCTAATAGACAAAAAATAAAGTAAGCAAATCAAATCAATTAATGTGAATGGGAAGGAAGAGAGGAGGGTAGGTGGAGGCGAGTGGTTACAAGTGGTTACGAGTCAAAAGCAATGTTAAAGAGGTGGGCTTTCATTCTAGATTTAAAGGTGGCCAAGGATGGGGCAAGATGTAGGGGCTCAGGAAGTTTATTCCAGGCGTAGGGTGCAGCGAGACAGAAGGCGTGAAGTCTGGACTTGGCAGTAGTGGAGAAGGGAACAGATAAGAAGGATTTATCCATGGAGCGGAGTGCACGGGAAGGGGTGTAGGGAAGGACGAGTGTGGAGAGATACTGGGGAGCAGCAGAGTGAGTACATTTATAGATTAGTAGAAGAAGTTTGAACAGGATGCGAAAACGGATAGGGAGCCAGTGAAGGGTGTTAAGGAGAGGGGTAGTATGAGTAAAGCGACCCTGGCGGAAGATGAGACGGGCAGCAGAGTTTTGAACCGACTGGAGAGGGGAGAGAGAAGTCTCTGCACATTCCATGCCTTAAAATGCTACTTTCTGAATAATATCACAGACATAACAGCATTTGAATACATTTTAACTGGTATTTCTTAAATTGTTGCATGGATGTCATTCTGCGATAAAACTCCTATTGATTTTAAGCTTAATATTTAAAGGGGGACGTCTGTAAGTGAGCACCTCCTTTTAGGCACTCTGATGCTGTGCTGTGAGAACCTAGTCTACAATGGCATCTGGGTACCCAGATTTTGTTACAGTATACTAGCATAACCCAGAATAGGGCCACCTAAAATCTAGGCACCTTCAGCTACAATAGCCACAAACCTCTCCTCAAGTCACTTCACTGGCTTCCTATCTGTTTCCGCATACAGTTCAAACTCCTCTTATTGACCTATAAGTGCATTCACTCTGCATCTCCTCAGTACCTCTCCACTCTCATTTCTCTCTACATTCCTCCTCGGGAACTCCGTTCACTGGGTAAATCTCTCTTATCTGCACCCTTCTTCTCCACTGCTAACTCCAGACTCCGTTCCTTTTATCTTCCTGCACCATATGCCAGGAATAGACTTCCTGAGCTGGTCCATCAAGCTCCATCTCTGGCCGTCTTCAAATTTAAGCTAAAAGCCCACCTTTTTGATGCTGCTTTTAACTCCTAACCCTTATTCATTGTTCATAACCCTTATTTTATCATCCTCATTTTAATATTCCCTTATCTCTTGTTTGTCCTGTTTGTCTGCCCTAATTAGATTGTAAGCTCTCTCGAGCATGGACTGTCTCTTCATGTTCAAGTGTACAGCGCTGCATACGTCTAGTAGCGCTTTAGAAATGATAAGTAGTTAAGTAGTAGTAAACCTGACATAACTGCAGGTATCTAAATGCGGCAGGAGTTAAGTGTCAGCACTGAATAAGCCCCTCCCATGTTCTGCATGTGTGAATGCTCCCTTGCATTGATATGCTATGCCTCTTACACAAACCCTTAAAGAATAGCACTTACACACATAGGTGGCAGCAAAGTAGCTGAGTGTACACTTACCCCTGGATTCTATATATGGCGCCCAAATTTAAGCATGCTACCAGGTTGTGTATTCAAATTAATTGGTTAATGAGGACATAACCATCAATAATTGAGTGGCAACAACCAATTATGGATGTTAATCGGCACTCATTGAAATTTGTGCAGGTTTCTGGCTGTTCACTACTCTATAAGGCAAGGCATCTAACTCCCATAGGGGAAATTCTATACATGGCGCCTTAAAAATCAGTGCCATAAAACCAAACAGTTAGTGTGATTCTATCGCCTAAAGTACCATTCTTGCGCCTATAATGTAGGCACACCCATGTAGACCACCTAAAATTAGGGCTAAATACCTGCGCCTAAGATAGGCGCAGATTGGATGTATTCTATAACAGCAGGTATAAGTCTGGCGCGCCCATAGTTACGTACGGGAATTGGTGTTAAATTCTCTTCTATAAAGGGCATGCACGCTTTATAAAATAGCACCTAGCACTGATTTTTTTCACACCCATTTTTAGTGCTATTTATAGAATTACCCCCCTTAGCCGTAAACGTGACAGTATTCTGTAAATTTACACATGAAAGTGACATGTAAAGGCAGGCACCCAATTACAGAATTCCCCCCATTTGTTTTCTGGTTGGTAAAGAGTATTTATGCATCATTGTACAGTTTATATTCTGTGACTACATGACATTGCAAGATGCATTTCAAATTCTCCCAGTTAGCTTAAAAGGGTTTTGTAAAATACAAAAGTGATGTTAACTTTCCTTTCGACAGCTGATAGTATGGAAGGTCATGGTTTATCATCTTTATCTGCTAGTAGACCGCTTTGTGTTTGTCATTCATGTTTGCTTTTGATGGTGTTTTGCAATTTTTATAATTCTAAACAAATCTTGCAAAGGGTACTGCATGTTGACTCAGTATGTTGAATAGAAAATATGATTAAGTCCTTATGGTGTTAGCTCAGCACTGTTTATTTGGCATTTGGTGGGCTTTTGTGTAATGTTGACTTAGGATGCTTTTTTGATTTTTGGCAATGTTCCTAGTTTACATTTCTTATAGCTTTGAATGGCAGTGTTCAAATTTTTTTTAACTGTACATGTTGCATCTTTAACTAGTTCTTCTTTAGTAGGTTTTATTTAATATTTTATTTTTAGTTTCTGGACTCTATATATGGCGTCTAAAAATCCACACGGAAATTGAAGCGTATTCTATAACAATGCATATAACTTAATTGGTTAACTAGCTAATCAGCACTGTTAATTGGATGGTAACAAACAATTATCAGCACTAATTGGCAATGAGATTTACACGTACAACTTGCTAAGTGTGTTCTATAATGTGGTGTGCCTAAATTCTAAGTCACATAATTGAAAAGTGGGTGTGGCCAGGGGCGGGTGTGAGTGTTTCTAAAATCTGTGCACATTATTATAGAAAACACCTGATATGTACCTAATTTAGACATCCGGATTTACTCCAAGTAATGGGTGCAACCAAAGTTAGTTGCATTGCGAGCCGCTTGGCGTATTTTATATACCGTGCAGAAATTTGTCTATTCTATAAAAGTTAGGGCATATTTTATATACTGTGCAGAAATTTAAGTCTATAAAATTTAGACACACTTTAGAGAATACGCTTAGGAGTAATTTTTTTCTGTGTGGATTTCTCAGGTGCCATATATAGAATCTAGTCCTGAGGCAAGATGGCGACTAGAGAGGACATGCATGTCTGAGCTCTAGAACCCCAGCGTTTGTACCTGGAGAAGCAGCACTTTTCCACAGGAGGTTTCATGGGGAAAAGGAAAGGGAAAACAGGAATACAATCCTCCTCCGAGCCTGGAAGCCCATTTCTCCAACAACAGACGCTGGAGAAGTATGGAGTTCGGGCAGTAAAGACACCAGTCTCCGCATTGATGGGATATGAAGCTGGACTATCGGATCACAGCATAGAGGGGGTCTCACTTAGCCCACCTCCAACCACAGCTCCACCACAACCTGGAAGTATTTTGACTCTGACGGAGGCGCAGCATGAGCACTCGCCCGATGAATCGTCTGCTCAAGCAGCTGGAGGAGGCCCCTTAGATACATCAAACCCAGAGAAATTAACTGATAGAAATACCGGAATTAAGCCTCTTCCTGACCCGGAGGTGTCTTCAATGTAGTGTGGTAGTCGAGTTAAACCAGCTGTGATAACGCTTGAGATGTCGTGGGACGCCTTTCAAGGAATGAGCACCAATCTTACCAAGGTAACACATTTGATAAAAGAAGAGATAACTGAATTAAAACAAACTCAAGATTTGTTGTGTGGGAAAGTAAAAGAAAATGAAGAAAAAATTGAATCACTGGGAGGAGAGATAAAAAAAATTGCAAAACTTAACAGGAACTATGGTAAAAGATAGAGATACTCTAGCTACGAAGCTGGAGTATCTTGATAATCAAGGGAAAAGAAGTAACCTAAGATTTCTCAATTTTCCTAAGACACCTTTGATTCCTGCAACTGACATGCTTAAAAAATATTTTGGAGAAATCTTGGGAATTCCAATGGAGGGTTTCCCACCTATTGTTAGAGCTCAATATATATCTGGAATCAGAGCTCAGCCTTTGAAACCTCAATCCCAATCTGAATTAAATCTTACAGAATTCCTGGAAAGTTCTTTAGAAGTGATAACCTAAAGGATGACTCTCCTAGTGACATTTGCACTTCAATTTGATAGAAACAATATTTTTTGTCTATATTTTAGACATAAGAATGCACAATTCCTCGGTGCCAAGATTCAAATATTTCCTGATTTAAATAAAGAGACACAAAAGAGAAAACGAGAGTTCATGGTGTTAAAACCTAGAATACTCACCTTAGGAGGGACATTTATATTAAAGTATCCTTGTAGATGTGTTGTGTCTGTTGATGGAGTGAATTATGTATTTCTTGACCCGAAGAAAATGCAAAATTATGTAAAACTTAAAGAGGGTAAGGAGGGTGCTCAAACCTGAATTCCCACATTGATATGCTGTTAACATCAGCTAGTGGATATACCGTGTTTTTCTTTCTCTCTGAATATGATTATATTATATCTATTTTCTTTTTCCTTTTAATTATAACTTCCTAGTATCTTGCCTCTAAATTGTGGTTTGAATTGAGGTCAATGTTTAAGAATATGGTTTAATGAAAATGTATTTCCCAACAATTGTATATTTCTTATTTCTATTACATTTATAATATAATATGGATGTAAACTTATAAAAATCATTAAAAAAAGAATCTAGTCCTATATGGTTTATATAGAGTGTTGTACTGTTTTATCATATCTGAATGTAACTTACCTTGTGCTGCCACTGAAATGGTGTGAGCTAAATCCAAATAAATATGTATAGTCCCCTGGATTCTATAAATGTCGCCCAAATTTGGGTGTGCAGGGCAGATGCATGTAAAAGTTAATTAGTTAACAAGTCATTAACAATAAATTATCAGCATTAATTGCACTAATTTGGATTTATGTTCACATCTGCCTATGAATTATTCTATAATGTCACATGCTCAAAGTGTCTCATGCGCAACCCAAAAGGTGGTAAGAAATGGGAGTGGCATGAGCTGGTCAGGAGCATTCCTAAAATTTTGGCGCAGTGTTATAGAATACTGGGGTCGTGTGTACAACTTGTACTGCAGGATTTACACCAGGTTCCAGCAGGCAGAAATCTTCGCATCCAAAGTTCAGTATGAGAATACGTGCTAAACGCTATTCTATAAAAGGTGTTCTTTTTAGAATAGCACTTAGTGCAAGTTTTTCTCTGTGGCTATTTTTGAGTTCCAATTAGTGAATACGACCTATTATTAACAAAGGGCTCCTTTTACTAAGCCGTGCTAGTGATTCCCAGCACAGCAAATGCGATGAAGCCCATAGGAATTGAATGGGCTTCATCACATTTGCTGTGTGGCAATCACTAGTGAGGCTTAGTAAAAGGAGCACATACTGTAATGTATGTTATAGATTTTTGTACTTTTTCTCTTTGGGGCCACTCTTCTCATCTAGTTCTTCCCTTTGTGATGATGTCTCAGCAAGGTTTTGAATATTAATGCCACAGTTGTTGGTCTTAGACCAGAATATTCCAATTTTAATCAAATGATGTTACCCCACCCTTATCCTTAAAGTATTTGAACAAAATCACAGAATGCAATTTAATACCTGCTTATACGTAATTTTGTTTATTTGGAAATGTAAACATTTTAGGTTGAGATGATATGGAACTGTAATTGCTTTTTTTTAATTTTAAAAATGATATTAACACTTTAATTATTTAATAATGCTCTACAGCTGACAAACAGGAAGCTTAAAATACATGATCTTCAGTGTACTCAGTTTGAAAATCTTTTAAAAATTCAGGACAACTTTATTTTAGCATTCCACAGTAGGACACTCTATACTTTCTTGGGTAATTAAGAAATTAGTGGGTCCCAGTGGCATACCTGGGTTGGCTGCCACCCGGGGCGGATCACCGCTACGCTTCCCTGGTGCCATGCCCTCCGGGCACATCAACCCCTCCCCCCATTGTTCATCCTCCTCCTCCTCCTGCAAAGCACATCATCCTCACCACCTGGGGGTGCACAGAGCAGTTGCACGGCTGTCGGCTCTGCCAGTCCCCTGCCCCTGAACAGGAAATAATGTCAGAGGGGGCAGGGAACCTGAGGAGCTGACAGCCATACGACTGCTCCATGCACCCCCTTGCTGCCTGCACCTGGGGCAGACCGCCCCCACTGCCCCACCCTTTGTACGCCACTGGGGGTCCTTTTCCTAAGGTTGGCTGACGGATTTTAGCGTGCACTAACATAGGTATAGAATGGGCTGCACAGCATTGAGGGCTAGATTCTATATATGATGCCTGAAAAATCCAAGTGGAAAGAAAATACACCTAGGCGTATTCTCTAAAGTACACCTAAAATTTTATAGAATAGGCTTAAATTTCCGCATGGTATATAGAATACACCGAGCACCTCTCGTCATGACCAAATTTGGTCACGTCCATTTAGGCTATGTTTCACTTGGAAGAAATCCTGATGCCTATATTAGGCATAGAGTGGGTGTATTCTATAATAATGCGTACAGATTTTAAAAACGCCCATGACCTGCCCATTCCAAGCTCATAACCATGCCCCCTTTTCAACTATGCAACTTGGAATTTGCATGCACTACATTACAGAATACATTTAGTGAGTTGTGCACGTAAATAGTAATTAATGCCAGTTGGCGCTGATAATTGCTTAACATCCAGTTGACAGTGCTGATGAGTTAGTTAACCAATTAAGTTATGCATATTGTTATAGAATACGCTTCAATATCCACATGGAAATTAAGGCGTGATGTATAGTATTTCAGGGTTAGCGTATGCTAAATCACAGTAGGCATGTGCTAGTTCTTACCACAGCGTAGTAAAAGGGCCCCTTAAAGAATTACGCTTACAATCATTGGCCCTATATGTCTACATAGTCTTTCAGACAAATGGGCTCATTTTTCCAGAAAACTCTAACCTTGACCCAACCGTTTTGGTGCTTCTTTGTCCCACATCTAGAAGACTTGAGGTCTTCATGCTAATACTGACCCTACTGTACCCCTCTCTTGGTGTTTAGGGGTCCTTCTCCTAATATTGGTGCTGTTTTTCTTCTCTCTCTCTCTCTCTCTCTCTCCCTCCCCCATACCTTAGAGTTTTCATTTCACTGTTTTTGTTACTTTTTATTTCTCAAAGTAGCATGCAGTCTTCATGCCAATGTAAGTGCCCTTTGGCACTCTGAGGTCTTCATGCCATCACTATTGTCTTTAGGGTGCTGTTACCTCTGTGTCAGATGCCTGCAATAAAATTTTAAGCAAGTTTCAATAAAAATAGATGGAAAACAACACTGTTAAGGGGTATTTTTTTTAGGGTGGAAATAGGTAGCAGTAAAAAGCAAGAAGCATGAGCTCACATCCAATTTAGGGTCCAAGTCCTGTAAATTAAGGGGTCCTTTTACTAAGCTGCGGTAGACTCTACACGCATGCAGCACACACCCAAAATGAGACTACTGCCAGGCCAGCGTGCCCCTGGCGGTAATTTCAGATTTGGCACGCACCCATAATGCCTGGATGAATTATATATTTCCTCCCACGTACGCCGTTTCCAGTGGTAATCAGTAGTTGGTGCTCACTGACCAGTCACCACACGTTTAGAGCATGAGCCCTTACCATTAGATCAACACTGCTTCGGGCCACTTTTTACTGCAGCTTAGTAAAAAGGCCCCTAAGTGTGTGATCTGAACACAAACTGAACTGAAAACGTTTGCCATGCAGATGCCTAATAACTGGGTAACTGAAGTAGAATTTATACCTTGTAATCAGCTTTAATAGTTAGACAAGATTACCGCAAACCCCAATAGTTTTCTTTTAAAAAGTCATGGAATGTATGGATATTATTCTTTAGAAAGCTTTTCTTTTGGTTTGATCCATTATCAGGGTCATGTGCTGGTTTGATTATTCTGGACTATAAAAATATACACATGTGATTTTGATGTCATTTTGAGCTCCATATCCATACTGCCTAATTCTATAATATTGTGAATAGACTGTAGAAATGCCCATGATTTACCCATTCCATGCCTGTAACCACACCCCCTTTTCAATGGTGGCTTGGAATTTACTCGTACCACGTTACAGAACACACTTCACAAACTGTGTGTGGAAATTTTAATTAATGCAAATTAGTGCTAATAATTGCTTGTTAATATCCAGGTGATAGTGCTGATTAGCTAGTTAACCAATTAAGTTACATGCATGTTATAGAATACGCTTTGATTTTTGTGTGTAAATTAAGACACAACACATGTAGAGTTTTGGGGTTAGTAAATACGCTCTTCTTCATGGCTTTTTAAATATGAAGAAACTATTATTGGCTACTTCTAAATAGTCTGTAGAAATGGGATGGTAGACATCAGTCTCTCCAGAAACCAAAAAATTTCAAGTTGCTCCATTGTGATCTGCTTTCCTGGTCGTGTAGCTAACTGTAAAACCAAGGTGGAAGTCATAGTCGAGTGGTTAAAGTTCTGGACTAGACATCTAGGGCTCATTTTACAAAGCCACGCTAGCGATTCCCTAGCAGCAAATGTGACAAAGCCCATAGGATTGAATGGGCTTCATCACATTGGCTGCACCAGAATTGCTTGCATGGCTTTGTGAAAGGAGCCCCGATTAAGATTTCCCTGTGCAGGTTAAGTAGAGAGGTGTGGTAGCCATGTTAGTCCACACTTAAAGGTTATCAATAGAAATCAAACAAAATAAAACATGGAAAAGAAAATAAGATGATACCTTTTTTATTGGACATAACTTAATACATTTCTTGATTAGCTTTCGAAGGTTGCCCTTCTTCCTCAGATCGGAAATAAGCAAATGAGGTAGCAGATAATATATATGAGAGAAACATCAAAGCATTACTTTGACTGTCTGACAGAGTGGGAGGGTGGGGGTATGCATGGGGACATCAAAGCATTTCATTGATATTCTAACAGAATGGGTGTTGGTAGGTGAGAGGAGGGTAATAAACAGAGAAATAAACAGAGAAATACAGCTTTATGTTTTATAATGAGTTAGAAAACCCAGATCCTTATTTAGTCCTGTTTGTTGGGTGTCAAAATATTCAATCATTCTTATTTCAAAGGTCTTATGTTCCTGTATTGTTTTAAAATTACCTTTCAGTATTCTTACTGTGAAATCACTGGTGCAGTGTTCTGGTCTTGTGAAGTATTGGCCCACAGGGGTGGGTGCCTGACTGGCACCGGCTATTTTCATGTGATGTCTGTGTAGATTGAATCTTGTCTTAAGCATCTGGCCTGTTTCTCCAATATAGCATCCTTCGTTACATTTCTTACACTGAATGATATATACCACATTGGAAGATGAGCATGTAAAATAGTCCTTTATGTTGAATAAGACTGTGGAGTCTTGTGAAATGTTTTGGCATAGTTTGCAGCTGGCTGTGTTACACAGGAACGTGCCCTTTTCTGTTTCTTTTTTTGTGGAGACCTACAGCCACTACTTCAGGAAGATGAATTACTGAAAGAGATATTCCCATCCCCACCAGCGCTGGCCTTCCGACAGCCACCAAATTTAAAACACAAGCTGATCAGAAGTAAACTTCCAACACAGATGGAAAAAGAAAAGGGCACGTTCCTATGTAATACAGCCAGCTGCAAACTATGCCAAAACATTTCACAAGACCCCACAGTCATTCACAAAGGAAAAATATTCAACATAAAGGACTATTTTACATGCTCATCTTCCAATGTGATATATATCATTCAGTGTAAGAAATGTAACGAAGGATGCTATATTGGAGAAACAGGCCAGATGCTTAAGACAAGATTCAATCGACACAGACATCACATGAAAATAGCCGGTGCCAGTCAGGCCCCCACCCCTGTGGGCCAACACTTCACAAGACCAGAACACTGCACCAGTGATTTCACAGTAAGAATACTGAAAGGTAATTTTAAAACAATACAGGAACGTAAGACCTTTGAAATAAGAATGATTGAATATTTTGACACACAACAAACAGGACTTAATAAGGATCTGGGTTTTCTAACTCATTATAAAACATAAAGCTGTATTTCTCTGTTTATTTCTCTGTTTATTACCCTCCTCTCACCTACCAACACCCATTCTGTTAGAATATCAATGAAATGCTTTGATGTCCCCATGCATACCCCCACCCTCCCACTCTGTCAGACAGTCAAAGTAATGCTTTGATGTTTCTCTCATATATATTATCTGCTACCTCATTTGCTTATTTCCGATCTGAGGAAGAAGGGCAACCTTTGAAAGCTAATCAAGAAATGTATTAAGTTATGTCCAATAAAAAAGGTATCATCTTATTTTCTTTTCCATGTTTTATTTTGTTTGATTCTATTGATAACCTGTACAGGTTTAAATCATGTTAACTGTACATCCAGTCACTAATTTTAACTGTCTATGAAATCCTGAGTGGAGTGGATAAATGCAAATCCATTGTTTACTCTTTCAAAAAACTAAAACGACAAGGAGACATTCCATAAACTTACAAAGAAGCATATTTAAAACAAACAGGAGAAAATATTCTTTTTTTTTCCATTCAAAGCTTTTAAACTCATTATCAGAGGAAGTGGTAGAAGCAGTATTTGAGCTTAAAAATGCTTTGAAGAAGGTCCTGGAGAAAAAAAAAATCACTAGACTGCTATGGGGATGGACAGTGATTTGCAATGACATAGGAACTATCAAGCGCAGGACTTGAAAGAGTTTAAAAAAGAATTAGAAATGTTCTTTTTCTTGCAGGCATATGAGAGGGATGATGATTGAGCCAATTAAGAGGCAGGTCATTTTGCCTTTGCATGGACTGATTGTATTTTTATCAGTTCATACCTTATGAGATACTTTTATGTATGTTATGTGGTGAGTTGTTTTTTGTAAATTGTATTTTGTAACATTTATATTATGTAGTTAACATATGTAATTTGCCTAGATCTCTGGGATTGTATAGAATAGAAGTTTCTTTTAAATAAAAAAAACATAAAAAACAAAACATCCTTTGACATTGCATGTTATTATCAAACAAAAATGAGCAGAAAAAAAGTCACAACATTTTGGGACCCTTTTGCAAAGGTGCGGTAGACTCTACGTACGTGCATGTGTGCCAAAACGAGACTATCGCAAGGCTAGCACCCCCTGGTGGTAATTTCAGATTTTGTGCGTACCCATAACACTTGGACAGATTTTTTGTTTCCTACCACGTGCAACATTTCTGCTGTTAATCGTCAGTTGTCGCACGCTGAGTGGTCACCACACATGTAGAATGTGAGCCCTTACTGCTAGATCAATGGGTGGTGTTAAGGGCTCAGGCCGTCAATAGGCGTGCTCTGGTTTCAGTTTTACTGCAGGCCCTTTTTTCCTAGACATAGTAAAAACTGGCCCGGCGCCTGCCAAAAACACCCACTCACACTACCGCAGGCCACTTTTTGCCACGGATTAGTAAAAGGACCCCATTGTGTTTTGTCATTCACTGATAATAGTGCGCACTCTTTGGAAGCAGTGTACACTATCCCCTAATTCTTTATGGTGCACCAAAGGTTAGGCACCAATTAGGTGCCAAACGTTTGGTGCATAAATGAAAGTTAATGGAAGTAAAGTGCCAAATTGGGGGTGAAATGGCAGTTAGGCACATAAATTATCATTATGTTATGTATTTGAGTAATATATGTATATATCATTTTTATGTTTATTTTATAGACCCCTGACGCAGGCCTTCTCGGCCGAAACACGTCACGTGTCAGGTTGTTTTATTGATTTGAATAAAGACTTTGTTTAGAAAGACACCAACTGTGAGAGGACTTTCATAGGATCCACCGTTTGTTCGTTTGTCTTTGGTTCTCCTATGGAGAGATCACCTTCTGTGGGTGTTTGTTATCCATTTATCCTAATTACTGACAATTATACCTTGTCCTGATATTATTATATTATGTTGTTATCCACTTACCCACTTCTTAATCAACATAATTTTCGTATGAACCTTAATAGCAATAATTCTGAATTTCTTCTCCATTAATATGATTGCCATAATATTGCTATGCACCTTATCTGTTATATATACTCTGATTCTCTATTCCATCAATGTGATTGTAGTTGTATTATATTGTAAGCCACATTGAGCCTGCAAATAGGTGGGAAAATGTGGGATATAAATGCAGCAAAATAAATAAATAAAATAAATGCACTTAGACTCTAGTCTATTACTTGGTACCTAAGGGATAGATATTCATCTGGTGGCAGTGAGTGTTTAGCTGCCACCAACGTCATTTCTGGGTATTCAGTGCTGGGCCATGTCCAGGCACTGGCACTGAATATCTGGATTTATGTGACCAGTTATTTCTTACACAGTTAAGTGTAATATTCAGCACATAACTATCTAAGTAGCACCACGTAAAGACAGGACTGACTTTTACGTGGTCCAATTTTGCTTCTTAGGCAGTGAAGTGTTGAATAGTTGGCTTTTGCTTTAGTGGTCTATAGTGATATTCAGCAGAAGTAACCAATAGTGCCACTAAATATCAGCAATAGCCCTGCACAAGTGGTTTAACTGGCCATGAAACATTTCAGGCTGGTTAAATCACTTTGAACATCAACCACTAAGTATTCTAGCATGTAAGTGCAAAGGGGAGGGAGGGTGTTTGCATGGGAGGATCATGGGAGGGTCATAGTCATTTAGACTATTTAAGCATGTACTTTATTCAATACTAGGGCCCTCTTACTAAGCCGTGTAGGTACGTACACGCATCCTACATATGTCAATTTTGAACTACTTCCCGGCTACCGAGTGGCCCAGGCGGTAATTTCATTTTCTACGCATGCCCACTACACGCCCCGGAAACTTTCCGGGTGGTACTCAGCATTGTGTGTGTACTGACAATTACTGCCCAGTTACCTCGTGAAAATTTACTGCCAGGTCTTTGGGTGGCAGTAAGGTCTCAGGCCCAAAATGGATGAGCACCAATTTTTATTTTGCTGCATGCCCATTTTTGGCTTTCTGCAGGTGCACTGAAAAAATTGACCTGCGCTCATGCAATACACGCGTCTACACCAGCATAGGCCACTTCAGTGCACCTTAGTAAAAGGACCCTACTGTCAGTTAGGCACCAACCTGCTGTATTTAGGAGTGACCATTTACACTTGCCATAGTGCAAGCATAAGTGGCGGGGCCTAAATTTAGAATTTTATTACAAAATCAGGTTTGGAATAGACTAGCATACTGTTATTGGGGGATATGTTAATGCTCATATTTGATGCCTGTTTTTGTACCTTTTTATAAAACTTCATAAAATTTCATGGGAAACAAAGGAGTATGTTTACTAAGGTGCGCTAGAGTTTTTAACGCGCCTGTAAATTTAAGGCATGTTAAACACTAACACGCCTATACATTTCTATGGGCATGTTAGTAACACACATACACCATTTACGTGCATTAAAAATGCTAATGTGTCCATAATGCCGCCTAGTAAACAGAGCCCAAAATTTGTAGCTGGAGCAAGATAGAAATGTGGATGTAATGTGGGTGAAATCCTGTTTAACCTCATTAGGACTCAATTTACCATCCTCTTCTATTTCGTATAACAAGGGTCATCAATTGGAACTGTTTGAGTATAAATTTAAAGCATCCAATAATTTATGCTTATTGGAGGAAATCTGGAAACCAATAATTTGGTTTGATTGTTTTGAATTAAGGTTTATACGTTATTGGCTTGTAGGAATTATGAAATGCTCAGATGGCTTGGTCAACCAGTATCAAATGAGAGGGAAAACTGAGAAACAGGGTTTCTGGAATTTAATTGCTCAGAGATTAGAACATCAATGTGAAAATACTAATACATGGAATGTTATTGGCAAAGAAGTTTTGGATGAAATAGCACCAATGAGACCCAGGCTTTATATGAAGCATAACTCCCCTGTTTACTAAGCCACACTAGCGGCTGCAAAGTGCTAATGCCGACACAGCCCATTCACTAGCATGGCTTAGTAAACAGGGACTTAAGAAAGGTGGCTAGTTTTTGGTAGAATTACATGAATTAAAGGGATTATGTAGGAAATTGGAGAGGAAATGGCTTAAAGATCAATTGGAGATCAATGATTTATAATTATAAACAGTTATCAATAGAAATCAAACAAAATAGAACATGGAAAAGAAAATAAGATGATACCTATTTTATTGGACATAACTTAATACATTTCTTGATTAGCTTTCGAAGGTTGCCCTTCTTCTTTGAAGAAAAAGGGCAACCTTCGAAAGCTAATCAAGAAATGTATTATGTCCAATAAAAAAGGTATCATCTTATTTTCTTTTCCATGTTTTATTTTGTTTGATTGCCATTGATAACCTTTAAGAGTGAACTAACACGGCTACCACACCTCTCCACTTAATTATAAACAGAAAATAATGGAAGCCAAATAGTCATTCTATACATCCAAAGTGTATATAGGAGGATATATTTTTAACAAATTATTGATTTGATTAATAAAAGGACAAGTTGTCAAAATAAAACTGGCATAGCTGAATCCTTCCCTTTTGCTGATGACCTTGCCCACTTTTTTAAGTAATAAAATCACTAAAATAAGACAATCTTTGAGTTCCACTATGTTGGGTTTTGACAAGTTTGATTTGAATAAATATCAATTGCGAGGAGAACTGGTAGCAGATAGAATATGGACAGAGTTTCAGAAGTTGTCAGTGCAGCTTAGTTTTTATTTGAAGAAATATTCTTCATCTCAAAGTGTGAGTGACTCATGTCCAGTATATCGGATGAGGGAGGTTTCCAAACAATTCATTGTTCATTTAATAAAATGACAACTGGTTCCTTTCCTGAATAGGTCATACTGTGATCACTTCAGTCCCCAAGAATATGGCAATTAAAATCTACTGAAGTCAGTAACTATAGGCCAGTAGCTTTGATTCATGTTAACTAAAGAGATAGAAAAAAAATAGTAGCGGAATAGCTTAATGAATATTTAGAATTTTTTGATATCTTACATAGATCTCAATCTGACTTTTGGAAAGGTTATAGCACTAGACAGCATTGGGTACATTTCTAGCAAAAGTTAGAAGTGAAATAAGTATCGGCAAAAGGGAATAACTAATGCAGTTTGACATGTCAAGCATGTTTGACAATGCTGTTTTAACAGGTTTGCTTAGTTTCTTTGATATTGGAGACTTAGGCCCCTGTTTACAAAGCTGCGCTAGCGGCTGGCAGGATGGTACTGCCGACATAGCCCATGCACTTTGAATGGGATGTGTTGGTAATGCTGCACGGCAGCTGCTAGCATGGCTTTGTAAACAGGGGGGTTAGTTTTAAAATGGTTTCAATAATTTATGAGAAATAGATGAGTGAAGATGAGACAAGTCTATTGAGCCTCGTGGATTCTAGAGTATAGAGTTCTGCAAGGTTTGCCAATATATCAATCCCATTTAATATTCTATTTGCTCCACTGAATGTTATGTTAGAAAAATTGAGTTTTTACCCTTTCATATATGCAGATGACATCACAGTTTACATACCATTTACTGCGGATTCTGAATTAATTTTACCTGATATTAAGAAAGGTTTAGACACAATGGCACTGGGCTACTTTGTTTAAACTTAAACTGAATCAAGATAAATCTAAATTTATAATATTGAGCAGTAGTTATAATCAGATACTTGTGTCAGATTTTGCAGTAAATGGCATAAAATATGTATTGGAAAAGGAGATAAAAATATCGGAAGTCATATTCGATAGCTTTCTTGCCTTTGCGGCTCAAGCGAAATTGGTATCATTGAAGGTTTTCTGCACATTGTGGAAACTTCGGGGCCCTTTTACTAAGCATCACTAAGCCCAATGTGGCCTTAACGCTCACTATTCCAGAATTACCACCGGGCTACCTCAGGAGCCTGGCGGTAGTTCCTATCCCTTGCGTGCATCATTTCCGGTGCTACAAAAATATGTTGTAGCGTTGGTGCTTACTCAGTGGTAATTGGGCAGCGTGCAGTGCTGCCTGGTTACTGCCAGGTTAGCGCGGGAGCCCTTACCGCCACCTCAATGGGTGGCATAAGTGCCTCCCCCCAAAATGGCTGCACGTGCGGCCATTTCTTTTTAACCACAAAAGACAGCCTTTTACAGGCTGTATCAAAAACAGGCGCTGATGCCAATGCAAGCCCCCTTTTACCACAGCTTAGTAAAAGGACCCCTTAGAAGAGTGTGTTCTAACTTCATGCCAGAGATCTTTCAGATAGTAATGCAGGCTTTAATACCAGCCCACTTAAATTACTGTAATGTACTCTATAATATAATACCTGGTACTTGCTTTCAAGAAATATCTAATACAAGTCCATTATTAACAAGTAAAGCTCTCTAATTAGTATCTTGCATATTATGAGGAAAAGACTTCAGATACTCAGAACTAGCTGATTTAACAGCCACTTGGACCGATTCGCTCAGCAGACAGAAAGACTGCACGCACAGATATCAAGTAGAAAAATAGTATGACAACTCTAGCCCACAGATTCCTTAATCTCTCTAGAAACTTAATGCTGTTTATTTAATTTCAGGCTGATATAGAAGGCATTGGGTTCAGCTCCTTAAGAAGCTTTCAGCGAAACAGGAGCTCGCTGTTGGGCGTACCCATTGATATCAAAGCTAAACAGCAGCTATGTATATGTTCATCTATATGATAAAATATGCTATGAAAATAATAGAAAGAATAAAAGCATAAATATTAGGAGACATCGAGGTTTTTTGACTTGTGAGGATACTCACCAGCAGTTTTACTTAAAGAAAAAGAAACATTTCAATGTAAATGCTGAGTGACTTGGTCCAAGTGGCTGTTAAATCAGCTAGTTCTGTGTAATGTAATCTATGCAAGATGTCATGGTTATGAGGAGCAACTAGGTTTAATAGTGAGCCTTTGCTCCAACAGTTCAGGGATTCTTTTGTCTTTATTTGTTTGGATTTAGCTCACAACTAGGTATTTCTCTGTCCCTACAGGAATTACAATCTAAGGGATCCTTTTACTAAGGTGCGCTGAAAAATAGCTTGTGGTAGTGTAGGCACGGGTTTTGGGCGCGCACCTATCCATTTTTCAGCATGCCTGTGAAAAAGGCCTTTTTTGCCGAAAATGGACGTGTGGCAAAATCAACATTGCTACACGTCCATTTTGGGTCTGAGACCTTACCTAGTGGTACAGAATCCTGGTGGTGATGACCTATGCGCATCAAATGCCACTTGGTGCGCATCCGTTACGCACATCTGAAAATAAAAAAATATTTTTCAGAATTGCGCGTATCGGACACACGCCAGAAATGAAATTACCACAAGAGCCACGTGGTAGTCGGGTGGTAACTCCATTTTGGCACGTGTTGGGCACGCATAGACGCTTACGCGGCTTAGTAAATGGGCCCCTAATTTTGTACAAGAGGCAATAAAGAATTTCAATTAGGTTTTTCCAGTTGTCAGTTTGGTGCTCTAACCACTAATGCTACTCTCTGTTTCTCATGACAACCTCTTTAAATTAATGCTCTCACATTATTGATTGTCAATTTGGTGTACTGCTTGTTTTAATTTTGTTTACTTTTCAATTTTCGTGCTATTTATTTTTTTAAACGTTCCTTCTTCGGGTAGTGGAAAAGTGAATTATAAATCAAATAAATTGAATTGCACAAAACTGAATCCTGTGGCTATTTGCCAATAACTGGTTATTAGTTTCCTGGAGAGCTTTTGTTGTGGAATATTAATGTTGCCAGATTTCTTTTTAATATCTCTCATGTCTGTTAACAGGATATTGAAACAATCGTCCCTGCTGGAAGTCCAGGCCATGCACAGCTGTATGGCCAATAAGGCAGACTGATTACTTACTAATTTCAGAAGATAAGTTGTTCAAATCCCCTGATGGGCAGAGTCTTCAAAACTGATGAATCATATGCAGGCAAAGAGAGCTAACTTTTTGGAGAGTCCTTGTCAAGCTGATACATTTTAATTTATTGCTCTGTGGTAGTCAGAATCCTGGAACTTGCCATCCACACTGCTTAAAGGATTTCAAGCACTGATGCTTGCCCTTTTAAAAACTAATGTTTTTAACATGGTGCTTATTTTCATAAGCAGCTTGCACAAATTGTTCCAATAATCCTCTATTGATGATATGTTAATTCGCATGAAGCAACAGTTCCAGTTCTTGTAAAATATTTTTGCGTCTTAGGATAATGTACTTTTGTAAATTAGGGCATTTCCTGATTTCATCTTCCTGTAGCAGCATCATTTCTTGTTCTTGAACTCCCTTCATTTCTGGAGGGGCACATTTGCAAAACCCTGATGGTGTGCTGACGCAAGAAAATGGATGAGATTTGATATACCACCTTTCTGGGTTTACCATCAAAGCAATTTACATAATAGCAGAAAAATAACACATTTTAACAGTAGCCCATGTTGATAACTATGACCCTTTG
This sequence comes from Microcaecilia unicolor, assembly GCF_901765095.1. Classification (NCBI taxonomy): domain Eukaryota; kingdom Metazoa; phylum Chordata; class Amphibia; order Gymnophiona; family Siphonopidae; genus Microcaecilia; species Microcaecilia unicolor. The sequence goes on from NC_044033.1 coordinate 343,167,187, forward strand.
CGTCTATTGCAAATCCTGTGTTTATTTAAAAAAAAATCAGTTAACAAAATAGGGTGAGGTAGCAAAGCTTTCTGTCAGTGTTAGATTCATATCACCCATCCTAACTGTTACCCACTCTTTGGCTTTTAAGCCAAATAAAATGATGGGTGGAAAATTTTAATCAAGTGATTAACCCTTATCAATAGATTAATTCCAGATCTTTCAAGATAATCTAGGAGCAAACACATTAATCAAAGTAACCCTATTCCTTTACCAACTTTATATCACTGAACAACTTATCAATACTAACATACCAATAGCAGTCAAACAGCTTGCCTGGTGTTATCCAGTTTTGTTTTGTTTTTCTTTTAATGCTTGCTATATATATGATTATCTCCTGGTTGATAAGAGGTTTATATGTGCCCTCAGTGTAAGAGCTCCTTGAGCTCATAAGTATGATCTTTGCAGGCTAGAGTAGCATATCTTGAAGAATTCAGACAGAAAGAGAGATATAAAGGAGAATTCAGGCACATAGTAGAGAAATCCCACATCCAGTCTGGCTATTTCTGTGCTGCCAAATAGGAAAAAGGTCACCTTCAAAGAGAATATCACTTGGTGTGGCAGGAAGTGATCTTGTAGACTGGACATGCCCTTCAGCTGATTCAATATCCTCTCTCACTGAGAATGTGTTTTCAGAGGTGTGTGCCCAGGATGGAATGGTTAAGATCGCTGTTGTGATTGATGATTCATAGAATCATGAAAACATGGAAAAAGAAGGCAGATAAAGAGTACATGGTCATCCATTATCTTTTTCTGTACCTTAGAGATGCTATGTACTTGTCCCAAGCTTTCTTAAATTGACATAAAATCTTTGTCTCTACCACTTCCACCAGGAGGCCATTCAATGACTTCACCACCATTTCCATAAAGATGTGTTTCCTTAGTTTACTCCTAAGTCTATCCGTTTCAACTTCATCCTATGGCCCATATTTCAGAGCATCCTTTCAATTGAAAGAGACTCACCTTCTGTACATGCCACAGAGGTAAATGTCTATTTCATATCTCTCCCCTTTTATGCTTTTCTTCCAAAGTACATGTAAACAGGTTTAAAAAAAACAACAACTCACCTGGGGTCATGTAGGAGGGGAGGCCGGTGGCTGCTGGGATCTGCATGCTGCAGGGCTCTGGGACTCGTGCTGGGCCTGTGGAGATGCTGCTCGGGGCAACTGGAAAGCTTCCAGGAAGAAAACAGGCAGTTGGGGTGGAATTATGGGTCCTGCTGTAAGATAGGAAGTGCTCAGGTTTAGAGCACGCTGGGGCCAGCAGACAGCCTGTAGAAGAAGAGGCTGCAGGTTGACTGGAGCTCCCAGTAGTGGTAGCACTTGTTGTGTGGCATGTAGACAGGGGTGAGGCTGCCCAGGCTGGAGAGAGTGCATGCATGAAGAGAGGAACATGTAGGCAGGCTGCAGGAGCATGCAGAGCATGCCTTTTTCAGCGTTGGATTCTTGGGTGTGCAGGAAGCAGTGGGGAAAACACTGGAAGTCACATTAGGTGGCGGAGAACAAGAGATGTCCTGGCAAGGAACCAAGAAAGAGGGGGGAACAATTCTAGACCTAGTGCTTAGTGTAGTGCTTGATCTAGTGCAGGAGGAAATGGTGCTGGGGCCACTTGATAACAGTGATCATAACAGGATCAGATTTGTTATAATCTCTGGAATAAGTACTCACAGAAAATCCAATACATATAACTTTCAAAAAGGAGACTATGATAAAATGAGAATGGTACAAAAAAAAAAAAACCCTTTACAGGAGCAGCTGCAAAGGTCAAAATGATTATATCAGGCATGGATGCTATTCAAAAATACCATCCTGGAAGCCAAGACCAGATAAATTCCACGTATTATAAAAGGAGAAAGGAAGGCCAAACAGCATGGTTAAAAAGTGAGGTGAATCTAGAACCCAAAGTGGTGAACTGGATTAGAAATTGGTTGACTGACAGATGACAGACAGTGGTGGAGAATAAAATCCACTCAGATAAAAGAAAGTGAGTAGTGGAGTGCCTCAGGGATCAATACTGAGGCTGATTCTATTTTAAGTATTTGTGAGTGATGTTGCCAAAGGCATAGAAGGAAAAGTTTGCCTTTTTGCAGATGACACAAAAGTAGACATCCCCGGAGGGAGTTGAAAACATAGGAGGAGATCTCCAAAAATTAGAAGAATGATGTAAAGACTGGCAGTTAAAATGTAATGTGAAGAAGTGCAGAGTGATGCACTTAGGATGCAGAAATCCTACTACTACTACTTATCATTTCTATAGTGCTACAAGACGTACGCAGCGCTGTACACTTGAACATGAAGAGACAGTCCCTGCTCAACAGAGCTTGCAATCTAATTAGGACAGACAAACAGGACAAATAAGAGATAAGGGAATAACTAAGGTGGGAATGATAAAATATGGATACTGAACAAGTGAGTAAGGGTTAGGAGTTAAAAACAGCATCAAAAAGGTGGGCCTTTAGCCAGATTTGAACACGTCCAGAGATGGAGCTTGATGTACCGGCTCAGGGAGTTTATTTCAGGCATATGGTACAGCAAGATAAAAGGAACGGAGTCTGGAGTTAGCGGTGCAGGAGAAGGGTGCAGATAAGAGAGATTTACCCAGTGAACAGAGTTCCCATGGAGGAGTATAGGGAGAGATAAGAGTGGAGAGGTACTAAGGAGCTGCAAAGTGAATGCACTTGTAAGTCAACAAGAGGAGTTTGAACTGTATGCGGAAATGGATAGGGAGCCAGTGAAGTGAGTTGAGAGGGCTAATATGAGCATAGCGACACTGGCGGAATATAAGTCATGCAGCAGAATTTTGAACAGATTGAAGAGGAGAGAGATGGCTAAGTGGGAGACCTGTGAGAATCAAGTTGCAATAATCTGAGAGGTGATAAGAGTGTGAATAAGGGTTCTAGTAGTGTGGTCGAAAGGAAAGGGTGAATTTTAGTGATATTATAGAGAAAGAAACGACAGGTTTTAGCAGTCTGCTGAATATGTGCAGAGAACGAGAGAGAGAGAGAGAGGAGTCAAAGATGACCCCAAGGTTACGAGCTGATGAGACAGGGAGCATGAGAGTGTTATGCACAGAAATAGAGGTAATGTACAAAATAGGAAGCAAGAGATTGATAAACCCATTTCAGGAAAAAGGCTTTGGCGTGATAGTGTCTGAGGATCTAAATGTGGCAAACCAATGAGTCAAGGTGGTGGCCACAGCTAGATGGATACTAGGTTACCTAGATAGACATACAGCCAGCAGAAGAAAGGAGGTATAGATGCCCCTGAACAACTCATTTTGAGGCCCTCATTTGGAATATTGTGTTCAATTTTGGCGGCTGTATCTTGCTAAGGATATAAAAAGACATAAAGCAGTTCAAAGAAAGGTGATGAAAATGGTATGTGGTTTGCGCCACAAGATATATTAGAAGAGACTTGATGACATGAATACGTATACCTTAGAGGAAAGGAGGGATAAGAGGTGATATGATACAGACATTTAAATATTTGAAAGACATTAATTTTACAAAGAACCCTTTTCCAATGACAAGAAAGTGGTAAAACTAGAGGACATAGATTTGGAAGGGGTCAACTTAGGAGTAATGTCAGAAAGTACTTTTTGGAATGCCCTCCCGAAGCAGGTGGATGAGATGAAAATGGTAATAGAATTCAAATGTGTGGGATAAACACAAAGGATTCATATATGGAAAAAGAATGGAAGCAAAACAAACTTAGTGGTGCTTACACTGCAATAACAGTAATTGGGAAATATGATCAGACTTCTATGGTCTGTGCCCCAGTTTTAGCTAGACAGATCTCGATAGGCAGGAGAGGGGCTTCAATAGCAATTCTAGTAGTTGGGAAACAAGGTCAGTGCTGGGAAGACTTCTACTGTGTGTGCCCTGATTATGGCTAGACAGAACTAGATGGATTGGAGTGAGCTTCGAAGGCAACTCAAATAGTTAGGGATTAAGACCACTGCCTGGACAGACTTCTACAGTGCGTGTCCTGAAAATGGCAAGGATCAAATATGCTTATGTTATTTTGCATAATGCCATATGCAATGAGTTTATCTTGTTGGGCAGTCTGGATGGACCATGCAAGTCTTTATCTGCTGTCATCTACTATGTTAACATGTAACTCTACTTTGGACTAAGTCCTCCATAGTCTTGCTTCCCCCTTCTTCACATCATCTTGACACTACTTTCATTTTGTGGTTCCTTGAAAGATGAAATACATTGTTCTCATTCCAAAGCCTTTACTAGTAGTCCAAAATATGGCTGCAAGGCTCTTAACAGGAACAGAAGAAAGGCAATTTTGAAAAAGCTGCTTTAGCTGCCTAGGCTTTCTGCGAGAGGTATAAATTAGTTTTTCTCATTCACAAGGCACTATATTCTGTACTTCCATATTATTTGACTTTGGTTTTAAAAAAATGTACCATCTTGAAATATATCTCAAGTCTACTGGCTATCAGTGTTTTTCTATTTTTTTAGGTGCATGTGATTCATTTTTCCAAGATGTATGAATGGCATTTTTTCATAGTGGGACAAGAGGAATGGAATAGGCTACTAGCTGAGCATAGGACCATAGTGGACATAGCATATTTAAAAAAAATATCTCAAAGAAACTCTCCTCAAGCTTTTGGGATTATATTAGGTTTCATTTATGTCAGAGGTACTATGACTCTGTTGCTTTAAAAGCTAGGGCTTTGTACTTTTTGTCTTCTTGTTTTGTTTTTTTAAATTATTATTATTATTGTGGTGTTTACATACGTATTTACACGGATTTGTTTGCCACTTTTTTGAAGAAATTTAGCAAAGTCAATCTGAACATAAAGTGATAGACATTGGGACTCATTTTCAAAGCACTTACCCTCCTATTTACTAAGCCACGTGGCAACGCCGACATAACCCATTCAAAATGAATGGGCTGTGTTGGAATTAGCACATGGCAACTGCTAGTACAGCTTAGTAAAGAGGGGGGTTAGACTTAGAAAGTTCCAGAGGTTTCTATGGAACTTTGTAAGTCTTAAATGCTTTGAAAATACATCAACAGAAAAAATATTCAAATAATAGTTCATATTATGCTACTTAAACTTCTATGGTCCAGTTATAAAATACCAAAAAGAATAACATCTCTATATAATATTATATTTAAATAATGTTTTTTGTCACCAAACAACCCCTATTTTTTAAAAAATAACATTTTTTTGTGAAAATGTGCTCAGAAAATCAGCATTGTACCAAAATCATCTAAAAACCAATTTTCTATCACTATATTTCATGATCACATTCTCTTGTTCATTTTATCCTAAGTTTTCATGAACATTAACAATGAAAAAATAAAAAATCGACTTGTCTGATGTCATATATAACCTCCATTTGACTGAGGAATCTCTATTGTGCTTTTATAGAATCCTTCAGGATATGTGCTCCCTGTACTAGGTAATAGAAAGTGTACCCTTTCTTGAAGATTTATCCAAATCTTTCCCCAACAAGAATCTTGGTTTTACATTTCACGGCTTCATCAGGGGTATTATCATTAATAGACTGTACAAAAACAAGAAATATATGCAAACAATACAATGAAAAAAATAGAAAATATCATTTTCAACCAATGTTTAGCTTACAACCTGGTTTAAGCAAAATAGACCAACTGATAAGAGATGCCAAACCTCTACTTGACTTTAACATGAGACCAGCATCATAAAATAACATTATGTGATCGGTAATTAACTTTTACAAACCACTCCCCTTTTCCATTCAAAACCATATAATTGGTAGTTCATTTTTACAGACTAACCCACTCCATTTCTCTAGTCAAACCAGGAGGATCACTTTTTGCCATGTATATAAACCATTGTTCTTTTTACAGTAGTCTGAGTTATATCCCCACCTCTTTTAAGATATACACATTCTAAAACCACAAATCACAGTTCTCCCACTTCACATCCAACAGTTTGCCAAAGGCAACTAGTGGGGCTTCCTGCTTCTTCAGCCATAGATTACTCAGGTGTTCTGTGATCCTAATTTTTAACTTTCACTTAATACGACCTATATAATAAAAATTACAGGGTCATTTTATGCAATATACAACCTGTACTGTATTACAGTCTGAACACTGATACAATTGATAATCCTTGTCAGCAGCCAGACTGGGTATATGGGGTGTCTCCCATGCATAATTGCAAGATGCATAGGTGGTGCACTTGAAATGACCCTTGGTTGTCAAATTGTCCTCTTCTGGTACATCCATATAAGAATGCATCAGCATGTCTCCCAGATTCTTGCCTCTGCAGAATGCAAATTTTGGTTGTGAGGAATAAGGGAGTACATACACCATTGGGTCTATCACTTCTCTCACTTGAGGACATAATAGCCATTCCTGATGAGCATACAAAGCTCTCTTATAAGCCTGTTTCACCACTTTGATGGAATATCCTTTTTCCAAAAATCTTAGAACCATAGAGATGACTTGAGTGTTAAACTCTCCAACTGTAGTACATAATCTTCTTAATCACAAAAATTGTCCCATTGCAATACTAGTTCTTAAATGTTTTGGATAGAATATCTGGTAATGAAGAAGGGTATTGCAGTCAGCATCTTTCCTAAAAATAGAGGTAGAGAAATGTCCAGCAGGGTATATTATATTTATATTTAAAAAAATGATTGGAATATTGGCTAGTGACTGCTGTAAACTTTATATTCAAATCATATGTATTTTTACCAGGTAATAAATGCAGGCACCGGAAGTAGTTCCACCCTAGCATGTGGCTGTTCCACTGCCCCTTAGGAGCCCTTTTACTAATCTGCAGTAAAAGGGGCCTTGTGCTAGCAGCGGGGGCTTTTTTGCCACACGCTGAGGCCCTTTTTTTTTTTACTGCAGCAGGTAAAAAGGATGAAACAAGACATGGCCATGCAATAAGATTGCTCTTACTGCTTGGCCGTGCGGGGGAGAGCACTTACCGCCATGCTAACCCAGTGATAATCAGGCCGGGCATGGCTGTAAATGATTATTGCCGGGTAATCTTCTCCCCTTAGGAAATATTTTTTTCAAATATTTCCGCTAGCGCCGTAAATGCTGTGTGCTGGGGTTGGGACTACCGCCAGCATCCGTGCTGGGCTGGTGGTAGTTATGGATTGCCGAACGGTAAAGGGCCCCTAAGTTAGGAGGTAGGTACAGATTGAGTCTATTCTGTAACAGTGTGTGTAAATTCCCTTGTCCACACCCCCTTGAAATTACCTGCTATAAGAGTTCTGCGCAGATCGTTATAGAATAGGATGTGTGGTGTAACTCAATTAAGGTCAATAATTGGTTGTTAGCAGCCAATTACTGACATTGAGTGGCTCATTACTCAATTAAGTTGCAGGTGCAAATCAACAATGTGCACTGGTTTGCGTGCAGAACTTGTTACTATATATAGAATCCTGGTTTATGTATGTGAGAACCAGGGGCGTGGCCAGACACCCAAGTTTGGGTGGGCCTGGACCCAAGGTGGGTGGGCAGAACTCCACCTTGTCCTACAAGTGATTTGGTTTCTCCCTCTCTTACCTGCGTGCCATATGGTCTTTCAAACAGCCCCTCTTCCCCATATACCTTTTAAATAGCAGATTTTCACTGGCAGCAAACAGTTGTTGGGAGTTTTTGGCTGGTGGGGCTTGGGGTCCCTGCCAGCCACATTATAGGTGTGCTGCTACTTGGTGGGCCTGAACCTAAAGTGGGTGGGCCTGGGCCCACCCCAGCCCACCCTTGGCTACGCCACTGGTGAGAACAGCAGTTAGTTGCTTCTTCCATCTGAGAGTACTGATAGAACTAAAAATTGAACTTGCAGAGCTGTTCTTAGTAATATATAATTTAGCTTTAAAATCAAGCATGGTACCAGAAGATTGGAGGGTGGTGATGGGGGTGGTGGTGTCATGGTTCTGTCATCGTGGTTGGAGTTTGTGTCAGGAGGTGTCGGTAGGGTGTTGAGGGCTGGGGTTTGTGTCTAGGGGTGTCAAAAGTGTGTTAGGGGCTGAGTTGCTAGAGAGATCTGCATATTGTGATGGGGGGGGGGGGTATAAGGTAGGGATTAGGTGCTGTGGGCCATTGAGAGGGTATCGGAGGGATTGAGGGTGGAATACAGGGAGGAGGCCTCAAATAATTATAACTCTCTGCCTCACCAGAAAGTTATAATTATTTGTGGTTGGCCCTGCATTGAGTTTTACATACAATGGCAGATTGTTCCTGCGCTTTCTGCACCTGCATGTAAATCAGTGATGTGCAGTGCAGTAAGCACCTGCTCTGTTTAGTAAATGCGAGGCAGATGCAGGACACGCCCCTGCATTTACTGCACTAGCTTTGTAGTTATCACATGTTAATTTTTGCATTAATTATGCAGTAAGTGCAAACCATACCACAATTTAGTGACAGGCTCCAATGCTTACTATATTTGAACCAGTTACCAATCCTTAAGTCAACACACAACTCTAGAATCCTATTCTTCTTTGGTTTTAAGTTACAGTTATCCTTTATGGGTTAAAGAAGGTCAGCCACCTGTTATAGGCTCATCAACCCTTCCTGTGGTGGTTAGGTCATCTGCAGAACCTATGTAATACAGAGCAGCAGTGTACTCATGAATCATTCAACTGATTGTGGTGCCTTATGTTTGTGCAGCGCTGCGTACACCTTGTAGCACTATAGAAATGCTAAATAGTAATAGTAGTAGTACTTGTAAACAAATTGTATTCCGTCTTTCCTTAAATCAAGCATTACATTTTTGGATAGTGTTTATGCAGCATATAGAATTCATGCCAGCCGATATGCAAAGCGAGTTAACCATCCTGGAATTCCTGCTGACCAGTTAACTCTCTTATTGGCGGCTATCCGGTCATTTTCAGCAGCACTTAACTGGTTATGTTTGCAGAAAAGGACTGGTTAGCGCAGAAGTGCAAGCTGGCCATGTCAAGGGTGTTTCAGGGGCAGAGTCCGGTTAGCTCCCAATATTCAGAGCTAACTGGCCAGTGTTAGCACATAAATAGGGCCGCATAAATATCAAGTTAACCGGACATGCACTAGCCAGCATTTAAATAAACAGATATTCAATGCCGGTGATCAGATACGGCCTGGCATTGAATACCTGGGTTCAGCGCTGGTGGCGGATATTAACCACACTGCCCGCTGCCAGCTGAATAGAGGGGGGGATTATATAGGGAGTAGAGGAGTGGCCTAGTGGTTAATGCAGTGGACTTCAATCCTGGGGAACTGAGTTTGATTCCCACTGCAGCTCCTTGTGACTCTGGGCACATCACTTAACCCTCTATTGCCCCTGGTACAAAATAAGTACCTGAATATATGTAAAACCGCTTTGAATGTAGTTGCAAAAAAAAAAAAAAAAACCTCAGAAAGGCAGTATATCAAGTCCCATTTCCATTTTAAGGTTTCTTTTTTCAACATGTTTCTAAAAGGAGTCTATAAAAATCATGCTTTCTCACAAATTAGTTGATGAAACAAAACTGCATTAAAGTTCTTAGTGTTCTTTTCCACATTTTTAAGTCTGCAGACAACTACAGTTTGCATTCAGCATAAGTCCCAAAGACACTGCCCAGCTGAAACTGCAGTAATTGTTGGCAGGATTGCTAACCAGTCCAAGTATCCCAAAAGTCATTGCTGGGCATTAATTTTGTAGCTTAACCTATTTTTTAGTTGCACTGCTTTTACATTTTGGTTGTATTCACACCAGCTGTGCAGCATTAATAACAATTAACTTGAGCCATCCAAATCATTTGGGGCTTCTGTAGGGTGAATAGTAGAAATGTGCATTTTGTTTTTAAACGACATGGGAAAAGTCTACAACATTTCTCATGCTACTTTGTGTAGTTTTCTGCATGAAACAACAGGAAAAGTAAAACAAAAATGTCATTAATAGTTTGCATCCGTTTAAGAAGTCCCCCACAATAGCCAGGCCCCCTGCAACCAGTCAAAGAATCTATGACATGGCAGAATTGGTGTGTAGAGCCTGAGCTCTTTCATTAAAACTTGTGGTTCATGGGTCAGTTTTAGCAGACACTGGAAAAGGTGCCGGTACTCAGTACCCAGTGGCATAGGAAGGGGGGCGGGGAGGGCGGTCCACCCCGGGTGCACGCCACTGGGGGGTGTTGGCTCCGTGCTGGTGCACTGCCCTTTCTGCCCCGGAACAGGTTACTTCCTGTTCTGGGACAGAGAGAGCAGTGAACCAGCGCGGAGCCGACACACCCCAGCAACGTGCAGTCTGGGCGGATGGGCCCTCCTGCCCGTCCCTCGCTGCAGGTATGCGCTCCGGGAGGGGGGTGCGCTCCAGCGGGAGGAGGGTGCGCAGCGGCGACCCGCCCCGGGTGTCAGCTCACCTCGCTACGGCTCTGTCAGTACCCCCCCGAGTACCTCCTCAAAAAAGCACTGTATATATATATATATATCATTCCCCCTTCCCCAAAAAAATTTAAGTCCCCTTAAACAGCCCAGGAAAACACACAAATGAAAAGTTTTGATTAGTAGAAAATGCCTGAAGAGAAACTATTGTACGAGGAAATATCTGTGAGATAATTGCAGAAAGAAAGATGCTTAGAGCAAGCTGAGAAAACCTTCAGTGCAGAAAGAAGGCACCATTATAGATTCTCTTTTAGCACTACACTCCAGTCACAGACCTAATAGAGAAATGCTCTCATTGGGTTGAAAACAGGTTTTATCAACATTTCTTGTGTATTCCCCTTTCCTTTTCTAAAAGGAAATGAAACAAATGCACTTAAAATTCTGTTAATTTTCATTTTGTTTTATTGCCAAATTAACCTGCTCTTGTCACTCAAAAACTCCCTGGCTTTTTCCAAGCCCTCAGGTCTCCAAATATCATTTTTTTTTTTGCCTCTATGCTTAGCTTCTCCATAGGAGAGAAGCAGCTGCTAGCCACTTTTGCTCCCCTCAGTGCCATTTTGAGGATGGTTCCATTTTGAAATTCTAGTGTACAACAAAATGACACCACCATAAGCAATGTCAGTGCCATTTTGCTGTGTAGCAGATTTTCATAATAGTATCATGCTTGGGTTGGCTAATAACGTTGTCTACAACTGCTTTGACAAGACCACAGTAAAATGCTGGGAGAAAGACTAGGTACAGGAGGATTTTCTTTCTTCACAGTGGATTGTGCCTATCATGTTTTTTTTAACTGTTTTTTTAAATTTCCTTTTTAGGTGCATTTCACTCAAGCAATAGTATCTCAGGGAGACAGTCATTCTGTCTGTATGCCTATCCATATATGCAAGTACTGTTGTAGGCAAGGTATACTGTAGCCTAAACAGTCAGCACAAACCATCCCCAAGCAGAAGCTTTACCAGTAGAGTCTGTATCTAGCCATCACAGAGGCAAGGAGATGGCCAGAATCTCAGCCAATAGGGAAAGCTGACAAAGCGTCAATCATAGTAACTACAAACTATAGGAAAAGCAGTCCTAATACACAGTGCTATTATTTTATTTATTTATTTGTTACATTTGTATCCCACATTTTCCCACCTATTGGTAGGCTCAATGTGGCTTACATAATAATGGAGAGGTATTTACAGACTCCGGTGTAAACAAATACAAAGTGATATTGTGGTAAGATAAAGTTCATGTGGCACAGCCACATTAGGGAATCGTACAACAGAAAAGTTGTGTTATGTCCATTATGTACTTTAGTTTTGTTGTGTTGCAGAGATCAGGCATTTATGTTGGATTGGTAGGGTATGCCTTTTTAAACAGGTTAGTTTTTAGTTTTTTCCAGAAGTTTAAGTGGTCGTACGTAGTTTTCAAGGATTTTGGTAATGCATTCCACAGTTGTGTGCTTATGTAGGAGAAACTGGATGCGTAAGTTGATTTGTATTTGAGTCCTTTGCAGCTTGAGTAGTGCAGATTTAGGTACGTTCGTGTTGATTCGGATGTGTTTCTAGTTGGTAGATCGATCAGGTCTGTCATGTATCCCGGGGCTTCACCATAGATAATTTTGTGAACCAGAGTGCAGATTTTGAAAGCAATGCGTTCTTTGATTGGGATCCAGTGTAGTTTTTCACATAGGGGTTTTGCACTTTCAAATTGCGTTTTTCCAAAGATAAGTCTAGCTGCTGTGTTTTAAGGGGTCTGAAGTTATTCTTTGCAACCTGCATAAATTCCATTGCAGTAGTCTAAATGGCTTAGTACCATTGATTGTATCAGGTTGCAAAATGTTTCCCTCGGGAAGAATTTTTTTACACGTTTGAGTTTCCACATTGAGTGGAACATTTTCTTTGTTGTGGATGTCACTTGGCTCTCTAGTGTTAGGTTGCAGTCCAATGTAACGCCGAGGATTTTCAGGCTGAGATAGGGAGGGTGTAATCTGGGGTGTTGATAATTGTGGGGTTGTCCGCACTGTGTTGGGATGAAAGGATAAGACAGTGTGTTTTTTTTTGTTGTTGAGTTTTAGTTGAAATGCATTTGCCCAAGAGTCCATGATGTTCAAGCTGATCTTGATTTCGTTAGTGATTTCTGTCAGTTTAGATTTGTAAGGAATGTATATTGTGACATCGTCTGCATAGATGAAGGGGTTACGTCCTTGGTTGGATAAGGACTTGGCTAGTGGGGGTCATCATTAGGTTGAAGAGGATCAGTGATAGTGATGATCTTTATGGTACTCTGCAGTCTGCTTTCCATGGTGATGATATGTTTGAGTTTGATTTTACTTGATATGTTCTTGTGGTTAGGAACCCCTTGATCCAGCTAAGTATGTTTCCACCAATCCCAAACTTATCTAGTACTCTTATTAATATATTGTGGTTTACCATGTTGAATGCACTAGAGATGTCGAATTTGAGGAGGAGGATATTTTTGCCTATTGATATTTCCTGCTTGAATTTGGCTAGGAGAGTGAGTAGTACTTTTTCTGTGCTGTGGAGGGGGCGAAAACCTGACTGTGATTCATGTAATATTGAGAATCTGTTTATATATTCTGTAAGTTGTTTGGCTACCATGCTTTCCATCAGTTTGACTGACAACTGGATGGATGCTACTGGACGGTAGTTAGTGATTTCATTTGTTTTTTTCTTGGTGTCTTTTGGTATCGGGGTGAGTAGGATATTGCCATTTTCCTTAGGGAAGAGACCTTGCTGTAGCATGTAATTTAGGTGGGATGTGAGGTCTACTATGAAACGTACAGGGGCGGAGTTCACTAGGTAGTTGGGGCAGGTATCTAGTTTAAAGTGAGTGTTGGAGAACTTGCTGATCACCTGTGCAACTGTATCGACAGTGAGGAGGGCAAAATTTAACCAGGTTCGGTCAGCCGGGTATTCTCCAGTGGTTGGGTCCAACTCGTTAAGAAAGTTTTCAATGTCAGTGTTGTCTTGAGGTAGCATGTTACGTAGGTTTACAATTTTTTCATTGAAATACTTAGCAAGTTCATCTGCAGATGGGATGTCTGTATTCGATGTAGTGACCAAGTTGGTGTCTAGGAGTTTGTTCATGAGTTGGTATAATTTCTTCGTGTCTCTAATCTGTCCCTATTTTAGTTTTATAGTATGATCTTTTGGTCTGTCTTATAGCGTATTTATACTTTCTTTGTGATTGTTTCCATGTGTTAAATGTGTTTTTCCATGCTTGTTCGAGTTTTCTGGATTGTGTTTTTAGCTTTTTCAGTTCATCAATGAACCATGGTATCGAGTTATGCTTACATGAAGATCTTGTTCTTAAGGGTGCTATTTCATCTAGTATGCATTTGCATTTTTTATCCCATTCCATGTGCTGTCCAGTCATTGTTATATATCTGTTGCCAGAATGTTTTCGTGTCTACTTGACCTCTTGTTCTGTAGGATGTGTGTTCTTGTATTTGGTGTACTCCCTTCTTCCGCCAGTGTAGAGATAAGTTTCGTTTGTAGTGATCAGTCCATGGTGTTTCTGTCCATTTAATATCTGTTATTATTAAGTTCTGGTCTGTTGAAAGTTTGTGTGAGATGAGATCAAGTGTGTGCCCTTTGGCGTGGGTTGCTTGCATTTGTGGCCATTTGAGATCCCATAATTGGAGGAATGCCTTACATTCTCGTGCGTTGATTGAGTTTGGGTCTTCTAAGTGAAGGTTGATGTCTCCTGAAACCCAATGGGACTTGGTATGCCCCGAGAACTGGGTTGATAAGCCCTGGATTAGGGAATAGCATCAGATCCCATGCTGCGTTTGGTATGCCCCGAGAACTGGGTTGATAAGCCCTGGATTAGGGAATAGCATCAGATCCCATGCTGCGTTTGGACTAATAAAATTATTTGAATGGTCATGATGTCATTACAGGAGCTAATATCATGAATGCCATCGAGAACAGCACACAATATAGCACTGTTTTAAATATGACAGAGATGAGAGAAGCAGTGGTCAATTCAGAATAATTTGTTTTAGAAATAACATGGCAGTGTATCCAAGCCCCCAAAGCAAACAGGGCAGTAGGTGATCATAACCATTGTTTCAAGATCAGTACAGAACTACTGAGTTATTTAAAAGATTTTGGGGCTCATTTACAACAGAGAAAAATGTCCAAAATGTGTCATAAACCAGTAGATAAACGTTCTTCTCGCAAAAATGTCCAAAAGCTATTTTCAAAACTAATTGTTTAGACGTTATTCTATGCTGTTCATCTATAGTGCATCCAAATCACAAGGGGGTTTGTTAAGGGTGGGATTTGGGTGTTCCTAACACTTGACGTTTTTTGCCATAATAGAATGTCCAAAGCTAAAAAAGTTGGATGTTTTGGTCTAGACCTGTTTTAATAATGACTGTCAGCAAAAAAAAAAGTGCCCTAAATAACCAGATGACCTACAGCTTGAAAAGTGTACTTATCCTGATCGGTTCAGTAGAAACATAATTTGAGGTTGAATCCATACGAACAAAAACTTTTCTTTCAGAGTTTTGTATCTTAAGTTTTTAATAAGAGTCTCAGATGTGTTATTTAACATATTCTGCTGAAATTTGTTCTTATGACCCACTGAAGAATGTGTTCTAGTTCTTAGGATATTTTGCAATATTGCTTACTTATTGAGCTAATAAGATATTACTATTAAAGGTTTCTGTCTCCAAAATCAAATGAGCCCAGTAAAAGAACAAATTACCTTGTATAATTTTCCAATCTCTTGGAATTACTTTCTGTGCTAGTAGAAGAGTTATGTTGCTTTATTTAGTCTACCTGCTTTATATTCAAAAGCACTTATACTTTGGTTGGTGATGCCTACTGCATATATTTTTTTCAAAATTTAGCCAGTTATATGTCTAATAGGCATCTTCAGTCTGTATAACTTTAGAACACATTTTGTTTCCTGCATAAAAGAGAGAAAGTCAGAAAGGTTCTAGCTTCCAAAAATTACTTTGCTGAAGTAAAAACAAAAAGTTAAAAGTAGAATTATCATCAAAGGAGCACAGATAGGGCTCTGAGAGAGAGAGAGAGAGAGGGTACAAGCGCATTCACTCTGTGCAGCTCCTCACTTATCTCCCCCTACACTCCTCCCTGGGAACGCAATTTACTGCGTAAATCCCTCTTATCTGCACCCTTCTCCTCTACTGCTAACTCCAGACTCTGTTCCTTTTATCTTGCTGCACCATATGCCTGGAATAGACTCCCTGAGCCGGTACGTCGAGCTCCATCTCTGGTCGTCTTCAAATCTATTCTAAAAGCCCATCTTTTTGATGCTGCTTTTAACTACTAACCCTTATCACTTGTTCAGTACCTGTATTTTATGATTCCCACCTTAGTAATTCCCTTATCTCTTATTTGTCCTGTTTGTCTGTCCTAATTAGATTGTAAGCTCTGTCGAGCAGGGACTGTCTCTTCATGTTCAAGTGTACAGCGCTGCGTACGTCTAGTAGCGCTATAGAAATGATAAGTAGTAGTAGTAGAATAGCAGCACTGTTTCTCTCGTAGTGCTACAGAACTGACTTAAAATTCTCTCAGGGGTCTGGATGTAAATATAATGCCACACAGTGCATAGTAAGGGGAAAACAAAGGAACCCAAATAGGACAGAGTAAAGAAACACAGTTAATGCTTTTTTTATATATCACAGAAGATTGTGCTTAAAAAATTTCCTAGGCTCTATAGGTCCAGATAGCCTGTGCACTCAAGTCAGAGAGAAAAGGAACTCCACGAATGCTGGCAGGTAGGCCAAAGAGAGGCAACTGTGCTTTCTAGCTATTTTGTAACAGAGAATAGGAAAGTCAGTGAAGGAGGAGAACTTTTATGGTACCTGATGTTATGTCAGGTTTCCCACCTAGTGGTAAGAGTAATCAGCAGCCTTGTCCTTAAAGAACTGATCCATAAGTGCTGACAAATAGTAGGATATTTTCACTGGAATGTGAAGTGAGCTTATGAGCTGTATCAGAAGCAGGAAGCAACAATGGGCAGACCTCCAATAGAGTTCATCACATACCAAGTTTAGCATTGAAAGCCCCCTGGAACATTTATTTATTTATTTTATTGCATTTGTATCCCACATTTTCCCACCTATTTGCAGGCTCAATGTGGCTTACATAGTTTTGTTGACATTGTCACAACTCGGGCATTCGGCACACACTCAGACGTCTCAACCCCCGCCCCCTTCAATACCACACTACAAGCCGTATCTTCGATAGAATTGGATTTATTTTGGCCGCAGCCAGGAACATCAAAATTGTTACAACTTAAACAAATTACATTACATCTTCTACTAATCATTATACCAGCATGCATTTCTACCCGGGTACACAGCTTCTACACGTAGTTGCATATTCTGGGCCACAGGCCAAGCCGTACCAAGCCCCTGTGGCCCCCTGTGCTGTTTTCCAAGCACCCGACGTCACTTGGTGTCTCCCGTTGAAGGAGGCACCTACCACATTTACAAAATGACGTTCTAGGCCTCCCGGCCGCCCAAGCCAGGAGACAAGCTGTATACATGTTGTTTCCTGTTGAAGGAGGCACCTACCACATTTACAAAATGACGTTCTAGGCCTCCCGGCCGCCCAAGCCAGGAGACAAGCTGTATACACGTTGTTTCCTTATAACAAGGCTGCTCACATGCAAGCCTACCATTTGCATCAACTTGATAATTTTCCACACAACTCTTTCTGCAGCAGTAGTTACCCCAAACTTGTAACTGTTATGTGTCAAGCTGCTGTGTACCCATTGCTGGCTGTGCGTAAACATTGTAGTCTAACGCCTCGCTGCGACAAATCTTGCCTCTCAAGTGGGTGGGCGGGTGGGCGTTGCTCTTCTCCTGCTTCCAAATTCAAAAGGACTTCCTGTGCATTTCAAATTCCTCTCTCCTCCTCCCTTGCTCCTCCCCTTCTTTCCTGCCCCCTCCCCTTGCTATCCCTTGTTTCCCTCCCACTACTACCTCTGCTCTCTAGCTAGGCCCTCCCTGTACCCTCCCCCACACTTCTGTCTTCGCTGGCCTTCAGCCCGGTTGTGGTCGGCCCCCCTTTAATGGGTGTGCCTGGTTCTCAACTCGGGCATTCGGCACACACTCAGACGTCTCAACCCCCGCCCCCTTCAATACCACATTACAAGCCGTATCTTCGATAGAATTGGATTTATTTTGGCCGCAGCCAGGAACATCAAAATTGTTACAACTTAAACAAATTACATTACATCTTCTACTAATCATTATGCCAGCATGCATTTCTACCCGGGTACACAGCTTCTACACGTAGTTGCATATTCTGGGCCACAGGCCAAGCCGTACCAAGCCCCTGTGGCCCCCTGTGCTGTTTTCCAAGCACCCGACGTCACTTGGTGTCTCCCGTTGAAGGAGGCACCTACCACATTTACAAAATGACGTTCTAGGCCTCCCGGCCGCCCAAGCCAGGAGACAAGCTGTATACATGTTGTTTCCTGTTGAAGGAGGCACCTACCACATTTACAAAATGACGTTCTAGGCCTCCCGGCCGCCCAAGCCAGGAGACAAGCTGTATACACGTTGTTTCCTTATAACAAGGCTGCTCACATGCAAGCCTACCATTTGCATCAACTTGATAATTTTCCACACAACTCTTTCTGCAGCAGTAGTTACCCCAAACTTGTAACTGTTATGTGTCAAGCTGCTGTGTACCCATTGCTGGCTGTGCGTAAACATTGTAGTCTAACGCCACAGGCCACGGCAACGACACCTCGTTTGCCGTGGTCCCCCACCCCTCCTAGCTGCGGTCATGCCCTAACGCTATGGCTTGTATCTATTCGCAAGTCATGTGGGATCGTATGACTTTTAATGCACACATGAATGCCTGAAGCATCCCTCCCTTACCTATACCCTGTTTTGGCTACTCTACCGCCCTGGCTCCTCTATCGCCCTGACAACCCAGGCTCTCACTGTTCGGTCTCCCTGCTGCCCTTCTATGCGCCCACCGCCTTTCCCTGTGCCTAATGTACATACAAGTGATGAGTGACCGCATATCCAAATCCGCTGCAGCTCATTCTGGATATGGATACCTGTAATAGAATATAATGGGAAGCGACATGTTAGCACAGTGCAAGCAACCATTATCACTTTGCTGTGGATGCCTTAATGGGTCCAATGTACCGCTTGTATACACTAGATGGGTCTGATGTAGCGCTTGTATACATTAGGTCGCCATCGGCCCAGTTTTTTGATGGCCTCTATGGACACTCCTAGCGCTGCCACTGCCGTAGCTGCCCTAATCCTAAATGAGTGGGTACTGTACATAGTGTATGAATCAGCAGGCTGGTCTTTGGTCTTTGTTTTAAGTCGGCTTGAAGGTTCAGGACAGGGCATGTTCGTTCCGATCCATTTTGATTTGCGAATAAGTAGGTCAGTTGCTGCGGCTGTAATGGCCGCGTCACGTATTAAGAGGGACATGCCATGGTGGGCATGCTTGTACGTAGCCACCAACTCACTGACTCGCAGAGCACCATGCAAAGCTAATGAGAATGCACATTTGCGTTGCTCTTCTCCTGCTTCCAAATTCAAAAGGACTTCCTGTGCATTTCAAATTCCTCTCTCCTCCTCCCTTGCTCCTCCCCTTCTTTCCTGCCCCCTCCCCTTGCTATCCCTTGTTTCCCTCCCACTACTACCTCTGCTCTCTAGCTAGGCCCTCCCTGTACCCTCCCCCACACTTCTGTCTTCGCTGGCCTTCAGCCCGGTTGTGGTCGGCCCCCCTTTAATGGGTGTGCCTGGTTCTTTCCAGGATATCAGAAACAGTATTGTGCAGAGATTAAGTAAGGGGAGAAAGAAGAAGGAAGGGAGTGATTAGGGTAATTGTAGAAGGTGGGATTGTCAAACATGATTTGTGTTATAGGAGGCTTGAGGCTTTTTAATGATGCCACAGAGGAAATGAGTGTTTTCATCCTGATAGTATATACCAGGACATATTGGTGCTGATGGAGTCATTTCATTAAAAATGAAATAAGGGTTAAAATCCCTCTCCAAGGAGGATTATCCAAGCTAGTCATTCCCTATGGCCTAAAGGTAAAAGTGAGTATCACCTTCTAGTACAATGCACTGATATACTAGAGCAGGGGTAGGCAACTCCGGTCCTCGAGAGCCGCAGGCAGGTCAGGATTTCAGGATATCCACAATGAATATGCAGGAGATAGATTTGCAAGCACTGCCTC
Organism: Microcaecilia unicolor; assembly: GCF_901765095.1. Classification (NCBI taxonomy): domain Eukaryota; kingdom Metazoa; phylum Chordata; class Amphibia; order Gymnophiona; family Siphonopidae; genus Microcaecilia; species Microcaecilia unicolor. Next base: position 343,186,794 of record NC_044033.1, read on the forward strand.
CATGGTATGCAAATCTATCTCATGCATATTCATTGTGCAGCACTCTGTCAGCTATCACTTCCTCCCCCACTATATCCCCCCAATCCTCCATGGATACTACATCACCATCTTTGTTAACAAATTATAGTTAATGCATGATGGAGACCAGCATTTATGTAGTTTAATGTTGATCTGTTCATGAACTACTGTGATATAGTACCTCGTATAGCCCATTGAGATCATAATCCCAGACTTAATGGCATACTTGGCACACGAGTCTTTAGTTTGGCCAAATCTGGCCAACGTCACCTGGTATGTCCTTTCCTCTCCACTAGCAAACATGTTCAGTGAATGATTATTATCAATGGTAAGAAATACCATGAGTCCACACTGTTCACAACTAATATCAGACTTGATGGAAAAGCTAGCATAATCCCATAGGGTTAGAATAACCCTTTTTTTTAAAAAAAGTTATTTTGTGTACTTGTTGTGGGAGAGCTACACAGAGCTGTTTCAGTGCAGGCATGCATGTGTCTGCTGGTTGCCCTGGTAACCGTTACTGTACCTGGTAGTTGGGTGGGCAGCACTGTGAAGGAAAGGTGTATGCCTGTGTGTTGATTGAGAAAAGTATGTCTTAAGTAATGGCTTGTCTATAGCAGTTGAGAATTGTGTGTTGTGAGTTAAAATTTTTGAAGCCTGCAATGTTGTGGCTTCAAGCTGCGTGTATTTGTGCTGTGGGAAATGAGTCAGGTGTTAGGTAATGATATATTTGACATGTTAACAGTAAAAGAGAGTTTTGTGTGAAGAGCTAATTTGATGCTCTGAAGGGTGACAGATAGTATAAGTTTAAGTGCCAGTTGAGTGGATGGATAACCGGGGTTGGTTGGTGTAGGCAGCAGGGGTGTAGCTAGGTGGGGCCACGGGAGCATGGGTCCCTACAGATTTAGTCCGGGCCCCCTCCACTTTCGACCTCCCCCGCTACTTTCTATCCCCCCCCCCCCCCCGCTGCTGCCGCAAGGTACCTTTGCTGGCAGGGGTCCCCAACCCCTGGCAGCCTTAGTCTTCCTCAGCGCCAGTCTCCGGCACGTTCGCTCACTTCGCTGATCTATGCTGTGAGTCCTGATGTCCAGCACATCCTGCATGTTACTATATGCAGTGGGGGAGGGGGGGGTTGAAAGTGGCAGGGGAGGTGGCTAAAATGTGCCTCCCACCTTGGGCTCTGGACCACCCCTCCTGCCGAGGTCTGGCTACGCTCCAGGTGGCAGGGTTCCTAATTATTCCATTGTTTTTTGGGGAAAGGAAGAAAAAGTAACTGTCCTTTTAAAAATGTCATTTGCACAGGCCTAGTAGAGTTTAGGATTGTGAAGAAATAGTGTGTTTAAGTCTGTAAAATATATTAGATATTTTCTTGTCTTAAATATGTCTGAAGTGTATTTCTCCTGTTTGGCCAGCAGATGGTGCATGTTTATGCTTAAAGCTTTTACAGAGGACTGACTTCTCTTTCTTTTAGTGGCACACAGATTATAGGAAGTTCCTGTAGTGATGTAACCAGTTTTTATTTGAAACGTGACTGTTCTGGGCTTTGATTGGCCTGACGTTTTGAAATTACCCAGCAGCGGCTGGCTGTTGCTTCAGTCTTAGCCTGGAAGAAGAGGGAGATAGATCTCTTTGTTAAGGCTCTGAACAATTATATGTTTTGATCTTCCTATGTACTATTTAGACAGTATATAGATGTTTAGTTAGTTTTCTAATTGATCCATTTATTGCTCCACTGTTCAATATTTTTATGAGAATAAACACAATTGTATGTTCATTCTGCTTGTCTGGACTGATAAAGAATCCTGGTGGTTTGTGTTTTGAGTCTGTGAGTGATTTCTGGGAACTGAGGGACCACTGGGAGTGTTGCCTCCAGTAACCTAGAAATCACTGGGGATAATTTGGGAGTGGAAGACTTACCCAGAGGTGGTTGTGACCCAGTCGGTGGGAGGAGGGTACTAGTGTACAGTACAAGGGCAGATGCTGGCAGACCTGAGCTGTGCTGGGGATAGACCCCTGAGTGGTCAAAGAGTAACATCAGGTGGGTTGCTAGGTGTTTTGTGACAAGGATTTATTTTTTGAGTTTGTTAAGCTACAGAGTAGGTACCAGAAGAACAGAAGAAGATCAGACTATGGCGCCGAAGGTTTTTGAAGCCGGTCAACGTATCCTGCTATAAAGAATTGGACTGGGACTAAATAATAAGGTATTTGGCCTGTAGAGAGGGGAGAGAGCCAAATAAATGAAAAAGAAGGATGCAAAAATGTAATTTTTAAACTGTATGTACTTATCCAAAAGTTCTGATGAGGTCTTATGGTCTTGAACCCTGTAATAAGAAAAATAGAAATACTTTTCCTTTTGACAATTTGAAATGATTCAGCAATTTAAATTTTAATTATAAATGAGAGTAATAAGTGCTGCCTATTTTAATGTTTAATTCCCTGGTGGGTGTCAAATTTGTCCCGGAATCCTTACCCTTTGATCACAACTCAATATAAATTGCTGTTATTTGATGTAATAACAGATTCTGCCACAAGGGGGTTACACTAGCACTACTGAAGAACAATCTTTCCCTTAAATTGCAAGACAGATCAGGATGGGTTGGAGTGGGTTTCAATGGCAACTCTAGTAGTTGGGAGGTAGGATCAGTGCAGGGCAGACTGTTATAGTCTGAGCCCTGAAAATGGCAAGGACGAATCAGGATCAAGTATATATCCTATATAATAATTCTCACCACCAACGTTCTAATGTGGAACTGCCTGTGTCCGTGGCTCCTGGAGTTGCTGAGCTAGGCTCTGTGGCCAGGATGACGTCACTCACAGCTGATTCCAAGGCAAGGGGAGGAGTAGGGAAACACGCGGAACGTGTTTCCCTACTCCTTCCCCTGCCTGGGAATCAGCTGTCAGTGCGCCGCTCCCTGCCACTTCGGAGCAAGTGGCAGGGAGCGGCACATCAAAAAACTACAAGCGTGGAAACAAAGAACCCCCCCCCTCGGCGCATCACCCAAGCCCCTCCAACACATCAAACACCCCCCAAGCACATCAAACACCCCCTCCCTTACCTGAAGCACATCTCCCCCTGCCCCCCTGCAGCCACCCATGTCCTGTGACCTCCTCTCCCCCTGCCCCCTTGCAGCCACCCATGTCCAGTGGCGATCCTCCTCTCCCCATGCCCCCCCTGCAGCCACCCATATCCAGCGACCCTGCTCTCTCACCTGCCCCTCCTTCATCCACCCAGGTTGTGTTTAATGAAATCTTCAGGGCAGGCACAGGCGCTGGCGCTGACGCTCCCCCGATGTCGGATCGCTGTTCAAAATGGCCGCCGATACTTACAAGGGCGGCCTCCAAGACTTCAACAGAAGTTTCGCGAGACCGCCACTGGAAGTCTTGGCGGCCATTTTCAACAGCGATCCGACAGCGGGGGAGCATCAGCGTCAGCAGCGGGCAGGCAGAAACGTGGATCTTTCCTGCCTGCCCCGAAGATTTTGTTAAACACAACCTGGGTGGATGAAGGAGGGGCAGGTGAGAGAGCAGGGTCGCTGGGCATGGGTGGCTGCAGGGGGGGCAGGGGGGTCAGTGGACATGGGTGGCTGCAGGGGGTGCAGGGGGATAGCAGGGTCGCTGGGCATGGGTGGCTGCAGGTGGGGCAGGGGGGTCAGTGGACATGGGTGGCTGCAGGGGGGGCAGGGGGATAGCAGGGTCACTGGACATGAGTGGCTGCAAGGGGGCAGGGGGAGAGGAGGGTCGCAGGACATGGGTGGCTGCAGGGGGGGCAGGAGGGGAGGGTCGGTGGACATGGGTGGCTGCAAGGGGGACATGGGTGGCTGCAGTGTGGGCAGGGGGAAGGGAGGGGAGGTGGACATGGGGGGCGGGAGGGGAGGTCAGTGGACATGGGGGGGCAGGGGAGGAGGGGAGGGGAGGTGGACATGTTGGCGGCAGGGGGGGTGAGGGAGGTCCTAAGACCAGAAAGGTGGGGGTAGAAGGGGGGCCTCAGACCATAAAGGTAGGGGGGAGGGGGTGCACACTCACTCTCACTCACTCTCTATCACATACACTGTCTCTGACACACTGTCTATCACACTCTACATCTCTCACACACACTCTCTCTCAAACATACACTCTGAGGAAAACTTTGCTAGCGCCCATTTCATTTCTGACAGAAACGGGCCTTTTTTACTAGTATTTTATGTAACATTCATATTGTATTGCTATGAGTGCAGGTGCTGTATATCTCAGTGGGGGAGAGGAAGACATCATAAAGTGAAACTTAGCGAGTCAAATGTAATAATATTTTTGGATCATTGGTTCAATAATGATTTGATAATGAATATGACCATTGGGCAGGCTGGATGGACCATGCAGGTCTTTATCTGCTGCGTCATTTACCATGTTACTATGTAATGGCACAGTTTTGCTGCAAGTTCTGGGTATGATACAGAGACAGCATATGCTTTGCTGTTTTTGTTGGTGTTTTTTGTATTTTATTTTGTATTTTTATTGTAAACTGCTTCGATTTAAGCAGACTATAAATGTTTAAAACAAATAAATAATGCAGGGGCTGCCAGTGTGTTAATCAGCTGTTCAATGGAGCATGAAATAAGAGGCTGAAGTGTTCCTACTTGGGAAAGGGGCTCATTTTCAAAAGAGAAAAACATCCCAAAAGTGCCATAAATCTGTATTTGGATGTTCTTTTTCACAAAAATGTCCAACTTGGTATATTAAAAAACAATTTTTAGACATTTTTCTATGGTCCATTAGAAGTGCATTCAAATCATAAGGGGCATGTCAGGGGTGTGTTAAGTGCAGGATCTGGGGGTTACTAACATATTGACATTGTTCTGTCATAATGGAATAAAACAAAAACATCCAGGGCTATAAAATGGATGTTTTAGTCTAGACCTGTTTTATTAATAAGCCACAAACAAGTGCCCTAAATGACCAGATGACCACTGGATGGAATCAGGGATGACCTCCCCTTACTCCCCCAGTGGTCACTAACCCCCTCCCACCCCCAAAAATGTGATTAAAAACATTACTATGCCAGCCTCAGATGTTATACTCAGGCTCATTAGAGCAGCATGCAAGTCCCTGGAGTAGTCTAATGGTGAATGCAGTGCACCACAGATAGGTGGACCCAGGCCCATACCTCCCCTACCTGTTACACTTGTGGTGGAAACTGTGAGCACTCCAAAACTCACCAGAAACCCACTGTATCCACATATAGGTGCCCCCTTCACCCATAAGGGCTATTGTAGTGGTGTACAGTTAGGGGTAATGCATTTTGGGAGGGTTCTCAGGGGATCAGAAGACAAGATAAGGGAGCAACAGTGAGATGTGTACCTCAGAACATTTATTTGAAGCCCACTGCAGGGCCCTCTAGGGAGCCCCATTGCTCTCCTGGGATATCTGTGTGGCCAGTCTACTAAGAATGCTGGCTGCTCCTACATCCCAATGGCTTGATTTTGTATGTTTTTCACTTGGACTTTTTTTTTTTTCAAAAAAGGACCAAAAAGATAAATGCACAGAGCACAAGAACATCTAGCAAACAGCCATTTTCAAAAAAAAAAAAAGAAAAAAGATGTTTTTGGTCAGCTCAGCCCAGTTAAGACACATTCTTTTGCAAAACAGAGAATGTGACACTGTCTTAAAATAGGAAATATGAGTATAATTTTAAGGCATATCCAGATAACAACCCTTAACAATCTGTATACTGTGTTTGTAAACTTAAGTAATGACTGTTTTAAAATCATTACTTATGTGTGTATGAAAAAACATATACATGTGAATGGTTTTCAGATGTAAAATTGCCTCCATCAGTAAGCACAGGAATGGCCATTTCAATTTTTTAAAAACATGATTTTGAGTTTTTATGTCTTATTATTCTTGATTACTATCCAGCTTATTTTCGAAAGAGAAAAATGCCTACAGTGCGACCTAAATTGGGAGATAGACATTTGTCTCGCAAAGGCACCCAAATCGGTATAATCGAAAGCCGATTTTGGGTGTTTCCAACTGCACTCCGTCGCGGAAACGAATAAAGTTGATGGGGGCGTGCCGGAGGCGTGGTGGAGGCGGAACTGGGGCGTGGTTATCAGCCGAGGAGAGATGGGCTTCTTTAGCTGATAATCGAAAAAAAAAAAAAGGCATTTTGACCACAATTTTGGGTCACTTTTTTTGGACCCTTTTTTTTCACGAACAAGTCCCAAAAAAGTGCTCCAACTGCCCAGATGACCACTGGAGGGAATCGGGGATGACCTCCCCGGACTCCCCCAGTGGTCACTAACCCCCTCCCACCAAAAAAACCCCCACTTTACAAACTTTTTTTCCAGCCTCTATGCCAGCCTCAAATGCCGTACCCACCTCCATGACAACAGAATGTGTTTGATCCTCTCACAGCCTTTCCCTGGGTCAGATGTGGCTCTCGGGTGCAGTACAGGGTCACATCAGCATTGCATTGTGGTGGGTGTAGGGTATTGGGCTCCGTGATTTCATTAGCTTGTGTTACAGTCTCACGATGTTGGTAGTTGATAGGCTCTTCTCCCATAGTGCTTTTCCCCCTGCCTACTGGGTCAGAGTGTGCCCTGTTGTGTTTCCTGTTGTAGTCCATGTGGTAGTGGCCATTTTTGTAAGCCAGTTTTAGTTCCCTTTCCTGTGGTAGCCACGTTAGACAACTTAGTTCTTATGTGGCTGAAAGAGGGCATTGTACAGCATTCTGCCAGCTCTGACCTACTGCTCATCTCAGTACCAGGGAGACTCGTTGCCAGTGGGGCACAACCTCTGCTCTGCAGTTAACTGTGAGTAAAGGCGGTTATTCCAATAAAGGACGTTTTCGAAGAGATTAGTCTTCAGGTGTCAACTGGTGTGCCAATGTTATACAGCAGCAACCAGTCCTAGAGGCCTGCAAGTATGCAGGTCCCTGGAGCACTTTTAGTGGGTACCGCAGTGCACTTCAGGCAGGCGGACCCAGGCCCATCCCCCCCTTCCTGTAACACTTGTGCTGGTAAATGGGAGGTCTCCAAAACCCACTGTACCCACATGTAGGTGCCCCCTTCACCCCTAAGAGCTATGGTAGTGTTGTACATTTGTGGGTAGTGGGTTTTGGGGGAGGGGGGTTGGGAGCTCAGCACCCGTGGTAAGGGAGCTATGCATGTGGGAGCTTTTTCTGAAGTCCACCGCACTGACCTAGGGTGCCCAGCTGGTGTCCTGGCATATCAGGGGGACGAGTGTACTACGAATCGTGGCCCCTCCCACGACCAAATGGCTTGGATTAGGACGTTTTTGAGCTGGGCGTTTTTAGTTTCCATTATCGCTAAAAAAAACAAACGCCCAGCTCAAAAACGTCCATTTTTTCGAAAATTCGGTTTGGCCTGCCCCTTCACGGACCCGTTGTTGGAGATAAACGCCCATGGAGATAGGCATTTCCGTTCGATTATGCCCCTCCACGTTTTCTATGTATCAATTGTCTCGATACATAATGTTTTATATTAATTTTAGTTCATGTCTTTGTAAACCACCATGTGCTTATTGTGTAAGTGAATATATACAATAAATAAATAAACTCATCAAAGGCAAAATTGGTTTCATATTCAAAATACAGCACAGGAGTGGCCTAGTGGTTAGGGTGGTGGACTTTGGTCCTGAGGAACTGAGTTCGATTCCTGGCACAGGCAGCTCCTTGTGACTGGGCAAGTCACTTAACCCTCCATTGCCCCATGTAAGCCGCATTGAGCCTGCCATGAGTGGGAAAGTGCGGGTTACAAATGTAATAATAATAAAAGAAAACAGTTTAGTGTCAAATATCCAAGTGATGTCATCAATGGAAAGAAAATAAGGGACAGTTTTCAGAAACCTGCTCAGTGGAAAGATAACTAGTCAATTAAGCCAGGTTACCTTTAACTGGATTTTCAGTTAGAATTGCTTCTGAAAATCCACCTATTTCTTGATTTAGCACAATTACAAATTTTGAGCACTGCCCAGCTAAATCAAAAACCCACCATGGAAACACCTCAGGCTCAGTGCTTTTTCAGCTGATTAAAGCTGTACATTTGCCATTTAAAATGCACAAATGTAGCTAGTTTGAGGTGGAAGACCTTTTTATTCAATAGTGCATAGTTATCTCACTATTCACAGTTTGCTGACTTATGCAATTCTATCACCTTGTAGAAGCAAACAGATGATTAATTCTGAAGCAGAGACATGCCCTTGGTTGTCTGTATATCAGTGCCTGGTGATTGCAAACTTTTAATTTAAGACTCTGAAAAGCTTCCCACGAGTTCACACATCTACTAAATTCCAGTTTTGGTTTATAAATCTTTATTGTTATTTGAATGATTTCTCATTAAAACCACAGATACAACTAATTGTAATTCTGTGACTAGACAGAAGAGACTAGACTACACAATTAGTTAGAAAGATAGATTATGAAATGTAGAGGTCAGTATGCTCTCTTTCAGGATCTATTTAGAACGCAAGATCCTTTGTGAAATTAATCTCCAGCTGCAGAAGAACTAATTGTTTTCAGTCATTATTTTAGAAATGTAAACATAAATCCCAGTTCCAGAAAATCTCTATTTATATGTGGAAATCCACATATGTAGGTATTTCAAGGGGGCGTGGTTTGCTCCTGGCTTGGGTGGGATTAAAATCTACAGGTGCATTTCCCATTTTACAAAGGGAAAACCTGTGCATGAGGAAAATTTTCTATGTCAGGCTTTACACCAGGTGAAAGGCATGCATAGGTTTTAAAAAGTGTTTGTTAAACAAAGGATTAAGGGAGTCATTCTCCTTAATTCCACATTGTTTATTTCTACCTCCAGGGTCAACCAAGTTAAAACTGCAGCTTCACTTCTTAATTGGTGGCACTTACATATTCAGGTGTCCTATTATTAAGCTGCAGTAAAAATGTCCCTGTGCTAGCAGTGGGGACTGTTTTTGTCACAGGAGGAGACCCTTTTTACCACAGGGGTAAAAAGGCCAAAAAAAGACATGGTCATGCGGTAAGATTGCTTTTACCACGTAGCCATGCAGGGGGAAGCACTTACCACCACCCACTAAGGTGACGGTAAGGGCTCCCACATTAACCTAGTAGTAACCAGGTAGTGCATGGCACTGCCCGACTACCGCTGGATAACTCTCTGTGGAAATATTTTTTAATAGTCCCACTAGTGCCAGAAATACCATACGCTGGGGGGTGGAACTACAACCAGTGCCCGTGTTGGGCTGGCAGTAGCTCCAGATTGGCATGCTGTAAGCCTGCAGTGGGCTTACACCGCTTAGTAAAAAGGCCCCGTAGGATTATAAAATGAGGTGGCTACAAATGAAAGTTGCACCATGTGGAAATTGTGAACTCACCACATGTAAATGCTGATACCTCCACATAGAAGCTACCAGGTTCATACTGTTCATTTTTTCAACATGCATGTTGGTAAAATGGCTACTCTCACTGCACGTGCTGGCAACAACATGTATTTTAGAAAAAGATGGTCACTAGTGTAATCAAGCAATAAAGACATTTTCTCTGTACATTATTCATGGTATATCATGTGAAAAGGAATTGTGCAGAAGTATGAATTTGCTTCCTCGGGCCCGTGGTATAGTTGGAGGCAAAAATAAATGGCAATTGTATAATGGGATACCAGTTTCTGGCTTATTTTCGAAAGAGAAGGACACCCATATTTTGACACAAATCGGAAGATGGGCATCCTTCTCCCAGGGTCGCCCAAATCAGCATAATCGAAAGCCGATTTTGGGTGTGCCCAACTGCTTTCCATCGCGGGGATGACCAAAGTTCCCGGGGCGTGTCGGAAGCATAGCGAAGGCGGGACTGGGGCGTGCTTAACACATGGGTGTCCTCGGCCGATAATGGAAAAAAGAAGGGCGTCCCTGAAGAGCACTTGGCCGACTTGGTCCATTTTTTCTTACGACCAAGCCTCAAAAAGGTGCCCGAACTGACCAGATGACCACCGAAGGGAATCGGGGATGACCTCAGCTTACTCCTCCAGTGGTCACTAACCCCCTCACACCCTAAAAAAATAAAACTTTAAAAATATTTTTTGCCAGTCTTTATGCCAGCCTCAAATGTTATACCCAGCTCCCTGACAGCAGTATGCAGGTCCCTGGAGCAGTTTTAGTGGGTGCAGTGCACTTCAGGTAGGTGGACCCAGGCCAATACCCCCCTACCTCTTACACTTGTGGTAGTAAATGTGAGCCTTTCAAAACTCACCAGAAACCCACTGTACACACATGTAGTTGCCCCCCTTCACCCGTAAGGGCTATGGTAGTGGTGTACAGTTGTGGGGAGTGGGTTTTGGGGGGCTCAGCACCCAAGGTAAGGGAGCTATGCACCTGGGAGCAATTTGTGAAGTCCACTGCAGTGGCCTCTAGGGTGCCCGGTTGGTGTGCTGGCATGTGAGGGGGACCAGTGCACTACGAATGCTGGCTCCTCCCATGACCAAAGGGCTTGGATTTGGTCGTTTATGAGATGGGCGTCCTCTGTTTCCATTATCGCCGAAAACTGGGGACAACCATCTCTAAGGACCACCATCTCTAAGTTCGACCATATTATCGAAACAAAAGATGGACGCCCATCTTGTTTCGATAATACAGGTTTCCCCGCCCCTTCACGTGGACATCCTGCGAGGACGCCCTCAGGAAAACTTGGGCACCCCGTTCGATTATGCCCCTCCACGTCTTCTGGGTGTCATAAGACAGAGTTTGTTTCATTCTGGTACTTGCCAGCTAGCTCCAAAACATTCAAATCTGAAGTCAAACTTACAGAAAGAGTGCCTTTTATTCTGCTTCATTGACTTTACAGATCACAACACAATTTCTTTCTTATGAGGATAACAATTTGTATATACACAGATGACATTTATATACAGGTTAGTAGAAAGCTCTATAAAACCCTGTAAAATCTTTTTAAAGCCAATAACCTACCACTTCCCAAGCCTGACTTTAAGCTACAAGTGCCCTGGTTTCTTACCAAGCATTGCCCACTTCTACCAGTGCCCTTCTAAATGACCCATACTTCTGTACATTTACAACCCTGTAAAATCTTTTAAAAGTCAATAACCTACCGTTTTGCAAGCTGGACTTTAAGCTACAAGTGTCCCAGCTTCTTATCAAGCTATGCTCTGAGTTTACACCAATGTCCTTCTGACTGACCCAAGCTGCTGTGTCCATTTACCTCCTTGGCAAACACTTGCTCCTTGACCCTCTTGTCAGCAGCCTTTTTATGGTTTCCTGTATTGTTTTTCATTTTTATCATGGCTTTTTATTTTTTTTTAATTTTGGTGCAATATCACCAACAGCATGTGTGTACTAGTGTGCAATAGCATGCACCATTTATGACCCAGGAACAACAAATTCTGATTTCCTGTCATTTTGGCTTAGAAACAACTAGTAAAAAAGGCCTGTTTCTGACAAATGAAACGGGCACTAGCAAGGTTTTCCTCGGAGAGTGTGTGTGAGATTGTCTGTGTGAGAGACAGGGAATGTGCGAGAGTGTGTGTGTGTGTGACTTGCAAGGAACTCTGCACCCCAGCTGACCTTGTTAATCACCCAGGGCAACCACTCCAGGTGCCAAACCAGATATCTCTGCCACCTCAAGTTTCCGGCTGGAGGCTTCAGTTAGAACGTTGGAGGTGCCTTTTATATATAGAGATATGAAACGGAATGGGAAATACACATACCTAGCTTATATCATTCCCAGATTCACCTATATTACTCATCAAGTCATTGTCTCCAGTAATATCCTATTCTGCCTTTTTCCTCACTATAGCATCATTTGCTCCCCTGGCAATTCAAATGCCATTCTTCTACTCACACAAGTTGTTTATTAAATAACCTCTAATATATCTAAATGGACTGACCCAGCTAGCAGCTGGAGTAGAAGGTAGGTCCAATGCATTGTCCATATACCAATCCACAACAAAATGTCAAGATGACCAAATACAGTAGGGACAACAACAAAAAAAGGGGGGGGGGGGAATAAGGAAACCTGATTCCAAAAGGAAACCCTTTACCTTATGCAATATCAAGCTATCTCAAAGTCTTGATATGGACCATGTTTTGACAATGATAACAATAGCCATACTGCTTCCAACAGTGGTGTATTCAGGTCACAAGTACCTGGCAGAAACCCAATTAGTAGCAACATTTTATGCTACCAATCCCAGGACAAGCAGTGGCTTCCCCCATGTTCATCTCAATAGCAGACTATGGACTTTTCCTCCAGGAACTTGTCCAAATCTTTGTTAAACCCAGATATGCTAAGTACAGTTACCACATCCTCCAGTAATGAGTTCCAGAGCTTAACTATTCTTTGAGTGAAAAAAATATTTCCTCCTATTTGTTTTAGAAGTATTTCCATGTAATTTCACTGAGTGTCCCCTGGTCTTTGTACTTTTTAAAATAATGTAAAATCAGTTCACTTTTACCCAGTCTGTACCACTCAGGATTTGTAAACCTCTACTACTACTACTACTATTTAGCATTTCTATAGTGCTACAAGGTGTACGCAGCGCTGCACAAACATAGAAGAAAGACAGCCCCTACTCAAAGAGCTTACAATCTAATAGACAAAAAATAAAGTAAGCAAATCAGATCAATTAATGTGTACAGGAAGGAGGAGAGGAGGGTAGGTGGTGGCGAGTGGTTACGAGTCAAAAGCAATGTTAAAGAGGTGGGCTTTCAGTCTAGATTTAAAGGTGGCCAAGGATGGGGCAAGACATAGGGCCTCAATCATAACTCCCCAGAGCTGTCTTTTTTCCAAGTTGAAGACCCCTAACCTCTTTAGCCTTTTCTCATATTTGAGGAGTTCCATCCCCTCTATCATTTTGTTTGATCTTCATTGAACCTTTTCTAATTGCACTTAGGCGCTATTCTATAAGATAGTACTTATATGTTTTATCACATAATTGCAAGGAGGCATGCATGATGGTATGGCATGGGCAGGCCATGGGTAGGTCACACACTTATGCATAAAACTTATAGAATATTGTAAGTTAGGCGTGTAAGTGCCAACATTTAGGCACTCATATTTACACCTGCCCCATGATCTCTCTGGTGCTCATTTACTGCCTGCAGGGGAAAGCATCTAGTGCTGATCGTGGTAGCAGTACAAAACATATAGTGCATGCAAAACATTTAGCAGTGCTCTGGAGTGCAAAGCATTTAGCACTGCAAATGTTTATTTATGTGGATTTTGCTCACACCTTTTTAGTAGTAGCTCAAGATGAGCTAGATTCAGATATAGTAGACATTCCCCTGTCCTTGGAAGGCACATCATCTAATTTTCCACCTGACACAATAAAGGTTTAAGTGACTTGCCCAGTCACACAAAGCAGTTGGGTGATTTGAACTAGGCACCCTTGGATGTTAAGTCTGCAGGCTGCTATGTTTTGCACTGCTCTGAGGTAGATTTGAATTAGGCACCCCTGCATAGGGAGCCTAGTTCTTTTTACCGCTAAGCTGCTCCTCTACTTCATACTGAGATGGAAAATGTTTAGCATTGTTCTGATGTGCAAAACATTTTGCACATCAAAGCAGTGATAAATGTTTTGCAGGTGGGCATGGAGTGTGTCACAGTTCAGGGTAGGTGAACCCTTGCACTGCGGTTAGGTTTGCCCTACCTACTCAACCGGAAGACTTGGTGGCCCCAGCTGGTGGTAGGCGAGTCATGTTCTGGTGAGGACTGGGCTAGCGAGTGGCTCTGAAAAGAGCCCTTAGGGGCAGGCCTGTTGCGATCAAGACCTGGGAGTAGCTCAGAAAAGAGCTCATAGGAGGGCCCTGACAAGCCATGGCAGAGAGTGGCTCTGAAGAGATCCCTTTTGGGGCTGGCCTGGCAACGTTGGAGCCAGGGAGTAGCAAGGACCCGGAGAACTGGAGGTCCAAAGACCTGAGGGTCTAGGACAAGGCAAGAACAGGGTAGAAGACAGGAGCAGCAAGGGACAAGGCCTCCAGGGTGCAATCAGTACTAGGCACCAGTGACAGACAAGGCCTCCGGGATACGATCAGAACTAGGGGCCCAGCAAAGGAGAAGGCTCCCTAGGTATGGCTAGCACTAGGAGCCCAGCAGAGGAGGACACCTCTTGGAAGGATAGCCAGTCCTCAGAGCCCACTCAAAATCCTGAGTGGTGTAGAACTAGTAGAAGTAAATTGATTTTTACTAGTTCCAAAAGTACAAATACTAGGGACACTCAAGGAAGTTACATGGAAATACTTTAAAACAAATAGGAGGAAATATTTTTTCACTCAATGAATAGTTAAGCTCTGGAACTCTTTGCCCTAGGATGTGGTAACAGGGATTAGCGTAACTGAGTTTAAAAAAGGTTTGGACATATTCCTAGAGGAAAAGTTCATAGTTTGCTATTGAAGCAGACATGGGAAGCAACTGCTTGCCCTGGGATTTGTAGTATGGAGTGTTGCCATGCTTTGGGTTTCTGCCAGGTACTTGTGACCTGGCTTGGCCAGTTTGGAAAGCAGGATACTGGGCTAGATGGACCATTGGTCTGACCTAGTATGGCTACTCTCATGTTCTTAAAGCTTCCAGGAAGCTGCAGCAGGGACAGACCTTGAAGTCCAGCACAGCAGCCACCAGTCCAAGAAGTCTCTAGCAGAAGGGTGAGATCTGACTGGGAGAAGGTGGACTTGCAAGGAAAGGAAAGGAGGGACCTACACAACACAGCTATGCCCACATACTGACTTAGCTACAAAGCAGGGAGCAACTTACAGCTACTACATTGGGAAACAGGACTGAAAGGGTTTGAAAGGTGTGAAAGACTATGCTGCTGGTTCTAAAAATCTGAGTTATAGACTAACGCTATTGGTTTAAGTGCACAAGTATTAGGTTAAGTACAAAACTGAAATGTTTTGGTGTTTGTTTATTGGAACTGAATTGATATGATATATAGATGTGATGTCTATATAACAGTGTATATAGAAATCTGTATAAACAGTTCGATAAAACCTGTTTAATTTCTTAGCCATCCCTGTTTACAACAATCTTTTTGATTTTACCTGGGGGGGGGGGGGGGGGGGGGAGAAAAGGGGAAACCCACCAGCTAATGCTTTTCTTTCCCAGGTGGAGACACGAAGCGCCAAGTGAGTAAGGGACCAATGGAGACTGCCCACTGGAGGCTCCAGCCAGGTCAGGCCTCGGACCCAGGAGCACCCTGTAAGGTGGTGCTACACTTAAATTTTGTGGAATGTTTGTGTGTGTGTGTATATATATATATATATATATATATATATATATATATATATCAAATGTGACCAAGGTAAGATTGCAGAGGTCCCCATCAGAAATGTCCAAAAGATTAATTGTTTTTAATACTTTTACATCAAATTTGCTTCTGTTACAAGCAATTTCTGTTCAATTTTTAGCAGCATCATATATTTTCATTGTGACAGCCAATGATGTCATATTGAGGGTAGCCATTATCCTTTATCCTTTTAAAGCTGTGACCAAATATGTGTGGCATTTTTTCTTATGAGCACAGCCTGACATTGTCAGTAGAGACATAGAGACATGCTGCTTTGTGTGTGTGTGTGTGTGTGTGTGTGTGTGTATATATATATATATATATATATAATCCTGTTATTCTGGTTTGAGGCCCTTACACAGATACTGTACTCATTTTGCAATTATTTATTCTTATGGCTATATATTGTTACCCACACTCTCTCTTTGTATCTATTTTTAAGTAATGAACTATTGAGGCATACAGAGAAGCATCCATTTTGCTCACATAAAACTGCACTCCTTATTAGTTGTTTTCAATCTTAACCCTAGAGATTTTACCTGTTATTTATAGTAGAGGCTTGTATATTAGAACTCTCAGCATTAGTACAATTTATAACCTGTACCAATTTATTTAGATGCACAAGGATGATGTTGAACCACATTCATGTTTCTTTTTATGCTAATTTTCACTTATATTTATTCCTTGTTTTTATAGCCTGTTAAATTGTGGTTCTATAACAGTTTCTCCACATTGCTTATTGCATTGTATCAGGTATGCCTATTGTGTCACAGTTATTTGAGCACATGGGAGCCCTTTTACTAAGCTGCATTAGGCGTTAACATGTGCCTAACACAGCAAGAAATACAATACTGCAGGATGTGATCAGGCATCCTGGGGCAACTTTTAAATCTTCATATGCTAAAAAGTTTTCAAAATTTTGTTTTGGAGGGGGTGTGCCAGGGATGGAGAGTGGGCATTCCTGCACTAACTAGTTAGTGTATCTACCTTACTACTTGCTAACTGGTAATGAGTGGTGGTAATTGCTCACGCTATAATTTTAGAAAATGGATGCGCACTAATAGAGACATTAGCACATGGCCATTAATGCAAAAATATAAAATCAAGATTTTTACGACTGCAATAAAAATGGTCTTAGCATGCGGGCTACTTTTTCACCGAGGACAAGCAGGCTAATATTCTCACAACTGAGTAATGTGATGCCACGTTGCCTGGTCCGGAGCTTGTATCAAGCTTTTCACAGAGCTCTTTTGGAGCATGACACACACTCCAGTGCGCTTGCATGAATGCCTTCCCACCTGCCATGCGAACGTGGGACCAACAGTCTATTTTTTTTCCACAGTGAGGAGAGGACATGTTTAACGTCTGTCCTCACAGCTGCCGGTTCAGTTCTTAACAGTTTCTTTTTGTGCCTTTTTGATTTTCTTTTCTTCACTTATATGCCTTGTTCATGTTTTTCTTTAATTTTTCTCGCTTTTACCATCGCTCTGTAGGCCATATTTACGCCTCAGCTCCAGTGGGATTTTTCCCTTCATTTTTCTCTGGTGCATTCTCTTTCAGCACCATCGAGTCTCACTTTTTTCCATTGGGAGCCACTTTTGGTATGAATACATACATACTCCTTCTAACTGTGTCCTTTGTCATCAAATTGAAGCCATAACCCAGTTAGAGTGGCTCACAAGAAAACTCTTTGGCGCAGTACGAGGCCTCGACGCCAATGTTGGCATCATTTCTATGGTGTTGGCGTTGATGTCGTTGGTTGCATTGGCCGCTATGTATCATCATTGGCTGCTATGCGAGTCCCTGGGCCCAGCAGTTTTCAGCACCGGCTTGGGACGTGAGGCTTCACTTTGTCCTCGTCAGTACCCAGGACTTGATGCAGATACCATACACCGCCATTGGTGCCAAGGAAAGTCAGTATGGAGCATCGCATCAATACTGTGGACCATAGGTACTGAGGATCGTTGGCTTTGAGGATCGAAATCAGTACCAAAAATCTTTGGCCATATGAGCTTTGAGGATCAGCATTGGTCTCCTTCGGTGCCTCCGAGACACTACAGCTTTGGTGAAGTGTCTCGATACCTGGAGGAGGCCTTCCAATTACTACTGCTGCAGGAGTCTTGGAGCACCAAGACCCTGCTTCTTGAAGTCTGGAGGCCTTCAGAGTGCATCGATGTCAATGGTACTTGTGCCAGCCATGCTTTTCCGCTAAGCCTGTGTGGTCTCTTTTTCAGCAGTTCGTTTCTACACTGTGGCTTCAAACTGTTTTGATTTTTTCAAGCGGCATCGGCGTCAAAGGTGCTTGTGCCTCCCATGTCTTTGACATCCAAGCCTTGATCCTAGGGCATCGGCACCGAAGGTGCTTGCACCTGCTACACCGTTTGTATCAGCTCCGCTGTCTTCTAGAGGATTGGTGTCGACAGTTCTTGTACCAGATCCTAGGACATTGGTGTCAAAGGTGCTTGTGCCTAGCACACTTTTGCACCTCTCTGCTCTCTTACGGAGGATCAGTGTCTACAGGTCTTGTGCCCGACACGCCTCTTGAGAGACTCGATCCACATTGGTGTCAACGGTGCTTGCACTTGCCATGCCTTTTGTATCAGCCCCACAAGATCCTCAGCCTGTGGTGTAGTCTTTGCCGCCAGTGTCACATGTGGCACTGAGGTCGACTGACACCATTGCAAGCAGTTTTAATGCACATCAAGTCTAGAGCCCTATCTTCGATTCCCCTTTTGGGGTCCTGCCTCTTCTCAGGTGAGGAGGATTTGGTCTCAGCCCACCCATACGGGTTCCCGGCTGGTACTGGTAAAGAGCATATAGGGGTCAGATGCGCATTCATGGCACTTCTTAAAGACAGCATCCTTTAGAATTCCATCTTCACCCACCCTCCCTCCATGGGCATGGATGTTGTCTCCATTGGTGAGTCTGTCTTTCCCTTCAGGGACATGGTGAACATCTTTTCACTACCTTCACATGTGGAGGACTGTTTTTTTCCTTGTTGTGTTCCTGGGCTATGAGTCTCCTCCTAGAAAATCTGTACTAGTCCTGGTCAATCAGCTCAGTTCTTCCATGAGGTTTTAGGGGTATGGAGGTCCATCTGTGGCCAGTTCCTTCACATAGATATAGCCTCTATGCACCAGTTTCAGAACTCTCATGGATTTCCTGGGCTCTACTTCCTCCACCCTCCAGGGGAGTTGGATTGACATTCATGGGAGTACAGATTTCTACAAGCTATCCTTCGGTGCCCACTAGCTGGGATGCTTTTACCATGGATCCACTTGGAAGCTCAAATACGGGGTTTCATTGCCCTTCTCTGTTTTTAGTCCTGCTACCTTTCCACAAGTGTATACTATGGAGCTTCATTCCAAGCTCACTTTGTCAGCTTCTCTCACATTGGAGCTAGTTGAGTCACTTTGTCAGTTGACTGAGCAACAGAAGGTGTATCACCAGTACTGGGCCAGGTGGCATGTCTTGGCTGCAGCTTCCAGCAGTTTTACCTCTGCTATGGCCGTGTGATCCTTGGTGACTGTGTCTCTCTGCTTTTGTATGTTAGGTGGAGGCTAGTGGCTGCCAAGTGCTGGAGAGATTTTTTAGAGCATGGTTGGAAAGGCTCACTGTCCTCATCATGGACTGCACAGCCGTAGTTAAATTCTCTCCTTGTGGGCATCTTCTCCGGCATCCTGCTTGTCTAGGAAGCTCTTCACTCAGTCAAAACGGGGGTCTTTTTATTGCCTCCTCTTCTTGCTAGCCTTAATGGACTTCACCCTAGCATATTACTTCCATCTTCTGCATTCACTTCAGTTTGGATGGCTCTCCAGATGCAGCACCATACCCCTTTGGATGACTCCAGAGGGAAATTGCTGTAGTACCTGTCATGCCCCTAGTTAACGAGGAAGACCTGGGGAGAACTATTAATGGGCTGCCCCAGTGTCCTTGAGCCTGAGGGAGTTAAATGGGGAAGGCCTTGAACAGTATACTGGGGCTGTACTCAAGTATTTAGTTGTAGTTGCTGTAGACTCCCAAGAAGACCAAGGAAGTTTTTAATCATGGCTGAGGGTTCTGGATGAATTCATGCTTTCAGTTCATATCTACTTGGCTTATCCCTCACCTCACATGCCATGAGGAGAATTAAAAATTAGGAAGTGCTTGGATACCTAGGATACATTCCTTTTACTTCCAGTCAATCAAATGAGTCCCTTCTGGAAAGCAGGCCCATAGTCTACAAATACTGATGTTTTTGCAGTGCAGTTTGCTCTTTCTCTATCAAAGGGAATCCTCAAGAGAAGGTTCTTTTTTAATATGAGCTTGCAGTTTCTTGGATAGATTAAAGCCCCCTGCAGGGTTTTAAGATTGCATATAAGAGAATAAATGACTTGAATGGGGCAGCCATTTTTGATCAGTGACAGCATAATGGACATTATTAGCATTAACAGAATGACTTCTGTTTATTTTATTATCAGCTACTGAAAGGCTGTGACCACTGGGATCTGAATAATCATTCTGTATTAGTCCAGATCATCCATTGAGATAGAATAGAAAAAAAAAAACATTTTCTTCAAAACAGGCAAAGAGAAATATTCATTCACTATGAACAAGGGTGGATAGATGGTACTCTTTTCTTATAAATATAAAATGGGATGCATTTTTCTTCTGTATATTTAGTAGTCATCTGCTCCTCATGCCATTTCCAGTGTCTGCACATCTGCAAAATGATTCCATGTTCCGGATCAAACTGCAAAAGAATTATCTAGATAAAAAAAGAAATAATATGAGGCAGACCTTTAATGCCATAGATTTTTACCTGGATTGTTTCCTTTTTTTATTACTGCTACTACTACTAATGTTATCTATAGTGCAGCCAGACATACATAAATGAGACAGTCCTTTCTCTGTAAAACTTTCAATCTATTCAAAACAGACAACAGCACAAATAAAGTAACAGCAGTTTCATTCACCATGGTAAAAAGTTAAAACTGTGCTATAAATAAAAATGTTTAAAAAATGAGTATGACCATGATAATAAAGAATTAAGACTTAAAAGTAGCCTTAAAAAGGTGGGGTTTTTGGCTGTATTAGAATATGGCTAGAAAAGGAATCTAGTGGACCAATTCAGGAAGTCTATTCCAGACATATGCTACAGCAAGGTCCAAAAAAAAATAGAGTTTGACACTGTTGGTGGAAAAGAAATGCACAGATAAGAAAGACTTACCCACTGAGTGGTGTTCCAGAAGAAGGTTGTAAGGAAAGATAATAGAGATGAGGTAAAAAGGAGCTAAAGAATGCAGATGAGTAACAGAAGCTCAAATTGTATGTGAAAACAGATATAAAAAAAATGAAGTGACTTGATATGAGAAGTTATATGATTACACCACTGATAGAAGGTAAGTCGTGCAACTGATTTTTGAATGGATTGAAGTGGATGGAGTGCAGATAAGGGTTTTGGTAATATGTTCTAAAAAGGAAGGGATGTATTTTGGCGATGATACAAAGAAAGAAATTACAGGTAAGAGCAGTGTGTCGGATATGTGTAGAGAAAGAGAGAAAAGAGTCAACTGTAACTGTGGTCTCCCCACAAGGGTGAAGGGGGTATTTGGGCTTTGCATATTATTGCGGTTGATTTATAGTTATCTTGATTTGTGTGTTTGTTCTTTCCTATATGGAATTTTAGTTCCTTTATATTTTGTGCTTATTATTTTCAATATTGTAGACCGCTGTGATCTTTCTGTGGCAGACAGCCAGACAGTATAGTAGACAGAAAGGATGACAGTGTTTTCCAAAGAAAGAGAGAAAGGGATGAGGGGAAAGGTAGATTTGGGGGAAAAGATATGAAGCTTTGTCTTGGTCATGTTAAGTTTCAAATGGTGGTGGGACATCCAATCAATGATGTCAGACAAGTAGGCCAAGTTTTAGGTCTGGATTCCTGGTCACATTTCTGCTAGAGTAGACTTGGGAATCAAACATATAAATGGCAAGTGACCAACTCACCTGCAAATGCGCAGTAGAGACTTCCCTCTCTATCCCGCCCTCACGTCACAATGTGATGATGTCAGAGGGCAGAACAGAGAGGGAAACGGAGTCAGACTGTCGGACGCTGCCGCTGGAGCTTGGAAACGAACATTGCGTGTACCAACCTCCACCCCCCCCCCCATCCCCACCGCCGCTCCCGCCTCCCTCCGTATCGGGCCCCCTGCACTGACCTGACAGCGCCTCTCACCTGGAGGATTGTAAGCTCTTTGAGCAGGGACTGTCTTTCTTCTATGTTTGTACAGTGCTGCGTATGCCTTGTAGCGCTATAGAAATGCTAAATAGTAGTAGTAGTAGGGGGCCCGGCACGGAGGGGGGAGGGAGCGGAGGCGAGGAGGGAAGCTGGAAATCTCGCCCGTTTTAACGCGCTTAACTGCTAGTCATCAGTATAAATATGATAGTGAAAGACATGGGAGGGAGGAGATCACAGGTCCCAAGAGTAACACTGATTGGTAATGGTGTAGCATGATATAAGTTTGATTGTGAGAGTTATTAATTTTGCTGGATCAGATCTAAATCATATAAAATATACAGCATCAAAGACTCTACCCCCCCCCCCCCCCTTTTCCTCTGGAAAACTACTAGCTGGGTGGTTACCTAAGCCCATCAACACCTATCCAAAGAATCAATCACAGAACAAAAGACAGTGAAACTCCACCTATTACTCAGACTCAGAAGCCCATCTATCAGACAAAAGAAGCTCAATCACCCTCAGACAATGGACCAGCAGATGTTCCTTTCAAAGACAGCTATCTCAGAGACTGCAGTAACAAAAGACTACACCTCCACCTATTTTCAGACAAAGACTAAGCCCATCTAAGCTCAATCACTCTCAGACAATGGACTAGCAGATGTCCAGGCAGGAAGTCTTGTGATGTCATTGAGCATGTGACCTGTTGCCATGCTCCATCTCAAAGCCAGATGCCCAGGATTCAGCTATCCAGGAGCTTTCCAATTGGACCAAGGACAACCACCTGACGTGAGTCTAATGCCCAGTTCAGACACTTTAAAAGCAGTGGCTCTTTCTTTAGAAAGAGAGTTCTTCCTGGCTGTTCCTGATGCTCTTGTCCTAGTCGCCGCTGCCCTGAATTGATTAAAACTAAAAGCAAGCTAGTATCTTCTGGAATCCTGACTTCTCAAGCTGGACATCACATCCACCTTAAAAGAAACTACTTCAAGCTCCATCAGTCAGCAAATCTACAAAGAAACCTTCTGTTCCAGCAAGGATCTCCTGCATCACTCTCCATAGCAGCCCCCATCAATGTGAGTTATCCAGCTTAATTTACAATCAAACCTGTTATTTTGTAGCATACCTCCATTGGTAAAAGATCCTTTCTAAAACTGCCTCTCTTTTGTAAACTTATTACCTTGCCTGTACTAGAAATAAACATCTTCTTTTAAAGTTAACTATCTGGCCTTTATATTGGGAAAAGCACATGTTCTCACATGCAAGCTCCAAATGCTCTAAGCACATGTTACCTTTTAAAGTTACACTGATAGCACATGTTCACTTTTTAAACTTAGTGCCATGCTTTGAGCACATGTTCCAAAACGTACAGGGCAGGTTAATGTAATTAATTCGAATTTAGTATATAAAATTCCCCTCTATTCTTACATGATTATTATTCTTAACAATTTACCTTCAATTGGAATAGAATAAGTATGTATAAGACTAGAGAATCGAATTAGAATTGGAATTACAATTGGAATATAAGAACATTTAATTTTGTAATTCTTTGCGACCACATGCTCTGAGTAATTCCCTCTGTTAGTACATATTCTATTATTAACTAGAGAAATATTATATTATAAAATTATTTGTTTCAATGGAGTAGCTGTGGAGGAAGATCCACCAGACCATAATCTAAAAGTAAGATAGGAGAGGGAAAGAGAAAACCAAGTGAGGGCAATATATCAAGGAATAGGGATGTGTATTAGTTAGCATGTAGTTTTTTGTTTTTGTTATCATGCCTTAAAAATATATATAGGGGTCCCAGTTACTAAACTGTGTTAAGTGCTAACATATGCTTAATGCAGGAAAAAGGCTTACTGCAAAATACAATAAAGTATTTTGTGGTAATTTGCCTGTCAGTGCATTTTTTTTTTGTTATTTTTTAAGGAGGAGGTATGTCATGGGCATAGAAGTGTTATCCAGCCAGCTCTTCACATTAGCACACGCTAACTGCATAATGCAGACTTAATGCGGATGCACTTAGCATCTCCTAAAGAGGAGACAATAAGTACTCCTGCATTAAGGGCCCTGTTTACTAAGCTGTGCTATAGGCACACTAGCAATTTTAGTGTAATGTAATGCTACAGACACCCATAGGAATATATGGGTATCTCAAAACGCTAGTGCACCTTATTAAACAGGGCCTTAGCATTTTTGCAGGTCTCACATGCCAATGGAAAAAAATAGTATGGGACCTGCAAAGTTTAAAAAGAAAAAAGCCCTATTTTAGTGCATAGGAAAGTACTTAAGTTGTACAAAACACTCTTCTTTCATTAACTTAATGACTTTTTGTGTTAATAAAGTATTGTGTCATTGCAAGTCCCATTGCCTGTTGAGTCTTTTTCTGTCTGCCACTTCCTTGTCTCCTGCTGTTTTCTCTCTGGGACTTTTGTGTTCAGCTTCTTAAGCAGGTAGAGCCCTCTCCTGCCTGCTTTAGAATATAAGAATAGACATACTGGAACAGACCCAATGGTCCGTCTAGCCCAGTATCCTGCTTCCATCAGTGACCAATCCAAGTCACAAGTATATGGCTTTAATCACATTAAATATTGACCCCTAAATGAAGGGTGAAGTGACTCTCCCAAAGTCACAAGAAGCATCTCTGGGTGAAGGATTTGAACCCCAGCTTCCCTGATTCTCAGCCCCCTACGCTAATGATTAGGCTACTCCTCCATTCTTAATAGCAAACATAAGAAATATAATAATTACCAGGATCAAGAAAACAAATGGGTTCATATTTTTTCTCACTGCTCAACAGAATATTCAGGCTTAAAGTATTGCTGAAATATATTCCAATCATGAGTTCCAGGAGGCTGCTATTGCTGCCATGCATATTTATAACACATTTGATTGCCCTGAGGGAAATGTGTGATATGTGAAACTGAGTTTGAAAGTATGCATTCAAGTAGAATTTCTTGCTATGTATTTGTGTTTAATAATAATTTGAGATGTTGCTTCTGTGCCTCAGTTGAGATATATTGAGGAAGAGTTTGCTTCTCTGTACTATGCTATCACTAGAGTGAGGGAGGTGAAACTCTTCCTATATAATAATTCTCACCTCCAACGTTCTGAGGCTGCCTGGAACCGTGGCTTCCGGCCGGAGCTGGTGGAGTAGATAATAGTGACGTCAGGGAGAGGGGAGGAGCCATGATGCAGGGAGCAGCGAATCGGATGTGGCGAGTGTCCAATGGGAGGGGGAGGAGTAGGGAAACACGTGGAGAGTGTTTCCCTACTCCTTCCTCTGCCTAGGAATCCAATCCACCGAGTTCCGTGCACAACAAAACAAAACCGCTGATTCTTTTCACAGCTGGTTAACGTCTCTTGCTCTGCAGTGCCTCCAAGGCTCCATGGCCAGCAGAAGCTTCTCCCCGGTGTCCCGGGCCCTGGTCTGGGTCTTTCATCGCCTGCAGTCTTCCGTTGCCTCCCAGCCGCGGCGCTCAACCAACTTGGAGCCCATACTTGGGCCGCTGAAGCGGTGCACGCTGCGGACTGTTACAAGAAATGATTTACTTGGGGGAAAGAGCTCTAGAGCACTCGCTACTGTTTATAATTTAAGAGCAGGTGCTGTATTTATAAGTTTTAGGATATTAATTTCTCCACCAATCACCAAAGGTGATAATTGCAATAAATTAAATAAATTAAGTATATATAAAAGATACTATATACTCAGAACACAAAGAGACCGAATTTTTAGCTTCAAAAAGGTTGATTTAATATACAATTGCACACGAGAGGTAGGTTTTAAGAGATCTTTACAGATAATCTGTGTTTAAGTAAGGCAAAGTAGCAGGTCTAGATCAAAAGTTATGTTACTTACAAGTCCTTGTTACATAGTATGAACAGCATTAGGTAAGCACATGTTTGCAGAAAAGGTCCTCATAGCAGGCAGGTGGGCTACAGGTCCCAGGAAGAGAAGAATCTGTGTTGCAGTTGAAGGGAAGCATCTGCTTGTCTGGAACAGCTTCTATCTTTTATACTCTTGCAAGCTGCAGGAAGACATGCCATGTGTATCTCTGTCCTGGTTTCCTGGTTTCCACACGACCCTTGGGTATTTGCAAAGCATTGTGGTATCTTGGTCTCATGTCTTATGACATCACAAGATTTGCTGTCTGGATTTTACTGACAAATGGTTTTTTTGTAGTGCAGGGTTTCCCCCTGCTTGAATATCTGTGATAGATATTCTGATAAGATTTGTCTGGGGCGGCCAGCAGGTGTCCTTTGTTTTTAGTAGCTGTATTTCATACCTTTCCCACCTGCTTGTCTCCTTGCCTCTACTGGATACCTTTTATATTTGTTGTGTTGATCAGCCAGGCTTTTTTGATCAGAGGAAGAGAATCAATTTAGCCTTGAGGCAGTCTCTTACTTGAGGAGTCTTTTATTAAAGGGGGAGGTGAGGTCAGTAGTATCTTTGTCTTTTAAATGTCTTTTAAATATTCCCCAAAGGGAGAGGGAAGAGGGCTTTTGGAATGAAAGCCAGTTCTGCTGCAGTGTCAAATATATATATTTTTTAAAGCTGCACAAATATATTGGTGTATATATATATGTATCTGATCCAACACAACATCATGCTACACATTTAATTCTGATGATTGGCTTATACCATAACATTCCCCAAAAAGTGGAGCACATGCAGCGGCCACAGGACATGACTCGATGCCCTTCCTCCACTCTCTCCCCTGAGGACACGGGGTACATAGGAGACAACTTTAAAAGACTGAAGGAAGCAAAAGTGGTACACGGGGGGGGGGGGGGGGGGGGGAGGAGTTGTGAACGAATGAAAGAAATGAAAATTTGGCAGAAAAAGACAATCTGAATGCCCGGGTACATTGAATAGGAGAGATTTAAAAGAATGAAGTACATAAGTACATAAGTAAGTACATAAGTACATAAGCACTGCCACGCTGGGAAAAGACCAAAGGTCCATCAAGCTCAGCACTCCGTCTCCGACAGCGGCCAATCCAGACCCCAAGAACCTGGCAAAATCTTAAAATTTAATAATGATCAATGGACTTTTCCTTCAGGAATCTGTCCAGACCCCCTTTAAACTCAGCAAGGCCAGCTGCCGTCACTACCTTCTCCGGCAATGAGTTCCAGAGTCTAACCACGCGCTGAGTAAAGAAAATCTTTCTCCAATTTGTTTTAAACCTACCACATTCTAATTTCATCTTGTGTCCCCTAGTTCTATTATTGTTAGAAAGCGTAAACAAACGCTTCACATCTGTCCGCTCTACCCCACTCAAAATTTTGTAGACCTCTATCATATCACCCCTCAGCCGCCTTTTCTCCAGGCTAAAGAGTCCTAGCCTTCTTAACCTCTCCTCATAAGGTAGTCAGCCCATCCCTTTTAAATGAAAGTGTTACATTTTGGGGGAAGGGTGAGCAGGAAAGCGGTGGGGTATCCGGATACTGGGCATTAGGGCCACAGAGGTAGATAGAGTTTTAAAAGACTTAAGGAAGCCAAAGTGTGGGAAGGAGGAGGAAAAGGAGGGGAAGAAAGAAGGAGGAGGAAAGGGGGTGAGGGGCGTAAAGAACAGGGGAGAGGGAGGGGGCCCTGCCGCACACTGTCATTCTCACACACACACTGTCACACAGACAGTCTCACTCTATGTCACACACCCGCACATTCACTCTGGCTCTCTCTCACACAGTCACACTCACACACACTTTCTCAAACATACACACTCCCAGGAAAACCTTTCTAGCGCCCGTTTCATTTGTTCCAGAAACGGGCCTTTTTTACTAGATTAAGATAATGTGTATTACAACCATAGCACTAGTTATCTTAATGCTCTGTGCCTTAGTTCATTTTCACTCAAATTAGATGGAAAGTTTATGGAATTTAAGATAAAGGGCATTACCATGGCTAATGTGGAGAATGATAATGCAACATGCATTTAAAACAGTACAATGAATGAATGTTATCAGCAAAATCACATGTTAATTAAACTGCACCTTTTGAGCTACAGTATAGTTAAATTACTGTGGATATGTTGTTTTCACTTATTTCTGATTCAGATGTGACCTAAGGGTAGGACAAACTGTCTGATACACCCAGTGCTTTGAAAAGGCTGGATTTCCAAAGGATGTCATAGTGCTACAGGATGTTTTGGCAATACAGATGGCTCATTATAAACCAACAAAAACACAATACCAGGAGTGTCAGTATAACTATTGTTTTGAATCATCAGGTGACACAGGGTATGGATGCAGATGTTGGATATTGGCACCTGTCTCTCTCTACTACACCAACAAAGAAAAGGTACTACAATAAGCAAAAGGTCATTCACTTCATCATTAAGTCCATCCTTGATGTGATGAATAGCTACTTCAGAAGTTTAGATCAGATAGCAGGCATATGTACATAAGTATGCCATACTGGAACAGACTGAAGGTCCATCGAGCCCAGCATCCTGTTTCCAACAGTGTCCAATCCAGGTCACAAGTACCTGGCAAGATCCCCAAAAAGTACAATACATTTTATGCTGCTTATCCTAGAAATAAGCAGTGGATTTTCCCCAAGTCCATTTTAATAATGGTTTATGGACTTTTCCTTTATGAAGCCATCCAAACCTTTTTTAAACCTTGCTAAGCTAACTGCTTTTACTACATTCTCTGGCAATGAATTCCAGAGTTTAATTACACACCGAGGGGCCCTTTTATTAAGCCGCAAAAGCGTCTACGTGCACCCAATGTGTGCCAAAATGGAGTAACCGCCTGACTACCTCGTGGCTCTTGCGATAATTTCATTTTTGGCCCATGTCCAATACACACATCTGAAAAATATTTTTTTTTTCAGACGCATGTATCGGACGCGTGCCAATTGGCATTTGATGCTCGTACGTCATTACCGCCAGGTTACCATGTGAGACTTTACCTCCAGGTCAATGGCTGGTGGTAAGGTCTCAGACCCAAAATGGACGCATGACAATTTTCAATTTGCCGGACGTCCATTTTTGGCAAAAATTTTAAAAAGGCATTTTTTATACGTTTGCTGAAAAATGATTCTGCACGTGCCCAAAACACGCATCTACACTACAGCAGGCCAGTTTTCAGCGCACCTTAGAAAAAGGACCCCTGAGTGAAGAAAACAGTTTCTCTGATTCAATTTAAATTTACTACTTTGTAGCTTCATTGCATGCCCCTTAGCCCTAGTATTTTTGGAAAGAGTAAACAAGTGATTCACATCTACCCATTTCACTCCACTCATTATTTTATAGACCTCTACCATATCTGCTCTTAGCTGTCTTTTCTCCAAGCTGAAGAGCCCTAGACGCTTCAGCCTTTCCACATAGGGAAGTCATATCATCCCATTTATCTTTTTTGTTGCCCTTCTCTGTACCTTTCCTAATTCCACTATATCTTTTTTGAGATGCACTGTCCAGAACTGAACAGAATATTCGAGGTGCGGTCACACCACAGAGCAACACAAAGGCATTAAAACATCCTCATTTTTGTTTTCCATTTCTTTCCTGATAATACCTAACATAACTCGGGCACTCGGCACATACTCAGACATAGCCTCTTGTGTCACACATTAATACACTGGAGTCTGCTTTCAACAGAAATTGGAATTTATTTGGCTGCAGCCAGGAACATCTAACATTGTATTTCTAAACTTAATACATAACATATTCCATTACTTGACATCATAAATGTTAACATTTCTCTTGCCTGGGTACACAGCGTCTATCAACCGTTGCCTTTATTGTCTCACAGGTTGTGCCATCCAAGCACCCTGTTTCCTCTCTGTGCTGTCTCTCATAGCACCCATTGTCTTTCTGGTGTATCCCGTTGAAGGATGCACCTTCCATCTTTCCCAATCTGATGATCTGGGCCTCCAGGCCGTCGAAGCCAGGAGACAAGCTGTGACTCAGCTACGATGCAGGCATATATTTCTTTGCTTATGTTTCAACTTTTTCAAACAACTCTTTTCAAATAACAATTTACCACATAACTTATAACTTTTATCTGTTAAGCTGCTGTGTACCCGTCTCTGTTACTGTATAACCGCTGTAGCCTGACACCTAGCTGCGACAAATGCTGCCTGTTAATTGGGTGGGTGGGTTGGGTCAGCGTTGCTCCTCCCATGCTCGCTGGTCTCAAAATGACCCCTTCTATCCTTCCTGTCTGTTGCCCCTCCCCCTCCTCCCTCCCCTTTGTTCTTAACTCTTTCCTCACCTCATTCCCCTGTAGCTGCTCTTTGTCCCTACTCTCTCCTAAACCTCTCCCCCTTCCCCTCATCTTTGCTGGCCTTCGGCCCGTGTGTGGGCGGCCTCCCCTTATTGGGTCTGTCTATTTCTTTCTATTTGCTTTCTTAGCCACCACTGCACACTAAGCAGAGGGTTTCAAAGTATCATCAACGACGATGCCTTGATCCCTTTCCTTTTGCGGCGACTCCTAATGTGGAACCTTGCATTGCATAGCTATAATTTGGGTTCCTCTTTCCCACATCACTTTGCACTTGCTCACATTAAACATCATTTGCCATTTAGATGCCCAGTCTCCTACTCTTGTAAGGTCCTCTTGTAATTTTGTGATTTAACAACTTTGAATAACTTTGTGTTGTCAGCAAATTTAATTACCTCACTAGTTACTTCCATCTCTAGATCATGTATAAGTATGTTAAAAAGCAGTGATCCCAGCATAGACCCCTGGGGAGCCCCACCATCCACCCTTCTCCATTGAGAATACTGACCATGTAATCCTACTTTCTGCTTTCTATCTTTTAACCACAACAGGACAGTACCTCCTATCCCATGACTCTCCAATTTCCTCTGGAGTCTTTCATGAGGTACTTTGTCAAACACCTGTTGAAAATCTAGATACACAATATCAACCGGTTCATCTTTATTCACATGTTTGTTCACCCCTTCAAAGAAATAGATTGGTGAGGCAAGATTTCCCTTCACTACATCCATGTTGCCTTTGTCTCATTAGTCCATGCTTTTGGATATGCTCTATAATTTTGTTCTTATCATTTTGCCCGACACCGACATGAGGTTCACCAGTCTATACTTTCCCAGATCTCCTCTAGAACCTTTTTTAAAAATCGGCGTTATATTGGTCAACCTCCAATCTTCCGGTACCATGCTTGATTTTAAAGATAAATTACATATTACTAACAATAGTTCCACAAGTTCATTTTTTAATTCTATCAGTACTCTGGGTGAATACCATCCAGTCCAGGAGATTTGCTACTCTTCAATTTGTCAAATTGTGCCATTACATCCTCCAGGTTTATAAAGGTTTCATTCAATTTCTTCAACTCGTCTGCTTTGAATACCATTTCTGGCTCTGGTATCTCCCCCAAATCTTCCTCGTTGAAGACCGAAGCAAAGAATTCATTTAATCTCTCTGCTATGGGTTTGTCTTCCCTGACTGCCCCTTTAACCCCTCAGTCATCTAGTGGTCCAAATGATTCTTTTGCAGGCTTCTTGCTTTTAATATATCTAAAAATATTTTTACTAAGTGATTTTGCTTCCAATGCAATCTTTTTTTCAAAGTCTCTCTTTGCCTTCCTTATCAGCGCTTTGCATTTGACTTGACATTCCTGATGCTGTTTCTTATTATTTTCAATCACTTCCTTCTTCCATTTTCTGAAGGATTTTCTTTTAGTTCTAATAGCTTCCTTCACCTAACTTTTTAACCATGCCGGCTGTCATTTGGTCTTCCTTCCTCCTTTTTTAATACGCGGAATATATTTGGCCTGGGCTTCCAGGATGGTATTTTTAACAGTATCCTCGCCTGATGTAAATTTTTGACCTTCGCAGCTGCTCCTCTAAGTTTTTTTTTTTTTTTTACTGTTCTTCTCATTTTATCATAGTCTCCTTTTTGAAAGTTAAATGCTAACGGATTTCCTGTGTGTACTACTCTTAAGCCGATATCAAAACTGATCATACTATGATCACTGTTATCAAGCCGCCCCAGCACCATTACCTCCTGCACTAGATCAAGTGCTCCACTAAGGACTAGGTCTAGAATATTTCCTTCTCTTGTGGGCTCCTGTACCAGCAGCTCCATAAAGCAGTCATTAATTTCGTCAAGGAATTTTACATCCCTAGCATGCCCTGATGTTACGTTTACCCATTCAATATCAGGTAAATTTAATTGTTGCCCAGTTTATTAGCCTCCCTAATTTCCAATAACATTTCTACATCTGTCTGTTCATCCTGGCCAGGCGGATGGAAGTACACTCCTATCACTATCCTTTCCCCTTTATACATGGAATTTCAATCCATAGGGATTCAAAGATGTGTTTTGTTTCCTGCAGAATTTTCAATCTATTTGATTCAAGGCCCTCCTTAACATACAATGCTACCCCTCCACCGTTCTATACAATACAGTGCTACATGGCCAAATTCCAGTGAGGATAGCCTGTTTACTGATGGGTTCATTTTAACTGTTGTTGTAATCTGCCTTGGTAAGACTAGTGTTATAAAGATTGGATATAAAATTAAACTCTCCTTTCATTGGGGCACATGGAATCACATCTTCACCTCATCTATTTTGTACAAATGGATTATTCTGTTTTGAGCATGTTTCAGGTACAAGTGATTTTCATAAGTCAAAATAGTAAAAATAAATATTTCCTCTCATACTGATCTCTCATTTGTTTAAACATAACTAAATGGGCTATAAGCCCCTAATGCAGTTAATTGATTTTCTTATATTTTGTCCCTGTGATGATTTATACTGTTGCAAAACTAGAAATACAGTGAGAGAGAATAACAGAATTCAGTAACATCCAAAACTTAT
This sequence comes from Microcaecilia unicolor, assembly GCF_901765095.1. Lineage (NCBI taxonomy): Eukaryota > Metazoa > Chordata > Amphibia > Gymnophiona > Siphonopidae > Microcaecilia > Microcaecilia unicolor. The sequence continues at coordinate 343,219,080 of NC_044033.1, forward strand.
TAACTAACATTATAATTGTGTTCACATTTGGGTAATAATTGAGAAAATGCTGTTGAAAAATGACTTGACGAAGAAATAAATATCTACTATAATAAAACGCACTCTCAACATTCTGAGGACACTGACGTCACTGCAGGCACTCACACACTGGTTCGTAAGTTCATGGTGGTGAAGCCACAACACTCACCATGTCTTCATGCCCCGCCCTCGCGTCACACGTGATGACGTCGAGGGTGGAACACTACACAACAAGGCAAATGAACGCACGCGGAGCGTGTTTCCCTACTCCTCCCCTTCCAACAAATCGCAGTCGCCAAGGACGTGCCCATCACCCCGCCCCTTTCGCCCCATCACCCCGCCCCTTTAAAAGTACCACCATGCCCCCCGTCGCCCCCTCTTCCTCTCATCACCTTCCCTCCCCCCCTGTCACTTCCCCTCCCCTTACGCCACTATCCCTGGTGGTCTAGCGGTACCTGTTCGCTCGGGCAGGAACAAAAGAGCCCCCGCTTTCCTGCCCGGAGCGCTGCTGCTAGCTGCCCGGCTGCCCGGCTGCATCGTGTGTGAGTCTGGCTCTCAGAGTTTCAAAATGGCCGCCGAGAGTTTCAGGCTGCCTTGCGAGACTTCAACTCTCGGTGGCCATTTTGAAACACCGAGAGCCGGACTCCCACACGATGCAGCAGGGCAGCTATCAGCACCGCTACGGGCAGGAAAGAAGGGGCTCTTTCTTTCCTGCCCATACCGAACAGGTACCTCTAGACCACCAGCGTAAGGGGAGGGGAAGGGAGTCCCGTGCCCGCTAGCGCCCGTTTCATCAGAGGCAGAAACGGGCCTTTTTTACTAGTATATCATAAAACTAGAAAATGCTGGCACATTTAGACTGATTCTGGACTCTGTCTGTTTTACTGGCCCTTCTTTACCAGAGGAAAAAAAATCTCTGCACTAATATAACACATGCTAGGGTGTCCTATAACCATCCCCTCCAAATGATACACTGATTACGAATGAAAAGTTATTTTGTTATTATATTTCCTCTGTGTATAAGTGAGATTAAATAAAAATGCTATCAATAATAAAGAACTACGTCGTGGATGTAGCAGCTCATAAGTTTGTTTGCTTTGTTTTGAGTGTATGTAGACCAACGTCTGCATGGGGAAGGGGAAACAGAGAGACTAACTAAATGGCTTCAACATTTTGATTCCTTAAAAATTCTAATAAGCTGTAGACAAGTTCGGAATTGGGGTCACACTAAATGCGGTCAGTGCATTATATGTGAAGTGATGACAGAAAGTACGGAATCTGGGGATGACTATAATCACAGATGGATTCATATTAAATGCTCTACCAAATGTTCTTCTAAAGCAGTTATTTACCTGATCTGTTGCCCTTGTGGACTGAAGTATATAGGTCAAACTAAACGACAAATAAAAACCAGACTTATTGAGCATAAATACTGCATTAATAAAGAAAAAATACATATGCCTTTAGTGAAATATTGTCTGCTGAAGAAGCATTCTTTTGAACAATTGCGCTGTTTGGTCATTGAACAAGTACAAGATAACAGACGTAGAGGCACTATTTCCCGCTGTTTTACATCAGAAAGAGCAAAGATGGATTTTTAATCTACAACACTACATATCCTGAGGTCTTAACGGCCCAATGGAATGGGAAGTGTTCTAATTTATGATGGGTTACTTCCACATCTGGTTCCGGTTTGAAAGTAATTGACAGGATGACGTCAACAGGTGGACTGGTCTAAGTTGGCGTCTTTATTACTGGCCGCAATTTTGTTGCCTTTACAATTTTGAAAGATTCCTGCTGTGTTTCATGTGATATTGTCCTCCTGTGGCTAGAAACGAAACAGGCAGCTTTCTGTCAAGGATACTATACAGTGCTACAATTAGAATACCTTAAGTGACTCCCGGGGGGATTTTGGAAGAATTGGATGCTGATTTTGAAGCAGTCACCGCCCGGCTGGTTAAGACTAAGTGAACGGGTTTCCCTGTGTACATGTTATACTTAAGTCAGGAATACGTTATTGACTCTATCTCATATTAGTGCAAAATGGATTTTTGCCATTCTCCTCTGTTTTTTGACTGCAAGGTTTTTTTCTCCATTAGGGAGTTGTTTTTTCTTGCAGTGGTTTTCAGAGGTTATATTGGAACCAGTGATAGTACTATGCCTTTGGAGTGGGGGTAGTCTATTCTGCAGGCACCCGAAGGCAGTTGAGGTTCAATTTGATAATTACTCCAACCATTGTCTATATAATGAGTTAGAGCCAAATTTCAGCAATACATAATTTTGAGTAGTTTCAACGTTTTGATATCATGCTGTCTCCTGTCCTCAATAAAACCTCATTGGGCTGCCACTGGTGGCCACCTTTACTATGTGTGAATTTGTGACATCACTTCAGTAGGTTGGTTACTGCTCAGTAGCCATTTTTGAATTGGGAAGATAATGATTTCTTTTACACATTTCATGGTGGCTGCATTAGGGACAATTCTTTAGTGGAGGCGAGTTTGTGCTATCACTTTCAATATGCCTGTTTTCTATCAGTGGCAATCTGGTGTTGGTAGACAGTCTGGTGCATCATTCAGGGGCCTTTTTACAAAGCTGCAGCAAAAGGGGGGTCTGCGCTGGCATCAGTGCGTGTTTTGATGCACACCAAGGCCCCCTTTTACCGCAGTGGGTAAAAGCATGCCTTTGCCTTTTTCAATAAATGGCCACATGGCAAGTTGAAGCACTTGTCTCGATGGGGGAGCACTTACCACCATCCATTGAGGTGGTGGTAAGGGTCCTGTGCTTACCGTGCGGTAACTGGGCAGTGAGCAGCACTGCCTATATACCGCGGGTAAACACTGGCGCTACAAAATTGAAATACTTTTGCAGCGCCAGAAGGTGATTATTATTGAGTACATTATACTACTCCAAATGAAATAACAAATTTGCTCAGACATTGGGGATGAACTTGAACATATTGTTGTCTTATAAATACTTTTGGTAAGTGTACAGTGAACAAAAGATCTCGCTTAGTTCACATTTGTCGCTGTGACAATCACATATTATCACAACACCAGCAGAATTTCTTTTACATGCAATTAAAGAAAATACCATTAATGTCTGAAATATTTATAATGCACTTGCTAGTTTGAACAGTAGGTGTTTTTACAAAGAATGTTCCTTGATATTTGAAGGTTTTTGCATTGAAGACTGAGACTCTTCATCAAATCCCAGCTGTAAAAGATCTGAGCCAAATCTACCTTAATGAAAGTTTCCCTAAGTGAATTGTTGACAACAGTTGCTTTTAAGTTATTAGATCATATGAGTATGTTTCCAGAGCTCTGTTAGTTGTGTCTTGTAGATGTCAAGATGTAAATTCCCATCTGTTTTCTCTATGAGGTAAAATGTGCCTTCTTGGCATGGGCGTAGTTTTGGGGGGCATTGGCCCCCCCCAAACGCAGGACCAGCACAACACAGTCTCGGTCCTTCCTTCTCCCGTCCTCAGCTCCCTGACAGCTCTCCTCTCCATTCCTTTCTGCACACACCCCCCCCCCCCCCCCCCCCGCGTTTAAACCTTTTATTTTTAGCAGCAATGACAGTGAAGAAAACAGAAACGGAAAGCGAGCTCGCTCCAGCCTTTCCCTTCCTCACAGACAATGTCCCGCCTTCCTATGAGGGTGTATTTCCTGTTTTCGTGAGGGCAGGACACTGTGAGTGAAGGGAAAGGCTGGAGGCGAGCCTGCTTGCCGTTCTGTTTTCTTCACTGGGCAGGGGAGAATGAAGAGTGCTGGACATGGAGGAGAGGAGGGAACTAGAACTCGAGGACTGAAAAGGGCGAGCTGGGGAAGTCACTGGACATGGATGGGAGGGAAGGCAGGGGGAGAGAAGAGAAATCACTAGAAATGGAGAGGAGGGTAGGGCAGGGGGAAGAGGGAATTTGCTGGATATGAATGGATGGAGGAGAGGGCAGAGGAGAATGGAGAGTTGCTGGACATGGATGGATGATGGATGGAGGGGAGGGGCAGGGGAGAGAGGGAGAGTGCTGGACATGTTGGAGGAGAGGGAAGACATCCTTTGCCCCCCCCCCCCCCAAATAAAACAGCAAACTACACCCATGCTTCTTGGGAAACCATAGATTCTAAACATCTTGTGAAACATTACATTTATTTGATGTATCGAGATTAATCCTCTGCATGAATGTAATATTGCATGCATTCTTCTGATTGATGTCACTAATTAGTCCATTTCTAGTGGGAATCCCCAGTTTGTGAAGACATTGGCAAATTAATTGGGTACAGTGTTGATTCAACCCTGCTGAATAGCAAAATGCTTCTGACAATCAAGTTCCAAATTCTTCATACCAGTTTCTTTCAAGGATGGCATGTACAGTAAGAAACAATGGCAATGAGCCTTGGCTCACAGTGCTCATTCTGTCCTTCTGATTGTTGATGGATAATATAAAGGGAACAGCACTTAGTGTATCTCTTACAAAATGATAGTGAAAATGCCTCATTAGTTCTCTTTCATCTCAGAAGGTTATGGATCCTGAATCACTGTGATTCCATGTTGTAGGTCCTTTAATAGTTCAGCTTACTTGATAACATATGTGCAGAGTTCTACAGATGCTGGAATGATACCTTTTTCTTTCTTAATATAAACAGGATGAAGTCGGTCCAGAGGGCAGCTACTAAAATGGGTCAGTGGTTTTCATCATAGAGCTTATGGGGACAGACTTAAAGATCTCAATATGTGTACTTTGGAAGAAAGGCGGGAGAGCTGAGATATGATAGAGACATTTAAATACCTATACAGCATAAATGCACAAGAGGCGAATCTCTTTCAGGTGAAAAGAAGCTCTGGAAAGAGGGGACATAGAATGAAGATGAAAGGGGATAGACTCAGAAGTAAGCTGAGGAAATTCTTCTTTACAGAAAGGGTGGTTAATTTGTGGAATGGCTTCCTGGTGGAAGTGGTGGAGATGAAAACTGTATCTGAATTCAAGAGAGCTTGGAACAAGTACATAGGATCTCCAAGGGAGTGACAGGGAGAATAGATGGCATGGATGGGCAGACTGGGTAGGCCATATGGTCTTTATCTGCCTACATGTTCTCCTGTTTTGATGTCTTGGACTTTGTGTGGAAGACAGTTTCATCATAACATTCTTATAAAAGTGATAATAGCAACCTTAATTGGAAAACTTCCTTTGCATGGCTTGTTCCACATTGAAATATGATGATGTGGTATTTGTTTCTTTTCTTATATTCTCAAAAGTTTGTCAGGTGATTTTATCTGCAGTCATGGTGATCTTAGAATAATTTTATGGACACAGTTTCATTGATTTTCTGTATATACTGTTATCATTAACATGTGGCCATTAACAAAAATTAGCAAATGAACCCTTACCGACACCCATTTTGTAGATGGTAAGGACTCACTCACTCACTAATCCCACTTAGCGTGCGGTAATGTGGCTGCACTAACTGGTTCATGCTGTCATGGCCATTCCCCAGACATGCCCTCTCTGAGAAAAAGTTTAGAAACTTTTTAGCACGTGTCAAGATGCATGAGTGTGAAAGGACCCATGATGAACTAAGAAGATTAATTCATTTTCAATGAGATGACGAGCATAGGTGCCAGCTCTGTGGATGTAATGGGTGCTAAGCGCCTCAATATTGAGCAAGTTCCTTCTTTGCATCCAGCAAGGGGCAATATATATTTTGTTTAGCATCTCCAATCATTTTGAAAAATTTGTCACCTAAGTTGTCAAGGGACACATTGTTTTGGAGCACATGATGAAGTTTTACAGCCTTGCAACTGAAATTCTAAATCCTACAGAATATTGCACAATTTGGTGAGTCTGCAATGTAAGCAATGTAAACTGACACTTTTATGAAGGCCTTGACGTCTTATCTTGCATAAAGTAGATTGGTTGCCATATTAGTCCACTTGAATTCACTCCTATGTTGAACTGAAGTCATGGAATGGTTTTAAACGAACTAGTCATAAAAGTATTTGCATCACAGCAATATCCTCATCCTATGATTTATCTGTGAGTGTATGGTAGGTCAGGTAGCTGATTCTGCAATGCTCAGAACAATTTCTTTAGTATTTCACAGATGATGCTATTCCCTGAAATGTATAAAAAAGATAATTACCAAGTATAACTCACGTTGATAGGGATCAACAATTGCCATGGGTCAAGCTGATTTGTACAGGCCCATTATTATAGCCATTCTGAGAATCTAAAATGATCTATTTTTTTTTAAAGAAAAGGACCTTAACTATATTACAAAAAAAAATCACGCCATGTGGTTGAGGTGCAGATAAAAGCTCACTTGATTAGTTGGTTGTCATGTTGATTTCCTTTCATTCTGAGTTCTATACTTACTGGCTAAAGGAAAATATCGTATCCTGAGAAACTGTCATCATTGGAGTTAGTGAGGAGGCACAGAAAGTGGGATTACAAAGGCTTGCATATATATAATTCACATAGATTAAGGGCTCTGTTTACTAAGCCATGCTAGAGGTGCCTAGCGTTTTTAGCACTCACCAAGCAGTGCATGCTAATGTGTAGATGCCCATAGGAATATTATATTCCAATGGCCGTCTACACAGTTATGTGCGTTAATTTTTAGGTCACGCTAACAGGGCCTTAAGTGTTGAAAGTATTCCAACAAATAGTGGAAAGTTGTTTTAGAAGGGCTAGGTTAATAGTGCTTGGTATACTGTCTTTTAAAAGCACATGTATATGTGAAAATGCAAATACATGTACAAATAGTAATTTAGAAGAGGTATTAATAAAACACGTATGTAGGTGGCACAGACAGGTTTAAAAAAAAAAAAAACATGTTCATTGCATGGTGTAAGTGATCCTTGAAACTATATGTATTCCAAGTTTTACAATTGCAATATAGGAATACCTAGAAAAAATGTCAACATCAGCATTTTTACATTTGGTCTGAGTCATGCATAACTGTCATCTTATTTCTGGTTTGGAAATAGGTTTTGGATTAAAGTTTAGGGGGGGGGGGTCTCGAATGCATAGCCACCCACCTGAGGCTACCCCGCGGTCACTTAGAGGGTATATCCCCAGGGCAGCTCAGGTCTGCCTGCACCTGCTGCTTGTGCTCTGCACTAGAACCCTCTTCCCACCAACTGGGTCAGAACCACATCTCGGCGAGTCTCCCACTCTCAAATTATCCCAGTGATTTCTATGTTATTGGAGGCCACACTCCCAGTGGTCCCACAGTTCCTAGACAGCACTCACAGACCCAACGCACAAACTACCAGGATTCTTTATCAGTCCGGACAGGCAGAGGTAACATAAAAATATTGAACAGTGACACAGAAAAAGTGCAGTCAGCAGAAAAACAACAGGTAACTGAAATATGGATCAATTATAACACTATCTAACATTAGTTTACTTCTAAAAAGTACCTGGGGAGATCAGGAAATATGCTGCTCACATATTTTCAAATATAACTGATCACAGAGCTTCAACAAAGAGATCTTTTTCTCTCTTCCCTCTGGCTAAAAACTGGGGCAAAAGCCAGTCCACTCCAAATAAAATTGACCTCCTGGCCAATCAGAGCCCAGTATACTGCAGACTGCCTTTCTAAAAAAGCTTAAACAAGAAAACATCCTTGGTTCTGCAGCAGCTTCAAAACATAAACATGCACCACCTGCTGGCCAAACTAGAGAAATACACTTCAAGAATTAAGGCAGTTTTTCAGGCTTAAAAAAAACCCCACTGTTCTATCACAGAGGGCATAATAAATTTGCTTACAACTTGTACTTATGTACTTATGTACTTTGGAGTTAAACCCCACCTCAAAATACACTTGAAGTTTGATCTCAGCTTATTAATTGGCTCCCTTTGGATGTGCATTCTTGCAAGAACCACCATTTACATGTGCAAGTAGTGAAAGCATGTATAGCATGGCTCATGGAATTCTTTCTAATCCTTACGCATGAAAGTGCTTGGGTCTGTGTGTGTGTGTTAGGGGTATAGGGGAGTGGCAAATATGCATGTATATGTTTATCTGTGGCTTTTGTGAGCTTCCTATATGTCTGTGGTCAGGATAGGCGATGAAAGGGGAAGGCAGTTTGAAAAGGTACAATTCTTTAATCACTATGGACCTCTTTTACAAAGCCACGCTACTGATTCTTGGTACAGCAAATGAGAGGAAGCCCATTCAATTCCTATCAGCTTTCTCTCATTTGCTGCAAGGGAATCACTAGCATGGCTTTGTAAAAGAAGCCCTATGTAACGGTGAATTAGAGTATATGTACTTCCACTGTTGGAACTTCTTTTTCCATAGATATTTTTGGATGGGGTTCAGTTCTCTCTTCCTCCCCCTCCACATGCAGAAGCTTCACATCTGCACACACAGAAGCTCCCTTCAGATTACCTACTTCCTTCCTGTGACTAGAGCTGCCTTCCAGTCATCTGTCCCTCCATTGGTTGAGTTCCACCTAGAGGTTCTGTTGCTAGTTACAATGGAAAACGTTGTGTGGCGGGGAGGAGTGGAACATCCAAGAAATTTTACTCATAATTCTATGCTCTGGACATGCAGGGGCCCTTTCACTAAGGTGCGCCAAAAAATAGCCTGCGCTGTGTAGGTACGTGTTTTGGACATGCACAGGTCCATTTTTCAGTAGCCTGGAAAAAAAGGCATTTTTGTGGTCAAAAATTGACATGTGGCAAAATTAAAAAGAGTGCTCATCCATTTTCGGCCTGAGACCTTAACGCCACCCATTGGGTCCCCCAATGTAAAATTGTGTTAACTTCTGAAAAACAGAGAATTGGGTAATCCTAACCTCCTGAGTACTGAGCACATCTCACAGGGGCCCTAAACATGTGGACACAAAATAAGTTCACAGTTTGCCAATGGTTTAATCTGGCCCTGGACATGGCAAAAAATGTTACTTGGAAATAGCAACCAATAAGAAAACTGTATGATTCTTGAAGTAGTTTTTCACAGTAGAATTAACAAAAAGATAATGAAATAAAGGGGTAGGGAATGGTTTGCATTCCCTGTGTGTATATTGTCAGGTCTCTATGTGTTTGGGGGATATGTTTATCTGTTTTCTGTGTTATGTGTTTTGCTGGGCATGTGTTGTGTCTTGTGGGTGGGGGAGGTAGCAGGAATGGAGCACTTGCAGGGTAGCAAAGTTTATGGGGTACGATCAGTTTGGAACATGTAGGGGTAGTTGTGAGGGAAGAGTTTTGGGGTAGGACAATTTATTGGGTTTTGGGAGTATTTAGAGGGGGCAGTTTTTATAGTTAGGGTAGTTTGTGGAGTGTTGTGTCAGTTGAAGGTTGGGTAATTTTTGGATGTGGGGTATTTTGGGATGATAGGGCTGTTGTTACAGGGTCATTCTTTGAAGTGGGCCAGCTTTGCAGGGGAGAGACAGTTGGTGGTATGGTAGTTGCAGGGACTACTTTTTGAGGATAGGGCAGTTTTGGGGTGTGGAAGGGAAGTTGTAGGAGGAGTAGTTTTGAGGGATGGGGAGGTTTTTTGGGCAGTATAAGAGATGGTCATACAATTGCACTAGGGTAGTTCAATCTTAATGCACATTGTCCCCCCCCCCCCCAACACTCTAACCAAAAAAATATTGCACCAAGAATATTCCTCTTAAATTCTACTAAAATTGTGCAGGATATGATACCCTAGACCCATGTGATCTAGTAGATGGCAACAAATACATTTCAAAATGGCCCATATAGTCTGCCTAGTATGACGGATGACATTGCCACTGGCTGTTCTATGCTGGTTATCTTTCTTTAGGGTTGTAACCAGGGCTTTTTTTGAGGGGGTACTGAGTACCAGCACCTTTTCTATTGCTTGCTAAAATTGACCCATGGTCCCCCAAGTTTTAATGAAAGAACTCAGGTTCTACACACAAATTCTGCCTTGTCATAGATTCTGTGACTGGTTGCAGGGGGTCTGGCTATTGTGGGGTGGGTCCCTCAGTGATCACCCCACCCTGAAAGGTGGTCTGGCATTTGAGTGCTAGCACCTTTTACACTTGAAAGAATGCACTGGTTGTAACTACCTATTTGTGCAGGTTACTGACACATCTTGGGCTAGTATCTGTTGCCAATGCCTTCTTTGAAATGCAAAAAATTCATTCCATGGGTGTTTTGAACTGAATTGCCACTACCTTGCAGATTACTCCATTGCTTTCTTTCCATCTTTCTGCCATTAATGAATCTTCTGGTTTTTAACCCACACATTTTTCAGTTTCATTACTGTAGAGGCAGTTTGGAGGACAGGCAGTTGTGAAGGGTATTTTTGAGGGGTGGGGCAGTTTGAGGGATTGGAAGAGTAAAGAATTTCACTTGTTCCTACCTTGCCCTATTCGCTACTATGTTTCTGTCTAAGGGCCCATTTACAAAGCTACGCTTTAGGCACACTAGCATTTTTAGTGCACGCTAATGCTAGAGACAACCATATATTCTATGGATGTCTCTAGTGTTAGCACATGCTAAAACACTAGCACACCTTAGTAAACAAGGCCCAAAGTTTTCCATGCTATAGACACTTTAAGTCCTCCACAGAAATGCAAGGTGCAATTATTAAGGAGGGGGGGGGGCTTTATTTCTCTCAAATCTGCCATCTATTTGGCCCCCTTTTTAGCTCATTTTGTTTTTTTACTGGTTTTTCCCTTATGACAAATTTAATCGTGTGTGTGTGTGTTTGTGGGGGGGGGGGGGGGGGGGGTTGGATAGTTGTTTTGCCAAAAGACACACATTCCTGACCACTTTTATATAATTCATTTCCAACCTTCATTGCAACGTACAGTTGAAAAGCCCAGACCAACACCCTGTTTATTTTATAGCTGTTTTTTAAATAGCTGTTCCCATGTTCCTGAAAGCAAATGCACATATTTTCCCTAATTGTATTTTACAAAAGGCAGTCCTTCCGTAAATACATAACAAATTTGAACATGGATGTTCGTTTTCTGTCCTAGACACTCTATACAAAATTTTGGCCGAAAGTGTGCTTTGAGCTAGGATATATAATTTTCAACAAAAAAATTACATATTAAATATATCTTTGGTATATAACTTCCCATGTGTCTGGAAATAATGAATGAATTTAATTCCCACATGTTACATATTTCTGAAGATTGTCAGCTGTGTAATATTGTTTGTTTTTAAATAAAAATTCTTTACACTCTGAACATTTTAATGGGTGGTTAAAGGCATAAAAACTCTTTATTGCATAATTGACCATTAAGCACCTCTTAACATGAAAAGATACACAACCTGATTTTGTGCAAATAAGAAAGAAAGGAATTCTGGCTGTTTGTGAAGTTAGAGTTCATTTTATTACCATGGGAACATCTACATCCTAGCAACAGCAGCTTTTCCATCCTAGCAAGCTAGCATACAGAGAGCTGATGCTTCTAGTTAAAGGGAAGTTGGGAGAGAAATGAGACTTACAAAATGCTTAATTTAAGGAATTCTACCTGTAGTATATATAACTCAGAAGGGGAACATTTAAAACAGTCTAATTAGGTTCAAAGTTCACAGGTGCTTTGTCCTGATACACCTTGTATCTAATTTCCAAAGAGAATGTAGATATATACTTTCCTCTGGAATTTTCTGTGGTACAAATGACAGGAAGACATTGCACCTGCATTTTGAATGGGCAAGAACAAGCGCTTATATACATTTAAAAGTTCAATCTTATGCACCATTGTCGTCATCCCCACTCTAACCAAAAAAAATATTGCACCAAGAATATTCCTCTTAAATTCTATTAACATTGTGCAGCATCTGATACCCTAGAACCATGTGATCTAGTAGATGACAGCAAATAAATTTCAAAATGGCCCATATAGTCTATCTAGTATGATGGATGGCATTGCCACTGCTGTTCTATGCTGGTTATCTCCATACCCTTCTTTAGGGTTGTAACTACCTATTTGTGCAGGTTACTGACACATCTGGGCTAGTATCTGTTGCCCAATGCATTCTTTGAAATGCAAAAATTCATTCCAGTGGTGTTTTGAGCTGAATTGCCACTCCTGGCAGATTACTCCATTGCTTTCTTTCCATCTTTTTGCCATTAATGAATCTTCTGTTTTTAACCCACACATTTTTCAGTTTCGTTACTTCTTTTGTCTTTTTATTTTTTTTTTTACCACCTGGAACAACATTTCTGGTATCCACTACTCTTTCCATGTAAAATGCCTCCTGATATTGCTTGTAAGTCTACCTCTTAGTTTTATATCAGGTTCCTTACTTCTATAGCTTTCTTTTCTTGGGAAAAGGTTTGTATCTTAATGCACTGAAGAATATTTATGTCCTCAAGTCCTGCATCAAAAGACAAAGAAGTCTCATCTTCTTTGTCTTTTGATGCAGATCTTGGTCTCTTTCTCTGTACCAGCACTAGCCTGTTTTTATACTTTCTGAGATATGGCATCCACAATTAAAGACAGTATTCTGATTTAGGCCTCATCAATTTCCATTTTTTCTGCTGGTTATACCTTTCTCTTGAGATCATTAAATACTATGTCAGGAAATAGGGATGGAGCCAGAAGTCTGACAGAAGAGGTCACGTTTTAAAGGGGAAAAACTTCCTAAGCATCTAAGAAGGAAGTTTGAGAAAGCCCCTAAATAGAAGCCAGGATGGTGGAGGAGCAGGAGCTTCCCCAACTTAGAGATATCATCAGAGAGGGGCAGGGTTATTCAGCAAGCTCCTTTAGATACTTGGACACAGACTGCACATCATGGGGGGGGGGGGGGGGGGTTGAATATCAACCTTGGAAATGCTGAAGAAGATAAATGGACTTTGAGTTGAGTCTCCCGTTTTGCTGCGAGCCTCCTGAAGTTCCTATGGAATTGCAAGAATCTAGTGAGGACTTTCACCTGCTTAAATTCTAAGCTTCCTTATTCCCAATAAGAAAAAGGTGAATGTACGCTTGCTTTGCAAGCAGCAGGTAGGTAGACAAAAGTATACAAAAAAACAAATATTTGTGGGCAGTGCTGCCAATGGCCCCTGCCAACTGGAGCTAGAGAGGATTCCCTCATTACAGGGCTGTTTGATTATATATATATATATATATATATATATATATATATATATATATATATATATATATATATATATACACACACACACACACACACAACACACATATATGTATATATGTGTGTGTGTGTGTGTTTATGTGTGGTGTGTATGTTTTGTTTGATTATAGAGAAGGTATGTAGAGCAACCAATCCAGGCAGGACACTGAAGATGAAATGATAAAAGCTTTATTGCTAGCACCAGATACAATAGATGACATGGCCCCATGCTTCAGTAATGATATCCCTGCTTCAGGAGTCAGAGTATCTGTACCGACTTTGACTGTATGTTCTACTGTAAAGTTGTGGCACAAAGCCAATTTTACCAAAAGCCAAATCAAGGACTCAAAATTACATCAAAAGTACCAGTCAAAATAAGTGAACAGTACTTCTTTTGTAAGGAATCCTTCCTTATGTTGTCAGATGTTTGCTTGCTATAAATACAGATTGTAGCCTAATCTTCAGAGATAAGCTTAGGGGGTTGAAAGAACTATAGCTATTTTGGGTGTTAAGGGAGATAGATTGCCTAGAAAAGTTTTGATTTTGAAGGCCCTTAGGGCTCCATCTTCCTAAAGAAGGAAGGACTTAACTAAAGAAAGAAAGAGCACTTACTTTCCAGAAACACAAAAATGCCTTGTTGCCAACTGGAACAGTGCTGTTGTGTGAAGTACATAAACAGTCTTTGTGTCAGAATTATAGGGATAAAATTTGGAAGACCAAGCTTGCACATGGTGTGCCTGATCCTACATGGAAAGGGTTGGGAATTACTTTTGGAGTTACCTTTCCATGCTCTGTCGTATCTGTGTCCATGTTGTAATGGACACAGTCCTGGGGGGCAGGTGGTGGTGGTCCCGCCCGAGGCAGAGCTGAGACACATGCGAAGGCAGTCTGAAGCGCTACTCACCTTCACTGTGGACGCCGCACCCCAAGGTAAGAATTTTTAAAATACAGCAAGCACTTAGGAAGGCAAGGGGCTGCTGGAGGACAGGTCATGCTTGGAGGGCAGATAGAGAGAAGAAGGGAAGCGCGGGGGCGTGGAAGTCGGAGGAGAGGGGGGGTGTGGACCTCGGAGGGAGGGAGGGAGGACGGGGGCATCCTGCAAGTCGAAGGGGAGGGGGGCCTTGAACTCGAAGGGGAGGGAGGCGCAGGGGAGTGTAACTCGAATGAGAATGGGGGGCATAGAACTTGGAGGGGAGGGAGGGGTCCTGGAACTCAAAAGGGAGAGGGAGGGGGTCCTGCAACTCAAAGGGGAGGGAGGAGTGGGGCCTGGAACTCAGAGGGGAGAGAGATGGAGGGAGTGGGGCCCTGGATATGGGTGGATGGAGGAGAGGCCAGGGGAGAATACAGAATTGATGCACATGTAGGGGGGGAGGGCAAGGGAAAGAGGAGAATTGCTGCACCATGATGGATGGAGGGGGCTGGGGAGAGATGCTGTACATGGATGGATGAAGGGGGCAGGGCACAGAGGACGTTTGCTGCTGTGATTGAGAGACAGAATGTGTGTGTCTGTCTGTGTGAGTGAGAGAGTGTAGTGTGTGTCCCGTATGCACCAATTATGCTCTCTCCCCTGCATTTATCCATATCATATGCAGCATGCTGCATATGGATGAATGCAGGGGAGAGAGCATAATTGGTGCACATGGGACACACACTACACTCTCTCACTCACACAGACAGACACACACACACATTCTGTCCCTCAATCACATACTCTCTCTCTCTCTCTCTGACACACACTCTTTCTCTCTCACATATACTCACTCTCTGACACATACTCATTCACTCTCTCACACATACTCACTCACTCTCTCTCACACATACTCTCTCCGAACAGTTCCCTTAAAAACATAATTGCCATTAGAGGACAACCTTGCTAGCGCCCGTTTCATTTCTTTCAGAAACGGGCCTTTTTTACTAGTGTTCTAATATTTTTAGACAAATTACCTGGTTAAAAATAGCACCTGTAACTTGGAGACACATTTCCAGAATTTTGAGAAGCATTACCTGTTCATTGAAAGGGAAAGGAAAACTTATGTGGTACAGCCAACTTCAATGCACTGCACCCAAACTGCTACTAAGAAGCTTTTTAAGACTCATTTTAGAGTGCACTGAGGCATCCCGCAGTACTATTGACATGTGTGTGCACTACTGGCGTGCTTAAAAATTAGTTTTTTCACTGAGGGGGCATGACTGGGGGCAGACTGGAGTGTCTATGCTAATCAGTTAGTGTAGCTACATTGCCATGCTAATTGGTGATTAAAGCGTAAACACTTACCACCTATAAAACAGGTGGCGGTAAGAGCTCATACACTAATTTTTGTTAATGGCCATTAAATCGGAAAATGGAAAATCAGTCATTTCTGACCAAAGCCAAAATAATGGCCTTAGCATGCAGAAAAGACCTGCATAAGGGCACACTAAGGCCTCTTTTTGCCACGGCTTAGTAAAAGGACTCCTTTGCTTGCAGCTCTACATATGAAATGGGATATCCAGCTTGGGACATTCACATTTCCCCCAAGTATTTTACAAAGGGATCTGCTGAATGAAGGGCCTTATGTAAGACATGCATAGAAGGACATGCATGGATGCACAGCCAGATTATGTGTTTTGAAAATTGACATGTGTAGAAAAAGAATGGTATCACTTGGAGCTTCAATCCCAGATGTCAGAAAGTACTTCACTCTAAACTTGTCACTTATTTATAGAACCCAATGAATGTCACCATTAATATCACCCTTTTATTTTTATATTTTTGTATAAAGAAGGAAAGAAGCTTCACAGAGCTTATCAAGCCAATATCTTAGGACATGTCTCTTTACTCATTATTTCATAATTCATAGACAAAATAAACCCTTCCTATTTATTCTTTGTATGGATCACTCTCATAACAGTGAAATTATACAAACAAAACAGATGTCCTCTGACTAAAGAACTTAACTGTTTCTCAATGGTCCATCTCCAAGAGTGGCCAACATTTTGTGGGAGCACCACTGCTTCAGGGAGCCCAGACCAAAGTGTTTAGAAAACAAAAATCAAGTAAGAGAACAATAAATTCAGCTGACAGCATAAGAATGTTAAGAACCTATATACCTCTAGTGTACATGAGTATTATTTAATTATTGGGATTTATTAACAGCCTTTATGAGAGATGTACAGCAGGTACAGTTTAACATAAAACTTACAATTTTCTTAACAGCATAACAATAGTAAAATAACCAAGAATAATCATAAATATAATAAATGAGGTAAACTTGAAACAGTAAATTGAAACTTAATAATAGAACTACCATGAAACAGTATAAAAAAAATACACATTTAACAGCACTGGAATTCAAATACTAGAGATATAATATAATGTTAGCATAATACTAATGATACACCTAATAAGCATGCATTAGAACATTCAACTAACATAGATATGATGCTAAAGATTTCCTACAATATGGATTACAAATTCTAATGAGCTGTAGAGCAAAAATATATAGAGAAACTACTCAAAATTGTATATTGCTCTAAACTTGGCTCTTACTCATTACATAGATAATAGTTCAACATAACTAACAAATGGATCCTCAACTGCCTTGGGGTGCCTGCAGAGATAGTAGCCATTGTAGTGGGGGTAGCCTATCACTGTTTCCAATATAACCTCTGTAACCCACTGCAAGGAAAACAACTCCCTAATGGAGAAAAAAACCTTGCAGTCAAAAAAAATAGAGGAACAGCAAAAATCCATTTATACTAATGTAAAGTATATACAGGGAAACCCATTCACTTAGCTTAAACCACCCGGGTGGTGACCTTTGATTTTGGAGTGTCAAAAAAACAGCATCCGATTCTTCCAAATTCCCCTGGGGAGTTGCTTAAGGTATTCCAACTATAGCACTGTATAATATACCCCAATTTTCCTGCTGTGTTTTACATGATGTTGTCCTCCAGAGGCAGAAATGAAATAGGAGGCCTTCTGACGGGTATATTATACAGTGCTACAGTTGGAATACCTTAAGCAACTCCCCAGGGGAATTTGGAAGAATTGGATGCTGTTTTTTGATGCTCCGAAATCGACAGTCACCACCCGGGTGGTTAAGCTAAGCGAACAGGTTTCCCTGTATATACTTTACATTTAAGTCAGGGAATACATGATTAACTCTACCTCATTACATTAGTATAGATGGATTTTTGCTATGTTCCTCTGTTTTTTTGACTGCAAGGTTTTTTTTCCATTAGGGAGTTGTTTTCCTTGCAGTGGGTTACAGAGGTTATATTGGAACCAGTGATAGTAGCCATTGTAGTGGGGGTAGCCTATCTCTTGTAGCTGGGTTGCCCATCCAGGACCCAGCCAGGCCCAACCCTGCTTAGCTGCCTCTTCCTCCACACGACTGTTGCCTTCACCCCACAGCAATCTGGCTCCTCTGAGCCTTGGCTCCAGGCCCTGCGAACTCCCAGGACTTCCTCCTCCCTCCGTTCCTTTCACAGAGGCACATTCGAAGCCCAATGTTTATAAGTAAGAGCTTTTATTTTCTTGCTTCAAATCAAACAAAACATCCTTCACTCCAGGTTGTTTAGGCAAGCAGCCCAGAGCACAATTCAGGTTCAACACAGTCAAATTCAGGTTCAAAACAGTCCATATAACTTCAAATTCAGGTTCAAAAACAGTCCATATAACTTCACTTCACTTTAGCTCAGATTATGTCACTTAGGGAACAGTACATTATCAGAGGGAAAAACCCAATAGCTTAGTAGGTTGCAGCCCAGACCTTTTTAGTATGCAACAGTCTACACAGTCTTTCTTGCACCTTCTTACAGCATGGTTACACAGCTTTATTCCCACCTGGTTCAGGCTGGGGTTTCAATTGTGCCCAGCTCTCTTTCTCTCCTACAGACTGCACCTGTTTCCTCTTTAGTAGAGAGTTCCCCCAGTGCCTCAGCCTGTCTTCTCCGGTCTTCCACCAGTCTCTCCAAGGTACAGCTAGCCACCCTCTTACAGCAGCTTTTTGGGTTTGAGCCAGGGCTCCAATCTCCATCTGTTCCTCCCCTAGCCCTTCAGTAATCTCCATTTTATCCTCCTCTCCAACTTCCCCCGCCCCCAATCTCTCCAGCTGGCCCTCATCACCTTCCTCAGAGACCATTTCCCAATCTTCTATCTCCTCCCCTAACTCTTGCAAAGCCGGGTGGGGAAGAAAAGGATTCTGGGACTGGTAGTTCCTCCCCTTCTTCCTTAACCCAGCCAACCTCTCTGCCTCCGGTAGCCCCCGCTTCTGAATGTGGGTGTTGTGCACATGAAATCTGCCCCGTTGGGATTCCCCGGCTCCCTGTACCCCCTTTCTTCGCGCCTTCCCAGATCCCCTTTCACCTGCACTCTCACACTCTGCAGGCACCCCAAGGCAGTTGAGGTTCCATTTGTTAGATATTTTGAACTATTAGCTATGTAATGAGTTAGAGCCAAGTTTAGAGCAATATTCAATTTTGAGTAGTTTCTCTACAATATGGCTTACCATATACTGTAGCTGTGGGACCAAGAGCATTTATATATGATGGGAACAAGATGTGTGGTATAGAGTCAGTTGGGATATGTTGATGGTTAGCTAAAATCAAGGCACGTTCTTTGTATAGTTAAGCAAGAGATAAGAAACTGATCTAAGTTATATAGCAAGCTAGTCCAGGTGCAGAATGATGCCAATATGGCAAAAAAAAAAAAAAAAAACACAAATTGTGCCTGACCTTAAAAACGCCATTGACAAGAAACAACCAATGAAATGATTGATCAGGTTGTCTATTAGTCACTCAAAATATGTTGCCATTCAATGTTCTGATTGAATTCTTGCAGTTATTGTCCTAGAACTGCTGCAGGTAGGCAATATAATGGGAATAATATGTGATCATCCCTGGGAAAGGGTGACTAAAGTATTTGGCGACTGACATTGAATATCTGGGCTTATTTTGGTCACCAAAGAGTTAACCAGCTATCCCTATATTCAGCACTAACCGGTTAACTTTTTAGCAGTCAAAGATAGGCCTGCTATTTAAGTAGCCTATTTTGACTGCTCAGCAAAGCTGATTTGGTGCTGAATATCCATGCCTAACCCAGGGGCGTATCTGAGGTTCGGCGGTAGGGGGGCAGGGGCTAGAGTGAGGGGGCACATTATACCACCCCGGCCACCGCCCCCCTCCCCACCGCCATCAACTCTCTCCCCCCCCCACCGCCGTCACCTACCCCCGCCGAGGTCCGCTTCCTCCTGCAGGTTTTTAAAAATATTACTTCAGCTGGTGGGGGACCCCAACCCCCGCCAGCCCAGCTGAGGTCTTAAGTTCTTCATCCTCGTGCTGTGAAAGCTGCATCCCTTCCAGTTTCGGACGAAGTCTGACGTCGCAGCACGTTGTACGTGCAGGACGTCAACGTGCTGCGCATCAGACTGAAACTGGAAGGGATGCAGCTTTTACAGCACGAGGATGAAGAACTTAAATAAGACCTCGGCTGGGCTGGCGGGGGTTGGGGTCCCCCGCCAGCTGAAGTAATATTTTTTAAAACCGGCAGGAGGAAGCGGACCTCGGCGGGGGTAGGTGACGGCGGTAGGTGGGGGAGGGTTGACGGCGGTAGGGGGGGTCCAGGGCAAAATCTGTGGGGGTCCAGGCCCCTGTGGCCCCACGCAGATACGCCCCTGGCCTAACCGGCTATGTCATGCAACATAGCCAGTTAGCAGCTAGCTGCTAATCGGGATAGTCAACAGGTGATAACCAGTTATCTCCCGCTGAATACCCAGGATTAGACACAGTAGTTGTCTGATCAGAGTTAAATCTTTGGATGAATCAAACAAACTGAGCATTAAACAGTGAGCTAAGCACAGTGGATATGATGGACTGTTTACTAAACTGCCCTAAAGTTTTGCAATTATTGATCCTGTTTCATATTATGCCAAAACTGTCGTTCAGTAACTGCAGAACCTTTGCATTGAATGCTGGCGGCATTCCCAGCATCTTCCTATTCAGTTAACATAGAGAAAAGTTCTTCTTGTGTGTTTACTGCATTGCAGAGAACACAATGCAATTAGCTGCAGTTATTTAGATAGCATTAATAGTGATAAAACTCAATGGAATTACATGGAAATACTTTTAAAGCAAATAGGAGGAAATATTTTTTCAACTCAAAGAATAGTTAAGCTGTGGAACTTGTTGCCAAAGGATGTGGTAACGGTGGTTAGCGTGCCTGGGTTTAAAAAGGTTTGAACAAGTTCCTGGAGGAAAGGTTCATAGGGCTAGATGGACCATTGGCATGACCTAGTGTGGCTATTCTTATGTTCATATCTGCCATGCTAATGAAGAAAGAGTTACCACTCTAGAAATTTCAACTATGAATGTAAAACATTGACATTTTGTACAAATGTAGGAGATTGACAAAATGCTTTTTTCTACCCATTAGAAGGAAGAACATTCTGTGTCCTTTGTTCTAGAGAAGGTGCCAATCAAAGCTGAATAGTAGGAGGTCTATTCTGAAAAAATGGTCCAGTAACATGGTCCTTGAAAGGAAGTATGCAAGCCTAAGTACAAGGGAGGGGCTTCATCTTCATCCTTTAGAGGGTGTGTTAGAACTCTGTATAAATCAACTAGCACACGTTAATTTGGAACTTAAGGGACTTGTTCACTAAGGTGCAGTAAGCAGTGAACACAGGTGTTAATGAGGCAGCCATGGGCAAAGAAAGTGTTAACTCTGAGAAATTATATACATAAGAAATGATATTAAAAGCTTGAAGTTTGAATTCTAACTTTTTACCTTGCAACTAAAGTGAAGAAATGCCAGATGGTTCATATTATTTCAATGTCTAGCTTGCCGAGCAAAAGGTTAAAAAGGTCAGAGACAGGAATTTCTTTCACCCTTGTGAGTGATGGATTGCTAAATGCTGGCACAGCTGTAAATTATTATGAATGAATAAAGGAATGAGCCAGACATATGACATGCTGTAGTTTAAAGCTGAAATAATTTCAGAAGTTCTTGATATGTAGATTTTGTTATAAGGAGATAGCTTAGATATAGATATAGAGACCATTATAAGTATGTAGAATATGTCTTATAAGGATGCTTACTTTAGAATATGCTGTATTCTGTGTAAATTAATAAGTTTTGTGTCTGTGTAGAATGTCTGTTAAATTCTGTATTACTCTTTGTCTGCTGTTTAAGAGGTCAAGCAAGGACTGCAGTGAAGAGGCCAACATGTGTTTTAAGTTATCTGCAGTTCTGGCTGGTTCAATGTATAAGCTGATAGGTGAAAGAGGTCAGGACTAGTCAGCTCTCTTCTCCTTGATTAATTATAGGTAAAATGTAGGAATGGTCTTGAAAGTAATAACCTGATATGTATGCTATTAAGTAAGATTGGCCCTTGACCCCTTTAATGAATGCCAGAGTTTAGTTAGCAGTTAGTACTAGGAATATGAGAAATCAATCATAATAACATGTAAGAGACTGGAGCCCAAATGTCTGGTGTAAGGGGCCCCAGGTCACAGGTCAGTTTAGGATGTCTGGAACCTATGTAACTGATATTTGTATGGAGCTGATTGGTTGAGGCAAGGTAATCAATCTATTCCTTAACCAATTGGAGAGTAAGGGGGCTAGGCTAGGCTAGATAGAACTGTATTTAAGTGGGAGAAGAAGCAGTTTACGTCAGAAGGAGCTCAGAAGAAAGAGAAGGACAGAAGGAACAGACAGAAGAAGGAGAAGACAGCATAAGAAGAGAAGCAGCTGAGACAGAAGCCACAAAGACACAGAGAGCTGAGAGAAAGACACAGAGAGCTGAGAGAAAGACACAGAGAGCTGAGAGAAAGACAAAGAGAGCTGAGAAAGAGAAGAAGAGACTTAATGCTGATGTTCTACTTTGTTTGCTGGCAAATAAAGAAGATTTCTCTCTCATTCTGGTGTGCTGTCTGACTCCTGAAGTATCATAAATTCATGCATCAATTCCTGCAACAATTCTTGGTGGCAGCGGTGGGATCCTGAATCCTGCATTAATCCCAGCACCCAACTGACTGGAGAACATTCGCCGGGTATGTATTCTGTATTCTGTATTATAATTCTAGCTAGAAAGTTGTAAACCAGCCCCTCAAAAATTGAGGGAAGGAGAGCCTGATCAACTCTCAGCGAAGGCCCTAGTACCTTCTAGTCTAGTGGAGATTAGAAGCGAAACCGCTTAAGCTTATCTGTATCTGAGAAATCTGAAATTGTTGGGTGGGATTTTCTGTATGGAATGTGTGATCCGTGAATGATTAACTGAGTGCGGACTTCTTATAGCTGCGTTTCCAATTAACGCGAGTTCAATTGGCCAGCGACGGAAGGAAGCGATTGCTGTCTGTCTACCTAGTGTCTCGAGAGTGCGGACCCTTACTGCACTTTCAAAAATTCCCCCCCCCTCTTTGTGTGTTGTAACTGTAAGCATTATGGGTGGGACATCATCTAGACAAATTGCTACCCCCCTAGATTGTATGCTTAAGAATTTTAAAAAAGGATTTTTAATTAATGACTATGGACAGACTTTAAGCTCAAGTACTCTAAGAACCTTGTGTGAAGTTGAGTGGCCATCTATGGGAGTGGGGTGGCCCCCTAGTGGCAGCTTAGATATTGAAGTAATCCGGAAGGTCTACAGCATAGTTGTAGGAGAACCAGAATATTCTGAACAACTCCCTTATATAGATTCCTGGGATAGCCTTGTGACTGACCCTCCCTCTTGGTTGAAAACTTATATGGGATCCCCAGTAAAATTCATGTTAGGCCGTGCTCAAAGAAAGATTAGAAAATCTAAACTAGAAGAGGGAAAGAGCCCTAGGAAGCCTACCACCCAATCGGTGGCTTCCGCCCCTACCCTGCCTGAGAAACCCATACTCTCTGATGACCCCTCAGATCTTGAGCCACCACCTTATGGCCCATTGTTGGGGTTCCGTGCCGCCCCTAGAGATCCACGCCACCCAGCTCAAGCTTCTCCAGCACAGGCTTCTCCGGATAGTTCCTCCCCCACTGTGCGAACCCCACCACATCCTAGGTTGGACTTTTCAGCTAGTCTCTACCCTCCTCTGCCACATCCTTCCCTGTTAACCTCCGAAGACCCGCTTTGGGCTCCACTCCCTGACTCCTCAACTCCTGACAGCCCAGCCTCTCCTTCTAATACCCCTCCCCACTCATCAGGGGCCCGGCATCCCTTTCAATGGACTGACTCACCTGTGACCACCTCTCAGTCTATGAGTACCCCTCCCCATCCCTCAGGGTTTCAACCTACCTCCCCTGAATGGGTTAGACCTGCTGCAATCACTTTTGAGCATGATAGGAGGGTAGCTCCTAGCTCTACCTCAGATTCCATTCCCACCTCCTCGAGAGTTCTGCCACTCCGACAGGTAACAAACTCTCGACCAGATCCTAATAATCAGGGTCAGGTTATACAGGCACAGGCCTATCAGTATGTACCCTTCACAACCACCGATCTCCTGAATTGGAAGACGCATTACCCCTCTTATACTGAAAAGCCTCAGGCAGTGGTGGACCTAGTGGCTAGCATTATGGCCACCCATAACCCAACCTGGACTGATTGTCAACAACTTCTCCTGACCCTCTTCACAACTGAGGAGAGGCGGAAGATTTTGCAAAATGCTGAGGCCATAACGCGAGCGCGTGCCCCCGAGGGGACACAGAACCTAGAGGAATGGGTTAGAGCTCGGTTTCCTCGCGCAGCTCCAGTTTGGGATCCAAATAATGGGCAGCACTATGAGCTGTTGTCTGGCTATTGCCGGGACTTGCTGGAAGGTATGAGGAAAGGCATAAAGAGGCCCATTAATCTGGCAAAGGTCTCTGAAATTCTCCAAGGGGCAACTGAATCCCCTGGGGCCTTTTTAGAGCGACTAATTGAAGCCTACAGAACATACACCCCATTTGATCCTGAAGCCCTAGAAAACCAGAGAATGGTGAATAGTGCATTGGTGGCCCAGAGTATGCCAGATATCCGGAAGAAGTTGCAGCGTCAGGAGGGATTCGCAGGGATGAATACCACCCAGCTAATTGAGATTGCAACCAAGGTTTTCATTAATAGAGATCAGGAGGTGCGCCGAGAGGCTGACCGGAAGATGCAGAAGAAGGCCGACCTTTTAGAGGCAGCCATTACTAATTCCACCCTTAATCGAGGTCGACCTCTAGCTAATGGGAAGCCAAAGTGGGACCCCGGACCACCAGCCAGGCCCCGAGATTCCTTCAATCAATCCCGGCCAAGGGGGAGAATCCCAGACCAAGATTGGAGAGGGATCAGTGTGCCTACTGTAAGAAAGAGGGCACTGGAAAGATGAATGCCCCCAGAGGCGCCAGGGACTGAGAAGGGGACCAGGAGATCGAGGAAGCCGAGGCCGAGTTCGAGAGGGAAGATATGAGCCTCCTGAATCTGACATCATCGGGATAGCCGAGATGGCAGAATGGGACGAATAGGACAGACCGGGTTCCTACAAACTGGGCTCCCGGGAACCTATGGTCAAGTTAACTATAGGGAGCCGCTCAATTCCATTCATGATTGATACAGGAGCTGAACATTCTGTTGTGACGGAGCGATTAGCGCCTGTGTCTGGAAAAGCTGTCCGAGTGGTGGGAGCCACGGGGGTGCAGAACCGGAGGCCCTTCCTGACAACCCGTAGATGCCAGTTAGGCTCACACACAGTCACTCATGAATTCCTGTATATGCCAGACTGTCCAATCCCTTTGTTAGGTCGAGACCTGCTGTCCAAGCTTAGGGCCCAAATTTCCTTTGACTCTGATGGCCAGACTTCAGTCTCCTTTCGGCCCCCGACATCTAGCCCAAAGGGTATATTGAGTTTCTGCTGCCCTCTTGAAGAAGAATGGCGGCTGCATCAGTCACATGGCCAAGTTGACCTACCCCTGGCAGATAGCTTTCAAGTCAAAGGGGTATGGGCAGAAGATAATCCCCCAGGGTTGGCCCGAAATATTCCTCCTGTCCATGTAGACTTACTTCCAAATGCCCGGCCAATCCATCTTCGCCAATACCGAATTCCCAGAAAGGCTCTGGAAGGGATCCAAGCACACCTGAATCGTCTGTTATCCCATGGAATTATTCGTCCTTGTCAGTCTCCATGGAATACGCCACTGTTGCCAGTTCAGAAGCCAGGGACTGAGGACTACCGGCCAGTCCAAGATTTACGGGTGGTTAACAAATCCACTATTTCATTACACCCTGTAGTGCCTAATCCATATGTCCTGCTAGGATTGATACCTTCTGGAGCTACCCATTTCACGACACTAGACCTAAAAGATGCCTTCTTTTGTATTCGGGTGGCCCCCGCCAGTCAACTGCTTTTTGCCTTTCAATGGGAAAACCCAGTAACAGGAAGGAAGCTTCAGTATACATGGACCCGCCTGCCACAGGGGTTCAAGAATTCCCCCACTATTTTTGGGACAGCCCTAGGGCAAGACCTTAAGACTTTTAAATCTGAGCCTTCCAGGCGAGTTTTACTCCAGTATGTAGATGACCTCCTGATTGCAGCAGTGACTCAGGAAGAGTGTTTTGAGGCTACCAGAGAATTGCTGGAGTTACTCTTGGATGCAGGCTATAAGGTCTCACGCTCAAAGGCCCAACTTTGTCAGTCAGAAGTGAAGTATCTGGGCTTCTGTATTTCCCAGGGAAGTCGGAGACTGGATGTCAGTAGGAAGCAAGCAGTTGCTGCAATTCCCCAACCCAAGTCCAGAAGAGAAGTTAGGGAATTTCTGGGAGCAGCCGGATTCTGCAGAATTTGGATTCCAAATTTTGCACTGATGGCGAAACCCCTTTACCAAGCCACAAAGGGGGGTGAAAAGGAACCATTTGAATGGGGACCTACAGCTCAACAATCCTTCATTGCCATAAAGAAAGCCCTACTCCAAGCCCCTGCGTTAGGCCTTCCTGATGTGGAGAAACCTTTCTCACTGTATGTCCATGAGCGACAGGGGGTTGCTCTGGGAGTGCTGACCCAGATGATGGGATCCTGGCAGAGGCCTGTTGCATACCTGTCTAAACAGCTGGATGGAGTGGCTAAAGGATGGCCAGCCTGCATGAGGGCCATTGCAGCAACAGCCTTACTGGTCCAGGAAGCTGATAAGCTGACCTTGGGGCAAGAACTGGTTGTTAAAGTCCCCCACGCAGTTCTTACCCTCATGGAATATAAGGGCAACCACTGGTTTACAAATAACCGCATGGTTAAGTACCAAGCTAGTTTGTGTGAGAATCCACGGATACACCTGGAAACAGTGGCTACATTCAATCCCGCCACTCTTTTGCCAGCATCTGAGGGACCACCGGATCATGACTGTATCCAAACCATGGATGAAGTGTATTCCAGTCGACCAGATCTTAAAGATGTTCCGTGGAGGGACCCAGATGTAATTTATTTCACAGATGGAAGCAGTTATGTGGAGAACTCCAAGCGATTGGCAGGCTATGCTGTGGTGACAGAAGACAAGGTGATAGAAGCAAGAGCCCTGCCCCAAGGAACTTCAGCCCAGAAAGCAGAACTTGTGGCCCTCATACGAGCTCTGGAGCTAGCAGCAGGACTGGTAACCAACATTTATACTGATTCCAAGTATGCCTTCACAACTCTACATGCTCATGGAGCTTTGTATAAGGAAAAGGGACTCATAAATGCTGCAGGCCAACCTGTTAAGTATGGACCTGAAATACTTCAGCTGCTAGAGGCTGTGTGGGCCCCTAAGAAGGTAGCTGTCATTCACTGCAGGGGACACCAAAGGGTAGATACTCCAGTGGCCCGAGGGAACCGCCATGCTGATCGGGTGGCCAAGGAAGCTGCTCGAGGACCCCCAGCAAGTACTGTGACTCCCCTGTTCCAGATTCGATTGCAAGAATGGACGCCTATGTATACCCAAATGGAAGAGAAATGGGCTCAAGAGGAAGGTGCAGTAAGGAGACCTGATGGCTGGTTACATCTCCCTGATACCAGAGTTCTGGTGCCACACCACCTAGCTTGGCCTGTAGTGTCTCAAGCTCATGACCTATCGCACTTAGGGAAAACAGCACTAGCCCGCCTACTCAGTCGAGTAGTGGTGCTGGAAGGATTGGATGGTCTGGTTGCCACTGCCTCAGCCCGATGTACTCTCTGTGCCCAGAATAATGCTCGTCAGGGACCCCGTATTCCACCAGGAGTTCAGTCTAGGGGACTAACACCCTTTGAGTCTCTAGTTATAGACTTCACAGAAATGCCCAGGAGCGGTAGGTTCCGATACCTCTTGGTCATGGTCTGTACCTTTTCTGGGTGGGTGGAAGCATATCCTACAGTCACTGAGAAAGCCACAGAAGTAGCTCGAGCCCTCCTTAGGGATGTCATCCCCAGGTATGGATTGCCCCTTGCCATAGGTTCAGATAATGGGCCCGCCTTTGTTGAAGCTACACTTCAGGCCCTGTCCTGCGCATTGCGCATTACCTGGAAATTGCATTGTGCTTATCGTCCCCAGAGTTCAGGGCAGGTTGAGCGGGCAAACAGAACCTTGAAAAATAGCCTAGCAAAGATTTGTCAGGAAACCCAACTGAAATGGCCACAGGCACTGCCACTAGCCCTCTTCCGCCTCCGATGCACCCCAACTAAAGGAACAGCCCTCTCTCCCTTTGAAATTGTGTATGGGAAGCCCCCAGCCATTTTGCAGGGAATTAAGGGAGACATAGGGATTTTAGGGTCTGCCCAGGTACAGGAGCAGGTAGCCCTCTTGGGCAAGATAATTTCTGAGCTTCAGTCTTATGTGAGAGAAATAAACCCTGTCCCCTTCCAGGCTCAGGTACATTCCTTCCTGCCAGGGGATAGAGTTTGGGTGAAAGACTGGAGGCTCCAGCCTTTGGGGCCCCGATGGAAAGGACCTTTTACTGTTTTGCTTTCTACCCCTGCAGCTGTGAAGGTCGCAGGGATTACTCCATGGGTCCATTGGTCTCGAATTAAGTCTGCTGACCAGACTGAGCCCAGCACGGATCAGACGGAGCCTAAACAGTGGAGAGCAGAAAGAGATCCAGCGGAGCCATTGAAGTTGCGCTTGACCCGAACCAAAGAATCTACTAGCTGAAAAGAAGGGTCAACTGCATACTGCAGGAGCTGCTGAACTTCGGCTTCACACTGAGACTCTTTCTGTCCAGATTCTGGCTTTCTTGGAATTTGAAAGCTTGATCTTTGTCAGTTGAGGGTCTATCCCAACTGATATAAGAACTCAAAGACTGAGAACACTATATTAGAGTAATCTGTGATTAGCACAGACTGTTGAAATATTATTGCTTAATTAGTTTGCTGTATTTGTTTTAGATTAGGAAGAAAGAAAATGTTAGTAGTTTGGATGCTTTTGTTGTTTTCTACTCCTTGCCTCCTTGTTCCTAAAACCCCAACTCGCTCCAACCTTTGGTTACACTCTGTCCAGGAACTAATTAGTCAGGCAAAGATTACTTCCCCTTGTATTGTGTGTTCCCGATTTTCTCCTTATACTACAGATGTCCCAGCTGTTCCTGTTCCTGTGCAGCTCCCAGCTCTTATACCTCCCTACTTTTCGAGTTCAGGCCCTTGGAGCCAGGATTATACTTGGTGGTCCTTTTATAATGCTACTTCCCCCTCTGACTCTTCTCTAAGGCCAGTTTTTACGTCTCCCTATCCAGCTTCTGGAGTGTTTTGTTTAACAAGAGACATCTCAACTGTTCTTCCCATTCCCTGTAACTATACTAATGTTCTCCCAGAGAAGGAGGAACCTGTGTGGGTAGTTTCTCCAGGTACTCCTATGTGCCCTACTACCATACCTGCAGATTATGACCAAGGTGATTATCTGGCTCCTAACTATACTACTGAGAAGACTATAGTGTCCCATCCTATTTTCTACTTTCATAAGTCCCCGGGGTATGAAGGGGTTGCATCATATGAGCGGTCTGTTACAATTGGGGATTGGCACCTATGGTGTACAAAGTCTCTATTTGTTCTTCGTTCCCCCTGGGATAGGGGCTCGCATTATGGGCATCCTAATCTCCATCCTGTGCCTACATTTATTGGGAACTTTCGTCGCCCTCTCCTTGGTCATTACTGGCTCTGTGATAATGTCCTCCACATGATTCTTCCCCCCACATATGATTTTTGTGTATTGGTAACCTTGAATTATTTTCCTAAAGTTATTCCTCTCTCAAGCCACCATCCCCGCACCGCTCTAAGCGAGAGGCCTTGTCCTTACCTTCCTCCGTTGCCACAGAGGATGAGGCGATTGAATTAGCCCTCCAGTATATTAATTCTACTTATCCTCTGACTAAAAGAGACTTGTAGCCCTTTCTGCTACGGCCTGGATTCCAATTGGGGGCCCGGTAGCGGGTATTACTGAACTAGGTATGGCTACCCGGAGACTTCAATCCCTACTTCATGTTCTAGTTCATGAGCTGAACGTGGTAGTCAATGCATTGCAGGATCAAATTAATGAATTAAGTATAGTTTCTCGGTATAACCGTATGGGTCTTGACTATCTCTTTGCAGCCCAGGGTGGCCTCTGCACAGTGCTAAATTCTTCAGAGTGCTGTACCATTGTCATAAATAGGACGCATGTAGTTAGGCATGCTATGGATAAAGTCCTACAGTTGGCCAGCCTTAATGTGGAGGATTACCGAGGAGGATTAGACCTTACCTCCTGGTGGTGGTCATTGACCTCCTGGATACGTCCCTTGTTCATTTCCCTAATAGTCTTAGTTTTAGCAGGGTTGTTGTTTTGTTTCCTGGCCTCATGTGCTTCGGCAGTATGCCGTCGGACCTTAACAAGTAGGGTAATGGTGGTTCATAAGTCTATTCCTAGTTAGGATCACTATAATCTCCAGAGTTTGAGTAGTGAGACTTATCTCTGCATAAGCTGATTTTAGTCTCAAAGGGGGGAATGAGGCAGCCATGGGCAAAGAAAGTGTTAACTCTGAGAATTATATACATAAGAAATGATATTAAAAGCTTGAAGTTTGAATTCTAACTTTTACCTTGCAACTAAAGTGAAGAAATGCCAGATGGTTCATATTATTTCAATGTCTAGCTTGCCGAGCAAAAGGTTAAAAAGGTCAGAGACAGGAATTTCTTTCACCCTTGTGAGTGATGGATTGCTAAATGCTGGCACAGCTGTAAATTATTATGAATGAATAAAGGAATGAGCCAGACATATGACATGCTGTAGTTTAAAGCTGAAATAATTTCAGAAGTTCTTGATATGTAGATTTTGTTATAAGGAGATAGCTTAGATATAGATATAGAGACCATTATAAGTATGTAGAATATGTCTTATAAGGATGCTTACTTTAGAATATGCTGTATTCTGTGTAAATTAATAAGTTTTGTGTCTGTGTAGAATGTCTGTTAAATTCTGTATTACTCTTTGTCTGCTGTTTAAGAGGTCAAGCAAGGACTGCAGTGAAGAGGCCAACATGTGTTTTAAGTTATCTGCAGTTCTGGCTGGTTCAATGTATAAGCTGATAGGTGAAAGAGGTCAGGACTAGTCAGCTCTCTTCTCCTTGATTAATTATAGATAAAATGTAGGAATGGTCTTGAAAGTAATAACCTGATATGTATGCTATTAAGTAAGATTGGCCCTTGACCCCTTTAATGAATGCCAGAGTTTAGTTAGCAGTTAGTACTAG
The DNA here is from genome assembly GCF_901765095.1 of Microcaecilia unicolor. NCBI lineage: Eukaryota > Metazoa > Chordata > Amphibia > Gymnophiona > Siphonopidae > Microcaecilia > Microcaecilia unicolor. The sequence goes on from NC_044033.1 coordinate 343,249,791, forward strand.
GAATATGAGAAATCAATCATAATAACATGTAAGAGACTGGAGCCCAAATGTCTGGTGTAAGGGGCCCCAGGTCACAGGTCAGTTTAGGATGTCTGGAACCTATGTAACTGATATTTGTATGGAGCTGATTGGTTGAGGCAAGGTAATCAATCTATTCCTTAACCATTGGAGAGTAAGGGGGCTAGGCTAGGCTAGATAGAACTGTATTTAAGTGGGAGAAGAAGCAGTTTACGTCAGAAGGAGCTCAGAAGAAAGAGAAGGACAGAAGGAACAGACAGAAGAAGGAGAAGACAGCATAAGAAGAGAAGCAGCTGAGACAGAAGCCACAAAGACACAGAGAGCTGAGAGAAAGACACAGAGAGCTGAGAGAAAGACACAGAGAGCTGAGAGAAAGACAAAGAGAGCTGAGAAAGAGAAGAAGAGACTTAATGCTGATGTTCTACTTTGTTTGCTGGCAAATAAAGAAGATTTCTCTCTCATTCTGGTGTGCTGTCTGACTCCTGAAGTATCATAAATTCATGCATCAATTCCTGCAACATTAATACACACTAATGGTTACCACATGCTAAAAACAGCCAGCATTGTAGAAATCCCACAAACTGCTTATGTAATATATGGTATCATATATTAAATGTTTTTCCTGGGGCTCTGGGGGGGGGGGGGGGGGGGGGGGCTGTTCCAGGATTTTGGGTGGATGCTGCTGGCTGGAAAAGGTTTAAAGTTAGTTTGGAAAGTATTAATGGAGTTAGGTGAAGAAAGTGTGAGATGTTTCTTAAATATGGTTTTATTTTTCAAGAAATAACCCATGATTAAGTGGGGATTGTACTTTAAAATGTTCCTTGCTGTTTTGGGTACAAGTCAGGTTAAAATTGACTTTGAAATTCTCTGCATTTATTTCTATGGGGGGAAGGGACAGCCTAGATTCTAAACCAAACAGATATGCAAAAAAAAAAACAGTCTTTTGCTGACAAGCTGATTGGTTGAGTGATGTCAGATGTTCCACTAGGGGGGGAGGGGTGAGTTGCCAGGGACTGGGAGACTGCTGAGTGAACTGAAGACAGAGCAGGGAATGACTGGGAGAGAAGCGTTTGCTGAGTGTGTGAAATGTAAGAAATAAAAGTATATTTTATGAGTTTAAAGTGAAATGTGGCATTGAAAAAAGGTACTTTGATATGGAAAGTGAGTGAAGGTGAGCCTTGAGAATGAGATGATTTGAGCTTAAAAGTGAGTACTTAAATAAACAGCCTGCGTTTCTCATGGTTGTATTGCTGAATACATGTGGGGGAAAACTGGTGTGATTCAGGGGAGTGAGAGCTGCAGAAAGCTGTGAGAATTTTTAAACCAAATTTAGTTTGGTTTGGAGTGAAACAGAGGTATGCCCTGCATGCAGTGAATGGAATGGTTAAGTTATAGGGAATTTAAGATAATGGAAGCTTGAATGAGAGTCTGTATGCTAAGGTATTAAGTGGACACAGGGCGCCTACTCTTTTTAGAATAGGGAAAACAGTTGAGACACAGGAGTGTGGGAGACTGTGATTTCTGCTGGTAGTTATACTAAGTGAGAGAAACTATAAGGGTGTCAGGGAAAGAAATGTGCTAGTATTTAAAGGGGGATTAAGGGAAAATTGAAGGTGAATCTATTATTTGGAGAAAAAAACTTTTAGGCTGTGTCTGTGGAAAAGGTGTGTTATTTGTGAGAGTTCTGAGTTCAGTGCAGGGTTTGGAAGCAGACTGCAGATTAAAGAAAATCCAGCACTGCTTTTGTATGAGTGTGCTGTATTCTCCAGATTGATCTGATAGCTGTGCAGGGAAATGTTATGTTTTTATGTGAAGTCTGTGAGATGGAATGTTGTATTACTATTTGAATATGGAACGGGTTACTGTGTGAGATACCTGAATGCAGTGCTGAAGCCTTCTGCCACATTCTAGAATAGGGAAACAACAGTGAGAAATAGGTTTTGTAGTAAGAAAACCTTTAACTTATTTTATTTCAATTAGAGAATGTGGCCACAGTATTGAGAACTGATTAATTGTCACCAGAGTGGAGTCAGTTCCTGGACAAGCAGGGAGTTTTAAGATTTTGCACCCAGTTATAAAGAAAATAAGTGAGGTTTAGGGAGAAGAGATCGGTAAATTATCCTCTGCCGATTTCCAGCAAGAAAGACCTCACCTAAATCAATTCAAACACAGCTAAGTTACATTTGCAAAGGGTGTTGAAGGACATATAGTTTTTTTGGTTTACAACATTTTAAGGGAAAACTAAAGAACAGAACAACATCAAATATAAAAAATCCATGTTTTCCTGACTTGCCTAAGTGTTCTGGGTTCAAGTGAGATCCTTGCACAAACATCCATCATATCCATAAAGACTCAAATTCTGACATCAATAGCAAGGAAAGAATATAGAAACAAATACTGTATCTGATTTTGATAAATGACAATTTAAATATTTATCTGAAAAGGTTCTTTTCTGCCTTTTCAGGTGATTTTGTTGAAAGAAACAGAAAACGTTAAGGGTATACATGTAAAACTACATTTGAATGTTGAAATATGTTATTGCAGTTCTATTAAGCCACACACTAATTGTGAATTTTGAGTTTATTTGAATGAAAATTTGCATTTGTATTCAATAAAGAAAAAGATAATTTGCAAATCTGAAGGTGCGCTTCTTCCAGTTCAGGAACAAATCCTAAGTTTAGCTTCTTTTCCTCCTTTATTCTTTGAGTGTAAAGGACGAGGTTAGTTTATTTGTTCCACTCCCTCGGCTGTGAGTGCGTGTTCCCTGGATATTCGCCACTACTACAACCATCAGGTATCTGGGAGCACATCACTACAGTCCAGCCAAAAGGGGTGGTAACACTTAGCACAAGTTGGGGTGTGAATATGGCAGCTATGGACAGAGATAGAGTGCTTGCATGGTAGGTTACTGTGTGCTGTCACTGTTGCAGATAGCACAGGTGCACTTAAGATTAGATTCAATAATGCACAAAGTTAGGTGCCGTTAATGTCTGTGTTAAGCACCATAAGATAAAGGTCACATAGTGCTAAGCAATCTTTATAGAATAGCTCTTAGTATAGATTCTTGTGCCCAACTTTGGTCATGAGGACTTATGCTTGCTGAAACCTGGTGTAAATCTGTGCACCCAACTGGTGGCTGTTAGGCATATAAATCCAAGTATTCTATAACATTGTGCCTAATTTCATGAATGCCCTGACCTCCCTATGCCCCTCCTATGGCCACACCCCCATCTGAGTTGAACAATGTGGAATTTAGGTGTGCATGTCACAGAATAGGGCACAGGGCAGATGTGCACATAACTCCTAATTGCTGCCAATTAAGTGCCAATGAACTCTAATAATTGATTTTTAACACCTAATTGATTAATTAGTTTACACACATCTGGGATCCATGCCCAAATTTAAGCACCCTATATGGAATCCGGGGTTAATATACCCACACTACCTGTAGGGTATACCTCCTCCTCCAAAAAAAAAAAAAAAAAAGCAAACCCTGGTTGGGAAGAAATGAACACGATATTGAGGTGGCTGAGGAGTGGATCTACAATGCATGTGAATGGACTAAAATACTTACTTCTAGAGAATTCCTCTGAGGGACTAGCTGTAAAATAGAGTGCATAAATACATAAGTTTTGCCACACTGGGACAGACCAAGGATCCATCAAGCCCAGCATCCTGTTTCCAATAGTGATCAATCCAGGTCACAAATACCTGGCAAGATCCCGAAAAAGTTCAATAGATTTTATGCTGCTTATCCTAGAAATAAGCAGTGGATTTTCCCCAAGTCAATTTAATAATGGTCTATGGACTTTTCCTTTAGGAAGCCGCCCAGACCTTTTTTAAACCCCGCTAAGCTAACCACCTTTACCGCATTCTCTGGCAATGAATTCCAGAGTTTAATTACACGTTGAGTGAAGAAACATTTTCTCCAATTCATTTTAAATTTAATACTATTACGCTGATTTTCGAAAGAGAAGGACGCCCATCTTTAGACACAAATCGGAAGATGGGCATCCTTCTCACAGGGTCGCCCAAATTGGCATAATCAAAAACCGATTTTGGGCATCCCCAACTGCTTTCCATCACAGGGATGACCAAAGTTCACAGGAGCATGTCGGAGGCGTAGCGAAGGTGGGACTTGGTCGTGCCTAACACATGGGCATCCTTGACCCATAATGGAAAAAAAGGGCGTCCCTGATGAGCACTTGGACGACTTTACCTGGTTCTGTTTTTCTTACAAGTAAGGCATAAAAAGGTGCCCGAACTGACCAGATGACCACCGGAGAGAATCGGGGATGACCTTCCCTTACTCCCCCAGTGGTCACTAACCCCCTCCCACCCTCAAAAAACATTTGTAAAAATATTTTGTGCCAGCCTCTATGCCAGCCCCAAATGTCATACTCAGGTCCATCACAGCAGTATGCAGGTCCCTGGAGCAGTTTTAGTGGGTGCAGTGTACTTCAGGCAGGCGGACCCAGCCCCCCCCCCCCCCACCTATTACACTTATGGTAAATGTGAGCCCTCCAAAACCCACCAGAAACCCACTGTACCCACATCTAGGTGCCCCCTTCACCCGTAAGGGCTATGGTAGTGGTGTACAGTTGCGGGTAGTGGGTGTTTTGGGGGTTGGGGGGCTCAGCACACAAGGTGAGGGAGGTATGTACCTGGGAGCAATTTCTGAAGTCCACTACAGTGCCCCCTAGAGTGCCTGGTTGGTGTCCTGGCATGTTAGGAGGACCAGTGCACTATGAATGCTGGCTCCTCCCACGACCAAAGGGCTTGCATTTGGTCGTTTCTGAGATGGGTGTCCTTGGTTTCCATTATCGCCAAAACTCAGAAACAACCAAGTGTAGGGTTGACCATCTCTAAGAACGTCCTAAATGTCAAGGTTTGGGCGTGTTCGACCGTATTATCGACCCAAAAGATGGACGTTCATCTTGTTTCGATAATACTGGTTTCCCCGCCACTCCACCGAGACGTCTTGCGAGGATGTCCTCAGAAAAACTTGGACGTCTCTTTTGATTATGCCCCTCCACATAGCTTCATCGCATGCCCCCTAGTCCTAGTATTTTTGGAAAGAGTAAACAAACGATTCACATCTACCCGTTTCACTCCACTCATTATTTTATAGACCTCTATCATATCTCCCCTCAGCCGTCTTTTCTTGAGCAATATTATGGCAGCCCAGAAGCAATTGAGAATGTACTGTTTGAAAGAATTGAGAATTTTTACATAAATATTGAGTAAAGACAATTACAAACTACAAGAACTGGGAGACCTGTTCCCAAAGCTGAAGACAGTCAAAGCTATTCCACATCTCCCAGGGCTCTACTGCTTGGCATAAGGCCCATCACAGAAATGCTGATGTATGAGCTATAATAGAAGTGGGCCTCATATGGTACAGAGTACAAAGTAGGCAACCAAGGGAACTCCCCCTCCTTCAAGCTCTTCTCAAGGTTTATTTGAGATCTGGCATTTTGTAGATCTTATCTGTTAAATAGAAGATACTTGTTCTAAAACATGTTGCAAGTTTGTATAGATGGAAAAATGTTTTGACAAGGCAAAAAAAAAAATCACTCCATTAGGAACTGTGCTGTTGCTGTATACTCTAACTTGGAGTTATACTGTCACAGAACTGCTAGAGTAAAAAAAAATCAGACACTCAGTATGTATTTGAATAATTTGATATAGGGATGGGCAGCTGGAAAATTTTCATGTCGTGTCATTTCTGGTGTAATTTCCAAGAATGCTTGTTTAGTTTAGGAATTTTTTTTTCGTCCATGGATGAATGTTGTCAAGAATGTACAGTCCTTACAAATCATTGACATTGTTTGGAAAGAGGACACACTCTTTCTAAGAATATGCACTGTTAGCAAACAATGCACATTCTTTTCCTGATAGTGCATGCATGCACAAACTATTACTCATGTGTGAATCAGCACTCTTGCATGCACTATGGAAGAGATTCTATATATGGCACCTAAAAAATTGGCGCTTAAATCAGAGCCAACTAAGTGTATTCTATAAACAGCACCTAGATTTAGGCGCCAATTATAGAATATGCTTAGTTGATATTTCAGTGCCGATATCTGTTTGTGTCCGCCAATGAAAACCTGGTGTAAATCTCAGCACATAGACTTAGGCGGATTGGGACATATTCTATAATTAGGTGCCTAAATTTTGGAATGCTCATGATATGCCCATTTCCCCGTCCGTGCATTAGAAGTTTGGCGCACATCGTTACAGAATACGCTTAACGAGTTGTGCGCCTAAGTTCTAATCAGTGCCAAATAGTGCTCATTATTGCTTGTTAAGTGCTTGTTCATTAGCTTGTTAAGCCAATTAAGTTACTCATGGTGTTATAAAATCCAGTGCCTAGGTTGCTATCCTGCTTATAATCGAACGAGAAAAACGCCCAAGAGCCGACCTAAATCGGGAGATGGACGTTAATCTCACAAAAACGAGTAAATCCATATAATCGAAAGCAATGTTTCAGTGCGTCCGTGTCGCTCGTACGTGGACGTAAAAACGCCCAAATAAGAGGCGTGTCGGGGGCGTGTTAGGGGCGGTGATACGACGTGGACGGGTACAACGTATAACGAATAGCGAAAGGGCTCTGGTTGGGCGGGAAGATGGGCGTAATATGATGGACCCGAAATAAAAGCGACCAGAGCAAGGAGGAAATCGTCTTTAGACCCATTAGCGATTGTGTGTAGTTGGAGAGTGGCGATATTGTTGGTGGAAGAGCTGAAGTGGTGGTTGCAGAGAGAAAGCCGAGCGTGTTCAGTACCTGTGACGGTCGTCTGTGTGCCCTGCCTCTTTTTGTGTCTTACCCTTTCACCGTTCCTTACTCCTACTCCTTTGCTCTATCGCCCCTTCCCCTCCCTCTCCCCCTATCCCTCCCCATTCACTCTTCCCACGTGTATACTGTATTCCCTGACCTCCGTTTGTCTCTGTGTGCCTGTACTGTTTGGCGAGTGAGTGGCCAGAGGGGCGTAGTGCCTGGAAGTGACAGATCTGTGTGTGTTGCTGTTTGACTACTAGTCCTAATACTTGAACTGGTGGTGGGGATATGGATGCACTTAATGCACTTGTGGCATTCATGCTACACGAAGAGGCCACCCACCGCAGGAGGTATTCACGGCCCCGAGTGTTTAGGCCCCGCACCACCTTCCTACAACTCACTGACCAGCAGTGTCTAACAAGGTTCAGGTTTGATAGGGCCACCATTCGTCAGCTGTGTGAGCAGCTGAAACCCCTCCTTCAGCCCCAGACACGTAGGAATAACCCCATCCCTGCCCACCTCAAAATCACTTCCGCTCTCTCTGTCCTGGCCACTGGCAGTTTTCAATCCGTATTAGCTGCTAACACAGGCCTCACCCAGGCTTCTATTTCACACTGTCTCACCCAGTTCCTGGATGCCTTCATAACTCACACCTCACACTACATCACTTTCCCCACCACCCCCCAGGCTCTGCACAACAACATGGCCACCTTCTATGCTGTTGCTAGATTCCCCTCGGTCATCGGTGTGATAGACTGCACACACGTAGCCCTCAGACCCCCCCGGGCACACGAAGCCACCTACAGAAATAGGAAGGCATTTCATTCTATGAACATGCAAGTTGTATGTGATGCCCAGGGGGAGATATTAGACGTGTGTGCCAGGTACCCCGGCTCCAGCCACGATGCCTACATCCTACAGCACTCGGGCATCTTCCGCAGGTTCGAGCGAGGGGAGTTCATTGGTGGATGGCTACTAGGTAAGTGCAACATGCATGTACCACCCATACTAGACCTCCTCCACTGGGCAACCCTCCGCCCTGGCTTCCTCCACCACAACCCACTATCCAAATCCCCCCGCCCCCCCCTGTACCTGCTCCAAGCGATACACACTCATCTATCTCATTCTGCTTTTCTGCAAAGGTGACCGAGGCTACCCGCAGAGGACATGGCTCATGACCCCCCTGATCCACCCACAACCAGGGCCAGAAGAAACCTACAACAGGAAACATCGCAGCACCCGGGGGATCATTGAGCGCACCTTTGGTTTATTGAAAAACCGCTTCCGCTGTCTGGACCGGTCTGGAGGAGAGCTGCTCTACAGTCCAGAAAAGGTGGCCAAGATCTTTGTGGCGTGCTGTATGTTACACAATTTGGCCCAGCGCAGAGGACAGCCTCTCCCAGAGGAGCCACAGCCACCACCAGAAGAGGCCCCAGATGAGCTGGAAGAGGAGCCCCCTCCACCCCCAGCCCACAGAGCAGAGCTCAATGCCTACCAGCTTGGCGTAAGAGCAAGACAAAGACTCATTGAAACAAGTTTTATGTGAATGTAAGTGAGCATTTATTTTTTACATACAGTGCATATGTGTTTGGTGAACCCCACCACCACCACCACCACCCCCCCCTCCCACACCCACCCCCCTCCCACCAACCCTCACCCTACAGCATGTCCCATCATTTTCCCCTTCCCTTCCCCCGTCCCCCTCCTACCCCTCCCACGCCCTTCCTTTGCAGCTGGTGCTGCACGGGAAGTCTCTTCCCCCTCTTCGGAGCTGCTGCTCCCAGTGTCCTCCTCTCTATCCCCACGGCAGCCTGCGGCTTCGGCTGCACCGTGGAAATCGGGCCACCTTCTTGGTTGTAGTGGTCTGGCCACAGGACCCAGAATGGGAGCAGCAGGAGTGGGTGCGGAGGCTGAGGAGCGCAATGCCCACCTCTTAGCTGGTGGTTGCTGGTGGTCAGTGGAGGAGGAGGTTGATGGCAGGGGCTGCTCCAGCAGCACGGGGCTGGAGTAGGCGCGGTGCCCTGAGGGTGCAGGTGTTGGATGCTCTGCTCCAGCCGTCTCAGTTGCTGGAGCACCTCCTGGTGGCCTTCACGTTGCGCCTGGAGGAGTTCTTGGTGTGCTCGCTGCTGTGCCTCCAGTGCTTGGCGCTGCAGCTCCAGTTTCTGCTGGCGGTACTCCTCCAAGCGCACGTTGTGGCGGAGTAGTTCCGTGGCCAGCCGCAGGAGTTGCCTCCTTTGGGCGGATGGCCTCTGGCGGGGAGCTGGGCCCTCCTCCTCCTCACCAAAGTCCTCCGGTGCTGGAGGTGCGGCCTCTGCTGGTGCAGGTGGTGGTGGTGGTGGTGGCAGAGGCTGGACAGCCGGTGCAGGTGGTGGTGGTGGTGCTGGCAGAGGCTGGACAGCCGGTGCAGGTGGTGGTGGTGGTGCTGGCAGAGGCTGGGGTGCAGGTGGTGGTGGTGGTGCTGGCAGAGGCTGGACAGCTGGTGGTGGTAGAGGCTGGACAGCTGGTGCAGGTGGTGGTGGACGCGGAGGATGCACAGCTGGTGCAGGTGGTGGAGGCTGGACTGCAGGCTGTGGAGGTTGAGGCTGGACGGATGGTGTAGGGCGTTGGCCTTGCAGGCCACTAGGGCCAGCCTCCTCTGAGTCTTCACCTGTATAGCACAAGAGAGGAATAGTGTTGGTGCAAATAACCCACTTTTGTCTTTCAGCATTCATATACATTGGTATGTCCCCCAACCTGATGACCCAGCAAAGAGATGGTGAGGAGAAATGGAATTGACACGGGTACAAAAGAGAGAGGCCCGCAGGCAGCTGGGTAGAGGTGGTGGATGAGCAGCCACGAGAAGGACACCACTCACAACGTTGTGCACAAGCTGTTAGTTGTATAATTGTTAAATTGAACAACATTGCAGCATGTGTTGTGTTACTACTGACTTGCTAAACTGCATAGAACTGCTTTATGACCCCCATTACAGGCTCCTTCAGTTGAATGCATGTGTCCCTCACTCAGTAGAGCACAGAGGTCACAGGAGGAACTAGGCACAGTTTGGTAAAATGGGAAAATAGGAGGGAGTAGTAGGGAAGGACGGCCCCCAGAGTTCTGCCACAGTAGTAACCTACACACACCCATAGGAGCCAACTGGAAAGTAGTATTGGGGGTGCTAAGCCCAGTGACCAACACTCCTCCCTGCACAGCTACATGATCTTTCCTCAATATTGGGGGTGCTCACACACACACACAGCACCCACCCTGTCTGCTTGCTCCTATAACACACATGACCACTACCACTACTCAAATAGAGCTTACAATTAATTCTATAAATATGGGCACACAGGACAAGTAAGAGGAAACCCAATCACAATGGTAGGGATAGGGAGTAAGGGTAGAGAGCTAGTGAGTAGGGGTTACCAGGTCACAACAGCATCATAAAGGTGGCCTGTTAATATACAGAAAGACAGCCAGAGATACTCCCACCCCCACCTCCACCTACCTCCCTCCTCCTGCCCCCCACTCCTCACCTCCCTCCCCCTGACCCCAACTTCTATAACACAAGTGTACTGCAGCACAACAGATACCCCAACTGCATAATGAAACACCTACCCGAGTCCTCAGCCTGGCCCGAGGTGTCCATGGAGCCAATCCCGTGGATGCCCTCCTGGGGTAGGAGGGAGTACACCATCAGCTCCATTGGTGTAAGGTTGGCAGTGTCATTGCCTGGGGGATTGGCCCCTGCCTTCCTGCGAACATCCCTCCTCAGCTTCCGCCACTTCCTCTTGCAGTCCTCCACGTCTCTCCCAGCATGGAAGACAGCATTCAGGCTGTCCCGTACTGCCTCCCATTCCCGCTGCTTTACTGTTGCTGCCAGCCTCTGCCCTGTGGGAGCAAACAGACTCCGGTGCCGCTGTACAATTTCTTGTACCAGGAGCTCCACCTCTGCCTCGAGAAAATTACCCTTCCGGGTCGGCGGCATGCGTGGTGGCATTGTACCAATGGTGTTTTCGAAAATACGGAGTGGGCGTTTATATAGGCGCCAAAAACGCCCATTGAGACGGGGGAATAGGCGTTTCTGATTTGGGCGCTACTTTTTCAATTATACACATAATTCCTAAGCGTGCCCAGCTGAGATAGCGATTAGGAACACATGGTTTCGATTATGAGTAGATAAGTATGGGCGTCTCCACCTGCCTTCCCTTTCTTCATTGCCATTTTACCTGCCATTTCCTGCACTGAGACCTTGCCCGATGTTCGTAATAATCAGTTACAGGGTTTTACCCTCACTTAGCATGCTTGGGTACACCTGTGTATTTAGGGGGGGGGGGAATTATTGTTGGCCCTCAGCCACCACGCCTTCCGTTTCCTGTCTTCCACATCGCCTGATGCTCCCTTCCTTTCTCCCATTCTCTCTGCCTGGTTGTAGCAGGCAGTGTGTGGGGGCCACGAATTTGCTACACTCACCCCAAATCAAGCACCCCTCGGTAAGGGTCATTTCAATCAGGGAGATGTGCAGCTAATGTTCCAGAAGATAAAAGGCGCACTACACAGTCTTGAAACAGACGTTCATGGTAAGCTCTCATTTGTCTGCCACCTCTTCTCTTTGTGCTCATAGTCAAGGAGTGTGCATTCACTGTATGTATGTAGTCTGGAGTCAGATGTTAGGTAGCTCTGTTTTCACCAGGTTCCTGTGCACTGTACTGTGGGGTTGGCAGGTCCTCAGTGGTGTGGGCCAGCTGTTGGAGGTGCTGTATTGGTTCCCGGTAGGTTCCATCTTCCTTGTTTATGTGGTGTACCCCAGTCCCCATTTATGAAGTGGCCACCCATTCTCAAGGTCCATAGGCGGGGGAGGGGAGAATGATTAATGCAATCGATGTGTATAGCACATTATGGACCACCTTCCTAAATTGCTCCATAGGTAGTAGTAGGGTAGGGAACATGCACATTACATTGTTTTTAATCGGTAGCCTGGACAAAATGATAGAGGTGGCTACAGGTAGTGCCACTGAGGCCTATGACGTGGTGGTGAGGGAAAGGGGTGTGTGTACAGGTACCAACCCAAAGTAACTGGTGGTGGCTAAAGCCTGATGGCTGCTGTGGCCTAGTGGTTAGAGCACCAGCCTTATAATCATAAGGTTGCTGGTTCAAATCCCACCTAAGGCAAGTCAGTTCAGCGACAAAGTTTGACACAAACCCAGAATACTTGAATGTAACACACCTTGATCAACTACTGGAGAAAGTGTGATCACACCTGCAAATAATGAGCACCATTTTTATTTGTGGCCTTCCCTAACACAAGTATTACATTGCAACTGTGATGAAGTAACCATCCATCTATTGGGTTTCCCATTGTTTCCCTTTTGCTCCTCAGCATTATATACCATAGCTGATGTATTCAATGTGAAAATATGAGCCAGCTGTTTGTATTGTAGGTCCTTCTTGCCCCCCCCCCCCCCCACCCCACCAATGTGGCTTGTGGGTAAGGATATGTGTCCATCAGACAGCAAACACTTTGTATGTGGTACCTGGAGTTATGTGGAAGTGTGTACCTGGCAGATCACACGTGGTACACTATTAATCTCTTATTGATGGCACTCTGTATTGTGGGTCAGTATGGTGGAGGGGAGGGAGGGAGGAAGGGAGAGAGAGATGCTGGCTGGCCATTTTTATTAATGAACACAAATATCCATCCAGCCTCCCTGGCCCAACCCCCCTGCACATATGGGCCATGCAGGTTGGAATGAACAGGTGGCGTTCTGTCTGGCCAACATTCTCAGACATACATCACCTTCTCATTCACACAGCACATTTAATGCTGTGCATATTGCTGCCTCCTTCCTCTCAACTCAACAGCACCATTTGGTGATATGTAATGCACAAGGGAGACAAACACACACACACACCCTGATAGTTATATTATAACAAAAATTTATTTGGCCCCATCCCCACCCCCACCCCTACAAAATAACCCCAACAATGCCATCCTCCCCCCCACACCTCCCCACACACCCCAACAATTCCCTCCCCCACCCCCCACAGAACCCCCAACATTTCCCTCCCCCCACACACACAACCCCAACAATTCCCTCCCTCCCTCCCCCCACACACACAACACCAACAGGCCCCCCTATTTAAATTAAGGGCGGCCACGCCCTCTTAGTAAGGCCCTCTGTAGCAGGGCAATGAGCAGCCCCAGCAGTACCCTTAGTGGGCCCTGGAGCTGCTCATTGCCCTGCCGCAGGGCTGTCACCTCCTGCAGCAGCTGGTGCTGGCCAACTAGAAGTTGCTGCTGGCCAACTATAATTTGCTGCTGGCCATCTACCAGCTGCTGCAGGAGGCGCACCACAGTGGCAGGCCCAAAGGCTGGAGGTGGGCCAGGGGACACGGAAGAAGATGGCCCAGGGGATGGAGGTGGGCCAGGGGACACAGAAGCTGGCCCAGGGGATGGAGGTGGGCCAGGGGACACAGAAGCTGGCCCAGGGGATGGAGGTGGGCCAGGGGACACAGAAGCTGGCCCAGGGGATGGAGGTGGGCCAGGCGATGGTGCTGCAGGTGGGGAGGGGTCCTCATGCAGGTCTATAATGAGGACTCCCTCCTCCGAGTCCTCCTCCTCCTCTTCTTGCTGGTGGCCCGCCTCCTGGCCTGGCTCCTGCTCCTCCTCTTCCTCCATGTGCCCCTCCTCCTGCTCTTCCTCCTCCTCCTCCTCCTCCTCCTCCTGGGGGTGGTGGCCCTCCTCATCCTGGCGCTCACTTTCCTGCTGGTGGAGCCCTGTGTATGTAAAAGGAGTGTGATTGAGATCAGTGCATACACCATGGCTTGCATAGTGCAGTAGCTGGGTGGCATGGGGCAGGGTGTGGTAAGGCGTAGCCTATGCCCATGGGGAATGAGCTGCATCAGATGACATGAAACAGAACCCTGGACCCTCCTCTGACACACACCACGCAGGACATGTGGCCATACCAAATTCATTGCTGACCAGCATGTTTGCATTGTGAAATGCAACGAGGGGTTGATGGGCAGTTGTTGTAGGAGTTATTGGGGGGGGGGCAGTGGGAAGGGTGTTGAGCACAATTCTTTTATGTGATTTAGGCCATAACATGCAGTAAAAGTAGGGCCTCAGGCAGCTGTACCAGGACACAGTAATCAGCCACCACAATAAGGGGAATAGTAAAGTGTGGCATATCATCTCATTCATCTCGGGAGGATGGTCGGACGTTGCAAGCATGCTCATGGGAGAACCCCTGCAACCTGCATCCTTGATCTGGGACAGATATGGTATTACTTACTAGGTGGCTATTAGGCACATGGGAAGTGATATTGTACAACACATTTGCTTTATTCATGAAATGTATGTAGTAATGTGTACAGGTGTCCTGTTTTTGAATACTTACGGCGAGCCCTGAGGTGCCTTCGCACCGCCCGGATGAGCTCAGGCCTCTCCCGCCTCACCCGCCGGAACCGCCTCCTTAAGGACTCGAGGTCCCGGTGGACTCCAAAGCGTCTGTAAGATATAAGTTTGTAGAGCAGGGGTCAGGGGTGTTGGTCCTTTTTGTCCTCTGCACACATTCATTTGCTATTCACATACCAGAGAGAGAGGGTCTACAGTGTTGGGGGGGGCACCTCCATTGGTAGTGAATCATAGGAGCCACCTTTTTAACATTTTGGGGGGTGGAACCCCCAGTGGAGATGACCCCTCCCTCCATACATATTTGATATTGGGGGTGGGGTGGTGAAGCACCCACAGCAGCCACCGAGTTGGTTCCTATGCAGATGATGGCAGAGAGGTGGGCATGAGGCCAGACAGTACCGTTTGTATACATTCTAATGTATGCTTGTTAAACTACATATGTGTTATCATGGTGGTCGTTTAAATAACATACAAATTATTAGTGATTGTGCATGTTCCTATATTACTCATGATCCTTGCATGGACACTCCAGTTACTGCTGGTAACATTGATGACGGAGCTGTTATATGTGTAGGTACAGGAGGGGAGGGGGGTTGGGCCATAACCTTACCTTTCCAATCGTTCCCGGATGCGGGACCAGGCTCGCATGGCCTGCAGCCTGGGGGGCAGGTGGTGGTGCTGGATGAAAAGGCGATGGCGGTGCCTTAGGCAGAGCCGGACAAGCAGCAGGCTCTCCTCTTCTCCAAAATTTGGCTCCCTGCGTTGTGCCATTTTTCCACGTGTTGGAAAAGAGGTGCCTTATATAGACGACCTTGCGTGAGGGACGTCGTTTCATGCACAGCTCCATATATGGATGACCATTCCATATATGGCCGCTATCAGCACGTGGACGCCCTCGTAAGCATAGACGTCTTTGACGTGCACATGCCTGCAGGAGTGTGAAACGTGCCTTATATAGATGACGCACCCCACCCGACCCTTTTCACATATACACAATATGCATTTACTGCATGTTTAGTAGGTGTACAGTGCATGCAGATCCGGACATTCAGATGGGCACATATGATGGAAGATTTGGTGGAGCAGTAGGTGTACAGTGCATGCAGATCCGGATATTCAGATGGGCACATATGATGGAAGTATGGGCGGAGCAGCATGATATGTCTGTAGTTGACACATATATGCGTTCCTCATATATTTCCGTTCCCAGATGGCATGAACAACATGTATTGTACTTACGATACACCTATGTACATTATTTTTCACACCACGTGATTTGGTCGTTTGCACCTGCAATAGTCGACCGTGTTAGGGCGCCCAATTTAGTCACGCTTATGCGCTCGTCATTTGATTGTTTTCTTACAGGGATAATCGATTGTCGAAAAACGCCCACACTATTTTTCCATTATACAGGTCTATTTTTGGACGTTATCGTAAGAACGCCCTAATTCGTACTTGGACGATCTTTCCATTTTGCCCCTCCATGTAACTTTATAAGTCTAAGTGTTTTGAAAATATGCTATTATATAGAATCCGGGGGTATGTGTCCTCTTTCCAAAATATTATGCTCTCTTTCCAAACACAACGCTACTCTCCCACCTTATGACTATTACTGTGACTTTGCCATTTAAATTACATCTCATCTCATCACAACATCACATTGTATTTGTTCACACCGGAAACGGCAGACGCCTTCCAGTACTATGTAAGCCACATTGAGCCTGCAAATAGGTGGGAAAATGTGGGATACAAATGTAACAAATACAAAAATATATAGTGTACTCTGCAAAGAATACACAGTGCTCATTTTCAAAGCAGATGGATGCCGCAAAATGCCTGACCCCCCCCCCCCCCCCCAATCCTTCTGCTAAAAATATCCAGATCTCAATTTTGGAAAGGCAGAATTTGGATGTTTCACACTGCAGTTCATCCAAATAGCAAGGAGGCTTGTTGTGTGCATGTTTTGGATGGGACTGTGGAGGGCCCCAAAAGATGGATGTCCAACTGCGATGTTCAAACAGGAAAAAATGTCCATGTCTTAAAAGAAGGATGTTTTTATCTAGACCTGTTTCAGTCAAAATTACAAAAAGGTGCTCTGGATTGAGCAGATGACTACTGGATGGATTAAGGCATGACCTTTTCTTAATCCTCCAGTGAAACTGGAAAGGAAAACCAGGTTCTATGTCAGCTACAGGTATTATGGCCATTCTGAAGCAAGCAACAAGCATGTCAGAGGAGTAGCCTAGTGGTAAGTATAGTGAAGTATAAACCAAGGGATGTGGTTCAAATTCCACTTTATTAATTTTTTTCCTGGGGCTTCCTCAAGGAACAGAAAAATATTTACTGTACCAAAGATATATGACAGCTGTAAGCCTGGAGGCTATTGAAGTGGTGTGCTTTCAGGTACACTAAGCATTTTTATGTTCCGGATCACATTTATCCCCCCACCCCACCCCCCAAAAAAATAAGAGATTGGAGCCTGTGGGAGCCTGTGTTCCTTGGTTTACAAACCACTGCACTAATCAGTAGACTACTCCTCTGTTCTGTAAGGATGTACGTGTAGCCATTTTCATAAGAATACTGCCTGACAGGCGTCCTTGTGCCTTGTTTTCCCCCTTTATCACTGAAATGTTTCACATTGTAACATGGTTGTATGGGATGGATGTCTCCAGCATAAAGATGTCCTTCTCACTTTTCTTTAAACAGTTCTGGATATCTTTCCTGTTTGAAAATTGCTGTGAGATGAACATTTTTTGTTTGTCTTTTGTTTTTGGAAGTTTTAGGAAGCAGGTTTATTTTAGCCTCTGTTGGGTGATTCTAAAACAGCCATTCCCAACCCAGTCCTTGGGGCACTCCTAGTCCTATTGGGTTTTCAGGATCTCCACAATGAATATTCATGGTTAGATTTGCATGCCCTGTCTCAAGTGTATGCAAATCTACCTCGTGCATATTCATTGTGGATATCCTGAAAACCAGATGGGACTAGGTATGCCCCGAGGACTGGGTTGGGAATGGCAAAAGTCACTATTTTTCAATATTTAGATTTGTTAGATGCTCTCTTAAAAGCAGTAAACCATGGTGTTGTAAAGTCTAGAAAATATGTTTAAGATCTACAGAAATATGAAACACCATAGATATTCCAATAACATATTCCACTCTTTTCATGAAATTATTATGATGATGTTGTTACTTTTTTTTGTATACCATTACAAGGTGTACACAGTGCTGGGCAGACACAAATATACAACAGTCCCTGTTCCTTGTAGTTTACAATCTACTCAAGACAGACATACAAGCACACAATAAAAAACAAATAAGATGCTCTGAGTTAATATGCCAAGACCATGATAGGTGAAGTCTAAAGTAGGGGCTACAGCAGTGATTGATTAAGGAAGTCAATGTTTCACTGAGTACAGAGGTAAGATGAAAACAGAAACAGAGAAAATGATGACAGATAAAGAAAAGGGGCAGACTCTGGCTGTGGGCTTACTGCACCAGGGATTTGAGGTTCCTCTGAGTCGGAGAATTCCGGGAACCTCAGATTCCCTGTATGCCATTGAGGATGTGTGGAGGTAGTTCAAAAGTGGCCACTGCATCCAGGGGATTGGGGCGGGGGGCATTGCTGCAAGAAGTCCCAAAGCAACCTTTGTTTCCTTGTTTGACTGCCTCATTGGATGAATATTAAAAAAAGGTAAGCCGGGCTGGTGGCATCAGAGGCTAGGGATTTTAATGCAATTTAACACTGGTGCCCTGAGTCAGTGCCTTACCTTGGCCATAAGTTAAGCCAGCCCTGTACAACACTTAATAATATTGACATCAGAAAAGTGAACATAAAATATATTGGGAGGAACAAAAACCACAAAAAAAAAACCAACATAAAAACATCTATTGGACTTTGCATGCAAGTAATTTATTGAATATATTTTGTGTTCAATAAAAGTATATTTTCACATACAAATCTTGATTCAATTGTACTAGAAACAAAAAAGAAACAGAAGTTCTAAAAAGTCAGCCTTCAGTGAGTAAATATATTAAACAAACAAGGTAATCAAAAACTGCTCATGCTCCTTGTGAGGGAGTCTATAGGACCACTTCCCCTTAAAAATACTTCCTCACAGTGTCAGGGCCATCTTAAAACCCCTAGTCCCATCCAGTGAGGAAGTGACATGGCAGGGGTGGAGCTAGGAAGGCATGACCCAGAAAATATAAAAGGTCAGGCCAGAGCCAAGTTAAGGAGGCCCAGAGGGAAGCAGCGATGCTAACTGCAGATGCCTACGTCCCAAAGCTGAGAAACTGCAATCATTATGTTCATGTAGGCCAAGTTCAGATTGGAACCTTGAAGAGTTTGTGTTTTGACCTGGCTGCCTGCAGGCTAGGCTTGTGTGCCTGCTAGATGCTGTCTTCAAGGACCAGGTCAGACACAAGTAAGAATTGCTGCTGAGAGAAAGACATTCATGTATGCTGTAGCCCTGTAGGAGGTCACCTGAGGACACTATTATATTTACAGAACTAGTTTTGAGTATTGATTCTTCCTTTCCTGTGATGTGAACAGGAGCCCTTACCTGACACCTTTAATTTGTTTTCACCATACTTTGCTGAGCGTGTGTGGCTTCTCTTACCTGGTCCCAAGGCCTACCCTCACTCTCGTTACCACACTCCTATAGTACACTAATGATGTTTTAATAGAAATCAGCTTAATTTACATCTTCATTTGGATTGACACTTTTCTTTGTCCCTGCCCTTCTTCTTCCATTTCTCTTTAGGTGTCCTCCTCTTTCCCATTACTTTCCACTACCTTCACCCATCTAGCCTCCCCCTTCCCTTACTCCTCTTTTTCTTACCCCCTTCCGTATCATCCTTATCCATTTTCCAGGCAGGCTGATTATAGACCACAGCAGCTTCATCCCTTCTTTGGCTCATATAGGTTTCTGACTCAGTTTCTTCCAGGTCACATGGCTATACCTCCTATCAGTTGTATGAGTCAATATATATACAATGAAAGCAATTTGCAAAAACTAATTCCTAGTGCTTATCTCTGAAATAGCACAGTATACTTCCATGCCATTAAAATGACAACAAATTATTTCCAATATAAAAAGAAAATGAGTAGGCTGATAAGGTCACCATGGGGCCCTTTTACTAAGGCCAATGCATGCCAACTTGGAACTACCACCCGGCTACCATGTGCCCCGGGTGGTAATTACATTTTTTACATGCGTAAGATACACGTGGCAGGAATTTTTTTTCTACCGCATGGCGCTAACTGGGCGGTAATCAGCAGTGTATGTGTGCTGACAATTAGCGCCCGGTAAATGTGTGAGACCTTACCGCTAAGTCAATGGGTGGTGGTAAGGTCTCAGGCCCAAAACAGATGTGTGCCAATTTATATTTTGCTGCATGTCCATTTTCAGCCCCAAAACAACCTTTTTTGCAGGCAAGCTAAAAAATGGACCTGCGTGCATCCAATACACTTGTCTGCAATAGCGCAGGCCATTTTTCGGTGCACCTTTATAAAAGGACCCTCATACGTACTTATATACGGGCTAATTTAATAAGAGGCATTTCCCCCCAGATTCTATATATATTGCCCACAATTGCATGTGCAAAATTGGATGTGCGTTCAATTTCCACATGCAATTTGAGTAACGAGTTTATAACTAACAATAATTGGGCACTAACAACCAATTATTGCAGTTAATTGACACCAATTAGGATTCATGCACACATCTTGCTAAGCTCTATTCTATAAAGATGCATGCACAAATCTTATAGCATGCAACTCAAAATGGGGTGTGGCCTTGGGAGGGGCATGGGCAGGTTAAGGGCATTCACTAAAGATGCACACAGTATTATAGAATTTGGGGGATCCATGCCTAACATACGCATCAAGATTTACACCAGGTTTCAGCTGTTGTAAATCCTCTCTCCCAAAGTTGGGCATAAATCCCAGAGCTACATGCTATTCTATACATGGTGCCAACTTGGAGTGCCATTTTTGGGTTCCGTTTACTGATTCTAGTCCATTATATCTGGTCATCAAAGATGAGAGTGAACAACAAACCCTCTATTTCTGTTAGCAACCTTCCAAAATATATCCAATACATCATATTTTCTATGTAGCCAGAAGGGTGAATCCAGTTGTACTTAGTTTCCAATGAAGATGCTTCCTGGGCGGTTAAATAGCCGAAAGCCAGGTAAACATAAATATTCAGCGTGAGATAGCCGGCTCTCTCTGCTGAATATTAGTGCTTAGCGGCTAGCCAAGTCACTGGCTATATTGCATGACATAGCCAGTTTGCGCCAATATTCATTGGCTGACTGGCTAAATTTATTGGCCAGATAGACCTGTATAAATAGCAGGTCTAGCTTTGACTGTTATAGCTTAGCCAGTCAGCCAATGAATATTGGCTTAACCAGCTATGTGCAGAGCGCCCAAGCCCTAGAAATTTGATGTAATTTAATTCTGGCATTTATAATTCACTTAACTGTCAAGTTCTAGATGGAGGACAGTCACACATTATAAGTAAACTCAATGTCAGTCACCAGATACAGCCAGCATTGAATTTCTAGGTTCGCCACCGACTAGTGCTGTCCGATTCAGTCAAAACATTTCAATTCGGCACAATTCGATTCTTTCAAAAACATTGTTTTTTCGATTCGATTTGATTCGATTTAACTTGATTGAAATAGTGAGGCCCACATGCTAATATTATAACACACAGGGTAAAAAAAGCCAAAACCAGGCAGCAGCAATTGAATAAAGGCAAACTTTAGTGTGTGTGAGCACGCCATGCAGTGCTACATCACGTGAAAAGTGAAATTTGGTCAAATCCTACGTCTTCCAGTTTTTATTAAGAAAAATAATTTTGTCCACTTTGGCTGGCTTTAGACAACTGCGTCTTGCAGCTATAATTTGTCCAGCAGCAGAAAAAAAATTATTTTTGAGAGCACAGAGGTGGCTGGCATACACAGAAACATACTGTTCTCCAGATGCAAATTGTTGTGGCTTCCCCAAAAGCCTGCAAATCATCGAGTTTTGGTGCAAGATCATAGTCACGTTTGGCAAGTGCACCTTTCTTTGTGATTTTATTGCTGCTGCTCGAAGCTAAACCAATGGGTTGCTTGCCCCTGAAACGTGTTCAAAACAGAATAATACATTTGTGTATCTAAAAGGTAAACACTTCTATAAAACAGATGAAGATGTGATTCCGTGTGCCCTAATGAAAGGAAAGTTTAATTCTATTTCAATTTAATTTCAATATATTCTATCATCTTTATAACACCAGGCTTCCCAAGGCAGATTACAACAACAGTTAACATGAACCCATCAGGAAACAGGAACCCATCACTGAAATCTGGCCATCTGTATTGTATAGAAGAACAGTGAAGAAAAATCGGCACACACTACAGAGTTTATAATTGCTGTTTCTACCAGCTAAAATAATTTTTAAAGCTGTTTTTGTGATAGTCAATTATTATTTATTTTCTCCTCCACCTTTAAAGGCACTGCCTATCCAACTGAAACAGCTTCAGACTTGTTACAGATGGGCCAACAATAAAGAACAACAATGTAGAAACAGCAGCTCATAGGTTTGTTTGCTTTGTTTTGAGTGTATGGCAATGACGGCTGTGCGGGGGAGTGGAAACAGCGATTAACCAAATTAGCTTCCTTGCTTACAATGGACTAGATAGGATCACTTCCACTCCTGTCTATTAAACCTCCTTGCTTGGCTTGCTTGGCTCGGCTTCCGGTCCCGCCCCCTGATGTCAGTTCCTGTTCCGGCTGCACACCAATAGAGAAATTTCCTTGCCTGCGCCAACAATAGAGACCTTGGGCCCCTGCTATGGTTAGTTTATCTTCTTGTCACTGCTGCTGCTTCCTTCAGCAGCTGAAGTGACATGGGTGACAGAGTGAGGGAAAAAGGCAGGGAAGCAGCGACAGTGGCTTAGGTGACAGCAGGAGGGATGGAAGTAGCGGCTTGGGTGACAGCGGGTGGGAGGGAGGGAGGGAGGTGGGGAAATCCGGAATTGGGACTCCTGATTTTTTTTCTAAAACTAATCAATTTGAATTGATTCATCCAAGACAAATCGATTCGAATCGTGAATTGGACAGCATTTCCACCAATTGCGGAAGGCAGCCCGGCTAACTCCTGCAGTCTGAATATCAGCTCCTATGTGCATATTTTATAAAATGCAGTAAAGAAAAAAGGTTATTATCTTTTTTTCCAGGAATTTTACCCAGGTCAATACAAAATCCCAGATATCTAAAATCTCATTAATCAGTATGTTGAATCATCAGAAGTGTTGCTTAGAGTCCACATTTTCTACAGTGAGACTGATGCACTATAATCCTCATTGTTTCAAATATCATTCAATCTTTATAATATATTTTGAAAACTCTTCAATCCAGTCTTTTCAAACTTTAAACCCACGTGCAAGCAAACTTATTTTAAAAGCTAATATTTAAGGGGCAGGGGACTGACATCCAACATGAAATCATGCTTCACGTAATGCTGTATCAAGGAATGTCCCCTTTAAGAATTAGCCATGCCATAATGCAATCTCAATTATGCTGTCAAAAATTGTATAAAATATACACATACACTGCAACTCTACTTCTGTTCTGCACAAACTACACCCTTTGGAGCACCCAAGTACAAATTACATAAGGTAGGCACACATGGGGTCAGTTTAAGGCCTACTGATGCCCTAAGCACAACCCAACAAAGGTGCCCCTTAGCCCTTCCATTGTTTATCTGACAAGACATTAAGTGTGTGTGGGGGGGGGGGGGGTGGGGGGGTGGAGAGTAGGCCATTAGTGTGTGGTTAGCACATGAGCGTTTACCACCTGCCAAATAGGTGGCCGTAGGGGCTCATGCACTAATGGCCATGCGCTAATGAGAAGATTAGTGTGTGGTCATTAATTCAGAAAACAGAAAATGCTGTAATTTTACCCATCCTGTAAAAATAGTCTTAGAGCATGAGAATGATTTAATTTAAGCACACGCTAAGGCCACCTTTTACTGCAGTTTGGTAAAAGGGCCCCTAAGATTCAGTAAGTGCTGAGAAATATCATTGTACGAAAAAAACCATCATCCGCCCAATATTCAAAACCATTTAACTGGCCAGGGATGGCACCTGGCCAGTTAAGTGATACTTCACCAGCCATCCGCAGATATTCAGCAGGAGATATCAGGCTGTCTCCCGCTGAATATCTCCAGTTAGCATTTAGCAGATAGCTGGTTATATCATGCAATATAATCGGCTATCCATTGATTTTCACCACAGATCGCTGGCAAAGTTTGGAGGCCAAATCTAGCCACGCCAATAGCAGCTCTATCTTTGGCTGCTATGAGCATAGCCAGCAGCATTGAATATTGACTTGGCTCGCTATATTTTCAGTGGCCAAAAATAAACCGGATATTGAATGTCAGTCACCGGAAACAGCCCGGCATTGAATATTTGGCATCATTGCTGACCGTGGGAGTTAGCTGGACTTGCGCTCGCAGTCCGAATATTGGGCCTCATTTATTTATTTATTCATGACTTGATATACTGTCTTAACTGAAGAACAAAGTGGTTGACAAATACTAAAACTAAATTTAAAAGAGTAGAATAGGAACTACAATGTAAAATAGGAGAGAAATACAGGCAACCAGAAGGTAGCAGTTTAAACATTCATCCATACTCTCATTCACATTCTCTCCCAGGCAATACAGTGCCCTCTCTGCTCCATTATATCATCATTAACAAAGGCCTGCTGGAACAATCATGTCTTCAACCCAGCCTTAAATCTAGTGATGTTAGTTTCACCACACAAGACTAAAGGCATGGAGTTCCACAAATGAGGAGCAGGGGCCTTAGGTGTATACTGTTGACGTGAATGAGTGCACTGGAGCTGAGCCTGAACAGGCTGCCAAGCCAAGGGGTTTTACCTACGCCTCTGATATTAATAAGTATTTCTCCTTAGTTTGCCAAAAGTCCTCCTAGCTAAGGAGGTAGATGCAGAAGGTGCCTGGTGGGAGAGCGAAGAGATGGTATCAGTATGTTTTTTGATTTGGTCAGCAACCTCTTCAACCTTGTCTCCAGAAAGGTTATCCCCCACAGCATGGGGCATCTGCCAACCAATGCTGAACAGAATGTTTCAAGTCAGAAACACACAGCCATGAAAGTCTGCGCATTGCTATACTCAGAGCAGAGAACCTGGATGTCACATCAAATATGTCATAAGTGCCCCTGGCCAAGAACTTTCGACACCAAGTTTCGCAAGTGAATGCTTGTGAACACCTGGTATGATTGTATCCAGGAGATAAGCATTGAAACCTGGTACTTCTTCCTCCCAAAAGAATCCAGGGTTCTAACTTCTCTACCTGGGAGCACCGATGCATAGTTCCTGGAACTCCTGGCTCTTTTAAGAGTGGATTCCACCACCATGGAATTGTGAGGCAACTGAGGTTTATCAAAACCAGGTTCACTGTGGATCCGATACTGGATGTCAATCTTCTTGGGCATGACCTGGACTTACAGAGGGGACTCCCAGTTCCTAATGAGGACTTTCTGGAGTACCTCGTGGAGAGAGACAGTCACAGCCTCCCTAGGAGGAGATGTGTAGTCCAGGACCTCGAGCATCTTTGACTCCAGTTCCAAATGAAAGGGAATATCATCAGTCATTTCCTTAAGCCACATTGAGCCTGCAAATAGGTGGGATAATGTGGGGTACAAATTTAATAAAATAAATTAATTAATTAATTAACAAAAGAAGGTTAATGAAAGGCTCTCCAGAGGTGGCTTTCTCCTTTCAGGTGGAAGGGAGGGTCCATAGGAAATTCCATAAGACTTATCAGAGGAAAAGTACCTTGGATCTTTCTCTGAACCCCGTGAGTGCTTCTCTTCGGTGTTGAGACTGAACCTGCCTCGATGTGGAGGAACTGTGCCCTCAAGAACGGCATTGAGAAGTTGGTTCCCGCCTTGACTCTGGCGACGCTTTCTCCACTGACGTAGAGGGAGTGCCGGCTTGGGTGGCAGTCGACACCAGAGCCGCATGTGACATTGGTGTCAGAGGCTGCACCGCAGGCTGAGGGCTAAGCAGGGCCACAACAGGCAGAGTAGGTGCAAGCACCCCCAATGCTGATGAAAACTATTTCATTAGGGTATCCAGCAGTTCAGGACGCAAGGCCTAGATGTGCTTACTGAGGGCCGACACTAGACTGGGGTGCTGACTCATGCGCAGGTTGCAGAACTGCTGGGGTTGATGCAGGAGCTGGTTCTTGGCTGCTGGGAGACCGATACATCAGCACCTCTCATATGGAGGGGGAGCGGTCCTCCTAGATATCGATGCTTCTTGTGTGGTGAAACCTTTGACGCCCTGGAGCTCCTGGCACAATGCGTCAAGGGTGACCGATGACAGTGCTCCTTGACCTTTGCCTGAAGCGTGTCACTGAGGATCCTTAAGTGCCAATGAGGATGAAATCAAATCCACACATCGCCTCATGATTGAGTCTGACAATGGACGTTCCTGAGGGCCCTGCACAGCAGGAGGCCTTGAGGCAGGTGGAGACCCACTCAGTGCTTCACTACTCCCAGTGTCTAAGGGTCTAAAGGTCTAGCAGCAGCCATGCTTACCAATGCTTCCGATGCCAGTGCGACACTCAACATCGATGCTCACATCTCCATGCCGATGCCGATGTCAAGAAACCGGACTTGTCTCCAAAAATAATCTCTTGTTGATCCTCTCTGGAAATCTGGGCCGTCTTTTTCATGTGAAGATATAGAACACAGTTAGTGGGGCTTTGGTCGGGCCAAAGACACTGTAGAAATCAAGAAAGGGTGTCCTTCCCAGAGATCATCCGATGGCACTGGGTACAGCACTTAAAGCCACTAGGAACCTTCGTAGACATGGAAGGTAAAACTTCTTTGGCTAAATTAAATAAAGTGATGGTGCCTGAAAAAGGAGCAAGTCACAGCAAAAAACGAAGGAAATATTTCCTGCTGAACAATGACGAAAAAGAAAGGAAACTTAAAACTAAGCAAAATGAACTAAAAATATAAGGGAAAGACAAAAGGGTTCCACTACTGGGATCACAGTTTTGAATGAAAAAAATCACCTAAAGGCACGAAAAGCTCTTTAAGACTGAGCGATGTGAGGAGATGTTAAAAAAAAAAAAAGCCCTCTCCTCACCACTGTAGAAAAAGAACTGAGGAGACCGTGTTCTCACGGAGGGCTGGAAGGCAAGTGCGCATGCATAGTGGAATGTGTCTCATGCTCCAAAAAGCTCTACATTTATAAGTCCCAGACCTGGCAACCCGGGTCAGCGTCACCCACTTGTGAGAATAAATAAGTCTGCTTGTCCTCGGAGAAAGAGTAAAACCAAGTGCCAGCAACACCTAGTGATTTCATCTGTGAAAGTAGTAAAGAGTGATCCACCAAATCGAAAGCTGCAGAAAGATCAACTGAGACAGTGAGGGTAACATGATGATTATCTAAGTTAGACCGTACCTCACTAATGACAGAAGCCAAAATGATCTCAGTGCTACATGGTACCTTAAATCCTGATTGACGAGGGTGCAGACTAAGCTGTAAAAAGACAAATTTCTCAACTACTTTTGAAGGAAAACACATATTTGATATGGGTCTATATTAGGAAGAGACGGATCAAAGGATGGCTTCTTCAAGATAAGCCTAACAGAAGTCACTTCCACTCTAAAGGTACCTGAGCTAATGTGAGATATGAGTTAAATATGGCCAATAAGAATGGCAGAAGGTGTAGATTACACAACTTAATCCAGGATGAAGAAAGTGGATCAAGAGGACAAAAAGTGGCTCTCATTGAAGTGAGATTATATATGTATAATGATTAGAAAAACAGTGAAATTCACTTTGGATAATGGGTGTGCCCTAAGCACCTGATTATTTTGCTTAATGGTTAATCCAGGACTGGGTACACACTTTCTTTGTGTATATTTTTCACATGCAGATGCAGCAATTCAATTTTATACAAGCCTTTTTCTGCATGTAATACAGGCCGTACACATGGAAAAGGTTTTACAAAATAACCCCCTAAATATGAAAGATTATTTCAGAAAGACAGAAACATTCTGCTCTTTGGTTTGCTGGAGCTCCGCCATCAGTAGTGTAGCCACTGCAGAGAGATAATGCGCTACTTCTGAAAGAACTTAAAAACAAGCTGAAAAGGGTGAAAATCAATATTCTCAATAATATAATTTATCCGAGAGCTGATTCAAATGTTCTGTGAAACTGAATGACTGGTATTGAAAAGGCATTAGAATGATATTCTAAGCACTCAAGCAAAAAAAAAAACAGTAATAATTACATAGTTAGATTACTAATGCAAAGAAAAGTAAACCCAGGGAGGCCTATGTGGTCAAGGCACATATGAAATATACTACATCTGTTTTATAAAGGCTACATATATGCATATAGATGGGAATTCTATATATGTCACCGAAAAAACCACGCTTATCTCTACTATAATAAAAGGCACCTTCAACGTTCTGAAGTTGACTCCGTGGCTTCACTGGTGAAGGGTTCGTAAGGATCGTAAGGTTCGTCGCTCTGTAACCATCTCTCTCTGTCCCGCCCTCGCGTCAAAACGTGATGACGTCGAGGGCAGAACAGTGAGAGGCAAGGCAACCAACCAACGAGATAGTTGTCAGCGCCCCTGCGCACCGCCTACCCTCTCTGTGTCAAGCATTGCGGCGGCAGACATTCGTTTGTTTTTGGCGGCCGAGAGAGGAGGCACAGAGCAAACAAATTGGCAAACAAGAAAGGTGGTGTGTCGGCACGGAAATAACAAACACCTGCATACGCGGACAGAAGACCGGAAGGAGCAATTTATCCTGCTCAGTGCCTGTGAATGCGTCAGCACCGCCGTT
Source organism: Microcaecilia unicolor (assembly GCF_901765095.1). NCBI lineage: Eukaryota > Metazoa > Chordata > Amphibia > Gymnophiona > Siphonopidae > Microcaecilia > Microcaecilia unicolor. Next base: position 343,277,882 of record NC_044033.1, read on the forward strand.
TCCTCTCAATGTGTGTGAGTTACACAGTTTGAGGGAGCTCCTGCTGGCTGTGGGTCAGGCCAGGATTTTGCTGGTGGACGGGATAAGCACTGTGGTAGGTAGGAAGGGAGGGAGGGTGGGTGTGGACCCTGGAACTGCGTGTGGACCCTGGAACTGTGTGGGTTGGTGGATGGACACTGAAACTCGGAGGAAGGGAGGGACCCTGAAAATCAGAAGGAGGGAGGGAGGAGGGGTGGACCCTGAAACTGAGAGAGAGGGGTGGACCCTGAAACTCGGACGGAGGGAGGGGTGGACCCTGAAACTCAGAAGGAGGGAGGAAGGGGTGGACCCTTGAACTGTGAGGGAGGGAGGAAGGGGTGGACCCTGAAACTCTGAGGGAGGGTGGGAGGGAGGGAGGGAGGGGGTGAGGGGACCCAGAAACTTGGAGGGAGGGGACCCAGAAACTTGGAGGGAGGGGGTGAGAGGACCCTGAAACTCTGAGGGAGGGGGATGGGGGCCCCTGGCACACACTTTCATTCTCTCACACACACACACTCACACCCAGTCTCACTCGCACCCAGTCTCACTCTCTCTCTCACACACATACCCACTCACACATTCACCCTCTCCCTCTCACACAGTCACTCTCACACACACTCTCTCAAACATACACACTCTGAGAAAAACCTTGCTAGCACCCGTTTCATTCGAGTCAGAAACGGGCATTTTTTACTAGTTATTCTATAAACCTCACCTAATTTTAGGCGTTGTTTATAGAATGCGCATAGCAGCTGTTCCCACAACTAAAATTTAGGCGCAATCATTTATGCCAACTAAAACCTGGTGTAAATACCAAGTTTTATTTAGGCGCAGACTAGGCATATTCTTTAACAGTACGTTCAATTTTCAGCAATGCCTATGACCTGCCCATGCACCTCCCATGGCCACTCCCCCTTTGTGATCCGTGCATTAGAATTTACGTGCACCACTTTATAGAATACACATAAAATTGAGCACGTAAATTCTAATTGGTGCCAATTAGTCCCAATAAATGCTTTTTAACAGCCAATTATCGGTGCTGATTAGCGTGTTAAACAATTTAGTTGCATGTGCAAATTGGCTATGTGTGCTGATTTGTGTGCGCATCTTTAGGTGCAATATATAGACTCCAGGAGCTACCTCTTTATAAAATTGCTTCTCTTAAAGTCCATGCTGTTATGATGCTGCTAAAACAGGTAGAGGAATGACTGGGACTTGCTTCTGATTGGCCTGTCAGGGATTGAGCTGATGTCTGAAGCAGCAGAAGTCAGAAGCCAGATCTATTTAAACTTACCTCTCCCTACAGCCTTTGTTTTAGCGTTGATTCCTGTCAGCTGAGCCTGTTTCCCTCTCTCAGTCTGTACTAATGCACACTGTGTATTCGTTGGCATTTGCTTACTCTTCTCGTTGCTTGTAGTTTCTGTGTGTGCTGGTTGTTCCAAGCGTGTGCTTGATTGCTTCACTACACTGCACCTGTGTCTGTTCTCTGCTTGGCTAGTGTTGTGTTGTCTGTGGTAAACTCGTCCCTGCTTTGTTTGTTTAGTTCCCCTTTCCTCAGTATTAACCTTTTTGTGCAGAGCTTGGTATCTGCCTTCTGTAAGTCCTGCCTCTGTTGGCAGCCTCTCTGTCTGTTGTAATCAGTCCTGTTTGTTTAAGTTTCTCTTTCCTCAGAGTTAACCCTTTATGTGCAGAGCTTGATAGTTGCCTCCTGTAAGTGCTGCCACTGTTAGGCAGCCTCTCTGTCTGTTGTGATCGGTCCTGGTTGTTTGTTTAAGTTTCCCTTTCTTCAGTGTTTACCCTTTATGTGCAGAGTTTGGTATTGCCTTCTGTAAGCCCTGCCTCTGCTAGGCAGCCTTTCTATGGTGTCTGCCTTATCCCTTTCAGTACTCTTGTGTACCTGCTTCTTCCCTGTCTTTATTTGAGAGCAGCCTTTTCCTTCAGCCTGTTTTTCCCTGTTCAGCCATTCCTGTGGAGCTTCGCTCTGGTAAAGTCCATGTCCCATTCTGTCCTTGGTTTTCCTTTTTTCCCTGTGGGCTTTTGCCTCTGCTACCTGTGTTTCTTTGTAGCATTTGTTTGCATCCTCTCCCTCTGATCGTAGTCTGTACCTGTCAGCTCTTTGTCTGTCGCCCTTCCCTTGTGTCACTAGCTAGCGCTGTGTGCATTGCATGAGCTTCAGTCCCTTTTGGGACTCCTTATTGTTCTTTTTCTCTTTCTTAGTGCATGACGCGGTTCCTGTTCGGCCATGAGGCCCATACCCTTGGACTCTGTACGAGTGGGTTCCTGTTCGGCTGTGAGGCCCGCCTGAGTGGTCTATCTCCCTTTTCTGCTGGTACTAGTTGATTGTCCTGAGTGTGCAGGGCTTTGTGGCTGTAGTATTGCTTAGTACCTGTTTGGTCTACCCTAGGCCTTGGCCAAGTTCCTTCCTAAGCCTCGGCCTAGGCACAAGGGCTCACAAACAGATTAACACATGCATATCTGTGCATACACATGCATTTTATAGAATAAGCACAAAAATACTGGTGTTGCCCCTAGACTCCCATTTATAGGTTAATGGTATAAAAATAGCACTATGTTTTCTGAGTACCTACATTTTTTATGCATCAGAGCCAGCTCAGTGGGTGCCAGTGCACTGTGTCTAAGAAAAGGTAATTTGTATTATGTTTGCATCCCTTGTCATTTTGAAATGTTGGCACCTATATTTATATGTACAGTATATACCAAGTTTTCAAGTTTTATTTAAATTTGATATACTGCACTTGAGATTCAGTCTATGTGGTTTACAAATAAAAATATGTTGATAAAAGCAAAAAACTAAAAAAATGTCCAATATCAACAGGACAGCACAGCAATAGTACAAACATAACATTAAAAAAAGAAGGGAAAGGGGAAAGAGGGTTATGGCCTTGGGATAACAGTCTAGGAGGAGAACAGTGACGAAGAACAGTAGCAGATTCATAGACAAATGAGTTCCAATCCAGACAAGAGTTCAATTCAGTGATGTTCAGGAAATACATCTGAAAAGAGAAAAGTTGTCAAATCTGTTTTAACTTTGGGAAGAGAGGATTCTAACTGGAGGTGCAAAGGAACTGCATTCCAAAGAGAGGGTCCTTTCATACTGAACATCTTGCTTAATATTTATTTATTTTATAGCATTTATACCCCACTTGATAGCAGGTTCAATGCGGCTTACAAAGTATGGTACGAAGTATCACAGAGATAACACAAAGTATGATACAAAGTTTCACAGAGTTAACATGGTTATATAGAGTAGGACGATAGTAAGAAATGTGGGGAAGGATTGGAGTGTGGGTAGTACTAGTGGTGTGGATTAGGTTCGAGATTTACATTGGGGCATTTGGGTAGGCTTGTTTGAAGAGGTAAGCCTTCAGCAGCTTTCGGAAGGGAAGGTGTTCATTGGTTTTTCGAATGTGTTGAGGTATGGCGTTCCAGAGTTGGCTGCCTATGACAGGGAAGTTGGATGTGTAGTAGGTTTTGTATTTAAGGCCTTTACTCTCAGTTAGCATTATAAGTGCCTACTTTTTACACATTCAAGTTGCTTATAAAATTATCATCACCGTTTCACAACATGACACTTGTAGTCACAGTTAGGAGACGTGGAGGCATAGTTTCAAAGTACTTAGACTTACAAAGTTAAATGGAGGAATATTTTTGATCTGAGGTCTAAGTTGGACTTTAGATATTTTGCGCTAAACGTTCCAAATCCGAATAGAAAACATCAGTGCTTTTTTTGTAGGAAAAAAGGTACCGGTATTCATTATGGGTAACCTTAGGGGTGGCTCCACCCCTACGGTAGCCACACCCATAGTAGCCACACCCCTTTTACTAGCCATGGCACATATAAACAAGCATCACTGAAAATATTACACCAGTATAGGAGAAGAAAACTAACTTGTGAATTTGTTTCATTATAAATAATTTTTATAAGCTGTTACAGCTCCAGTATACCCAAAATGGCATAAACCAAATTAGCATATAGACCAGGAATTAGGAGAACAGTCTTGACAAATCTGAAACACAGTATGTTATTAAAATCTCAGAACCTAACAAACAGATCCCTATTCAGACACTTGGCTTTGAGTCACACATGCAGAACAGAAATAGCCCCTCTTCAAATTCTTCAAAATTAACTTGACATCCTAAGAAGCATGCAGCACAGTACCAGGAAAATAGAAAGAAACATGTTTTCTACTACACAAAGCAAAATAAGACAGCAGATGTAAATTCTTAAATTGGGCATATTCCAAACACTAAAGTGAAAATAAAATGATTTTTTCTACCTTTGTTGTCTGGTGACTTTGTTTTTCTGATCATGTTGGTCCCAGTCTCTGATTCTGCTGCTCTCTGTTCTCTTAACTCAGTTCCAGGTCTTCCTGTCTATTTATTTCTTTACTTTCCTAATCTCTTCTTCATTTCTTGCCCTACATCCATAAGTAAAAGCTGGGACCTCCACAGGATTGACTGGAGGAGGTATAGAGCAGTGGCGTAGCTACAGGTGGGCCTGGGTGGGCCGGGGCCCATCCACTTAGGGTTCAGGCCCACCTAATAGTAGCATGCATTTAGCGGTAGCTGGTGGGGATCCCAAGCTCTGCCAGCTGAAAACTTCCCCCTGATGGTAACAAAAACGCTACTCTCCACATTACCAGTACCTGCGCATGGTCAGTTTTCAGCGCATGCCTGCTGCAGATTGCCAAGGTGGAAAGAAGTGTTTTCCCACCAGCTGAGATCATTTTTTTTGGTGGTTGGGGGGAGAGAACACTTAGTGCCCACCCACTTCTTGCCTAGGCCCACTCAAAATCTGTTGTCTGGCTACGCCCCTGGTATAGAGTGGATCCACCTTTTGCCTATTTTCTCCATCCATGTGCAGTTTTTCTGGTCTCTTCCCTTTCCCTCATCTCCATCCATGTGCATCTTCTTTTCTCTTCCCTCCCCTCCATCCATGTCCACCATGTCTTCTCTCCTATCCCTTGCATCCATGTCCAGCATTTTCCCCCTCTCTTCCATCCACGTGTATCTCCTTCCTTTCTCTTACCTCTCCCTCCATCCATATCCAGCATTTCTCTCCTGACCTTCCCACCATCCATGTACTGCAATTTTCCTCTCCTTTGCCATCCCCTCCATCCATCCATGTCCAGTAATTCTCTTCTCTGTCCTCCCCTACCTCCATCCATCCATCCATGTCCAGCTATTCTCCTCTCTCCCTTGCACTGCCTTCCATCCATGTCCAGTGATTCTCTTCTCTCCCCTGCCCTCTCCTCCATTCATCCATGTCCAGCCATTCTCCTCTCTCAACTCCCCTGCCCTTCCCTCCCCTCCCATCCATGTCAATCAATTCTACTCTCTCTCCCCTGCACTCTCCTCCATCCATGTCCAGTGATTATTCTTCTCTCCCCTGCCCTTCGCTCCATCCATCCATGTCCATCAATTCTCCTCTCTCCCATCTCCTCCCTTCCCATCCATCCAGCAATTCTTCTCTCTCCTCTGCCCTGCCCTCCCATCCATGTCCAGCGATTCTCCTTGGGAGAAGCCAAGTCCCTCTCTTCCCAGGTCCAGATCCAGGACCAGGACACCCACTCTCTTTCCTGATAGCACTCTTGTCTGGTACAATTCTATAAGAAGAAGAAACCGAATCCTTTATTCTCCTGAGACCTGATCCTCTACACTGACACTGGAACATCCCTTTGCAGCAGCCTATCCTTGAGGAAGAAGAAAGTTACAACAGAAGGGGGGTGCGGGCCGTGTCATAGAGAAGTTCTGGCATCAGTGCAGCAGATCAGGTATTCTCAGATGAGTAAGTGTGCCATGCGGAATCGGTTTCTTCTTCTTACAGACTTGCACCAGAGTGTTAGAGGGAGCAAGAGGGGGTATCCCGGTCCCAGACCCGGACCCTGGGAATGGGAATATGGAGGGGAGTCAGGGATGTCAGGCATACCACATGGGGATAAAAAGGTGCCGGTATGCTGTACCGGCGCATACCTGCACAAAAAAACCCTGGAAAACATTACCATTTTTGAAAACACAAAATATCTATGTTTTTTAATTTCAAAAATACCATTTGTAACAAGATTTTTTGTGCTCTGTTTGTTTATATTTTGGGGCCATTAAAAATAAAAAGGTACAAGTGACAAATGTAGAAAATCAAGCCAGTGGGATATAGAAGAGGCCAGTATTTTTAGCAGACTGGTCCCCCGGACATCCCAGGAGAGCAATGAGGCACCCTAGGGGGCACTACTGTGGACTTCATATACATGCTCCCAGGTACAGATCTTACCATTGCTCCCTTATCTTGTCTTCTGAGCCTACCAAAACCCACTACCCCCAACTGTGCACCACTACAATAACCTTTATGGTTGAAGGGGACACTTATAAGTGGGTACAGTCGATTGCTGATGTTTTTGGAAGGTTCACAGTTTCCACCATAAGTGTAACAGGTAGGGAGAGGTGTGGGCTTGGGTCCACCTGTCTACAATGCACTGCACCCACCACTACATTACTCTAGGGACCTGCATACTGCTCTAATAGACCAGGCTTTATAAAATCTGAGGCTGTCATAGAAGCTGGCGAGTACTATTTTTATTCACATTTTTTGGCGGTGGGATGGGGTCAGTAACTACTGTGGTAGTAAAGGGGGTAATCCCTGATTCCCTCCAGTCATCATCTGATTATTCAGGGCAACGTTTTGTGCTTTATTTGTTCTGAAAACAGGTCTAGACTAAAATATAGATGTTTTCGTCCTAGATGGTTTTGTTTTGTTCCATTTTGGCTGTAAAATGTCCAGTTGCTGAGTATGCCCTAAGCCTACCCTAATCCCGCCTTCAAAACACTCCTGATACTTCCCCTTGTGATTTGGACGCACTGCAGACAAAATGCATAGATAAATGTCTGCAAAACAGGTTTTGAAAATACCGATTTGGACGTTTCGAGAAGAAATCCATCCAAATGGTGTTTTATGCCACTTTTTGGACATTTTTCTCATTTGAAAATGAGCCCCATGTTCTGTGGGTGGAGACAGACAGGATAGGAAAAAAATGCAACTAGATTCTGAGTCTAAGAGGCCCTTTTACTAAAGGCTACCACACAGCCACGGGCTTGCCGCATGGCAACCTGGAACTATCGCTGACCCAATACCTCAAGTGCATGCCATATCCGGTGGTACAGAAAATAATTCCATAATTTCTACCATGGCTCTAACCCAGCGGTAATCGAGCAATGCTGCAAGCTGCCTGGTTACCGCCAGGTTACCATGGGAGCCCTTACCACCACCTTCTTAGAAGCCGTCACAAGGAAAAAATCTGGAGACTACCTTGAAACAGTTATGAGTGAAACATGGATATTCGTGTCAGTGATCTATGGTCTGCAACTTTGCTTGGGTGCTTAGACTGAAGCGGAAAGTTAAGTACCTTCTTAATTAAAGAGTTGCTATTGTTAAATAACTTAAAAACGTTTTATTGAAAAAATGTAAAAACATATAATACTGAGAATAAAGGATGAACTAAAAGTTTAATGTACAAAAATAGATTAATGATGAGTATGTGCCTCTCCTATTGAATGCCTGACTCAAAGTTTTTAGCCAAATGGTTGTATGCATGTGTTTCTGATGATCCAAAATAAAGGCAAAAAAATCTTTTCATGATCTTACTGACGGTTAATGAATAGACCTGTAAAACTGTATTTAAAGAAGTTGGGCATTAATGTACATTAGGGCATAATACCCTTTATTAAATGCAGCATATTTCCCAATGTATTTGTGGTATGATACTACCTGCCAGAAATAGTTGGAAAAGGTTTGTGGAGGAGTAGCCTAATGGGTAGTGCAGTGAGCTGAGAACCTATGAAACTGAGTTCAATTTGCACTGTGGTTCCTTGGGATCCTGGGCAAGTCACTTAAGGGCCCTTTTACGAAGCTGCTCTAAAAATGTGGCCTGCGGTATCAGTAGCATGGGCTTTCCCATGTACTGAGGCCACTTTTAGCAAACCTGCAAAATGGCTGCATTTCCATTTCTATTTACTAGACAGTAAGGGCTCCTGCTCTAACCACATGCTAATCGGTTAGTGCGCGCTGATGCAGCTGTGTTAACCGATTAGCGCTGGGCATGCCTACTCTCCACCTCCTAACATGTCCCCTGCGCTAAAAAATATTTTCTATTTTTTAGCATGTAGGTAGTGCACGCTGAACACAAAACCACCGTGGGATGCCTGAGTGCACCCCACAGAAGTGGAATTTAACCTATGGTAATCACATGTTAGTACTTACCGCAGCTTAGTAAAAGGGCCCCTTAATCCTCCATTGCCCAGGTACAAAAACTTACATTTTTAGCCCACTAGGGACAGAGAAAGTACCTGTATATAGTAAATTTAAACCACTTTGGTTATATCACAGAAAGACAGTACATTAAATTAATGACCTTTCATCAACTACAAACACAATTGGGCTGATATTCAAAGTGATTTAAGTGGGCAGGAGAGGCTGCTGCCTGCTTAAATTGTTCAGGACCACCCAACTACTGATATTCAATGGCACTCAACTGTATAGTGCTGCTTAATATTGGCTGTGATTGACTATTAAAAAAGTAGGCAGTACAATGGGTGGAGCTGGCAGTCCTAAATTCAACAAGTTAGTTATGTGGGTGCCTGCACTGAATATTGGTTGGCACTGATCCCCTTTCTTTCTCCCACTCCCCTGAAGCATATCCTTTCCAATCCCTCTAAAGCACGTCAACACCCCCCCCCCCCCCCCACCTCCTCTCCCTCCCAGGCCTGCCTTTTCAATGTTAAGTGGTGTAGTGGGATCCAGTTGGCAGGACGATGCCCACTCGCTCCTGCCTGATGCAGCTCCTTGGAGAAAATGGCTGCTGTAACCTATACTGACAACCTTCTGCTATTTAAAAGAACACTGACTGCTGCCAGCTGAATATTGGCCAGTGTGCTTTGATAAGACCACGAGGTAAGATTACGTAATAAGATCAGGATTTTTGAGAGACATAAGCATAGTATAAGATCTGTCACTCAGAGGATCAAGGTTATGCTTTACTTCCTTATAATGGTCTCTGAGCTCAGGTAGTACTTGTGGATTACTCCAACCTCAGAAAGGCCCAGCACGTGTTCCTAGGGCTGAAAACCTGTGTTTTTTTGGGTTTTTTTTTTGTTTGTTTGTTTTTTTTGGGGGGGGGGGGTTGTCTGTGATAGTGTTTCTTAGCTATCTTCTGAAATCACATCTACCCAGTTGAGTTTTCAGGATCACTACAATGAATAAGCATTAGGTACAATTCCTTATATTTATTTATTTATTTATTTATTTGTAGCATTTGTATCCCACATTTCCCCACCTATTTGCAGGCTCAATGTGGCTTACATTTTCCACACTGGTGATCACCAATTCCAATCACAATATTGGAGATCCACTGCATGCAACTCTATATCAACTATATTTGTTGTATTATTCCTGAAAACTCAATGGTAGGTGTGCCTCCAGAAAAAGGATGAGAAGTCCTGGCTAATGGAATGTTTTTTTTTAGCATTCACATGCTAAAGGGTTATGATTCCTATTTTATCACAGCTTAGTGCATTGGCCTCCAAATTTGTCCTATTAAAGGTAAGTATAAGCCCTTTTGCAACATTTCCCAACTTCAAACAGCTCAAGTTGCATCAACAGGTATGCCTTTTCTCATTAAAAGCAACATTAGCCTTTTCTCACTTGATCTGAACTGATTTGATTGTATCTTGTTTTTTTGTAGAATTGTGATGCAGTCTTGCCTGGTTTATGAGTTATATTTTTTCACATTATACCAAGATATTTTATTATTGGACCAATCAACTGTTGCACAACATTTTCTAGCCAACAAACAAAGCAATTTTGCCCACTGCATGGGATCCTCAAGTTATTTCATATTTCCTCTGTCTCCATATTTTTGTAAAGTTTGTAATCAATATTGTATTAGAGGTGCCATGCCAGCTTTAACACCTTAAAATGTATCCCTGTGGGGTTCTTTGAAAATTATGATAAAGGCTCTCCTTGTTCCACATTGCTAGGTAACCATGTGCCACTGTCTTTTAAAATAACAGGTTTTTGAAGTTCTGTAATATAATGAGAATCAGAGTGAATATTAGTTACTACTGACAATTTCAGGTTTGCTAGAGGCAGTAAACCCATAAATATTATATAAATCACAAGGATTTTAAATCAGCATTTGTTTTTGGAATTGGGTCTAAAATCTATTTAAAATATCTCTATTCTGAGCTGGAATAGTCCAGTTGTCAGTTAACCCAGACTCCTCATAATCTGGTATCTGTGTCCAGGACTGGGGAATATCATTGCAGCTGAGCCCAACATGGTGCCTCCAAACCAAAGGAGCAACTAGGAATGTGCACTCATTATTACCCATAATTTGTTTGCTAATATAACAGTAAATGAACTGGTACCCATTAGTCTATGGGACCAAGGGAGGGGGGACCCAACAACAACTCTTGCTGTTGCTTTACCAGGCTTTGGTCCACCAGGGATCAAATCTATAATCTTTGGGAATAAAGGAAAAGAACTTGCAACTGAACCTACAAGAGCTCCACAAGCAAGGAAGAGGCTGGTTTATATCTTGTGTGTAGTAGACGGAAAGACACACCTCTGGAGGAACCCATTGTTCCAGTATTTGATTCTGAGTCAAGGACACATACCATGCTGGTCCAGTAGGCTATTTTAGGGTCCTGCCTTGCCTTCTACTTCCCAGAGGATAAGTATTGACTGGCTTTTACCTGCTGGGTGCAGCTCCTTTGACTTTGACTATGAGTTTCACAGCCTAGTTATCCTCAGCATACCTGGAAGGCAACAGGGGAAGGGGCAAGAGCTACTTGACAACCTTGTTCAAACGTTTTTACAACCCTATCCCAACTTCTCTTCCAAGTCCCATGTCTGATGATGTCATCACGAATATGATACCAGCCCCATTTGTTCTCCTCTCTTGAGGGAGGGAAACTTGTTTTAATAAAATGTAGTTTTCAGAGAGAAAATGGGTGAAAATTATTTCTTAGAGACATACAGAAAGCAAGGAATATACATAGGGCTAGAGGTATAGAAAGGCAAGGCACTGATCAAGTTTGTGTGTCAAAGCAAAGGCATGCTATACTGAACAGACCAGACAGGCTCTATAGGGTAAATCTGAATAAAAAATGAACTGAAAAGAACACTGCTTTTCTGGATCTTTGGGATCTTTCTGCCATTTTTGCTGGTATATGCCCATCTCCTTGTGCCTTGGGGGTCTTCCTAACAATGTTAGTGTTGCTTTGCCATTTTCCAGAAACATTGCAGTCTTCCCACTGTGGCTTAGAGTCTTCATGCTGCTGTTAGGCCTTCTGTCCTTCTTTTGTTGCCATGGAAATTTTTATTATATTGATATCTTCTAGTATATGTTGCTTCTTTTACAGATGTCTGCCAGCAGGTTTACAAATTATTTTAATTTATTCCATATCTTTCAGTAGTAGTTCAGGATGAATTACATTTATTACATTATGGTTAATATGTTTAGTTTAATATTTTTAAGAGGTTTGTGTTATGTATTTTCTTATTGAGTGATTTTTTTAAATGTGTTTACGCTGTGTAGATTACATTTATTATATATTTAATTATAATAAGCTGCTATCTTCTTTTACATCTCCTTATGTATCGTGGCACCTTTTATCTTGCGTTTCTTTCTGAATCTCTTTTTTCTCTCTCTTTCTTTTACTGTGGTATCACTCAGTTCTTTTAGAGTATACTCGGTAAGGTACTGTAATTTGTTCAAATAGAAATCTGAAATTTGCATCAGTTCCCCTTTGTAACTTTGTCTTTTTGCTTTTCCTTTCATTTTTGCATACTCTGTATATTGAAATAGGGGGTTTGTGACATAACAGTAGCAGTATATCATCTCTTTTTTTCTTCAGGAGTCCAATTAACTATTTCAGTGTTCATATTTTTTTCATTAGTTGTTGTAGTTTATCTTTTGCTGTATTAGGTGCATGAACAAATTCACCACGGCCGATTGCTGCACCAGAGATGATATAATCTTTTGAAGGTTTTGCAATATCACTACTACGAACTTTAACCCTAGTGTACAAGCTAATAGTGGCCATTTAAAAAAAAAATCCTGGGTAATATACAGCTGCTATATATCCTTCATTTTCATTCCTATCTTATCTCCAATGTCGTGTTTCCTTGCTGAGGTTTGGCATAGATTTCATACAAACCACGTGAAGTTACTCAGCAAGACTTAGTGAAAGTAATTTGTTTTCTCCTCCTCAGAGGTTCATAGCAATTCACCAGCTTTGATCCTGAATTTTATGTTGTGTTCTTTCCTGACCCCTGTTGTGTTATCTTTCCAAGTAACACTTTAGGAAGAAATGTATTTTCTACCTCCTTCAGAAATGAACAGCAGTTTGCTGACATCTATCCTTTGTGAATGCTGTAACGTCTTTCTCAAACAAACTTTGTAATCTAACGAGCTAGCTCGAATTGGAAAATACTGCTACGAATGCATCAAATGTTTCACACTGAAGGAAAACCATTTATAAGAATAAACAAGCTGAAAACAGCTGACAGCATTGCACCCAGATATGTTTCACTGAGTGGGTACATGAGGAGTGTATCTGTGAATGTGGGAATACATGGGTAATAAAGGTTTGGATGAGTGTGAGTGTAAGGGTCTGGCTTCGAGTGCGAAAGAGGAGAGGTTAAGAAGGCTAAGACTCTTTAGCCTGGAGAAAAGGCGGCTGAGGGGTGATATGATAGAGGTCTACAAAATAATGAGTGGGGTAGAGCAGACAGATGTGAAGCGTTTGTTTATGCTTTCTAACAATAATAGAACCAGGGGACACAAAATGAAATTAGAATGTGGTAGGTTTAAAACAAATCAGAGAAAGATTTTCTTTACTCAGCGTGTGGTTAGACTCTGGAACTCATTGCAGGAGAAGGTAGTGATGGCAGCTGGCCTTGTTGAGTTTAAAGGGGGTCTGGACAGATTCCTGAAGGAAAAGTCCATTGATCGTTATTAAATTTGGGGTTTTTGCCAGGTTCTTGGGGCCTGGATTGGCCGCTATCGGAGACAGAGTGCTGGGCTTGATGGACCTTTGGTCTTTTCCCAGCGTGGCAGTGCTTATCTATGTACTTATGTTAGTGCAATGGGTTTCATGGAGAGGAGGTATGGTGGCTGTCTGTGTTGAATGAGTGGGGGAAGATGTGTGTGTATAGAGGGGGTGTATGTGTGGGAGGTGGAGGTGAATCGAGGTGTTTTCATCTGGGTGGTGGTGGAGTTGGTAGATGGGGGATGAGAGGACATTTGAGCATGGCGGATGGTATGATTTAAGTCAATATTTTCTTCTCCATTTCTCCCTTCCGATAAGACCCTTCCCTTTTTACTTTCCTTCTTTTACTCCCTGCTTACTTATTCCTTTCTCTCATCTGACCTTTCTTTTTAGTTTACCATGCTGTTGTGGTCAGGTTTCGACTTCACCAGTGCGAGTGTAGACTTTTCTCCAGCTCTTCACTGTAGTATGTCACTGTGAGTTTGGTCCTAGTCTTTGCTGGTTGGGAATTGGGTACTCCTCCAATCTCTGCCACTCTGGACCAGATTCAGTAAATGGGGCTGTAATGTAGGTGACAGGAGAAATCTGCACTAAGCACTCCCATGTGGGTTGTGTGTGAGACATTTTGGGCACACAGAATTATAAAATAGAGCATAGGCAGATGTGCATATAAATCCAAATTAGTGCTAATTAAATACCAATTCACTTCAATTTTAAATACCAATTCACTCCAATTAATGTCAGTAATTGGTTGTTAGCACCCAATTGACTAATATGTTTATGCATTCATCTGGGCTTCATGCCCAACTCTGGGTGACCTATATAGAATCCAGGGTCTGTGTCTACTGCATCTTCCATGTTAAAAGCCTTGGAATCCAGGGTGGAGGTGTCTGTGCACTACAAAATGTGATAAAGATGTTGTCAAAGGATTATGATTGAACGATTTTAAAACGTCTTTATATATTGAAGAATGCTTGCACAAGTTAAGAATATATATTGAAATTTACAACAATAAACAATTTGAATTTTCTACTGAAATTGTTATGTTGGTGGAATTGAATTGAAATTAGTTTTGGAAATTTTAATACTTTTAGCGGTCAACTGTCCAACCCCAAAGTATGCTTATTCTAACAGACAATCAGGTAGCCATGCAACGTATGGACAAGCAAAAAAATACAGGATCCTACCCCTTGTGTCAGACCATGGTCAAAATGTGAACTGGGGCCACTAGTCACGAGAAGGTTCTTGAGGCCTCATGCCTCAAAGAAAAAAAGCAGCTTGGTAAAGAAACTGAGCAGGGAGATACAATCACAATTGTGGTCTCTCAATATGGGTGTTGCCTGTCAACTCCACAGAGAGTGGGTTTTTCCCTTGTTGAAACTTTTTGGCCATTCACCTCACCCAGAAAATACCTCAGTTTTTTTTTTTTTGTTACATTTGTACCCTGCGCTTTCCCACTCATGGCAGGCTCAATGCGGCTTACGTGGGGCAATGGAGGGTTAAGTGACTTGCTCAGAGTCACAAGGAGCTGCCTGTGCCTGAAGTGGGAATTGAGCTCAGTTCCTCATTTCCCCAGGACCAAAGTCCACCACCCTAACCACTAAGCCACTCCTCCACAGTTGTACTCCAGACTCAATTTACATAATGGGCTGGAGTCAGCTGCCTGTTTCCTGCACTGGGAAAGGGACTACTGTATATGTTTTTCCAATCCCTCTGATAGAGAAAACCTTATTCATCCTTGGACAAAGCTAAGGAACCATGATTCTATGCTAACCTAGGCTGATCTTGTACTTTCTACCTCTGGAGTTTTCCTCTGAAGTAATGTGGAGATTACACTGTTTCCCAACCTCATTTTTCATAAAGAGGAGTCTCTTCTATATCCCACCTTCCATAACCTGGCCCTTACAGCATGGATGGTGGGAGCATACCCTTTCTTCCTTGCAGCTACTTGAGGTTGCCTCCAAGGCTCATACACTGACAGGGAAACAACATCAGGAAAAAAACCCCATGATCGCTTCCCCTGAACACCTTCCAACACCCCTGGTGATCTAGTGGACCCCATTTCCACCCGCAGATCCCATGATCACACAATCTACTACCACCTGTCACCCAAAACAAAAATTCTTGTTGGTCTAATGGGCTCTACTACTACTACTATTTAGTATTTCTATAGTGCTACAAGGCGTAGGCAGCGCTGCACAAACATAGAAGAAAGACAGTCCCTGCTCAAAGAGCTTACAATCTAATAGACAAAAAATAAAGTAAGCAAATCAAATCAATTAATGTGTACAGGAAGGAGGAGAGAAGGGTAGGTGGAGGCGAGTGGTTACAAGTGGTTACGAGTCAAAAGTAATATTAAAGAGGAGGGGCTCAGGAAGTTTATTCCAGGCGTAGGGTGCAGCGAGACAGAAGGCGCGAAGTCTGGAGTTGGCAGTAGTGGAGAAGGGAACAGATAAGAAGGATTTATCCATGGAGCGGAGTGCACGAGAAGGGGTGTAGGGAAGGACGAGTGTGGAGAGATACTGGGGAGCAGCAGAGTGAGTACATTTATACAAAATGGAACGTAGGAGCCCACTCACTTTTGCCTCCATGTCACTGTCTTGTAAAATATACTAAATAAGGTAAAATGTCCTTATTTGGCAGACAGACCCCACACCATGCATCCCAGGATGCACCATATTGGGTCAGGTGCCACACTTTTGCATA
Organism: Microcaecilia unicolor; assembly: GCF_901765095.1. Lineage (NCBI taxonomy): Eukaryota > Metazoa > Chordata > Amphibia > Gymnophiona > Siphonopidae > Microcaecilia > Microcaecilia unicolor. Next base: position 343,293,671 of record NC_044033.1, read on the forward strand.
ATGGCAGCTTGGAAGCAGAAGTGAGTGGGGGAGGAGCATATTAAACCACTAGGGCCTTTTTTGTTTGGGTGTCAGCAGGAGAAGGATCAGGGGTAATAGTTGGGGAAGGGAAGGGAAGGGTCTACTAGACCACCAGGAATTTTATGTTTTGGGTTTTGTTTGAGTGGAGGATTGGAGGATTAGGGGATTAGGGGGAATCTCTGTGATTTAAAAGTAGGAGAATCATCTCTGGGGTCAGGGGGTGGGAGTCTAGAGTCCTTTGGTAGGGTTTGGTGAGCTGATGTGAACTGCCACATTTCACTTCAGATCATCCTCTGTTCCAAAGCAAGTGTTAAAATCTCAGTGCTGTCCTCGACCTTTCACTCTTCAGCGCACTTCTCTGCATGTGTGCTGGACAATGAATAAGCCTTATTGCCATTATTCTAAACATGCTGTGAATTAGTGTCTAACCCAAGGCTTTTTGCAGGGTTAGGTTATGAGTGAAATTCCTTTTTGCATCATGCACTTACAAAATTGCACATTAAAGCCATGCTAATCCTGTGCAAAGCCTGAGAACACGTCAAGATACATTGCTGATATCTACTTTATACTACCAGAATGAGTGAAAATCTTTTATCTAGATTAATTCTTGTCTTGTACTTGTTGGACTCAATCTACAAATGAATATTGTCCTTTTTTACATTTTTCAGCCCAAACCAGAACTCCTGTGAATCCTGACCCTGAGTAAGATTAGGGCACCCAACTTCCCGAATGCCATGGTGGAGGGGCAAAAATATATTGGGGCCAATATTCAGACCATGGCATTTATCCAGGCTGACTCCTATAGTCAGCACTGACCTCAGCTATTCAATGTCGAGCCATTTCCGGTGACTGACATTGAATATCCGGTTTATTTTTGTCCAGTTTCAACTTAACTAGCTGTCAATGCAGTAAAAAGGCAGCTGACATATTCAATTATTGCAGCTTGAGCCTGGAGCAAAAATGTTAGTGAGATGAGTAGCCAAAACATTTCACCAATGAAGAGTCCCATTCTCAGAGGAGCCAACAGCAACACCCATATTTAAAGATCACTCATGCAGTGGTATCATCCTGTTCAGTTTGTTTGCCAGGCCAGTTTTCATCTCTGTGAAATCAAACAGAGCTAGTATTTTCCCTACTAGCTCTGTTTGATTTCACAGAGACGAGACGTTGCTCTGATGCTTTTTGCCTCACTTTGTTACAAGGATCATTTAACACTACAGCTTTAAAAAGAGACACACATATTTTCTTTATAATTGGATAGAATTAAAAATCAACACACGGTGAGAAGACTCCTGACGCAGGCCTGCATGGCCGAAACACAGCTGTGTTGAGTCCCTTTCTCCCTGCTATCCTTCAATTAATAAAGTGTTTTAATTTTTTTTTAAACAAGTGTCGTCTTTTTCATTTTTTTAATTCTTTTATGTATTTGTATTTTTAAATACAAATTTGATCTTTTTTAAAATTTTGGATTATTTTTGTTTTTGTTAGTCATCTTCGCTGTTTTGCTTTTTTGGTGTTTTTTGCAAACACTGGTTTCTTCTGTTTTTTGTAATGCTGCAATTGCAACCATTAAAAAAACTGATTAAAGGGTAATAGATTTTTACTCTGCAATAAAGGAAAGGAATGCAGTGTTCCATTGGATAATAATTGATCTATATAAAATATGCCTTTGTTATACCAAGTTAACCAGAATATAAATGATTTATTGATTTTAATAATGGGATGACCCCAAATTATGGAGTGTAATGAGTTCTCAGTTTTTTGTTTATTAATCTTGTAGCCTGAAAAATAAGAGTAAGTTTCTACCAGTTTTATAAATTTTTCTATAGATTGTATAAGGTTTGTGAAAAATAGTAGAATGTCATCTGCATAGACCACTGCTTTGATTTCTTCATTTTTAAAGGAGATGCCATGCATAGTAGAATTATGACGGGTGGAAATAAGTAGGGGTTCCAGAGCTAAATTAAATAGAAGAGGCGACAGTGGTCAGCCTTGTCTGGTGCCTCTCTTCAAACTTATTTGCTTTGATAATGTATTATTTGCAAGAATACATGCAGAAGGATTAGTGTATAGTATTTTAATTTTATTGATGAAAGAGTCTGGTGCTCCAAATTTATGAAGGACAGAGAATAAGTAGTTCCATTCTACTCTATCAAATGCTTTTTCAGCATAAATCGCCATTGCTATAACTGGTTGATCTAGAGATTTAGCAAGCAAGGAAATCTGGTGAAACAAGCGGCCATTGTCGGTGATTAATCTCCCTGGCATAAACACAACTTGATTGGGGTGAATAACAGAGCCAATGATTAAACATAAACGGTTAGATAGGATTTTTGCAAATATTTTGTAATCTACATTTAGTAGAGATATTGACCAATAATTGGAGCCCTATGTAGGATCCTTATTAGGTTTTGGTATGATAACTGCCTCAGAGAATCTATTGGGTGTTTTTAATGAAGAGTCATTTTCTAGTTGTTCAAATAAATTGAGAATGTTGAGAATCAAATCTTTACTAAATACTTTACAACATTCGGTAGGAAGACCATCTGGTCCAGGTGCTTTCCTAGATTTTAATTGGTTAATACAGATTAAAATTTCTTGATCAGTTATAGGGGAATGGAGTGAGTCTCTTTCTTTTGTGAACCAGGAAGGGAAAGATATATTATTTAGAAAATTTTGTAGTTGAGATTGGGCATATGAAGTTTGATTGATAAAGTTCTGTATAAAATTTGTGAAAAGCTTCAAGTATATCTTTTATTTTAGTATAAGAAATATTGGAATTTTTTTGTTTTATTATAGGTATCTGTGTTTTAATTCTTTTCCTTTTCAGATAGTTAGCAAGCATATGACTGCATTTATTCTGATCAGCATACTACTACTACTACTTAACATTTCTACAGCGCTATTATGGTTACGCAGCACTATACAATTGATTGCGAATAAAGATCTCATGGCCAGCTTTTATAGTCCATAATCTATTATATTTGTATTTGGTTTGATATATGGAATTGAGAATGTTTGGATTAGGAGATACAATATATTGTTGTTCCAGTAATTTTAATTCATTCTCCAAAGTGTTTATATCTTTCTTTATTTTGGTGTGCAGAGATAGCAATGAATTCTCCTCTTATAGTAGCCTTGAAAGCTTCCCAAATTGTGATTTGGGTTATGTTAGGATCTTGATTATAGGCAAAAAAAAAATCAACAATTGCATTTTTAATTCTGTTCTTGTAGTTATCATCCGTTAATAATAATAGACTATTAAGTCTCCAGAAGGGTTTTTTAAATGAGGTAGATGCATTAAGTTGAAGAGTAATAGAGATTGCTGAATGATCTTTAATTGTAATTGGAGATGTGTCTGAAGAAATGGTTGGGTCCAGTAAATTATTAGAAATTAAAAAATAATCAGTTCCTGGTAACTAGTCATTTTTGGCTTCTGTACAAAGCAGGAATTTTATGAGGAGCCATTTAGACAAATAGAGGAATCTAGGCAAAGATTCATAGCCCTGAGCAATGAGCAACGGGCTGTAGGCTGACAAGCTATCTTCAATTTGAATAGAATGGTCTCCACCCGTCTTGTACAAAGCTTGTGACAGATATGTCCTCAGAAGGTAATGTATGCCTTTCTTACAATGAAAAGATGAATTGAAATGGCATATCACAGGATCCCTCTTTCGAGGAGTATTGTGGATGCCCTGTTTACTCACAAGAAAGGTCTGAATCAGACTATGCCACCAGGTTCAAGGCCATGATCTGAAGAATGTCAGGGCAGAGACTTGCCTTCAGACCTCAGAGAATTTTTCCTCTGACACTGAGGGTTGCTCTGGAAGGGTGCACCTTTACCCCGATGCTCGATGTGGATGAGTGTCTAGGACTCCTCCCTTGACTGACTCTTCAGGCATTTGGGTCTGTGCAGTGGCTGGCACAAGTACCCTTGATGCCTAAGCATTGTGAAGTCTGGAACCTCTTGCCAGACTGGGCCTCTGCTGGTAGAAGTGTTGTGTTGCTGCTGGTGCAGGCATCCTCAATACATGAACCCTCTGTTGTGTCTGAGAACACTGTCCAGACTAGGACTTCTCCAGAAGTTAGACTGTGCTGTGGCTGGCACAAGCACCCTCGATGCCAAAGCATTTGCTTCTGCAGAAGCCTCTTAGCTCTTCTTCGAATCAGGCCTAGACCTCCTCATAAAGGGCAGGCAGTCGGTTTCAATAAAGCCCATAGATATGTCGGTGCCAAAGAAGGGAGGGGAGAGGCCTAGACATGGCCAGAGGGCACCGAGTAATGGCACTATCAACAAGAAAGGTCCTTCTGGTGCCAGCATCCTGTGAAGAATAGCAATGCCGATTCTCCATAGCTGCCAACACTGTGTACCGAGGTACATCAGTGTCGATACTCCTTTGTCGATGTACAATATCAGTGCAGTACCACTCAAAGCCGGTTGGTCCCAGGGCACCGGTACTACATCTGATGTCAATGCTCGGGCTGATGCCCGAAGTCCCTGCATCTGGAATTGAATGTATAGTTATCAAAACCAATGTTACCGATGCCATTGTCAAAAGACCAGACTGATACAGTTAAAACTCTCATGGATTGGTTTCAATCGTTGGATACAGGAATTAATGCCCAAAATAATACTGATGCACAAAGCTCAACATTTTAACATGTTTAGTGACTTTGGGTTATTTAGTAGAGGAACAAAAACTGTCCAAAAAAAGGGCTGAGTGGGTGAGGGCGGTAAATTTAAATTATACCCAAAAAGGGTCAACGCAACCCAGTTGAATCAAGGTCTAAGAAGGCCTGAAGGCCAAAAAAAAAAAAAGTCCAAAATGCACAAAACTTGCAAGGGCACATGATAAAGTTGGAGAAAATAAAAAAGATGTGGAAAAACCTACAAAGGAAGGCACCACAAAAAGAAAAAAAATTGACACACTGAGGAGATATCACAGATACGAACTCTCTGCTCCACGAAAAACGAAAAGTTGATAGTCCTGTGCTTGTGCGTTGAGCAGAAAGGCACCTGCACATGTGTGGTGGGATGCTGCCGCAGGCCTCTTAAAGAGATATGCTGGGCAGCGTTCATACTGGGCTCCATCACCCATATGTGAGAAACAATGTCCTGCTTGTGCTCAGAGAATGTAGATGCACTAACTGGTGTTTTCCCTCTCCCCCTCTATATATCCGGACAACCCATTCCCATGGGGATGAAGTGTGAGTCTCAGAGGACCGCATTTTGACACGGAGGTGCAGAGGGGGTGGCAGAAGGCGCAGTTCAAATCTAAGACCCAGGACCTCGGCTTTCTGATTTCTGGGGTCTAGGTGGATCTTTGGCCATCTATTCTCCCACATAATGTACTGAAGAGTAAAAGATAACTTACTTATGTGAACACTATTTGTGTAAGAATGTTCAAGGAAACATAGAAAATCAAGAAATTGAGGCACAGGCTAGAAAAGTTAGTGATAGAAATAGTCTTTATTCTCACCAATTGAAACTTCAAGCTGGTACACACATCAGTCAGATTCTCAGTTCAACCGGCGGTAGCTCTGCCCTCTGGGTAGCGTTGGGGAAAACTCCAAATTCTACCCAGATTTACATTTCTTATATAGTCTTTTCTGTCCATTGAATTCAATGGAGAGACACTTTTTTTTTCATCTGTGAATCATACTTAACCGCAGGTCAGGTGCCCACCTTCTCTCTCTTTCCCCCGCCTTTATAATATTTCTTAATAACGGCAATTTCCTGACTTGTAAACATCTTTCCTAATATAGAGAGAACAGTATTCAGATCTTGTGATCCTGGATGCCATCTTTACAAAGACAGACTCCATTTTATGAACCAAAATTCTTACTCTTTTTGCCATTAATTCCTCCATCGTAGCTCTTACGCTGTATTTGAATATCACACAAAATTTTAATAAGGCCCACCAAGCGGCCCTGCTTTCGCTGGCGCTCAGCTACAGGCCATCATCAGATTTTCAGGCCTAGTCAGTGCGTTTCAGCAGTTCAAGCTATATAAATCGGCCCACCACTATTCCAGTGGGTGGGTCTCAAGCTGGGACACATATTAACACTGGTTAGCACAGGAATACCCACTCCCTGCCTCTGACATGCTCCCTAAAAAAAAAAAAGTAATTACTGCACAGTTAGCATGCATACATGACAAAAATAATGCGGAACACTTTAGCGCATCCCATGTTAGATTATTTTTGTTGCCTTAGGTACACATTAGCACCTAACGCAGCTTAGTAAAAGGGCCCCAAATGTAATGTTCATTTACTCACAGAGACACCATTGACTTGCAGTACTTCCTCAGAAATAGCATGTGCATTATCAGTGAGTTCTTTCTCTTGTTAATTATAGAGCAATAACCTTTCTCAAGTGATCTTGCAGGTTCATAAAGGGTTAAAGAAATGAAATAGCTAATACTTTTCATGGATCAGAACAGAATGGGTTTGAATGACAAATGTTTTGATATTTAGTCTAGATATAAATTTGGTGGAAAATCAACCATGTAAAGTGGAGGAACACCAGTCCCTATGAGAGGATCAGGTATAAAGCCAATGAGTTAGGGTATAAAAGGAACGAGCCTTCCAAAAACGTGGTAGACGGAAATTCCTTGTACACAGTGTTTATTAAATACACCTAAAAGACAACACTATACTGTGTTTTGGCACTGAAATGCCTGCCTCGGGAGTTTTCGAGTTAGATGTTTATGGTGAGCAACAGTGTAACTCATCTGAAAGAAGCTTGAATTCCAATCACAAAGCAGAGTGTCACATTTAATCTCTGTGTTGAGTCTGAATGGCACATATTTTTATTCAAAAACATTCCTGAGTACTCATGTACCAGACTTATTCCCAAGAATGAATCAACCCTTCTATCTTTTAATTTATTGCTAGCTTTGGCTGAACTAGTCAATGAATCAGCAATGTTGTTTTGTTTTTTAATTGTGTATATTGCATGTTTTCTTCATACTGCTCTTTTGTTAATTTTATTTCTTCTTAGACTTCCTTGATTAAGTGCATGGGTGATCTCTTTCTCAGTGGTGGATTAACACTAATATCATTAACCTCACTGGCATAATCTGAAAGATTCTTATTTTCCTCTAGTAAGAAACCAAGGCTGTTCATCCTTTTTTTTCATACCTTTCTTCTACTGGAGGCCTAATTGCCTCATGCTGGGTCAGCAAAAGTTCACACTTATCTTATTCCTGTTTAGTGGAACCATCTGTGCTATCTGCCCCATCTGCTCTATATAGATATTGTCCCAAATTAATCTCAGCAGGGACTTTCTTCTGCCTTCCTCCAAAAGAGCTTGCAAGAATTTTATCTTTCTCCAATGTATATTAAAATGTAGCGAAAAATAAATCTATTTTTGTATTATCAGCACAACAAAGTAGTATATTGTCTTTCCATTATACTACGGGGCTCATAATCAGAATAAAAGAAAGTCCAAAAAATGGCACAAGTGGTAGATGGATGTGCTTCTCACACAAAAACGTCTAAATCATATAATCAAACATAGCCACAAAAAAAAATCATTTAAATCTGGTATTTGCCTCCCCCCCCCCCCCCATTTTTTTTAGAAGGGGCGTTTCAGGGGTGTGTCGAGGGTGTGAGTTGGGTAGTGATACGTGATGGAGATTTTTTTCTGACAAAGCAAAATGACTTCCTGGGGATTGGGAGAAAAACATCTTATTTAGACCTGCTTTAAAAGCGACTAGGTCAAGGCCATACCTATCTTTGTGAATTTGTTGAGTTGCAGAGTGGAGAGGTGGAATTGGTCGCTTGTGAAAAAGAGTGGAGTTGCTGAATGGTTGTGAACCTTTTCATTCTCGCATTTCCTGCCTTGCCTCCTCTGTGTCTCATCTCAAGTCTTTGCCCACATCTGAAAGCCCACAGCCACACCCATCCTTGTTCTGTATCTGGTCCTCTACTGTAGAAAAGCACTCATCAGAGGGCACACGAGGGACAGTCAAAAGGCAGGGCTGAGAAAACTGACACAGGAAAAGGAATCAGGCGTAGAGCGTTGTTTGCAGAACCCAGATGAATAACAGGATAAAGAACAAGGAATAAGATTAGTGGTCTAAGGGGAAACAAATGGTAGGAACATGATTTCTTGACAATCTCAAAGGATTAAGTAGCATAATATACGACCTCCAAAAAGGGATATAAAGGTAGAAAGGAAAAACTGAGACAGTTTCAGATAGTACTTATGTATAGCAGAACTGTTCTCCAATGAGAAAAGATATATTCTGAATTGTACTCACTTGTGGTAAATAAATTTAAAAAAATATATAATTTTCTCATACGTAGCCTGTCTTTTATCACTCTAAATAAGAGTTGCTGGTAAATATTAATTTGAAGTGGTGGTAAAAAGAAAAAAAAACACTACCCTACCAAACCCTGTCTCCAAATTCCCACACCTCTCATTCTACCTTCCTACCTACTTGTATTCTGTCATTCATTGTTGCTCTGTTTGTCCAGTCCCAGTTTGTCACTATGCTGTGTGTTGCTGCTGCTGCTGCTGCTTTCTGTGAGGGCTGTGTGCTGTTGCTGGGAAAGTGAGTGCTATGTGCTGTTGCTGTATGTGAGGATTGTGTTCTGGTGCTGAGAGAGTGAGTGTTGTGTAAGACTGTGTGAGCTGCTAGTGCTGGGTCTTACTAGATGCTGCAGGTGGAGGTGTGCACAGTGATGTTACTGGGGTTAATGGGTTGCACCTGTGGTGGTGGGACACCTGCATATCAATCGTGGATGCACCGAATGCTATTGTGGCTGGCATTGTATGCTTTGCTGGATGTGGATGAGAGTTTGGAGGGGAGGCCTAGGACCTCACTAACCAGGAATGCCTTACTAGGTCCTGCCTTGATAGGGCTGCCAAACAGAAACTCTGTCAGCAGCTACAACCTCTCCTCTAGACCAGGACATGCAGGGATAATCTTGTGCCAGTCCACCTTTAGGTCACAGCCTCCCTGACCTTTCTTGCCACCTGCACTTTTCAGTCAATGCTAGCAGTCAATGCAAGCTTCACCCAGCCTATCTCTAGTTGTCTTGGCCAGTTCCTTGATGCCTTCCTCACCCACACCTCACAGTATATTACCTTCTCCACTACCACCCAGACCCTCCAGAACAACATGGTTCAGTTCTACACCATAGATTGTTTCCTCTCATTCATAGGCCTCATCGACTGCACACACATCACACTCAGACCCCTCCCCCTGGGCACACGAGGACACCTATAGGAATAAAAAATCACTCCATGAACATGCAGGTCATGTGTGATGCCTAGGGTGAGACTGTGGATGTGTGTGCTCGGTATCTGGGGTTCACCCATGATGCCTATATACTCCAGCACCTAGGAATCTACTGCAGGTTTGACCGAGGGGAGAAGACAGCCTCTGTCAAAGGGCACACACAGAAGCAGCAGCAGCAGCTGCTAGGCCAAGAGGATGGTGACCTCCCCCACCCTCACAGCTGACCAGGGACCATACCAGTTGGGGGTCAGTGCCAGTCAAACACTCATACAGAGTGATTTCCAGTACAGTTAAGTGCAATATTTATTTGTGCTCTCCACCACCAACACCCCACCCATTCCCCCTCCCTATTCCCCAACACACCCCACCCCCAGCATACACACACACCCTTCCCCTCCCCAACTCACAAACACCCAACCTCCCCTCCCCCACACCCCTCCTCCCGAAACACACCATACCCTTTTCCCCCCAGCATACATACACACTTAACCTCCCCCCCTCCACAACCACTACCACAGCATGGAAATTAGTGCCTCACAACCCTACCTCATCAAACCCCTCCCTATCACCTCTGGAGGCCACCTCCCCCACCCTTCCCTCTAGCTGTTGGAGATTGTCCTGACCTCGAAGGAGTTATCACAGTGTCAGATTTCTCCACTGTGGTGTTTCCACTTCCCTCAGAGTTGTCAGTACATGCATCTGCCACTGCTGTTCAGTGGAAATCTGGCCACCTGATTGGCTCTATGGCTGTGCTGATTGTGGACCCAGCACCCAGCAATGCAGTGTGTGCTGCTCCTGAGGGACCTGGCCTCATGGTTGACTCACTAGCCTGGGATCTTGTGAGTCTTGGATGCTGGTTGATTGTCCAGAGTTCAGGTGGTTGCTGTGAAGCTGGGCTGGGTGATGTGGCACTGGTACCACTTGTGGTTGGATTGGAGGGTGTTGCTGTTGGAAATGTGGCCTCAATGGTTCCACTGTGATGGTCAGGCACATGCTGAGTGGACAGCATGCAGGACAAGGCCTCAGGGATTGTTGAAAGGGTGTAGGAATTTAAGAAGAATGGGAGAACATGTGAAGGGTCTGCTGCAGCCTGAGGAACAGAACTGGGAGCAAATTCAAGAACTTTGCATGATGGTGTGGAGGTGGGCACACTGCCTGAGAGAGTGCATGCACTTGTGTATGTTTCTGTGTCATATAAATAGAGCCTCCCTTTGAAAATGTGGATTGAACTTCTCTTTGAAAATCTTCCCTTTGAAAGACCACTGCTATAAATGTAATATATACACATGCTAAATGAAAGGAAGTTTTCAACACAGGAAATTTACCCAGTTAGCTATTACGTTTCCTGGGCAAATTCCTTTGAACACTGTCCTAATACTGCCTTTTTCTGTCTAAGTCCTTTCATAAACACCAAAGGAAGTGATTTTTTTAGGCTTCCATTTATGAAATGTTTCTCACACATAAAACGTTTTGAAATATATACCTCAGACACATTGTTCTTTGGCATGTACCAGAGGTAATGGAGGGTGAACATCACTTGTGCAACTTCTTTGGTTCTTGGCTTATTTCTGCAGAGCTGACAAGTTACCCAGCTCCAGGAGGGAGACTTTTTGGCCAATCCAGTGGTTGAATTTACATGCTAATTCAGTGTGTTATGTGTAGTCCCTGATACTACCAAGTTAAATCAGTGTTTCAAGTGCCGTAATGTGAACTAGGTAACTTGGCAGCTCTCCAGCTCTACCCATTAAGCCTCTCCATTTGAGGCATGTGCTTGCAGGGTCCTCTTGTTCACTAGTATTACTGCCACTATACCCACAGATAAGCTCTGCTCTTTCCCTGCTACTTCTAGAGAAGTGACATGTTGGGGGGAGGGACAAGGGTGAGAAAATAAGTAAATCTGGGGGAGGCCACAAATATATGTTTGCCTAGGGACTAATATAGTGTTAATCTGGCCCTGTATATGCCTCTATATCTCACACTGCAGGAGACAAGTGTTATGAAGCCAGGACAGTCATACAGCCAGGTGGGTAAAGGAGAAGGGATAGTGGGGTGGTCTGAAGAGCACAGTGAGAGGACCACAGATGTCTTGAAAGCAAGAATAGCCACTGGTTGGTGATGGACTAAGAAGGAAGGGGAGGGAAGAAGGCACTTAAAAATGACATCAGTGAGGTGAATGTTCCCAGACCTAGCTACTAACCACTACTTTGTGCATAATTATTAGAACATGGGCCCTGAAACCAGCCTTTCAACCTGTGGTCTGGTGTGCCTTTTTACCTCCTCCCCTAACCTATCAGATAACCTCCTCCCCTAACCTATCAGATAACCTCTAGTACAAATGGGTTTCCTATTAGCCCCTCAACACTGTCCAAGCTTGATGGAGAGAGTTTAAGTAGAGAGAGCAGCCAGCACATCTTTATTCCCCAAATCTTACCTGACACCTCAGCCTGTGTGAAGGTGTTCTGCTTTCCCAGGCCATGGATGCTCCTTTTGGCAAGGAGCCTGTGCACCATGTGGTCACAGGGGTGTGGTTCACGGGGTCCACATCCGGCAGGTTATCTCCAGCCTTGCTCTTCATATCCTCTTCAGCTGCCTGCATTTCCTTTTGCAGTCCTCCACCTTTTGATTTGCATGGTAGACCGCATTTAGCTTCTGGCATATCGCTTGGTTTAAGCTCAGAGTTTGCACTTTTATAGCAAATAGATTGCCATGATGTGCTACTATCTCCTTCGCTAGGAGTTCAACCTCAGCATTGCTGAAGTTGCCTTTCCTACTAGTCAGATTTATTTTGGATGGCATTGCAAGTGTGTGATGTGGAGGTTTGAAAAGCCCGAGATGCACTTGTTTATAGGACACTTTAGATGTTTCAGCTATGGGCACATAGATGTTTTGGGGATAGTCTTCTTTTTTTATATGAGTTTATTGAGGAGATAACACATAATAAACATGCACAACAACATTATCATCATCAACATAATAGTTACATGTAAAAACACAATGATAAGAATCTCTGAACTCATATACCTTCTCCGCATATCCAGCCCCCATCCCTATCCCACCCTTCAACCCCTCCCAAACTCCCCTCCCCAAATACCATATTCAAGCATCAAGCATTAAAGGGTCAGGATGTGAGGATCAAAGAACACAAGGGTCCCATATGCGATGAAAAACCAAAATGTGTCCACTGCGCAGGGCTGTCAACTTAGACATCAAATGAAGATAGTCCAATTTGCGCAAAACTACACGGTCCAGGTATAGTAGGCTGCTTCCATGCTGCTGCTAGAACCAATTTACTGGCCACAAACACTTGAGGACCAATTGATGAGTAGTAGATTTCACTTCTTGTGGCCTAACATGCAGGAGGCAATTGTCCATTTTCATGGGGTAGGAGATCTTGGTTAAGCTTTAGACAAATTTCAAAACATTAGTCCAGAATGTTTGAGCATGAGGGCAAGCCCACCAAATATGGCACATGTCCCCCACTAACCCACAATGGCGCCAGCACAAAGCAGAGTCCAGATGAAACATTTTAGCCATGTGCTGGGGGGTAAGTACCAGCAATAAAGTATCTTATAACCATTTTCTGCCAATGCATTAGATACAGATACCTTGAGTAAAGATTTAAACACCTTCTCAGCTAAGTTCCAGGTCTTCGGGAGCAAATGACCCTCCCCAAGAGAGTTGAATACACGCAAGAGCAGCAGGGCCAAAAGTTTACCAAAGGTCTTAAAGAATTTATTGGTGAATCCATCAGGCCCTGGGGCTTTACTGGGGGCCAATGCACAGATCACTTGGAAAATTTCATCTAATTCTAAAGTCCTAGACAACATTAGTTGGGCTCCCTCTGATAATTTGGGAAGAGCAACCTGATCAAGATAAGTAGAGATAGAGAGGGGCATTTTTGAAAGGGATGTCCAAGTTTTGATGAGGACATCCTCGCAAAACGTCCTCATCCAGGGGTGGTAAAACCCATATTTTCGAAACAAGATGGACATCCATCTTTCATTTCGATAATACGGCCAGGGACGCCCAAATCCTGAAATTTGTTCGTCCTTAGAGATGGTCATCCCTAGTCTTGGTCGTTTCTGATTTTCAGTGACAATGGAAACCAAGGACGTCCATCTCAGAAATGACCAAATGCAAGTCATTTGGTCATGGAAGGAGCCAGCATTTGTAGTGCACTGGTCCCCCTGACATGCCAGGACACCAACCGGGAACCCTAGGGGGCACTGCAGTGGACTTCATAAATTGTTCTCAGGTACATAGCTCCCTTACCTTGTGTGCTGAGCCCCCCAAACCCACCTAAAACCCACCACCCACAACTGCACACCACTACCATAGCCCTTACAGGTGAAGGGGGGCACCTAGATGTGGGTACAGTGGGTTTGTGGTGGGTTTTAGAGGTCTCGCTGTTTCCTCCACAAACGAAACAGGTGGGGGGTGGGCCTGGGTCCGCCTGCCTGAAGTGCACTGCATCCACTAAAACTGCTCCAGGGACCTGCATACTGCTGTGATGGACCTGAGTATGACATCTGAGGCTGGCAATCAATATTTTTAAAGATGTATTTTGAGGGTGGGAGGGAGTTAGTGACCACTGGAGGAGTAAGGGGAGGTCATCCCGATTCTCTCCAGTGAATGGAAGATTTGAAATTCATATCTGCTATTTTTATAGCAAGGAGAAAATAGTCTGGTTTTGGGGGGTTTCAGCTGATTTTATGTCTACATATTTTATTGGTTTATGGTCAATCTTAAGGTTCTTTTGTAGGGCCTAGGAACTTATGTACTATTTTCAATGATTCCTTTTTACATGCTCCATGGCTGGTAAAATGGGTGTGGCTACTGTGGGGGTATGGCTACTATAAGGGTGGAGCCACAGATAGTGACCCCACCGTTAAGATTGGCACTGTATGGGTAATGGCACATTTTTTCCTTCAAAAAAAGCACTGGATGCGAGTTAATTATTTCTGATCTAGTTCTTCGAAGTAGCACAAGTACTGGCTAGCATAGAAATTTCTAAAAAAGGGAAAAGAAAAGCATGGTCAGTATGCTAACATTGTATTATATCTCTGTTTTTTGAGCTCCAGTGCTGTTAAATGTGAATATTGTTTACACTGTTTCACAGTAATATTATTAGGATTCAATTTACTGTTTTGAAGTTTATCTCACTTACTATATTTATGCTCATTCTTGGTTATTTTACTATTGCTATGTTGTTAACAAAATTGTAAGTTTATGTTAAACTGTACCTTTTATGAATCTCTTCATAAAGGTAGTTAAAAGAAAGAAAGAAAGAAAGAAAGAAAGAAAGAAAGAAAGAAAGAAAGAAAGAAAGAAAGAAAGAAAGAAAGAAAGAAAGAAAGAAAGAAAGAAAGAAAGAAAGAAAGAAGCTTCAAGTATTAGACATTTTAAAATCAGGAAAAACGCAAGTGGAGATGTGCAGACACATGGGCATTGGTGAGTCCACTCTAGGGCGGTGGATCAACGATGAAGCAAACTTACGGCAAGCCACAAGTGATTTTGATGCAGAGGATCTCCAACAAAAATGGCTAAAGCAAGCAAGCGATAGCCCCCTGAATAAAGCCATGTTCAATTGGTTTACCCAGCCAGGAACGAACAGAAGGAACACCTATCTCCGGAAAAATAATCAGGGGTCAAGCAAATAAACTGAAAAAGGAACTAGACTAACAGTGTGGGCTACAAGCAGAGGGAAAAGCTGCAATCTGAAAATGCGGGCATGATTCATATTCTTCATTTGAAATCGATTATTGACATTGCAAAATGGAAGAAACGAGAAACATCACAACATCAACTCCGGATTGATTTACTAAACCAGGATAATAATTTTAGCCTGTATTTTCTGTGTTGTGACCACATTCACTTTTAATGTGTGGATATGAAGCATGCAGCCTTTTACTGAACTGGAGTGTGGGTCCTGGTACAGGTAACAGAGAACCGATATAATGAGGACTCACTTAAAAAGCAGTGTAAAAATTTGGACCATGTCTTCCGCATTATATTGGGTCTACAGTGTATTTATGAATTTGCTTTTGGACTCCACATTTTGTCTACCCTTTGCTGTTTGTGGATTTCTATTTATTTATATATTCCTTCCTTTATTCACTCATTTATTGCTATACTATTGTTTGACTTGTATTTTATTCGTTTTATGGAAATATCACTTTCAGCTCTTGAGAAGCTGGGCTTCGTTATATATATATATTTTTTTCTGAGATATAATCAAGGTCAACTCAGAGAGCAAAGTAAATCTATATCTGTTACTACACATCTCTTTTAACATTTATCAAAGTGCACATTGCACTATAATTAATCTGCTTTTCCAAGCAGGCTTGATATCTCATGAAGATAACTAAACTGGAAATTGCACCAGTATCACACTGAAAAACCTTGTCTTTTGCCACCTGTTAACATTTTTATTTATAAATAGTGTTATGTGGAGTGGCATTTAAAAAAGGACATACAAATCAGAATTAAAATATCAGAGTCTGAGTGTTTCAAGTTCCGCTAATATTGTACAAAAGGATCTGTTCTAAGAAACACAGAGGAATGGGATTTTTATTTGCAAGTTACGTGTGGCAAGAACATTCATTTTAGAAACATAAACATCTAAAATGTCAACAGGGCATAAATAGGCACATAAACATTTATGTTCTGAAATGCTGACATACACATTTATGAGGTGGAACATAAAATGTTTATGATGGCTAACATGTTTATTGTATCTAAGCTGTCAGAGTCTGATATCCCTTGCCAGTTTCACATTCAGAGGGATGGAGGGGCAACAACTACTGGGGGATTAAGGGGGTGACCTTCTGTAGTCCCGCAAGAAGAGTGCTGCACAAAATGAGGAAATGTCTGAAACCTAGACATCTCAGGAGGTAAATTCCATCATCAATCTTTTTGTACATCAACATTCATTTCCCTTCAGAAATTTGGAATACATGTTTATTTTTTAGCCTACTCTAATAGAAACAGTGAAACATCCATGCAATCTATTATCCCTCTCCCCTAGAGATTCTATGTACCTGTCCCAAACTTTTTTGAATTCAGTTACAGTTTTCATATCTGCCGTCTCCACAGGAAAGCCATTGCATGAATTCACCACCCTTTCCATGAAGTATTTTCTTAGGTCACTTCTATCCCCTTTCACCTTTCATTATATGCCCCTCATTCTAAAGCTTTCTTTCAACTGAGAGGGACTCACCTCCTGTGCATTTATGCCACGGAGGTATTTAAATATCTCTATGTTTGAAATGAAATAAAATTAACTTTACAATGCATTTTTAAACATATAGGTATAGATTCAAGAAACAGAACCACTATTTAGGCATCAGGATGATGTGCTCTGAGAGCAAATTCTATAACAGCAGTTTTGAATAGAACTGCCATTATAGAATGTCTAGCTTTAGGTGTGAACACTTACGCTGTGTCAAAGTGTTGTGTAATCAGTGGTGTGCTGGAGCCGGCTCGAGAGCAGGTTGTTAGATTTTTGTGAAATTTTGCGAGTCGGTCGTTGCGCCTGATTAGCTGGGGCAGGAGCAATCCTCTATGCTACACTCCTGCACATACAATCTCCACTCTCTGTACTGAAAAGTGACTGTCATAAGTTTCAGCAGTAGTCTTATGAGATTGCCATGGGAACTCACGGCAGCCATTTTCAGTACGTAGAGTGGAGACTGCATGGGCAGGAGCGTAGGAAGATCACTCCCGAACCCAGCTGACCACTCAACCACCAGGACTGTGTAAGGTAGGCCCAGGGGAGTGGGGTTTTGATAAACATACTGAATGAGGGAGAGAAGAGAACAAGCTACATAGATGAGAGAGGGAGAAGGGGAAAAGCTGTGTGGATGGGAGAGAGAGAGAAGAGGACAACTGTATGTGGATGAGAGGGAGAGAAAGGAGAGGAGAGGAGAGGGAGACATGTACATGGATGGAAGGGAAAAAGGAGAATTGCAGCATATAGAAGTGGATGGAGAGGAGAGGGGGACATGCTGCTCATAGATGGGAGGGAAAGGAAAGGGAGATATGCTGCTCATTGATGTTTGCTTTTTTGGAAATATATCTTTTCTAATATTTAGTAGAGCATGAAAGAAAATTCATTTCTGTTACTTTTATCAGTATTTTCACTGCATATAGAGTCTGACTTTCTTTGAGGGGTCTCCAGTTTTTGTCTGCGTATTTCTTGTGGCCTCCTGTTTTGTATCAGTTGAGGGGCTGTCCATGTTCTGCATGTGCGACTGAGGTGAAGGATTCTGCTGGCATGTAGTGTCTGTGTAGGAATCTGTAACAGTCCAGCTTGTTCTGGTTTCCCAGTAGTGGGTATATTGGTATAGGGTGAGAAATAATCTCACAGTAAATCGTATGTCAGATTTAAATTTATTGTGAAAAGAATTAGCAGATTGGGATGAATAGCAAACATAGGTTGGCTACAGAGTCGAGTGTGGTAAAAATCAACCAAAGCATTCTGCGAAAGTCAATTGGCCACTTGGAATTTACAGTAAAGAATATTGCATGCTTTAATATTATTTTTAAATGGGTTGCTACTGCACATATCATTTGTACCATTAGAATGTATAATACAGTTACGTACATACCTATTGGGTGTTTTTTTTTTAGAAAAACCCATTGTTAAACATTTGCCAGCACACCACTGTGTGTAAGTCCTTACGCCTAACTGTTAGTAGTTAAGCATGTAACTCCTAGTATTCTATAACCTATGCACCTAACTCCAAGGCACACCCCTGATCCATCCATGCCCTTCCTATGTCCATGCCCCCTAGAAGTTGTGCATGATAGAATTTATGGGGCCCTTGTACAGAGCAGCGGTAAGCTCAACGCAGTCTTACCGCACGCTAAAACTGAACTACCACCGGGGCAACGCACCCGCCAGCGGTAGCTCCGGGTTGAGCGCGTGCCATTCTGGCACTTCCTGGAATTTTTTTTTTTTGTCTAGCTTGGTACTAACCCAACGGTAATTGGGCATCGCCACACACTGCCCAGTTACTGCCGGGCTACTGTGGGAGCCCTTACCGCCACCTCAATGGGTGGCGGTAAGAGCTCCCTGCTGCATGATCATTTTTGGGGAAGGGAGGTGCTTTTTACATGCTGTGGTAAGAAGGGCCCTGGTGAATGGGAAAAACATCCCCCGCCGCTACTGTAGAGCCCTTTTTCCTGCAGCTTAGTAAAAGGACCCCTGTGTGCACAGTTTCTAGAATAGTATCTAAGGGCAGTTGTATATGCAGTTGCTAATTGGTTATTGTACATCCAGCTTAAAAAGAGGGGAAAAGGCAAGATGGCGGCTTGAAGGGAATGTAGAGAAGACGCTCTCAACTTACCTCTACCATTTTTTAGATTTATTTTGCCCTTTTCTTCCTCTATGCCTAAAAGAAGAGGCAGACAGCACGCTAGCACCACGGTGCCTGTTTTGCCTGTGGTGGAGACGGATCACTTCTTTGGATCAGGTTCAATATCAGGCCATTCCTCGCTGCTGGGAGTCACAGGGAGAGGTATGCTGCGCTCTCAACTTGAGCCAGAAACATCTTTTAGTCCTGAACTATGGAACCCTCCTCCTATGCCGGCGGCACACAGAGAAGGGACCAGGAGATCCCTAGCCGACAAGCAGAGATGGGGCTTCCTGGTGTGGGCGCCAACTCGAGTAGTGGAACGCCGAGCTTGGCTGCACCGGTGACAGTGTGTGATGGAGGTGGCAACAATCTTGAAGGAAACATCTTGACGAAGGAGAAATCACCGATAAAGGATCTTTTATCTGAGTTGGGCTTATTTAGTAAGTCTTTTATACCTCAAAAACCTGTTACAATAACTCTGGAAGCTATCTGGGAGGCATTGGTAGGCATAGAAACCTCTTTCTCACAAAAACTTAGTTTACTGAATCAGCAATTCCATACTCTATCAGAAAAAGTACCTGTGATTGAAGAAAAGATATTCACATTGGAAAAAGACATTGGGAAAAATTCTAAGGATATCCAGGGTTGTCAGCACATTCAAGTAAAACTGATAAAGGAAAATATATTTTTACAGAATAAGATTGAAATATTGGTGAATAAACAACGGTCAAATACAATGAGAATTATTAATTTTCCTAAACAAGCTACAATACCTCCACTAATAACTTTTAAAAAGTATGACTGAGGTCCTAAAGATTCCAGAACAGGCGTACCCTCTCATTTCTAAAATTTATTATTTGTTACCTTTTGTTAATAAGGATTTGGATTCAGAAGTGAGAAAGGAGGGGCCAATGGAGACTATGGATTTGAACTTAACCCAAACTTTAGAGGACAACAAAGTGGGAATGACAACAGCAACATTGATTGTGACATTTATATTACAACCTGATAGAGACTGGATATTAAAACCATTTTTTCTTAATAGAGATCAGCTTTTCCTAGATACTAAGGTCAGAATGCACCCAGATGTCTCCAGGGCAACTCAAAAACAGACAAGAATTTCTTAGACTGCGCCCAAAAGCTTTGCAATTGGGTACTTTATTTTGGTTAAACTTCCCGTGTAAATGTGTATTAAAGCTAAACTCAGTTAAATATGTTTTTTTTAATGCTAAACAGTTAAAAATATTTCTAGATTCTAAAACGGTGACTACACCTAATTCACACTCAAGAACTGTAATTACGTCAATGCCGTAATTTATGGTAATTAACCTGGGATTTCTCCCTCAAGCCTCTAATAACTGTTTGTAGAGATAGAATTTGTAATTTCCTTAAGAATTGAGAATTGCCCCCAATATTGTGGACTATAGATGAGTGAAGTTATGTTGGATAAATATTGTTTGTAAAAGAATATGGAATTAGTATGAGAATAATCATCTTTTCTGTCAAGATTTGTTCTTGGAAAATTGTACAAAATGAATTTTAAAAAAAAAGAGGGAAAAAGAGAACATATCATCCTCAAAATCTAACTCTTCTCGCTTGCCTGCAATCTGCTAATCACATTCATCAAAGCTACAAATCTTGCAATAGAGTATACTATTGTGGGAGGAAAAAGCCTCAGCACCCTGTTTCCACTAATTAAGTGGTGAGACTGTCAGGATATTTCCAATCATTGGCATATAACATTTCCACATGCAAATTATTAAAACTCTGTGCAGTGCCAGTTTTCACTGGTAACCCAAAATGTGACTTATGAAAGCCCAATTAACATGGTTTAACGCCAAAAACTGCCTAATAACTCCAATGAACAGCTAATTATTAAATTAAGTTATACGCACAACTGATTCTATAATTTCTGTACCCAAATTAGTGTGCTAACCTAAAACTGGATGCACCAGTTTACAGAATTAGGGGTCTAAAGGGTAAATACAGTATGGCAAAGAACATAGGGTGATAGGTTGCAGTGGAATATCAATATTAATCAAAGTAATGGAACTTGCTTATCTTCTTTTATCAAACCTACTATTCACAGCAAGAAAATTCCCCTCTATTTTTCATTTGGTAGAAGCGTCGGCTTCAGACCCTCAGTGAGCTCGTCATAAAGTTTTTAGCTCACTGACTCGAACCGGCGGCTGTTATTTCTCATATACGGCCTACCTCGAGAATCCTCATTAGCCAACCGCTTCTACTTATCTAAATTATGACTTTTTTTCTTTTTTTCTTTTTCTTTTTTAACAGTGTCACTTTATATTCAACTTAAAAGGTACACTTATCTTCTGCTGCTTTCCATATAGGACTTCCGGTACGCCCTACAGCGAGCTCCCGTTTCGCCACTAGCTTCTTAAGGAGCAGTACCGTTTCAAATCTAAAAATAAAGAAAACAGCTTATAGCTATTTAAGAGAGAATAGAGGGAATCATTTACCTTTAGCATGAACGACTTACTTACGAACAACAACTATTAAAACATAAAAATAAGAAATTTCTAAGAGACGAAAAAGATTACAAGGAATCCAAAGTTTATCGGTGGATGTTTAATAAAGAAAACGAACAACGTTTAGACAAAAATAAAAAAACAACACAATTTTCCCATAGTTCCTCCTCAATATCGAGTTCTTGTGATGAACATGGAGGTCAAAGAGCTTTTTTAGAGAGAGGAAGAGGACAAAAAAGAAGGCAAAGAGGCAGACCATATCGAGGGTATGTTCAACATCGACCCCAAACGAGATCACAAGATTAAAGGAAACTATAGTTGTGAATTTATCCTCGACTATATTTACAGATGATGAACTCCGTGTATTACAGAAAGGATTGTCGTTCGTACCCAGTAAAAGTTTTGATTTGTTTCAATTCCAAATTGACATTGAACGATTCATAAGGAATTTAAATTTACGATTGTTTTTTCATGGGAAGGAATCTCAGATGGACAGATCCATTAAGCGAAATAAGTCTGAGTGGTCTCCTCCAGGCCCACTAGATCCTTTGTTAATCACTTTCAAAAAATTGGTGATTGATGAAGTTACTACAATGGTTGGGAAAAAACATTTTCAACCAAATAACCTCATTTCGGAAGAAAGAACAGCATTGAAATCACTTTGCGGGAAAGAACAGATCGTGATAAGACGTGCTGACAAAGGAGGAGCACTAGTCATAATGGATACAAGTGATTATGAAGCTGAAATTCAATCTCAACTAGCAGATCATTCCACTTATGCGCCATTATTACAAGATCCTACCGAGGGGATTAGAAAAGAAATAGAAGAAGTTTGTAAAGATGGTATAGGAGAAGGATTCCTCACTATTCATGAATATAATTTTTTAAGAAAACAACATCCTGCGGTACCGTTGTTGTATACCGTACCAAAAATTCACAAAAATATGGAGAAACCCCCAGGTAGACCTATTGTGGCTTCTGTAGGATCTATATTAGAGCCTCTGTCTCAGTATGTGGACTGGTTTTTACAACCGTTGGTACAGAATAGCAAGTCGTATTTACGAGACAGTACTCATTTTTTGAATATATTAAATTTGTTTAAAAACCAAACAGGGGGCCCCATATTAATGGTCACTATGGACATTACATCTCTATATACCTCTCTTCCCCAGATGGCTTGTTTAAATATAGCGGAACGACAGTTGAATAAAAGAACTCGTCCCCATCAGGTGCCCACTGAGTTCCTATTGAATTTGCTCAAAATAGCCTTGACAAAGAATTTTTTTCTATTTAAAGACCAAATTTTTCACCAAATAAAGGGAGTAGCGATGGGGGCTACATGTGCACCATCAATAGCCTGTCTATATATGTCAGAATTTGAAGAACAATGGATTTATGCAAATCAATGGAGTCAATGCATACTCAAATGGTATAGATATATAGATGACATTTTTTTGTTATGGCAAGGTGGAGAAAAAGACTTGTTAAACTTTTTTCAATGGTTAAATTTAAGGGATGTGAATATTAAATTCACCATACAATACTCTCTTGAACGTATAACGTTTTTAGATATACAAGTAACACAACAACAAAATCAATTTCATACTACAGTTTATGTCAAACCAACTGATCGAAACACCTTGTTGCATTTTTCTAGCAATCACCCCAGGAATACTAAAGAGAGTCTTCCATTTTCTCAGTTGTTGAGATACAAAAGAATCTGTAGTGACAAAAAAGAATTTAAACATAGAGCAAAAGAAGTCGTAAAAAAATTTGAAGATCGTGGTTATCCTACAAATGTACTTGAGCGGGCTTATACCAGGGCAAAAAATAATCACAGGGACCAATTGTTAATTCCGAAACAAACGGATGACACTAAGGAAATAGATCTACATACTTGTATACTGAGATATTCTCAAGGTACCCAGATGGCTACAAAAATCATCAGACGGCATTGGCGATTAATTCAAGCACACCCAGTATTCTTGCATCATAGACTACGGATAGCTTATAGTCGGGACAGGAACCTGAGAGAACTATTACAAAGACATGAGGTACCATCAGTAGATTATAGGACACTCTCATTGTGGGAAATGCAGTTTCTGTCCCAATATGCTAGTTGCACACCAATTTACAAATCCCATAGACAATAAAACATACAAGTTAACAAATAAAACTACATGTGAATCCACACACGTAGTCTACATTATGATATGCCCCTGTCCGAAATTATATGTAGGTAAAACTACTCGACAACTGAAACAGCGCCTAGTAGACCACAAGCATAACTTAAAAGTGGCACGTAAGGAGGCACCATTAGTAAAGCATAGTATAGAAAAAATGCATAAATTTGAAGATTTCAAATGCATTGCAATTGAGTATGTTCCTCTGTCTCATCGAGGAGGGGATAGGAACAAGACATTGATCCGTAAAGAACAAAGATGGATACATAAACTGCAAACTCTAGACCCCAAAGGACTTAATATCAGAATTGACTGGAAAGTCTTTTTCTAAGATAAGGGTGTCTATCTCTTTAAACAAAAAATAAAATCTAATTGGCCAGATATGGTCGACGTCATAATAAATAGCATCCGCCATTTTAGGATGACAAGATGCTGCAAGACTGAAAGTATAGGAAGTTCGTAAGTAAGTCGTTCATGCTAAAGGTAAATGATTCCCTCTATTCTCTCTTAAATAGCTATAAGCTGTTTTCTTTATTTTTAGATTTGAAACGGTACTGCTCCTTAAGAAGCTAGTGGCGAAACGGGAGCTCGCTGTAGGGCGTACCGGAAGTCCTATATGGAAAGCAGCAGAAGATAAGTGTACCTTTTAAGTTGAATATAAAGTGACACTGTTAAAAAAGAAAAAGAAAAAAAGAAAAAAAGTCATAATTTAGATAAGTAGAAGCGGTTGGCTAATGAGGATTCTCGAGGTAGGCCGTATATGAGAAATAACAGCCGCCGGTTCGAGTCAGTGAGCTAAAAACTTTATGACGAGCTCACTGAGGGTCTGAAGCCGACGCTTCTACCAAATGAAAAATAGAGGGGAATTTTCTTGCTGTGAATAGTAGGTTTGATAAAAGTGGAATATCAATGCAAGACCTTTATACTAAGGAGCCAAGACTGCTTGTTCTGACCAGGGCTTTATAGGAGTGATTGAAGGACCAATTATACTTAAATTGTACTTAAAAATGTAAGAATTTGATATCAAGTGCTTGGTTCCTTAACTGGCTGCTGTTATGTGTGTATTTCTCTGAACTACAGTGATTATAGATGTAGTTTCTGATACTTTCCTGTGAACTGTAGATCATCACTTGTATGTGTAGCCACCTGCATCTGTATTTAAAAGCTGTCTAGAACTCCTAAAATGGCATAGCTGTAAATATTCAAAAATATTTCAAACTGCAAAGAGTGCAAATATATATATATATATAAAATAGCCTCAACAGCCCAGGGAACCTAACACTAGGACTCCACTGAAATGGCCAACATCATAGGCTCCTCCCGCCTTCCGAAAAAAAAATCACAGAAATCAAAAAAACTCCCAAACAATTTATACTCAGGAAGAAAAAGATTCTGTGAACAAAAAACGGAAAGCGGAGTATCTTGCAGTATCAAAAAATGATCAAAGTCTCCACACCCCCTGTAGTGAATACTAATGGATCTGAAAAACTGTAAATATACAAGTTGAATGCTGCCGCTAACCCCCAAATTCTATAAATGGCACCTTAAGTTGTGCGTGATAATTTGGCCACATGGCCAAATTGCATGCACCTTAATTGATTAACAAGCCAATCAGCATTGATAATTGGTAATTAACCAATTAGCATCACTAATTGGCTTTAATTAGAATTTACGCACACAGCGTTCTAGGTATATTCTATAATGTGGTGCACAAAAATTCTAATTTGTGCAGCCAAAAATGGGGCATGGAATGGGCGGGTTGTGAGCATTATGGAATACACCCTATCTGCACCTATATTAGGCAGTACGTTTGCCATGCCAGGAATTGCTAGTGCAGTTTATTAAAAGAGGCCCTTAGAAAACAAATAAGTCTTCACCATTTTGTGAAAAGAAAAACAACTTCTTAAAGAATGGATCTCAATAGAGAGATCATTCCATAACTGCACATAGAGGCCGACAAAATTTTGGTTTCAGTTTCAGGCTGTGATGCCGATACTGGCCCAAAATCCTTTTTCTGCCCAGTTTCGGTTTTGGTAGGCTATGGTCATGGTTTCAATTTTGATGGAAGCTGAAAATTTGTGCTTTGTCCTGTTTGTCTCCCTTCATCCCCCATGCCCTCTGAACAAGAGTTGTCTTTCTCTCCTGCATACCTGTAGGTGTCCCCTCAGGCCTATTTTATATTACTTGGCAGTATAGGAGTGTGGTCTTCGGTCAGAACTGCCCATGCTGACTCTGCTCTCAAAATGGCTGCCATGACCTCTAGTGGCAATATTGCAAGACTGACGCAAGAGGTTACAGCAGCCATTTTGAGAATAAAGCTGACATAGGCAAGAATGACTTGGGATCACTCCTGCCCTGAGTATACTACTAGACAACAAGAGATTGTAAGGTAGTCTGGGGAAAGGGGAACTACTCTTTACATCTTTTTTTTTCTGTAATGTGATTGCAGGTAATTATGATGTTGCTCAGTAGTTTATATGGTAAATAAAGTGCTCCAAATAAATGATGTTTAGCAGGAATTGAAGTCTCTTAATTTGGGATGATAAGCTCCTTAGGAATTAGTCTCTTTGTGGAGATACGATTCGACATTAGCTGTCACTCCAAATGTGGCACAAAGTCAGCCATTGTAAAAGCACTATGGCTTTTAGTTTCAGTTTTCATTAACTGAGGTCCATGTGTGTGGAGGCTATTTTGCTTTAAGGTAAAATATGATCTTTCATTATTAAATTATATATTCTGGCTTGGATACTATTTAATTGATTCTAAAGAATTTCCAGTCTCTGTTGGATATGATGACGATGCAGCATTTTAATCAAACTTCCAACGTGCAGAAGCTAGATTCTATGAGAAAGGAACCTGAAGATTGTTTTCAAGCACAAGTACTGGTCATCTTAGTAGGGAAATGATATTACAATGAAATGAAGTGTATATACTAGAAAATAATTTAAGGAATGTATTGGTCTTTATGATAATTCTTCAGAGCAAATAGTCCTCATATTCAGACATCAATGGGCTTTTTATATTCTAGATTGTGCATCAGGCTGTTATAATGTCCTCACTGTAGATCAGTATCTAGACTCCTTTACCCTATTTTAGGAAGAAGCTATATCATGCTTGTATTTAATCAGTTTTATAACTAAATACAAAATGGAAAACATTTCAATGCTACTTTCTCTTGTTACTTGTGCACAGTTTGGGTAAGCATAAAAAGGTGGCAATCATGATTTTTTTTTACATGTTCTCAAAAAGGTCATGTTTAAGAGGATACTTTACTATATCTGCATTGACTTGGTAATTTAAACATGTCAGACTTCTTGCGAAGTCCTTGTTTATTTATTTATTTATTTTGCTGCATTTGTATCCCACATTTTCCCACCTATTTGCTCAATGTGGCTTACATTATGTTGCAATGGCATCATAATTAACAGAGTAAGAGGTTCAGCATATTGTTACAATTAATGTGCAAGAATAACAGGTAAATTGGGTAAATAGAATGATAATACATAACAAAAATGAGAGCAGGATAAGATAAAATGGCTATTCCAGTTGTCAGCCTATGCTTGCAATTCCTGGGACTGGGGGGTAATAATCTCCTGTGGGGTTAGCAGAAGGATCTGACAATACCCAGTGTGCATCATTGGTTTACATTCACACAGTCAAACCTTAGTTTTTGGCTTCGGACGAAACCAGGTGATAAATTTCTGCTGCAGTTTTGGTTTTGGCCGAAAGTGTTTAGACAGTTTCGGTAGCAGTTTTGGTTTTGGCTGAAACTGGGGGGGGGGGGGGGGACAGTTTTGGTTGGCCTCTAATTGCATGGCAGAATATATAAAAAATGAAAAAAAATTGTTTTAAATTTCCCATTTCTGACTATTGGAAAAACCAAAAGGAAGAGATTACAACTCCTTGTCACAGTGTTTGAACGCAGTAGTTTCACCAGTTGAGATAATCCCTCTGGGCAGTAGCCTTTTAAGATCTTAAACACCAAACAAACCACTTTAAAGTGGACTTGAGCCAGCAGTGGCAGCCAGTGGAACTCCATCAGCAGAGGCATAACATGTTCAACTCTTGATTTACAAAATATCTGTCTAGCTGCTGATTGTTGGATCAGCTGAATATTGTTGCCCTTGTGACCTTGGGAAGAGTCACTTAACCCTCCATTACCTCAGGTACAAACTTCAATTAGTAGTCCTCCAATGACAGTGAAATATATAATAGTCTAGAAATAGGTGCCTTCTTGTCTTCTAGTGATGCATTATCTCCATATTGCTACTGAAAATTGGTGGTCAGTGAACATATTTACTGGCCCCTGGTAAACGCATAATTCCTTTTGAATATTGACCCAAATATGTCTAAATATTTGGGCCATTTGATTGGATAACTTTGCCCTTTTAAATTAGGGGATCATTTTATTAAGCTGAGTTAGACACTAATACACACTTGACATAACAAAAATAGCCTAACACAGGATGTGATAAAGCTTTCTGTGTGAGTTGAGGCATCCTTTTTTTGAGGAAGCATGTCAGGAGAGAGAGTAGACATACTTGCACTAAGCAGTTAGCCCACCTACATTGCTGCTCACTAACAGGTTAGTGTACAGTTAACATGGAAGCCCTTAAGTAAGGGCTCCCACAGTAATTTTTTTTAATGGCCGCAGGCTAATGCTAGCATAAGCACGTGGTCATAAATGAAACTAATAGAAAAAAAAAGTTGTTGTTGTTTTTTTTTGTAACGGCTGCAGTAAAAGTGCCTTAGTGTGTGGAAAAGACCCACATAACTGCGTGCTAAAGCCATTTCTTACCGCAGCTTAGTAAAAGGGCCTCTAGATGGCAAATTTGTCTCTTTTAAAAAGGGACATGGTTAGAGAGGTTCTGTGGGAGGCCAAAACGTTATCAGATTTAAGTGTGATACTCAGCCTCTAAATGGTTAACTTGCTATTTACATGTCCCCAAATTCTATATATGGTGCCTTAAGTTGTATGCACTAGTTTGGCCACTTATTAGACTAATACTAGGGGCCATTGTCATCATTTTGAACTTGGCGTTGACAAGGGTCAGGAGTGATTGGGGATTGCTCTGGCCCTGACTACAGGGATTATGAATGCTAGGCCTGGGGTGCCTAATGGAAGTTGAGGGGTGTGCTGTCGGAGACTGGGGGATCTTGAGGGGAAGAGGGATATACTCAGGGAGGGTTTATACTTGGGATTCAGGGGTGTCTTTGGGCCAGGGGATGTTCTTTGGAGAGCATCAGGGGGAGGATGTGATTCAGAGGGAAAATGAGAGGCTGAACCTCCTGATTTTGAGTGCCACCTATTTAAGAAGTTTTTGGGAGCTTGGGCTGTAACTTAGTGGCCCAATGATCTCAAGCACTTTGAATAATTCTGCCTACAAGGTTGATCCCAAGCAACATTATTTATATACCAAGGTAATGACTAAGCTACAGTACTGAGCGATGGCGTTTGCCAATCCTGTAGTAAATTAAGGTACATAAGTATATAAGCACCGCCATACTGGGAAAGACCAAGGGTCCATCAAGCCCAGCATCCTGTTTCTGACAGCGGCCAATCCAGGCTTCAAAAACCCGGCAACTCCCCCCCCCCCCCCCCAAAAAAAAAAAAAAAAAAAAATTAATAATGTTCAATGGACTTTTCCCTCAGGAATCTGTCCAAACTCCCTTTAAATTCCGTAAGGCCAGCTGCTGTCACTACATTCTCCAGCTACAAGTTCCATAGTCTAACTACACGCTGAGTAAAGAAAAACTTTCTCCTATTTGTTTTAAATCTACCATATTCTAGCTTCATCTTGTGTCCCCTGGTTTTGTTGTTGTTTGAAAGTGTAAACAATCGCTTCACATCTATCCGCTCTACTCCGCTCATTATCTTGTAGACTTCTATCATATCACCCCTCAGGCGCCTTTTCTCCAAGCTGAAGAGCCCTAACCTTCTCAGCCTTTCCTCATAGGGAAGTCATTCCATTCCCTTTATCAATTTTGTCACCCTTCTCTGCACCTTTTCTAATTCCTTTATATCTTTTTTGAGATGCGACGACCAGAACTGGACACAATACTCGAGGTGCGGTCGCACCATGGAGCGATACAATGGCATTATAACATCTTCATGTTTGTTTTCCATCCCTTTCCTAATAATACTCAACATTCTGTGTGCTTTCTTAGCTGCCGCAGCACACTGGGCAGATGTTTTTAACGTCTTATCAATGATTACTCCCAGATCCCTTTCTAGGTCCGTAACTCCTAATGCGGAACTTTGCATGACATAACTGTAATTCGGATTCCTCTTACCCACATGCATCTCTTTGCACTTGTCAACATTGAACTTCATCTGCCACTTGCACGCCCAATCCCCCAGTCCCGCAAGGTCCTCCTGTAATCTTTCACACTCCTCCTGCGACTTGACGACCCTGAATAATTTTGTGTCATCTGCGAATTTAATTACCTCACTAGTTACTCCCATCTCAAGGTCATTTATAAATATGTTAAAAAGCAGCGGTCCCAACACAGACCCCTGCGGGACCCCACTAACTACCCTTCTCCACTGAGAATACTGACCATTCAACCCTACTCTTTGCTTCCTATCTTTCAACCAGCTCTTAATCCATAGTAATACCCTACCTCCGATCCCATGACTCTCCAGTTTCCTCAGGAGTCTTTCATGAGGCACTTTGTCAAATGCCTTTTGAAAATCCAGATACACAATATCCACCGGCTCCCCATTGTCCACATGTTTGTTCACTCCCTCAAAAAAATGCAGTAGATTGGTGAGGCAAGACTTCCCTTCACTAAATCCATGTTGACTTTGTAAATTGTCCACCTTTTTTTTTTTAAGCAGCTGCTAGCATATTCTTTTTCTTTAGTAGATATTGTGAATCTGTCTATAAGACACATAGAGGGGGATAATCGAATGGGGGCACCCATCTCTAAGGGTGCCCATATCTAAGGACGGCCCTGTAAAGGGGCGGGGCAACCCGTATTATCGAAACAAGATGGACATCCATCTTTAGTTTCGATAATACGGTGGGGGATGCCCAAATCATGAAATTTAGGTTGACCTTAGAGATGGTTGTCCCCGGTTTTCGGTGATAAATGAAAGCAAGGATGCCCATCTCAGAAACGACCAAATCCAAGCCATTTGGTCATGGGAGGAGCCAGCATTCGTGCACTGGCCCCACTAAATGAATGGAAAAAGCCCTTCCCTTACCGATCCGGAAAGGAAAGCGCATGCATGAAGGAAATTGCATGCAAATGAGCTGCTCGCTGTTAGCTCATTTGCACACAATTTCCCTTCTAAGGAGGGGAAGTGACAGCAGTTGAGAATGTTCAAAATGTGGATGTTTCTGTGAGAAGGATGTCCATGCCTTTGCTATGCCTCCAACACCCTCTTTATCTATTTATTTGGATTTTGGATCACAAGTAGCAGCAGTGGAATTTGAACTGGCCAACTCTGGATTGCAAGACCAGTGCTCTAACCACTAGGCCACTCTGCCACTCCTCCATGCTACTCCACTCCCTTGAAATTTGGCCATCCCTGTGGGGGGGGGCAGTTGAGGACGTCCACGCCTTCGTTATGCCTCCGCTGACACACACATACCTCCCCCCAGGGACCTGCATACTGCCCCCCCCCCCACAGGGATGGCCAAATTTCAAGGGAATGGCATGGCAGAGTGGCCTAGTGGTTAGAGCACTGGTCTTGTAATCCAGAGGTGGCCTGTTTAAATCCCACTGCTGCTACCTGTGATCCAAATTCCAAATAAATAAATAAAGACGGTGTCAGAGGCATAGCAAACACATAGACATCCTTCTCACAGAAACATCCACATTTTGGATGTCCTCAACTGCCGTCGCAGGGACGGACGCATAGCAAAGGACATACTCTAAAAAAAGAAAGACAAGAGTTTTTGAAGTTGTTTTATTCGGGGTGGGAGGTGGTTAGTGACCACTGGGGAAGTCAGGGGAGGTCATCCCCGATTCCCTCCGGTGGTCATCTGGTCAGTTCGGGCACCTTTTTGATGCTTCACCTGAAAAAAAAATGGACCAAGTAAAGTCATCCAAATGCTCGTCAGGGACGCCCTTCTTTTTTCCATTATCGACTGAGGATGCCCATCTGTTAACCACGCCCCGTCCCGCCTTCGGTACACTGCCGACATGCCCCCTTGAACTTTGGTCGTTATCACGACAGAAAGCAGTTGAGGGCGCCCAAAATCGGCTTTCGATTATGCCGATTTGAATAGTGCGGGCACATTACACCCACACTACCTGATTATCACAGGAGTAGTGCGAGAGCCCTTACCGCTTCCTTAAATAGGTGGTGGTAAGGGCTCCCGATGGTAATGACCATGAGCTAATGGGGAAATTAGTGCATGGCCATTTAAAAAAGATGTCAGCTATGGCCATTTTTCAGCCACTCTAGAAAGTGGCCAGAGTGTGCGGCAAACCCACATGGTAATTGCAACGCCAGCCAATTTTTAGCATGCCTTGGTAAAAGGACCCCCTTAGTGTGCACTAACTATCTAATGAAAAGTTAATATGGGAACACTTACCCTCTCCTAAATAGGAGGAGGTAAGTGCTTCAATATTAAGCTGGAGCAGTACCACCTGTTAATCGGAATGTTAGCCCACGACTTGCAATAAAAAGACTGGTAATACCACTTCTTGATGCAGCGCTAGTTTTGGGCTGGGCTACACATTAATATACCACCTTATAGAATGTTAAGCCCAAAACTTAATGCTTTCTTGTAGAAGTACTCCTTAATAAATTAGACCATAAACTATAATGTAACATTTTGAAAATGAAAAATAATTGCCATTCTGTTGCAAATCTCTGTAGTTATTGCCTGAAATTGGACATTTAAATATAACCTTCAGCATAAAACAGTTTATTCTTAATTTGGACAATTTTGTCCTTTTCTAATTTGAACATAATATTCAATCATGCAGTCAGCATATGTTCAATAAGCTATCATAAATCACATAGAACCCTTTTGGGAATAGCCAGGCCATATGAGCTACCTTGAAACAGATAATAGTTGTAGTTAACGGGTACTATGTGAAGATGTCTTTAATACTGTAGCTTGACTAATATCTTAGCAGTTTGAGTGAGAAGGTAATAAAGCAAAGCCCAGCCGTTCTGGTAGCTTTCTCAACTTCATCCTCCTCCTCTTCCGATTTATCATTTCTATTGTGCTACTAGACATATGCAGTGCTGTACAAATAACAAGTATGAGACAGACCCTGCTTAACAGACCTTACAATCTATGTAAGGCAGACAAACAAGGTAAATAAGGGATTAGGGAGTTAATTGTTGTAGGAATGCTTTACTTCTTTAAGGGGCTCTTTTACTAAGCTGTGTAAGAATCCATGAATGCCCAATGCATGCCAAAATGGAGTTACCACACGGCTACCGTGTGGCTCTTGCGGTAATTTCATTTTTGGTGCGCAGAAGCTTGGAAGCTTTGTAACAAGCGGGCATAGGATGAAGGTGAAAGGGCATAGACTCAGAAGTAACATGACTAAATACTTCTTCATGAAAAGGGTCCCCTCCCTGCCCATCTTCAAATATCTGCTTAAAGCCCACCTCTTCAATGTCGCCTTCAGCACCTAACCTCTTCATCTCTGCCCAGAAAATCTAGACTGCCCAACTTGACATTTCGTTCTTTAGATTGTAAGCTCCTTTGAGCAGGGACCGTCCTTCTTTGTTTATTTTGTACAGCGCTGCGTAACCCTAGTAGCGCTCTAGAAATATTAAGTAGTAGTAGTAGTAATTTGTGGAACGGCCTCCCAGTGGAAGTGGTAGAGACGAAAATAGTACCTGAATTCAAGAGAGCTTGGGACAAGTACATAGGACCTGAAAGGGAGTGATAGGGAGAGTAGATGGCATGGATGGGCAGACTGGATAGGCCATACGGTAGTGCACTTTAGTAAACAGAGCCCCACGTGTGTCATTCTTTTATTCCACTTCTTTTTTTTTTTTTTTTTGCAAAATTGCAGCACTGGCTGTACATTTTAGTAAATACACATGTATTTGCCAATATAATTATATGCATTTTACGAAAGGCTCTGCATTCAGCAGATCCTTTTGTAAATTACTAAGGAAATGTGAACATCCTGACCTGATTGATCTGTTTTTCACATTCAGTCCCTATGCAACATGAGGCTTTAAATATTCTGACTTGGGGCTATGGAAGAGAAAGGCAAATGAGCTATGAAAAGCTAAAGGAAGAACCATATAAAGGAATTGTTTTGCCTGTCTGAAAAATATGCTGTGAAAAGTTAATCGTAAGTTTATTGTGGAAATTGGAAGTACTCTGTAAAAGTTAACAGTGGTATTGCTGGTTAAAGGCACAAGCTATACAAAGAGTGCAGTTTGGACCAAAGGTGGTCTAGGAAAATGTAAAGCCACAGATTACACTATGGATCAGAAAGGGTCTAAGAAATGTTATGATCTGAGCAATTCTCTTGAAATTAAAAAATAGTATATATGAATTTCTATATGTGTGACTGTGTTTTAAGTGTAGAACGTTGTTGGTAAAAAATCCATTGTGAAGCTTTTGTTTAAACTTTTAAATAAATCATGTAAAAAGTACACTCATGTCCTGTTCATGGTAAAGTTATTTAGTTCAGAGGTCCAGTCCCAGACAACTAACTCAGAAGAGTCATTTATCAAAATGGCAGGCTTGACTGGTGACAAATGGGGGCAGGTTTAGTAGTTTATCTTAACAGAGCTAATGCTAGAGGTTTGGCTACAAACTGAAATGTGAAGGGTTTGACAAAGAATATAAACTTTCCAGAATTATTTTTGATATTGGTAGCATTTTTTTATTTGGGGTTATTGTCTAGCAGTTTAAAAAACATGGTCACACACTCTGACAATATAGGTTAAGGAAATTAGCTGACAGTCTGCGAAATGTCTTTTGATAGTTGAGGTTTTGCACACTTCAGCTTTGCAACAATTGTATTTGAACGTTACATTTTTGGCTAGACATGTCCAGGTGCGGCACATAAAATTGTTCTTACATTGGATCAATATCTCTCTTTCAGATAACATTTGCTGGTATTATGACAGAGGATCAAGGTAATATTTGCAATTTTATTGATAGCAATGCAATCTTGTTTTGGGGGGGTGATTGTCCTTATATTGTCCAACTCAATTTGCAGACCAGGAAGCGAAACTTTTTTTGACATTTCTTGTGAGCATGATTAGCTAATGCAAACCTTTTCCCAAGCTGCACTGGAAATTCTTCCTTGATTAAAAAAGTGATTTCATACTTTTATGCATTCAGATTGAGGGCCCTGTTTACTAAGCAGCACTAAGGGTGCTTTAGCATTTTAAGCACACGCTAATGATTAGCGCGTGCTAAACGTTGTCGCCCATATGGGCAACTCTAGCGTTTAGCATGTGCTGATTTTAGCACGCTAGAAAAGGTAGATTTAGAGTTAAATAGACTATCTCATTTTTTATGCGCGTCTGCTACGCACGTCCGAAAAATAATTTTTATTTTCAGACATGCATCAGCTATGCGTGTCAAGTGGCATTCTATGTGCGTAGGTCATTAGCACCTGGTTAATGCGTGAGACCTTACCGCTGGCAATGGCTGGTGGTAAGGTCTCAGACCAAAAATGGATGCGCAACAATTTTTATTTTGCCGCACATCCATTTTTGGCAAAAAAAATTTAAAAGCCATTTTTTGCAAGCATGCTGTAAAATGGATCTATGTGTGCCCAAAACCTGCGCCTACACTACCGCAGGCCATTTTTCAGCACATCTTAGTAAAAGAATCCCACATGTGTCTTTATTTTTATGTTACTCTACTTATTTAACAAAGGCAGTTTAAGGAATTTAGGGCTTTCTTTGTTTAGCATTTAAAGTCTCTATTACAGTTTCATAGGCTAGCAGTTAAGGGACTATTCTAGAGTTTACCATAGTATCAGTGTAGAGCAGAGCTGATAGTCATAGGAAACCCCAGTTTAGAGATTTAAACTTTAGTTTTGCAGCACAGCTTTGCCAGTTCAGATAAGGAATACAGAGTTTTAACTTGTGTTCTGCAATACAGCTTGCCATTTAAAACAAACAAACAAGACAGAGAGAGAGACAGAGAGAGAGAGAGAGAGAGAGAGAGAGAGAAACAAGGTAAAATCATACTTAAGTGTCTCTATATTAAAATTATTTGATAAAGAAAGTTACCTTCACAGAGAATCTTTTACAGATGGTCTATTCTACAACGCGATGATAGTTTTCAGTTATCAATCAAGTCACAGCTACTCTACTTATTTAGCAAAGGCAGCTTAAGGAATTTAGGACTTTGTTTAGCATTTAAAGTCTCTATTACAGTTTCATATACTAGCAGTTAAGGGACAATTTTAGAGTTTACCATAGTATCAGTGTAGAGCAGAACCGATAATCATAGGAAACCCCAGTTTAGAGATTTAACTTTAGTTTTGTAGCACAGCTTAGTTTCCATAGTATAAAACCCGTCCCCCTATATATTTTTATTAGGATTTATTTACCGCCTATTTGGAGGAATTCACTCAAGGCAGTGTACAGCAAGCATGAGCATTAGGCAATTACAGCAGTAAAAATATTCAAATAGTAATACAAAGTATGGTGTGGTATACTACCTACTATCCTGCTTATAATCGAACGAGAAAAACGCCCAAGTTCAGACCTAAATCGGGAGATGGACGTTTATCTCACAAAAACGAATAACGCGGTATAATCGAAAGCCGAACTTGGACGTTTTCAACTGCACTCCATCACGGAAGCATACAAAGTTGACGGGGGTGTGTCGGAGGCGTGGTGAAGGCGGGACTGGGGCATGGTTATCACCCGAACAGAGATGGGTGCCTTTCGCCGATAATGGAAAAAAAGTATGCGTTTGTAGCTAGAATTTAGGGCACTTTTCCTGGACCCTGTTATTTCACGAATAAGGCCCCAAAAAGTGCCCTAAATGACCAGATTACCCCCAGAGGGAATCAGGGATGACCTGCCCTGACTCCCCCAGTGGTCACTAACCCCCTCCCACCACAAAAAATGATGTTTCACAACTTTTTATTTTCACCATCAAATGTCATACCCACCTCCCTGGCAGCAGTATGCAGATCCCTGGAGCAGTTGTTAGGGGGTGCAGTGGACTTCAGGCAGGTGGACCCAGGCCCATCCCCCCTACCTGTTACAATTGTGCTGCTTAATGCTTATTAGTCGTACAACCCCCCCAAACCCACTGTACCCACATGTAGGTGCCCCCTTTCACCCCTTAGGGCTATAGTAATGGTGTAGACTTGTGGGCAGTGA
Organism: Microcaecilia unicolor; assembly: GCF_901765095.1. Taxonomy (NCBI): domain Eukaryota; kingdom Metazoa; phylum Chordata; class Amphibia; order Gymnophiona; family Siphonopidae; genus Microcaecilia; species Microcaecilia unicolor. Next base: position 343,330,270 of record NC_044033.1, read on the forward strand.
GTTTTGAAGGGGATTTGGGGGGCTCAACACACAAGGGAAGGGTGCTATGCACCTGGGAGCTCTTTTACCTTTTTTTTGTTTTTGTAAAAGTGCCCCCTAGGGTGCCCGGTTGGTGTCCTGGCATGTGAGGGGGACCAGTGCACTACGAATCCTGGCCCCTCCCACAAACAAATGCCTTGGATTTATTCGTTTTTGAGCTGGGCGCTTTCATTTTCCATTATCGCTGAAAAACAAAAACGCCCAGCTCACAAATTGTCGAATAAAACATGGACGTCTATTTTTTGCGAAAATAAGGTTCGGTCCACCCCTTCATTGACCCGTTCTTGGAGATAAACGCCCATGGACGTTTTCGTTCGATTATGCCCCTCAATGTCAACACAATACGTAATAGAACATTTTAATTGATAGCGTATAGTTTTAAAACTTTAAAACTTGAACTTTCTGCTAGCCTACAATATTAACCGATAGCCTCTAGAAGGCACAGCAGGGCCTAGTTTAGTCTTCAATCCCACCCACCCTCCCTTAACTCCTGCACAACTCTTCATTTATTCTAATTAGGATAACAAGGGAGAAGTCCTCTTACAGAGTTTTAATTACATTTCATTACTTTCTAAGAAAAAAAACTTTAAATAAATCGCAAAATATACTATATAAGGTATATTAGACTAATATCCATAGAGGGGCATATTAGAACAGAAACGCCTATCTCCATGGGTGTTTATCTCCGAGAACGGGTCCGTGAAGGGGCGGACCCAAGCGTATTTTCGAAAAAATTAGACGTCCATGTTTTATTCGCCAAGTTGTGAGCTGGGCGTTTTTGCTTTTCAGCGATAATGGACAATGAAATCGCCCAGCTCAAAAACGAATAAATCCAAGGCATTTGTTCGTGGGAGGGGCCAGGATTCGTAGTGCACTGGTCCCCCTAACATGCCAGGACACCAACCAGGCACCCTAGGGGGCACTTTTACAAAAACGGAAAACAAAAGGTAAAAGAGCTCCCAGGTGCATAGCACCCTTCCCTTTTGTGTTGAGCCCCCCAAATCCCCCTCAAAACCCACTGCCCACAAGTCTACATCATTACTATAGCCCTAAGGGGTGAAGGGGGGCACCTACATGTGGGTACAGTGGGTTTGGGGGGGTTGGACGACTAAGCATTAAGCAGCACAATTGTAACAGGTAGGGGGGGATGGGCCTGGGTCCACCTGCCTGAAGTCCACTGCACCCCCTAACAACTGCTCCAGGGACCTGCATACTGCTGCCAGGGAGGTGGGTATGACATTTGAGGGTGAAAATAAAAAGTTGTGAAACATCATTTTTTGTGGTGGGAGGGGGTTTATGACCACTGGGGGAGTCAGGGGAGGTCATCCCCGATTCCCTCTGGTGGTAATCTGGTCAATTAGGGCACTTTTTGGGGCCTTATTCGTGAAAAAACAGGGTCCAGGAAAAGTGCCCTAAATTCTAGCTAAAAACGCATACTTTTGTCCCATTATCTGTGAAATGCGCCCATCTCTGTTCGGCAGATAACCACGCCCCAGTTCCGCCTTCGCCACACCTCTGACACGCCCCCATCACCTTTGTCCGCATCCGCGACGGAGTGCAGTTGAAAACGTCCAAAATCGGCTTTCGATTATACCGCTTTATTCGTTTTTGTGAGATAAACGCCCATCTCCCGATTTAGGTCGGAACTTGGGCGTTTTTCTTGTTCGATTATAAGCTGGACAGTACCTTAGCAAGTTTTAAATTATTGAAAAACTCAAAAATACTAAGATGGAGACAGCAGTTCAGCAGCAAGAGGGATTCTATCCAGTCTTTTGCATTCAGTGTCACATGTATGATTATCCTCAGTTGGTGAGAGGTTATATATGTGTGCCCAATGCGAAGAAGTCCTAGCTCTCAGGGAACAAGTCCGTTCTCTTGAGGTTAGAATAGCAGACTTGGAGGAGGTGAAGAAGACAGAGAGGTACATAGATGAGACCTACAGGGACATTATAGAGAAGTTCCACCTTCACTCTGGCAGCCTCTGTGTGGCTTTGGAAGAAGGAGGTCTCCTAGAAGGTCTCCTGGTGAAGTAAGAAGTACTCCTATAGCCAGGACCTGCTCACCAGGGGATCCACTATCCTCACACCGAGGATATGTCTTCAAGAACCTCTGCCCAGGCAGGAAGAGTTAGGACAGCTTTTGTAGATGGTGATTTGATAATTAGGTATGTAGATAGCTGGATGGGTGGTGGATGTGAGGATCGCCTGGTTACTTGTCTGCCTGGTGCAAAGGTGGCAGACCATATGTATCACCTAGACAGGATCTTAGATAGTGCTGGGGAGTTGCTGGCTGTCTTGGTACATGTGGGTACCAATAACATAGGAAAATGTGGGAGAGAGGTTCTGGAAGCCAAATTTAGGCTCTTAGATAGAAAGCTGAAGTTCAGTTCCTCCAGGGTAGCATTTTCAGAAATGCTCCCTGTTTCGAGATGATCAAATTGGAGGGGGGTTACGCTATATGTTAATGAGAAAATAAACATTCCACATGAAACTGATAGCAGCGTGGTATCATTATGGATATAAATTCCATGTGTGAAGGAAAAGAATATTCTTGTAGGGCTATACTACCATCTGCCGGGACAGATTGAACAGATAGATGAAGAAATATTTACAGAAATTAGGAAAGCTGGCAAATTGGGCAACACTATAATAATGGGTGATTTTAATTACTTCTTACAAGAAAAATCAAATAGCATTAGAGATGAAAAATCATACAGTACTCAAGAAAAAAAATCACCTTTCTAAATATTCAAGGTGCCTCCTACTGCCACACAATCCAAAAAAATGTGGAGAAAAAAAGACCCCAGAAATTAATACTCATTTCAGGGACTGCTCTACTCAGATCATTAATAGAAGAGGAATCCATTAATATTCAGCTATCACCTATGAGTGGTAAATATGCATCTCATTAACATCAGACATTAACACAAACATGAAAAGTCACAGCCACCTAAGTTAATAGCTAATGTTAAGACAGTTTCATAAAAGGGATGCATTTTTCCTTTTATTTCCTAAATGAAACAGAAGACAGACATTAAATGTTTCTTGCTACTTTTATTCATGTCTTCCATCAGGGCTCCAAATGATTAAAATGGCTATTAAAAATGTTTTGAGATGTCCCAGGCTTCTCTTCTATTACTCCAACTCCCAATCTCCAAATCCACCTTTTACTCTACCTGCTGTACTTCAGACTAGCCAGCACTATTTTGAAATGTGACATCTAGGGCAGGAGTAACTGGAGATTGCTCCTGTCTTGTTTAGACCCATGGATGTAGCGAGAGGTAGGGTTGGAATCCACAGAGTTGTGGAATACAAGAGAAGCCCAAAGAAGGATTTAAAAAAATAATAATATTAAGCTTGGAACTGGCAGCCAGTTTTAAGTGCTCAGTGGAAACAAAAACCTTCATATGCCAAAATGGACAAAACCTTGACCAATAACATGAAACAGCAATAAAATTAAGATCAACCACCTGCACCCCACTGTTTTGAGCATTTGTATTTTTGTCCTTGAAATTATGCTGTCCTGTGTTATTTGAATGTAACAGCCAGCTCAATAACCTAGACCATAGACAGCTTCACTGTCTAATTAAGGGAAGGGATTTTATTTTTTGTTATATGAAAGAACAGTGCTTTCAAATCACATTCAGCCAAGGGATTCATTTTGATGACACAGAACAGATAAAGCTTAAATGGGACTGTGTTTTTATTCCAAATTATATTCCAGGAAGAGCGAAGTAACAAAACCAATTCATAAGGCAATCTCATTTTGTCTCAGTAAGGTGATGCAGATTCCTATCTTTTCATAGAAAATGTGCTTTTATGTAATGTGTATTACTTTAGAGGACAATTTCCTTAGGGATTTATCTGCTTAGCTGTGGAATGAGGTGGCTAGAATTAGTTTTTAAATTATGCTGTTGATAAATGGCTAAGTACAGCCACCTAGTTCAAATATGAAAAACTATCTTATTAATTGAAACAAAAATAGTCATTTCTGGACATATAGGGGACAGCATGGTATGGGACAGGATGCACATTCATTCATTCATTTATGTATGTATTCATTTAGGGCCTTTCTACTAAACTATGTTAGGCTCTTAGGGCTCCTTTTACTAAGCAACGGTAAGCCCTAAGCGGGCTTACTTACTTCCTACCCCTAGTGTGCCGTCATTTCTGGTGCTACAAAAATGTATTTACTTTTGTAGCGCCAGAGTGTACCCGGTGGTAATCGGTCAGTGCCGCGCGGTAGCCTGGTTACTGCTGAATTAACGTGGAAGCCCTTATCGCCTCCTCAAGGTAAGTGCTCCCCACTGAAATGGCCACGTAGCAAGCGCTTTACTTGCCGCCCGGCCATTTCATGTAGGAAGATGAGACTTCCCTTTTACTACCTGCAATAAAAGAGGACCTAGGCGCATATGTAGAACACGTGCCGACACCAGCACCGGCCCCCTTTTGCCACAGCTTGGTAAAAGGGGCCCTCTATGTGCATTTATCATGGTAAAATGGGCTACTGCAAAACACATTAAAATGTTTTGTGGTATATTCTCCTTTTCTGTGCACTAACTGCGCATTAACTATTTTTTTTTAAATATATATATTTTTTGGAGGGTGCATGTCATGGGAAGGGAATAGGCTGCTGCTGCTTTGAGGAAAGAGTAGTTTACAACCAGTAGGTGAAGAATTCTGTCAACACAACTGGGTTCTGTTGCAAGCCCCTGATGCAGCCCTTTGAGAGTGTGAAACATGACCGTGTCGGGCTTTTCATTATTTATGCATTTATTATTTTAGTGGTGCATAAGTTGAACATTTTGTACAATTTGCACATCTTGGGAGGTTTTTTTTTAAGATCTACTGTTTCTTTTTTACATGGGCAGAAAATAGGCATGGAAGCATTACCTAGCTAGTGTGTTATGAATAGTGCATGCTAACTGGATTGCATATACTATTTAGGAGGCACTAAAGAGGAGATTATAGATATGGTGCCTAAAAAAATCAGCGCAGAAAGCAGTGCTGACTAAGCGCATTCTATAATTGGCACCAAGATTTGCCAATTATAGAATTTGCTTAGTTGATTTTTCAGCGCCGATACCTGCACAATCCATTTAAGCCAATGAAAACCTGGTGGAAATCTCAGCGTATAGATTTAGGTGCACTGCGCCATATTCTATAACTAACCTAAAGTTTAGAACTCCCATGAAATGCCCATTTCCCCACCCATAAGCAAGCTCCTTTTTGCCTCCACGTGTTTGAAGTTTGGTGCCTATCATTCAGAATACGCTTAACAAGTTGTGTGCCTAAATTCTAATCAGTGCCAATTAGTGCTCATTATTGCTTGTTAAGTGCTGCTATCAGCACTTATTAGCTTGTTAAGCCAATTAAATTGTGCGTGGTATTACAGAATCCATGCCGATTTTGGTGCCTAAATCTAAGCGCACTATCTAGAATTTGGGGTAAGTGCTTCCATGTTTACTTTTTTTGCAGGGAAAATTAGTGCGGGAACTTAAAAACAAACAAACAAAAAACCTTGTAAACTTCTGCGTTAAATCGGAGCTTAGGATGCAGGAAAGTTCCATATTAATACACACTAAGGACCAGGACCCAAGATGGCTGCTGAGACCAGATGTTAAGAGGATGACCTCCATGCTTCCTTCCTTTGAGTGACGCCAAATTAATTACTGATATGGACAAGCAGTGGGGAAAGACTAAGCATAGTTTACTGAGTATTTCCACGGTGCCTCTAAAGTCTATGTTATGATACCTTTCTTCTGCGATGTCCTTGGAGGCAAAAGGAGAATTTCTTGCTGTGGCAGAGGGAGATGGAGGCTGTCCCAGCCTTGAGGAAGGCATGACACTAAGCCCTACAGCTCATACTTCCCCACAGCCCGCTGCTGCACGCTCCACTCTCTTGCATGGGAAGGTGCTGCTTGATGCCGAAGGGTCAAAAGTAGTTGGGCCAAAGGGCCAGGAGCCCTTGCAGGAGGAAACATTGTGAGGAGCAGTGTTGCTGCTCCAGAAGCTTCTTGTCAAGGAGCCCAAAAAAACCCTGCCGGGGCTGCAAATGGAACCAGCAAAGTCCCTGATGGGAACTCTAGGTGGGCTTCTGGCCCTCCAGAATGGGAGTGTTTTACCAACAATGTCAGTGACCCTTGAGATTATCTGGCAGACTATTTCATAATTGAACCTGACGTCAAAAGAATTACTTCCGGTTCGGACCATAAGAGGGACGCCTTTATAAGCTGTGAAGGTGCACTGAGTAAATGTTGCACAAAAAGAGAAAAGATGGCTTCACATCGAGTTTCTGTCTGGCTCTAACCCGAGTCCCTGATGCAAGACTGTGTGAAACCCACGGAGTTGGGCGTTTCCAGGGGATGCCAGCTAACCGGTCAGAGACAGTGGCTGAGGAGAGTGAAGTGGCCAGTGAGCAACATTATGCACGTTGCTGAGAACGTTTAAAGATAAGTTCATGTTTTGATTTATTTAAACATTTATGTTGTAGCACTATTTAGACTGGCTATAGCACACTTATAAACATAAAGAGTAGCCCGATGAAAGAAGTGCTATACCACTTGGCAAAGAAATGTATTGCCTAAAAAAAGTGTTTTTTTTTTTTTTTTTTGCTGAGGGCACTCTTTAACAAAAAGCTGAAAAAATGAAAAGAGAAAAAAAATAAATTTAAAAAGGACATTGTTAGCAGTGCTGTTAGCCGTGTCAGTGGAGCAGCAATTTCAGTCCTGGTTCTAGTTATTAACACATCGGTGCAGCATGCTGGGGCAATCCACAAGAACAATTTTGTGGTGAGTGAAATTCAAAAATTATAGAAAATGTGGGGAGATCTTTGGTACGGCTAACAGAGCCTTAGCAAAAGGCCACTATCACCATTAGTTCTCAGTAGCACCCCTCCATTCTGAGAACTATTTTTAATTGGTTATTGGCCTTTCACATTTATACTAGTGTTGTGGGAGCGGTAATGCAGGTTTTGTATCCTGTCTTATTGAAATATTCAGATTTGATTGTAAGAGTTTATAAGGCTTGTGGGCTTCGTGAACTATGATAAAAAGTTTTAGAAAGGTTTGGCAAAGGATAAATCAAATATGTTGAGTTTCAGGATGTGCATTTGTGGTTGACTGAAATAACCCCAGTACAGCTTTGGCCCTTTTGAATGGGGTCCTCCTAATGGGCTAACATGCCATTGGGGGAGGACATTGTTTTTTTTTGCCTAGCTCTGGGGTAGAAAAAGCTGGTCAGAATGTCATACATGAATAGTCAGCAAGTATAGGGCTAGTGAGTAGGCAAAGGGGAGGAGCTGTTGCAAACATCTACTTCCATGTCAAAGGTATGAGTGCCCAGCATGTCGTTTTCAGGTACAGTATAACAGAGCCCTCTCATCCATGTGATATGTTAGCATCAGGAGTCGAACTAGGGGGCAATTTGGCATAACCAAGAACATAACCAAGAAGATGTTCCACTCTATGTGGAAATTAAAAAGAATAAGACCTTTCTTCCCAAGGAGTGTTTTCCGCAACCTGATACAATCAATGGTGCTCAGTCATCTAGACTATTGCAACGCACTATATGCCGGCTGCAAAGAACAAATAATCAAGAAACTCCAGACAGCCCAGAACACTGCAGCCAGACTCATATTTGGCAAACCAAAATTTGAAAGCACCAAGCCCCTATGAGAAAAACTACACTGGCTCCCACTCACGGAACGCATCACGTTTAAAATATGCTCACTAGTTCATAAAATTATCCATGGAGATGCACCAGCTTACATTCCTACCACCTAGGAATGCCAAAAGATTATCCCGTACATTCCTTGATCTGCACTTCCCTCGCTGCAAAGGAATGAAATACAAAATAATGCATGTGTCAAACTTTACCTACCTGAGCACACAGTTATGGAACGCACTGCCACGCAGTTTGAAATCAACATTCGAAAGAACGAACTTCCGCATACTATTGAAGACACATCTCTTTAATAAAGCGTACCACAAAGATCAACAACTATGAATACACACAACTCGCATATCTATATTCAGAACTTGTTTCATAATATCTGCTTGTACACTATGATTTTGTTTATCATGTTTGTGTACTATCATCATGCTAACCAAGATCCTGCAATACCAAATGTTTATCTAGTAACATTCCTTCACTACTCACGATGTATTGTAAGCCACTTTAAGCCTGCAAAGAGGTGGGATAAGGTGGGATACAAATGCAATAAATAAATAAATAAATAAATAAGCCAGCATTGCCATCTTCATCCAGAAGGCTTCTTTATCCATTAAACTGGAAACCCTTGGTTTATGTTTGCAGAGTTACCCAAATATGGAGAATGCAAAATTGTTGTGAGACTGATTTTTAGGTTTTCTTTTTCATTTTTATTTCAACAAGCTTTTCTATTTGTTTATATTGGTAGCTTATATTGTTAGTTTATTTGTTTGTTTATGTTGTTTGTATTGATATGTTTAGTTTGTAAGTTTTAACATATGCATGTGGAACTGTAACCTGCTTAGATATTTTTAATAGGCAGAATATAAATCTTTTTAAATAAAAAAAGTAACAAATAAAATAAATTCCCATTTTGGGTCCTAGACTGCCACATCATTGCTTGGGTGCCCTTTCAGATGCTTCCACAGGGCAGTGGTATGGGAGATATCAGCAAAGGAGATGCAGTTGAGCAGGATTTCAGGACCTTTCAGGAACCTCCATGATAATCTTATGGTGTTATCATTGAGTATTTGTGCCTCAAAAAAAGGAAAGGGAGAAAAAGAGATCAACCACACAAACTTGGGGCTAAATTTTCTAATGGGCAACTGGGCAGCTGGGACTCCTTTATGCAGGTGATCAGGGAGCTGGCCATTTTGCCCAGTGGTAAAAGCAGCCATGTAGAGCAGGAAATTATATAAAAACTCACTTTTGTGCCCTCTAAACTGACATCAGAAGACTTTAGATGCTAAAATGAGTAGTAGATCTTAGAACCTCCTTTATTTTATCTATGTGTTCTTGTATCCCAATGTTATCCAAAAACAAGTTTTGGTTCAAAGTGGTTCACAATTTACAGTTAGGTAAATTTACAATTATGGTTCTTAGTTAGGTGGTAGTTATCATTATCAGTGTTGTTAAGGCCGTCTCAGTACTGTGCTGTGGTCTGAACCCGGATTGAGATTTATGAAGAATAGAAAATTGTGTCAGGTATTCCATTTGTTGCTGTGCTACCAGACCCTCCATCATTTTGGTCAATAGTGGTATTTATGCCACTGGTCTGTAGTTTGTGAGACTGTTGATCTTACTGGTTGTGTTCTTTTTTATTGGGGTAAGTACAATGTCGCCTTTTTCTGTTGGGAATTGTCCTATTGAGAACATATATGTGATGTGTTTGGTAAGGAATTTGATGAACCATTCTGGTGTGTTTTTCATCATATAGTTGGGGCATTTATCTAGTAGATAATTCATGTGTGCATATTTTGTCAGTAGTGCCTTTACTGTGCTTGTTTTGGGTGTTTTGAAGGAGGACCAGATGCTATACTAACGGTATAGTTTTCAGTGATTTCACATTTTTGTACAAATTCTATGATGGATGTTTGTGGTGTTGCAAGGTTTGATCTTGTATTTGCTATTGTTTGTTCAAAGTATTGTGTGAGCTTATCTGCTGTTAATGACATTTCAGTTGATGCCAGTATTTCTTGGGTTTTCAGTAGATTGTTCATCAGTTCAAATAGTTTTTTTTTTTGTATTGGTCTGTTCCAGGTTCGCATATTTGCTATAATATTTTGCTTTGGCTTTCTTTATGTTGTGTTTGTATGCTCTTATGGCTTTTCAACTTTGTGAATGTAACTCATAGAAACACCCCCTAAACACATCCTTTAAAATAATGCACTATAGGAGTTATGCACACAGCGTTATTGCATACACTATATGAGTGCCTCCTAATTAAGACCAATTAATGCCAATAATAGGTTGCTAGCAGCAAATTTTTGGTGCTGATTGGTTCATTAATCAATTAAGTTGCACGTGCAAATCAGATATGCACGTGCAACTTTAGTCACCATGGCTTTAGTCATTTATGGCTTTACAACTATGATCCTCTATGATTTCCCTGGATGTTCTTGTACAGTTCAATACTACTACTACTACTTATCATTTCTATAGAGCTACTAGACATACGCAGTGCTGTACACTTGAAGATTACAGGCCATTAAGTACATGAGTATAGAGGTGGAGGGAGCCTCAGGAATATAAAATCACTTGCTCTGATGGCAGAGTAGCAAACTCCCTGGCTCCTATGTCCATTCAACTTTGCTGTAGTGGAGTATCTAATTGCTTCCTTAATCTTACTAACCAATTTCTTTCCTCCTTTTACAACACTGAGAGTTTCATTTACTAAAGTGTGTTAATACTATATATTAAATTTGTTAACTTGCATTTATTCATATTAATAGATATTAACTTGAGAAGTTCATGGTTAGTGAGTGAGGCCCCACTGAAATAAGCAGGCTTGTGCTATTTTATATATATTAAATCAGAGTAACACATGTTCATATGTATTAATATGCTCTAACATGTAAACACAGCTTAGTAAATGAGGGAATTAGGATACAAATTTGTATAAATAGATGTTACTGTTTTAAAGTCCCCCCCCCCTTTTTTCCCAATCAGCATTGAAAAATCTATGCTAATTACTTTTTCTCCCATTCATTATAGCTCAAAACAGTAACTTGGAAAAACTAATCAGATCCAAATTACTTTTTTTTTCTAAGAAAGAAATCTATATTCTATTTTAATTATTTCACTCACCCCTTTTAACATTTTCTAACCAATTAACCTTTTCATTATGTAAAGCTGATTTAAGTACCATATATCTTCCGTTTTCTGTATTCTTCTTAGCTTGTTTGTTTTTTTTGTAATGAAACATTTTTAATATCCTCTTTAATAAATTCCCAGTATCATTGCAAATGACATGCAAAGATTTTGTTTTTATGCTCCTCTTCTATATCTTTCAGCTTCCTTGCGTTTCCTCGCCAAAATCCACAGAATTGCATTTCTCTGTTTCATGTGGGTTACTCTGAAGCTGACAAGTAAGTTTCACAGTTGTGAAGTAGATGAGACCCTTCTACCTCCTTTTCTATTCACACGCATACTATTTCTAGTGATTGTGTACTTGGATCATATGTTAAAGATAGGACTAGTTGAAAAGAAGCCCATTTTTACCAAGAATTTCTTACATAAGTACATAAGTATTGCCATACTGGGAAAGATCAAAGGATAATGGTACAATCGCTTATACTATCACAACTAGACTACTTCAATGCAGCATCCTGTTTCCAACAGTGGCCATTCCAGGTCACAAATACCTGGCAAGATCCCAAAAAAAATATTCCAAAACATTTTATACTGCTTATCCCAGAAATAGTGGATTTTTCCCCAAGTCCATTTAATAATGGTCTATGGACATTTCCTTTAGGAAGCCGCCCAAACCTTTCTTAAACTCCACTAAGCTAACCACCTTTACCACACATTCTCTGGCAATGAATTCCAGAGTTTAATTACACATTCAGTGAAGAAAATACTTTCTCTGATTCATTTTAAATTTACTACATTGTAGCTTCATTGCATGCCCCCTAGTCCTAGTATTTTTGGAAAGCGTAAACAGATGCATCACATCTACCTGTTCAACTCCACTCATTATTTTATAGACCTCTATCATATCTCCTCTCAGCCGCCTTTTCTCCAAGCGGCTGAGGGGAGTTATTTCTGCTGTATGAGATTCACTTCTTTCCAGTGGTTGAAAAGCAGAGATACACAATCACCATGGTCAACTCCCAGCCCTCTTCTGCTCAAACAACTACCATAAGTCATATGATTAAAAGATCTAAAGAAAACAGTTTGGGTTCATCAGCTCCATTTACTGATGGAGGCTTCTGCAGGTTAGTGTGAAAACCTGGCTATGGCCATTTGATTTCTACCAGCTATGTTAGAAATACTACAACTACAAGGTTATATATGTCTATGAGGCCCTTTTACAAAAGTGCATTAAACAGATAACACATGAATTAGTGCATTTTAACTGATACTGCACAAACATGCTATCTGTTCCCATGGAGGGGCATAATTGAATGAAAACGTCTATCTCCATGGGCGTTTATCTCCGAGAACGGGTCCGTAAAGGGGTGGATCGAACCGTATTTTCGAAAAAAATAGACGTCCATGTTTTATTCGACAATTTGTGAGCTGGGCGTTTTTGTTTTTCAGTGATAATGGAAAATGAAAGCGCCCAGCTCAAAAACGAATAAATCCAAGGCATTTGTTCGTGGGAGGGGCCAGGATTCGTAGTTCACTGGTCCCCCTCACATGCCAGGACACCAACCGGACACCCTAGGGGGCACTTTTACAAAAACAAAAAAAAAGGTAAAAGAGCTCCCAGGTGCATAGCACCCTTCCCTTGTATGTTGAGCCCCCCAAATCCCCCTCAAAACCCACTGCCCACAAGTCTACACCATTACTATAGCCCTAAGGGGTGAAGGGGGGCACCTACATGTGGGTACAGTGGGTTTGGGGGGGTTGGACGACTAAGCATTAAGCAGCACAATTGTAACAGGTAGGGGGGGATGGGCCTGGGTCCACCTGCCTGAAGTCCACTGCACCCCCTAACAACTGCTCCAGGGACCTGCATACTGCTGCCAGGGAGGTGGGTATGACATTTGAGGGTGAAAATAAACAGTTGTGAAACATCATTTTTTTGTGGTGGGAGGGGGTTAGTGACCACTGGGGGAGTCAGGGGAGGTCATCCCCGATTCCCTCTGGGGGTAATCTGGTCATTTAGGGCACTTTTTGGGGCCTTATTCGTGAAAAAACAGGGTCCAGGAAAAGTGCCCTAAATTCTAGCTACAAACGCATACTTTTTTTCCATTATCGGCGAAAGGCACCCATCTCTCCTCGGCCGATAACCACGCCCCAGTTCCACCTTCGCCATGCCTCCGACACGCCCCCGTGAACTTTGTACACTTCCTCAATGGAGTGCAGTTGAAAACGTCCAAAATCGGCTTTCCATTATACCAATTTATTCATTTTTGTGAGATAAACGTCTATCTCCCAATTTGGGTCGAAATCTAGGCGTTTTTCTCTTTCAATTATAAGGTGGATAGTGGACTAGCACTTACCCCCAGATGTTATAAATGCGCAACTTAATTGATTAATGAGCCAATCAGCACCAATAATTGGCTGCTAGTAATCAATCATTGGCATTAATTGACCTTAATTGGGAGTTATGCGCATATTGTATTGCTATAATGACGTGTGTGTAACTGCTGCAGTGCGCAATTTTAAAGGGATGTGTTTAGGGGCATTTCTGGGCTGTTTCTATGAGTTACACACATTTTTATAGAATACACCTGATCTGCACCTAATTTAGGTACTGGTATTTACACCTTGTTTCAGCAGGATTCTTTATCAGCCCAGACAAGCAGAGCGAACAGTTTTGTTTATCCACCTAACAAAAATTTGCAAAAAGGAAACAGTAACAAGTAACTGAAAAATGGATCAATTAGAAAACTAACTAAACATCTATATACTGTCTAAACAGTACCTGGGAAGATCAGGACATATAATTGTTCACAGAGCCATAGCAAAAAGATCTGTCTCTTTCTTCTTCCAGGCTAAGACTGAAGCAACAGCCAGGTTATGCTGGGTAATTTTCAAAACTCCAGGCAAATCAGAGCCCAGAACAGTCAACTTCCAAATAAAAACTGGTTACATTACTATAGACACTTCCTATTATCTGTGTGCCAAATAAAGAAAGAGAAGTCAGTCCTCTGTAACAGCTTTAAGTATAAACATGGACCATTTGCTGGTCAAACAGGAGAAATACACTTCAGAACATAATGAATGAAAATATCCAATACATTTTACATGCTTAAAAAACACTGGGCTCCTTTTACTAAGTGGTGGTAAGCTAGCTATACAGGAAGTATTGCCAGGCTACTGCAGCAGACCAGCGGTACTTCCCACCCCTAGTGCACCGTCATTTCCTGCGCTACAAATGTATTTATTTTTGTAGTGCCGGAGTTTACCCAGAGGTAATCGGGCAGTGTCACGTGCTGCCCAGTTACCACCAGGTTAACGCAGGAGCCCGTACTGCCACCTCAATGGGTGGCACTAAAGGCTCCCTCTGCCCCCCCCCCTCGAAATGGCCACCCAACAAATGCTTTACTTGCCACATGGCCATTTCCTGAAAAAAAGTGAGCCTTTCCTTTTACCAACTGCAGTAAAAGAGGGCCTTGGCACGCATGTAAAACACACGCTGATGCCAGCACCGGCCCCCTTTTGCCGCAGCTTGTTAAAAGGGGCCTACTGTTTCTTCACAGGGTCTGTAGATTTAAAGGGTAATTTCACACATGCTGGTACTGTTTGTTTGCCAACAAAGAAATTCATTAAATTAAATGTCAAAAGAACCTGAATAGCTATATCTTTGCCAGAAATGGATTGTATTTCTGCATGGTGTGAAAGATTAACCCTTGTTTAATAATGATTTTTATGATCTTGCAAGCTGGTGCTTAAACAGGTTAACTACTTTCAATTGTGTCTGGGAGCAAATCACTAGACTTTGCTCTCCCGTATGCTGATATTCCCCCTCCACATTCATCTCTTCCCTTCAGGGTTCCTCTCATAACTCTTGAGTCTATGAATAAAAAATCTTCCTCAGGAGTAAAACCCTCTGAGTAATCCTTACATGTATTGTCAAAAGTTATTTCTGATTTTCCCTCTCTAGACAGTTCTATACATCCAGGGATATATCTGTCCCATATAAACTAATTAATCACAGTGAAATTTCTTCAATTTAATGTCATTTAATCTAGTAATTTATGATACAAAATCCTTTACTTTCATAAAACAGCTGATAGTGCCTTCTTTGTTATTTAACACACTATCATGTTCTAACTGTACTTTCATATCCGTTACCATTATCCCTTTAGTTTCTTTGATTAAAAGGATCAGATCATATAAGCATCTGGTTGACAGACAGACAAGGTGGTCAATGGAATTCACTCAGAGAAAAGAAGGGTGAGTAGTGGAGTGCCTCAAGGATTGATGCTGGGGCTGCTTCTGTTCAATATATTTGTGAGTGACATTGCTGAAGGGTTAGAAGGTAAGGTTTGACTTTTTGTGGGTGATACCAAGATTTGTAACAGAGTGGACACCCTAAAGGGAGTGGAAAACATGAAAAAGGATCTTCAACAGTTAGATGAATGGTCCAATGTTTTACAGTTAAAATTTAATCTGAAAAAGTGCAGAGTGATGAATTTAGGGAGCAGAAATACAAGGGAGCCATGTGTCATAGGAGGTGAGAAGCCGATATACACAGATAGAGAGACCTTAAGGTGATAGTGTCCAAGGATCTGGAGGCAACAAAACAGTGTGACAAGGTGGTGGTCATAGCCAGAAGGATGCTAGGCAGTGTAGAGAAAGGTGTAACCAGCAGAAGAAAGGAGGTGTTGATGCCTCTGTACAAGTCATTGGTGAGGTCCCACCTAGGGTATTGTGCTCAGTTTTGGAGGTTGTATCTTGCTAAGGATGTAAAAAGTTTGAAGTGGTCCAAAGGAAGATGACAAAAATGGTATGGGCTTACACCAAAAGACGTATGAGAAGAGACTGGAAGACCTGAATATGTATACCCTAGAGGAAAGAAGGACAGAAGAGATATGATCCAGATATTTAAATATTTGAAAGGTATTAATATATCTGTATAGTGCTTTTGAATACTGGTAGCCAGAGGACTTATACATTTGCAAGCCACTGGTAAATATATAAGCCAGACATTTTCCCCAAAATTCTATAAAAGTCACTAAAAATTGGTTGGGTGTCCAATTTGCGCATGGAATTTAATTAAATAACTAGCCAATTAGCTCCAATAATTATGATCTTAACAAGCAATTATTGGTGTGAATTGGATTTAATTAAAATTAAAACATGTAAATTTAGGCCTGGAATCCACGCTTAAATTTTACACGTGGGTCCGGAAGGGGGGCACGGCTATGGAAGGGTCATGGGCGGATCATGGGTGTTCCTTTAATTTATGTGTGTTGTTATAGAATAAAGGGGTTCTGCACCTAATTTAGGCATGGTTATTTACAACAAGGTTTTGTTGGTGTAAATGGTTGCACCTAAATGTAGCTGTGGTTCCCAGCGCTAAGCGCTATTTTTATTAATGATGCCTAAATTTAAGTGCCATTTGTAGAATACTCCATACAACAAATCCCAGGGCAAGTAGTTGCTTCCCTAGTCTGCCTCAGTAGCAGACTATGGACTTTTCCTCCAGAAATTCATCCAAACCTTTTTTAAACCCAGATATGCTAACCACTGTTACCACATCCTCCGGCAAATGTCTAAACATTTTTCTTATGAGGCCCTCTGTTGGGCGGTTCGTGTTCTATGGTTTGGGCTGGATAGCCATGGTTATTAGTCCTTCATGTTGTCCCACCTGTTCTAGGAGTGGAAAGATTAGCTATGTTTTCCACCCCATGTTTGTTCCTTTATCTTTGCTTTGTTAGTTACCCTTAGTCCTGAGTTATTATCTGCTGTGTACTGTATTTGATTGTCTCTGCTGATTTGTTGTTTTAGGTTATACACCACATTGCTGTTTGGATTAAAAGGTGGTCAATCAAATGATCAAACCCTAAACAATAAAGGGGCCCTTTTACTATGTGGTGGTAAGTTCCTTGTGACCTTGGGCAAGTTACTTAACTCTCCATTGCCCCAGGTGCAAAAACAAAACTTAGATTTTGAGCCCCCTAGGGACAGAGAAAGTACCAGTATATAATGTGTACAGGGCAGCGTGCACCTAGTAGTGCTATAGAAATGATTAGTAGTAGTAGTAGTAGTAGTAATATAAATAAAAATAAAGCTACAAACTGAAACTTAAAGAAAGGCAACTCAAGAAAGAGCACAAATAAAAAGAAGACGCCTGACAAATGAGCATGCACTGGGACATGAAAATACAGTTATAAGTGGAAGGCGTTTTATACAAACATACCTTTAAAAAGATCTATGTAATCTAGGGTAACAACTAAAGTGCTGCCTGGAAACTAAAGAGGAACAAAAACAACTGCATATAGGGGCCACGTGGTAAAAAGTGACCTGCAGCAGCATAGATGCGTGTATTAGGTGTGTGCCAGGCCAGCTTTTACCACGTCTGCAAAAAGGATTTGTTTATTTTTTTTAATGTGACGGGAAAAGGGCATGCAGTAAAACTGAAACCAACGCACGTCTAAAACCGGCCTGAGCCCTTAAAGCCACCCATTAATCTAACAGTAAGGGCCAGTATAAAAAATACAGTAAACAAAACTTCTATGTAACAAGGAGAAAAAAGGCCTCAGTGGTACTTCAGTCTCTCAGCAACGGAGATTGATTCGTGTGAGGTAGATTCTATCATCAGTCAAAACCCCTCTGTTTTATCCACAATTTATTTTAACACATCCCTTTTTAAAAATAGTTTAATCTCAAATTTAATTAAAATTTAACAGGGAACTTATCTTGCCAAAGGCTCTACAAAAGCTCAACAGAGCTACCCATTTCACTTTCTCAAGCTTTTTCAGGAGCAAATTCCCAATATTTTAACATACATAGGGCTTTTTTTAATCAATTCACACTAGTGTAGGGTTACCATATGGCTCGAGAGAAAGGAGGACAGATTGAGCCAGTCCGAATTTTATCTTGACTCACTCAATCTGTCCTTTTTTTTTCTGGAGCCATATGGTAACCCTAAGCTAGCGGTTCCAGTACATTGTCAACGGAATCCTTTCAAAGAGAATGGGCTTTATTGGCATTATCTCTCTGGCAGCTGATAGCATGACTTGATAAAAGAGACCCATGGAGGGGCATTTTCGAACGGGGATGACCATCTCTAAGGGCGTCCATTTCTAAGGACATCCTGGCGAAGGGGTGGGGCAACCCGTATTATCGAAACAAGATGGGTGTACATAGTAGCTAACAGTTGACGGTACCTACAATTTGGAGTTCTTGGAGTCCTTAACCGGAAGGGTTGAAGATAGTCGTCCATTTACAATTAACACTATGCTTATTAAAGGATATCCAGCTTGAATATAAAGTACTCATATTGAATTCTACGAGAGTGGAACTGTCTGTACAGCCTGATTGAGACTCTGCTACATGGAAAGGACTCAATTGTTATATGTTACCAATCTGCATGGTTAAGTAGTTGTGTAACTATGCCTCAATGTAGTACTCCATATTTAGTACTAGTCCTGTTATGCCTGTATTGGGTTGCAAGATTTTGATAAATACAATGTGTGAATGTGAGAGAATGTTAGTGATTTGTGTGTGATAAATTTTTACTACTATGAGTTAACAAGATAAGAAAAAGAGGATTAGATTTATATAAATAGAATAAATATTTGTTTGCATTTCTAACAGTTGTTGTTATGTGTATGCTTACTTAAATACAACAAATTATTGAGTGTGAACCCTAATTTATATTGTGACTATATTAGCAATGAGATAATTAGTGTTGCATAGCACCTGCGTACTGAGAGAGTGGAACAATTTCCTACTGCCAACACCTCTTTCTACCAAAGATGAAAGCTTGATTGGAGTGTAAGTGTAATCAATATCAGCAAGGACTGAAGCGAAATTAACTCTTGCATAAAAAACTATCATTGCTTTCTACTGGTATTGTCTCTCCAGGGGAGAGAAAAAAAACAACCTTTATTGATTAGTTCTTCTAAGACATGCACTGCTCAATAAAGTTTGAAGTGCCACATTTGGTGGTTAAGAAACTGCCTATAGTGGACATCTGATTTCACAAGGTAGAGATAGTTGCTTGATCTGAGTGCTCCCCCCAGCAAGTCTCTGTGGACAAGCTCATGACCCTCCTAAGTGTGATCGGTGGGCTGAACAGTTGATGTTGTTTCATTCTATGTTTCACCATGAAATTTGAGCAATATACTTTTGCTTTCAACCTCAAGAGCCATAAGGTTGAGTCGGCCTCTCCTGACAAGTCAGCAAAGCAGAGAGAACACAACACTGTCTGCAATACTGTTACTCAGAGCCTGGCAGAAATCAAGCAAATACTTCAAACACAAATGGAAGCAACTTAAAGAATTCAGAAGGAGTTGGAAAGCCTCATATCAGTTAAAAAATCTCACTGCAATGGTTGGAAAATCTGGAGAAGCAAGTATGTAAACTTGAGACCAAACCATTCAAACAACACAGAAGCTATTTTCAGACAAATATGGGACCTTCCTCATAGAAATAAGCACAACAACATCCATATACTAGGTAGGACTTGTTGAACAGTCTGAAGGTGCCAATATGGTTGGATTGTTTTGAAAAAATGCTTTCCACAAGTGCTTGGGATTAATTTTTCCAAACCTTTAAGACTGAGTGCTCTTATAGAGTGCCTACTTGTCCTCTGGTGAAAGTATCCAAGATCAGTGGTGGTGAGAATCCTGCAATACCCGCAGGTTTTGCAAATTCTTACCAGTGCAAAGGAAAAGTCATCATTTCTAAACCAGGGGAGAATAAACTTAATTGTACTGAATCTTGTGAAGACGAAGGTTCTCTAAGTCATAAAGACATTTCATGATGTGATAAGCACAAGAGAGCCTTCTCCGGAGCAGCACACACACTCTGGAATGCACTCCCTGAAATGCTCTACTTAACACAAGACTATCTCTACTTCAGGAAGCAAGTGAAAGCTTGGCTCTTCAACCAGGCTTGTAATGGAAGAAGTAACTAACATTTCATACACACACACACAGAGCGACACAGGCTGCACATACTGTAGCAGGACATGTTTATCCACTCCTACCCTAGCTGAGATAATATTTATGTTTCAAACATTTTTATTAATCATCTGTTAATCCAGTAGGAACATAAAATAACTCTGATACAAATACCATAACTATTACTAGAACAGATGACCGCATTTTCTTTTATGCCCCCCCTATTATCCCCCTCCCTCCCACTCTCGCTGCCATACCCACTGAATTATACACAATTATCAACCCCTTCCTCCCAACACCCCAAGAACCCCCCCTTCCCATTATACCAGAGGATAACATGATATTCCTTTACAAATTCAATATTTGACTCTTAGATGTCGGCGTGAGTGAATCCCAGAACGGTCCCCCATCTTTCTTGCAATTGCTGCAGTTCACTCGACGGGAGATATCGTACAGCTATGCGTTCTCAACTCTCTGACCTCATGTGCAGCTTTCTTTAAATTATTCCCCTTATTTTTGCTCTCTTACCTCTCTTACCTATCAATATGTTCCATCTTTGCCTATACCTTATGCTGTCTATTAAAATTGTTATTATGTATTGTGTTGATATTGTAAGTAATATACTATGCCATACTTTGTATTGTTATTTGAATTTTTTTTACTGCTGTAATTGTCTATTGCTTATGTTTGATTTATTCTTACTGTAGACTGCCTTGAGGGGCCCTTTTACTAAGCAGCAGTAAGTCCACCGTGGGCTTACCGCTCGTCAACCTGGAGCTACCACAGAAGCCCAGCGGTAGTTCCTACCCCTACCATGTGCCATTTCCGGCGCTACAAAAATATGTCCTATTTTTATAGCACCAGAACTTAACCGGCAGCAATCGAGCAGTGTGGAAGCCCTTACCACCATCTCAATGGGTGGCAGTAAGGGCTCACCCCTGAAATAGCCACATGGTAAATGTTTCACTTAATGCACAAAACAAGTGAAGAGGAATCCAGTTAAACTAATATGGAAATATAATGTTTAATTTTTACAAATTATTTCTAAAAAGCAAGGAAAAGACCTCAAAACGCCCAACCACTTACTTTCAATTTTCAGTGGCTTTAACTGGGGGCATGGTGTTCATCAGTGGTCATAAAAACCTTGCTTGAGACAATTGCTCCAATTGAATGGTTAACACTGATTTAAATCTTGGGCTTGCTATCAAGGATCAGCTGTTTGGCTCAGGAGTTTTTTGATTGGTGTTTGATTACGTCACTCTAGACTATAAATGCTGGGATACAAAAAAAATGGCAGCCATCTTAGAAGCTGACTGCTTAAGCTATTATGGGTTAGTAACGGTCTTGCTTTGATCAGGTCATAATAGTATTGTTAGCAATGATTTAACGTCTATTATCTACATTGTAGGAGACTACCTTGAAACAGCAATACTGCGAAACATGGATCTGGGTCGGTGATTTTATAGTCTCCACCACACATTATGGAATATATCTGAGAAAGCTGAAAAGCTAAGTATTACCTTTTGAACAAGTTTGACATATACGGAATGGAATGAACTGTGACTAAGAACAAGTTGGGAAACATTTATGAAGGCAGTTGATAGATTAAAATTGCACTTAAGTTTAAAAATATAAAAAAATATGATTGGGATTAATGAGAATTATGGTTTCCCTCTATGAAAATGCTTGGCTCATGAAGAAATGTATTAGCCATTTAAGAGGTGGATACGTTGATCTGATGATCCCTTTATGACTGATTATTTAGACCTGGATACATTAGAGATAAATTAACAGAGAAGTTGAGCGTATATAATGAGTAATTGAAAGCTCCCTTCACTATATGAAAAAATAAGGGTGCCGTTGTTGGCCTAATTATAATTTATTGGCACTAACTAGCTTGCTACTCAATTAAATTGTGTACCCAGATTTGCATGCACAATTTTTAGTGTGTTTTATAGAATTAGGAGGTAAATGTACATATTCCCTTTTCATATTGGCTCATTAGTGCTTACTTTTTTATTTTGCCATACTTGAGCATATAAAAGTCTGTTCAACCTCCTCAAATAACTTATTGAATAACTCCAATACTATTCTAGTTGCAGAAAAGTATATGCATACTTTTGTAGATGGAGGTAATTGGAAGCTGTCTGAAGCACTGGATCAATTTAAGTGACTAGTTACCTAGATAATTATCTATTTAAGCAATCTACTGAAAATTGAATTGTTTGAAGGAACCACTGAAAGCAATTTTCACAGGTAAAATGGTGCTTTAGCTGTGGAAATGGGCTTTGACAAAAATAGACTGTATGATATGCTAGAAAAGTATAAGTAGCTTGAATGCATGTACTGATACCCTCAATGAGCAGAGGTCTTCCTGGGAACAGGTTGGAGAAGGGTTTAAACTGATGCAAATGAACATAATTTAATCTAGAAACATTTTGTTCCCCAAATAGTAGGTGTTCATGTGAGTATATAGCTTAACTGACGTGATTTTCAAAGCATGTCTGCCAGTGTACATATCTTGAGAAATTTAGTTAAGTGAAACAGATGTAATGAAAATAACGGCTGAAAAGTTGTAGAGACCTAGAACTGAGTATATTATTTATAGGTTTAGTCAACTAAAGGGTTGATATAGAAAATGATTTAACCGGTTAAGGAGTCCTTTTACTTTGCCGCATAGGTGCCTAGGTGTACCCAATGCGTGTCAATTTGGAGTTACCGCCTGGCTATGCAAACCAGAAAATATATTTTATTTTCTGGTGTGCGGCAAAAATAGGGTGGTAACTCCAACTTGAAACATGTGGAGGGGCATAATTGAACGAAAACGTCTATCTCCATGGGCATTTATTTCCGAGAACGGGTCCGTGAAGGGGCAGACCGAACCGTATTTTCGAAAAAAATAGACGTCCATGTTTTATTCGACAATTTGTGAGCTGGGCGTTTTTGTTTTTCAGTGAAAGCGCCCAGCTCAAAAACGAATAAATCCAAGGCATTTGTTCGTGGGAGGGGCCAGGAGTCGTAGTGCACTGGTCCCCCTCACATGTCAGGACACCAACCGGTAAAGGTAAAAGAGCTCCCAGGTGCATAGCACCCTTCCCTTGTGTGTTGAGCCCCCCAAATCCCCCTCAAAACCCACTGCCCACAAGTCTACACCATTACTATAGCCCTAAGGGGTGAAGGGGGGCACCTACATGTGGGTACAGTGGGTTTGGGGGGGTTGGACGACTAAGCATTAAGCAGCACAATTGTAACAGGTAGGGGGGGGATGGGCCTGGGTCCACCTGCCTGAAGTCCACTGCACCCCCTAACAACTGCTCCAGGGACCTGCATACTGCTGCCAGGGAGTTGGGTATGACATTTGAGGGTGAAAATAAAAAGTTGTGAAACATCATTTTTTGTGGTGGGAGGGGGTTAGTGACCACTGGGGGAGTCAGGGGAGGTCATCCCCGATTCCCTCTGGTGGTAATCTGGTCATTTAGGGCACTTTTTGGGGCCTTATTCATGAAAAAACAGGGTCCAGGAAAAGTGCCCTAAATTCTAGCTACAAACGCATACTTTTTTTCCATTATCGGCGAAAGGCGCCCATCTCTCCTCGGCCGATAACCACGCCCTAGTTCCACCTTCGCCACACCTCCGCCACACCCCCATCAACTTTGTACGCTTCCGCGATGGAGTGCAGTTGAAAACGTCCAAAATCGGCTTTCCATTATACCGATTTATTCGTTTTTGTGAGATAAACGTCTATCTCCCGATTTGGGTCGAAATCTAGGCGTTTTTCTCTTTCAATTATAAGGTGGATAGACAATTACCGCATGGTTAACGCGAGAGACCTTACTGCTAATTCAATGGCTGGCAGTAAGGTCTCAGACCCAAAATGGACACGTGCCAATTATTATTTTGCCACATGTCCATTTTTGGCAAAATTTTTAAAAAGGCCTTTTTACAGGTGCGCTGAAAAATGGACATGCATTCATTCATAACACGTGCCTACAGTACCCCAGCCCATTTTTCAGCCCACCTTAGAAAAAGAACCCCTAAGAGAGGCTCATATCCAGTTAACTCATGCTGACCAGAACCTGAGGAAATATTCAGTGGAACATACCCAGATAGTGCCACTGAATATCCCATCAGACCACCAAAGCCAAAACTGGTTATTGTGTGGGTTGTCCAGGGATGGAGTCAGAGCAGAATTGGATCTTAACCACGTAAAATAGCAGTCCTATCTTTGGCAAGTTAAACTTAACCAGTTAAGGACTGAATAGTGGTACTTAAATGATTAAATGCTAGCCACCAGCATGTACCAGGATAGTCAGGGGATAAGTAGTGAAGCTGCATTAGAGCCTTAAGTCATGCTATCTGCACCTTAACATGGTTTAAAGTTCTCTACGTTTCATCTATCTCCCCCCCCCCCCCCACTCCCTTTTGATGCCTAGGAGTGTTCATGCCACTGTTGCAGCTGCTGCCCAGCCTACTCCTGCTGTCTGGCTATTGTTTTGGTTTAATCTGGGTGCTTTGTACTCAGAAAAAATAGCAAGGGGGGGGGGGAGAAAACTAGAAGGAGGCAAAAATTCCTTCCCTTTCTATCTCATTCTTCCTTGGACTGTTAGTGCCCCTGATTGTTGTGGTTTGCCCCTCTTTTGATGCCTTAAGTTGTTTGTGTCAATGTTTGTTTTGTGATTCCACCTTTCAGGCACTGGACTGTTTATAAGAATGTAAGAACATAAGAGTAGCCATACTGGGTAAGACCAGTGGTCTATCTAGCCCAGTATCCTGTTTTCCAAACAGTGGTCGAGCCAGGTCACAAGTACCTGGCAGAAACCCAAATTGTGGCAACACACCATACTACAAATCCCAGGGAAAGCAGTTGCTCGATAACGGACTAGGGACTTTTCCTCCAGGAGTTTGTCCAAACCTTTTTTAAACCCAGATACACTAACCGCTGTTACCACATCCTCTGACAAAGCGTTTTAGAGCTTAACTATTCATTGAGTGAAAAATTATTTCCTCCTATTTGTTTTAAAAATATTTCCATGTAACTTCCTCAAGTGTCCCCTAATCTTTGTACTTTTAGAACGTGTAAAAATTGATTTACTTCTACTCGTTCTACACACTCAAGATTTTGTAGACCTCAATCATTTCTCCTCTCATCCGTCTCTTTTCCAAACTGAAGAGCCCTAACCTCTTTAGCCTTTCCTCATATGAGAGGAGATCCATCCCCTTTATCATTTTGGTCACTCTTCTTTGAACCTTTTCTAATTCCGCTTTATCTTTTTTGAGATACGGTGACCAGAACTGAACGCAATACTCAAGGCGCGGATGCACCATGGAGCGATACAAAGGCATTATAGTATCTTCGGTCTTATTCACCATTCCTTTCAGTTCTGCTGCTCTTGCAATTTCTGCTGCTGCCCTATCACTGTATTCTTTCAGTGCCTAGTTATATTGATGATGCTATTCTGTAGCCTTGTTCTGCACATTAATGCATAATTCTATAAAATTCACAAAAAATTGTGCAAATGCTCAAGTTGTGTGCACAATTTAATTGAATAATGAGGCAATTAGCGCTAATAATTGGCTTTTTAAAGAAGTATTGGCACTAATTAAAGTTAATTGAATTTTACATGTGAGGGGGCACAGAAATAGGAGGGTCATAGGCATACAAGCAGCATTTCTAAAATTTAACATGCATTGTTATAGAATAACGGGGATATGTGCCCAATGTAAGTGAATGCAAATGGATGCACCTAAAATTAAGTGTGATTCCCAGGCATAAGCAGTATTTTATAAACCGCATTTAACTTTAAGTGCAGCTTATAAAATAATGCTTTTATTGGCGCCGATCTTTGGGGTACCATATATAGGAATGAGGGCAATTCAATAACAATCAAGTTATATTCAGGTACCTACAAGCATAGGAGCCAACTTTTCAAAATTATTGGGGGTGCTAAGCCCAATGGAAATAACTCCTCCTTGGACACATACAAGGAATGTTCTCAATATTGGGGGGGTGCTCAAGCACCCACAGCACCCACAGAGTCAGCTCCTATGCCTAGAAGGTGTTTATGTGATGCCTTTGCTATAAAATAGGAACCTACTTCCCACTTTAGAATACTAGTGTAACAGGTGAAATGCATTTATGTGTGAGCACTTATGCTAGCCACAGAGCTATGTACATGCTTGCTCCTAAATGGTAAACGTGGAGGGGCATAATCGAATGCGAATGCCCATCTCCATGGGCGTCTATGTCAAGAACGGGTACGTGAAGGGGTGGGACAGACCGTAATGGGCATCCATCTTTCGTTTTGAAAATACGGTTTGTAAGGACCAAAATGTCATGGATTTAGTCGTTTGTGAGCTGGGCGTTTGTTTTTTTTAGCGATAATGGAAAATAAAAACGCCCAGCTCAGAAACGTCCTAATCCAAGCCATTTGGTCGTGGGAGGGGCCAGGATTTGTAGTACACTCGCCCCCCTGACATGCCAGGACACCAACTGGACACCCTAGAGGTCAGTACAGTGGACTTCAGAAAACGCTCCCACATGCATAGCTCCCTTACCATGGGTGCTGAGCCCCCAACCCCCCTCCCCCAAAACCCACTACCAACAAATGTACAACACTACCATAGCTCTTAGGGGTGAATGGGGCACCTACATGTGGGTACAGTGGGTTTTGGAGGACTCCCATTTACCAGCACATGTGTTACAGGTAGGGGGATGGGCCTGAGTCTGCCTGCCTGATGTGCACTACGGTACCCACTAAAAGTGCTCCAGGGACCTGCATACACGCAGGCCTCTAAGACTTGTTGCTGCTGTATAACCTTGGCACACCAGTTGACACCTGAAGACTAATCTCTTTGAAAAAGTCCTTTATTTGAATAACCACATTTACTCACAGTTAACTTCAGATCAGAGGTTGTGCCCCACTGGCAAAGAGTCTTCCTGGTAGATTAGCGGTAGGTCAGAGCTGGCAGAATGCTGTACAATGCCCTCTTTCAGCAACATTCAAGGGAAGAACTAAGTTATGTAACGTGGCTAACACATGAAAGGGATCTAAAACTGTGTTACAAAAATGGCCACTATCTTATGGACTACTGGAAACAAAACAGGGCACACTCTAACCCAGTAAGCAGGGGGAAAAGCACCATGGGAGTAGAGCCTACCAACTACCAACATCATGAGCAGTTAACACAAGCTACTGGAATCACGGAGCCCAATACCCTACACCCACCACAATGCATTGCTGATGTGACTCTGCAGTGCGCATAACAGAAAAGGTGTCACACTCACCCGAGAGCCACATCAGAACCAGGGAAAGGCTGTCACAGGATAGAACACATTCTGCTGTCATGGAGGTGGGTACGGCATTTGAGGCTGGCATACAGGCTGGAAAACAAAGTTTTTAAAGTGTTTTTTTTTTTGGGGGGGGGGGGGGTTAGTGACCACTGGGGGAGTCAGGGGAGGTGATCCCCGATTCCCTCCGGCGGTCATCTGGTCAGTTGGGGCACTTTTTTGGGACTTGGACCTGAAAAAAAAGGGTCCAAATAAATCGGACCAAATTCTTGTCAAAAACACCCTTCTTGTTTCGATTATCAGCTAAAGACTCCCATCTCTCCTCAGCCGATAACCACGCCCCAGTCCCGCCTTCACCATGCCTCCGACACGCCCCCGTGTTCGTTCCTGCGACGGAATGCAGTTGAAGACTACCAAAATCGGCTTTCGATTATACCGATTTGGTCGCACACGGGAGATAGACGCCCATCTCCCGATTTGGGTCGAAATATGGGTGTCTTTCTCTTTCGAGAATAAGCTGGATAGTATTCCAAAAGGATACCTGGTCAAAATAGCTCAGACAAAAAAGCCCAGACAAAATGGAACAAACACAAAACAGTCCCGACAAAAGAAAAAAAAAAGATAAAAAATGCCCTCGATAAAATAGCCCCTATCAAACCAGCTCCTGACAAAAGGGCCTGCCCACAACTTGCCCCTGACAAATAACCCCCCCCCCCAACAAAAGGGCTCACCCCCAAGTATTTTGCCTGTTCTACTCCTGTTCTGTTCCTGTTCCTGCTGCTGCAACTGTGTCCTTCTGAGTCCCACTGCTACTTTGAGTCGAGGTATGTCTCCCCTTTGCCACCTCAGTTTCAGTGCTCACTGTCTGGAATGTCTCCTTCTTCCTCCTGCTTGCCGTGCATGGTCGGATATCTCTCTTGCTCTTCCTCCCCCCCCCCCCCCCTCAGTGATCCTCTAACATTCCTGCACTCCACCAGCTGCGCCAAGAAAGAAAATAAGTTGCTTTGGCCTGCTCTGAATGCTCTGTTGTGTCCCGCTTTATCTAACAGAACTTCCCATGTCAATGTAGGCAGGACCAGTGCTTTTTTTTTGTGCCGGTATGCACCGGTATGGTGTACCGGTACCTTTGTTCCCAGGGCTAGCCCACCTGCCTGCCCTCAACTCCCAGATAGCCCTTCTTTCTATTCCTTCCACCGCCCTGCGTTTAAATCTTTTATTTTTACCTCATCACAGCGGCAGCGGCGGTGAAAGCAGCAGGCTCACCTCCAGCCTTCCCTTCCTGCTCAGTGTCCTGCCTTCTTCTGATGTATTTCCTGTTTCCGTGAGGGTGGGACACTGAGTAGGAAGGGAAGGCTGGACTTGAGGTAAAATTTAAATGCAGGGCGGTGGCAGGAACGGAAAGGATGGCTGTTGGGGAGCTGAGGGTGAGCAGGTGGGGCTGGGGTTGGAACTGGACCTCGGGGGCGAGTCACTGGACATGGATGGGAGGGGAGGATAGGGGACAAAGGAGAATCACTGGATATGGTAGGGAGGTCAGAGGAGAATCTCTGGACATGGATGGGAGGAGAAGGCATGGGAGAGAGGAGAATCGCTGGACATGGATGGGAGGGGAGGGCAGAGGAGAATTGCTGGACATGGATGGATGGAAGGAATGGCAGTAGAAATGCTGGACATAGATGGAAGAGAGAGCAGACAGGAAGGAGATGGACATGGATGGAGTGCAAGGAAAGGAAGAGAGGAGAAACAGAGGGAAGGAAAGACAGAGGAAGGAGATGCACATGGATGGAGGGGAAGAGAGAGAAGAGAAATGGCTGGACATGAATGAAGGGGAGGGAAGACAGAGGAAGTAGAAATGCTGGACATGAATGAAAGGGAGGGAAGACAGAGAATGTAGAAATGCTGGACATGAATGGAGGGGAGGCAAGACAGAGGATGTAGAAATGTTGGACATGAATGGAGGGGAGGGAAGACAGAGGAGGAGATGCACATGGATTTAGGAGAGAGAGAGGAGAAATTCAGGACACAGATGGAGGAGAGAGAAGACAGAGGAAGGAGATGCACATGGATGGAAGGGAGGGGAGAGAGTTGAAATGCTGGACATGGATGGAGGGGAGGGAAGAGAGAGGAAGTGAGATGAACATGGATGGAGGGGAGGGGGAGAGGAGAAATGCTGGACATGTATGGAGGGGAGGGAAGACAGAGAAGGAGGAGACATACATGGATTTGGGGGAGAGAGGAGAAATTCTGGACATGGATGGAGGGGAGGAAAAAGAGAGGAAGTGAGATGAACATGGATGGAGGGGAGGAGGAGGAGGAGAAGGAGGAGAAATGCTGGATGGATGGAGATGGGAGAGAAAAAAAGCTGGACATGAATGGATGAGAGGGAAGAGAGAGAAGGATGTGTAATTCAACTCTCGAATTCATTGCCAGAAAATGTGGTAAAGGTGGTTCGCTAAGCAGAGTTTTAAAAAGGTTTGGACGGCTTCCTAATGGAAAAGTCCATAGACCATTATTAATTGGACTTGGGGAAAATCCACTATTTCTGGGATAAGCAGCATAAAATGTTTTCTACTTTTTTGTGATCTTGCCAGGTATTTGTGACCGAGATTGGCTACTGTTGGAAACGGGATACTGGGCTTGATGGACCTTTGGTCTGTCCCAGTATGATAATACTTTTGTACGTATGTAATGCATATGGATGGAGGGGAGGGAAGAAAGAGGAAGGAAATGCATACTGACGGAGATGAGGGAAAGGGAAAAGAGGATTAAAAAATGCACATGGATGGAGAAAATAGGCAAAGTCTGGATCCACTCTATACCTCCTTAAGTCAAGTCCGTGGAGGACCCAGCTTTCACCTATGGATGTAGGGCAAGAAATGAAGAAGAAAGGAAGAAAGTAAAGAAAAAAATGGAAGGAAGCCCTGGAAATGGAGTTAAGGGAACAGATAGAAAGCAGCAGAATCAGAGACTGGGACTAACATGATCAGAAGAACAACATCACCAGACAACAAAGGTAGAAAAAAAATCACTTTATTTTCATTTTAGTGTTTGGAATATGCCCAATTTGAGAATTTACATCTGCTGTCTTATTTTCCACTGGGTATATTGGAGCTGTAACAGCTTACAGAAATTATTTATAATGAAAAAAAATCACGTTATTTTTTTCTCCTATATTGGTATAGTATTTTCAATTATACCTGTTTATATGCACCATGGCTGATATAAGAGGTGTGGCTACTGTGGGTGTGACTACCATAGGGGCGGAGCCATAGATGGTGACCCCCCCCCCATAATGAGTACCGGTACCTTTTTTCCTACAAAAAAGCACTGGGCAGGACACAACAGAGAGACACAGGAATATTGGAGAATTGCCAGAGGGGGGAAGGTCATTGCCAGAGGGGGGAAGGTCGAGGCAGATACTAGACTGTGGAGGGTCAGCAGGAGGAAAAGGAAGACATGCTGGACTATGTTGGAAGGTGGGTTGGAAGGAAGGAAGGGTAAGGGATACATTTCCAGACCATGGGAAGGGGAAAAGGGGAGAAAAATGTCAAAGTGCAGGAAAGAGGGAAGTAGGACAGAAATGACAAAACATGGGGGTAGGGAGAGGAAGATGCTGCACTGGAGTAGGAGTTGAAGGAAGAGAGAGCACAGATGAGGGAGTGGGGGATAGAGAGGGACCTAAATTTTAGTGTCATTGAATTTACCCCTATGTGCTTAACTGGAATCTCACCCAGACTCTGCTTGTAAAATATGCGCTGTGTAAGATCTGAACACATTTACAGAATAGCATTTAGGCAGAATTTTGGTTTTATACGGATATGTGCACACATATGCATGTATGCTATTATTCTAATAATTTAAGCACATACCCCCTAATTCTATAAACTTGAATGCACAATTTTACACTTAGCTTGCAAAGTTGTGTGTGTAAGTTATAGAATAGTGTCATTTAGATGAATAACTTGATCATTAGCTGGTAATTGGTGTTAACAAATTATTTGGTATAATTGGTGTTTATTGGTTCTAATTAGCACTAAAGAGTATTTGGGCAGGTTACAGGTTACAGTTTATATATTGCTGATATCTGATCAGTTCAAAGTGGTTTACAAGATTAGGAATATCGCATCCTTATTAATAATATTTAGAGATAATAAGAAAATCCTTAAAAAGAGCAGTTTTAAGCATCTTTCTAAAATGTACATACTCTAAATGATCTAAAAAGCAAGAAGCATATGACCGCCAGATTTTTGGGGGCTTGATAGGCAAGAAGCATATCACATCCTAAACTTCTTAACACCTTTAGCTGAAGGAGATATAAAAGAACAATTTAAAGTTCTTCTGCATCTAGAAGAACTTTGGAATTCAAAGTGATATGGCAAGAAAACTGACCTTAACCCAAATTGTACAAATTGTGCATGCAAAATCAACCGTGTGCAACTGTTAGGAGGTGTGGACCTGGAAGGGCACGAGTGGATCAGGAGCATGCCTAGCACTTAGGTGTGTGGGTTATAGATTACTTCCAGTTATGAACCTAAGTGAGGGGCCCTTTTACTAAGCCTCATAGTTTGAGTTACCGTTCAGCTACCGTGTAGCCCTTGCGGTAATTTCATTTTTGACACGCGCCTGATGTGCGCGTCGGAAAATATTTTTATTTTCTGGCACGTAGGTGCTAATTGGGCAGTATTCGGCATTTTACGCATGTAGACCATTACCGCCCGGTTACCGCATGAGACCGTACCGCTAGGTCAATGGCTGGAGGTAAGATCTCAGACCCAAAATGGACATGCAAGAATTTTCATTTTGTCGCACATCCATTTTCGATAAAAATTTTTTAAAAGGCGTTTTTTACAGGTGCGCTGAAAAATGATTCTGCGTGCACCCAAAACACAAATCTACACTACCGCAGGCCATTTTTCAGTGCGCCTTTGTAAAAGGTCCCCTGACAGCAGTTAGTCATTAGTATTTCTACCAGCCTTTGATCTCATCTTTGCAATCATGGCTAAAGACATGTGCGTAACTTCAGACTTATACTAGTATTATGTAACAGCAATTATAAATATCAATATAGAATTTATACCTCATCGTAGTGTCTAACTTTAGGTAACCTTTGAGAATTACCCCCCTAATCTGCATGCAAATGTTAGCACTCACTTTACAAAATCACCCCTTCATGTGTTTTCTAATGTTGCTGCCTCTCTTCTTGGGATGGTATTTGATATACCACTTTTCTGTGGTTACAGTCAAAGCAGGTTACATATTATACACAGGTACTTATTTTGTACCTTGGGAAACTGAGGGTTAAGGGCCTTATTCTATTAAGGCTATGCTCCTAAATTTATACTCCTAAATTACGAGCATAATCTATGCTCCAAAATAGAATAAACTCATAACTTAGGAGTGTAAATTTAGGAGCATAACCTTTATAGACTAAGGCCCTTGGGTGCCCTTTTACAAAGAATCGGTAAGGCTACCGCGTTGTAGCACATGCCAAATCAACACTACTGCCTGGGTAATGTGCTCACACAGCAGTAATTTCAAAGTTGCCCTGCTCTGTTTCCTGTGGTAGAAAATATTATTTTCTGCCATGACTAGCGGACACGTGCCAAGTGGCATCTGATGCACGTGGAGGGGCATAATCGAACGGAAACACCTATCTCCATGGGCGTTTATCTCCGAGAACGGGTCTGTGAAGGGGCGGGCTGAACCGAATTTTCGAAAAAATGGATGTTTTTGAGCTGGGCGTTTGTTTTTTTTTAGCGATAATGGAAACTAAAAACGCCTAGCTCAAAAACGTTCTAATCCGAGCCATTTGGTCGTGGGAGGGGCCAGGATTGGTAGTACACTGGCCCCCCTGATATGCCAGGACACCAACTGGGCACCCTAGGTCAGTGCGGTGGACTTCAGATAAAGCTCCCACATGCATAGCTCCCTTACCACGGGTGCTGAGCTCCCAACCCCCCTCCCCCAAAACCCACTACCCACAAATGTACAACACTACCATACCTCTTAGGGGTGAAGGGGGCACCTACATGTGGGTACAGTGGGTTTTGGAGGCCTCCCATTTACCAGCACAAGTGTTACAGGTGGGGGGGGGGGGATGGGCCTGGGGCCACCTGGCTGAAGTGCACTGCGGTACCCACTAAAAGTGCTCCAGGGACCTGCATACACGCAGGCCTCTAGGACTGGTTGCTGCTATATAACATTGGCACACCAGTTGACACCTGAAGACTAATCTCTCCGAAAAACGTCCTTTATTGGAATAACCGCCTTTAGTACATAAGTACATAAGTACATAAGTAGTGCCATACTGGGAAAGACCAAAGGTCCATCTAGCCCAGCATCCTGTCACCGACAGTGGCCAATCCAGGTCAAGGGCACCTGGCACGCTCCCCAAACGTAAAAACATTCCAGACAAGTTATACCTAAAAATGAGGAATTTTTCCAGTCCATTTAATAGCGGTCTATGGACTTGTCCTTTAGGAATCTATCTAACCCCTTTTTAAACTCCGTCAAGCTAACCGCCCGTACCACGTTCTCCGGCAATGAATTCCAGAGTCTAATTACACGTTGGGTGAAGAAAAATTTTCTCCGATTCGTTTTAAATTTACCACACTGTAGCTTCAACTCATGCCCTCTAGTCCTAGTATTTTTGGATAGCGTGAACAGTCGCTTCACATCCACCCGATCCATTCCACTCATTATTTTATACACTTCTATCATATCTCCCCTCAGCCGTCTCTTCTCCAAGCTGAAAAGCCCTAGCCTTCTCAGCCTCTCTTCATAGGAAAGTCGTCCCATCCCCACTATCATTTTCGTCGCCCTTCGCTGTACCTTTTCCAATTCTACTATATCTTTTTTGAGATACGGAGACCAGTACTGAACACAATACTCCAGGTGCGGTCGCACCATGGAGCGATACAACGGCATTATAACATCCGCACACCTGGACTCCATACCCTTCCTAATAACACCCAACATTCTATTCGCTTTCCTAGCCGCAGCAGCACACTGAGCAGAAGGTTTCAGCGTATCATCGACGACGACACCCAGATCCCTTTCTTGATCCGTAACTCCTAACGCGGAACCTTGCAAGACATAGCTATAATTCGGGTTCCTCTTACCCACATGCATCACTTTGCACTTGTCAACATTGAACTTCATCTGCCACTTGCACGCCCATTCTCCCAGTCTCGCAAGGTCCTCCTGTAATCGTTCACATTCCTCCTGCGACTTGACGACCCTGAATAATTTTGTGTCATCGGCGAATTTAATTACCTCACTAGTTATTCCCATCTCTAGGTCATTTATAAATACATTAAAAAGCAACGGACCCAGCACAGACCCCTGCGGGACCCCACTAACTACCCTCCTCCACTGAGAATACTGGCCACGCAATCCTACTCTCTGCTTCCTATCTTTCAACCAGTTCTTAATCCATAATAATACCCTACCTCCGATTCCATGACTCTGCAATTTCTTCAGGAGTCTTTCGTGCGGCACTTTGTCAAACGCCTTCTGAAAATCCAGATATACAATATCAACCGGCTCCCCATTGTCCACATGTTTGCTTACCCCCTCAAAAAAATGCATTAGATTGGTGAGGCAAGACTTCCCTTCACTAAATCCGTGCTGACTTTGTCTCATCAGTCCATGTTTTTGTATATGCTCTGCAATTTTATTCTTAATAATAGCCTCCACCATCTTGCCCGGCACCGACGTCAGACTCACCGGTCTATAATTTCCCGGATCTCCTCTGGAACCTTTCTTAAAAATCGGAGTAACATTGGCTACCCTCCAGTCTTCCGGTATTACACTCGATTTTAGGGACAGATTGCATATTTCTAACAGTAGCTCCGCAAGTTCATTTTTTAGTTCTATTAATACTCTGGGATGAATACCATCAGGTCCCGGTGATTTACTACTCTTCAGCTTGCTGAATTGACCCATTACATCCTCCAAGGTTACAGAGAATTTGTTTAGTTTCTCCGACTCCCCCGCTTCAAATATTCTTTCCGGCACCGGTGTCCCCCCCAAATCCTCCTCGGTGAAGACCGAAGCAAAGAATTCATTTAATTTCTCCGCTACGGCTTTGTCCTCCTTGATCGCCCCTTTAACACCATTTTCGTCCAGCGGCCCAACCGACTCTTTGGCCGGTTTCCTGCTTTTAATGTATCTAAAAAAGTTTTTACTATGTATTTTTGCTTCCAACGCTAATTTCTTCTCAAAGTCCTTTTTTGCCCTCCTTATCTCCGCTTTGCATTTGGCTTGGCATTCCTTATGATCTATCCTGTTACTTTCAGTTGGTTCTCTTCTCCACTTTCTGAAGGATTGTTTTTTGGCTCTAATGATTTCCTTTATCTTACTGTTTAGCCACGCCGGCTGACGTTTAGTCTTTTTTCCCTTTTTTCTAATACGTGGAATATATTTGTCCTGAACCTCCAGGATGGTGTTTTTAAACAGCATCCACGCCTGATGCAAGTTTTTTACTCTGCGAGCTGCTCCTTTCAGTCTTTTTTTCACCATTTTTCTCATTTTGTCGTAATCACCTTTTCTATAGTTAAACGCTAGCGTACTTGATTTCCTAGTTTCACTTCCTTCAATGCCAATATCAAAACCGATCATATTATGATCACTGTTATCAAGCGGCCCTCGTATCGTTACCCCCTGCACTAGATCATGAGCACCACTAAGGACTAAGTCTAGTATTTTTCCTTCTCTTGTCGGCTCCTGAACTAGCTGTTCCATGAAGCTGTCCTTGATTTCATCAAGAAATCTTATGTCCCTTGCGTGTACAGATGTTACATTAACCCAGTCTATATGCGGGTAATTGAAATCCCCCATTATTATTGTGTTGCCCAGTTTGTTTGCGTCCCTGATTTCCTTTAACATTTCCGCATCCGTCTGTTCGTCCTGGCCAGGCGGACGGTAGTACACTCCTATCACTATCCTTTTCCCCTTTGCACATGGAATTTCAATCCACAGTGATTCCAAGGAGTGTTTTGCTTCCTGCAGAATTTTCAATCTATTTGATTCAAGGCTCTCGTTAATATACAATGCTACCCCTCCACCAATCCGATTCACCCTATCACTACGATATAATTTGTACCCCGGTATGACAGTGTCCCACTGGTTATCCTCCTTCCACCAGGTCTCAGAGATGCCTATTATATCTAATTTTTCATTTAGTGCAATATATTCTAACTCCCCCATCTTATTTCTTAGGCTCCTGGCATTCGCATATAGACATTTCAAACTATGTTTGTTGTTCCTAAGTACATCATGCTTAGTACTTGACAGTATTAATTGGCAATCTTTTGTCTGATTTTTATTGTTATTTAAAGATACCCGATCTACTACAATCTCTTTTGCAACCTCACTATCAGGATACTCTATCTTCCCTGTTATGGTGATATCTTTGAAAGATACCTTATCCCGAACCATGCTCTTTTGAGCGACTGGCAGAGGTTGTGCCCCACTGGCAACGAGTCTCCCTGGTACTGAGATGAGCAGTAGGTCAGAGCTGGCAGAATGCTGTACAATGCCCTCTTTCATCCACATTCAAGCTAAGAACTAAGTTGTCTAACGTGGCTAACACAAGAAAGGGAACTAAAACTGGCTTACAAAAATGGCCACTACCGCATGGACTACAACAGGAAACACAACAGGGCACACTCTGACCCAGTAGGCAGGGGGAAAAGCACCATGGGAGAAGAGCCTACCAACTACCAACATCGTGAGACTGTAACACAAGCTAATGAAATCACGGAGCCCAATACCCTACACCCACCACAATGCAATGCTGATGTGAGCCTGTACTGCACCCGAGAGCCACATCTGACCCAGGGAAAGGCTGTGAGAGGATCGAACACATTCTGCTGTCATGGAGGTGGGTATGGCATTTGAGGCTGGCATACAGGCTGGAAAAAAAGTTTTTAAAGTGGGTATTTTTTGGTGGGAGGGGGTTAGTGACCACTGGGGGAGTCCGGAGAGGTCATCCCCGATTCCCTCCAGTGGTCATCTGGGCAGTTGGAGCACTTTTTTGGGACTTGTTCGTGAAAAAAAGGGTCCAAAAAAAGTGACCCAAAATCGCGGTAAAAACGCCTTTTTTTTCCGATTATCAGCTAAAGACGCCCATCTCTCCTCAGCTGATAACCACGCCCCAGTTCCGCCTCCACCACACCTCCGACACGCCCCCGTCAACTTTATTCGTTTCCGTGACGGAGTGCAGTTAGAAACGCCCAAAATTGGCTTTCGATTATACCGATTTGGGCGTCTTTGCGAGACAAACGTCTATCTCCCGATTTAGGTCGCACTATAGGCATTTTTCTCTTTTAAAAATAAGCTGGATAGGTTGTTACCGCGCAGCTTCCTTACCGCTAGGTCTATGGCTGGCGATAAGGTCAGAAACCCAAAATGGATGCGTGGCTATTTTGATTTTGCTGCATGTCCATTTTGGGGGAAATTTTTAAAAAGGCATTTTTGGTACATGCGCTGAAAAATATTTCAGCACGCGCCCAAACCCCATGCCTACACTACCGCAAGCCACTTTTTATCGCGGCTTTGTAAAAGGACCCTTTATTTTGACTGGTTAAAATTTAAAATTAAAATTATTGATTGGTCAGGAGTGCATATTTCTTGCACTGTTCCTTTTTTTGATTTGTTGTTTACATACATTAGAGTGGTGTCTCCAGTTTTGGTCTTTTTTGCTGCAATGTTCTGGCAATAAGTCTGAGCACTTCTCTTAAGACAACTGCTATCGTTCCAGTGCTAGTTGTTTGCTGAAAATGGAAATTCTGTTTTCTTATCACCTATGTCTTCACTCTAATGAAAACAACAAAGAGAAAAATGGAGAGGCTGGAAAGCAATTCCCCGGAGCTGTCAAAATTTGCTTAATCCAATTAGACTCTGAAAACCCAGTCTTATTGGCAAACAGGCTGTGTTGTATAAAAATGAGTTTAATAAAAAAATAAAGGCTGTGTAAAGCAAAAGACAATCACATTACATATTTATAAGCAATGATGACACAGTAAAAAAGGGTTTTTAGCTGTACACTTCTGGACTATTCTGTTTTGCTTCCCATCACTAATTGTAGCAATTTAGAATTATTAAATAAATAAAATGAGGAAAGTGTTTAAAAACCAGTTACAGAGAATTATCCCCATTTATTTTTTTGCAGTTGGAAATAAAACATGGTCAGTACAATACAACTTTTTCTTCTTAATTCACCCATTTGACCTGATGGAGGCAAACAGCAGGAAAAAGCAGGTTTTGCAAATAGTCGCTATTTTAGTTTAATTTCTTTTATTGATTTTCGAGACAAATACAATCAAGAGCTCACAACATAACAAGTAACATTTTACGAAGTAAGACAATACCGGAGCTCACATGTAAGAAGTAACTATCCACATCTAGGGTTAAAGTTAAGTTAAGAAAAGAGATAGGCAGAAAAGAGAAAAAGGAAGGAAGGAGGGGGGGCTGGAGGGTACAGATCAAAGTATAAAACATGCAGAGGCCATACAATACATCTAATTAAGTGCTTATCGCTGTACAATGTCGAAATATGATACAAGTGGTAGCCGTTTCTCCCTATATGCAGCAAAGTGAGAAGATGTCTTTGCAAGGTGTGATTTGTATTTGTAGATTTGGAGCACTAAGTTCCACCATTCCTGGAAAAATTCCAAAGAACTTATAAAGACATATAGAGGGAAGATTCTATATATGGCACCTAAAACATCAGCGCTAATATCAGTGCCGACTAAACATATTCCTCCTTCATTTAAATTACCATTCAGATCCATGCTTTCTGATAGGTACACATCAGTATTAGCAGGAGCTTTAAATTCAGACCGGAACACCAAGCCGCCATCTTGACGGCTTTAGATCAGAGCAGTCGGCATGTTAGTATAATGTCCATAAGAGGTGAGATTTAGTGAAGCTTGCTTGCTCCTATCATAAATTGTTAATTGCTAACGTTAATCAAAAAAAGTAGTTTTTTGGTTTAAACATTACTTTTCAC
Organism: Microcaecilia unicolor; assembly: GCF_901765095.1. NCBI lineage: Eukaryota > Metazoa > Chordata > Amphibia > Gymnophiona > Siphonopidae > Microcaecilia > Microcaecilia unicolor. Next base: position 343,369,351 of record NC_044033.1, read on the forward strand.
TTATAATTTTTATTTCATTCGGGAGGCTATCCTTAATAAAGCCGCTTGATGGCGAAACATATGCCATGTTGGATTGAAAAACCCTCTGAAGCCGACATTATTTTGTTGAAAAAGCTAAGTACATTTTTCATTGAATTACAAGTTTAAACGGTAACAAAATGAAAATTTATATGGACCAGTGACGATATGGGGAATTTCCTAAGTGACATTTGAACGGACTGATTGCTTAGCTCCCAAGCTGAGGTCTATATAAGAAGATTATAGCTTTTTTACAGATGCTCTGAAAAATGACTCTGCGCACGCCCAAAAGCCGCACCTACACTACTGCAGGCCATTTTTCAACGCACCTTAGTAAAAGAACCCCTTTATAATTTAAATAAGTAAGACACAGGGATCAGAGGCAAGCTCAGTGACTCCTAACTGCTCTCTTCTCCAATGCGAGCTTTCTTCCATTTTCCCTAGAGTCTTTTAACTGTGTTGCCTCCAGAGCAGTTCTATTTTCTTCTGGTACTGCACATCTCTCAGGTTTTAGCCATGTTGCTTTCCTAAATGTCAAAGATTCTGTTGAATTGTATTTCTTGGAAAAAAGGAAAATAAGTTTGACAGCATTTTGGAAAATAAATGCAACCTACTGTAGGTTTATTATCATTATTGTTGTTGTTAATTTTTTTTATATTTCTCATTTGAGACAAGTTACAATCTTGATTTCTAAGCAGTGTTTTATTGCTGCTCAACAGGTTTTTTCTGATCTTTGTGGTAGATATTTTCTTCTACTTGTACTTACAGCTGGTGAGCTCTTACACATTAATTAATGTATATTCTCCTAAAGACCGTACCTTGAGTATTGTGTTCAATTCTGGTTGCCGCATCTCAAGAAAGATATAGTGGAATTAGAAAAGGTGCAGCGAAGGGCGACTAAAATGATAGTGGCGATGGGACGACTTCCCTATGAAGAAAGACTAAGGAGGCTAGGGCTATACAGCTTGGAGAAGAGATGGCTGAGGGGAGACATGATGGAGGTATATAAAATAATGAGTGGAGTGGAACAGGTGGATGTGAAGCATCTGTTCACACTTTCCAAAAATACTAGGACTAGGGGACATGCGATGAAACTACAGTGTAGTAAATTTAAAACAAATATGAGAAAATCTTTCTTCACCCAACGCATGATTAAACTCTGGAATTCGTTGCAGGAGAACGTGGTGAAGGCAGTTAGCTTAGCAGAGTTTTAAAAAGGGTTAAACGGTTTCCTAAAGGACAAGTCCATAAACTGCTACTAAATGGACTTGGGAAAAATCCACAATTCCGTGAATAACATGTATAGAATGTTTGTACGTTTGGGAAGCTTGCCAGGTGCCCTTGGCCTGGATTGGCCGCTGTCATAGACAGGATGCTGGGCTCGATGGACCCTTGGTCTTTTCCCAGTGTGGCATTACTTATGTACTTACGTACTGTATTTCAGACCCTTGTGTTACATGCTGTTACTTCAATTTGTATTGGAGAAGATTTCAACTGCTTACTTACCTCAAGTGAAAAAAAATGTGTATTTCATTTAGACGGTCAGCTGCAATAAAGCTTGTTTCTAAGCACATGAAAGAGTTCTATTTGTGTGTTGTCTGGAGAGATCTTCATTGATGTGATCGATATTACTTTTATTATTCAGCCCTTCAAAAATCCTATTCAAAAAGTATTGGCTTCTTTCTGCAAACCTATTAAATGCTGTTAATTCTAGCTAGATTGGGCACATTAATATTTCTGATTACGCTACAGTTATCTTTCAGCTACCAGATTTCATAGAGAACAGTTCATCTCATCACTGGTCTCTTAATAGACAATTGTTACCTAATCCTCTGTTTATAGACCAGTTGTTAGCTTCTCAGGCTCAATATATATGATTTAACTATAATGCAAACACTTAGGGCCCTGGTTACTAAGCCACATTATAGGCATGCTAGCATAGTAACATGGAGGGGCATAATCGAACGGCGCAGGTCATCTAGATGGCCATCTTTTGTTTCAATAATATGGTTGGGGCCGGCCAAATGTCAAAGATGGCCAGGTTTGAGATGGCTAGCATCGGTTTTCGCCCATAATGGAAATTAATGCCGGTGATCTCAAACCCGGCCAAATCCAAGGCATTTGGTCATGGGAGGAGCCAGCATTTGTAGTGCATTGGTCCCCCTCACATGCCAGGACACCAACCGGGCACCCTAGGGGGCACTTCAAAAAATTAAAAAAAAAACACTAAAATAGCTCCCAGGTGCATAGCTCCCTTACCTTGGATGCTGAGCCCCCCAAATCCCCCCAACACCCACGCCCCACAACTCTATACCATTACCATAGCCCTTATGGGTGTAGGGGGCACCTAGATGTGGGTACAGTGGGTTTTGGGTGGGGGTTTGGAGGGCTCCCATTTACCACCACAAGTGTAACAGGTAGGGGGGATGGGCCTGGGTCCACCTGCCTGAAGTGTACTGCACCCACTAAAAACTTCTCCATGGACTTGCATACTGCTGTCAGGGAGCTGGGTATGACATTTCAGGCTGGCATAGAGGCTGGCAAAAAAAGGTTTTTTGGGGTGGGAGGGGGTTGGTGACCACTGGGGGAGTAAGGGGAGGTGATCCCCGATTCCCTCCGGTGGTCATCTGGTCACTTGGGGCACTTTTTTGAGACACCGTCCCGCCCCCGTCCCACCTTCGCTATCCTGCCAAAATGCCCCCTTGAAGTTTGGCCATCTCCACGACGGAATGCAGTTGGCGCCGGCCAAAATTGGCTTTCGATTATACCGATTTGGCCGGGTTCAGGAGATGGCCAGCCATCTCTCGATTTGTGTCGGAAGATGGCCGGCGATCGAAAATAAGCTGGAAAGTAACATAGTAAATGATGGCACATAAAGATCTGAACAGTCCATCCAGTCTGCCCAACAAGGTAAACTCATTTTATGTAATTCTTTAAATGTATACCCGAGGTTGATTTGTCCCTGCCTTTCTCAGGGCACAGACCGTAAAAGTCTGCCTAACACTGTTCCTGTACTAAAAGTTCAGAAGCTAATGTCGAAGCCCCTTAAAATTTACATTCCAGCCCATCAATATCTATTCAATCACGATCAGGGCGCAGACATAGAAATCTGCCCTGCACCGGTTTTACTCTCCAAATACCGGCATCGCCACCCAATCTCCGCTAAGATTCCATAGATCCATTCCTTCTAAACAGAATTCCTTTCTGTTTATCCCACATATGTTTGAATTTCATTACCGTTTTCATCTCCACCACCTCCCATGGGAGGGCATTCCACATATCTACCACCATTTCCATGAAAAAATAATTCCTGACATTACTGCCCTCCTTCAACCTCAATTCATATCCTCTAGTTCTACCTCCTTCCTGTCTCCGGAAAAGGTTTATTTGCGGATTAATACCTTTCAAATATTTGAACATCTGTATCATGTCACTCCTGTTTCTCCTTTCCTCCAAGTATACATGTTCAGGTCAGCAAGTCTCTCCTCATACGGTTTGCAACACAAATCCCATACCATTTTTATAGATATTCTTTGCACCGCTTCCAGTCTTTTTACATCTTTAGCAAGATACGGCCTCCAAAACTGAACACAATACTCCAAGTGGAGCCTCACCAACGACTTGTAGAGGGACATCAACACCTCCTTAGACTGGTTATACTCCTCTCTATGCAGCCTAGCATCCTTCTAGCCACAGCCGTCGTCTTGTCACATTGTTTCTTCACCTTCATATCCTCTGACACCAACACCCCAAGATCTCTCTCCTGAGTTGAGTTTACTAATCTCTTCTAATGCTAGAGAAATCCATATAGCACACCTTAGTAAACACGGCCCTTATATTTTTACTATTTGGGAAAAAGGAAGTCCTCTGAGGCAAACATCTTCAATTTCTGCTCATTTGAAAAGGAAGAAATAAAATATATATATATTTTTTGCAGTCAGAGCTTGCTCATAAACGAGAGAGAAAGGATTCTACATTTCAGAAATTATTAGAGGTTAAAGAGAAATTGGCCACTATGGAAACTACTAAAATTGCTTATTATATCAGCCTTACTAAAAGGGCCCTTTATGAGCAAAATAATAAAGCAGGTAATTTGTTATTGTGACAGTTACATCATATTAAATCTACAAAGCAAGTTACTAGTATTAAGAATCAACAGGGTACTATTCTTCTTAAACCAAAGGACTATGCATCTTGTTTTGCAAACTATTATAAGGAATTTTACTCTTCAAAGCTTTAGTTATGCAATAGACTAAATGGGATTTGTTAGGCAAACTGCTTCTCCTTCAACTGGATGACTCCGCTTGGCACCAGAGTAATAAACTGTTTGTTGTAGCCATTCAGTCTTTAAAAATAAGGCTGCAGAGCCAGATCACCTCCTAGGTGGATTATATATGCAAATGAAGGAACAAGTAGCTCCTAGTTTTATAGAAGCATTTTGTGAGATTGCTGTAAATGGACATATCCCTGATTGCTTTTTGGATTCCTCTATTATGGATGTCCCTAAAAGCCCACCTCTTTAACGCTGCTTTTGACTCCTAACCACTACTCACTTGCCCTGTGTCCTTTTATCCCCACCTCTTTAATTCCCTTACCTCTTAGGTTGTTCTGTCTGTTTGCCTGTCCTATTTAGATTGTGAGCTCTTTGAGCAGGGACTGTCTTTTCATGTATGATGCACAGCGCTGCATATGCCTTGTAGCGCTATAGAAGTGATAAGTAGTAGTAGTAGGGGAAGGATTTAACATCATTTGTTAGCTGCAGACCTATTTCTCTCATAACTACAGATTACACAGGGGTCTGTTTACAAAGCCGTGATAAGTGGCCTGCGGTAGTGCTAGCGCATTTTATGGACCTGACTGAGACCTTACTGTCACCCATTGATCTAACTGTAAGGGCTCCTGCACTACACGTGTGGTGACTGGTCGGCATGCTCCAACTGCCGATTAATGCCAGAAATGCCATGCGTGGTAGAAAATAAAAAATAATTTGTCCTGGCATTATGGGAGCGTACCAAATCCAAAATTACTGCCAGGGGGGCAGGATAGCCTGGAGGTAGTCTCATTTTGGTGCACGCTGCATGCTCGTACAGCCTACAGTGCCTTTGTAAAAGGGCCCTACAATTTTATATAGCCATGCCGGACAAAATGATGGAGAATATTATAAAGAACAAAATTACATAGCATAAACATAAAAATGAATTAATGAAAAAAGCCAAAATGGATTTGGTCAAGGGAAATCTTGCCTCACCAACATGTGGATAAAGGTGAGCCGGTCGATATTGTGTATCTGGATCTACAAAAGGCATTGACAAAGTACCTCATCGAAGACTCCTGAGGAAATTAGAAAGTCATGGGATAGGAGGCAATGTCCTATTGTGGCTTAAAAAACTGGTTAACAGAGAGTAGGGTTAAATGGTCATTATTCTCAATAGAGAAGGGTAGATAATGGGGTTCCCCAGGGGTCTGTGCAGGGACTACTGCTTTCACATATTTATAAATGATCTAGACATGGGAATAATAGTGAGATAATTCAATTTACTGATAACACAGTTATTCAAAGTTGTTAAGGGCCCTGTTTACTAAGCCACACTATAGGCTCACAGAGGGGGGAAGTTATCAGTGTGGGCTACTGTGAAGGTAAGGTTATTTTATCACAAGATGGGTTATTTTAAAACAGGGTGTTGTGGTAAAATAACCTGACTTAACAGTAGTACACTTTGATAAACAACCACTGAGGGAGAAGTTACTTAAGGGGGAAGTTATCAACATAACCTACCATTAAATTGGGTTACTTTAGCACAAGCCACACTATTTTATCAAAGGGTCTCTTTGCATATAATGGGATCTTGTGCTAAAATAATCCAAATTAGGGGGAAGTTATCAACATGGGAGTCCAGTTATTTACCAGAAGTTATTAGTAAGTACTTATCATTATATAAAATGGGACCTGTGGTAAAATGACCATGTTAATGGCAACCCACATTGTTAACTATGCTCCGTGGTTTAGAAAGAGTAAGGGGGGGAGGAAGTTGTTAGTGTGGGCTAAGTCATTTTGATTTACCGATAACCCCAGTTATTAGTAAATAGGTCTCATTGAGTATAATAGGGTTTGTGCTAAAATTGCATGCGTTAAGGGCATAGATATCAGTGAGCTAACATCAAGACTTGCTATTTTACCACTGAAGGGGGGGGGGGGGGGTGTTATCAATGTAGGCTACCATTAAGATGTGTTATTTTACTATTAACCCCAGTTAATAGTAACTAAGTCTCATTGTGTAAAATGGAACCTGTGTTAAACTAGCATGAGCTAATGGTAAAATACTCCATCTAAGCAGTAGCCTACTATGATATTTAGGCCTCATATTCTTCCCAACCAACCACACTAACAACAAAATGTCTTCTATGCCCATTATCCACCCATGATGTGCCCCTTAACACACAAATGAAATACCCCAAAATTCTGTACATGGTGCTTTAAATTGCATGCTCAAATTTAGGCATGCACCAAATTTGCATGCACAATTTAATTGAATAACGAGCCAATTGAGGCTGAAAATTGGGCCCTAACAATTGGTGCTAATTGGCATTAATTGAAATGTATACACACACACATTTACGCACCAGGATCCTCACATACATTTTAGGGGTGGTTCGAAAAAGGGGATGTGGCCATGGGAAAGTCATGGGTGAATCAGAGGCATTCCCACAATTTATACATGCTGTTATAGAATAAGGAGAATCCACCTAATTTAGGCACAAGGGTTTACACTAGGGTTCAGCTGGTGTAAATTCTCATGCCTAAAGGTAGAAAGCTAAGCGCTGTTCTATAAACAGCATCTAACTTTGGGCCCTGTTTACTAAGCTGCAATATAGGTGCGCTACCTAGAGACACCATAGGAATATATGGGTGTCTCTAGTGTTTAGCGCACGCTAATTTTAACAAGGGCTAAAAATGCTAATGCACCTTAGTAACCAAGGCCTTTTAAGTGCTGTTTCTAGAGTAGCATTAAGTGTTTTATTTTTTACACTGATTTTCCAGTGCCAATTATAGAGTTTGATCCATAGCATGTGGTTTACTGAGCACTAACTGCAAAATTATCGCAAAACCCTTTAACATGGCTGTGCACTAGCAGTTATCACATGGTAAACGGCATGTTAAGGGTTCCTTTTACTAAGCCATGGTAAAAAGTGGCCTGCGGTAGTTTGGGCACGTGTTTATGGCTCGTGCTCGGCCATTTTTTTACCGTGGCTAGGAAAAAAGGCTTTTTTTAAAAATGAGACAGTAAATGGCCATGCGCTAAAATTACAAGTTGCACATGGGTATTTACTTCCTGAGCCCTTACTGCCACCCAATGACCTAGTGGTAAGGGCTCACACACTGCATATATTTTCTACCATGGGAAACAGCACTCGCAACTTTAAAATTACCACCAGGAGAGTATGCTAACTGGGTGGTGGTGTTGATTTGGTGCATGCTTCACGTACGGTAGCCCTATCACTGCTTGTAAAAGGGCTCCTAAGTCCTTAACATGGTTTAGTAAAAGGGCCCCCTAATTACTAATAACTAGAATTAACAGTAAAACAACACATTTTTGGAGGGGGGGAGTTATCAACGTGGGCTATTAAGTTGTGTTATTTTACTCAACCCATTATTAGTAACTAGGTCTTATTGTATAAAATGAGATTTGTGCTAAAATAGCATGAATTAATGGCAGAATAACACATCTTAATGGTCTCCGTTCCTTTTGTCTTGCTGCACCCCACGCCTGGAATAGACTTCCCGAGCCTGTGCGTCTAGCCCCGTCTTTGGCCGTTTTCAAGTCCAAACTTAAAGCCCACCTCTTTACTACTGCTTTTGACTCCTAACCACTACTCACTTGCCCTGTCCTTCAGCCTCACCTATTATTCCCTTACCCTTAATTGTTCTGTCTGTTTACCTGTCTTATCTAGATTGTAGGCTCTTTGAGCAGGGGGCTGTCTTTTTTGTGTATGGTGTACAGCTCTGCGTATGCCTTGTAGCGCTATAGAAATGATAAATAGTAGTAGTAGTAGTAGTAACCCATATTGATAACTATACCCCTTAGTGGTAGCCCACATAGAAAACATCTCCCGAAAGATGTTGATTTTACCCCAAATTTTGTTTTTATTTTCTCATTTGCCTATGAGCGTGCTCCATAGCTTTTCCTCTTACTTGTGAAATTGTTAACAAGATAAATTTGGCAAGGCAGAAAACAAGCAACTGCATTGTTTTGTTTTTTGCCTAAATTATTAGGAGGTATGGGCATTCCCAATTTTTTGTGGCTCTGTTGGACAGCATGCTTAAAAGATTGGTACATTGTTGGGTTAATCCAATGTCTCACCCAGATTGGATTTGTTTGGAAGAGATTTTACGGTATACTCATAATTTAATACCTGTTTTATTTTTTGATTCATCTCATTTTATTAAACAAGTATATGGGTCATCTCTTTCTTCCACAATTACTAAACCACTGGAAACATATTTGAAAATCTTTCTCCTGACATATCACTGATTTCATCTTTATATATGAAACGTTTTGTTAGACAAATGTGAATTCTAAGGCATTGGCTCATGCATGGTGGTTTTTTTGTTGTTGTTGGTTTTTTTTTTTTACCAATGATGATATTAGAGTTACATATTGCCTTTCTTTTTCTTATTTTTGAGATTTCCAGCATAAATAGTTTTTTTTCAGGATATCCTATTTGGGAGCAAGTATTACGTCCCCTAACTTTTATGGCGCCGCTTTTTCCTTTTACAGCAGAGCTCAAAACCTTATTGTTGAGGTTCTATGGGAATCTAGGGTTTAGCCCCTTACCCCGGATTCTATATAGTGTGCCTAGAGATCTACGCCAAAATCTAGGTGTATTCTATAACATTGCATGTAACTTAACTGGCTTAACAAGCTAATCAGCTTTGATAACAGCACTTAAGCAATAATGAACACTAATTGGCAATAATTAGAATGTATGTACATAATTTGTTTTTGTATTCTGTAATACAGAGCACCTAAATTCTAATATGCGCAGTTCAAAAGGGGTGTGGCTATAGGTGGGAAAATGGGCATTTTATGGGTGTTCCAAAATTTACTCACGCAGTTATAGAATATAGCCCAGTGTGTGTAAATCTTTACGTAGGGATTTAGGCCATGTTTTCATTCTCCTAAACGGATGCGTATAGTTTTATCAACTAGGATTTCTGCCTAAGCATATTCTATATACTGTGTCTAAATCTAGGCATTGCTTCTAGAATATGCTTAGGCAGAAATCTTTACCGCATGGATTTTTGCCATATATAGAATCTGGCCCTTAATGACCACAAGTAAATATTAAAATGGGAAACGCTTTCAGGCACTCAGGAAATTGATACTTTTTGGTCAGTTGTTTGGGACTCTCTACATAAATGTTCCATATCTCTTTCATGTGTAAGTAAGCATTTGAAAATATTGTTTTGAATATGTTTAACTCCTTGATGCTACTCTACTGACTAATTATTGGAAAGATTAAATAGTGGAGGCAGATTTCTAGTTTTTTCATCAGTGGTGACAGTATCCTCATATCCAGCAATATTAGGTTATGGTATGAGATTTTATTAGTCCTGTAATTATTATTATTAGCATTTGTATAGCGCTACCAGATGCACGCAGCGCAGAACATCTGACACAAAGAGACAGTCCCTGCTCAAAAGAGCTTACAATCTAAAAAACCCTCAATATTTCTCCTGGTGTAACATAGTAACTTTGAGGGGCATAATCGAACGTCGCCGGCAAAATAGATCGCCAGCGATCTATTTTGGCGGTGGAGCTACAGCTGGCCGGAACCGTATTATTGAAAAAGATGGCCGGCCATCTTTTTTTTCGCTAATACGGTTTAGCTAGGCCAAATGCCAGAGTTCGCCGGGGTTGAGATCGCCGCTTTTGTTTTTTAGCGATAATGGAAAAAAATGCCGGCGACCTCCAACCCGGCGACATCCAAGGCATTTGGTCATGGGAGAAGTCAGCATTTGTAGGGCACTGATCCCCCTCACATGCCAGGACACCAACTGGGCACCCTAGGGGTCAATGCGGGGGACTTCAGAAAACGTTCCCACATGCATAGCTCCCTTGCTTTGGGTGCTGAGACCGTCAACACCCACCCCTCCCAAACCCACTACCCACACATGTATAACACTACCAAAGCTCTTAGGGGTGAAGGGGGGTACATTGGGTTTTGGAGGGCTTCCATTACCAGCACAAGTGTTACAGGTAGGGGGGATGAGCCTGGGTCCGCCTGCCTTAAGTGCACTGTGGTACCCACTAAAAGTGCTCCAGGGACCTGCATACATGCAGGCCTCTAGGACTTGGTGCTGCTGTATAACCTTGGCACACCAGTTGACACCTGAAGATTAATCTCTTTGAAAAAATCCTTTATCTGAATAAGCATGTTTACTCACAGTTAACTGCAGATCAGAGGTTGTGCCCCACTGGCAACGAGTCTCCCTGGTACTGAGATTAGCAGTAGGTCAGAGCTGGCAGAATGGTGTACAATGCCCTCTTACAGCCACATTCAAAGTAATAACGTTCTCTAACGTGGGTGACACATGAAAGGGATCTAAAACTGGCTTACAAAAATGGCCACTACCTCAAGGACTACCAGAAACAAAACAGGGCACACTCTGAACCCAGTTAGCAGGGGGGAAAAGCACCATGGGAGTAGAGTCCAGTACCCTACACCCACCACAATGCATTGCTGATGTGACTCTGCAGGGCACCTAACAGAAAAGGTGTCACACTCACCCGAGAGCTGTAGCGCCGCTGCCAACATAGATCGCCGGCGATCTATTTGGCCGGCGACGTTCGATTATGCCCCTCTAAGCGTATTCTATAATGTGATGCACATAAATTCTGTCAGATAGTTGAAAAGGGGGTACAGCCATGGTTGTAGAATGGGCAGGTCATGGGCATTTCTAAAATCTATACACGTGGTTATAGAATACACCTAGTCCATGCGTAATTTAGGTGTCTGCATTTATACCAAATTTTAGTTGGTGTAACTGCCCACAACTAAATTTAGTAGCGCGGATGGGCACTCAGCGTATTCTATAAACCACATAGAAATTTAGGCTTATTCTATAAAGTACACCTAAATTTAGGTTACTTTATAGAATACTTTTGTTTCGGCACTGAACTTTTAGACTTCATATGTAGAATCTAGTCCTAAGCTCTAATAAGTTTTCATAGTGGCCAATTTTTGAGCCTAACTCTCAAAGTCTGAAGCCTAAACCCTTTTAAAAATTGAACCCTTACTAGAGGCCTTGACATTTTTATTTTTATATTTGTTTTTTTTTTTTTTTTTTTTTTTTGGGGGGGGGGGGGAATGAATTTAGAAGCCATACCACAAAATTAGGAGCCAGCAGCTGGGACCTTTTTCAACTCCCTCCCCTGCTGCTTGCTGCTATTTCCCCTACTAAACTGAGAAGCAAGGGGGGAGGGAATTCTTTGATGTCTATTGTAGCTCCTTCAGGCTTGATTTACTAAGCCTGGCTTTCCTATTCCTCACCCAAATGAAAAGGAATCAGGCCATTATTGCCCTACTTAATTCCACTGCCAGAAATACACAGCCAGCAGAACCCAATCACATCCTCTCTCTCTCTCTCTCTCTCTCTCTCTCTCTCTCTCTCTCTCCTGCACCCTACTACTACTACTGCTATTTTTTAGCATTTCTATAGTGCTACAAGGCGTACGCAGCGCTGCACAAACATAGAAGAAAGACAGTCCCTGCTCAAAGAGCTTACAATCTAATAGACAAAAAATAAAGTAAGCAAATCAAATCAATTAATGTGTACAGGAAGGAGCAGAGGAGGGTAGGTGGAGGCGAGTGGTTACAAGTGGTTACGAGTCAAAAGCAATGTTAAAGAGGTGGGCTTTCAGTCTAGATTTAAAGGTGGCCAAGGATGAGGCAAGACGTAGGGGCTCAGGAAGTTTATTCCAGGCGTAGAGTGCAGCGAGACAGAAGGCGCAAAGTCTGGAGTTGGCAGGAATGGAGAAGGGAACAGATAAGAAGGATTTATCCATGAGCGGAGTGCACGGGAAGGGGTGTAGGGAAGGACGAGTATGGAGAGATACCCCCTCGTTTCTCTCTTTTAGCCTTCTTTTCCCCAACGATCTCCTTCTACTTTCTCCACCATCTCCCTCATCCCCTAAATTGGCCTTATCTTAGTCTCTGTTCCCCATTCTAGGTATTCCTCACTACACAGTAAACCACTCAGCCACCTAGCCAAGCTAGCTCTCACTACCCAGCAGTCTAGTCTCCCTACAAGCTAATTAGTCCTTGCCAACCAGCAAGCTAGTCAGCCTCCTTCTACCCCCTCAGTCAGTACCCCAGCAAGCCTCCTTCCACCCTCTTCAAGTCTTTACCACAGCAACAGTGTCAGCTTTAGTGTACCACCCAGCTTATACTGCAGCAAGCTAGTCAGGTTCCTTTTACCCCCTAGCCTGTACCCTAGCAAGCCAGTCAGCTGCTGGCCCTGGCTTCTATCCCTAGCCCAGCAAGGTAGTCATCCTCTCTCCTCCTATTCCTCCCCATTAGCCCTCCTGTGTCTGCCATCAGGAACAAGAACTTCACCACACACCTATGTGAGTCTGAGCTGCATGGTGCAGGAACTGTTGAGCTGGTCTCACGAGACTAGCACAAGAGTTTCTGTATTGCCTAACTCAGATATACAGAGTCACACAATGTAAATTTACATAGACACCATATGAAAAATGCCAGTACCAATAAAGATGCCACGCCTGTGGGGCAGCACTTTACAAAACCAGAACACTGTACCAGTGACTTCATGGTAATAATCCTAAAAGGGAACTTTAAAAAATACAGGAACGTAAGACCTTTGAAGTCAGAATGATTAAATATTTTGACACCCACCAGACAGGACTTAACAAAGATCTGGGTTTTCTAGCACATTATAAAACATAACATTGTACTGCTTTGTCACCCTCCTGTCTCCATGCATATCTCCCTGCCCCTCTTCCTGTCTCACACCTATCCACCCTCATCCTGTTAGACTGTCACTGGAATGCTTTGATGTTTCACTTATATATATTGTCATCTATCAACATTTGCTTGTTTCCGATCTGACGAAGAAGAGTTTCCTTTAAAAATTGCAGTAGGACCCTGCTTGTCAAGAATTGTACCTTGCATATTTTTAAGGTGCAAAGAATGTGAGATGAAGAAGCTCAGAGCTGGTCCCTTGCACTTACTTCCACAGCCTACTCCCAGACTTTTCCCCATTGAGAAAATGTGCTGGAAGCATGCATACTCTTATTCACAGAGAGCTGAGGCCAAGTTTAAAAGGTGCCTTCTTTGCAGATAAATATTAGTTTATCCATGGAAAATGTTGTAAAAATTGCCCCCTTATTATATGACATATACAATTTTTGGGCATGCAGCAGGGTCTTAATGCACATTTTAAAGTTTCTACATTGGACACCTAAATGGTCTTAGCATGCGTTCTCTCTTTTATTGCATAATATCTTTTGTGATTAAATTAGTTAGCTTGTATAAAGAAGTTGGCATTATTGCTGTTTGACATACATTGTGCTCCCCCATTATTTACTCTTATTACAGTTTATTACTGTTTAATGTGGCACTGTAAGTGCAAACTGCAAGTTAGACAAGTTATAGTATTTGTTGATGCAGGTCCACAAGGCTTCACATAATTTACTATAAAATATTGATTCTCTGTGACTTGCAACATAAATCAAAGGAAAGAATCAATACCAAATACAGACTTTCATGGGTTGTGTCTAGCCAACGAATGTGACATTTTCTTCTGTCCTTATGCTTTGATGGCTATTAAAACACCTCAGTAGAGAAAATCTTGCTGTTATGTTTGAATTATAAGCTTAAGGCAAAAGCTTTTTTTATTTATTTATTTTCAAAAGTACATCAAATGCCAGCATGTATAGTTCAGTTATAAGAAAGAGCCGCCACCCTCAAGAATCTGTTTGAAATACGTGCTATAAAGATTTTATGTTAGACAGCATGAGAGGTTTAAAGCTGCAGCTTCAGGTGTCAAAACATTGCGTATAGAGAAGGATTGTTAAGCTCAACCTCTTAACTGATTTCTTTCTACTTATCAAATCAAGTTATTAAAGATAAGATGCCAGGGAAATTTAAATGGATTCAGTTTTAAATAGGAAGATGGGTTAGAACAGTGGTTCTCAACCCAATCATTGGGACGCACCCATCTTGTTAGCTTTCCAGAATATTCTCAATGAATACTCATGAGATAGATTTGTGTGCAGTACCTCCATTGTATGCAAAGCAATTCAAGAATATTCATTGAGGATATCCTGAAAATCTAACTGGCTGGGTGTGTTCCAAGGTTGTGGGTAAGAGCCCCTGTATTTTGAGGTGTATATAGGATGGAAATGAAGAAGGGGTTTTGGCAGAGATAAGATGGGATAGAAGGGAGAATCAGATGAGAGATAATGGTGGCTTGGAGTGGGGGATTGTGGAAAGGTATGTGGTTGAAGGTTCAAGGGTAGTGATGGGGTGAAGATAATTACAAGTTAAAAGGCTACTCTAAGGGGGTTGTCAGACATTGGAATGTTGTTACCAGCCTATTTATTGCTAAAACCCTCCCCTGGAAAGACAACCTTCAAAGTAGACCAAATTATGAAGCCAATGCTGAAATCTGCTGCAAGCCTAATCACATTGCTATAATGGGTTGTACATGCATGATACTGACTGAGCAATGCAGAGTGAAGTTGAGCATGGGTGATAATTTGTGTAGAAGATATGGACACATACAGCACCAAAATAAAGAGTGATATGGCCATTAAGTTCTCTATTTTGTGGGATCCAAGATGGTCTCAACAGTGTAAGCTCAAATGAACGCTGACATGTGCCTGTCTTTTTCCTGTTAAAATGGTCAAAAGAAAGGATAAAACGAAGGTCTTTCTATCCAAATCCTCTGTCTTACCTTCTGCATTGATCATGAATCAGTATGTTTAGTGACTGGTTCCGGGAAATGACAGCTCCATGTTAACCCTGCTTGGAGAGAGTCAGAGACAGGCAGACTGACAGATTCTCCTAGGACTTAAGTCTGGAGCTAAGGGGTACCCCTCCACAGTCCCTCCACAGCCACTCCTTGAGACTTTCTCCTATTGGAGTGGAAGTTCAAGTATCCATGGTTCTGGTTTCAGTGAGTGGAAGTATAATCAATATGGCGTTTAAAAGAACATAAATTGCGAATTTTGACAAGTAAAATGGAAACTCCGCTTGTTCAACATTGGATAGAGTGTAAACATGAAATCACAGATATACGATGGAGAGTCATTGATCAAATAATAGTAGGGTGGGAGGGTGGTAATATTGAGAGCATTTTGAATTATAAAGAACAGTCATGTATTTTTTCGTTGAACTCAGTAAGTCCTAACGAGTTAAACCGTGAAATTGAGTGGATGTCAGTGATCTGACATCCTAATCTGATTGGTAAAAAAGGGGGCGGAGTTACAGTCTGGGAGCCTGGGATTGGTTTATGCTATGAATCAGCTGTAGAGAGGTTGAGTTAATGATAATATAAATAGTAGAACGCCGCGGCCATTTTTAAATGCTGAGAGCCACGGATATTTTTCCAGCTCTCGTAGAGGTAATAGAGTATTATGGATCGATTTAAACCTATGCTAAATGTGTGAAGTTATATACTCATGATCTTTTACCTTGTAGGAGATGTACCTTGACACAGCAGTTTGTGCAAAACATGAGTTCATGTCGGTTTACTGAACGTCTCTGAACTCAATTTACATAAGAAAAAGATATATAAAAAAAGAAAAAGAACGGAAGATAAACTAAGCTAAGTGGACTTTTATTATAAAACAAAGTATTTGAGATTAAAATAATGGGTGAAGGTTTAATTATTAAAAGCATGGATCAATGAGGAATACATGCCCACCATAAGAATAATGCCTGGCTCATATATATAGCCTGAATGGTGGTGACATGGTTATCTGATAGATCCATTACTGAGTATCCCCTGAGACTCACGTAAGAATAGTGATAAGAAAGACTTGGAGTTGGGTAATAAGAGAGTTTGTTTATGAAGAACCCCCTCCATTAAATATAATGTTGGTACTGGGGTTAATAGATTGATCAAATGGGGGCATTGCAGAGAGCCACTGAAGGGAGTGGACTGGCGGTCAGAGTTGGGCCATGGAATGAGTATGTGGGACCTGAAGTACCTCACCTCCGCTACCCTCAGAGAGAATACAGAGTGGGCAAGTTCCAGTTCTGCCATCTGCATATCATATCATCTTTACTTTACCTTGTCCAGGAGAATTTACATTTGAAGAAATTTCTTAGACCTGGGAAAAACTTTAACCACTCAGAATATAACACTTGGGACTCAAATTCAAGATTTGAAAAATAAAGTAGTGAAAAATGAAAATGATTCAGCCAAACTTGCTGTTAAATTACATAAAGTAGAGGAGTCTACTACTACTATAAGTTCTTTAGATTCGGCATTGGATAAGGATAATATAATAATGAAAACTAAAACTGAAGTTTTAGAAAACTCTGCTAGATTATACAATCTGTGCTCAACTTGCCAAGATTGGAAACTGTTTCTCCCAAGGAACTATTTCTTAGATATTTGAGGGAGGTTTTGAATGTTACACCTGAACACGTATCACCAATTGTGAAGTTATGGGGCTCATTTTCAAAACAGAAAAATATAAAAAAGTGGCACAAAGCAGCAGATGGATGGTTTTTGTTTTTTTTTTGTCATAATGGAACAAAGCAAAAACATCCAGTACTTAAAATTAGATACTATACCATACTATACATCGCTTCTAGTCCACAAATACTTAATCAGGTTGATGCGGATTGCATAAAGATAAATACTGGACCACAACCATCCAGGAAAATACATATTATAACCTGACAATAAATCAAATAGCTCAGAAAAACTTCTCAAATAGCGAAGTTTTTTAAAGTTTTGCGAAGCAGCTTGATAGTACAAAGAATAATTAAATATAAATTCATATTTAAGATGCCTAATGGATGGAAAGTGCACCAGCATCAAATTGCACATATTATATGAAGATGAAATGAAGTACACTAGCTCAGTGAACAAGACAAAATGGTGCTAATCCATTCAATACCTTATGAACAAAAGTATAGAGTTTAAACTGAGCCCTAGCCTCAACTAGAAGCCAGTGCAACTTCTCCAAAAATGGAGCAGCTGACTCAAACCTAGAAACTGAAAATGTCAAACACACTGCAGTATTTTGTTTCAAATGTATTCTGTTAACTGGTGTCTTTAAACATCCCACAAATACAATATTACAATAATCCACTATACATAAAACCAGCACTTGGACCAACAATCTAAATTCAGCAAACCAAAATATGTACGTATTGCTCTTAACTTCTACTTAGTGTAAAAAGATTTCTGGACCGACTGTTTAATGTGGCATGAAAAGGTAATTAAACTGTTGACTTCAACTCCCAAAATTTGTGAGGATTTCTCAAAAACAAAAGAATCCATACCAATTAAAAACAACCTTGTAGAAAATTTGGTCTTGGGGGTCCATAAAAATTTTGTTTTCTCTCAATTTAATTTCAGTTGATTATTAGTAATCCAAAGATCTATTAGCCCAACACAACCAGTCAGACTATCCAAAGTGGAAGACCAATCACCAGAGATAGGTAATAATAGAGTAATATCATCTGCATATATGTAGAATGATATATTCAGCTGTTCAACTACGTTACCCAAAGGTTGAAGTAGAATACTGAACAAAGATGGAGACAGTGCCGACCCCTGGGAACCCCACAATCTGGCATCCAACTCATAGATAGACAATTATGTCCTTTCACCATATAGCTTCGAATAGATAAGAAACCCTTACACCATGATAATACAGATCCTCTCAAACCCAAATTACACAGTCTAGATAAATAAAAGATCACAATCAACCAAATCAAATGCTGATAAAAGGTCAACCTGAATAATAATAGCATTATGTCCCTTACACAATAAGGATTTTCCACGTTCAATTATTGCCCCTAGCACCGTTTCAGTACTATGTTTTTTTCTAAATCCAGACTGAGAAGTATGAAGAATATTATGATTATCTATACAGTCATCCAATAATTTCACTACATACCTCTCTAACATCCTTATAAACAATGGAATGGAGGCAACAGGTCAACAGTTACTGACAGACTGTAAGTTACCTCTATTGTTCTTAGGAATTGGGGTGAGATTGATATCCCCCCAAGATGTTGGGAAAAGACCACTAGCTAAACTATCATTAAACCATTCCATAAGTTTATCAAGTAAAAGCAGAGATATATCTTTCATGACAAGAGTAGGACAGGAATCTAAACTACAGTGAGATTTTAAACAGTTAGGGCCCTTTTTATTAAGCTGCACTGTATGTGTGCTAACATTTTTAGCACATGCTAAACTTTAGCATATACTAATGTTAGAGACACCCATGTATTCCTATGGGAATCTCCAGCATTAGCACATGTTAATTTTTAGCGTGTACTATAAATGCTAGCACACCTTAGTAAACAGGGCCCTTAGAAAGCAATGATTTTGCATCACAAACTTTCATAGGATTAAAAGTATTCCACAAATGATCTCCTGGAATCACAACAGACCCATCCAACTCCAACCCATCAATAGTATCCTCAAAGCTGCTAATACTTTATATATCAGTATCAGACCTGCTAGTACTTTTCAACTGCAACTGAAACCTTATATTTGCAACTTTATCCCTAAAAAGATAGTTAAATCATTCATAGATGGCATATGGTTTTGCTCTGACATCAGATCCTCAATACATGTCAAATTATCAACTAAATTGAACAACTTGTGCACATTCATAGTAGTTTATTCACCAATTTTGAATAAAATTCTTTCTTCTTTTAAGTTAAGGTAGATTTATATAACGATATCATTTTCTCCATTGTAGCCTAGCTTCAGAATAATGTGACTTTCTCCAACTTCTTTCTCTCTTTTTACATTATTGCTTCATAACTAATACTTCAGAATCAAACCACTTTTCAGATTTCCTGACTTTAATTGGTGTAATTTCATCCAATATATACTAACATAAGTGTTCCAATTCGAAAAACTTTCTTGTATTGAACCTGAATTGCACAAATTGTTCAGTTTTTCCCAGAAAAAAAATTAGATCAATTCTTCCTCTATTTTTTACCAAAACCTTATTCTTAACCTTTTTTGGACCATTATCCCACCATACCATAGTAAAATTCAATAAAAAATGATCAGTCCAAGGGACCTGTCTAATTAAAACTGTAAAAAGAAACAATGGAGTCTAAATTTGACATAGCAAGAATATCTATCAAGTGGCACTTATTGTGTAAACACTGAATATTGGGTCACCTAAAACCTATCCTCAAGATGTAAATTAATATCTCCCACTAATAGAATATTTTGATGGTACACAATATATTTAGTAAAAAAAAATTCTTGTAAGGTATCTTTCGAACTCACTCATTTATCTGGTGGACAATAAACAAGAATATATCCAAGTGTGCCTAAGAACAGTGAATCACTAATAGACCAGCTCAACATTTCTAAAGATGGTGTAGAAATCATATCCAATAAAGTAACTGACAAAAAAATTCTTATATAGAATAAGTAACTCACCCTCTTGTTTACCATGTCTGGGAACAAGCAACCATTTATATCCGAAGGAACAGATCAATCTCAGTCTAGGATCATCCAAAAGTGAAAACCATGTCTCTGTCAAAAATATAAGACCTGGCTGTGACTCCAATTAAATCCCTCATAATTTCAGATGTTTTGGTCTAAGTGACCAAAAGGTGACCTAAATGACCACTGGAGGGATTAAGGCATAAACCCCCTTACTCACCCAGTGATCACTAACCCCCTCCAACCTCCTAAAGCTGTGAAAAAAACAGATGCTATGGCCAGTCCTATTAGAGCAGCTAGCAGATCCCTAGAGGAGCCTAGTGGCTGGTGCAGTGCACTGTAGAAAAAGAAACTCAGGTCCATACCCCACTCTAACTGTTGCACTAGCGGTGGAAAGTATGAGTACTCTAAAACCCACCCAAAACCTACTGTATGTATATATAGGTATATACATACATCTGTAGATATAAGGGCTATTATAGTGGTCTATAGTTGGGTACAGTAGGTTTTGAGTGGGTTTTGGAGGGCTCATCAAACAATATAAAGGGGGTAATAATAAGATGTATACCTGGGACCTTTTTGGTGAAGTCCACTGCAGTGCCTCCAGCAGACATCCACTGCTCTGCTGGGATGTCTATATGGCCAGTCTACTAAGAATGCTGGCTCCTCCTACATCCTAATAGCTTGATTTTGTGCATTTTTCACTAATAAAAATGTAATCTAATAAAATTGGGCTTTCAAAAATGGTCAACAAAAGAAAAAAAAACACACTGAGCACAAAAAGTCTAGGAAATTGACATTTTCAATACAAAAATATAGATGTCTTTCTGGTTCAAAAATTGCTAAGTTTGCAACTTGTTTTTTGGATGTTTTCAACAAAATGTCCAAAATTGGATTTAGATATCACATCAAAAATGTTCCTCTATATAATCTACCCTCCATGAGAAGGCTTGACAAAGGGACTAATTTGGAAGAAATACAGAGTATTGAACCTCTGGGTGTATCTGGACTTTTGGATACTTCTGAGTCTGAGCTAGCAAAACTGGCTACCCTTTTAGTAACTTTTGTTTTTTTTTTAGCAGAGAATGGTATTGCATCTTTTTTTTTTAATTGAGATAAGGTTTTCCTTAATTGTAAAATTGTATGTTTCCAGTTGTCTCTCGAGAGACACAGAGGAAAAGGAAACAATTTCTTCTACTTCGTCCCACTGTTTTACAGATGGGTCTTTATTCTTTCTGAAGTTCCTGTGTAAGTGAGTGATCAAATATAGGTCACATAAATATGTTTTCTTTGAATCTGTATAGCTCTCTACTTTCATATCATCTAGGGCAGCCTTGGTAGGGCAACAAAGATCCTCATTTCCAATATCTGTGGCTGTTGATCCATGAATTATTTACTTCCTGGGTGAGAGTTTCATGCTAGTTGCTTTTTCTTTCTGCTTGTCATTAGCTTTTCCCGTGATTTATAGTTTCTGGACCCCTCACCATATTTGAGGACTGGATATAGTAAATGTTCTTGTATAATTTAAGGGATCATATGGTTCTCTATCTTTTTAAAAAATCATTACACTTTTCTGTACAAGTGGAAATGATATATTTCAATAAAAATAAAAGTTAAACAGAAAGGTTTCTCACTACAATGCACAACAGAAAGCAGCGGGTTTTGAAAAATGCACAACATGAGGAATTTTTCATTAGGTCTGAGCAGAGAAGAAGAGTTGGTTAAGAGGATTTCATGCCCTTTTTTTTTTTATTTAAAGTGCTTCATCTTTTTTTCTCTAGTCAGAACAGATCTGCAACTTTGTTGTTGTTGTTGTTGTTTTTTTTTTTTTTTCAAAAAATATGTGTGAAATGTCTAATTACAAGAATACTCTTCAATGCTTCTCTAGAGATGAGAGTGGTACCGGAGGACTGAAGAAGGGTGGATATGGTCTCGCTGCACAAAAGTGGAAGAAAGATATTGTAAATTACACACTTGTTAGTCTGACTTCTGTGGTAAATAAATTAATTGAAATTCTTCTAAAGCAGAAGATTATGAGGTTTCTGGAATTCAACAGATTGCAGATCCAAGGCAACAAGGTTGCGGAATATACGTGGGATGTAAAGAACAAATCTTAAAGAAACTTCAGACCGCCCAGAACACAGCAGCCAGGCTTATCTATGGAAAATCTTGTTTTGAAAGTGCAAAATCCCTTCTCGAAAAACTGCACTGGTTACCAATCAAAGAACATATCGCCTTCAAGATTTGTACCTTAATTCACAAAATAATTCATGGTCTTGCACCAAACCTCATGACTTGACTAATTGACCTACCAATGAGAAACACATTTGAATCAGCAATAACGTACCTAAACCTTCACTTCCCAGGATACAAGGGACTGAAGTATAAATCAACATATGTATCTAGTTTCTCCTACATATGCACACAGCTCAGGAACACATTACCAAAAGACTTGAAAACCACGAGCAACCACCTAAATTTTTGAAAAAACCTAAAGACTCACCTTTTCAGAAAGGCATACCCCACATAACCAACATAAACACCGAACTATGTAACATAACAATTAACTAAGTAACAGACAAAACTCAATCTCTCGCAGCCCACATGGAGCGAACCACCCCAAATGTTTAAATTGTACTATCCACTTTGTATTTGTTCACATCGGAGTCTGTAATAACCTCTCCGGAACTATATAAGCCACATTGAGCCTACAAATAGGTGGGAAAATGTGAGATACAAATGTAACAAATAAAATAAATACAATTATTAGAGGAAGGTCCTGTCAGACAAATCTGATTCATTTCTTTGACTGGATGACCATGCAATTGAATCGAGGGAGAGTGCTAGATGTGGTGCACTTAAATTTTAGCAACTTTTTAGACACAGTTCCATATAGATGAATTATAAATAAAGTGAGTGCTCTTGGTATGGGCCCTAAAGTGACTGACTGGGTTAAGAACTGGTTGCATGGAAGGTGACAAAGCATAGTGGTAAATGGAGTTCACTCTGAGGAAAGGGATTTATAAGTGGTATGCCACCAGGATCAGTTTTTAATCCAATTCTTTTGTTAGGTGCACTCTTTTGAGAGAGTGTGCATTATTTGCAAAGAGGGACCCCCATTGTACATGTACACTCTATCGTGAATGCACAATCCACTGGATGTGTATGCATAGTGTGCACTTTTTCAGAAAGAGAGCACGCCACCTTTACACATATGGCTAGATTCTATATATGGAACCAAAACAAATCACTGAAAAAAGTGCTATTTTATAAGCCATGTTTAAAGTTAGGCGCAGTTTATAGAATAGCACTTATGCCTGGGAATCACACCTAACTTTAGGTACAGGCCATTTGTGCCAACTGAAATGAGGTACATTAGGTGCGAATATCTGTTATTCTATAACAATACACATTAATTTTAGGAATGCACCCATTCTGCCCATGCTCCTCCCATTTCCACAACCCCTTTTTGAAATCGCTTGCAAAATTTAGGTGCGGATCCCGTGCCTAAATTTACATGCATAAAGTTCAATTAATTTTAATCAATACCAATAATATCTTGTTAAAAAAATAATTACTGGCACTATTTAGCTTGTTACATCCAAATTTGTGTGTGCACTTTTTGGTGACTTTTACAGAATTAGGGGGGAAATATATCCTCTTTCAAAAGAGTGCACACTCAGTGACTTTACTCCAGTGACAAAAAAATGGCCAAAGTAATGACATGGGAGATAATATGAAATTAAACTTTTCTGGCTGCCCATCAATAATACTCAGTTATATTTTACAACGGGAACATAACCGAGTATGTGTCGGCATATAACTGATTATCTTTTCCACCTCAGAAAACATAACCGGGTATTATCCTGACACTTCAAAGTAATCAGTTTTCCTTACCAGTTTGGCATGTGGGAGAGGACAAAAACTGGTGGGAGATTAAGGGGGAAACACCACAAATCCGTCCAGTGGAGTGCTGCTTGGTAGCAGGTGTAACTCCTGAAATCAATTGTTTAGGACATTGATGTTTAGCACCTTTCTGAAATGAGGAATAGATGTCTATGAACTTATCATGTACTAGTCCCACCTAAAACATGCACAGATCATGCCCCCTTACCATTTGCCTGCATAGATGCATATCCTGGGTTTATAAAATTAGGACTTAGACATTTATACAAGGTAAACATTTAAGTGCATGTTTATACATGTATGAAATGTAAATAGGGCTTGTAAAATGAGGACCATATATTCTGATGTTGCCAGTGGCAGATGACAAGGCTGCTGCCATTACACATTGCAACCTTAGCTGTAACCTTGGGGCAGTATCCACAGTATCCGCTGATAGGGATGGGAACCAAGTGACCCATATGTGAAAGAGCCAAAGACAAGAGAATTTGCAGGGCACCACTTTCACCAGAGAAGGAACAGAGGTCTGGTTCTATGTCACCTTCCTTCAGCACTAGCTCATGGGAACCAGTTAGAAGTGAGGCTGGCCTGAGGGTTAGCCTGTAGAGCAGTGTTTCCCAAGTCTGGCCCTGGAGTACCCCTTACCAGTCAGGTTTCAGGATATCCACAATGAATATATACATTGCTTCCATTATATGCAAATCTCTTTCATGCATATTCATTGTGGATATCCTGAAAACCTGACTTGCAAGGGGTACTACAGGACCGGACTTGGGAAACACTGCTGTAGATGACTCATCTACAGTATACTTGGGTTGCCTCATGTCCCATAGGGCTTTCTCCATTAAATATGCAATGGAGTAGAGGCTGTCTCTTAGTGGGATTGCATGCAAACAAGGCAGAGGGAGTGGGGAAAAATATACCAGCAATTAAAAAAAAAACCCACTAGATAACAGATACAAACCTGAAAAAATGTTTATTATTTTAAAATATTAAATATATATTTTATTGGAAGGGGGATTATTAACAGGGAGGGAAGGAGGGAGGGAGGGAGAGCACCAAACAAGAGGAGGAAGACAGGTAGCAAAAGTTGGCAGAGTTAATAGGTACCATGAGAATGCCAGCTTGTTCATGGGTGAATATCATGAATATAAGTATCTCAAGCATTTGCATATTGCTTCCAAACTTCCGTTTCAAATTATGAACTGTACTGTCCTGATTGGACAGTTTTTCCCTGCATTCTGTATTCAAAGCTATTCCAACCATAGCTTGCAATTCAATTATCAAAACTTGTTCTCTCCTGTTTAAATTGGCTCATGATCCCCTCAATTCCATAGAAGTACCCGACCAATTATACCCAAACATAAATCTGCAAATGAGTGTGCTGCTGTAAAGCAATGTTCTACCATTTTGACTTGCATTTTATTGGCATACAGGCTGCAGCAATGCTCTATCAGCCTTGTTTAATAGCCCTTTTTGTCTGACCCACATAAAGTTTAATTTATGGACACAGAATCACATACACTATAAAGCCAGACAATTAGAGGGAGATTCTATATATATGGTGCCAAAATCAGTGCCAACTAAGAGTATTCTATGACTATAGAATATACTTAGTTGATATTTCAGTGCCTAAATCTACATGCATCCATTTACACCAACAAAAATGTGGCATAAATCTTGGCACATAAATTTAGGTACACTGGGCCATATTCTGTAACTAGGTATGTAAATTTCAGAACACCCTCATCCATTTTCCCACCCATAATCACATCCTATTTAGCCTGCATGCGTTAAAAGTGTTGTACCTAAACTGAATATGTCCATCAGTCCCAATGACGATAGGGTTACAAAAAGAGAAGGTTCACATTCTTCATTCCCTTTTATTCCCCCATTACAGAGTTAACCCTACCGATAAGTGGATTAGACATCCACCCTGTACAGCAGGAGAGCATCATTTTAAAGCTTCTGACAGCAGAGCATGGAACCTTCCAATACAGGCCTGCACACAAGCCCTGACATGTCTCGTGCCCTCTGACAATGTTTGTGACAGAAAGACTAGGATCCAGAAGTATTTGAGTGTGAACCTGTGCTGGAAGGCTCCACACCATGCTGATTTACTTTTGCTTCTTTCAGCTTGGGCAGAGATAAGGTGGCAGCTGTAGGAGGCCTAGTAAAAGGAAGGGAAGTGGGGGAGATGCTGGAATTTGGGGGGGGGGGGAGGGAAGATAAGATGTTAGACACAGAAGGGTAGGAAAGGGGAGATGAGATACTAAACATGGAGAAGTGAGGAAGAAAAAAGGAATTGGACAAGGATAGTAGAGAAAGTAAAGGAAAATGGTGGACTATGAAAAGTTAGACAAGGGAAGGGGAGATATTGAGCTATAGAGGAAGACAAGGGAAAAGGGTATCCTGCACTATAGAAGGAATAGTCCAAGAAAACAGCAGGGTAATCGATCTGCAAACTCCAAGATGGACACCAAACGAAGCAGATACGTATGTGGAAAACAATATTTAATTGATATGGATCAATAAAAAATTAACAAGCCCGACACAGGCCGTGTTTCGCCCCACTGGGCTGCATCAGGGGCTAATCGATATCTATAAAATCATATAGTCTCCACTTGAGTATCTATTTGTTGAACTCACAATTAAAATGCACACTTTGACAGATGGCACTTCACAAAAACAAACCTTCTGAAATCATGAACCGACATATGCCACCATAAAAATATAAATAAAAGAGAAATAAAAGGCAAGGGAGCAAGAGATGCTAGACTATGGGGGTAGGTTTTGAGTCACCCCTAGGGCATCCAATACTCTTGAGCTGGTCCTTTCTCAATATTATTTTCATTTAGCTGGCAATGCAGATTTCACTACCCAAACACTAACGTGGAGGGGCATGATCGAAAGGAGCGCCGCCCAATTTTCCTGAGGACGTGCTTGCAGGACGTCCTGGTGAAGGGAGGGGGAAACCCGTATTATCGAAATAAGATGGGCGTCCATCTTTCGTTCCGATAATAAGGTCGGGGATGCCCAAATCTTGACATTTAGGTCGTCCCTAGAGATGCACCCACTAAAACTGCTCCAGGGACCTGCATACTGCTGCGATGGACCTAAGTATGACATTTGAGGCTGGCACAAAATATTTTTAAGCTATTTTTTTGAGGGTGGGAGGGGGTTAGTGACCACTGGGAGAGTAACGGGAGGTCATCCCTGATTCCCTCCGGTGGTCATCTGGTTAGTTCAGGCACCTTTTCGTGGCTTGGTCATAACAAAAAAAGGACCCAGTAAAGTCATCCAAGTGTTCGTCAGGGATGCCCTTTTTTTTATTATGGGGTGAGGACGCCCATGTGTTAGGCATGCCCAAGTCCTGCCTTCGCTACTCCTCCGACACGACCCCGGGAACTTTGGTCATCACCTTGACGGAAAGCAGTTGGGGACGCCCAAAATCGGCTTTCGATTATGCCAATTTGGGCGACCCTGGGAGAAGGACATCCATCTTCCAATTTGTGTCGAAAGATGCGTGCCCTCGTTCGAAAATAAGCCTGATAGTGACCTTTGTTGAATTCTACACAATGTCACAAAGCTAGTACTAGTCTGGATTTGTGAATGGCATACAGTTTTGCTGATACTTAATTTATACATCTTTTTCTTTTAAAATCCTTTTATTGAAACCTATTTTTTATTGAAATTGAAGGATAACAGCTAACCCCCCCCCCCCAAAAAAAAAAATAAATAAACAAAGAAAAAAGAAAAATGGCATTTACACCAAACCGTTTGGTAATATGAACATACTCAAAATGTGAAAGATAGCATGCCTCTATTATATTTCCACATTGAATTTAATCCTTCAGCTGCATTTTTATTTTTTAAATGCCTACTCAGTCAATAAGTTCCAAATCATCCATACTCTCCGGTTTCTGTGTCAATATAGTTGTTTCCAGAAGAACTAGGCTGATGTGCAATGGGAATACAGGGCCACAAAAGGAGGAAATATGGCTCATGTTTACATCTCTATTCCCCTTGGGCTTCTGAAGAGACCTCTTGAAACTTCTGTCAAAGCTGTCGATCATGTACCAGGTTAATTTGATCCTCTCTTTGGCACCATGTAATTCATTGTGCCCAATATCAGACATTGGATGTATTCATTCTGGCACACTGGGACTTTCATTACCTATTCAATGTTTTATAATAACTTTATTGATTAAAAAAAGTCAATTTAAAATTCATTTCATGCAACCCAGCATTCCTCAAGGTTGTATTAACTCCCAGCATTAATAGTGAATAGGACCATTGTATTGGGTCAATTAGATTCTCTAAAACTTTTAAGACCCCCTGCCATAGACAGGATAGTTTAATGCACTCCAAAAAGGAGTGCATCCAGGTCCTTGATGCAACTATATGCTTCTTTCATGTATCCTGCCACAAGTGCATCTGCACTCTCTGCTCCAAGGTTATACAGAATTTGTGCAATATTTTGTACTGCAGCTCCTATAAATCAGACCTTCTTGCTATATATGTGATCTTTTCAAAACAGGCTTCTAACATAGATGCTGTTATGTCTTCTCCAGTATCATTGGACCAATCCCTTGCCAATATTGCAAGATATGGAACAGGAAGCTTGTCCCTGGTTAGCCTGTTCCTGTTGGACAATCTATTAGTTTTTTTGGTGATCTGGAAAAAAATTCTTATCTCTGGTTTACCACATAAGACTACCTGGATACTTTGCATTTAAACTTGTATAATAGTACCTGGCTTGCATAAACTACAAAAAAAAATTGGTGTCAGCCCACTTTGCTTCTAATTGATCAAAAGAGGGAAGGTTGCCATCATTAATACCCATAAAGGTCCCAACATCTTTACATCCAGAATTGGACCATTCCTGAAAATGAGGTGAGGTCATCCCAGGTGAAGGCCCAGTTCCCAGGAAATCACAAAAAGGAGGACGTCCCTATAAATCCCCCCCCCCCCCCACGTCTCCTCTACCACCTCTACGCATTGATTAAAGGGCAATAGAAAGGTGGGGTCTTACTTCCCCACTACCAACAAAACCCTGCTGGCAGAGGACATTTATAAAAGTATATAGTACACTACATGCCTCCAAGAAACCCCTGGAGGCAAACTTACTCTATCCCATGTAGCCTCTCATGCATCTATCTAAGAATAGCTGTAACATTATTGGAGCGCATATCTGGGAGTCCCCTAATAACCTTTCCTCTATGTGCTATTAATTTGGTGTAACTAATCTGAGCTATCGTTGCTCTCCATATAAAAGGTGCTGCTTATCTCAATGTATAATCTATGCATACATACTTGTCTGCAGTTTATATTCCAAAAAGCAGACTTCTGTTGGGATACAATGTCCTGTGGTAATTAGTTTTAACTACTACACTTGGATATCCCTGATCTAAAAATCCACTTATTAATATGTTAACTTGAATTTAAACTCCCTCTTTGTGGAACACACTCATTGCAGTCTTAAACATTGACTAATTGGGGCATCAGTCTTAAACTTCATGGAAGATTACTTTAAAAGCAATACATTTTCTATAAGATATGGTGTGTAACTCTGAATTCTTTTTCATAATACACAATTTATATATAATTAGTCAATGACTAAAGTAACTAACAGCATATCCTCAGACACTCTTAATTTGCTTTAGTTTTCTGAACATATAAAAGGAATCCAACATTTATAGGAACTATTCTACCTCCACAGCTTGTGTGTGCATGTTTACTTATCAGGGCTGGCTTAAGGCATGACCAAGGGAGGCACAGTTTCAGGGCACCAAAGCTCACAGATGCCAAAACTCTGCCTCATCACTTCATCCTTCACTACTGTGCTCTCTTCTTGCTCTGCCACTGGCACAATTAAATGTTTAAAGATGAGTTTAAGCTTGCAGCAGTACCAACAGCAGTCCAAGGAATCAGAACCTCCCAGAATCCCCTTCTTTGGGGAGGGGGGACCTAATATCCCTGTTGGTCTAGTGGACCCAACATGATCTCCCCTTCCCAACCCCTGATGCAGATCTAAAGTGTAAGCCTCCCTCGATACCCCTCTCCTTTTAAAACCTTTCACCATCCACCTCCACCCTCTGCATTACCTCAAAATTCCCACAAGACACTGACATCATCCCATGAATAAGGAGGGGAGGAGTGATCCCCACTTGTTCTTGCTTCAGTGACTGTCTTCTTCAAAATGGTGTTGCTGACTCCCAGTGATAGTCTCATGGTACCAATGCTAGGGATTCCCCTTATATCCCCACTCACCCCTGCCGGATCAGGGGTGAGTGGGGATCACTCATGCCCCCATTGCCGCTTAGATCTAATGGGGGTTGGTGACAGGGGGGAAGCTAGCTAAGTATTACTAGATTTGTCAGCAGTTTTGAACTTGTAAATCACTCACTCTTGCTCTCACAGTTGTCTCATTTAGAAATTTCTGGTACCTTCCTCAAATGGTTCTCATCTTTTCATAGCAACTGGTCTTTTACTATTTCCCTCCCCTATTCATCATCTTCTATACACTGCATGGGCTGCAGAGTCCCTCAGGGCTCAATCCTAGCTGCATTCTTATTTAACATTTTTCTTAGTCCTTTAACCATTGTGATTTAGGACCTGGGCATCAGTGCCTATTATTACGCAGATGACATGTCCTTGATCTTTTACACTGATTCCATCTTTCCTGATCTCACTTCATTTCACTTTAGGCAACCCTTGACCAGATTTTTCTTTGGCTTACCAATAATCATTTAATTCTTAACTCATCCAAAGTACAACTCTCAGAATCTATGAACAAGAATTGCAGTCTCAAAGACGTCTCAAAGAATTGCAGTCTCAAAGACGTCCCAAAGACGTCTATCAGACTGTAATTCTTGCTCATAGAAGTTGTTTGACCATGACAGTGAGGACTGTGGTCCCATCGTACCATATTTTGCTTGATACGATTTAGCTGGTATTCAACATCATATTACATCATAAGAATCCTGAGGAAGGCGCTTCGGCGCCGAAACACGGCTGTATTGGGTCCTTGTTTTGATGTTACCAATAAACTTTTTATCATACGTCTTTCTCTCTGGTTTGAAAGAGCCTACCTTCCCCATTCCTTCTCTACCATGCACTAATGTTGCCACTGTGCACCATCATTAACAAATTAGCGTGTGAGCACTTACTGACATCTATTTTGTAGGTGGTAAGGGCACACAGGCTAATCCTGTACTAATCAGTACATGATAATGTAACAGCGCTAACTGATCAGTGCAGAAATTGCTACTCTTCGCACCCTAATACACCCTCTCCACTGAAAAATTAAAAAATATTTTTTAGTACATGCACAAATCTCAAACTTACTGAAGGATGCCAGAGCGTACCCCACGGTAAGCCATTTTAAGCAGCGGTAAGTGCAAACTAGCCCTTAAAACTTTGTGAAATGACCCCTTTGAGATATATAGCACAAATGAAAGTTGTATCCGATACTATACCTAATGAAGTGATTGTATCCTTAATGGAAGTGAATTGATGCTGGATCCTTGGGATAAAAGAAAGGAGTGTTGAATGTGATATCCATAATGGCTCACAATTCTTTTAGGATTCAAAACAAATGTGTGATCATCATGCCACTGTATAGTCTTATACAATTTTGCTCTAAATCATCCTGAAAGGTAATTACCAACTGAATGTCATCAGCATAAAAATGGACACTAATTCCAGGATTCTGAATCAGTAATGCCAATGGTGAAAGAAAAATATTAAACAAAATTGGAGCAAGTACTGACCCTGCGAAACCCTGAAGGACAATGGAAAAACAGGTGAAACACAATGGTTTACAGAAATCTGAAAAATTCAACTAGAAAAATATGAGCAAAACCAATTTATTGCTACCCTTGAAATGCCAGTCTGCTGAAAAGGAGGGAGTGATCAATCACATCAAAAGTCTTCATGCTGTTCAATTTCTCCTCAACCTTTTCTATTCAGTGCCCAATCTCTCTATTATTGATCCCGAATTCATCCAAATTTTGCTGTAAGTCTCTTCTCACCTCCCCAAGCTCTGCATACAGGTCTTTGAACCAGCACCAAAGTTCTTCCCAAGTCAAGAGTTAGGCTCTTTTCTCCATATTTGTTGCAATCTCCTCCACAGCATGACTCATAGTTCCCTCTCTTCCAACCACTACCGCTGCTAACTTTGCCACGTGGTCTGGGGCTGATTGTGCCTTCTTATAAGCAAAAGTGCTGACGTCTGAAAATTGCTTCCTTATTGACATCAGCAGCAGCCAATGTGTTTACTTGACCTTTCCACCCAAATCTGATTGTTCACTGCAATTTTGGATTGGACTATACTATTTTACATGAGGGCTTGCTTGAGTTCCGCACATAAGCATCCGTCAGCTTTGTTGACAGTGACATCACGTTCTCTCTTGTCATTTTCTCTGTATGTTATTGTTCTCCACAAAGAAAAGCTTTTGCTGACTGTGGGTCCTTTTACTAAGGTGCGCCGAAAAGTGGCCTGTGCTGGTGTAGACACGTGTTTTGGATGCGTGCAGGTCCATTTTTCAGCGCACCTTCAAAAAAGGCCTTTTTTTAGCTGAAAATGGACGTGCAGCAAAATAAAAATTGGCACACATCCATTTTTGGCCTGAGACCTTAGCACCACCCATTGACATAGCGATAAAGTCTCACGCATTAACTGGGCGGTAATTGTCAGCGCGCATACAATGCTGATTACTGCTCGGTTAGCGCTGTGTGCCAGAACTTTTCCGGGCTGCATAGTGTGCGCACATAGAAAATGAAATTACCACCTGGGCCACGCGGTAGCCAGGCGATAGTTCAAAATTGACGCATGTAGGACACACGTACGCACCTCTGCGGCTTAGTGAAAAGGCCCCTTGGTGAATTAGAAATGGTTATAAATAAATGAACAAGCAAACTATTTTTTGACTGCATTTTGGTAATGTCAAGATAGCAATAACATTAAGCTGACTGAGACTAAGCAGCATGTGGAACAAAATTAGACAGAAATGCTTTTTCAAATATTCTGCTCTCCATATATTTCTGGATCTCTAGCTGCAGAGTGTGCTAGCAGAAAATAATAATAAAAAAATCTAAATGGAAATCTCTGTCATGCTTCCTGTACATAATTATTGGGAACAAACTATATTGGCATCAGTCTATTTCAGATAAAAGCATTTGATTCACCATCAGTAATTTTTACTTCAGCACAGGATTGAGCATACAACCCATTGTGGAAATCTTGTTCAGACATTCTGATTTAACAACAGGAATTCAATTAATTAATCAGAACATTGGAAATACTGGAAATAGCAAGGAAAGGTCAGGTGGTTTGTTTTTAGTTGTACTATCCAGTGTATGATTGAGCTACTGCTATGATAATGGCTTTTCTTTCTGCTTTTATGGGACTGTCAAACATCGGCCCTAGAGCTCTGCGTCCTCCACCTGCTGCTTCCCCCAACTTTCACGGCATTACTTAGATAGTCATCCCTGTATAGAATATATAATATCCACATTTTCTTTTTATTCACAACACAACTGAAGTATATCCTGAGCTTATTGCATGATTAAAATCAGCCTTTTGGAAAAAGGCAGGATGTATGGGTGCCACAATTCATTTTCTTTATCCAACTGTGCCAGTTTCTTAGCACACAACATATATACAAGGTTTGACAGCAGTGCATCTGCTTGCATTGTGTTAAGAGTCACATCATTTTAGGTATCTGCTGTATGCGCTGGTTTTTTCCAATCTATTATACACCACCAGTTTTCCGTTTTTAGAGTTGCTCCTTTCAGAAGGTTTCAAATTAGCCCCTGGCGCAGCCCTTGGTGGGCAAAACACGGCCTGTGTCGGGCAATTTGTTTACATGCGGTATCTTCAATAAAATCTTCTTGATGTTATATTGATCTGCTGGCTTCTTTTTCCAAATTCTATAAAGTGGACATTTGTAAATGACCCCTTTGAGATATATAGCCCAAATGAAAGCTTTGTATCCAAAGAAGTAATAGGATGAGTAGCCTAGTGGTCAGTGCAGTGGACTTTGATCCTGGCAAACCCAGTTCAATTCCCACTACAGCTCCTTGTGACTCTGGGCAAGTCACTTAACCCTCCATTGCCCAAGGTCGAAAATAAGTACCTGTGTAAACCTCTTTGATTATAACCAGAGAAAGGTAGCATATCAAGTCCCATTCCTTTCCTTCCTTAATAAAAATTAACTAATGCTGGATCCTTGGAATAAAAGGGGTGTTGAATGTGATATCCATAATGTCTCACACTTCTTCTAGGATTTTTAAAAAATGTGTGTTCCGTGTAACCTAGGACAAGTTACTTGATCTCCCATTACCTCAAGGTACCCCATAGATCATAAGCCCTACCTTTAGAGCAGAGACATGTTGTACCTGACTGCTTATCAACACTTAAAATGTTGCATATATCCAGAAGGACTAAAAAAAAAAAAAGTAAGTATTGCATTGTCATCTAGTTGCCAGCCCATAACTTATCCAGCCCTGTTCAGTTCTAGAAAGGGGTACCTATGTGGAAACTATTCTATAAAGGAAAGTATGAGCCTAGTATCCTCTACAGCTGGGGTTTTCAACCCAGTCTTTGGGATACACCAAGCCAATCAGATTTTCAGGAAACCCATAATGAATATGAATGAGATCGATTTGCATACGATGGAGGAAGTGCGTGCATATTCTTTGTGGATATCTTGAAAACCTGACTGGCTGGGTAATTCCCAAGCACTGGGTTGAGAACTCTAGAGAATACTAGCATAACCAGAATATAAATCTGTGCATGTGGTTAGGCACAAGCACTTACACCAGCCATAGAGATTGGTATAAATGTTCATACCTAGATTCTCAAGATAGACATATAGCTTATAATATTCTATAAGCTACATGTTTAATAACACATTGAAAGCAATGAGCATAAATGCTTGTAGCTTAAGTAAAAAGGTTCAAGATTTGCAAGCCCTGATGTTTGAGGCAGACTTAGATATTGTTGCTATTACAGAGACATGGTTCAATGACTCCCATGAATGGGATGCAACCATACCAGTCTATAATCTTTTTAGGAAGGATAGTGAGAGTCAAAGAGAAGGAGAAGTTGCTCTGTATGTGAAAAACAATATCATAATGGCTGAAATGCAGGGAACCTGGGGAAAGAAAGAAGCAATATGGATTGTCCCGGAAACGGAAGATGGAACCTGTATCTACACAGGTGTTATCTACAGACCTCCAGTTCAAATGGAGAAGCTGGTCAAGGATCTGATGAAAGATATGCATAAGCTGTGAATGAAAGGGGAAGTGTTGATGCTGGGAAATTTCAGCTTGCCTGATGTGGTTTGGAACATCCCATCAGAAGAATCAGACAGAAGCAGGTAGATCGTAGATACTTGTCAAAATGCCTTGCTCACACAAATGGTGATGGAACCCATAAGGGAAGGGGTGACTCTGGATGTAGTGCTCACAAATGAAGGATATGTTTCTAATGTCTAGAGGGCCCACCTAAGCAATAGTGATGATCAATAGGAGAGACTTGCGGACCTGAACATGTATACCCTGGAGGAAAGGAGGAACAGGGGTGATATGATACAGACGTTCAAATATTTGAAAGGTATTAATCCGCAAACAAACCTTTTCCGGAGATGGGAAGGCAGTAGAACGAGAGGGCATAAAATGAGATTGAAGGGGGGCAGACTCAAGAAGAATGTCAGGAAGTATTTTTTCACGGAGAGGGTGGTGGATGCTTGGAATGCCTTCCCGAGGGAGGTGGTGGAGATGAAAACGGTAACGGAATTCAAACATGTGTGGGATAAACATAAAGGAATCCTGTGCAGAAGGAAGGGATCCTCAGGAGCTTAGCCTAGAATGGGTAGCAGAGCTGGTGGTTGGGAGGCCGGGCTAGTGCTGGGCAGACTTATACGGTCTGTGCCGGGGCTGGTGGTTGGGCGGCGGGGATAGTGCTGGGCAGACTTATACGGTCTGTGCCAGAGCCGGTGGTGGGAGGCAGGGATAGTGCTGGGCAGACTTATACAGTCTGTGCCAGAGCTGGTGGTGGGAGGCGGGATTGGTAGTTGGGAGGCGAGGATAGTGCTGGGCAGACTTATACAGTCTGTGCCAGAGCTGGTGGTGGGAGGCGGGGTTGGTGGTTGGGAGGCGGGGATAGGGCTGGCCAGACTTATATGGTCTGTGCCCTGAAGAGGACAGTACAAATAAAAATGTAGCACATATGAATTTATCTTCTTGGGCAGACTGGATGGACTGTGCAGGTCTTTTTCTGCCGTCATCTACTATGTTACTATGTTACTATCACATAATATAGTTTGATATAAGAGTAAAGGCAGGGTCTTTTACTAAAGCTTAACTCGAGTTATCTGCAGCAGGGCCCATTTTATTCCTATGGGCCCTGCTGCAGATAACTTGAGCTAAGCTTTAGTAAAAGACCCCTTCAAAGTACTAGATTTCAGACATGATGATTTTGGTAAGATGGGGGAGTACCTAAAGAAGAAGCTGATGGAATAGACAAGCATAGGAGAACCGGAAGGGCAGTGGTCCAAGATAAAAGCCGCTATAAATATGGCAACAGATCATTATACAAGGAAAGTCAACAAAAACAAGAGAAACAGGAAGCCGATATGGTTCTCCAAAAAAGTGGCCAAAAAAAATAAGGGCAAAAGAAGCAGCATTCAAGAAATACAGAACAATGCAACAAGTGGATCATGGAAAAGATTATTGTATTAAACTGAAAGAACTGAAGAGGGAAATATGGCTGGCAAAAATAAAGATTTTATCATATATATTAGGGAAAGGAGAAAGGCTAGGAATTGAATTGTAAGACTGAAAGATGCTGAGAACAGCTATGTGGATAGTGATAAGGATAAAGTAAATGTGCTAAACAAATACTTCTCTTCAGTGATCACAGAAGAAAATCCTGGAGAAGGATTGCGGTCTACTTCTGAAGGTGTAGCTGGGAATGGAGTGGATATTGCACCATTCAAGGAAGAAAGCATTTATAAACAACTTGAAAGGAGTGGCCTAGTGGTTAGTGTGGTGGACTTTGGTCCTGAGGAACTGAGTTCAATTCCCACTTCAGGCACAGGCAGCTCCTTGTGACTCTGGGCAAGTCACTTAATCCTCCATTGCCCCAGGTACCAATAAGTACCTGTATACAATATGTAAGCCACATTGAACCTGCTATGAGTGGGAAAGCACGGGGTACAAATGTAACAAAAATAAACTCTGAGAGCAGACAAAGCTATGGGGCTGGATAGGACAAATCCCAGAATACTGAGGGAGCTCAGAGAAATCCTGATAGGACATCTTAAGGATTTATTTAATAGATCTTTAGAGACAGGAAAGATTCCCTCATCACAAAAGTTTACAGAGAAAAAGTGAGAAATTTTAGGCAGCACACACTTGGATATATGACCTGATACTGTTCTCTCTTCACTGATTTTAAATATTACTCTTAATGTTCTTTGTTATATGATAGTTTCTGGTGTTTTATTTTGTATCATCTTTGGAAACCAATAAATATATGAAACAAAAAGAAAATAACAACCAAATGACATAGATATGATGCCCAAAATGTCAGTACAATACAATGAAATAAACCACTTATTGGAACAATCTGGAGTGAACTACTGTTATGTTCTTTCTTTAGTTGTTCTTATACATTTTGTTTTTATTTATATTTTTATATTTATAGGGGGAAGTCTCATATATGGTCACTGGGTAATCTCTTTTTGCTCACTCAGTGGTGAGAACCCTTTTGTGACAACTTGTAATCATTGACAAGACCCCCTTCCTACCTTCAAATGCTCACAATCTTAATTGTAATATTTTTCCTTTTTTTCTGTAAGCTTCTTCTTTTTAGTTTTTATCGTGTCTTTTCAAAATTCAAGATTATCAACTTCTGTTGTTAGCAGTTCCTGCTGCCTTTCTTGCAAATATAACTACTCACATAACAGTGCAAATACTGGCAGGCTTATAGTGGTTACTTATCTGGACTCTTCACACCATATTATAGAGTCTTAACTTCCTGAATCTTAATACCCCGACAGGAGCCTGTTTCGCTATCCAGCTTTATTAAGGGGGATACTGGAACCTCGGGTCTGTTCAAAAAGAAAAGAAATGCTTGTCGGTTCTTGCCTTAACAATATAACTCCATCAAATAAGTTCATGGTCTGTGCATACCTCCACTAAAGCGCCTTCTTCCTTCGACCGCCGCTCTGAACTAACTCTGGCAGAGTCTCTTTTACGATGACTAGACCAGAAACAGTCTGACGTCTCGATGCATGCCTCATATCCTGAATCTTGTCACATAAAACATCCCCAATGCATATAGGTATTTAGTCTCCTAGGTTTCACAGTATCTAAGTGGAAAGTCCAAAATGTTTTCCTCTGAAGCAATTTCCTGTTGAGGTCTCCGCCTCTTACTGATGGAACTATGTGGTCTATCACCCTACATCTCAGATCCACCATCATATGACTGTGTTGTACATAATGTTGTACTAAAGCTGCGCTGATGCTTTGGGTGGATATTCTGGAGCGATGTTCTGTCGTCCTAGCATGAAATGTCCTGCTTGACTTATCGATATAGACTTTATTACAAGGACATCTGATATAATATATCACATTCATGGTAAGACATGTGGTCAGATGTTTTAAATGATACAATCGTCCATTGTGTGAAAAACTACCAGCTTCAATTGTTATCTCCCAACTTTTACAATTGGTTCTATTGCATTTAAAGTGACCAGGTGTCACTGTTATTTCTGCATTTCTCTCCACTGATAGCTGGACTGGGCTCAATAGTTCCTTCAAGTTTTTTGTCCTTGAAAAAGACATTCTTATACGATGTTGTGTGAAAAGAGCATGATAATTCTAGCTGCCACTTCTCCACCTGGAGCAAACCGCATCACGAATGTAATCATCGGATCTCTCTGTGGTCTCCCTTGAAGGAGTAAGTCTCTGTTGTTATATTTAGCTCGAAGGTATGCCTTCCGCAAGACTTTTTGTGGATACATTCTTTGTCGAAGATTATCATGAAAACACTTAGCTTGACTCTTAAAGTCCTCTTCCCTTGTACAGATTCATCTAAATCGCAAGAATTGCCATAAGGGAAGACTTTCTTGCAATGCTCTTGAATGACAACTGCTGAATTCGAGAATGGTATTCCTATTTGTTGGTTTGGTGAATACCTTTGTTACAAACACACTGAGGCTCATTTTCAAAGCACTTAGCCTCCCAAAGTTCCATAGAAACCTATGGAACTTAGCCTCCCAAAGTGCTTTGAAAATATGCCTCACTGTGTGTTAAATGAATTTGCACATCCAAAAAATCAAAGTAGTTGAATAGGACAAGGTGAATTGTATCCTAGGATGGAGTTGATTTAGCCATATCTTAAAGTTTTCTAACTTGCTCAAACTGCCTTGCCATAACATGAATATATCGTCAATGTACTGACACCAAAAACACACCTTGTTCTGCCAAGGCGATTGTGGAAGCTATTTATCTTCGAAGGCTATCATATACAGGTTTGTTAATGTGGGAGTAAAAGTTGCTTCCATTGCAACGCCCGACATTTGTGCAAATAATTTGTCTTGGAACAGGAAAACTTTTTTTGAAGTGCTAATTTCGTCAATAGCAATATCAATAGAAATCAAACAAAATAAAACATGGAAAAGAAAATAAGATGATACCTTTTTTATTGGACATAACTTAATACATTTCTTGATTAGCTTTCGAAGGTTGCCCTTCTTCCTCAGATCGGAAATAAGCAAATGTGCTAGCTGACCTACACGGTCAGCTAGCACATTTGCTTATTTCCGATCTGAGGAAGAAGGGCAACCTTCGAAAGCTAATCAAGAAATGTATTAAGTTATGTCCAATAAAAAAGGTATCATCTTATTTTCTTTTCCATGTTTTATTTTGTTTGATTTCTATTGATAACCTTAAGAGTGGACTAACACGGCTACCACACTCCTCTACTTAAGATGGTCAATAGCAATATAAATTCTGAGGGAACCTCTTGCGTTCTCGGCCGCATTTCCAGTGTGTTTTGTATAATATCTACTAACTCTTCTTACGGGATCATTTTATAAAGGGATTAGTAATAAGTAGATTAGAATTGCAGAGATTTCACAGTAGTACAATACAATGAAACATCTTAATAGGCAACTGAGGGGGCGTATTTTCAAAGTACTTAGACTTAAAAAGGTTATGTGGAGGGGCATTTTCAATATGATGTCTATGTTGGACTTTGGACGTTTTGTGCTAATTGCCCCAAATCTGAATAGCAAATATAACCACTTTTTGAACAACATTCTGTGCTTTGTGCATTTATCTTTTTAGACCATTAAAAAAATGTACAAGTTAAAAACCCACAAAATCATGCCATTGGAATGTAGGCTTGACTAGCATTTTTACTAGACTGGTACCTTAGACATCCCAGGAGAACAATGGAGCATCCTAGGGGGCACTTCTGTGGACTTCATATAAATGCTCCCAGGTACACATCTCACCGTTGCTCACTTATCTTGTCTGCTGAGCCCTCCAAAACCCACCTAAAACCCATTAACCCTAACTGTACACCACTACAATAGCCCTTATGAGTGAAGGAAGCACCTATATGTGGGTACAGTAGGTTTTTAGTGAGTTTTGAAGGGCTTAAAGTTTCCACCACAACAGGTAAGGGGGGTAAGGACCTGGGTCTACTTGTCTACAGTGCACTGTACCCACCACTAGACTACTCCAGGGACCTGCATGCTGCTCAAATGGACCTGGCAATAAAATCTGGGGCTGTCATAGAGGCTGGTGAGTACTATATTTATTCACATTTTTTTTTTTTGGGGGGGGGGGGGGTCAGTGACCACTGAGGGAGTAAGGGAGGTCATCACTGAATCCCTCCAGTTGCCATTTAGGGCACTTTTTGTGACTTATTCAATAGAAAAACAGATCTAGACCAAAATGTTGCAGTTTTTACCCTACACATTTTGGTTTTGTTAGGCACGTCCTAATCCCACCTTTGAAAAGCCCCCAACATACTCTCTTGTGATCCGGATGCACTGCAGATGAATTACATAGATAAAAGCCTGCAAACTAGGTTTAAAAAATACCACTTTAGATGTTTTGAGAAGACATTTGAACAAATGGTGCTTTATGGCACTTTTTGGCCATTTTTCTCTTTCGACAACTAGTCATATGGAGGGGCATTTTCGACAGAAACGTCCAAGTTGCAATTTGGATGTCTTTGCAAAACGGTGAAATCCAGTGCTGGGGAAACCCGTATTTTCGAAAAAAGATGGACGCCCATCTTTTGTTTCAAAAATACCATCCAAAATATGGTCATTTCGGACACCTTTTTGTGCCTTATTCGTAATAAAAACACGTCCGGTTGAAAACGTCCAAGTATTCGTCAGGGACGTCCTTCTTTTTTTCAACTATGGGTCAAAGACATCCAAGT
This sequence comes from Microcaecilia unicolor, assembly GCF_901765095.1. Classification (NCBI taxonomy): domain Eukaryota; kingdom Metazoa; phylum Chordata; class Amphibia; order Gymnophiona; family Siphonopidae; genus Microcaecilia; species Microcaecilia unicolor. Next base: position 343,410,438 of record NC_044033.1, read on the forward strand.
GTTAAGCACACCCAAGTCCCGCCTTCGCTACACCTCAGAATGCCCCCTTGAAATCTGGATATCCTTGCGACGGACTGCAGTTGGAGACGTCCAAAATCGGGTTTTGATTATATCGATTTGGACGTCTCTATGAGAAGGACGTCCATCTTCCGTTTTATGTCGAAAGATGGATGTCCTTCTCTTTCAAAAATGAGCCTGATAGTAACCTATGGAAGTTTGTAAGTCTAAAGTGTTTTGAAAATGAGTCCCATAGATGGACAAGCTAGGTAGGACAAAGTCATTGAAATAAATAGATGGGTGGCTAAACTGAATCAAACTATATGTACTGTTAAATATGGTATGAACAACCGTTCTTAGTTATAGGATATACGGCAAGCTAGGAAAGATGTGGCATGAACACACACACTAATATCTACACGTATACCACATATAGTCCTCCCATCCTTACATACATCCGATCCAGATATAGAGTCCCTGCAACCTGCAAACACACTTTTCCATGGTTATCCACACTTACAGGCCCATTTTAGATAAACAGAGAAATTGGAATTCCTATATCCAGAAATAGACATGATCAAATCTGGTAATCTTTTAGAAAAAGTACTGCCAACACTGAACCTTTTTCTAAAAACATGCAGGAGTGCACATGTATTCCTCTGCACGTGCACTGGAAGCAACCATTTTACAAAGATGCACAACTTCAAATGTGCAAGTTATTCACGTAAATTGGTGTGAAGCAATATAATAATCTGAACCCAGAAGCTGCCCATTGCTTTAACCCCTAGGCTATACCATTTCACTTAATGGATTTCAAGTATTGCAAATGTCACAACAAAATGTGGTTTTGATGTAGTGGGGAATCTTTGGTTACACCCTTGTTTCTAGTCTCAGCAATCACTTTTTAACCATCATGACAACATGCTTGTTTTTGTTTGTGGAAAGAGAAATTAATTTCATCATAATCATATTTTCAGCCAGTATAGTATTGACATTGCAATTCCTCTCTCACATTGCTTTATCAAACTTACTTGAATTCATTGTCATATTCTTTTTGTGTAGCACTTTCAAGGGTGATGAAAAAGGTGAGATTGAATAAGATAAAGTTAATGGAGTGTGTCAGTATTATAATTATGTTTGTGTTAGAAGCTATCATTATGGCTAAGTACTAAAATAACTTTACAAGTGTTCTTTGAACTCTGTCAGCCACAGCTGAAAACAAAAACAAGAAGCCAGAAGGAGTTTTTGTTCCAACAAGCTTTTTCTGAGAAGGTGAAGGTTCAGCTAAGTCGTGTAGGCGCCTACATATGCCAAATTGGAGTTACCACCCGGTTACCACGTGGCCCTTGTGGTAATTTCAATTTTGGTGCACGTCCAATATGCATGTCTGAAAATATTTTTCTTTGATGGCGCTTGTAACGGATGCATGCCAAGTGGCATTTAACACACGTATGTCATTACCGCCCAGTTTGTTTACCGTTAGGTCAATGACTGGCGGTAAGGTCTCAAACCCAAAATGGAAGCGCAACAATTTTGATTTTGCCGCATGTCCATTTTCGGCAAAAAAAAGTCCTTTTTTACAGGAGCGTGCACCCAAAACCCACGCCTACACTACTAGAAGACATTTTTAAGCGTGCCTTTGTAAAAGGACTCCTAAGTTCTGAACTGGTTATTTTGCTTATTTTACTTGTGTGTTATTTGTGAGATTGTGTTCTGTAACAATTTTAGGAATTTTTGAGTTTCTAAGCCGCCTATTATAGAGGATAGTTGGTATAGAAGCAGTGAAATAAATAAAAACAAATCCAGCACTTTTTTAAATATTAAGCTCAGGAGCCTTTTTACTAAAGTATAATGCAGTCAGAAAAAATACATATATATATAATTTTTTTTAATTTACCTATTTCCCAGGCATGAGGATTGTTTTGCTGGGGGTTAGGTGTGGCCCCGTGGTGGGGGTGGGTCTGTCATGGGAATCGTGATTTGGTCATGATTTGTAACATTCCAAGCAGCCCAGAAGTTTCAGTAGGCTGAGGCAGTATTCAAGAAAGCCCCAGGCTTGTTTGAGGCCTGCTGTGGGCTGAAGAAGATGGTGGGAGATACCATGACAATGCGCTATGCAGTGACATCACTCGCACAAGCACGAACAAGGAGACAAGCCCTGAGAACTCTGGAGGTTCCGGGAGTGCTTCTGAACTCACTGCCACCAAGAAAATTATTAAAATTCTAAAAATAAGTCAAGGTAAGTCAGAGATAAGCCCTTATGTGAAGGGCAATGTTTTGATCGTGATCATGCTTTTATGCAATTGCATGTTAGGTAAAGCCTACAAATTTTGCAGATTGGCCCCAGAGAATGCTGGAGGAAGAAGGGGATCTATTAGGAGCATAGAAATAGCCCTGATGCTGAGCATGCTTAGTAGAGCTATGGGAGACCTGCCCTGACACCTGCTGTATTTTAAATGGTTTAATGTATTACAAGCCCTGAAAATGTTAAAAAAAATATATAACTGAGGTGTGAAAAGGTGGCAGATGTGTGCTATGACATTAGTTTTTGGCCATTTTGATGCAAAACATTATGTTTTGGTAGTCACCGGTTTTGAGTAACTGAGGGGGTCTTTTACTAAGGTGCACTAGCGTTTTTAGTGCGCTCTAAAAATAGGCGCATGCTAAACGCTAGAGATGCCCATCGGAATACATTGGCATCTCTAGCGTTTAGCACATGCCTATTTTTAGCACACTAAAAACGCTAGCGTGCCTTAGTAAAATACCCTCTTTGAGTCTAAAAAGTTGGGATTTTCACATAATTCACATATATGCATGGCTGTGACCTGATTCGGTGGGGGGGAAGGGGGATTAAAAATAAAAACAAGGGGGTATATTCATTAAAGTGCATTAGCGTTTCTAATGCGCCCTTAAATTTAAAGCATGTTAAACGCTAACACGCCTATACATTTGTATGGGCAAATTAGTGTTTAGCACACGCAAACCATTTATGCGTTTTATAAACACTAACGCTCCCATAGCACACCTTAGTAAACATAGGAGCAGGAGTTTAAATAGTAGTTTCAATCAAATATATATGGGGCCCTTTTACTAAGTTGTGTAGGCGCCTACACATGCCCAACGCACGCCAAAATGGAGTTACTGCTCGGTTACCGTGTGGCCCTTTCAGTAATTTCATTTTTGGTGCATGTCTGATATGCGTGTCAGAAAAATACTTTTTATTTTTGGGTGCACGTAATGGACACGCACTAAGTGGGATTTGGCACGCGTAGGTCATTACTACCTGGTTACCACATGAGTCTTTCGCACTAGGTCAATGGCTAGCGGTAAGGTCTCAGACCCAAAATGGATGTGCGGCAATTTTCATATATTGACATCTTACCTTGAATTTTACTTTTCAGATGATTTGATTTTTACTATTAGGGGTATACTGTGTTTTTACCCCTCTTAGGTATGTAGAAATTGTGAGGTTTTTAGCTGTACCAGCTGAAGAAGTAACTGACTCTACCGAAATTCCTCCAGTAAAAGTTGAATGGAGGCTATCCTGCTTATTTTCGAAAGGAGAAAAACGCCCATGTTCGGGAGATGGGCATCCGTTTCCCGTGGGCGGCCAAATCGGTATAATCGAAAGCCGATTTTGGGCGTTTCCAACTGCACTCCATCGCGGAAACGAATAAAGTTAATGGGGCGTGTCGGAGGCGTGGTGGAGGCGGGACTGGGGCGTGATTATCAGCTGAGGAGAGATGGGCATCTTTAGCTGATAATCGAAAAAAAGGCGTTTTGACCGCGATTTTGGGTCACTTTTTTTGGACCCTTTTTCTCACGAACAAGTCCCAAAAAAGTGTCCCAACTGCCCAGATGACCACTGGAGGGAATCAGGGATGACCTCCCCGGACTCCCCCAGTGGTCACAAACCCCCTCCCACCAAAAAAAACCCCACTTTAAAAACTTTTTTCCAGCCTGTATGCCAGCCTCAAATGCCGTACCCACCTCCATGACAGCAGAATGTGTTCGATCCTGTCACAGCCTTTCCCTGGGTCAGATGTGGCTTTCGGGTGCAGTACAGGGTCACATCAGCATTGCATTGTGGTGGGTGTAGGGTATTGGGCTCCGTGATTTCATTAGCTTGTGTTACAGTCTCACGATGTTGGTAGTTGGTAGGTTCTTCTCCCATGGTGCTTTTCCCCCTACCTACTGGATCAGAGTGTGCCCTGTTGTGTTTCCTGTTGTAGTCCATGCGGTAGTGGCCATTTTTGTAAGCCAGTTTTAGTTCCCTTTCCTGTGTTAGCCACGTTAGAGAACTTAGTTCTTACCTTGAATGTGGCTGAAAGAGGGCATTGTACAGCATTCTGCCAGTTCTGACCTACTGCTAATCTCAATACCAGGGAGACTCGTTGCCAGTGGGGCACAACCTCTGATCTGCAGTTAACTGTGAGTAAACGCGGTTATTCCAATAAAGGACGTTTTCAGAGAGATTAGTCTTCAGGTGTCAACTGGTGTGCCAATGTTATACAGCAGCAACCAGTCCTTGAGGCCTGCGTGTATGCAGGTCCCTGGAGCACTTTTAGTGGGTACCGCAGTGCACTTCAGCCAGGTGGATCCAGGCCTATCCCCCCGTACCTGTAACACTTGTGCTGGTAAATGGGAGGTCTCCAAAACCCACTGTTCCCACATGTAGGTGCCCCCTTCACCCCTAAGAGCTATGGTAGTGTTGTACATTTGTGGGTAGTGGGTTTTGGGGGAGGGGGTTGGGTGCTCAGCACCCATGGTAAGGGAGCTATGCATGTGGGAGCATTGTCTGAAGTCCACCGCACTGACCTCTAGGGTGCCCAGTTGGTGTCCTGGCATGTCAGGGGGGCGAGTTTACTATGAATCATGGGCCCTCCCATGATCAAATGGCTCGGATTAGGACGTTTTTGAGCTGGGCTGTTTTAGTTTCCATTATCGCTAAAAAAAACAAACTCCCAGCTCAAAAACATCAATTTTTTCGAAAATACGGTTCGGCCCGCCCCTTCACGGACCCATTCTCGGAGATAAACGCCCATGGAGATAGGCGTTTGCATTCGATTATGCCCCTCCACGTCTGTGAAACAGGGCCATAAGTTTAAAGAATTATTGAAAACACACAAGTCTGTTTTTTTGGTGGATAACAGTAGGGATAACAGGCTGAACTGAAAACCGTGCACATCAGAATCCTCTCATATGGGTCACAAGGCCAAACTGGAACCCAAGCACAATAGCAAAAGGCTAACGAGAAGTCAAGTACACACAGGCAGAGGCCTAAAAAGAAAGAACAAACACAAGAAAGCTGAACACACACATGCAGCAAGGTTGCACTGGAACCCACAAAAACACAAGGGCAGAAGACAAGCCCAAGCTCACACAGCACAAAACGAAGAACCAAGGCAGAAGTGCTAAACATGCACACTAGCAAACAAAAAAGTAACAAGGCAGAAATACTAAAGAAGCACACAGGCAAACAAGCAAGAAACAAGGCAGAAGTGCAACAACCACACACAGACAAGAACAAGTTAAAAGTGCAAAAGCACACAGACAAGAACTCATCTGAAGACTTCTGTTGCAAAGGCAAAGTTTGAATGTTCTCACGCTCATTTTGAGAGCCTTCACTGATGATGTCATGAGTTCAGGAAAGAGGCTTGAAACACAGTGAAGCACCAGAGCGAGGCTTGGATACTAGAACATCAGAGTGAAGTTTGAATGACTCAGAATGAGGCTTGAATACTGGAACATCAGAGTAGGACTGGAATAATCTCTGGTACATGATTTGAGAAACAGGGAAAAATCAATCCGCAGCAGCTGCAGAGCCTGGTCACCAGGAGGAGAGGTGAGTCTGGACACGGGGGCACGGCCACAACTATGACAGGCTGAAATGCTGGTTTGAAAGGCCTGTTTTGGTGATAAGTATGTTGTGTGTGCACAAAAGTGGATGTTTAGGGAATGTGTTTCAAGTTTAGGGAATCCCAAATAAATATAATTTGGCTTTATAAGAAGAAGGATTTTGGAAATGTTTTGAGGACCCCATCCCTGCATGCCTGGATGTCAAACCAGGTATCAGAAAGTATTAAAAAAATGTCCAAAATGCTAACAACTTGAAAGTTTGATGGTCCATTGCAAGTATGGGACTAACATTAGGGTACCATTGTCCATACAATCAGCAGTAGAATTTAAAAATTCCTGAGTGAAATGGTGTACAAAAATTTGTTTATAATAATTGTTTTTATTTCCCCAAGGGTAAATGTAACCAGAGAAAAAAATTATATATAGCTTGAGGATTGTTTTGGAGGGGGTTAGGTGTTGGCCCCATGGAGGGGGTGGGTCCGTTGCATGAATCACAATCACATTGTAATTCACAATGTTCTGGGCTGCCTAGAAGATGCAGGAGGCTGGAGGCAGTATTCAAGAAATCCCCAGACTTGTTTGAGAACTGCTGTGGGCTGAAGAAGATGGTGGGAGATACCACGATGACACACTATGCAGTTACATCATGGAAGATGTCACTCACGCATGCACAGATGGGGAGAAGAGCCATGTGAGCTCCAGAGGTTCCCAGCATGTTTCTGAAGCCACTGCCACCAATAAAATTATTAAAATTCTAAAAAATAAGTTGAGTCAAGTCCTTATGTGAAGGGTAGTGTTTTGATCACAATTGCTCAATTGCACAATTGTGTATGGGGTAATGCCAGCGAATTATGTAAATCACACCCAGAGAATGCTGGGAGTGGCAGGGAACTATTAGGAGCATAGAAATGGCTCTGATACTGAGCATGCTCAGTAGAGCTATGGGAGACACCTACTATATTTTTTTTGTGTGAAATTTTATTGAAATTTTCAATAACAAAATAAAATGAAACAAAGAGAAAAAACTCTTAGGGCCCTGTTTACTAATCCACACTGTAGACATGCTAGTGTTTTTAGCATAAGCTAAAAATTAGCGTGCGCTAATGCTAGAAACACCCATAGGAATATATGGACGTCTCTATCATTAGTGCACGCTAAAAATACTATTGCACCTTAGTAAACAGTGCCCTTAGTGCACAACTACAATAGGATGAATATAAGTACATTCAATCTAGTGCAATTGAATATATAACAATAAACAATGGCAATTAAGTTATCAATGGGAAAGCAATTGGAATGTAATTCAGAGAAAATCTAAAATAAAATAGCTAAGGAAAATAACTAAAGAAAGAAAAAAGATAGGGGGGTAGGATAAAGTGGCTATTGCAAAGCAACAATGAGAAGCAGGGGGGGAAAGTAGTTAAGAATGTCATCATTTGTTAAATATTGTTGTAAAACCATCCAGACTTTATTAGTATGCAGTAGACATTTAAGCTTACTGACAAGCGACATCTCAAACTTGTGCGTTTGCAGCACGGAGTACCATGAAAAATGAACATTAAGCTTGGTATTATCTTTCCAGTTAGAACTAATTTGAGAGCAATTGCCATTAGAATGTTGAAAAGTTTAGATTGATTATTGTCTAGGGAATCTTCTAATGATAGGGAACCAAAAATAATTAGCTTAGGAGCCTAATGGTGTGGAGAGACCAAAGAATGTAGAAACAACATGCCGAACTTGATTCCAATATTGATGAGTTAAGTTGCACTAAAGAAGCATATGCATAAGGGTCCTTGAATAACTGTTACATGACCAGCATTTATTGAGTTGAGAAACGCTAGCAACATGTAAGCATTGAGGAGTCCAGAGAGTCTTATGGTGCAGAAAGTAGAGATGGAGGATGCTTGTAGGAGAGACCGGCCTACCAAGTTTAGTCCAGAACGCTGACCACTGTCGAGTAGATAAATTGTGTTGTAGGTCCAATTTTCACAAAGAGTGAAGAGATGTTTTTTTTTTCCAAAATGGTATGGTCAATTAAAAAATTATAAAATTGAGAGGCCATTTGACCTTTTTTATGCAAACTTGATAAAAAGGAGAGTAAGGATGGTTGTAAAGAGGAGAGTGAAAATACTGATATATAGAGTCAAAGCAATGTTTTAACTGCAACCATCTAAAGAATTGACTAGAAGACAGATGAAAACATTGCTGTAGAGACTCAAATGATTTTATTTTATTACCATCAATTACATGCTCAAAAGACCAAATGCCTTTGGAGTACCATTCTTTCCAGAAAACGGATTTGTGGATGATTTGAAGTTTAGGATTTCCCCATAGTTGTGTCAATTGGAATGTCCGTCCATAAGAGCATGAAGACTTGAAAGATATGCAAAAGATGAAAGAATTAGACTATCAGATATTAAAGTTTCAGGAACTTTAAAAAGTAAGAGTGATTGCAAGCTAATAGGGGTCCATAATTCTTTCTCAAGAATGAGCCATGTGGATATGTAATCATCATCAGGCAATAGCCAATGGCAAGCTTATTGTAAAATAAAAGATATGTGATAGATAAAAACTTCAGGAAAAGAAACCCTTGCCTTACTACTACTACTTATCATTTCTATAGCATTACTAGGTGTACACAGCACTGTACACTTGAACATGAAGAGACAGTCCCTGCTTGAAAGAGCTTACAATGTAATCAGGACAGGCAAACAGGACAAATAAGGGATAAGGGAATTACTAAGGTAGGAATGATAAAACATATATGGGTACTATACAAGTGAATGGGGTTAGGAGTTAAAAGCAGGACCACCACATCATGGGATGCAATATCCTCTCGCACCGAGGATGTGTCTCCAGGAGCTACTGCCCAGGAGGGAAGGGTTAGCATAGCTGTTGTAGCTGGTGATTCAAGTATTGGACATGCAGATAGCTGGGTGGCTGGGGACGTGAAGATCGCTTGGTCACTTGCCTGCCTGGTAGGAAGGTGGCAGACCTCAAGCATCACCTAGATAGGATTTAAGATAGTGCTGTGGAGGAGTTGGCTGTCTTGGTACATATGGGTACCGATGACATAGGAAAATGTGGGACAGAGGTTCTGGAAGGAGGGTTTTAGATTTGTAAGGAACTGGGCAACATTCTGGGGAAGGGGCAGCCTATTCTGGAAGGATGGACTCCAACTTAACCATGGTGGGACCAGGCTGATGGCATCAGCATTTAAAAAGAAGATAGAGCAGCTTTTAAACTAGAACCTGGGGCAAGGCTGTCAGTTGTTCAAAAACGCATGGGTCGGAACCAGGTATCTTTCAAAAATATCACCAAAACAGGGAAGATAGGGTATCTCAATAGCGAGGTTGCTAAAGAGACCATAGGAGGTCAGGTGTCCTTAAATAAAAATCAGACAAAAGATTGCAAATTAACACTGTCAACTACTGAGCAAGATGTAAATAGAAACAACAAACATAGTTTGAAATGTCTATATTTGAATGCCAGAAGCCTAAGAAATAAGATGGGAGAGTTAGAATATATTGCACTAAATGAAAAATTAGAAATAATAGGCATCTCTGAGACCTGGTGGAAGGAGAATAACCAGTGGGACACTGTAATACCAGGGTACAAATTATATCATAGTGATAGGGTGGATAAAATTGGTGGAGGAGTAGCTTTGTATGTTAAGGAGGACCTTGATTCAAATAGACTGAAAATTCTGCAGGAAACAAAACACATCTTGGAATCCCTATGGATTGAAATTTCATGTGTAAAGCAGAAAAGGCTAGTGATAGGAGTGTACTACCATTCTGGCAAGGATGAACAGACAGATGTAGAAATGTTTTCAAAAATTAGGGAGGCTAACAAACTGGGGAACACAATAATATTGGATGATTTCAATTGTCCCGATATTGACTGGGTAAATGTAACATCAGGGCATGCTAGGGAGGTAAAATTCCTTGACGAAATCAAGGACTGCTTTAAGGAGCAGCTGGTACAGGAGCTAACTAGAGAAGGAAAAATTCTAGACTTGATCTGGTGCAGGAGGTAATGGTGCCGGGGCCGCTTGATAATACTGCTCATCATATGATCGGATTTGATACCGACTTTAGACTAAGTACACACAGGAAATCTAATATGTTAGCATTTAACTTTCAAAAAGGAAACTATGATAAAATTAGAAGAACCGTGAACAAAAACTTAGAGGAGCAGCTGTGAAGGTCAAAAGTTTACATCAGGTATGCTGCTGTTCAACAATACCATCCTGGAAGCCCAGAACAAATATATTACGTGTATTAAAAAAGGAGGAAGGAAGACCAAATGACAGCTGGCATGATTAAAAAGTGAGGTGAAGGAAACTATTAGTGCTAAAAGAAAATTCTTCAGAAAATGCAAGTATGAACCAACTGAAAATAATAAGGAACAGCATAAGGAATGGCAAGTCAAGTGCAAAGCGCTGGTAAGGAAGGCAAAGAGAGACTTTGAAAAAAGATTGTGTTGGAGACAAAAACACACAGTAAAATTTTTTTAGGTATATTAAAATCAAGAAGCTGACAAAAGAATTGGTAGGACTGCTAGATGACTGAGGGGTAAAGTGGGCACTCAGGGAAGACAAAGTCATAGCGGAGAGATTAAATTAATTTTTTTCTTTAGTAATTTGGGAGAGATATCAGTGTCAGAAATGGTATTCAGAGCTGATGAGTCAGAGAAACTGAATGAAATCTCTATAAACCTGGAGGATGTAATGGCACAATTTGACAAATTGAAGAGTAGCAAATCTCCTGGATCAGATGGTATTCATCCCCAAGTACTGACATAATTGAAAAATGAATTTGGGGAACTATTGTTAGTAATATATAATTTATATTAAAAGCACGGTACCGGAAGATTGGAGGGTGGCCAATGTAGCGCCGATTTTTTTAAAAGGTTACAGAGGAGATCTGGGAAATTATAGACCGGTGAGCTGGCCACCAGTCCTGGGCAAAATGGTAGAGACTATTATAAAGAACAAAATTAAAGAGCATATTCAAAAGCATGGATTTTGTCACCCTTTTCTGCACCTGTTCTAATTCCACTATATCTTTTTTGAAATGTGGTGACTAGAATTGCACACAGTATTTGAGGTACAATCATACCATTGAGCAATATAATGACATTATAATTCTCATTTTTGTTTTCCATTCCTTTCCTAATAATTCCTAACATTCTATTTGCTTTCATAACCACAGATGCACACTGAGCAGAAGGCTTCAATGTATCATCAACGATGGTCAACCTGAGTGTTGATTCCTTATTTGGAACCTTGTATCACATAGCTATGGTTTGGGTTCCTCTTTCCCACACGCATCACTTTGCACTTGCTCACTTTCTATGTCATCTGCCATTTGGATGCCCAGTCTCCCAGTCTCATAAGTCTTCTTGCAATTTTTCACAATCTTCTTGTGATTTAACTACTGAATGTTGATAATGGGATGAGGGCATTGCATGATGTGGGACAATGGCAGAGTTGGTTTAGAAATGTACTTGTTTTTGTTTTTAATAAAATTTTAATGAGTTTTATTAGAGATTGTAGATGCTTTCTTCTAATCCGCATAGTTGTTTCGTTATGTGGGCTATAAATATTTTAAATAAATAAATCATTCCAACCTTCCCCCCTTTGGGCCCCACCTCCCCTGTGCCTAAAATTGTTGTCTTCCACATGCTACTCCCTTGCCAGTACCCTCTTAAAAGCTCCCCACACCCTTATCTTAAACTGCTGTAAATGCACACAGTTTAATTTTGGTAGTTATTTTAGGAGATCTATTCTTGTTTTGGACATCTTATGTCTATATTGCATTGACATCCAAATTCCAATTTTACAAAGGCAGTATATAGACATCTACCATTGCAGTATATCCATATGGCAAGGGGGCATGGTCTGGGCTTTTTTGAGTGGGACTAATGTGGGCCTAAAATATAGACCTCAAATTCACATAACAGAAGGGGAAGGGATGTTGAAGTCTAAAAAGGTGGATATCAGTATTTAGACCTGTACTTCTCAAATTGAGGTTAGAGAAATGTGCTACAATTGAGCAGTTCTCCACAGTATTTTTTATGTCCCTGGAGTGCTCACAAAAGGAAAAAAAATGCTGCACTGGAACTTGAACGAGCCACTTTTTGATTTCTGTTCTGGCATTTTGCTGGCTTCCTGAACCCTAAGCTATTTCTCCCAATTGGTTGCTGTTGGCCATTTTATAATATGGATGTTCCTCTGCTACCACAAAAATAGTCTGCCCGATATTTAAAACCATTTAACTGGCGAGGAAGAAATCTGGGTGATATGTTAACGAACTCAGCTATGCAAGTACTGAAATCAGATCAGGACATACCTGACCACTGTAAATGTGGCTATTATGTTTACTGCTGTCTTGTGATGGAGACTGATTTCTTGATTAATCCAAAAACAGAATAGTGAAGCAGTCAAATTGCAATACAACTCAAGTGATATTCTGTACCCAGTGTTCTTATGCCCTTTATTATATCAGCCAGACTCACAGAAAGATTAAACAATAGATTGCAGAACATTTGAGTTATTTATAGACTCATCAAGCGGAAGCTCCACTTTCCAGCACTGGCAACTTGCACAACATACTCTAATGGATTTGCAGCTTGTAGTTTTTCTAGTAATTTGGCTGCCTGTGGGGGTTGGGTGGGGGAGGGGTATACTACATGAGCATTGGTACAAAAAGAGCAGGAGTTCATATACTTGTGGGACTGAATAAGAAAGTTAAGCGGGGGATGATTTAAACATGGATTGGATTTTTGTATTTTGAAGTTTAGTCCAATAACAGAACATCATCATGATGTTTTTCTTTAGAGAGTAGAGAGTGAGCTAAGTGTTTTTGACCAGCTAATTGATATTGATGAAGGGCTATCAGGTAAGGGTTACCTCCTTGTGGATGATACTAAAATTTGCAATAGAATAGACACTCTGAAAGGTGTGGATAACATGACAAGGTATCTAGTGAACCTTAAATAATGAATAGTGTGGAATAGCCTTTCAGTGGAAGTGGTGGAGATGAAGGCTGTATCTGAATTCAGAAAAGCATTAGACAAGCATAGAGGATCTCTGAGGTACATGTGAACATAAGAATTGCCATAGGGATCAGACTAATGGCCCATCTAGCTCAGTATCCAGCTTGCAACAGTAACCAGTACAGGTAACAAGAACTGGCAGAATCCCAAATAGTAGCAAGATTCATGCTACAGATACCAGGGTAAAGCAGTGGCTTCCCCCATGTCCATCTCAATAGCAGACCATTGGGCTCATTTTCGAAAGAGAAGGATGTCCTCACAGAGACGTCCAAATCGGTATAATCGAAACCCGATTTAGGATGTGTTCAACTGTACTCCGTCGCAATGATGGCCAAAGTTCAAGGGGGCATGTCAGAGGCATAGTGAAGGCAGGACTTGGGCGTTCCTAACACTTTGGCGTCTTTGACCCATAATCGAAAAAAACAAGAACGACACTTGGACGTTTTTACCCGGACCTGTTTTTCTTATGACTAAGGCACAAAAAGGTGCCCAAAAGGACCAGATGAGCACCAGAGAGAATCTGGGATGACCTCCCATTACTCCCCCAGTGGTCATTAATCTCCTCCCACCCTCAAAAAACATCTTTCAAAATATGTTGTGCCAGCCTCTATGCCAGCCTCAGATGTCATACTCAGGTCCATGTCAGCGCATGCAGGTCCCTGGAGCAGTTTTAGTGGGTACTGCAGTGCACTTCAGACAGGCGGACCCAGGCCCATACCCCCCTTACCTGTTATATTTGTGGAGGGAATAGCGAGTTCTCCAAAACCCACCACAAACCCACTCTACCCATATATAAGTGCTCCCTTCACCCGTAAGGGCTATGGTAGTGGTGTACAGTTGTGGGTAGTGGGTTTTGGGGGGGCTCAGCACACAAGGTAAGAGAGCTATGTTCCTGGGAGCAATTTATGAAGTCCACTGCAGTGCCCCGTAGGGTGCCTGGTTGGTGTCCTGGCATGTCAGGGGGACCAGAGCACTACAAATGCTGGCTCCTCCCATGACCAAATGACTTGCATTTTGGCCATTTTTCACATGGATGTCTTTGGTTTCGAAAATCACCCAAAGTCAGAAAAGTCAATGTCTAGGGATGACCAAGTCTAGGGACGTCCGGACGTCTCTGACAGTATTTTTGAAACAAATGATGGACGTTCATCTTGTTTCGAAAATATGGCTTTCCCCGCCCCTAGATTTCGCCATTTTGCAAGGATGTCCAAATCGCAGCTTGGACATCCCTTTCAAAAATTCCCCTCCAAATAACTTTTCCTCCAGAAATTTATTAAAGTATTTTTTAAAATCCAGATACACTAACCGCTGTAACCACATCTTCAGGCAGAGTTCCAGAGTTTAACTATTCGTTGAGTGAAAAAAATATTTCCTCCCATTTGTTTTTAAAGTATTACCATGTAACTTCTCTGAGTGTCCCCTAGTCTTTGTGCATTTTGAAAAAGTAAAAAATTGATTCACTTTTACCCATTCTACACCACTGGCCACTGTTGGAAGCAGGATACTGGGCTGGATGGACCATCGGTATCAGTATGGTTATTGTTATGTTAATTTGTGGGAGAGGAGAGCTTTGATGTTGGTTTGGATGTAGAAACTTGATAAGCCATATGAAGAACAATTATATAACGAGAACCTCAATATTAGGCACCAAGAACTGTAAATTACCAAAATACCAGCATATGTCAATATTCTGGCAATGTGCTATTCAATAACACAGGGGCCATTTTACTAAGGCGCGTAGGCACCTACGTGCATCCGTGTGTCAATTTGGAATTACTGCCCGGCTACCACAAGCCCAGAGTAGTAATTCCATTTTTACGAGTGTCCGATACGCACAGCAGAAAATATTTTTTATTTTCTACCAAGTGGCGCTAACTGGGCGGTAATCGACAGTGTATGCATGCTGGCGATTACCGCCCAGTTAATGCGTGACACCTTACCGCTAAGTCAATAGGTGGCAGTAAGGTCTCAGGCCCAAAATGGGCACACGCGCCAATTTTTATTTTGCTACACATCCATTTTCAGCCAAAAAAAGGGCTTTTTTTTGCAGGCGCGCTGAAAAATGGACCTGCGCATGTCCTATACACGAGTCTACATAACAGTACAGGCCATTTTTTGGCACACCTTAGTAAAAGGACCCCACAGTGTCTAAATGTAATGGTATGTACTTTGAGTGGGCATACACATGGGAGGAGTCTCAGTGGAGCAAAGGAGGAGCGGACTGTCATGCATGTACACTATAAAATGCTATATTAAGATATGCTTTTTAACTACCCTTCTGGAAACTTCCGAAACTGAATTAGCTAATGCGGCAACTTTGGTAGCTACAGTAGCTTTAACGCCTGACAAGCAATGGATTTTTCGATTACTTTTTAGGAACAGGGATACATTATTCTTGTGCCTAAAAATAAATTTGTTTCCTGATGTTTTGAAAGAGACCCAAAGAAGGTGGAAACAATTTTTATTGTTAAAACCTGCCGTTCTCCAACTGGGAGGAGTATTTCATTTAAGATTTCCTTGTAAATGTATCATACAATACAATTCAGTAAAATACGTTTTTATGGATCCTTCACATTTAACATCATTCATTACCTCTAAAAGAGCTGAAGGAGTTTAATTATGTTAATTTTCTGTTCTGTTCTAGGTGCTGATTAGTTTTGCAAATGTTCTCTTTTTCCATAATTCCTCTTACATTTTGATTTTCTTGGAACCCAAACTTATGTGGACTTGAGTGTTAGTATCTAAGTATATTATATTATATTATATTACATTATTTAATAATTTGATGTATGTAACACTTTTCCGGTTCAAGTGTATAACCTTGAAATAGGATTTAAAATGTAAAAAAAAAAAGATATGCTTTTTAGTAGTCTATGCATGAGCATTTACACCAGCTCTGTTGGTGGTGTAAATGGTTATGCCTAAATGATATGCACATATTTGACTTGCTACACTAGTATTCAATTAAAAAAAACAATTGTTGCCTACTTTCCTTTATAGAATAGAGCCCAAATAGGTACCTTTTTGGTACCTAAAACTAGGTGCACCTTTATAGAATTATCCTCATGGTTTTTGACTACCATTATTTTCTCTTTCTGTCTTTCTAAGTAAATTGAATCCAAACCATGCTATTTTATGGAATTGGCTTGATGGATAAATGAAGACCATTCCCTTATGAGCATAAACTTTTAATAATACTGCTCTAATCATAGCGACCTTTTCTGGAACATGAAGTTATTTGTATTTATGAAACACAGTTTCCAAATGATTTTGATTAAAGAAAAGGTTGAATATTTCCTATACAAATGTTAGAGGCCCTTTTAATAAGCTGCACTAAAAATGGCCTGTGCTATGACGAGCGCTTGGGTTTCCCCATGCTCTGAGGCCACTTTTAGTGTGAGTTTAAAATGGCTGCATTTCCTATTTGCCCCATTAATGGCCACATGCTATTTTTAGCATGTGGGAAGCATAAGCAGATCCCAAAACTACTGCAGGATGCCTGAGTGGGCCCCGCAGTAGCGCATTTTACCTCACCATGTGTGTGCATCAGTGCATACCACGGCTTAGTAAAAGGACCCCTTAATTATTTATTTAAAATTAATTTTTACTGACAAATTGAAATATTTTTCAAGATGATCTCTCACACTTTACACATTACATATATTATCTTTTTATTACCTTTGTTTATTAAAGGGAAACATATTATTGCAATATGAATATTATAAAAGGCACATTAAATTTTAACATTGTGCCTGAAGCCTATAGTAGACTGTTATCTGTACATTTACCATAGCTAAGTTTGTGAGAGTAAAGCACTTTATCAAATATCATCATGGTTTCCTTTTAAATGTATTCCTTTTTGGGGTAGCTCAGACAGTGGGACAGCAGAAGCATAACAATTATCCATATAAGTGTATGTGGAGTTTCTGTCAGCTATATGTGCAGAGTCAAAAACAAACAGATTCTTCAAAACAGACCACAGACTCACAATATAGAATTAAAAACATTTATTTAAGATGACTCGACACAGTACCATGTTTCAGCATTTACATGCTATACACACTTTTACTCACAACAGTCTTTTTAAAGACCAGCTTATGTTTGGTTTGAAAGACGTAATGCCAAGGTAGATGTGATTGTCTAATATATGCATCAAGACTCCTGAGACAGGCATATGTGTGCTGAAACATGGTACCGTGTCGAGCCACTTAAATAAACGCTTTTAATTCTACATTGTGAGTCCGTGGCCTGTTTTGAAAAGACTGATCCAGTTCCCACTCCTATTTTTTTTACTCTATTTCATGGGACTTTTGTGTTCTGTCCACTTTTTGTGGTCTTTTAGGTATATGTGCAAGCCTGAATGCTAAATGAGGCAGCATACTTTCAAATATATTAATCATCCGTATGGACTCTTAATCATTACTTACATGTGCAAATACTAGAATTTACAGGTGTATACTGAATAAACATTGAAAACCCAATTGTAGAAAGCTGGGATTTACACACACATGTAAATCTACAATATGTGTATATGGCAAAAGGGTGTTGTTTGGACAAGTCTAGGGAAGGACCAAAAAATGTGTGTATTCCCCATTTCTGAAGCAAATTTCATGCCTGTGATCACCATGATCAATGTCAGTTATGTATAGTTTTTAAGAAAGGGCTCATTTTGGGCAGCATTGTACAGGGGGGATTAGGAGAAGGTTGCCTTCTAAATCCCCCAGAATTTGGTAGAAGCAGTTAGCATAGCAGGGTTTAAAAAAAGGTTTGGATCGCTTTCTAAAACAAAAGTCCATAACCCTTTATTAAGATGGACTTGGGGGAAAATCCTCTGCTTATTTCTGGGATAAGCAGCATAAAATGCATTGTACTGCTTTGGGATCTTGCCAGGTACTTGTAACCTGGATTGGCCACTGTTGGAAACAGGATGCTGGGCTTGATGGACCTTCGGTCTGTCCCAGTATGGCAATACTTATATGTACTTATGTACCCTCCCTCTACCCCCCCCCCCCCCAAAGCAAAAACACAAATTGATAGTTCCAAATGATTGTGGGCTCTATACATACTTTGGAGAGCTTAGATGTGTAGGTTTCCAAATGGTAGACATGCACATCTACATGCTAGCACTTACACAACTAGGCTCTGAAATAACAACTGACTTGTGTAAGTGCTGATACTTAGGGGCCCTTTTACAAAGCTGCCAGAGCCCCATTCACCACAGTGGGTAAAATAGCCAAAAAAAAGAAATGGCCATGTGATAAGTTTGCACTTGCTGTGTGGCCATTTCGGGTGGGAGGTGGTGGTGAGGGCTCCTGCGCTAACCCGGCAGTAACCCCCTGCAGAAATATTTTTTTAAATATTTCCGCTGGTGTGTGCTGCAGGTGACAATGTCACCAGCACCCACGTTGGGCCGGCGGTAGTTCCAGGTTGCCATGTGGCAACTCTGTAGTAAAAGGGCCCCTTAGACAAGTATGTTGCCTAGTTGCTTCTGTTAACGTTGTAGATGTTGACAATCGTAGAATGGTTGTTTCTGCTGCACATAACTACAGCATACAACTGCATTCCTACATTTGTTTTAGAAAAGGCTTATTAGCAGAACTTTTTCTAAAACCCTGCAGTTCCAGTTGCTACATTCTATTCAAAATGGGGAAGATAATTTTATTACTTAAATAAATATTTTATATGGATCACTGCTGAATATCACCACTATGGGGATCATTTTATAGAGGCTTTTTTTTTCTCTCATGTTTTTATACCAATGCCTTATTAAATTACACCCAGTTTAAAAGTGCATGGGGTGACAAGAATGCTCTTATTTTTTTGCAAATCATGTTCAGCATATTCAGGAGCAGATTTTGGACAGATCTTGAGCAGAGTGACAATTTATGCTTGTTAGCACATACTGTATCTGACTACATTTACACCAGCTGTCAAGCTGGTATGAATGTAAGCGGTTTCATTATAGATATGATTTCTGCAACTTTTGTGCAGCTTATATGGAAGGATAGATTGGATAGGCCATATGGTCTTTATCTGCCATAATTTTCTGTTTCTATGTTTCTATCATTTAAAGCGAGATAGGTGCCAATATGTCTTTAATAAAAAAAAATTAAAATAGCCCAACTTAAAACAGCTGTTATAAAATTAATTACACAAGAAACATTTTGGTCATGTTAATTCTGGCTATGTGGAGGGGCATTTTTGTTATGACGTCTAAGTTGAACTTCTGGATGTTTTGCACGTGAATGTCCCAAATCCGAATAGCAAATGTAACCATTTTTGAAAAAGCAAAACATCTATTTTTTTTTCAAAAATATTATTTGTAACAAGGTTTTATGCTCTGTGCATTTATCTTTTCAGGCCATTTTTGATAAACAAAACGCACAAGTGAAAAACGTAGAAAATCAAGGGGTCCTTTTACTAAGGCGTGCTGAAAAATGGCCTGCGCTAGTGTAGGCTCATGTTTTGCACGCATGCACGTCCATTTTCAGCGTGCCTGTAAAAAAGGCCTTTCTGGGTGGGGGGGGGCTGAAAATGGACATGCAGAAAACTAAAAATTGGCACACGTCCATTTTGGGCCTGAGACCTTACTGCCACCCATTGATTTAGTGGTAAGGTCTCTCGTGTTAACCGGGCTGTAATCGCCAGCATGTGTACACTGCCAATTACCGCCCAGTTAGCGCTGCACGGCAAAAAATAAAAACTATTTTTTAGCGCACATTTCTGATGCGTTTAAAAAATGGAATTACTGCCTGTTGCATGCAGTAGCCATGTGGTAGTTCCAAATTGATGAACGCTGGATGTGCGTAGGTGCCAATGCGCCTTTGTGAAAAGGCCACCAAGCCATTGGGATGTAGGAGGGACCAGCATTTTTAGCAGACTGGTCCCCAGACATCCCAGGAGAATAATGAGGCACCCTAGGGGGCACTGCTGTGGACTTTATATAAATGCTTCAGGTACACATCTCAGCAATATTCTCTTATCTTGTCTGCTGAGCACGCCAAAACCCATTACCCCCAACTGTATACCACTACAATACCACTTATGGGTGAAGGGGACACCTATATGTGGGTACAGTAGGATATCTGAATAGGCTGTTTCTTGCCCTCTGTGAAAGGTACAGGAGTAAGGGTCAAGAAATAGGTAGGGAGGAAGGCAAGGGGGGCAGGTTTTACCTTGAAACTTCACAGGAATACAGAACTAGAAGGTTCCGGTACAGAGATTGTGCTCCTCTCAGAGAAAGCAGTTTCTCTCCCTCTCCAGAGAGGTCAAAAGACTACAAGTCCCAGCAGCCCTTAGAAAGGTCACCTGACAGGGCTAGGAGGCTTTCCATGTACTACAATTCCCAGGATCCTATGGGTGAAGAGAGGGCTGGGCTGGGTTGGGGAAGCCTAATCATGAGGATATGAGACAGTGGGGGGGGGGGGGAGCCCATTGACAGTGGGGGGGCATTGATTGGCAAACTGAGGAGGAAAGAGAGGAGGGTGTGGAAGAAGAACCTAGGGACATTTCTGCCCTGGCTAAAAGGAAAGGTGAACAGTTGAAAGGGCTATTAGCGCCCTGGTTCTCTGCTTTGGTTCAAAAGGGGGGAGGAGGAGGTTTTTACAGCAGGAGGATAGACACCAAATAATTGTCTTAGCCTTGACCCAAGTGGGAGGTTACCAGGTGTTAGTGCTGGTAAGGGAAGGGTAGGAGTCACCTTCACCCTCTGTGTAGACATTGAGAGAAGGGTGAAGGGAAAAGGGTTGGAACCGTGAACATTATAATTGCTTTGTGTATACATGAATTGTGTTTAAAAGGGGAATAGGAGAACTGTGTTACACATATTCCTGAATAGAAGTGAACCCTGTTAGCCACGAGGAAAAGAGGGCCTGTCCAAGTGCACGCAGGCGCAGTTTCCCCCCCATTGGGGTGGGGGAGGGGGCCATGGCCCAACTCTGATTCTGGGTTGTTACGATTCTGGGTTTACTGTGCACTTTGGGAGGATAAGAGGTGGCCTCAAGCTGCTGCAGGGCCACTACAAACCAGACACCTTGCCTGGATTGGCAGATGATGGATGAGGAAACCCCAGTGAAAAGACATTGTATTAGAGCCTGAGGCCAGGACTGCTCTAGACAAAGGCCTGGTTGGGAGTGAGCACTGAGGAACTGGACTTAGACTTTGATACCGAGTCTGAGAGAGTGAAAGAGAGAGAGGGGAGACAAAACCAACTAACCCTTCTCCTCACTGTAAGAGGAAGAGATAGGATCACACCTCCCACTTATACCTTATTTCTTTTTGTTATAAAGAGGGACAGTGATGTTTGCTTATTTCTATAGTGACTAATTTCTTTGTGTGTTCTTTTTGTATTACCATTTCCTCTGGAAAATTTTTATTAAATATATTTATTTATTTTATTTATTTATGATTGGGATTTATTTACCGCCTTTTTGAAGTATATCACTTAAGGAGGTGAATACCAAATGTAAGTCAAATATAATCAATAGACAATTACAGCAATAAAAACATTCAAATAACAATACGAGGTATTTTATAGTATGCTACATTACAGTGTCAACACAGCATACAATAAAACTTTTTAACAGACAGCATAGGGTGTAAGCAAAGATGGAACATATATATGGAAGATATATGAGGTAGAGTAACAGGAATTGAAAAATAAGGGGACTAATTTTTAAAAAGTTGCACATGACCTCAGAAAGGTGATTGAATGTTATTACCTAGGGTAGGAGTGGATAAACATGCCCTGCTATAGTATGTGCAGTCGGGGTCACTCCTTGTGTGTGTGCGTGTGTGTGTGTGTGTGGCTTTCTAACATCAACTGGGAGTGAACACCATGTTGAAACTGCCTGATATGGAAAATGATGTCTATAAAGATTTTTAAAACCAAAATAAAAAAATGTTTCATTTATTTATTTATTTATTGCATTTGTATCCCACATTTCCCCACCTCTTTGCAGGTGCAATGTGGCTTACAATACATCATGGATAATGGAAATGAGAAGAGAATAGACATTTGGTGTTACAGAAGGATGTTGGATTGTATGGTAATGGAATACATGATAGTCATATAATAGAGGGCATTATTAACATTTCTGGATGTAAGTGGGAGTTTCACATGATTTGAATGGGTTTTTCTTGAGAGAAGTGGATAGAACTTGATATACTGCCTTTCTGTGATTTTTGCAACTACATTCAAAGCAGTTTATATAGTATATACATGTACTTATATGTACCTGGGACAATGGAGGGTTAAGTGACTAGCCCAGAATTACAAAGAGCTACAGTGGGAATCAAACCTAGTTCCCCAGGATCAAAGTCTGCTCCCCCAATATAACTTATAAAAAGATTTTACAACTGCATCAACATGAGGCTTTAAAGATAATGAGATATCTGAATATACACCTAATATGTTTCACACTCTGTCAATCTTTAATATGGAGCTATCAAGGAATGTTAAATCTGAAGGTATAGTCATCACTGGAAAAAGGTCTAGACCAAAAAGTCTTTATTGCTTTGTTCCATTATGGTAGAAAAACTTCCATGTTTCGAGAATGCCCAAATCTGGCCCCCAACATGCCCCCTTGTGATTTGGACATGCTGAACTGCATAGAAAAATGTCTTAAAATAGGTTTTAAACATAGCAATTTGGACATTTTGGCAAAAAAAAATCCATGTATCTGCCACTTTATGTCACCTTTTTGAACGTTTCTGTTTGAAAATGAGCCCCATTATATTCCTGTTTCTTAAAACAGGAGCAGAAAAGGATTGTTTCACAGGAGGTAAAATATCAGCTATTCTTGAAACATCTATGAATGAGGATACCGAGAGGGTACTTTGTTAGTCTCATTTGTTTTTGAACAAGATTTGAACGCTTCAAATCTTGTTCAAAAACAAATGAGACTAACAAATATCTTTAATTAAATATCTTTAATGGAAAGATATTTCAGAAACTCTCAGTCACTTTTTTGTGGCAAAAGAATGTGGATATAGCAAACAAACACAAGAATGAAAAAAAGCCTTTTGGGCTTTAAAACAAGAAGTGTTAGCGTTAGGAACATTGTAGGCTTATCCTTGTAAATGTCTTATTCAATTTTTTTCTTCCTGAACAATTAAGGGCTTTTCTGGACTTAAAGATGATCATGACTGGGAATGTCTATTTTTTTTTTATGTGGTTGCTGTTCCCTTAATTATATCTCCTTATATTTTGGGATCCACTTCCTCTGTTTTTGTAGTCAAAGGAAGAGATTACATGTTTAGATATGTTTTTTCAGCATATTTTTATATGCTCTGCTTATTGCTTGTGTATATGTTTATGAAATAAGAAAAAAATATAAATAAAAATAAAATAGGCTCCTACCCTGTGACTCGGGCACCTAAATGGAGGCATCCAATTGTGGAATTGCTGTAGTCCATCTTGTCTGCCCAGTAAGGTTGCCTAGGCAGTATCAGTTGCAAAGTACTGGTTACTTTCACCATGGTTTTTTAGGATACATACAACAGTATTTTTTAGTTGAGGTGCTGAATTCTTAGTTTCCATTCTCTTTTCCTTTAGGGATATACTGTGTTTATCCCACTACCTTTTGAATTCTAGTGCCAATCTTACCTCCACCACCTCCTTTGGAAGGGCATTCCAGGTATCCACCATTCTTTCTAGAAAGAAAAACTTCCTGAGGTTGCCTTTGCTTAAAAGGCTGGCAGATTTATAAAAGCAAATTTTCGCAAATAATGCACTGTTTGACCCATGGAAATAGTAGTTAAAATTGATCTCTTTTAGGACATTTCTCATATGAGCAATTCTATTTAGGTGCACCAATTCAGAGCATGAATAGCTCTATTTTATAAAAATCATCTTAGGGGAGATTAATCAAGGTGTGGTAAAAGATCATCTTTTACTGCACCTTGATTCCCTGCGGGATTCAGCAACCTGCAGGATCCCAGTACCGCAGGTTGCTGAATCCTGCCTTAGAGGAATAATGCTGCTTGTGATCCATCTCGCAAGCAACATTATTCCCAAGGCCTAGGAGCACTGGTCCACAAAACAGCAGCTTGATGCTCCCAGGCCACTAGTTTAGAGTCCTCCCAGACTTCCAACACCCAAAACAACCACAGTAAAATAACCCCAGCTTTTTGCTGTCCAGGAGCGAAGGGCCACAAAACAGCAGCCAGATGTTCCCAGGCCACTAGCTCAGGGTCCTCCAAGACTTCCAGTCCCCCCCCCCCCCCCACCTCAAGCACCCCTCTGGAGTTGAAGCCCCCACTCTCCCTTCCCCATCTGAAAGGTCGCATTGGTGGTCCAGGGTAGAGGTCCTCTGGGGATCCAGGGTCTTCTGGGGTCCTCTGAGTTTCTTCTGGGGATGCTGGAGTCTTCTGGGGTCTAGGGGTCCTCCAGAGGGTCTTCTGGGTTCTAGGGTTTGCGGATCTTTATGCAGTAGGGTTGCTCAGTCATTCCTACCCTTTTCTGTGTTACCTTCAAAATGGTATAAGTACCACTAGGGGGTCATATCTCATATAAAGAAATATTTTCATATATGGAATATATGACCTCTAGCAGTAGCTACACAAGACTACCACTAGGGGCACCAGTTTGAAGGTGGTGTAGGACAGGGCAGGAGTGACTGGGCATTGTTTTTGCCAGAATTGCCCCCCACAGAAGACCCACCAGAGGACCCCCACCCTGGATCACCAATGCAACCTTTCAAGTGGGGGAGAGGAACTGTGGGGCTTCAATTCTGGGGTTTTCTTGAATGGAAGGGAGATGGAAGTCTGGGAGGACCCTGAGCTAATGGCCTGAGAGCATTGGGTCGCTGTTTTGTGGTCTGGTGCTCCTGGATAGTAAAATAACCCCAGCAAAAATCTAGGGTTATTGTAACATAGTTTTTGGACCCTAATATGACTTTTGATGTATCACCGCAAGTCGTATTAGGGTTTTTGCATAGTAATGAGATGCAAAACATGCATTTGCATAGTTTTGCATCTCATTACTAACTATTCCATGGTGACATCGCCATGTTATTTTAAGTCAAGCAGCATTAAAGTCTGTTATTTGACTCTAATGCTGCTTGACTTAAAATACTACGGCAATATTTATGTTATTATGTTATTTGTTTTGTGGGCAAAATAATGTGCATTACAGCCCTAATGCCGCTTGATGAATCCCCACTTAGTGCCCCAATTCTGTTATAGAATACTAGTGCAAACCCGCATTGGCTTACCTAAATTTAGGCATGAACATTTACACCAGGTCTATGGCTGGCATAAATAGGAACACCTAAGAGGGCCATATAAAATGGGTAACTTACTGTATTCTATAAATTATGCACATACGTTTGGGACACACCCATGCCCCTCCTATGCTACACCCATGTGTATGCCTCCTTGCAGTTATGCACTATAGCAGGGGTGCTCAATGTTGGTTCCTGAGGTCTGAAACCCAGTTGGATTTTCAGGATTTCCCAAATGAGTATGCATGAGATCTATTTGCATGCACTTTCTCCATTGTATGTAAATAGATATGTGTATTCATTGTGAAAATCCTGAAAACTCAACTGAGTTTCGGACCTCGAGAACTGATATTGAGTACCCCTGTTCTATAGCACATATCAATAGAGATCAAACAAAATAAAACATGGAAAAGAAAATAAGATGATACCTTTTTTAATGGACATAACTTAATACATTTCTTGATTAGCTTTCGAAGGGTGAAACATCCAAGCATTACTTTGACAGTCTGACAGGGTGGGAGGGTGGGGGTGGGTAGGAGGTATGCATGGGGACATCAAAGCATTTCATTGATATTCTCCACCTGAAATGAAAGAGCCCAACACTTAAAAAAGATTTGAATGACATATTTTGCTATGCCTAATCTAATACCTTTGGGTGTTTCTACATTGGTTGGGATGGAGAAGAGCCACAACCTAGAATGTGAACCTTCGTTCAGGCACCGTTCACCAGGCAGCAATCGTGGAGTAGCAGAGATCACCATCCAGCTTATTTTCGAAAGAGAAAGACTCCCATATTTCGTCCCAAATCGGGAGATGGGCATCTTTCTCTCATGGGCGCCCAAATCGGTATAATCGAAAGCCGATTTTGGGCATCTCCAACTGCACTCTGTCGCAAGAATGAACAAAGTTGACGGGGGCATGTCAGAGACGTGGTGAAGGCGGGACTGGGACGTGTTTATCGGCCGAGGAGTGATGGGCGCGCTCGGCCGATAATGGAAAAAAAAGAGCGCCAGAAGCGAGAATTTGGGTCACTTTTTTTGGACCCTTTTTTGTCACGAACAAGTCGCCAAAAAGTGCCCCAACTGTCCAGATGACCACCGGAGGGAATCGGGAATGACCTCCCCTGACTCCCCCAGTGGTCACTAACCCCCTCCCACCAAAAAAAAGAACTGTCAAAACTTTTTTCCCAGCCTGTATGCCAATTTGGGCGACCCTCTGAGAAGGATGCCCATCTTGCGATTTGTGTCGAAAGATGGGCGTCCTTCTCTTTCGAAAATAAGCCTGATTGTTTTGACTCTGATACCAAAGTCTGCTAAATTGGATCTATCTCAGGTTGCTAACTTTCAACCTATAGCTAGTATACCTTTCTTCACCAAGTTGGTAGAATTTGTGGTGAGTGCTCAGTTATTTGACTATCCAGCTTATTTTCGAAAGAGAAAGACGCCCATATTTCGATCCAAATCGGGAGATGGGCGTCCGTTTCCCGTGGGTGCCCAAATCGGTATAATCGAAACCTGATTTTTGGCGTCCTCAACTGCAGTCTGTCACGGAGATAAACAAAGATCACTGGGACATGTCGGAGGCGTGGTTAAGGCGGGACTGGGGCGTGGTTATCGGCCGAGGAGAGATGGGCGTCTTTAGCTGATAATCGAAACAAGAAGGGCGTTTTTGACGAGAATTTGGGTCACTTTTTTTGGACCCTTTTTTGTCACGAACAAGTCGCCAAAAAGTGCCCCAACTGTCCAGATGACCACCGGAGGGAATCAGGAATGACCTCCCCTGACTCCCCCAGTGGTCACTAACCCCCTCCCACCAAAAAAAAAGAACTGTCAAAACTTTTTTCCCAGCCTGTATGCCAGCCTCAAATGTCATACCCAGCTCCATCACAGCAGTATGCAGGTCCCTGGAGCAGTTGTTAGTGGGTGCAGTGGACTTCAGCCAGGTGCACCCAGGCCCATCCCCCCCCCCTACCTGTTACACTTGTGCTGCTAAATGGGATCGCTCCAAACCACCCTCAAAACCCACTGTACCCACATGTAGGTGCCCCCTTCAGCTATAAGTGCTATGGTAATGGTGTACAGTTGTGGGCAGTGGGTTTGGGGTGGATTTTGGGGGCTCAGCACCCAAGAGAAGGGAGCTATGCACCTGGGAGGTATTAAAAAAAAAATTTTCTACTTATTACAAGTGCCCCCTAGGGTGCCCAGTTGGTGTCCTGGCATGTGAGGGTGACCAGTGCACTACAAATCCTGGCCCCTCCCACAACCAAATGCCTTGGATTTGTACGTTTGTGAGCTGGGCACCTTCGGTTTCCATTATCACTGAAAACCGATACCGCCCAGCTCAAATCCGCTCAAATGCGATGCATTTGCCCGGCACAAACCGTATTATTGAAACAAAAGATGGACACCCATCTTTTTTAAAAATACGGTCTGTCCCACCCCTTCACGTACCCGTCCTCCGAGATAGGCGCCCATGGAGATGGGCGTTCGCATGCGATTATGCCTCTCCATGTCTGCTACTCCACGAGTTAGACATCGACCTGTTACATTTGAGGAAGAAGTAATAGCAGCAATGACTGAGGGAATGTGTACTCAGATGGAAGGGGCAGCAGAGGCTATGGGGTATCAAGGATCTTAGCAGCAAGGTGAGACACCATTGCTGTTCAAATGCAGCCCCTAATGAAATCATCAAGGAGTACATTGAAAATCATTTGGAATATGACTTATATACACTGTCAGCTAGCACATTTGCTTATTTCCGATCTGACGAAGAAGGGCAACCTTCGAAAGCTAATCAAGAAATGTATTAAGTTATGTCCAATAAAAAATGTATCATCTTATTTTCTTTTCCATGTTTTATTTTGTTTGATTTCTATTGATAA
The DNA here is from genome assembly GCF_901765095.1 of Microcaecilia unicolor. Classification (NCBI taxonomy): domain Eukaryota; kingdom Metazoa; phylum Chordata; class Amphibia; order Gymnophiona; family Siphonopidae; genus Microcaecilia; species Microcaecilia unicolor. The sequence continues at coordinate 343,438,461 of NC_044033.1, forward strand.
CCTTAAGAGTGGACTAACACGGCTACCACATTCCTCTACTTCTGATAGTTTGAATTTATCTGCTCTGCTACAAACTTCACAAGATGAGATATCTTATAGGGCCACTTTTTTCGTTATCCTTTATTTTCTTGCAAGATGAAGAAGCTGTCACAAAACACCTAGCACCCACCTGGGGTTACCTTGCAGCCACCTGGAGGGTCTGTCCCCAGTACTGCTCAGGCCCACCTGCATTTGTGCATGTGCTCTATACTGCACTCTCCTGCCACCAATTGTGTCCCACATGCTTCTGGACTAGTCTCCCACTCTCAAGTTATTCTCTGGTGATTTCTAGTACACTGGGGCCACACTCCAGGGGTCCCACGGTTCCTAGAAAGCACCCACAGACCCAGGATTCTTAGTTCAGGACAGCAGAGTCAATAAACTAATAAGATTTATTGTCACAGAACTTGAACAGTGAACAGAAAAAGGTGAAATCATCAAACAATAACAGGTAACTGAATATGGATCAATTACAAAACTATGTAAACATTTGTTTACTACTTGAGTAGTACTTGGGGAGTTCAGGAATACAGCTGCTCACAGGTTATGAAATATAACTGCTCACAGAGACTCAGTAAAGAGTTCTTTCTCTCTCCGCTTCCTGACTGAGACTAAAGAAAAATCCATTATCTCCTCACTAGATTTGAACTCCAGGGCCAATCATTGCCTAGGGCACAAACTTTGAAGTATCTGGCCAATGATACTGCAAATTGCCTTTCCGCAAGTTTAAACTGGAAAAGAAAAAGTCTTTTTCTGCAACAGCTTTAAAACACAAAACAATCGCCATCTGCTGACCAATTAGGAGAAATTCATGGAATAATTAATACAGTTAACAGGCTTAGAAACCCACTGTTTCATCACAGAAGCATTGTTTCGTTTATATTACAGAACTCCTGGTATCACTTTTCTTGGTGATAGAGTTCTTACATTTCTTGATTTGTCACAAGTAACTCAAGAAGAGGAAAAAAAAGTTTTCAGAAATGTGACAGGAGCTGTCTATATCCTGACATTATAAAATTGGGATTTGGACATCTATGCAATATGAATGTCTAAATTCCACATTTCAAATGTCCATATCAAGAATAGAGCTTCTAAAATAAGGGCTATAATCTCTGTTTTTTTCACAGCATTCAGCAAAACCTTATTATTATATACCATAGCCAAGAGGCAACAACAAAGAACACTTTTTGCAGATGACTGAGAACATTTTTTTCAAAGGATGTGTCAAAAGGAAAGAACAGGATGTCATCAGCATAGATCTGATAATGAACATCTAGTTCTTTCAACTTCCAGCATAATGGTACTAAACTCTGATTGAATAGGATGGCAGAAAGAGAGGACCCTTGCTGAACTTCATCAGACAGTGGTTTAGCAGATGAAAAATTATCCCACTTGAACCATTTGTTTTCTACCTGTAAGAATAGAAGTAAACTATGCCAGAGCTACACTTGTAAACCTAAACAGTACAACAACTAGTTTCTATAGCACTACTAGACAAACACAGTGCTGTACAAATTATACACAGGTACTTTGTCCCTAGATGGCTCACAATCTAAGTTTTTGTACCTGGGGCAATAGAGGGTTAACTGTCTTGCCTAAGGTCACAAGGAGCTGCAGTGGGAATTGAGTCCAAGTCTCCAGGATCAAAGCCCACTGCACTAACCATTAGGCTACTTCTCTACTCTGAAGATGATGCTACTAAAGTTGACGATTTATAATGTCAAATCAGTCAATAGCTGCTACAAAAGTTCTCTCACAAATGAGATGATGTAAGCACATGCTATAATCTGAAAATGTAAATTGCACATATTCTTTTCAAATAGCCCTAGAAATGCCCCACATCCCACCTCCTTCTAGTATATTTGCTAACTTAGCTGATTGAAAGAAGAATGCATGTTTTTGTACAGTTTTAAAATTGTGTAATCAATGGGTTGCATGAAAGGACATAATCTATCCCTTATTGTGTACCCAAAAAAGTTAGCAAAGTCTTTGAAAACTGCAGCTAAAAGTGCAGACTAAAAGGAGTCTACCAAATATTTCTTAAACAATTCAATCCCAGAGACACCAGAAACCCTAGAGAAATTTATTGCTCTCTTGTTTCTCTCTTTTTAAATTATCTTTTATTGATTTCTACAGGTACAGAAATATAAATGAACAACACAGAAACATCTGCAGAAGAGAACTGCCAAGGCTGTAGATTAACGTAACAACAACTAAATCATTGACTGCTCAGCAGTAGCAAGAAAACCTGTGTAATAACTTTTTCAGACTTATGGGGCTTGTGTATGTAAATTTGTTTCCTTCACCATACCAAAATACAATACCAGATGCAGAATAATGCCTATATACTAAGCAATTTCAACACTAATTTATAAAGCTAAGTATATCTTGAAAAACTATATTTCTGTAAACTGATCTTGGGCTTCACACTGAGGGGTAGATTATATAGAAGGCTGCACCCTTTATAGAATATGAGAATAAAAATCAGCTCCTCAGTGTGGCGTCTCACCCTTTTTCCACACCCATTCTTTTGTGCCAGCTCTTCCGTGTTCATATTTCTGCGCTTACATATGTGAACTTATATGAATTCAATGGAGGGTTACATGTCTTGCCCAGGGTCACAAGGAGTTGTAGTGGGATTCAAACCAAGTTCCCCTGGTTCTCCACACCATAGGCATAATGGCATTAACTATAGAGAAATTAAGAGAGGCCCTACAAAAAGTACATATGACCTTCATACATTAATGCACTGTTCTCATGTCATTCACTTCATAACTATGTTATTTCTGTAGATATTGTAATGACTGTCCATTGTAGACCAATGTCAAATATAACCAGCCACTCAAGGCATTCCCAGGCACTGGAGGGCTTACATGTACCTGAGGCAATGGAAGGGGAAGTGAATTGTCTAAGATTATCAGGAGCAGTAGTGGAATTTTAACTGGCCACCCCTGAATGTCAATTGCAATGCTCCAGCCAGTACACTACTCCTCCACTCCACAGAAGAATGTTGCTGATCGGTTGGCTGGTCTTTTGTTCTCTCTGTGGATTAACTTGTTTTTTGATATTATCTCCCTATTGGTTTGCGCATTTGTCAGCCTCTCCATGGAGGCTCATCTTGTCTTCTTGGATTTGCTTTTCATAAAATGCTCCCAGGTATACATCTCACCATTGCTCCCTTACTTTGTCTGCTGAGCCCCCCAAAACCTATCCAAAACCCACTACCCCCAACTGTACACCACTACCATAGCCCTTACATGTGAAGGGGGCACCTATATATGGGTACAGTGGGCTTCTGGTGAGTTTTGGAGGGCTCACAGTTTCCTTCACAAGTGTAACAGGTAGAGGAGGTAGGAGCCTGGGTCTACCTGTCTGCAGTGCACTGCACCCAACATTAGACTCCTCCAGGGACCTGCATGCTGTTCTAAGGGACCTGAGTATAACATCTGAGGCTGGTATAGAGGTTGGTAACTAATGTCTTTCATCACATTTTTGGAGGGTGGGAAGGGGTTAGTGACCATTGAGGGAATAAGGGTAGATCATTCCTGATTCTCTCCAGTGGTCATCTGGTTATTTAGGGCACCTTTTTGTGCCTAATTTGTAATAAAAACAGGTCACAGGTTATAGTAACGTGGAGGGGAATAATCGAACGGCATCGGCGAAATACATGGCCGGTGATGTATTTTGGTGGTGCTGCAAACAGCTGGCCAGACCCGTATTTTCAAAAAAGATGGCCGGCCATCTTTTGTTTCGATAATACGGTTCCGGACAGCCAAATGCCTTGGATTTGGCCGGGGTTTGAGATGGCCGGCTTCATTTTTTAGTGATAATGGAAAGTTATGTCGGCCATCTCAAACCCCGGCCAAATCCAAGGCATTTGGCCATGGGAGGAGCCAGCATTTTTAGTGCACTGGCCTCCCTGACATGGCAGGACACCAACCGGGCTCCCTAGGGGTCACGTGCATAGCTCCCTTACTTTGGGAGCTGAGCCCTCCAGCCCCCCCCCCCCCAAAACCCACTACCCACAAATGTACTGCACCCACTAAAACTGCTCCAGGGACCTGCATACAGCCTCTAGGACTTATTGCTGCTGTATAACTTTGGCACACCACTTCACACCTGAAGACTAATCTCTCTGAAAAAGTCCTTTCTTGAAATATGCATGTTTACTCACAGTTAACTGCAGATCAGAGGTTGTGCCCCACTGGCAAAGAGTTCCTTGGTACTAAGATGAGCAGTAGGTCAGAGCTGGCACAATGATGTACAATGCCCTCTTTCAGCACAATTCAAGGGAAGAACTAAGTTCTCTAACGTGGGTAACACAGGAAAGGGAACTAAAACTGGCTTACAAAAATGACCACTACCGCATGGACTACAACAGGAAACAAAACAGGGCACACTCTGACCCAGTAAGCAGGGGGAAAGCACCAGGGGAGTAGAACCTACCAACTACCAATACTTACACCCACCACAATGCATTGCTGATGTGACTCTGCAGTGCAAATAACAGAAAAGGTGTCACACTCACCCCAGAGCCACATCACAAGCAGGAAAAGGCTGTCGGAGGGCAGAACACATCCTGCTGTCATGGAGGTGGGTACGGCATTTGAGGCTGGCATACAGGCTGGAAAAAAAGTGTTTAAAGTGGGGGTTTTTTGGTGGGAGGGGGTTAGTGACCACTGGGGGAGTACGGGGAGGTCATCTCCGCTTCCTTCCGGTGGTCATGTGGTCAGTTTGGGCACCTTTTTGAGGCTTGGTCGTGGAAATAAAAGGACCAAGTAAACCCGGCGAAATACTGCTTCACGCCGTATTTTTTTCCATTCTCGGCGAAAGCCGGCTATCTGGTAGCCATGCCCATACCCGCCCATGTCCCGTATTCGCTTCGCTGCCGACATGCCCCTTTGAACTTTCGCCGGTGAGGCAACGGGAAAGCGGCAATGCTGTCAAAAAAAGCAGCTTTTGATTATACCGATTTCGCCGCTTTTCCCAGATCGCCGGCCATCTCCAGATTTGTGTCGGGAAATGGCCGGCGATCACTTTCGATTATGAGCTGGATAGTAACATAGTAGATGACGGCAGAAAAAGACCTGCACGGTCCATCCAGTCTGCCCAACAAGACAACTCATATGTGCTACTTTTTGTGTATACCCTACTTTGATTTGTACCTGTGCTCTTCAGGGCACAGACTGTATAAGTCTGCCCAGCACTATCCCCACCTCCCAACCACCAGTTCCGCCTCCCAACCACTGGCTCTGGCACAAACCGTATAAGTTTGCCCAACACTATCCCTGCCTCCCACCACCGGCTCTGGCACAGATCGTATAAGTCTGCCCAGCACTATCCCTGCCTCCCAACCAACAGTCCCGCTTCCCACCACCGGCCTTGGCACAAAACATCTAGGTTTTAGTCCTGGATGGTTTTGTTTTGTTCCATTATGGCTGAAAAACGTCTAAGTCTTAGGAACGCCCAAGTTCCACCCTGAACACGCCCCTGGCACTCCCCTTTGAGATTTGGACGCACTTCTGGTGGAATCAGAGAAAAACGTCTAAAAATAGGTTTCGAAAATGCTGATTTGGACATTTTTGTGAGAAAACGTCCAAATGCAGGTTGCCAATTGAAGCTAGAGTTCTTTTTAAATTGACCTGCTTTCTTTTTAAGGTTATGTATGGTCTAGCACCAAATTATTTGTATGCTCATTTTCAATTTGCAGCATCTGCGAGGGCCAGAAGGATTAACAATGCAATTTCCTTTTCATTTCTCTCTTCCAAGGAGAAGAAACGATTAAAGCTATTTGAATCAACTTTAGCTTTTCAGGCTGCTAGACACTGGAAAGAATTTACTGGGTTTTGCTTTTTTTTCCTCAGTTCAGTCCTACCTGACTTTCAGGAGAAATGTTAAGACCTTTTTGTTTCAGACATTTGTTTTGCAGAATAATTCTTCTCATGATTTTTGTTTTATTTATTATGATTTTTGTTTTACTCTCCCAGAGGATTGTCCTGGTTTATTAACAGTTGTTACCCACTTTGAACTGTGAGGTGCAAGTAAGATAAAAGACTATAGATTTTAGATTTATTAAGGAACCCTCTCTGTCATTTGGATTCACAATCTTTGTGTAACCTAACCTAGTACAGTGCAGGTTTAGGTGAGTTATCAAGGGTGACCAACTGCTACAGTGGGACTTAAACCGAGTTCTCCAGGTTTTCAGGCTGCTGCGCTAACCATTAGGCTATATGACCAGGTGGAGTGCCAAGCTAGAAGGAACACAGTAGCACTGCATACTATCAAAATTGATTTACTTCTAATCGTTCTACACCACTCAGGATTTTATAGACCTCAATCATATCTGCCCTTATCCGTCCAAGCTGAAGAGCCCTAACCTCTTTAGCCGAGGAGTTCCATCCCCTTTATCATTTTGCTAGCTCTTCTTTGAACATTTTCAAATTCTGCTATATCTTTTTTAAGTTACGGTGACCAGAACTGATTGCAATAAAGCTGAGGTTGCACCATGGAGTGATACAGAGGCATTATAGTATTCTTGGACTTATTTACCATCCCTTTACACCAGGCAGAAGATTTCAGTGTATTATCTACAACGACACCCAGATCTTTTTCTTGAGCGCTAACTCCCTAGCATCAAGTAACTATGATTCAGATTATTCTTTCCAATGTGCATCACCTTGCATTTGTCCACATTGAATTTCATCTGCCATTTGGATGCCCAGTCTTTCAATTTCCTAAGTTCTTCCTGCAATATTTCACAGTCCGCATGTGTTTTAACAACCTTGAATAGTTTTGTATCATCTGCAAATTTGATCACCTCAGTCGTCGTTCCGATTTCCATATCATTTATAAATATGTTAAATAGTATTGGTCCCAGTACAGATCCCTGTGGCACGCCACTGTTCAAATTCCAACATTGAGAGAAATGACCATTTAACCTTACCCTGTTTTCTGTCCAATAACCAATTCGTAATCCACACCAGAACCTTGCCTCCTATCTCGTGACACTTTAATTTTCTCAGAAATCTCTCATGGGGAACTTTATCAAAAGCTTTCTGAAAATCTAGATACACCACATCAACCGGCTCACCTTTATCCACATGTTTATTCATGCCCTCAAAGAAATGAAGCAAATTGGTGAGGCAAGACTTCCCTCGGCTGAACCCATGCTGACTCTCTCCCATTAAACTTCCAGTGGTCCTTGGCTGGCGTTTTGATGATGTCTGCAATGTCCTTGCTGACTGTGTCCACACATACACATACAGGTCTTAGCAGTGAAAGATGAAGTTAGCCAAAGTCTGTATTTAAAGTCAGGTTAGAAATGCTGAATAGTGCAGTGTATTATAATCCCACATACTTTGTTATATAAGAACATGCAGTGCTATATATAGTGATTTATGCAGGGATCATTTGCCCCTATACTGCTGGTATATTTCTTGGACATCCTCTGCAATGTCACTGTCCTCTCTGGCACTGGCATATGGTGTATTATGACCAGATCATGGAGCATGTAGCCTACACTGAAGATTTTCAGACCTTTGGCAGAGCTGTAAAGGAGCTCACCTTTAGAACAGCTCAGGCACTGGAATCTAGACTTCAGATGCCCAAAAGTCCTCTCTAAGGTTGACCAGCTTGTACTTTGGGCTTCAACATAGCTCACTTCCGCTGGCCCTTGGGGTTCACTATGAAGGTCATCAGCCAGCTCCCGAGGGGATACCCACGGTCACTTGCATTGAAGAGAGGAGATAAGATGTAAGAGAATGTACTCACATCTTTTGTTGCGTGTTAGCAGTTCCAAAAAAATGTAGATTGCATCTCCTTCCAAGAAACTGGGCCCACAGCTGCAATGCATCTGTGGAGAAAAGAGAACGAGATATTCAATTATTGAAACAGTGTATGAGTTGTAGTTTGGTCCTCACCTTGCAGCCACCCTCTCTGTTCTCTCCACCCTGAAATGAGTTTTGGATGCCAGAGAGTGAAAAAAGGTAGGCATCATGATAGGATCCTGGAAAATGTGCACATACATCGGTGATCACCATTGCAGCATTACAGATCATCTGCATATTCACTGAGTGGTTGGACCTCCTGTTCCTGAAGTCTGCCTCACTGTCTTCAGGGGGTCTGAGGGTGATGTGGGTACAGTCAATTGTGCTCAGAAAAGAGGGAAATTATGCAACCTCATAAAACTGCCATAATCTGTTGTTACTCTGGGTTACACGTGGGGAACTTGATGTAGAGTGTGTCCCTTCTCAGAAAAGCCTAAAGGAATTGTGTTATGCAGTGTGAGGTGGCTGGTGCCTGCAGCAGCTCCCAGAGGCAGTGCATGACCCTTCTAAGTGGTGATCTTCAGGTCCTCTTCCAGCTGCTGGCACAGGTGCACAATTAAGTGAAAACACGCTACACATTGGTAATAGATCAGGTCCATGAACCTGGTTCTGGGCTTGTATACCCTGTACCTCTCTTCTGTAGTCTCTGCCAACAGCCAGGCTGCAAAATCCTCAGCCATGATTCACCACTGCAGCCACTCACACACACATACACTCCAGACAAACAATGGTAAAACACTGACAGGGACACACCCAAAACAAACATCAGTGGATGCAGCTCCACACACATACACAAACACAGGTTCAGGGAGGGGACTAAGGGTGGAGGAAAGGGATGGCAGGTGTGTGGGAAGGGCTAGATGGACAGTGTAAGGGGGCATTGGAAAGTTGGACCAAAAGAATACGGGAACAGGGGCTCAAGCCTGTAGGATGTTGCAGAAAGAGAAAGTTTCAGTATCAAGTTCCCAGTACCGAGGCTTTGCCTCCTAGTGGCTGAGAGACCAGCCCAAGTATTGAGGAGGGTGAGGAACTACCAGTCCCAAGAATCCTCTCTTCCTAGGCAAGTCACACAGGAGCTGGGAGGCGGGGATTGGGAAATGTGGCCATGCTGAGTCAGTTGTGGAAGACTGGAGAAAGCAGGTTGAGGCGATGGGGGAAATCCCTGTGGGAAAGATGTGCAGGTAATTTGCCTCCGAGAATAGAAAGGAGTGTTGCAGAGATTAAGCACCGGAGTAGAAGAAATGCAAGAGATTGGCTGGTTTGATGAACTGTGACTATGTGAAGAAATATACTGACGTTGTAAAGGTGTAAAAGCACATTAACTGCTGAGAGTTTTGAAACAGTGCCTGAAAAGTAAAGGCACAGTAATACTTCTGCCAGCTGTGTGTGGGACTGAGGGGAGAAAGAAGTTCCACTGTGAAGTTGTAAGCAGTACTGCTATGAATTGCTCAAATAAACTTTCATTTATAAGAAGTTTTGCCGTTGGTGTGCATTTGTGGATAGAAAGAGCAGCAATATGGGCAGTAAGGACTGAAGCTGAATAAAGAGTTAAGTGAAGACCAGAGTGTGGTGGACCCGTCCAGTTGGCAGTGCGTCTGAGGAAGCTAAGCAGGGCTGACCAAGGCCAGACCTTAGATGAGGGACTGGCTGACAACAACTAGAACAGGTATGGGCAAGAAGGGAGTAGGCAGGAGCAGCGGGAATAGAATGTAAGTGATTTGAGTATAGAGTAGGGTCAGAACATGCACCAACATTGAAAAGTATCAGGAAACATAGAAGAGCAGGCCAGCACATTCTCGAGTCCCAAAAGACGAGTATACCCTGACTTGGGTGCTATTTATAGCAGGTGCAGTAATTGGGATGGAAGTTTGCCGTCATTAAGATCTGTGCCATTTGCAGAATATGCCTGTAGCTCCTTTTGACCTGGGCAAGTCACTTCACCCTCCATTGCCCCAGGTACAATGCCCTATCATAGATTGTGAGCCCATTAGGGACCGAAAGAGTGCCTGCATAACATGTGTACAATGCTACTTACGTTTAGTAGTGCTGTAGACATGATAAGTAGTAGTAGTAGTAGAAATCCACGGCATGCCCCGCTCCGCCCACACTCTGCCCCATCTACACCTCCATTTTCCACATGTAAAAATGGGTTCAATGGGCAGGTTGTGTGCGCGACTTATTTATGTATTTATTCATTTATTGAAGGCATTTGTATCCCACATTATTTCAACAAGCTCAGGTTCAATGTGGCTTACATGCAAGAAAAACATCAAATTAAAATACTGTCAGGTAATTGTAACTTTTAACATATTAATAATTGTATGTTTATTATGAAGCTAAGGCTGAAATACTGGTTAGTTATGACTTTCCAGAATCCCACTTAGTGAGATTCCGGCTTTTCCATTCCTAGATTGTCTATCCGTGTGTAACTTGGGTGCCAGTCTTTTTATAGAATTTAGTGCTGAGTGCATAAATCATCTTCTCCATGGGAACAATGTGAGGAAAGTTGGTCAAACACATATTAGAGATATAAACATTTCCACTTTATGCTGTCATTTTTTGAGCGATGGTTAATTCAAGTAGAAGAAATTGTATCAGCATTTTGGAAAGAAAATGATTTCATATCACAATAATAAGCATAATTTTGAATCTCTATTTTTACATTCAACATTTTAGACAAAACATTAGTCATTTCAGGTCTGTCAAACTTCTACATTATTTATCTATTTAAATTTCAGTTGCTTAGGCACAAGCGCTTAAGCTAGGCATAGAACTGACATGTATGTGCACTTATTGTAATCCGGTGGGTTATATATATATATTTTTTTTTATTTTTTTTTTTTTAACCTGGGGTCCGGGAGAGGCTCTGGGCTCCCAGAGATTGTTGGTGGCCAGTGCTGTGGCTCCAGAAGTGGTTCTGGACTTCCTGCATGGAGCTGCTGTGTCTGCGGTTTGCCCCAATCCTCTCAACGTTGGACTTGGGTTTTTTTTTTTGAGAGGGCATCACTTGGGAATGTATGTAGGGTGATGCAGAATTTAATTTGAGTGAACATTTCTAGTTTTATAGAAGTTTTGACAGAGATTTATGAGAAAAGTCTGTAAATATCTTAAATGTGTGTTTAAATATATAAAATAAATGCACTGTATGTATAGTTTGATGGCATCAATGATTGTGAGATATTTTGATCTAACTGTATAGAAATGTCATGGGTTTTTGTCTAGAAATATAACTTTTCTATTATTTTCTGTGGAAAGTTATTTTCCAAAATAGAGACTGTGAAAAAAATGCTAACTATGGTCCATGAGGCAAACACCATGTGTTCTGAAGCCTTATTGGCGGCAGAGGTCAGCTAGTGACTCAGAGACCCAGTCTCCCTTGGCAACAGCTTGCCAGGAAGTAGAGGGGAGGGGCTGAAGACATTGAAGAGGGTAGATGTGTTTGGGAGACTGCATAACAGGATTTCTAAGACAGAAAGTATGTGAAAGTAAGCTTTTCTGTGTGCTTTGAATCCCTGAATGCAGGTGAAGACAGCTGGAGGTGAAAAGTGTTGGATTTGAGCAGAGAAAGAAAGAAAAAACTAAATGATTTTTTTTCTTTGTGTGCTGTTTAAAAGTTTTGCAGTTAAGACTGTGGTGGAGAGACTATGTGCATGGTTGTGTAAAACAGGTTTATGCAAGTGGATTAATCCCAGTTTAGCCACTAGGAAAACTGGTCTCCAAGCTTAAGGTTGGGCTTGCAGTATGTGTGTTCTGCATGGTCTGCTGGTGTACTAGTGTGGAAGATTGTATGAGTTTGGAGAGACCAAGTTGCTGTGCACAATGTGACTACAGGATCCAATGAAGAGTGCCCTTCCTTAGTTAGGGAACTCAGTAAAAGAACAGAAAAACTATTTAAGGTTACTCAATCATTATTTATTTTGTTAGTTAGAAAGCCACAGTTGTCCCTGAATCCCAGCTAGTGCTGTTCCTGCTGTTAGTCAGGGAGGAAGATTTTTTGTTGATTTCATTTAAAGTGTGAGGCAGTAGGTTCCTGTACTGGAAGAGAAGATACAGAGCTCCAACGTACAAGCAAGGAGAAGAAATAGGAAGCTCCAAGAAAGACCAAAAAATCTTCACTCCTATGCAAAAGGACACTGAAAGGTCACTGAATTTAATCTGACTTACCCGTTCTAGAGACTGAATCTGGGTGTTCACACCTAAAAGACATAAAGTAATTCAAAATAATTGATTCTTGAGACACACAGTATAAAGGAAATTTATAGATTGAGAGAGAACAAATAAGATACTTTGGTTAATACTTATCTGTTGGTTTCACTGTTGTTCTTAAGTTATACTACTACACCTGTTAGGAAAATTTCTGTTATTAGTTTATGTTTAAATGTATTTTTATGTAACAAAAGAACCTAATGTGTTAAGAACATTGCATTTTCCATACCCCAAATTGGGTTTAAATAAACAACTAGTAACTTGTACTTACCATCTGTCTCGTTACTGGGTCCTAAAATCTTTTTAGTTTTCTTTCCTCTCCATGGTCTAGGACTTTGGAGGTGAGGTTAGTTTAATTGTCTCCGAGCTCAGAGGTGAACTGCAGGCTTGAGGTATTTGGCCACGGGTAATAGTAGAGCTTGCAGGGCCTTCTGAGATGAGGAAGCTACACTATGCTCAAAATATACAAGTATATAGAATTCTAGACTTCGCATATGTAATTTTTCACTCTGCCAAGACTCTGCCTACTATGTGTACACCTACCTGAAAACTATGCAGTATTGGAGATATGAGCATAAGTATAGCATAGGGCTTGGGCACATAATTACAGAATAGAGCTTAGACACATATTTGGCATGTATGTGCATCTGAGCATATGCATGCATGCATATGTAGAGAAGTAGCCTAGTGGTTAGCATACTGGATTAACAACCAGAGAAGTCTGGTTCAAATCCTATGTGTGCTTCTTGTGATTTTGGGCAATTCACATAACAAACTTAGAGCCCTGTTTACTATGCCATGCTGTAGCGCACACTAATGATAGAGTCACTCATAGGAATATAATGGCTGTCTCTATTGTTAGCGTAGGCTAAAACGTTAGCGCACCTACAGCGCAGCTTAGTAAACAGGGCCCTTAGATTGTGAACCATCCATGGACAGGGAGTTATCTAGTCTACCATATTGAAACTCACTTTGAGCTACTACTAAAAGAATATGTGAGTTAAATTCAAATAGATATAGGCAGTCAGTGACTTAGATATAAGTGTTGCCATATTGGAACAGACTGAAGGTCTATCAAGCCCAGTATCCTGTTAACAGTGGCCAATCCAGGCCAGAAGTACCTAGCAAGATCCCAGAACAGTAAAGTAAATTTTATGCTGCCTATCCCAGAATATGCAGTGGGTTTTCCACAAATCCATCATAGTAGTGGCTTATGAACTTTTATTTTAGGAAGTTATCCACCAAACTTTTAAACCCTGCTACGACTTTGTAGCATATTGCTTGTTGTTTTGTTGTGAGCTCTTGCTTATATTTGTATTGAAAACCAATAAAAGAAATTCAACTTAATTACACCTTGAGTGAAGAAATATTTTCTCTAATTTGTTTTAAATTTACTACTTAAGAGCTTCATTGCATGCCCCCTAGTCCTACTGTTTTTGGAAAGCGTAAACAAGTGATTCATGTCTATCCATTCCTTCATACTCAGGATCATATCCCACCCTTATCCTTCTCTTGTACAAGCTGAAGAACCTTAGCTGCTTTAACCTTTCCTGAAAGAGAAGTCGTCCCATCCCCTTTATTATTTTCATCTACCCTTCTCTGTACCTTTTCTAATTCCACTATATCTTTTTTGAGATGCAGTGAACAGAATTACATACAGTATTAGAAGTGTGGTTGCACCATGGAGCTATACAAAAGCATTATAACATTCTCATTTTTGCTTTCCATTCCTTTCCCAATAATACCTAACATTGTATTTGCTTTCTTATAGAGAGCTGCACGGAAGTGGGGATAGCGGGATTCCTGCAGGTACCATGGGAATCTCATGGGGATCCCCTCCAAGTCTGTGAGGATCCCATGGAGATGGACCTAGATCCTGCAGGATCTGGCAGGAATCCTGTGGGGATGGATCCAGGTCCAACAGGATCCTCGCGGAAGTGTCTCCCCCCCCCCCCAGCTGCAGGTGCCCTCCTGGCACATACATCAAGGTACCCTGGCAGTCTTGAGGATTATTCAGGGCAGGAAAGATCCCCACTGTTTCCTGTCCACTGCCACTGATCCTCTCGCTGTCTCTACTTTTTAAAAATGGCTGTCGAGACTTCCAGCGGTGGCCTCACGAGACTTCCACGTAAGTCTAGTGAGGCCACTGCTTGAAGTCTTAGCAGCCATTTTAAAAAAAGCAGAGACAGCAAGAGGATCAGCAGCAGAGGTCAGAAAGTGGGAATCTTTCCTGCCCAAAAAACGTCACTAGACCATCAGGGTGCCTTGAGGTATGTGCCAGGACGGCACCCAGGGCCGAAATAGAGGTGGATAGATGGCATTGGGATGATGCGAAAAGTTGATGTCAATTAGGTAAGTCTCTGTTTCCCTTTCCTCATGCAGTCATCATCACCATACACTCAAAACAAAGCAAACAAACCTATGAGCTGCTGCATCCACATTGTCGTTTGTTATTGTTGATGGCATTTTTATTTAATTTCACTTATATTTTCAAATATGCTGGCTTGTGCAGCATATGGATGGATGTATATAAAGAAAGTATAATAATGGAATAATTTTTCATAGGTAATTTGTTGTAAATCGTAATCAGTGTGTTAGTTGGAGGGGCTGGTTATGGGGACACCCTAGCACTGTTACATTTGTACAGAGATTTTGTTTTTCTCCTGATAAAGGGCCACTAAAACAGACATCATGTTATGAGAATTAGGTGCTCAACAATCAGAGTTTCTATCTATCTATCTATCTATCTATCTATCTATCTATCTATCTATCTATCTATCTATCTATCTATCTATCTATCTATCTATCTATCTATCTATCTATCTATCTATTGTAAGAGGGGGGCAGAAGGCCCCAGACTCCACTATATCTGCTCTCTCCCATATATAAATAAATACAAATATATTCCAACTTGTCATTTCGTCCTTTAGATTGTAAGCTCTCTTGAGCAGGGACTGCCCCTTTTTTGTTAAATTGTACAGTGCTGCGTAACCCTAGTAGCGCTATAGAAATGTCAAGTAGTAGTAGTAGTAACTAACAGTATCTACCACAGTAGTGTACAGAATTTCCATTATATCTTATAAAGAAGGAGAGATAGAGACATAAGGCTGTATTTTTAATTATGAGAAAAGTATATTTTATTATAAGCTTACCAATATGAACAATACAGCAATTCAAGGCAAGTCAATCAGTGTAGGCCGGAGGCTTTTTCTCAGAGAGATGACACAGGTCTTCTAACAATGAATACACAGTAGAACATCTCTGAATCTAATCAATCTTTCTGCATCTTATATATGTTTTCTATCCTATTGAAGTCTATGGAAGCCGCGTCATTTTACCTCATTAAGACCACCTCTTTAAAGTTCCTGTTTTCTTTGTTTTGGCCTGTCTTTCAGGTTCTCTCTTTTACCATCTAACTTCCTCTTATTATTGCTGAATTATGAGTATTTGCTATAAATCATCACTTTTTCTATGTAATCAAGATCAGTAACATTTACATGGCCTAACCACAAGTTCCGTTTACCATTACACTTCTGTATTCTTTTTACTGTTATCTGATTAAATGTCCATTAATTCTTCATGAAATATTCTATTTTACCCTAGTAACAACTCCTGGCATTCATCAGTCATGCTCAGTAGCTGCATTAATCATGTTCTTATCTCATAAAAGCAATTAGCATATTTCTAGTGTGAAGCAGAGGCTATTTCCAAACTTCTGCTTTCGCTTGTTAGCAAATGCTGAGCAAAGTGCAAACAATATTCCAATATACTTTGCAGTCCATAGGTCTGGTTACACAGACATGCAAGCCTTCTCAGCTTTAATATAGGGTCACAGGTCATGTCCAGCATTAGGCTAGGAGCCCTTATATTAACACTATCTATCTATTTAATTATTTATGACATTTATATCCCACATTAAACATAAGTTAGGTTGAAACGTGGGTGCATTTAAAACCTTTTTTATTTTCCCTGTGCCTACATCAAAAGAAAAATATGGCATGTGAGAACTTGTTACTTGTGTTTTCTGGATTGTGGTGGTATATTATAAAAATGCACTTCCTTTTTTATTACTACTTTTTTACAGAAAGGTATTGAATAATGAGGGAAGGACTTCCTTCATGTAGAAGTTTTATCTAGCATCAGTCTAAATGTGCCAACATTATCCAGTTCAGCACACTATTAGCCACCAAGTTTAAACAAAGTTAATTATGTTCAGTAGAAAATAAATCTGTTGCCTAAGGCTGCTTGCTATGTGAATATTCCATCACTGTTTCATTATTGCTACCAAGTATTTCATATTAAGGGCATTTCCTTTAAACTTTGTTTTAATTCATTTATCCAGTCCTTATATGTACATGGTTTTGCTTTTTAAACCCAAAGGTGAATCCTAAGGTGGTTGAACAATTAGGTATAAACTGTTGTTCTGACTTTTCTTGTTTTGGAATTTGGACTGTTTTGGGTCCTGTGTTGATCTGTACATCTTCTGCCTTAGCAGAGTACAGAAGAAAATGATTTATGTTACTTTTACTAGTATTTTTACTGCGTATAGTATATGGCTTTCTTGAGGGGGGGGGCAAGGTGACTGCGACATGGCAAGGGCTGAGCGGACTGGGAGATGGTATAGAGGAGATTACTTGCAGTGGGAATGGGTTAGATTCCCCACTGGGATGGAATGGGGAAAGTTATATTCTGGCAGGGACAGGTTTGATTTCTGCCCCATGCAACTCTTTACTTTCTTAGCTGTCACTGCACACGGAGCAGATGGTTTAAAAGTATCATCAATGATGAAACCTAGATAGATCCTTTTACTAAGCAGTGCTAAGGATGTGTTAGTGTTTTTAGTGCACACTAATGATTAGCACGTACTAAATGCTAAGTCGCCCATAGGAACATATGGGGGAACCTAGCGTTTAGCGTGCACTAAAAAAAAGCTAGATCAGCTTAGTAAACAGGGCTCTTTGTGTCATCAGCAAATTTAATTATCTCACTAGGTATTCCCATCTCTAGATCATTTTAAATATGTTAAAAAGCAGCGGTCCCAGCACAGACCCCTGTGGAACTCCACCATCTATCCTTCTCCATTGAGAATACTGACCATTTAACCCTACTCTCTGTTTTCTTTTAACCAGGTTGAATCTACAATAGGACTTCCTATTCCATGACTCTCTAATTTCCTCAAGAGTTTTCATGAGGTACTTTGTCAAATGCATTTTGAAAATCCAGATACTCAAACTGGCTCACCTTTATCCACGTTTGTTCACCCCTTCAAAGAAATGTAGTAGATTGGCGAGGCAAGATTTCCCTTCACTAAATCCATGTTGGTTTTGTCTCATTAATCCATGCTTATGTTTACATTCTGTAATTTTTTTCTTTATAATAGTCTATCCCATTTTGCAAGACACTAATGTCAGACTCACAGGTCTAAAATTTCCGGGTTCACCTCTGGAACCCTTTTAAAATATCGGTGTTACATTGGCCACCCTCCAATCTTCTGCTACCATGCTTGACTTTAAAGATAAATTACATATTACTAACAATAGTTCTGGAAGTTCATTTTTTAATTCTATCAGTATTCTGGGATATATACCATTTGTCAAATTGCCCCATTACATCTTCCAGGTTTACAGAGATTTGATTTAGTTTCTTTGACTCATCAGTATTCAATACCATTTCTGGCACTGGTATCTCTCCCACATCTTCCTTGGCAAAGACCGAAGCAAAGAATTAATTTAATCTCTCTGCTATGGCCTTGTAGTCCATGAATGCTCTTTTTACCCCTCTGTCAGTGTCACGGTCTCAGGCTCGCGGACACTGGAATAACATGAGCCCTTGGGCTACTGTCGAGGAGCGGCAGCAGCAGACAAAATCCCCCAACCAGGACTGGACAAACGAGCAAAGATGGAGCTGGAATCTGGAATAGACTTGGCTTGGCTGGACTGGAACCAAATGCTGGAATAGACTTGACTGGAGCAACCAGACTTCACCTGCGCTGACCATCGTTCCCCAGAGGTTGAGCCCCTAGGTGCGGGCGGCCTGCAGGACTTACAAGACAGAGCTGGTAGACAAGAAATGCTGGACCAGACTGACTGGAACAACAGGATTCTCACACCGGACACTGGATACTAAACAAGCTTGACTAAAACAGGATTCAGGACTCAGGGTTCTCACACAGGGTATAGGATACTAAAACAAGCTTGACTAAAACAGGGTGAAGGATTCACAGACAGGCTAGACAGAAACAGGGCCAGGGTATACATACAAGCTTGGCAGAAGCAGGGCTCAGGATATACAGACAAGCTTGGCAGAGACAGAGTTTAAGATACACAGGCAGGGCTGGAGCTAAAGGTAAAGGGGTAAGAGCAGGGGAGGACTGACGTTGAATACAAACATAGGACTAAGCTCAGACAGGACAAGAACTAAAGCTAAAGGTAATGGGCAAGATAGAGGCAGAACTCATGGCAGGCCACACCGACAAACAACAGAACTAAGTTAGAAAGCTAAAAGGCTAACAGGTAGCCACAAGGTCACACAAACACACAACAGAACTCTAGACAAGAGCAAACAGAAGTGTCACAGGCACACCAACTAGAAACAAGGCAAAGCAGAAATGCAAACTGCATACAAACTGACCTGAAGACCTTTGGTGTTGCAAAGGCAAACTAGAAAGTCCCCAGCTGGTTAATACTACTACTACTACTACTTAGCATTTCTATAGCGCTGCCAGGGTTACACAGTGCTGTACAAGTTTAACATGGGGAAGGACCGTCCCTGCTCAAAAGAGCTTACAATCTAAAGGTTACAAACTATGTAGTCAGTGTAGGTATCATGAGTGGGGAAGGTGGTTATGCGCCAAAAGCAAGGGAGAAGAGATGGGCTTTGAAAAAGACTTGAAGATGGGCAGGGAGGGCGCATGACGTATGGGCTCGGGAAGGCTGTTCCAGGCATATGGTGATGCGAGGCAGAAGGGGCGGAGTCTGGAGTTAGCAGTGGTGGAGAAGGGTACAGATAGGAGTGATTTGTCCTGAGAGCGGAGGTTACGGGTGGGAACATATGGGGAGAGGAGTGTAGAGAGGTACTGGGGGGCTGCAGATTGAGTGCATTTGAAGGTTAAAAGGAGAAGCTTGAACTGTATACTGTAGCAAATCGGGAGCCAATGAAGTGACTTGAGGAGAGGCGTGATATGAGAGTATCGGTTCACGCCGTAGGTAAGACGTGCAGTAGAATTTTGGACAGATTGAAGGGGGGATAGATGGTTAAGCGGGAGGCCAGTGAGAAGAAGGTTGCAATAGTCAAGACGAGAGGTGACGAGCGAGTGGACGAGGGTTCGGGTGGTCTGTTCAGAGAGGAATGGGCGAATTTTGCTAATATTATAGAGGAAGAAGCGACAGGTCTTAGCTGTCTGCTGGATATGGGCAGAGAAGGAGAGGGAGGAGTCGAAGATGACTCCGAGATTATGGGCTGAAGTGACGGGGAGGATGAGGGCATTGTCAACAGAGACGGAAAGTGGGGGAAGAGGAGAAGAGGGTTTGGGTGGAAAGACAAGGAGCTCAGTCTTTGCCATGTTCAGTTTCAGATGCTGGTTGGACATCCAGGCAGCGATGTCTGAAAGGCAGGCCGAAACTTTGGCCTGGGTTTCGACCGTGATGTCGGAAGTGGAGAGATAAAGCTGGGTGTCATCAGCATAGAGATGGTACTGGAAACCATGTGATGAGATCAGCGAGCCCAGGGAAGAGGTGTAGATCGAGAAAAGAAGTAGTCCAAGGACAGAACCTTGAGGAACCCCAACAGAGAGCGGGATGGGGGTGGAAGAAGAACCATTAGAATATACTCTGAAGGTGCGTTGGGAAAGATACGAAGAGAACCAGGAGAGGACGGAGCCCTGGGACCCGAATGAGGACAGTGTGTCAAGAAGTAAATTATGATTGACAGTGCCAAAGGCGGCAGATAGGTCGAGGAGGATGAGGATGGAATAGTGACCTTTGGATTTGACAAGGAACAAGTCATTACAGACTTTAGAGAGTGCTGTTTCTGTCGAGTGTAGTGGGCGAAAGCCGGATTGGAGCAGATTGAGGACGGCCTGAGAGGAGAGGAAATCAAGGCAGCGGCTGTGGACAGCGCGTTCAAGTAATTTGGAGAGGAAGGGTAGAAGAGAGATGGGACCGTAGTTGGAGGGACAGGTGGGGTCTAGTGATGGTTTTTTGAGAAGTGGTGTGACTACAGCGTGCTTGAAGGTGTCAGGGACAGTAGCAGTGGAGAGAGAGAGGTTGAGGATGTGACAGATTGAGGGGTTGACTGTAGGAGAGATGTGGGAATTGGTGGGAATGGGATCAGAGGAACAGGTGGTGCACTTAGAGGAAGAGAGAAGGCGAGCAGTTTCCTCTTTGGTGATCTCAGGGAAGGAGGAGAAGGCCAGGCTAGGTTGGTTGGGGGAGTGGGTTAAGAAGTCACAGGGAGGAGAAGGCTTGGAAGTGAATTCAAGGTTTATCTTCTGCACCTTATCGCGGAAGTAGTCAGCTAGTGTTTGAGGAGAGAGTGAGGGGGTGGAGGGAGCGGAGGGCACTTTAAGTAGTGAGTTCAGGGTGGCGAAGAGGCGACGAGGGTTGGAGCCAAGAGAATTAGTTAATTGAGAATAATATTCCTGTTTGGCAAAGAATAGGGAGGACTGGAAGGAGGATAGCATGAATTTGTAATGGGTGAAGTCTGACAGGGTGCGAGATTTCCTCCAGAGTCGTTCAGCAGATCGGGTGCAGGAGCGAAGGTAACGGATGCAAGGGGTTAACCAGGGCTGAGGATTAGTGCGCTTAGTGGGTCGAGAGACAGATGGTGCTAGGGTATCCAGAGCAGTGGAGAGAATTTCATTGTAGGCAGAGACAGCCGTGTCAACAGATTCGGAAGACGAGATGGAAGGGAAGAGATTGGAGATGTGAGAGGATAGGGTAGGGGGGTTGATGGCCTGGAGATTCCTGAAGGCAGTGGCTATAGTTGGACGAGGTTGAGGGGGAGGGTGATGAAGTGTGAGGATGATTAGGTGATGATCTGAGATAGGAAGGACTGAGGTGCAGAAATTGGAAGGTGAGCAGGAAGAGAAGAGAACGAGGTTGAGACAATGGCCATTACGGTGAGTATAGGTGGTAGAGCATAGTTGGAGGTTAAAGGAGGATGTCAGAGTGAGGAATTTAGAAGCGTAGGATGGGTCGTCAACGTGAATATTAAAATCACCAAGAATGAGGGATGGAGATGAGGAATCAAGAAAGACGGTGAGCCAAGCGTCGAAGTCAGTAAGGAAGGAAGAGAGGGGCTTATCAGGGGGGCGATAGATGACTGCAACTCTGAGTGGTGTCGGGTAGAATAGCCGGATGGCATGAGTTTCGAAGGATGAGAAGCAGTGAGACTGTGGCAGGGGGAGGGGTTGGAAACTACAAGAGGGTGAGAGAAGAAACCCAACGCCTCCACCGCGTGCATCTGGGCAGGGAGTGTGGGAGAAAAGATATCCTCCATGGCATAGGGCTGCGATTGAGGCAGTGTCGTTAGGGGTTATCCAAGTTTCAGTTAAAGCGAGCAGTTGAAGGGAACGGGAGATGAACAAATCGTGGGTGAAGGAGAGTTTGTTGCATACTGAGTGGGCATTCCATAGGGCACACGAGAAGGGGAGGGAAGCGGGGGGGGGAGAAGGGGAATAGAGATGAGATTGGAGGCATTCTGGGATCGGTTACGTGGATATGGAGAGGAGAGGTGGGGGGGGGGACCTGGATTGGGATTGATGTCACCTGCGGAAAGTAGGAGAAGGAGTAAAAGAGTGCGAAGGAGGGTGGGGGAGGAGGGTCGACGAAGATGACGAAGACGGGATGTGTTAAGGAGGAATGGGGATGGGTTAATGGTGGGGAGGAAGTGTAGAAGGTTGAGAGCTAGGAATGATGAGGGGGGCAGGAGAGCTGGGGAGGTGGTGGGGGGTGGGGGGAGGTAGGGTAGGGGAGTAATGAGCAGGACGGGAGGGGACAAGGGTGGGCAGTGAGTTCCTGAGGTAGACAGTGGAAGGGGAGGGGGGAAGAGGTTAGGAAGGGACAGGGCGATGAAGAGAATGTGTATAGGGGCCATATATAGGGGCTAAGGTGGATGCGGTGACAGTCAGTTAGCGGTCCAACTGATTCTTTTACCGACTTCTTGCTTCTAATATATCTAAAAAGGTTTTTACTATATGTTTTTGCCTCTAACACAATCTTCTTTTCAAAGTCTCTGCCTTCCTTATCAGCACTTTGCTGATGAAGAAAACAAATAGAGGCTAAAGTGGGTCAAGGTGTGGTGTGATGTGATGTGGTGTGGTGTGGCAGGACAAATTTAAATCCTTAGGTTTAGGACACTTGCATCAGTGGGAGCGCTTTTTGACACAGCAGTGTGTGTGTGTGTGTGTGTGTGTGTGTGTGTGTGTGTGTGTGTGTGTTTGTCTCCCTTTCCCACCAGCCTTGCAGCATCTCCTTACTGTATGCATATCTTCTTCTTCCCTAAGCTATGTAGTGTTTCCTTTCTCTCTCTCTCTCTCACTCCTCCCAGCCATGTAGCATCTCTTCTGTGTGTATGTCTCCATCATTCCAAGCTGTGCACCTCCTCACTCACTCCCCCCTAGTCATGGAGCATCTCTTCTCTCTCTGCCCACCCACCCCCTCAGACATGCAGCAGTTCCTCTGTTTGTTTGTTTGTTTGTTTGTTTGTGTGTATGTCTCTCTCTCTCTCCCCAAGCCATACAGCATCTCCTGTGTGTGTGTGCATGTGTATTTGTCTCCCTCTCCCCCCAGCCATGCATCTCCTCTGTATGTGTATTTTGCCTTCTCCCTGTAGCCATGTAGTGTTTCCTCTCTCCCCCCCCCCACCAGCCATGCAACATCTTCTCTGAGTATGTATGTCTCCCTCTCCCCCAGCCATGAATCCTATCCTCTGCGTATGTGTCTCTGCCCCCCTACCAGCCATTGAGGATTTGTCTGTCTCTCCACCCCATCATCCAGGCTCTCCTCTCCCCCCCCCCCTCACCATCCAACATTACCCCCATCTGTGTCTCTCCCCCTGCAATGCAGCATCTCTTCTCTCTCCCCCACTCCCAGCAATCCAGGATCTTCTCTCTCTCTCTCTCTCTCTCTCTCTCTCTCTCTCTTCTATCTAATGTTGTCCCGGTGCCTTTTTCACATCCAACAATCTGCATTGCCATCTCTCTATCCTCCTCCCACTATCCCAATTTGCCCCTCTGTCTCTCCACCTCAATTGT
The DNA here is from genome assembly GCF_901765095.1 of Microcaecilia unicolor. Classification (NCBI taxonomy): domain Eukaryota; kingdom Metazoa; phylum Chordata; class Amphibia; order Gymnophiona; family Siphonopidae; genus Microcaecilia; species Microcaecilia unicolor. The sequence goes on from NC_044033.1 coordinate 343,461,786, forward strand.
CCTGTCTCTCTCCCTTTCTTCCCCACCCACTCACAAGCTCAAAGACACCTCTCCCTGGCCGTAGCAAGAAAAACAAACTGGGAGTTTCCCTCTCCATCTGCCTGACCTGCTGCCTCCCCGATTTGCTGTCATCAAAGAAACAGAAACTGTGAGTGGGGCCACAGAGTTCTGCGTATCACTGCGAGCTCTGCCATTCTTCCACAAACAGGAAATTACATCATAAGGGGTGGGACCAGCGGAGCCGACAGTGGTGCACAGAGCTCTATGGCCCTATGTACAGTTTCTGTTTCTTTGCTGCCACCAAATTGGAAAGGCAGTGAGTCAGGCAAGAGGGGAGGGGAAATTTCCAGTTTGTTTTTGTGGCTGCCACCACAGGTTGAAATATAGCAACCTAGAAGGCACATATAGTCACACAGAAAAAAGGAAGGTTGCAGTTTGGCCTCCCAAAGCCTCTTATACAGGACACCTATGATGTTAGTATTCTAAATATTACATTCATAATTGTCTTTAGACATAAGAATTGCAATTCTGATGCAGAGCAAAGTGTCCAAGCTAGGGCACAAGTATCTGGCAAAATCTCAAAAAGTAGCAAACAGACATGCTACCTATCTTCAGTGATAAACAGTGGCTTTCCTCAGGTTCACCTTAACAACAGTTTATGGACTTTACTTCCAGGAAGTTGGCCAAACCTAAGCCCAGCTTCACTAACTGCTTCTTACCACACCCGCTGGCAATGAGTTCCAGAGTTTTAACTACATGATAAATGAAAAGAAAAAATCTTTTCTCCTATATGTTTAAAAAAGTAATACTATGTATATTCATAGTTCATCCCCTAGTGTTTGTCCTTTTTGAAAAAAGTAAACAATCGATACATGTTTAGCTGTTCTACTCCATTCAGGATTTTTCTCTCTTTTCCTTCCTAGTAATTTCTAACATTCTGTTTGCTTTATTGGCTACAAATTCATACTGAGCAGAGGATTTCAAAGTGTTGTCCTTGATGACACCTAGATATTTTGCCTGGGTGATGACTCCTCGTCGTCTCTTCGCCACCCTCAACTCCCTCCTCAAAGTGCCCTCCGCTCCCACCCCACCCTCACTCTCTCCTCAATCTCTGGCCGACTATTTCCATGACAAGGTCCAGAAGATCAACCTCAAATTCACCACCAAACCTTCTCCTCCTCTTCATCCTATAACCCACTCTCTCAACCAACCTACCCAGGCCTCCTTCTCCTCTTTTCCTGCTATCACTGAAGAGGAAACCGCCCATCTCCTCTCCATCTCGAAATCCACCACCTGTTCCTCAGACCCCATCCCCACCAACTTACTTATCACCATCACTCCTACTATCACCCCCACCATCTGTCATATCCTCAACCTCCCTCTCTCCACTGCAACTGTCCCGGACACCTTCAAGCATGCTGTGGTCACACCACTCCTCAAAAAACCATCACTTGACCCTACCTGTCCCTCCAACTACCGCCCCATTTCCCTCCTACCCTTCCTCTCCAAGATTCTTGAACGCGCCATTCACAGCCGCTGCATTGATTTTCTCTCCACTCATGCCATCCTCGATCCGCTCCAATCCGGCTTTCGCCCCCTACACTCAACAGAAACGGCACTATCTAAGGTCTGCAATGACCTGTTCCTCGCCAAATCCAAAGGTCACTACTCCATCCTCATCCTCCTCGACCTATCCGCCGCTTTCGACACTGTCAATCACAACCTACTTCTTGACACACTGTCCTCCTTTGGGTTCCAGGGCTCTGTCCTCTCCTGGTTCTCCTCCTATCTCTCCCATCGTACCTTCAGAGTACACTCTCATGGTTCGTCCTCCTTCCCTATCCCGCTCTCTGTTGGAGTTCCTCTAGGCTCTGTCCTTGGGCCCCTTCTTTTCTCAATCTACACCTCTTCCTTAGGCTCCCTGATCTCTTCTCATGGTTTCCACTATCATCTTTATGCTGATGACACCCAGCTTTATCTCTCCACACCAGAAATCACTACGGAAACCCAGGCCAAGGTATCGGCCTGCTTATCCGACATTGCTGCCTGGATGTCCAACCGCCACCTGAAACTGAACATGGCCAAGACTGAACTTATTGTTTTCCCACCCAAACCCACTTCTCCTTTCCCTTCACTCTCTATCTCAGTTGAAAACACCCTCATCGTCCCCATCTCATCTGCCCGCAACCTCGGTGTCATCTTCGACTCCTCCCTCTCCTTCTCTGCGCATATCCAGCAGTTAGCCAAGACCTGTCACTTCTTCCTCTACAACATTAGCAAAATTCGCTCCTTCCTCTCTGAGCACACCACCCGAACTCTCATCCACTCTCTCATTACCTCTCGCCTTGACTACTGCAACCTACTCCTCACCGGCCTCCCACTTAGCCACCTATCCCCCCTTCAGTCCATCCAGAACTCTGCCGCACGTCTTATCTTCCGCCTTGACCGATATACTCATATCACCCCTCTCCTCAAGTCACTTCACTAGCTTCCGATCATATACCGCATACAGTTCAAGCTTCTCCTACTAACCTACAAATGCACTCGATCTGCAGCCCCTCCTTACCTCTCTATTCTCATCTCCCCTTACGTCCCTACCCGTAACCTCCGCTCTCAAGACAAATCCCTCCTTTCAGTACCCTTCTCCACCACCGCCAACTTTAGGCTTCGCCCTTTCTGCCTCACCTCACTCCATGCTTGGAACAAACTCCCTGAGCCCATACGCCGGGCCCCCTCCCTACCCATCTTCAAATCATTGCTCAAAGCCCACCTCTTCAATGTCGCCTTCGGCACCTAATCACTTCATCTCTTCTCAGGAAATCTCATCTACCCCAACTTGACATTTCGTCTTTTAGATTGTAAGCTCTTCTGAGCAGGGACTGTCCTTATTCGTTAATTTGTACAGCGCTGCGTAACCCTTGTAGCGCTCTAGAAATGTTAAGTAGTAGTAGAACCTAGCATCAAGTAGCATTAATTTGGATTATTCTTCCTAATCTGCATCTCTTTGCACTTGTCTACCTTTAATTTCAGCTGCTATTTGGATTCCCAGTCTTCCTGTCTTGTAAACTCATTCTGCAATTTCTCAAAGTCTCCAAGTGTTGGAGACTTTGAGAAATTGCAGGATGAGTTTACAAGACAGGAAGACTGGGATAAAATTCAAAGATGACACAATAACTTTGAGTAATATTGTATCATCTTTGAATTTTATCACTTCACTTGAGGTACCTATTTCCAGATCATTTATAAATATGTTGAAAAACACCTGTCTCAGTACAGAACTGACACTCAGATGATCAAAACCCCGTGCTGTTCCAAACAGCGCTCCAAACATAGTGCTGGAGCAGTGCAGGGCGTTATTAGACCTATGATCAGAGATAATTGCATGCAAATTTAAGCACGCAATTATCTCTGATCACGGGGTAGAAGTGCGGGCGCATTGTGCCTGAGCATGCGCTCAGCACAATCCTCCCGCACTTGTTTGACAGGTCTGGGCTGTCAAAAGCCCAAACCTGTCAAACACAGGGGCTGGAGGTCCATGGGACCACCAGGCCCCAACTGCCCCTGCCCCGAGCAATGGGGGCTGGAGATCCGGCGGACCTCCGGTCCCCCCCCCCCAGGTTCAGGGAGGGCTGGAGATCCAGTGGGTCTCCAGCCCCCACTAACTCCCCTGAACAAACAGTCCCTGGTGGCCTAGTGGGCGACCAGCGACGGGGGGCTGGAGGTCCGCTAGACAGCTGGTCCTCCCAACAATCCCCCCCCCCCCAGATTCAGAGAGGGCTGGAGATCCGGTGAGTCTCCAGCCCCCCTAAACCCCACAGCAAAGGGTCCCTGGTGGTCCAGTGATCAATCCGCCCCCTCCCTCCCTACCTATCCCCCTACCTCCCTACCTTGTGGGTTGGAGGGAGGTAGCCTGCCTCCCCCCTCTTCCTTCAATGCCACAAAATGGCGGCGGCCAGCCCTGCCCAGTGTATCCTGGGATGCGCTGGCCAGGGCTACACACCATAAAAGGGAGAAACTTCCTTATATGGTGTGTAGCCCTACCAAGCTCATCCCAGGATACACTGGGCAGGGCTGGCCACTGCCATTTTGCGGCATCGAAGGAAGAGGAGGGAGGCAGGCTACCTTCCTCCTCCAACCCACAAGGTAGGGGTAGGAGGGCGGATTAATCACTGGACCACCAGGGACCCTTTGCAGGGGGGTTAGGGGGGCTGGAGACCCACCGGATCTCCAGCACTCCCTGAACCTGGAGGGGATCGTTGGGGGGGACCGGCGGTTCAGCGGACCTCCAGCCTCCTGTCGCTGGGGGGGTTGGTTGGTCACCCACTAGGCCACCAGGGACTGTTTGTTGAGGGGGAGTTAGGGGGGGCTGGAGACCCACCGAATCTCCAGCCCTCCCTGAACCTGGGGGGGGGGGGGGGACCAGAGGTCCGCAAGACCTTCAGCCCCCTGTCGCTGGGGGTGTCCAAGTTTGCTTGGTTGGGGGGAATGGGGGCCTGTCAGCATGCAAATGCATGCTGAACAGGGCTCACCATTCCTCCCGAATGATCTGCAAACCCTAACGCCAGCTCGGAGCTGGCGTAGGGTTTGCTGCAGCCAGCAACCCAATCTTTGGCGCGCTGGTCGCTGATCTTAGAGATGAATATGTTTAGCCCTGTTTTGCATGCATTTGCATGCTAGTTGCGTTCAGAGCCCTCAAGCGCTTGAGGGCTCTGATCATGGGGCGGTAACAAACGCCAGCGCTAGTATGGCGCTAACAGCCTCTAGCGCCGGCATTTGCTTCTGATCATCCCCCTGCCAGTGACACTCCACTATTCACTGTCCTCCATTTAACCCTACTCTCTGTTTTCTATCTTTTAACCAGTTTCCAATCAAGAACAGGACATTGCCTCATATCATATCCTATGACTTTTCAGTTTCTTCTCTGTCATGAGGGACTACATCAAAAGCTTTCTGAATTCAGATACACTACATCCCAACTGGTTCCTTATTATCTACATATTTACTCATGCCTTAAAAAAAAAGTAGATTGGTGAGGCAAGATTTCTCTTGGCTAATTCTATGTTTATTCTGTCACAATTAAATCTTGCTTATCTGTGTGTTCAGTAGTAATTTTGTTAAGTATAATAGTTTCTATCATTTGGTCTCAAATTGACATCAGGTTCTCTAGTATGTAGTATTTTGAATTACTCCTTTTTTAAAAACTGGTGTTACATACACCAACTTCCAGTTTTCAGGTACCATGGACTATTTACGTGATAGGTTAAAGATTACTAAAAGTATATTTTTTGCTTCTTATGGAGCATTTATCTTTCCTGTTCACTCAGGACCTCTTCCCAGTTAAGAAGGGTTCTATTGTATTAACCCCTATACCTGAGATTCCTTTAGGTCATTGAGTGATGTTGCCAATTACAGATCGGTTGCTTCTATACCCTTATTAGCCAAGGTAATGGAAGGAATTATTGCAGCCCAGTTCACTACTTGTTTTCGAGTTCAGACTGGCCACCTGGACTTGGAAACATGTGACCACATTCCCACAGTATGGTTTGTTTACCTATTCTCAAGCATTCTGTAATTTTCCTTAGCTCTGAACATGAGTCCTAAGCCTAATAAAAAGGGGAGTTTCTTTTAGTGAAATTGGGAGCTCATCTGTGAGTAATGTACGAACTGCGCAGAGAACCTTGTTTCATGATCAAAGAAGCCCCTGGCTTTTGCTGTGAACAGCCCCCCCCCCCCTAGCTGATGATAAGAGCCTGGATGATATAAGGACCAGTGATGATTGTATATAGTGTATTATTGCTTCTTTTCCTGGTCTAGGAACTCTTAGCATTGCTTAGATGTAGAGACCAGTGATGTATTGATTATTTATAGATAGGTATTGTTTCTTTTTAGTTATATAGCTAATCATTGTGTGTATATAGCTTAATCATTGTATATATTTTAATCATTGTGGATTTTAGAACCTCTAATAAAGGTCTCATTTACCTAATACGAATCCAAAAGAATCCACAGTAATTACTGAGTAGTCTGTGTTAGTGAAGCAGGCTGTAAATTCATAGCAGTATAACCGCCCACTGCAGTCTGGAGGCAGAGCTTGGGTGAGTGGGGCATTCTATAACAGGGCATTTCCATTTAGGCAAGTGTTCTTATAGAAGTCTAGTGTAAACATGGCATCAAGGTGCCTAAATGTAGATGTGAGCATTTATAACAGGTCTATGGCTTGTATGAATGTTTGGACCTAAATGCAACAGGAAAGTAAACAACTTACAGTATTCTATAAATTCAATTGCCCTCATAAATGCCCAACTCATCTATGTCCAGCCCATACCACTCTCCTGTGAATGACCCTCTAACAGTGACAAGTTATACTATTAGCTCACATATTTATAGAATAGCGTTTAGGATAGATGCTGCCATTTACTGGGTAAATGAACACTTTCCCACATGGATAGCAGTATTCTCTAAATGTATGCATGCAATAGGCAAGTAAATTCTAAGCTGTAGAAGGAGAAGATATTTGAAAAGCAGCAATACTCAGTCCAGCCAAGATTCAGCTGTCAGCAGTCAGCGTTTTTTACATGATGATTATTGTTGGCTACATTAGCCCTAAATATTCAATTTTGGGCCATGTCCAGGCACAGACACTGAATATCCATGGATAACTGTGGTTGTTCTGGCCATCAGAGCTTATATGGGTTCCAGCCAATATTTAGCCCAGGCCCGCCTCTGACGCGTCGGATTCCTTCCTATGCTGACGAAGAAGGGCAACCTTCGAAAGCTAATCAAGAAATGTATTAAGTTATGTCCAATAAAAAAAGGTATCATCTTATTTTATTTTCCATGTTTTATTTTGTTTGATTTCTATTGACTTCCTATGCTGTGAAATTTGAACTGAGCAATTTGGATCCACTGTTTCCCTGCACACTCCCTAGGGCTTTAAAATTGCTGCAGTTTCGCTGACTGAACTTACAGCTGTTTCCTGTCACTCTTGTTTCCATTGCAGGATCAGATGCTGACATCAGCAGGAGGTGGCCATAGTAACCAGCCCACCTCTGAGCGTCACGCCTCAGGCTTCGCGCCTAAGGGGCATGTCCCTTAGTGCATCCCTATAGGCAGTGCTTTGTCAGAATTTTGGAGGCCTCTCATCATTGCTATTTCTATATATTCTCACCCTGTAAGTCTGTTATCATTATTATACCTTAATAATAAAATTACAATTGCCTCTTTTTCATTTTCTTTTCATTATGCTTGTCACATATTTGCTTTCGCACAGATGTTGAGTTCTTGTTTCAAAGTATTCCTTAAAGAATGCTAAAAGTCCTGCTGTATTGTTTAATTTCTTTTCTCAATTCTATCTAGACAATTCATTCTACTAATGGGTTTGATTCCGTTTTGCTATCCTAGTGATATATTCTTCAAGATATTATTATCCTTATTGGTTAACAACTTATCACCAAAGGAATCGCTCTGGATTTGCTCCTAGCTATTTGAATCACAATGATCCCATCATTATGCCTTCTACTAAACATCATACTAAAAAAGGCTCCAAAAACGTTTGTAATAAACCTCACTTGATTAAAGTCCCACCGTTGAGCAACTTTACTTGTTCTTAGTTTTCTTTGTCAGTAGGTTATGTCAATGCTCAATCGGTTGTTAACAAAGTTGTAATTATTAAAGATTGGATAACTGATGCTCAATTTGATTTTGTTATAATCTCTGAAATTTGGCTACACGCAAAAGATTATCCCATTATTCTACATGTATGCCCACCCAGTTATTCCATTCTTCATTGCCCTAGAGCTAAAAAAAGGGGAGGTGGTTTAGCTATCATCTATAAATTTTTATTTGAGGTTAAAACGATCTCTGAATTTCAATCTCCTAACCTGAAAATTACTACTTGTTCTGTATCTTGCAATTCTTTATTTAAACCTATCTGTCTTCTAATGTTATATCATCCTCCTTATTGTTGGAACTTAGTTGAGGCTGATCTTACCAAATTCATCTCCAATACATGTATTAATAATGATAATATCATTATGGTTGGAGATGTTAATTTACATCTTGAAAACATTATCAACCAATACACCAAGAATTTCCTAGAATTCCTTAATGTTTGGCAATTCTCGCTTTTCAATGGCATGTCCTCACCTATTAAAAGCCATCAATTAGATATATTAGCAACTAAATTTACAGACGCAACTACTTTTTTCATCTCACATTTTCATTGGACCCCAATACTTTGGTCAGATCACAGTAGCCTCTTTTTCAAATTGCACTGGAAATAAATTGTCATTCCAAATCCAAAATTTGTTGCACTCTTTTAAAACTAGACGTAAAATTGACCTTTTAAAATTCTGGTCCAATGAGTTATTCAGTGCATTACTTACCTCAATCCCTTCCCTGAATTTCATTTAGCAATGGAATGATACTTGTAAAGCAGTCCTTGATGTTATTGCATCTGTGACTGTCAAATCTTATCCAAAAAGATTATCTCCTTGGTCCAATGATGATCTTTTACAAATGAAATGTAAATGCAGGAGACAGGAGAGAATTTGGGCTAAGGACAAATCCACTGAACAATGGATTGCTTGGAAAAAAAATTGAAAATCTACAAAGGTATGATCTCCAAAGTGAAAACCTCCTACAAATCCAAATTCATTGGTGATACAGTAGTCAACCTGAGGAAACTTTACTCATTAGTTAATAATTTATTGGACACTCAACTAATAACCAATTCAACTGATCCCACACCTACTGCCTACCACTTAGCTACTTATTTAAAACAGAAAATAGCTAAAATCAGACTACAAATTAACAATATCCCTTCATCTATAGACTATTTTCTCTATTTACAGTACATGATCCTTTACTGCCTCATTCTCAAGCAGATAGAATCTGGTCCATTTTTCATCCAATCACTACTGATCAAGTCAATCACATGTTATATAAATATGCAAATTCACATTGTCTGCTTGAAACGTGTCCTACTTATCTCCTCAAGCCAGCTTCTGATTTATTCTTACATCATTTGCATTCAAATTTTACTTTGATGTTGTCTCAAGGTTTCTTTCCCTCTGACAATGGCAATATTATTTTGACTCCTATACCTAAAAATACCCAATCTAGCCTAAGTTTAGTTTTCATCTATAGACCAGTAGCCTCAATTCTTCTTCTTGTTAAAGTAATGGAAGGACTTGTCATGTGCCAACTTATAGAGTTTCTCCAGCGTCATGCCATTTTGCATAGTTCACAATCTGGTTTTAGGCCCTCTTACAGTACAGAAACTGTGCTTACCACCCTCTTAGCTAACTTCAATTTGATCTATCCAGTGCCTTTGATTCTGTTGATCCAAATATTCTTTTAATTATTCTTGACTATTACGGATTCTGTGGAGTTGTCCTGAAATGGTTTTCTGGTTTCTTAAGATCTAAGTTGTATCAAGTCAAACAATTAGGTGTACTTTCTTCCACTTGGTCTCCTGGCTGTGGGGTCCCTCAGGGTTCTTCTCTTTCCCCCATCTTGTTTAACATTATGATGATACCTATTGGTCATCTTTTAGAAAAACATGGTCTTTCGACATACATATGTGCTGATGATGTCACCATTTATATCCCATTCTCTAAGGAATTACTTGACATAACTCACATGATTAGTCTAGGGATAAAACTTATGGAATCATGGGCTTCTAATTACAAAATAAAACTTAATACAGATAAAACTAAGTTTTTAATTTTAACTAACCCTCCTATGGATCTTAGTAAATTTACTATTAAGAACAAAATCTATTCTCTTGAGTCATCAATGAAAATTTTGGAAGTCACACTAGATCGTTTCCTCACCCTTGAAAACCCAGTCTCTAAGTTGACCTCGAGTGTCTTTCACTCACTTTGGAAGCTAAAGAGATTGAGGTCATTTTTCTCTAAATCTGTCTTTCATACTTTGATTCAATCCCTTGTCCTCACCAGATTCAACTATTGCAATCCCACCTATGCTGGACTTAAAAGTGGTCTTCTGAAAAAATTACAAACAGCTCAAAATACTGCTGCTCGTCTTATAAGTGGATCTCCTCGCTTTTCCAAAGCCACTCCTCTTTTATATGAGCTACATTGGTTACCAATAAGAGATAGAATATCTTTCAAATTATGCGTTTTCAATCACCAAATTCTGTTTGGTCAAGCCTCATCATATATGAATAATCTTATTGAATTACCCCCTCATAATGCTGTTTTATCATCTAGAGAATATCTTGTCTTACATTTCCCTATCTGTAAGAATGTGATATATAAAACAAATCACTCTGCTAATTTCTCCCATCAAGGCACCACAATTTGGAATTCTTTTCCTAAATCAATTAAGTTTACAGATGATTACCTAACTTTTAGAAGTCTTCTAAAAACACATTTCTTCAATCTGGCCTTTCTGAATACAAAAAAACTCTATTTGAATTTTACCCACACCCTTTTCTTAATCTCTTTTCCCATCCTGTGCTGCCTAATTATGCTCTCACCTCTACACCCTTAATTATTTGTTTGTCATTGAGATAGTCTAACCATCAGAGAAGGGCGACTAAAATGATAGCGGGGATGGGACGACTTCCCTATGAAGAAAGATTAAGGATGCTAGGGCTATTCAGCTTGGAGAAGAGACAGCTGAGGGGAGACATGATAGAGGTATATAAAATAATGAGTGGAGTGGAACAGGTGGATGTGAAGCGTCTGTTCACGCTTTCCAAACATACTAGGACTAGGGGGCATGCGATGAAACTACAGTGTAGTAAATTTAAAACAAATCTGAGAAAATTTTTCTTCACCCAACGTATAATTAAACTCTGGAATTCGTTGCCAGAGAAAGTGGTGAAGGCGGTTAGCTTAGCAGAGTTTAAAAGGGGTTGGACGGTTTCCTAAAGGACAAGTCCATAAACCGCTACTAAATGGACTTGGGAAAAATCCACAATTCCAGGAATAACATGTATAGAATGTTTGTACGTTTGGGAAGCTCGCCAGGTGCCCTTGGCCTGGATTGGCCGCTGTCGTGGACAGGATGCTGGGCTCGATGGACCCTTGGTCTTTTCCCAGTATGGCATTACTTATGTACTTATGTAGCTTATTTTTGAAAGTGATCGTCGGCCATTTCCCGACATAAATCTGGAGATGGCCGGCGATTTTGGAAAAGCGGCGAAATCGGTATAATGGAAAGCTGCTTTTTTGACAGTATCGCCGCTTTCCCGTCGCTTCGCCAGCAAAAGTTCAAGGGGGCGTGTCGGTAGATTAGCGAAGGCGGAACATGGGCGTGCATGGGCGTGGCTACCAGATGGCCGGCTTTCGCCGATAATGGGAAAAAAAAAGCGGCGTTAAGCATTTCGCCGGCTTTACTTGATCCTTTTATTTTCACGACCAAGCCTCAAAAAGGTGCCCCAACTGACCAGATGACCACTGGAGGGAATGGGGGATGACCTCCCTATACTCCCCCAGTGGTCACCAACCCCCTTCCAAACTAAAAAAAATAAAACTAAAAACCTTTTTTGCCAGCCTGTATGCCAGCCTCAAATGCCGTACCCACCTCCATGACAGCAGAATGTGTTGTATCTTCCGACAGCCTTTCCCTGGTTGTGATGTGGCTCTCGGGTGAGTGTGACACCTTTTTTGTTAGGTGCCCTGCAGAGTCACATTACTACCAATGCATTGTGTTGGGTGTAGGGTACTGGGCTGTACTCCCATGGTGCTTTTCCCCCCTGCAAACCAGGTCAGAGTGTGCCCTGTTTTGTTTCCTGTTGTAGTCCATGCGGTAGTGGCCATTTTTGTAAGCCAGTTTTAGTTCCCTTGCCTGTGTTACCCACGTTAGAGAACTTAGTTCTTACCTTGAATGGTGCTGAAAGAGGGCATTGTACACCATTGTACCAGCTCTGACCTACTGCTAATCTTAGTACCAGGGGACTCTGCCAGTGGGGCACAACCTGTATGCCAGCCTCAAATGCCGTACCCACCTCCATGACAGCAGAATGTGTTGTATCTTCCGACAGCCTTTCCCTGGTTGCGATGTGGCTCTCGGGTGAGTGTGACACCTTTTTTGTTAGGTGCCCTGCAGAGTCACATTACTACCAATGCATTGTGTTGGGTGTAGGGTACTGGGCTGTACTCCCATGGTGCTTTTCCCCCCTGCCAACCAGGTCAGAGTGTGCCCTGTTTTGTTTCCTGTTGTAGTCCATGCGGTAGTGGCCATTTTTGTAAGCCAGTTTTAGTTCCCTTGCCTGTGTTACCCATGTTAGAGAACTTAGTTCTTACCTTGAATGGTGCTGAAAGAGGGCATTGTACACCATTGTGCCAGCTCTGACCTACTGCTAATCTTAGTACCAGGGGACTCTGCCAGTGGGGCACAACCTCTGATCTGCAGTTAACTGTGAGTAAACTGCTTATTTCAAGAAAGGACTTTTTCAGAGAGATTAGTCTTCAGGTGTGAAGTGGTGTGCCAAAGTTATACAGCAGCAATAAGTCCTAGAGGCTGTATGCAGGTCCCTGGAGCAATTTTAGTGGGTGCAGTACATTTGTGAGTAGTGGGTTTGGGGGGAGGGTTTGGGGGGCTCAGCTCCCAAAGTAAGGGAGCTATGCACGAGGGAGCTTTTCTGAAGTCCACCGCAGTGACCCCTAGGGTGGCTGGTTGGTGTCCTGGCATGTCAGGGGGGCCAGTGCACTAAAAATGCTGGCTCCTCCCACGGCCAAATGCCTTGGATTTGGCCGGGGTTTGAGATGGCCGACATAACTTTCCATTATCGCTAAAAAACGAAGCCGGCCATCTCAAACCCCGGCCAAATCCAAGGCATTTGGCTGGCCGGAACCGTATTGTCGAAACAAAAGAAGGCCGGCCATCTTTTTTGAAAATACGGGTCTGGCCAGCTGTTTGCGGCGCCGCCAAAATACATCGCCGGCCATGTATTTCGCCGGCGCCGTTCGATTATGCCCCTCTAAATCCCTGGTTACTTACTGCACATGAATTAATTTGCTTCTTGAACTTATTGTAATTTGTGTTATATTCTGTACATTATTAAGTTTTATTCATTTTATTGCTTGTTTGTAAGCCACATTGAACTCGAGTCTATTTCAGGCTAATGTGTGGTATAAATGTCATTGATAAATAAATAAATAAAGTGGGCCCAAGCTGAATATTGGACAGGATCTGCATGATTTTTCACATTGTTTAGCCCTTCTGATCCCCCTCCCACCACCAGAATGTCATGCTCTTCCAATTCCCCTCCCACCCACCCAAAGCAGTTCTCCTGCTTCTGATCTTCCTCCTGATCCTCACTCCCCCTGGCAAACATGGAATTCCCCTTCTACCCATAGACTTTCAAACAAAGTTTCATAAAGGAACTCCCTTTAAAGATTCCTACTGAAAATTAGGAATTAGGTATAAAAACATTAATGGAGTGTACACTTGTCCTTCTAATTTTTAAAATGTTATTCAGTCCATACTATGATGTACCTTACTTCACGAATATCTTAAGTTTGCTTTCAAATAATTAAATAAATTAAATTGTATATAGTGGTATTTGAACAGTAACTAGATTGACCTTTCAGGCAATCGTATATTTTAATACCATGTAATGGCTATTTTCAAGGAATGCCAGTGTTCAGAGAATAACAGCTCATTAAACCTTAATGCTAGTTAACCTTTCAGTAAGCAGGTCACAGTAGATGTCAACAATTTTTGATATGTAACTGACTTCAAAATAACAAGTTATTCTCTTCGACTCTAGACTCAACATGAAACAGCAGATAGATCAAAATGAAACTGAGCTCCTTTGATGGAATGACAGAACATAAATGTGAGTGATTATACTGCACACTAGCAAATTGCTGTATTTCCCTCTCATTATTTTAGATAATTGTTTTCTAATTGTATCCAATTATGCATTCAAAGATCCAAACAATGTTCTATCAAAAAGCAAGTGCCCTCCTATTTTACATATTACAAATGTAGGTTTATGAATAATTCTTTCTAGAATGCATCTGCAATATGCAAATGGAAAGCAGAGCAAGTATGCCATTCTTTGTGGGCCTTCTGATTCTCATCCTTTAAACCATATAGAAATGTACATTCTTTAGTGAATATTTGTTTCTTCAGAGTACCTTAAACAATTTAGGCTATGCAAAAATCATTTTAATGTACGTTAACATTAGGGCTGTACATTTAATGTGTTAATAACATGATTAATGCATTAAATGGTTAATGTACGTTAATGGCAGAGCCTTCCCCACCCACAAGCATCCAGCATTAAAAAAAACCAACAAAACAAAAAAAAACACAACTGGATCTCACCAGAACTGCAGAGTACCAGCTGCTGGGTTGGCACTACTAGGTACATAAGTACATAAGTAATGCCATACTGGAAAAGACCAAAGGCCCATCGAGCCCAGAATCCTGTCCCCAACAGCGGCCAATCCAGGTCAAGGGCACCTGACAAGCTTCCCAAACATACAAACATTCTATACAGGTAGAGGCAGCTGCTTGCAGATGTGTGGAGAGAGGAAGAAGGGCCATGCACCCACAACCCGGAAGTGACCACAGAGGTACGAGCCCACAGCACTTTGGGACCGGCGCAACTTGCAAGACAGGAGAGGCTCTGGCAGCAGCGCTGGGGTCCAGAAAGGTGGCCTGCATTCTCTCACTCCTCATGCTTCCTCTACCTGCTCCTCATTCCTCTGACCTTGCTTTTAACGCAAAAGGCAGGCTGCTTCTCTCATGCGCCCAAGCCTCTCTCTGTAGCGTCCTGCCTCTTCCTGCAGAATTTCCTGTTTTTGGACAGGACGCTATGGAGAGAGGCTTGGGTGGATGAGAGAAGCAGCCTGCCTTCAGTGTTAAAGCCAACATCAGAGGAATGAGAGGAACAGGTAGAGACAGTGGAAGGAGTGAGACAAGGAGATGTGGATCATGTGGGGGTGGGGAGGAGTGCAGGAAGAGGTGTCAGGAGGAAGAAGGAGATAGATGTGGACCATGGGTTGTGTGTGTTTGTATGTGATTGAGAGGGATAGATACGGACTGCTGGGGGGGGGGGGGGTGCTTCAGAGGGATACATGTGGACAGTGAGGGTGAGGGTGGGATGGTGTTTCAGAGAGATAGATGCTGCTAGATATAGGGAATGAAAAAAAACAAAGAAGTGAGATGGTGCCCATGGACTGGAGTGGAGGGGAGAAATGGTATCCATGGAATGAAGGAAAAGGAAGAGATGGTACCCATGGAGGGGAAGGAAGGAGAGAGAGGAGATGATACTCATGGAAGGGAGGGGAGGAGAGAGAGAAGGAAGGAGATGGTACTCATAGAAGGGAGGGGATGGGAGGGAAGGAGATGGGAGAACATGATGCACATGGAGAGAAGGGGAAGAGGAGAGAGACGGGAGGAGATGGTATCCATGGAGGGAAGCTAAGAGATGGAAACTAGATAGATTTGAGAAGGAAAAAGAAAAATGGAAGAAAGTTGAATGTGAAAGATAGATATAGAGCAGGAAGTGAAGGAAGAGAAAAAAAAATAAACAGTGAATAGACAGTAGGTCCAGGAAACAGAGTTCAGAACACAGGGAAGCAGAACCAGAGACAGTGAACAAGATAATTCAAAAGATGAAAATCACCAGACAACAAAGGTGAGATAAATTACTGTATTTGTAGTTTAGTAATTGAAATATGTCAGTTTTGAAAATTTACATCTGCTGTCTATATATTGCACTGTACAGGAGGGGCTTTATGCGATTAATCTCACAATTACAAATTTTAGTCAAGATCAATCATGGGATTAAAAGTTTTAATCGATGTGCGGCCCTAGTTAACATACAAATCAATTGTCACTCATTAAAAGTTCTAATATTCATTAAGAATTCTAGGGTCTCTTTTATTAAATGGTGTTAGGCATTGCTGTGTGCCTAGTGCAGGAAAAATGGCCCAACATGGGATGTACTAAAGCATTCTGTGTTAGTTTTGTCATCTGCACGTGCTAAGTGCATGGTATTTATATTTTTGGAGGGGGAGAGACATGTCAGGGATGGAGAATGGGTAAGGATGTGCTAATCAAGTAGCGCTCTAACATTATCACCTCAACACCTGGCTAGTGAGTCCATATGTGGGATCCCTTAACTCATTCTCAATAGGAGACGGTAAGTGCTAACATTAGTGCACAGCCATATATTCTGGAAATAGAAAAAAGCTGAATTTATGGCCACACTAGAAATGAGCTTAGTGCGTGGGAAAGTCCCATGTAAGGAGAAGCTGTCCATTTCTAAGTGCCTCTTATTAAAGCAAATATTTAAAATGAGCTGGGCAAAAATTACTTGAAAATTGGGAAATGTTTGAAAATTTGAACATGAACTGAAAATGTTTTGCTTCTACATATCGTTACCCATCTGTCATATAAAAATTAGTACATAAGTATTGCCACACTGGAACAGACCAAAGGTCCATCAAGCCCAGCATTCTGTTTCCAACAGTGGCCAACCCAGGTCACAAATACCTGGCAAGATCCTGAAAAAGTTCAATATATTTTATGCTGCTTACCCCAGAAATAAGCAGTGGATTTTCCCCAAGTCAACTTAATAATGGTCTATGGACTTTTCCTTTAGGAAGCTGTCCAGACCTTTTTTAAACCCTGCTAAGCTAACCACCTTTACCACATTCTATGGAAACAAATTCCAGAGTTTAATTACATGTTTGTACCTTCATCACATGCCCCCTAGTCCTAGTATTTTTTGAAAGAGTAAACAAATGATTCACACCTATCCGTTCCACTCCACTCCACTCATTAATTTATAGACCTTTATCATATCCTCCCTCAGCCATCTTTTCTCCAAGCTGAAAAGCCTTAGCCGCTTGAGCCTTTCCTCATAAGGAAGTTGTCCCATCCCCTTTATCATTTTCGTTGCCCTTCTCTTTACCTTTTCTAATTCCACTATATCTTTTTTGAGATGCAGCGACCAAAATTGCACACAATATTCGAGGTGCGGTTGTACCGTGGACCGATATAATGGTATCTATAAAGAAGTTTAACATTGTATAGCATCCTGGTGATTCAAGGCACAGGATAGCTATTTGTAAGTCAACACACTACTTTGAGGAATGGCCTAGTGGTTAGGGTGGTGGACTTTGGTCCTGAGGAACTGAGTTTGATTCCTGGCACAGGCAGCTCCTTGTGACTCTGGGCAAGTCACTTAACTCTCCATTGCCTGCCTAGAGCCTGCCCTGAGTGGGAAAGCGTGGGGTACAAATGTAACAAAAATAAATAAAATATATTTATCCTTGATTCATTTGCAGTATAACTATGTCATTTTTAAATAACTGAAAAAAAAAGAGCTCTGGCTGCTTTAAAAAAAATTAATAAATCTGCCCGTTCTGTATTCTAACATCTTTGAAGAATGCTTATGTAGTACATAGGTCCAATGTATTGATGCTCAGCATATCTTCAAAACTTTATATTTTTTATCATATACTGAAAATAGCATGCTAAACAGTTTGACATGTGTGCCAAATGGATCTGAAAAAGATCTTAGCTTGTATGTTATGAGATACAAACAAGGCTTGAGCTTATGTATGATATGCTTTCCTGAGAACCAGGGAAACAAGGGTTCAAACGCCAGTGATGTTCTTTATGATCGTGTCATCACTTAACCATCCATTCAGTAGCATTGCCAGACATAGTATTCTTGATGGGCCTGAGCCCAAACTGGGTGGGCATATGCCCCACCCCGCATGTCTTCTGCCTCTGCCTCGCATACAATTCCCCCCCCCCCCCCCCCTGAGCTTTATGTCCCTGCCCCGCACCACTGATCACAAAGAATAAAATAAATACCTGAGCTGGCAGGGGAATCCTCAAGCACCACCAGCTGAAGATGTCCTTTGATGGCCAGAACAAGTGATTTTCCTACTTGCTACAGCCGGCAGCACTTTCCACTCGTTGCCGCCATGCTGGCCTCTTCCCTCCTGCACATGCTTGGTTTTCAGGAATGCGCACAAGGTGGGGGAGGGTTTGGTGCTATGGAAATGAGTGAAAAGCACCACCAGCCGAAGCAGGTAGGAAAATCACTTGTTCTGGCTGCCGAAGGACATCTGATCCCTACTAGCCAGTCTTCCCGTGTTGTAATCAACAGTCAGAATGCTGGAGTTTTTTACCTTTAGTTTTTTACTTTTCTGACTAGCCAAAATGCATGACCTTATGGATGCCCCTTTTATTTTCATTTTCACTTTTACTACTCCGACTCACTCATACGCACGCCAGTCCATGTGATGACAGGTCTGCATGCAACCTGTTATTTCACCATCCTGCCTTATGGAGGCCTTTTTTACTTCCTTTTTTACGTTCAATTTGACAACTTCGACTACCTTACCTAGTTTACTGGTTGTGGGTGCATGGCCCTTCTTCCTCTCTCCACACATCTGCCAGCAGCTGCCTCTACCTGTATAGAATGTTTGTACGTTTGAGAAGCTTGTCAGGTACCCTTTTCCATGGCGATTTTTACGTGCACCTTTTCTCTAATGGCGGTTTCTACATGCACACAATACTACCTAGACAATCAAACGCCACTTACAATAATAGGTGTTTAAATAGCTTGAAGAGCCATTTCAGATATACAGCAAAAGACAAACGAGTTTGCGTCGGGTTTTAAGGTTTATCATCAAATCAGTTTAACAGCTGCAATTTCTTTCATACAATTAGGTTGCTTACTGAAAGCTCCAACAGCTAATTACAGGTACACTTTGAAACGTAAGTTTTTAATATCTATATATTTTTATTTTTTATTCACATCAAGTCAATAAGGCATCTAAGCAAAACATTTGTTACTATATATATTTTTTTGGACTATTGCGCTAGACGTGTGGTAGTTTTTATTTATCAGTGAGCTTTGTATATTCCTATATACACCAAAGTGCAGTGTACGATCCAAATGTAAAAATTATTTTAGTCGTTTTCTGTTTGTTTATTTACTTATACTTGTAAGAAAGAAGATTCAGACCGGTCACATTCAATTGTTCATTATTAGTGCTTTATTGTCATAGTATGTTTGATATACTTGTCTGTATGTTCATTAGAGTTTTCTTCCTTTTTTATGTTTCGCTTTATGCACTTTACGCTTTACTCTATGCATTGTTATAACATTTTATTTAAAAATTTTTATTTAGCAGTTATTGGAGTACAATTCTATCATATAAACATGAATATATACTTATTCCTTGATATTTTAGTTTTTGTACACTTGATACTCTTGCACTATTTAAGTATACACAAATGAAGATATATGTACTCCTTGATGTTTTACTTTCCGTATACCTTTCATTTTTGTACATTTTTAGTACACACCTATGAATATATATGTGTATGTTTTGTTTTTTAATGATTTTTAATGTTTTATTTGGTAATTTTGCTCTTTCGCTTATTATATTGTTTTATCTTATATATTTATTTATACGTTATGTATTATTTTAGGGACTCCTGAGGCAGGCCTAAGCAGCTGAAACATGATTTGTGTCGAGTCCAGATTGGTTGAATAAACTTTTACTGTGAACTTTCTTTAGTCCCGTAGAAATTTTTTGGCATCATCTTTCTGTCTCCTTCACTGTGGCTTTGCTCTTTGGTTTTCCAAGTGCGGAGGCCTATCTTCTTCTGTGTTTGTTGCGCCATTTTTCTAAAATGCACTAAAATATGGGCTAAGCACATTGTAATGCAAAACTTTCCTGTACACTAAGACCATAAAGGCACCAGTACTTTAAGTATTTTTATTTGCAGGCCTCATGCTAATTTCCTCTTAGAGCAAGGGACTTGCAAAAATTTAACATGGGAGCAATTAGCACCTCCTATTTAGGAGGCTGTAAGTGCTCTTATGTTAACCCTGCATTCGCCAGTTAGGGCCTGATTCTATATTTGGTACTGAAAAAATGAGCGTGGAAGGAAAACATACCTATGTGTATTTTATACATCATGCCTAAGTGGGCATGGTTTATAGAATACGCGTAGTGCCGTTCACACAACTAAAATTAAAGTGCAGCCATTTACACCAATGAAAAGCTGGTGTATATGCCCATGCCCATGCCTAACTTTAGATGCAGAATGGGTTATTCTATAGCACTGTGTGCAAATTCTAGGAATGCTCATGACCTGCCCATGCTTCTCTCATGGCCACGTACACCTTTGAGATCCACACAGTATAATTTACACGGACTACTTTATAGAATACACTTAGCAAGTAGTGCACTTAAATTCTAATTAGTGCCAATTAGTATCGATAATTGCTTGTTAACATCCAATTATTGGCGCTGATTGGCTTGTTAATCAATTAACTTGCACATGCAAATCAGAATACACCCAAATTTGCGTGTTCAAATCTAGTCGCACTATATAGAATTTTCAGGTTAGTGTGTGCTAATGTGAATGTGCTAGCTTGAAAATGCTTCCTCACCCATTCCCCACCCATGACATGCCCCCTTCTAAAAAAAATTACAAAACAATAATGCATGATTAGTGCGTGCTGACAGGCAAATTACCATATGCCTTTTTTCCCACATTAAGCCAGTGGCATACCAAGGGGGGGCGGTGGGGGTGGTCCGCCCTGGGTGCACGCCGCTGGGGGGGTGCCGCACGCCTGTTGGCCAAGTCCGCTCGTTCCCTCCCTGCTGCTCCTTCTGCGTGGAACAGGTTACTTCCTGTTCCGGGGCAGAGGGAGCAGCAGGGAACGAGCGGACTTGGAGCCGACAGGCGCATGGCACCCCCCCCCCCCCCGCAGGTAAAAATGCACCCGGGGGGGTCACGCTGCACCCGGGGGGAGGCCATGCTGCACCTGGGGGGGGGGGGCGCATCGGCGATCCGCCCCGGGTATCAGCCAGCCTAGGAACGCCACTGCATTAAGCATACATTAATGCTTAACACAGATTAGTTAAAATGCCCCAAAATGTAGAAATCAGCAGCCATTCATACACTAGACTTCTTCTTCCCATCACCATTATGCCTAACTACCTTCAGTTTGGGATCAGCTAGACAGCCTTCACTCCTACAATGAAAATAATTGACAAAAAAAAAATAATAAATCCCTCACATTGAGCTCCCAGTGATCAGCATTTTTCATAAATGTCAGCCACCATGGATATTCAGTGGCAGTATATGGATAGTGGCTGTCACCGAATATCTAGCTAAAATGGTGAGTTGGTGATACTGTCCAGAGAGCTTATCTGGATAGCACTTAGAACAGTTATCTGGGTATTGGCACTGAATAGCCGGTAACCTCTGACTCTCCCCAAGTTCTGAACATGGACCACCCTGGTACCATCCAAGGTAGTCAGTGGCACTATCCAGTTTATATCACAGAATATTCCTCTCACCAGCACTTATTCATTTAGGTGCCACTCCTAACCAGATAAGCACCTTTGAATATCTACCCTAAAGCCTTCAGCATCTTTTTAAATGGTGTATAAGATTCCATCAATCTCAGTTTCAAAGGCAATCAATTCTATTCATACGGAGGAACAAAGAAAACACACTTCCTTATTTCAGCCAAATGAAGCTGTCTAACAAGAGGAATGAATGTTCAGCAACCTCACACTCTCAGACCTCAAACAGTAGAATGGTTTATAGATTTTAAGAACAGTATTAAATATTTTGCGTGGCTTTTCCATCTAATGTTCGATGAATGAAGGTGAGAATTTTAAATTTAATTGGCAGCTGCACAGGGATCCATATAAATCCATCAGGCAAGGAATAATGTGAACAAAATGCAAAGCATATGCTCACTAATTCCAGCTTTTTAATATCTGCCTCAGGCCAGGTATTGTTCTTCCTGTTCACATTATTGGAAGACTTCAGCTAACAGAATTCAGTGGGGGTTACAGAGTGATGAAATCTAATTACTGAAACAGAAGGAGCTGAAGGAGTTGTGGATTGCAAGACATGGGAGGAACACAGGAAATGACTTTATATTATCTGTTGAAGAGTCTTCCTTTAACTTATTCATTCATCATGCTGTGGTGGGCACATGGACTCGCCTCCCGGTGGAGGTGGTGGAGACAAGAACTGTGTCTGAATTTAAGAAAGCATGGGACAGGCATTTGAGATCGGAGATAGTGGTTGCTGTGGGTGGGCAGACTGGATGAGCCATTTGGCTCTTATCTGCTGTCATGTTTTTATGTTTCTTGTTCAGATTCAAATGAAATAAATAGAAATTCTCCTGTGCCATTTTTCTTGCTGAATAAAAGGAATAGAAGCCGAGAAAATGACTGGAGATAAAAAGACCTTACAGTCTACTCATTCTGCCCATTCATACCAACTACTAAACTCGAGTCGATGATCTCTTCCTCGTCTTCAAAGATACTCTGTGCTTGTCCCGCATCCTTCAGTTCAGATACAGTTCCTATTGCCCATCACCTTCTAGAACAGGGATAGTAAATCTGGCCTTGATGGGGTAAAATGCATTGGGGGTTTCAGGATATATGCAATAAATATTCATGAGGTACATTTGCATACAGTGGAAACAGTGCATATAAACTCCTCTCATGCATATTCAGTCTGGATGTTTTGAAAACATGGCCAGTTTGCAGTACCTGAGGGACAGAGTTACCCACCCTTGTGCTACAAGTAGTGCATTTCTCTTAAGTTATCTCTTTCAACTTACCTCCCTAGAAAATCCACGTGGTTGGAAGAACTGGTGGCAACAAAAGTGACAGCAGAGTCATGGATGACTGCTGTTTCTCTCTGTCCTCCACTGAAACTGCTGCGGGGCTGGAAGTGAGGGTCGCTAACACGGAATCTATGACAATGAAGCATCAGCCTTGACTGCCTATGCTTTACCCATTTTTCGTCTGGTCTTCATTCCCTGATTTTTGATGTGTGCATCAATTTTACTATGGATCCTTGGCTGGGTATTATCATGATCACTCACTGTATCCTCACCACTCCTTCACAGTCTCTTCCTTTGCGGCATCGCACGCCATCCACTTCCAGGGTTAAAGGTCTGCAATCAGTGTCTCAGGAAAACAGGAGATTCACTAGAGGTGCTTTATTATCTCCTTAATACAGCTATTCTTCTTTAAGTCTTCCCAGACCTTCCTCTCTACCCGGTATAATCCAACTTTTAAACACAGTTCAGTTTAGCACTGCTTTCAATACAGTCCAGCTTAGCATTGCTTTCAACACAGGTCAGTTTAGCACTCCCTTCTGGGCTT
Source organism: Microcaecilia unicolor (assembly GCF_901765095.1). NCBI lineage: Eukaryota > Metazoa > Chordata > Amphibia > Gymnophiona > Siphonopidae > Microcaecilia > Microcaecilia unicolor. The sequence continues at coordinate 343,484,960 of NC_044033.1, forward strand.
TGTAGTTTCTTTGTTCCTCACAGTATACACATGCATAATTCATATTTATGTATGTAGAGACAGACAGACCCGAAAACACAGAGTGGTAAATAGACCAAACTAGCTACAGCTTTAAAACTTTGGGGGGTCCTTTTACTAAGCTGCAATAAGCACTAGCACGCACTTACGACAGCTTAAAAGGGCTTACTATGAGACATACTGAGGCATTAATCTATGCGCATTACCCATGTGCTAAACTTTTTCTACAGGTGGGGTCTGGGGCAGAAAGTGGGCATTTCTGTTCTAATCAGTTATGCATATACAATATCCCATATATGCGTTAATTGATTACTAAGAAATGTAGGACGCCTACACGTGTACAATGCACATCACATTAGAACTACCGCCCAGCTACCACATGCCTCGGGCAGTAATTCTAATTTTGATGTGTGTCCAAAATGCGTGGCAGAAAATAATTTATATTTTCTGCTGTGTGGCGCTAACCGGGCAATAATTGGCAGTGCACGCACGCTGACAATTACTGCCCGGTTAACGCATGAGACCTTGCTGCTAAGTCAATGGGTGGCGGTAAGGTCTCAGGCCCAAAATGGACACGCGCTGATTTTTATTTTGCCGCACGTCCATTTTCAGCAAAAAAAGGCCTTTTTTGCTGGCACGCTGAAAAATGGACATGCACACATTCAATATACGTGCCTACACCAGCGCAGGCCATTTTTTGGCATCCCTTAGTAAAAGGGCCCCTATATTTGATAGGTAATAGGGAATATTTTTGTAACCACAATAAAAAAAATGTTTAAACTTTACCTAGCCAGGGGAATGTCCTAGGGGCTCTGGGAGAGCATTGAGAGGTGGTCCCTTGTTTGGGGCAGACCTGGCGAGGGAGTCCCATTTCCAATGTGATCCACAGCATTTTGAGACACCCATGTCCATGTTGGAGACTGACTAAGGTCAGCAGGAGAAGCCCAGAATGTGTTTGTGCCCTGATTGGAGCTGTGAGTGCTGTGCACGCATGTGGGATGTTTGCAATGCGCAGTGATGTCATGTGCACATGCACATTTTGAAAATGGGTCCTAATGACTCTGGAGATGTTCCATAGCTCATGGAGCACTGTACCACCACCGAGTTTAATTAGAAGTATACTGAGGATGCTTGTTCTAAACCCTGAAGGGCCTTTGAAATGTCGGGGTGTGATGAGACGCAATAGATGAAATAGCATATTCACGCATGTGCAAGTCACGTGGGAGTGACACACTCTTAATTGAATTTGCCCTGGGGAACATTGGGAGAGCAAAAGGGCTACAGTAAGCCTACTAAGAACCATAATGACCCTTTAATGGTATGAAAAGTCAAGCATGCGCAATAATGTCTGAGGAGACCTGCACTGACTCATGTAGCCTAAAATAAAGATTTAAATAGTTCTTGAAAAGTTTTAAAATTAAGAATTCAGGCGTGCAAAGATAGTTGATGGGTGTCATAACTTTATTTGTTTCACGTTTGTATGCAAAATACTGGGAATTTAATGGGTTCCATTTGGGATTTTGGGGGTCTTTAAAAATGCAAATTTTTACATAGTTTAGATCTGGGCATTGCTCTAACCTGATGTATATTATTTAAAATAAAAATAGAGGATTTAAAAGACCATTTTAATATAAAATAGAGTAATGGAATGTTGATGAGTGTCAGGGTGTTTGAAAGGAGAGTTCTGATCGACTGCACTGCTTGGTAAAAGAACCTGGCAAGAAACAGTATGAGAGAGAGCAACAGAATCTTTGAAGAAGGCAGAAGTTCTATTGATGGTGTATGAGAAAGGGTTGTTGGAGGAAAATTTTATTATGTGAAAGCTGTAGTGTGTTGTCAGATAATATACTTAAAGTGCTCTAAAGTGAGTCTGCAAGAACGTTTGTGCTTTTCAATCCATTTTGTAAAGAGAAATTTTGATCTCAGAGAAGGACTTAAACTTATCAGTATTGTTTGATAAGTAGGACAAATAGTGAGACAAAAGACATTGTTAGAGAAAATGTTTATTTAATACTAGTGAAAAAGGCCCGTTTCTGAAACGAATGAAACGGGCGCTAGGAAGGTGTTTCCTCAGAGTATGTATGTCTGAAAGAGTGTGTGTGAGAGTGAGTGTATGAGAGAGAGAGAGTGAATATGCGAATGTGTGTGTGTGACAGAGAGCGAGTGAGACTGGGTGTGTGTGAGAGAGAGAGAGAGAGAGAGTGTGTGTGTGTGATAATGAGAGTCTGTGTGGGGAGGGTTTCCCCTCCCCTCTCCTCACTCCCTCCCAGTTCCAGTGTGGTCCATCCAGTTCCAGGGTTGTTGTCACTCCCCACTTCCCCCCCCCTCTTCCATGGTCATCCCTACCTCCCAGTTCCAGGTTTGGTACCTCCCTACTTCCCAGTTCCTGGTCCCCCACTCCCTCCCTCCAGGTTCCAGCTCATTCCCTCTGTGTTTGATGATCCTCCCTCCCTCCCTCCCTCCCTGTTTCTGGATCCCTTCATCCGTCACAGTTGGAGGGTCCTCTCTCCCTCCCAGTTCCAGAGTGCTCCCTGACTTCTCTGCCTTTTCTCCTACATTGCCCTGCCATGCAGTATCTGTCCCCATGAACCCCATGTCCACCATCATTCCCTTTCTGTTCCCATCCATGGCCCTCCCCCTGAGTTCTGCGGTCGCCCTTGCCCCCGAGATTGCTGGTCACCGCCCCCCCCCCCCCCCCGCGTCTTACCCCCGTTATAAAGTGCTGCACGCAGCAGGCCAGGCCATCCATGCCCCTCCCCTTGAGCTCTCCAGTCGCCCCTGCCCCTGAGATCAGCGGTCACCATTTCCATCCCTGGCCCACCAACCTCTTTCTTGGCCCACAGAAGCTCCGGTCTAGTGCTGCACGCAGTACGCCTCGCCAGCCCAGCAGTTCGCTTCCTTTCGGGTCGTCTTCCCTCCTTGTGTCCCGCCCATGGGCGTAGACTGGGGGGGGTGAGGGGGGGCAATGCCCCCCCAAACACAGGGTCGGCAACAGGCAGCTCTCCCTTCACCCCACCCTCTCCCCGTTCCTTCTCCCCCCCCCTCCCCGTGAGCTGGCTCTCCTCCCTCCCTCCGTATCCGTCCCTCACCGACCTGATCTTCGAATCCTTTGCCTGCCCGCTAGGCGCTAGCGCTCTCTCCCCTGCTGGTTCGCGCTTTAAAAATGGCCACCGAGACTTTCAGAGGCGGCCTCGCGAGAAGTCTCGGCGGCCATTTTGAAGCGTGAACCGGCAGTGGAGAGTCAGCGCTAGCGGGCCGGGCAGGTGAAAAATTCGAAGATCGTTGGTGAGGGATGGATCCGGAGGGAGGGAGGAGAACTGGCTCGCTGGGGGGGGGGGGGGAAGGAACGGGGAGAGGGCGGAATGAAGGGAGGGGAGAGGAGGGTCACTGCTGGACTGAGTGGATGGAGGGCAGGGGAAAGGAGGGCCACTGGATATGGGGGCAGGGGAGAGGAGGGTCACTGCTGGACTAAGTGGATGGAGGGCAGGGGAAAGGAGGGCCACTGGATATGGGGGCAGGGGAGAGGAGGGTCACTGCTGGACTGAGTGGATGGAGGGCAGGGGAAAAGAGGGCCACTGGGTATGGGGGCAGGGGAGAGGAGGGTCACTGCTGGACTAAGTGGATGGAGGGCAGGGGAAAGGAGGGCCACTGGATATGGGGGCAGGGGAGAGGAGGGTCACTGCTGGACTAAGTGGATGGAGGGCAGGGAAAAGGAGGGCCACTGGATATGAGGGCAGGGGAGAGGAGGATCACTGCTGGACTGAGTGGATGGAGGGCAGGGGAAAGGAGGGCCACTGGATATGGGGGCAGGGGAGAGGAGGGTCACTGCTGGACTAAGTGGATGGAGGGCAGGGGAAAGGAGGGCCACTGGATATGGGGGCAGGGGAGAGGAGGGTCACTGCTGGACTGAGTGGATGGAGGGCAGGGGAAAAGAGGGCCACTGGGTATGGGGGCAGGGGAGAGGAGGGTCACTGCTGGACTAAGTGGATGGAGGGCAGGGGAAAGGAGGGCCACTGGATATGGGGGCAGGGGAGAGGAGGGTCACTGCTGGACTAAGTGGATGGAGGGCAGGGAAAAGGAGGGCCACTGGATATGAGGGCAGGGGAGAGGAGGATCACTGCTGGACTGAGTGGATGGAGGGCAGGGGAAAAGAGGGCCACTAGGTATGGGGGCAGGGGAGAGGAGGGTCACTGCTGGACTAAGTGGATGGAGGGCAGGGGAAAGGAGGGCCACTGGATATGGGGGCAGGGGAGAGGAGGGTCACTGCTGGACTGAGTGGATGGAGGGCAGGGGAAAGGAGGGCCACTGGGTATGGGGGCAGGGGAGAGGAGGGTCACTGCTGGACTGAGTGGATGGAGGGCAGGGGAAAGGAGGGCCACTGGGTATGGGGACAGGGAAGAGGAGGGTCACTGTTGGACTGGGTGGATGGAGGGCAGGGGAGAGAAAAGAAATGCTGGACATGGATGGAGGGGAGGAAAGAGTGAGGAAGGAGATGAGATGAGGGAAAAGGAAGAGAGGAGAAAAACTGCACATGGATGAAGAAAATAGGCAGAAGCTGAGGACCAGAAATGAAGAAGAAAGGAAGAAAAAAATAAATGGAAAGGAAGCCCTGGAAACGGAGTTAAGAGGACAGATAGCAGCAGAATCAGATACTGCACCAGCATGATCAGAAAAACAGTCACCAGACAACAAAGGTAGAAAAAAATCATTTTATTTTCATTATAGTGTTTGCAATATGTTCACTTTGAGAATCAGGTGCTCAACATTAAAAGTTTATATTTACTTATTTATACCCCCCCCCCCAGGCTCTCTCCCAGGCTATAGCCAGCTCTGCAATTTGGGGGGGGGGGGCGCAGAGGGGGAACTGGGGGGAGAGCCTGTTGTTAAACATTTGCCAGCACACCACTGCCTGTCGCCAAACCCGCTGCCTCTCTGATTCAGTGGCTATCCATTGGCAAATGAACACTGGTTATTCCCAAAAAAGCCAGCTCTTGCTCCCTTCCTTCCTCCATATTAGCATAATTTGCATATACATATATGCAAATGAATATGCTAATATGCCCCGCCCCTTCCTTTGCCCCCCCAAATGAAACAGTCAAACTACGCCTATGGTCCCGCCCTCTTGTGACGTAATTTCCAGATGGGCAGGACACAGGGAGGGAAGAAGACCCGAAGAGAAGCGATATGAGAGGCAGTGTTCGTTCATTGGAGGGGACGTGGTCCGTTGCTAGGAAGGGGGGGCGGGTGGAGTGGCGAAGTTGTGGGCATAGCGGTGGCATCGGTGGGTGAGCGAGCGAGCGACCTGGGGCGGTAGCGGCCAGAGGCTTTGGGGGATGTTTTCCGCAGGAAAGCATGTTGTCCTCAGGTTCGTGCCAGGAGGGGTCCAGGGGGGGGCAGTAATGCGAAGGGAGGGGGGTGTTGAAATTGGAGGGAGGGGTGAGTGTTGAAGTCGGTGGGAGGGACGGGAGGGGCGTTGAAGTGGCAGCGTTGGAGGAAGAGTGTGACATCTGTGTGGGTGGGGGCTTGGTCGGGTGGTTCGAGCGATCCCTTCACTGTTATAGATCCGCCCTCGACGTCATAACGTTTGACGCGAGGGCAGGGCAGAGAGACATTGTGAGTGGGATGGCTTCACCATCATGAATCCACGAACCCTTCAGCCTGGGAGTGACGTCAGATGGCTTCAGAACGTTGTCTTCAGAACGTTGAGGGTGCGTTTTATTATAGTAGATAGTCTCATTTGGAGATAGAAGTTCTGCCAGATAGGCTTTTAAAATCAGCTCTTTGCTAAGCAGCCATTGGTATTCATTTCTGAAATAATGATTAAACTGAAAGCCAATAGAAGGGAAAAAATATCATTTTGACTAAGAGAAAAAATATTTCAATATTTTACTGAAGAAATTGATGTCATGTGGACTTTAGGTGTGAAAAGAATCCTCAAGTCTTTTATTTTGAAAAGAACATTTCCCCCCTGTTTACTAAGCTGGGCTAGTGGCTGTACTACTACTACTACTACTACTACTATTTAGCATTTCTATAGCGCTACAAGGCGTACGCAGCGCTGCACAAACATAGAAGAAAGACAGTCCCTGCTGAAAGAGCTTACAATCTAATAGAAAAAAAATAAAGTAAGCAAATCAAATCAATTAATGTGTACAGGAAGGAGAAGAGGAGGGTAGGTGGAGGCGAGTGGTTACAAGTGGTTACGAGTCAAAAGCAATGTTAAAGAGGTGGGCTTTCAGTCTAGATTTAAAGGTGGCCAAGGATGGGGCAAGACGTAGGGGCTCAGGAAGTTTATTCCAGGCGTAGGGTGCAGCGAGACAGAAGGCGCGAAGTCTGGAGTTGGCAGTAGTAGAGAAGGGAACAGATAAGAAGGATTTATCCATAAAACGGAGTGCACAGGAAGGGGTGTAGGGAAGGACGAGTGTGGAGAGATACTGGGGAGCAGCAGAGTGAGTACATTTATAGGTTAGTAGAAGAAGTTTGAACAGGATGTGAAAACGGATAGGGAGCCAGTGAAGCGACTAGAGGAGAGGGGTAGTGTGAGTAAAGCGACCCTGGCGGAAGACGAGACGGGCAGCAGAGTTTTGAACTGATTGGAGAGGGGAGAGGTGACTAAGTGGGAGGCCAGCAGGAAGCAGATTGCAGTAGTCTAAACGAGAGGTGACAAGGGTGTGGATGAGGGTTTTGGTAGAGTGCTCGGAAAGGAAGGGGCGGATTTTACGGATGTTGTAAAGAAAGAAACGACAGGTCTTGGCGATCTGCTAGATATGAGCAGAGAAGGAGAGAGAAGAGTCAAAGATGATCCCAAGGTTTCGAGCTGAGGAGACAGGGAGAATGAGAAAGCCATCAACAGAAATAGAAAACGGGGGGAGTGGGGAGGTGGGTTTGGGGGGAAAAATGAGAAGCTCGGTTTTGGTCATGTTTAATTTCAGGTGGCGTTGAGACATCCAGACAGCAATGTCAGACAAGCATGCTGAAACTTTGGTTTGGATGCAAGGTGAGATATCAGGGATAGAAAGGTAGATTTGGGAGTCATCAGCATAGAGATGGTAGGAAAAGCCATGGGATGAGATTAATGAACCAAGGGAAGAAGTGTAGATAGAACAGAGGAGGGGACCAAGAACAGAACCCTGAGGTACGCCGACAGGCAGAGGGATAGAAGTAGAAGAGGATCCACCAGAGTGAACACTGAAGGTGCGGAGGGAGAGGTAGGAAGAGAACCAGGAAAGGACAGAGCCCTGGAATCCAAGTGAGGACAGGGTATCGAAGAGTATGCTGTGATCGACAGTGTCAAAAGCAGTGGAAAGATCAAGAAGAATGATCTTTCCGCTGTCATGTGCTAATGCCAAAACAGCCCATTCACTTTGAATGGATTGTGTCTGCATTGCCCTGCAGCTTAGTAAACAGGGGGGTTATTCTGTTCAAAGGAATTTTTAGTTAAATTTTCCCTGATTTTGTAAAAGGTGTGAATGCCAAGCTAAATGAATAGTCTGGAATTTGGCAGCTAAGATTTAACGCTAACGAAATGCAGAATCATGCATTTGGCCTGCAAAAACCCAAGGAAATGGTACAGTTTAAGGGGTGAAGAACTTTTGTGGGTGAAAAAGGAGCAGGACTTGGGTGAGATCAGATCTGATGATCTTAAGGTGCCCAAAGGTTAGAAAAGGTGATGATGAAAGCTAGAAGTATGCTTGGGTGCATAGGGAGAGAAATAGACAGTAGGAAAAAAGTGGTGATGATGCCTCTGTATAAGAATCTGGTGAGACCTAATTTAGAATATTGTGTACAATACTAAAGACCACACCTTCAAAAAGATAAAAACAGGATGGAGTCGGTCCAGAGGGTACTACTAAACTGGTCAGTAGTCTTCATCATAAAGCATAAGGGGAGAGATTTAAAGATTTCAATATGTATACTTTGGAATAAAGGCAGGAGAGGGGAGATATGATAGAGATATTTAAATACCTACATGGTATAAATGCACAGGAAGCAAGTTTCTTTCAATTAAAAGGAAGCTTTGAAAAGGAGAGGGCATAGAATGAAGGAGAACAGAGACAGACTCAGAAGTATCCTGAGGAAATACTTCTTCACAGAAGAATTTGTGGGTGGTGGAGACAAAAATAGTATCTGAATTCAAGCCTGAATATCTGCAACACAACGAAACCAAAGCTCGTAATGGACATAACAACTCTTCCTCTCTAAGATCCCCTAATGTATCTGTCACACATGAACCTTATTCTACCACAACATCACTTTGTATTTGTTCATACCAGAATTGGCGAACGCCGATACGGTACTATGTAAGCCACATTGAACCTGCAAATAGGTGGGAAAATGTGGGATACAAATGTAACAAATAAAAATAAATAAAGAGAGGTTTGGACAAGTACATAGGATCTTTAAGAAAGTGATAGGGAAAGTTGATGGCATTGATTGGCAGACTGGATAGGCCATATGGAGGGGCATAATTGAACAAAAACGTCTATCTCCATGGGCGTTTATCTCCGAGAACAGGTCCGTGAAGGGGCGGACCGAACCGTATTTTCGAAAAAAATAGACGTCCATGTTTTATTCGACAATTTGTGAGCTGGGCGTTTTTGTTTTCATTGATAATGGAAAATGAAAGTGCCCAGCTCAAAAACGAATAAATCCAAGGCATTTGTTCGTGGGAGGGGCCAGGAGTCGTAGTGCACTGGTCCCCCTCACATGCCAGGACACCAACCGGGCACCCTAGGGGGCACGTTTACAAAAACAAAAAAAAAAGGTAAAAGAGCTCCCAGGTGCATAGCACCCTTCCCTTGGGTGTTGAGCCCCCCAAATCCCCCTCAAAACCCACCGCCCACAAGTCTACACCATTACTATAGCCCTAAGGGGTGAAGGGGGGCACCTACATGTGGGTACAGTGGGTTTGGGGGGCGGTTTGGAGGGCTCCCATTTACCAGCACAAGTGTAACAGGTGGGGGGGGGGGATGGGCCTGGGTCCACCTGCCTGAAGTCCACTGCATCCCCTAATAACTGCTCCAGTGACCTGCATACTGCTGCCAGGGAGGTGGGTATGACATTTGAGGGTGAAAATAAAAAGTTGTGAAACGGCATATTTTGTGGTGGGAGGGGGTTAGTGACCACTGGGGGAGTCAGGGGAGGTCATCCCCGATTCCCTCCAGTGGTCATCTGGTCATTTAGGGCACTTTTTGGGGCCTTATTCGTGGAAAAAGAGGGTCCAGGAAAAGTGCCCTAAATTCTCGCTAAAAATGCATATTTTTCTTCCAATATCGGCGACAGGCACCCATCTCTGATCGCCCGATAACCACGCCCCAGTTCCGCCTTCGACACGCCCCCATCAACTTTGTCCGCATCCGCAACGGAGTGCAGTTGAAAACGTCCAAATTCGGCTTTCGATTATACCGCTTTATTCGTTTTTGTGAGATAAACGTCTATCTCCCGATTTGGGTCGCAATATAGGCGTTTTTCTTTTTCAATTATAAGCTGGATGGTCTTTTTCTGCCTACATTTTTCTATGTTTCTATGTTTCTAATAGTGTGCGACCATTAACGAAAACTAGAATGTGAGCCCTTACCACCAATTGAACATGCATTTTCTGTGACTATTCTAACTTGTGCTTAAAAAGTTAACAAATTGTGAAATAGTCTGATAAACCATCTGAACATTGGGGAAAGAAGTTAGAAAATGACCAGAAAAATTAGCAAACATTTTTTCTGTGTATATACCTAAAACTCGTTCATATGGAAAATTGAGCTGTAAAGGACTGAATGAACCTTAAACCATTATTCTATTTCTATTGCAGAAATTAAGTATGTTTTTTTTACATCAGCAACCCTGCACTGATGTGGCAGTAGCTAGGAGTTTCTGTTGACATTAACAAAGGTTAAATAATTCAGCTTTTGCTAATTGCTGCTTTTCATCATTTTTGTGATGTAGTAATCTTAAAACATACAATTTCAAATGCTTCATCTCCATAAAAATGTAGAAGAGTTCTGCCCAATTTACTTTAAAAATCTGTACTTTATCTTTTTCTATATTAAAAAATACAGACTAAGACAATTAGGGCCCTGTTTACTAAGGCATTCTAGCGTTTTTAGCGTGTGCTAAAGTTTAGTGCATGCTAACGCTGGAGACACTCATATATTCCTATAGGTGTCTCTAGCATTATCACGTGCTAATTTTTAGCGTACGCTGAAAACACTAGCACTAGCACATCTACAGCACAGCTTAGTAAACAGAGCACTAACTTCTCGCCACTGTAATTTTTTTATCCAAATTTGCATGAATCCAATACATGTGTCTTCAACAGCGCAGGCCATTTTTCGGTGCACCTTAGTAAAAGGACTCCTTGTGCACCTTAATCCATTATAGAATAATAGCATGAGTCAGCAAATAGGTACCTACATTTAGGCACCATCTCCTTTGCTTGCACCACTGGCGTAGCTACGTGGGGCCATGGGGGCCTGGGCCCCCATAGATTTGGCCCTGGACTCCGCTGCCGATGACCCTCTCAACCCCTCCTCCCACCGTCAACCCTCCAACCCTGTACAACTTGCAGGACATCAGACTCACAGAAACTGAATGAAGCCTTGCGCCGGAAGAAGAGGACCTCGGCTAGCGGGGGTTGGGGTCCACCGCCAGCAAAGGTAGACGACAGCGGCGGCAGGGGAGGATTGGCGGCAGAAGGGGAAGTCGAGAGGGTCATCGGCAGGGGGTTGTCAAAGTTGGTGGTGGTGGTAGTGGTGGCGGCGGGGGGTTTTCAGCCATAATGGAAACCGATGGTGCCCATCTCAAAAACAAATAACTCCAAGGCATTTGGTCATGGGAGGGGCCAGGATTCGTAGTGCACTGGTCCCCCTCACATGCCAGGACACCAATCGGGCACCCTAGGGGGCACTACAGTGGACTTCGCAAATTGCTCCCAGGTACATAGCTCCCTTACCTTGGGAGCTGAGCCCCCCGAAATGCCCCCAAAACCCACTCCCCACAACTATACACCACTACCATAGCCCTAAGGGGTGAAGGGGGGCACCTACATGTGGGTACAGTGGGTTTCGGGTGGGTTTTGGAGGGCTCCCATTTTCCATCACAAGTGGAACAGGTGGGGGGGGATAGGCCTGGGTCCGCCTGCCTGAAGTCCACTGCACCCACTAAAACTGCTCCAGGGACCTGTATACTGCTGTCATGGACCCGAGTATGACATTTGAGGCTGGCAAAAAAAGTTTTGAAAGTTGTTTTTTTGAGGGTGAGAGGGGGTTAGTGACCACTGAGGGAGTAAGGGGAGGTCATCCCCGGGAGGTCATCCTCGATTCCCTCTGGTGGCCATCTGGTCAGTTTGGGCACTTTTTTGGGACTTGGACCTGAAAAAAAGGGACCAAATAAAGTGGACCAAATTCTACTACTACTACTACTACTATTTAGCATTTCTGTAGCGCTACAAGGCGTACACAGCGCTGCACAAATTCTCACCACGGATGCCCTTCTTTTTTCCATTATCGGCCGAGGGCTCCCATCTCTTAACCATGCCCCGGCACGCCCCTGTCCCGCCTTTGCTACTGTTCCAATACGCCCCTGGGAACTTCGCCATCCCGGTGATGGAAAGCAGTTGGGGATGCCCAAAATCGGCTTTTGATTATGCCGATTCTGGCGCCCTTCTCTTTTGAAAATGAGCTGGTTTGTAAGTTAAGTACTTTGAAAATATGACTCTGTATAAAATTGGGGAGGCTAATGCATGTAGGTGCAAAACTTTAATAAAAGGGCCCCTTAATTAAAAAAAAAAAAAGAAGAAGATTTATTGATACTGAGCAGAAATTGGGATAATTTATGTTCTAGCTAATCTTATGATAGAATCCTTCCTTCTTTCAACAACGTGTTAGAATATTAATTGAAACTGAAGGAAAAGCCTCACGTGGCGTGATGTAACTCTGAACTTCGCAGTGTCATTTATCTACAGAGTACCCACTCGCATCATTTGCATATAAACCTCCAATCTTTCATAATATGGTATTCATTTTGTATTCACTATGTATAAAGCCTAAATCATTCTTAATTACAATTCTATGGAGTGTTCAGACTACTTGGAACTTATCTTTGCAGTTATACAGTCAAGTTGCTATCCACGGCCAACTGTGGCCAGAGTTTCGAGTCCTGCTTCAGGGTCCGTGGATGCGACTGTCTACAAAAGATACAAAACACCAAAGTTGAATACGTGGAGAGGCATAATCGAAAGGGACGTCCAAGTTTTGTTGAGGACGTCCTCGCAAAATGTCCTGATGGAGGGGCAGGGAAACTCATTATATCGAAACAAGATAGACGTCCATCTTTCGTTTTGATAATACGGTCGGAGACACCCAAATCTTGACATTTAGGTCATCCTTAGAGATGGTCGTCCCTAGACTTGGTCATTTCTGATTTTCGGCGATAATGGAAACCAAGGATGTCCATCTCAGAAATGACCAAATGCAAGCTCTTTGGTCATAGGAGGAGCCAGCATTTGTAGTGCACTAGTCCACCTGACATGCTAGGACACCAACCAGGCACCCTAGGGGGCACTGCAGTGGACTTCAGAAATTGCTCCCAGGTACATAGCTCCCTTACCTTGTGTGCTGAGCCCCCCCCCCCCCCAAACCCACTATCCACAACTGTACACCACTACCATAGCCCTTACAAGTGAAGGGGAGCACCTAGATGTGGGTACAGTGGGTTTTGGAGGGCTCACTGTTTCCTCCACAAACATAACAGGTAGGGGGGGGCTGGGTCTGCCTGCCTGAAGTGCACTGCACCCACTAAAACTGCTCCAGGGACCTGCATTCTGCTGTGATGGAGCTGAGTATGACATCTGAGGCTGGCATAGAGGCTGACAAAAATATTTTGAAAAATATTTTTTTAGGGTGGGAGGGAGTTTGTGACAACTGGGGGAGTAAGGGGAGGTCATCCCCAATTCTCTCCGGTGGTCATCTGGTCATTTCGGGTACCTTTTTGTGCCTTGGTCGTAAGAAAAACAGGACCAGGTAAAGTCGTCCAAGTGCTCGTCAAGGACACCCTTTTTTTTCATTATGGGCCGAGGACATCCATGTGTTAGACACCCCCAAGTCCCGCCTTTGCTACGCCTCCGACACACACCCTTGAACTTTGGCCATCCCTGCGACCGAAAGCAGTTGGGGACGTCCAAAATCAGCTTTCAATTATACCAATTTGGATCACCCTGTGAGAAGGATGCCCATCTTCCGATTTGTGTTGAAAGATGGGTGTCCTTCTCTTTTGAAAATGAGCCCAATAGCCTCCAATTTTCACTCACGCTTTCCGTGTAAATACTTCAGCATAACCTCACTTCTTATCTGCAAACTCTCCAGTTTCAATTAATATTCTAGCACGTTGTTGAAAGAAGGAAGGATTCTATCATGGGATTAGCTTGTACAGTTAAATATTCTTCATTGTACTCCACTTTAGTTTTATATAATTTATGTTCTAGTCATGTTCCTTATACTTTCAATCTAGATTTCAACAAAGATGGTGTGTTTAAGATAGATTGTTCTCAGATTAGATGAATGAATCCTCTCACAGTAAAGCTATTCATGAATATTTCATGCTATATAATAACATAAATGTCTCTCAATATATTTTATGTGAGACTGCTAAGGCCAATGTATGAGAAATTCATCTCTCTTAACTGTGATTACATAAAACATATGGAAGCCATGCATTCTAAATCAGGAAAAGATTCATTGGCTGAGAGAAGACATAGGAATATATATAAATCTTCAACTCTTAAGACTAAAACCCTACATGAGAGTATAACTTAATACTTACATTATAAACACGAGCATAGCATCAGGGTAAAAGTCTACTCTTGATTTATGAAGAGAAATTCAGAAAACAGGATATTAAGTTAGAAGTTTTCAAGAAAGTAATACTTAGGATTTAATTGTGATAAAATTTAACCTTTATGTTGCCAAGCTGAAATTTTAGGTTTATATCTTCTATAGGATATCACAAAAGTTCAAAATGGAAAAAAAAACCTGAACTATTTAAAAAATGCAGTTAAAAGCAAAATAGATACACTGATTTGGGATCTTAATATTCTGAATTCAGATTGTTTGTCAGCTAAGATTAAATAAAAATTAATGTTCATTGATGCACATCTGAAAATTTGATGAATAGTGTAGTGTACTACACTACAAAACTTACATCAACATGCTTTTAATCACTACATGGCACTAATATAAGGAATCATTATATTAATAAAGCATTAATGTGTTTAATAATCATACCCCCTTTTGTGTGTAAATGTGCAGAATTCTAGAAATTATACATATATTTACCTACAAATATATTTACCTACAAAATTATATTATATTAATATATTATACATATATTAATAATTTAATATTAAATTATTAATACATATTAATAAATTAAATTATATTAATATATTATACATATATTTACCTACAAAAATGCATGGTGTGCATAAGAGGAAGAGCACATAAATACAAGAGGGGTGTATACATCATTGTTCCCTCTAAGCTAAGCAGGTGTCCTCCACCTACAGTCCTTCCAGTGGGTGGCGCTGTTTCACTATCACATTTTCAATAGTGAGGGACAGGCAAGCTCTGCAGGACTATAGGGAACCTGCCTGTCCCTAGTAATTAAAAAAACACAAAATTGAAGCACCGCTCCCCATTGGCAGCAACACCAAAGGACTCCCGTTTAACTTGGTGGAAACATTGGCATACATGGGCAGAACATGGACAGAACATGGATAAAGCTCTCAGTTACATGTGCAACTTACAGAATACTGTAAATTACAATGTCCCTGATACATTTATGTGACCACATTTATGCCAGGTCTACGGCATTTTAGAAGGCAAGCATAAGTACATAACTACATAAGTATTGCCACACTGGAACAGACCAAAGGTCCATCAAGTCCAGCATCCTATTTCCAACAGTGGCCAATCCAGATCACAAATACCTGGCAAGATCCCAAAAAAGTTCAATAAATTTTATGATGCTTATTCCAGAAATAAGCAGTGGATTTTCCCCCAAGTCAATTTAATGATGATCTATGGACTTTTCCTTTAGGAAGTCGTCTAGACCTTTTTTAAACCCCGCTAAGCTAATTGCCTTTACCACATTCTCTGGCAATAAATTCCAGAGTTTAATTACATGTTGATTGAAGAAAAAATGTTCTGATTTGTTTTAAATTTACTATTTTGTAGCTTCATTGCGTGCCCCCAAGTCCTAGTATTTTTGGAAAGAGTAAACAAGCGATTCACATCTATCTGTTCCACTCCACTCATTATTTTATAGACCTCTGTCGTATCTCCCCTCACCCATCTTTTCTCCAAGCTAAAGAGCCCTAGCCACTTTAGCCTTTCCTCATAGGGAAGTCATCCCATCCCCTTATGATTTTCGTCACTCTTCTGTGTACCTTTTCCACTATATCGTTTTTGAGATGTAGTGACCAGAATTGAACACAATTTTTGAGGTGCAGTCATAACATGGAGTGATACAAAGGCATTATAACATCCTCATTTCTGTTTTCCATTCCTAATAATACCTAACATTCTATTTGCTTTCTTAGCCACCGCTGCACATTGAGCAGAGGGTTTCAACGTATGGTATCATAACTGATTATATCTAGATCCCTTTCCTGGTCGGTGACTCCTAATGTGGAACCTTGCATTATGTAACTATAATTTGGGTTCCTCTTTCCCACATGCATCACTTTGCATTTGCTCACATTAAATGTCATCTGCCATTTAGATGCCAGGTCTCCCAATCTCGTAAGGTCCTCTTGTAATTATTCACAATCCTCTTGTGATTTAACAACTTTGAATAACTATTATTCACTATATTTCTCCTAGGGAGCTCTTTGAGAAGAAGAGTTTTTACAATTCTCTCAGTGGGAAAAAGGTAGTAATTGTTAATATTTATTATCTTCCAAGGAGCTCCAACATTGAAAAAGAAGAAGGAGCTCTGGATCCTCTTAACGCTCCATGTAGCCTTGACCTTTCACAATATTAGGAATCCTATCAAGATATTATTAGCAAATGGGCTACTTTGATTATTGTTTTGCAGTCTGCAATGTGTAAGATGGACATTTTAAAAGCTTATTTCCCAAAGAAACAGATCCCTTCTAGTGGGCAGGTTACTTACATGTTTCCAGACGTTGCAAGATCTCATTTTAAGAGGAAAGCTTTTTTGCATTTCAAAACTAGAGTCTTGGCTATTGGAGCTACTTTCTTTTTTAAGTTTCCATGCAAATGTTTAGTTACTTATCAGAATGACCATTACATTTTTCTTCATTCTCACCAATTAGAAACTTTATTGCATGAAAAAGTGCAATTTTTTCTTAAATCAACAAATTTGAAATGTTGGAATAATGTTGCTGCTCCAACTGGTCCACATCCTGAAGCACCAGCTGGTGAATTATGTTAATAACAGGGTCTATAGGGCCAGAGATAATCCAGCTGGAGTTATTCCAAACACTTAATATGGATTTAATCATATCAGGACAATCATTAAAATACACCTTCAATTGAAGAAAATCAATAAATTTTTCAAAATCATCTCAAAATTGAAAAGTATGATAACATTGAGTTGGCACAAAAGACAGGCCCTTAGATAATACCGACTTTTCAATTCCAGATAACTGATGATCTAATAAATTAATTACAGCAAGTTGTCTTGATAACATTCTGCTGTTGGGCTTCCCTTTCCTTATTGTATCCCCTTGGCTCTGTTTCCCTCAATTCTTCCAACCTCCTCAAGTATTTCGGGGTTCGTTGACAGATACCTCAGCTAATTTTTGTTCTGCTTCATCTTTACCATTTGATAAATCTGAAGGTAGGTTTAGGAAGTGAAGTTCTGTGTCCTGGCGTAGCTACTGTGAAACAAGTGCCCCTTGTCGGGAATTTTCAGTTGAAGTCTAGGTGTACTCTGAGAAAGACTTCTTTCAGGATTATATTATTGTACTGCAACTTTGGGATCATTTATGGAGTTGGATTTTCAGTGATGGTGGAAAACGTTTGGTGCTGGAAGTACAGGATTCACTGATTGCAAGCTAAGTGGTTTTACTTTTCTCTGTGCACAGGCTTTTGATATTTCTGAACTCCAATTATTTGAATTGTTATTGTTTTTTTATTTTGTCAAGGTTATGTCTTCCAGCATGTTTTTTTTTATAATCCTAGAGTTTGTCTCTCTTTCTCTTTTTTATCCATATTTTGTTAAACTCAAACCAACGATAATAAAGTGTGACTCTAATATGAATTGAATGATACTAATTATATCTTTGTGAAATCTCAGAGCTTTGAGGTTTCTTTTGATATGTTTGATTGTTTATAGTGCTGTAAGCCATAACACTGAAGAATTTGCAAACTAATTAACTATATTAACTAATTAGGAAGAAATTCATAGGTAACAGCAAAAGACATATAAGAATATATTTTCTTATATGTCTTTTGCTGTTACCTATGAATTTCTTCCTTTGTATGTCCATAACATAGATCCCTCAAGTCAATAATCAACAAATCCTTTTGTGTCTTCCAAAAGTCATGGCTGTCTAAGTTGTAGAAATGTGCTTTCTTTCCAAATACACTGTGCAACCACCGAGCTCTGAGACAGTTTGAGTAACCAGGTTCATCAAGAACCTGTTGATCTTACAGCTCCCAATCTCATGGGACAGCAAAATCAACAAGTTCTTTGAGGGGAGGAAGAAGATATATGTATGTGAGAAAGAATGGCAGACTGTAGGCAAGTGGGATGTGTGTGTGTGTGTGTGAGAGAGAGAGAGGCACACATTGCTGCAGGCCTCTATGGAGGCACAGGCATCATCTATGAACAATTGTTTTAAAAACCAATTTAATTTAATTGCCTGACGAACGGACGGACGGACGGATGGACGGACAGATAGATAGATAGATAGATAGATAGATAGATAGATAGATAGATAGATAGATAGATAGATACTGATGTTTCCACTGTTTAATGCTCTTGCCATTTTATTTTTGACATTTGATACATATTTAATACCTTAGGTTTAATAAAAGGTATTACCTGCAATTATTTTACTGACCTTTTTTTCTGCATGTTGTCAGACAATTATAAATGTGGTCCCCATCCTGGCCCCTGCCCCACCCTCTTAACCTCCCCAAATAGCTGGGCCACTGGCTGCCTATGACTCTTAGCCAATTTAAAATGCTGCAAAAATGCTAAAGGCAACATGATTTTAAAGGAGCAGTTTTTGAGAGTGAAAGCAAAACCAGCTTAAAAACAATAAAAGGCTGTTTCCTACCTTAAAAGAAAATAAAACAAAGCAAAACACTTCTTTGCCCCGTTTTTAATGGGCTCAGAGTGATCTTTTGTGCCCCCTAACTTGGAGATATGCAATATTTACAGTATTTATTCTTATATATGGTCGATTTACTATTGTTATGCTTTTACTACTACTACTACTACTATTTAGCATTTCTATAGCGCTACAAGGCATACGCAGCGCTGCACAAACATAGAAGAAAGACAGTCCCTGCTCAAAGAGCTTACAATCTAATAGACAAAAAATAAATAAAGTAAGCAAATCAAATCAATTAATGTGGACGGGAAGGAAGAGAGGAGGGTAGGTGGAGGCGAGTGGTTACAAGTGGTTATGAGTCAAAAGCAATGTTAAAGAGGTGGGCTTTCAGTCTAGATTTAAAGGTGGCCAAGGATGGGGCAAGACGTAGGGGCTCAGGAAGTTTATTCCAGGCGTAGGGTGCAGCGAGACAGAAGGCGCGAAGTCTGGAGTTGGCAGTAGTGGAGAAGGGAACAGATAAGAAGGATTTATCCATGGAGCGGAGTGCACGGGAAGGGGTGTAGGGAAGGACGAGTGTGGAGAGATACTGGGGAGCAGCAGAGTGAGTACATTTATAGGTTAGTAGAAGAAGTTTGAACAGGATGCGAAAACGGATAGGGAGCCAGTGAAGGGTCTTGAGGAGAGGGGTAGTATGAGTAAAGCGACCCTGGCGGAAGATGAGACGGGCAGCAGAGTTTTGAACCGACTGGAGAGGGGAGAGGTGACTAAGTGGGAGGCCAGCAAAAAGCAGATTGCAGTAGTCTAAACGAGAGGTGACAAGGGTGTGGATGAGGGTTTTGGTAGAGTGCTCGGAAAGAAAGGGGCGGATTTTGTAAGATTTATGTTAAACTGTAGTACACTAGAGCAAGTGCAGTCAGCATGGTTCAAAGAACAAGTCTGTAAAAGTCGAATTTCAGTCCTGCTGAACTTTGCCTTATGGTGGATGCTGAATAAGACCGAAAATACTATAATGCCTCTGTATCACTCCATGGTGCGACCGTACCTTGAGTATTGCATTCAGTTCTGGTTGCATACACCTCAAAAAAGATATAGCAGAATTAGAAAAGGTTTTAAAAAGAGCAACGAAAATGATGAAGGGAATGGAATGCCTCTCATATGTGGACAGGCTAAAGAGGTTAGGGCTTTTCAGCTTGGAAAAGAAATGGATGAGGGGAGATATGATTGAAGTCTACAAAATCCTGAGTGATGTAGAAGTGTATCGATTTTTTTATTCGTTCCAAAAGTATAAAGACTAGAGGACACTCAAGGAAGTTACATGGAAATACTTTTAAAACAAGTAGGAGGAAATATTGTTTCACTCAACGAATAGTTAAGCTCTGGAACTCTTTGCTGTAGGATGTGGCTCAGTGTTCCTATTTCAGCCTTGCCTTGACATTCCTTTTCCAGTGTCAGTCTTCTTTTAAGAGCCACCCAAGGTCTCGGTGCTTCCGGGCTTGCCCCCAACGGATCTTTTCAGAGCCATCCTTTAGCCATCCTCTGCTAGTTGTGACTCCTCTGCCATTTGTAGATACCCTCCTGAATCCAGCAGTGGCCCAAGGGCTCACCTTCCAAATCCTGACAAAAAGATCTATTCCAAAAGCAACAGGGTCCTGACTGCACTGGAGAGAGAGTTGCTGGCCACAGTTGACTCTGCAGCTGTGGCAGGTGTTGGTGGCACACCATTTCATCCCAGTTTGCATATCTTGTTCAGGAGTTTGCCAACACCAGGGCTATTCTTCAGCCAGTACATACCTGTAAGGCCCATAGGCACCTTTTGTCCAGTTTCCAAAACATCTCTTTTTCAACCACTTTATGGTTCTCTGAGAGAAAAAAAAATACAATTGAATTTTGTGGGTTGAGTTTGCTTTCCATTGGAACACTAGCTAGGCTTTAACCTGGGTCTCTTAGATCCAGAGGCAGTCACCTTACAGACAGAGCTACTGTATGCTAGGTCATATGATACTAGGTGAAAAAAGTCCTGCTTACCCCGTAACCTACTGTTTCCTCAGCATGAATCTTGGCACTTATTTTCCCAAAACAAAGCACTGGTCCATACCTGTCGCGTTCTCGAGGGCCTTGGCATTCTATCAGGTTCTCGATGCGGAACTGAAGTTCGTGAGCCCTTGGGCCACTGCCGAGGAGCGGCAGCGGCAGGCAAGACCACCCTGGAGCTGGGCATACGGAAGGACCAGATTGGAACTCTGGATTGGAAGTAGGCAACTGGAACCTGCAGGACAGGATCCGCTTCACTTGCGCTTGGCCACCGTTCCGCTAGAGTTGAGCTCTAGCGTGCAAGTGGCCGGCAGGACTTGTAGGACAGGGCCGGAACTGGAGAACCAGAGGACCCACCCTGGGTCTAGGAACCACGAGGAAGACTAGACTAGGAACTAAACACAGACAGCGTGCTGCTGCACAACCACTAGCAAGACCCAGAAGACAGACCAAAGAAGACAAGGCATACAGAAGCTTAGCAGGAGCAAGGACTAGGGCAGCATACACACTAGGCAGACTAGGGATCTGGGAATACCCACAGGGTAAACCCTCTAGCTAGGTGAAGACAGGATACAGGAATAATCACCCAGGAAATACACACTAGATAGACAGATACAGGATTCAGGATATACACTCAGAATATACAAGCAGGGTAGGCACACAGACTAGGCAAGGCAGGATTCAGGGTAAAGAGAGCAAACCAGGAATAACAGGCCCAGGGTCTTGGGCAGGCAGCAGAGCAAACAGAGTAACCAGGAATATCAGGCCAAGGGTCTTTGGGCAGACAGGAGAACAGACAGAGTAACAAACCCGGACAAAGGCTTCACCCCAACCCAGAGTAAGCCAGGGACAGAGGCTTCACCCCAACACAGGGTAAGCCAGGAAGGACCCGCAGTCCACAGACAGAGGCTTCACCCCAACTCAGGGTAAGCCAGGAAGGACCCGCAGTCCATAGACAGACAGTGGCAGGGAAGACCCCCCATGGAAGGACAACAGACACAGACACACAGAAAGAAGCTGGGCAGGAACCCAGAGAGAGGCTAAGCAGTAGTGCAGCAGACACTTACTAACCTGACCTGGCCTAAGAGCATAACACTTATCCAAAGGCCCTGACTGCAAGCACAGCACTTCCTTATGAAGGCTCTCACTGATGAGTCACCAGCAGCAACATAGAAGCAGGAAGTACACTGACCCCAAAGAGAGGCTTGACACACATAGGAAGTGAGCCCACAGGAAAGACAAGCAGGAGCCATCTTGGAAGCTGGAACAGAACAGATGGAAGCCATCTTGGAAACTGGCCAGGCAGGGAGGCATAGCCCACACAGGTGAGGTCTAGTGAGATAATCAGCGCAGAGACTAGAGACAAGACTAACACAAACACAGACAGAAGCCAGCAGAGCTATTGACCCCCAGAAAGAAGGTAAGGCTGAGGGTGGTCATGGCCACAGACGTGACAATACCCTCATGTCACCCTTCCACTGGGCCCACTGATACACTATTTGATGGCCATTTTTCACAAGGTTATAGACATATGTCACTAATATGGTAATTATAAAACAAGAACAACCTGGTATTTGCTTCAGAAATACAAATCAAAATCCACAGTTTGCAAATAAATCTCTCTTTACCCACTAGTCCAAGTCGTACAGCAGATAAGTGCCTGGTGACTTTTATGAGAATTTAAGATATCACTATATAAAAATAACAAAATACAAGTAACAAAATCCTACTATATAAATGAAGAGTGACCGATTTGCCGCACATGCGCAGAACAGCGCAGCATGTCACAAATTTTCTCTTCCAACTACTACTACTACCCAACGTTGTTAGAGGAGGCAGGAACAGAGCTATGGGTGACCGGCGAGCACCGGGCGGGGATCGTGCGACAGCAGCTCCGAGGCACACTCCGACAGGTCTGATGAGCTGCTGCCGCTGGGACCCGGGCGCTTTCCTCTGCCACCATCCCCCCTGGGGTGGCTTTCCTGGGCGGGGGCTCAGCTGGACTCAGAGGGACTCCAACCGCTTTCTTGCCCGTTTTAATGGGCTCAACGGCTTGTATATATTTAAAGCAACAAGGCATAAATGGGGAGGTTTTTATGACTTATGACGATGCTCGCCATTAGTTTTTACACTAGAAAAAGTCGATTTTCAAAAAGTAAATGCTGAGCAGCACGATACCCGCTATTAAATGAGAATTAGTGGCTATCGGGTATCTGACGTCTTTTCCTCCCCATACCCTTTATGGTATAAAGAGAGATTTCTTTGCAAACTGTGGATTTTGAGTTATAAAACAAGACAATACATAGGAAGAATTTAAAGATATATGGTATGGCTTCTTGTAAGGGAAACAGGAAGCCTTAAAATACTAAGGGCGTGTTAGATGAAACAGTCATTTGGCACCTTAGAGTGTTTATAGACTGTTCATGTTCACTGATAATTCCGCCCTTCAAAAATATTTATGGAGTGTGAATAGCTTCCATTTGGTGACATTACATGTATTACATACATAATACACAGAGAGCCTTTTTTGACCTCATCATGACTACATCACCTACAAGCAAATAGCAAGTAGTGAGAACAAAAAGAGTGAGGGGGGGGTCTTTTACTAAAGCTTAGCTCGCGTTATCTGCTGCAGGGCCCATAAGAATAAAATGGGCCCTGCTGCAGATAATTAGAGCTAAGCTTTAATAAAAGACCCCCTGAGTCCTATTGACAAATTAGTAGAAAATAAAAATGTACTGAAACCTATCCTGACCATGTTTTGGCAAACACTTGTGTCGGGGCAAATAAAGATACTGTAAAAAAACAGAATGGACAAATTCAAATTTTGGTGCTACTTTTCAAAATGTTATATATAAAGCATCTGATATTTCCTATAGATAGACTCCAGTACTGTCCTTCAAGGCCTTTATGATCTAGCCAAAGGTGTTTGCTATTGGTTTTCTAAAGGATTATTATGTGTAAGGGCCCTGTTTACAAAGGTGCACTAGCATTTTTAGCGCACGCTAAAAATTAGCATGTGCTAACCGTGTAGATACCCATAATATTCCTATGAGCATCTACACGGTTAGCGCGTGCTAAAACCGCTAGTGTGCCTTTGAAGTCATGGCCTTTAGTGTGCCAGAGCATTTTCAGTTACTTCCCTACAGTTATGGAACCGGTTATCTTTTGAGATACTCTGAATCTAAACTGTTAACTTAAAGTTCATTTCTTTTCAGTTCAGGGAAGTATTAATGGGTTTATTTATACTTTTATTGATGGGTTAGCAAAAACTAAAATTGAAACTGTAAGCTATGGTCTGATTACCAGCACCCTGTTAGCTAAGCTTTTTGATTGTTTTTTATTGTTGTATGTTTTGTTTTAAACATTGATGTTTTTTTTTAATGATTTTAGCAGCACAGGTTTATTTTAAAGTTTGTTGTATTTTTATTTATTCACTGTAAACCAATCTGATTGTTCTTGGATTACTGTTGGCGGTATATAAGCTTTCCCAAATAAATAAATTACTAACCTGAACTGTTTGATGAAAGACCATCTAACAACCGATGTGAGGCTTACTGACCTGTGGCTTCCAGTTTCTTCTCTGTCACCACTTTTGTGAAGAGGGACCACATCCACTCTTCTCCAATCCCACGGAACCTCCCCCATCTCCAAGGATTTATTAAATAAATCTTTAAGAGGACCCGCCAGAATCTCTTTGAGCTCCCTCAATATCCTGGTATGGATTCCATCCAATCTCATGGCTTTATCCATCTTTAAATTTCAAGTTGTTCACAAATACTTTCTTCCATGAATAGTGCTGTGTCCCCTCCATTCTCATAAGAAAACGTAATTTATTAGTAAAAACCAATGGAATATACACACACAAATAGCCCCTCTGTACCTGGGTACAGAGGGGCTATTTGTGTGTGTATATTCCATTGGTTTTTACTAATAAATTATGTTTTGTTTTGTCAACGATCTGCTCCGTTTATTTTCCATCTTGGAGTTTGCAGACCGTCTGCCTTTGTGCTTTCTTGGACCCTCCATTCTCATATACACCTTTGCCAGTCAATCATGGTCCTCATAGGCGCCCTGTATAAGAGGCTTGGGGAGGCTTAGCTGTACCTTTCCTCGCCTTTTCCGCCGCCGCTCACCCCCCACTGAGCCCGCCCTCAGCTCCCCGACCTTCCTGCAGTGGCAAATTGACAAAAAAAAGTTGGAAAACAAAGCAGCTGCAGCATCCCACCCTCCTAACGTCAGACTATTCAGACCGAAAATAAAACCCGACTTTGACGAAACCTGCAAAGAGGGAGTGCAGATCATTTTCTGTTTCAAAAGCTAGCAATCACTTAAGATGCCAGGATTGTCTCTAGAGAAAGAGGAGCTGTTTTAGGACCCTGGAGGGTCTCAGTCAAGTCTGCTCAGTTTTCCCTTCCAGTTAAAGAAATGGGAGGTGCCAGGGAACCGGGTTCTCCATAAACCTGGCTTCAGTGCTTAAAGCCCGTCAGATGTTACAACTTTTCCAAAATGCGTTTTAAAGCTTTGTTTTGGCAAAATCATTTTCGGATGGGTACAGCTGAACTGTTTGCATTTTCAAGAAAGCCTAAAGAGTGATTTTCAGAGTGTTTTGATTGCCTTTTACTTACTGTACAGCCCGAAGAAACTTCAGCAAATCTTGTGGAAGCTTGTTTTTAGCGGGAGAGGAAAATAGCAGTGATTTTATGCTGCAAAGCAGTTATGTTAGAGAAAAACTCTGGAGAAAAGGCCAGCTATTTTTGCATTAGTAGAGAAAGTAACCTAGGCTGAGCTCTGTTTATAAGTGCCAAAAAGCCTTTGCTAGATTAGAAAGTTAACTGAAGACTTGCAGGGTCAGATGTTTACTGTATGAAAAATCCTGGTCGATCTTGCTGTAATCTTTGGCAGCTTTTTAAAACAACTGAGATGCAAGTTTTCACCCTTGGGAGCAGCTTAGAGCAACTATGGATTCATAAAAATGTATAAGCATATTTTGCATTTTTATTTGGTATGGGGTGAACAACATAAAACCCCATTAAAAAACCCACCCCTTGTGGATCCAGTTCATTGGCAGAAAGTTTTTTTCATTTCACTATAAACTTTCTTGAAGCTTTTGCAGGAGGAGGAGGAGGTTTTTTGGGTTTGTTTTTTTTTTTGGGGGGGGGATTGGAAGTACCTCTCAAACAGCCCGGGGGGGGGGGGGGCAGATGCTTGGCTATTAAAGGGTGCAAAAAGACCGATCCCTTTGCTCCGACGTGGCTGTTTATGCCCTTACTGGCTTCTCTCTGGTCAGTCTGCTCAGCTTTGGCTACATGTATCCAATCGAAACCTGCCCTTGGATACTGTTAAGCAAAGGCAAGTCCCCAGAGGCTTGGCTACATAAACAAACACAGGTTTCTGCCAGCTGTCATTTTTGCCAAAATACTGTTCTTTAAAGAGACGTTTTTTTTAAGCAGCTTCCATTTTTCACAGCTACTGTTCTATCAAATTTTTTTTTATAAATTAAAAGCCTACCTTCTTCCCTGAATAAACACACAGAGAAGGGGGCTAGCGGAATGGCTCAACAGAGAACCTGGGTCAGTCAGGACTGAAGATGCTACAGAGACATCCATAGTCCCTGAAGGGAGGGAGGTGCAATCACTGTGCAATGCAGATAAACATGACCTTTAGATACTGGTGTGATTGACCATTCAGGACTGCTGGAGTTGCAGCACCCTAGCTAGTCATATGGCAGGGCACCTATGGGGTCATGGTGAGGCATCTGAATCTTTTAGGACTGTAGTGCCACCCAGTGAAATCTGCCTAAGGGGCCTCTGACACAAATAACGTGGGAGAGGGTGGGGCAGGGGAGAGGAGAGTTGCTGGACATGGGTGGATGGAGGGGAGGGGAGAGGAGGGTTGCTGGACATGGGTGGATGGAGGGGAGAGGAGGGTTGCTGGACATGGATGGAGGGGAGAGAAGAGTGAGGAAGGAGATGAGATGAGGGAAAAGGAAGAGAGGAGAAAAACTGCACATGGATGAAGAAAATAGGCAGAAGCTGGATCCACTGGACAGTCAAGTCTGTGGAGGACCCAGCTTTTACTTACGGATGTAGGGCAAGAACTGAAGAAGAAAGGCGGAAAGTAAAGAAATAAATGGAAAGGAAGCCCTGGAAACGGAGTTAAGAGGACAGATAGCAACAGAATCGGATACTGGGCCAGCATGATCAGAAAAACAAAGTCACCAGACAACAAAGGTAGAAAAGATCATTTTGTTTTCATTATAGTGTTTGCAATATGTCCACTTTGAGAATTAGGTGCTCAACATTAAAAGTTTATATTTATTTAATTATTTATGGCATTTTATCCCACATTAAACATGAATTATGGTGTTCTGTGGCTCTACACATATCATGATATTATGATCCCTTGTTTCATATTGTTGATGGTCTGCATTTTCCGTATGGGTGGTATATTGGTGTATTAGGTTCTGCCCAGTGTAATATTTATGGTACAGTAAGGTTCTGAGTGTGTTTTTGCACAAAGTTGTGCATAGTGTTTTGCAGTTAAACGATTGTGGTTAGTATATGCTTTGAGCAACCACTTTATTCTTTGACATATGATACATAGCTAATATCTAAATTTAATAAAAGGTATTAATTGTGACTTTTATTTTTATTTTTTTTCTGTGTGTTATAAGACAATTATGGATTTAAGCTCCACCCCTGGCCCCACCCCTAACCCCGCCCCTTTAGCCTCCCCAAATAGTTGGGCCACCGACCGCCTATGATGGTCCTTCTCCATGATTTTCTTCCATGAACACAGAAGTATTTGTTTAGCATGTTGCTTTTTCCTCCTTATTATCCACACAGCATCTTTCTGTCTCACAATTCCATTTTTAAGTCTTCCTCCTTTCACTAATATACCTGAAAAAATTCTTGTTGCCCCTCCTTGCATTTCCTGCCATTTGTTCTTCTGCTCACGCTTTCGCCAGATGTATATCTCTCTTGGCTTCTTTCAGTTTCATCTGATATTCCTCTCTGTGTTCCTCTTCTTTAGTTTTTCTGTATTCCATGAACGCCAACTATTTAGCCTTTATTTTCTCAGCCACTTGCTTGGAGAACCATAGTGGTTTCCTTTTTCTCTTGCCTTTATATACTCTCCATACATAAAGGTTAGTTGCCATATTTATAGCTCCTTTCAGCCTGGACCACTGCCTTTCCACTTCTCGTACATCCTCCTAGCCCATCAACTCTTTCTTCAGGAATTCCTCTATTTTATTAAAGTTGGCATGTTTGAAATCCAGGACTTTGAGTTTTGAGTGGCTGCCCTCTCTTTTAGCTGTTATATCAAACCAAACAGTTTGAATTGGTGGGCACCCACTCGGACATTAGATCCAGCATCACTCCCTCCCTCATGGGTCCCATCATCATTTGTTGGAGCAGAGCATTTTGAAAGGCATCCATGATCTCTCTTCTTTCCGATTCTACAGATGAAACTTTCCAATCTGCATCTGGTAGGTTGAAATCTCCCAGCAACAGCACCTCTCTTTTCTTTTCCAGCGTTTGGATATCTGTAACCAGATCTTTATCTAGTTTCTCTGTGTCGGAGGTATTTAGACAACACCAATGTGGACAGAGGTTCCATCATCTCTTTTCAAGGTGATCCATATTGCTTCTTCCTTTCTCCAGGCCCCTGGCATTTCAGTCCCTGTGATATCATTTCCTACATACAGAGGTACTCTTCCCCTTTATGACCAGCTATATCATTCCTAAAGAGATTGTAGCCTGATATGTTTGCATTCCATTCATGGGAATCACTGAACCATGTCTCTGTGATAGCAACAATATCTAAGCCTGCTTCTAACATTAGGGCTTGCAGATCATGAACTTTGTTGCATAGACTGCGAGCATTTGTGGTCATCGCTTTCCAGTTCAGTTACATTTTCAGTGGCAGGCCCCCTCCCTACCCATCTTCAAATCATTGCTCAAAGCCCACCTCTTCAATGTCGCCTTCGGCACCTAACCACTACACCTCTACTCAGGAAATCTAGACTGCCCCAACTTGACATTTCGTTCTTTTAGATTGTAAGCTCCTTTGAGCAGAGACCGTCCTTCTTTGTTAACTTGTACAGCACTGCATAACCCTAGTAGTGCTCTAGAAATGTTAAGTAGTAGTAGTCTCAACCTCTGTTCAGTTTTTTGTTTTGTCTCACTTCCTGCTGTGTTTATAGGAAGTGACTTGCTAAGATTGTCGTTTTCATTGTTTTCTTTACTACTGCCACATTTTGTCTTTAGCTGGAAGTGACCTGCTTCCATATGCCACCCCCTTAATAAGTTGATGCTTGTGTTCAATTATGTGTTCAGTTCCCAGTGGTATGTTTGTTTTTATTTAATAACATACACAGAGAAAGTATAAAGTACATGACAAAGTCCAAAACAGCAAAAAGAAAGTACTAAGAGCCTTCAAATTAGGGACACAAATCCTTGAAATTATATAGCTTGAGCAACAATCTTCGGTGTACAACGCCTGCGTCAGGGGTCAAAGGATTTTTCTCGAGCAATTCTGGTCATAAAGATCTGATGCACAAAGCGAAGATGCCTCTTGTGACACATCATGATTTCAAGTAGTGAGTTGTATATGTGTCCCTAATTTTGTTCTTATTTAATCACATTTATTTATAGCTATTTTGGTCTATATTCATTTATTTATCTTTTATGTAGATTAATTTATTAATGAGTTCATTTAGATCTAATTGTGTTTTTCATTTGCTCATTTAAGTTCTTACAGTTATGTATTTTCAGTCCAATGCATACATAATAATGTATTTCATCTTTTTCATTGGTTTTATTGATATCATTATTGGTCTTTTTTAAATATTTTAGTATTTCCAATACTTGCTATAGATAGATAGATAGATAGATAGATAGATAGATAGATAGATAGATAGATAGATAGATAGATAGATAGATAGAATTTTACTAATATAGGGTCCTGTTTATTAAGCTGCACTATAAGCACACCAGGGAGGTCTTTTACTAAAGCTTAGCTCAAGTTATCTACAGCAGGGTCCGTTTTATTCTGATGGGCTAAGCTTTAGTAAAAGACCCCCTAGTGTTTTTAGCGAGTGCTGAAAATTAGCACGTGCTAATGCTAGAGACACCCATAGGAATATATGGGTGTCTCTAGTGTGTAGCGTGCGAGCTAGCGCACCTTAGTAAACAGGGCCCATTATGTTGTATACATGTTATCTTGTACATCAGAAATTATTTGTCTCCTGAGGCAGGCGCTCTTTGGTGCTGAAACACAGGCTACGTTGAATCATTATTTCACCACTGCATTTTATTGTCCTACTCATGATATTACACGTTGGAACTACATTGGTCTACCCCTTTCTTTTGTTTGTGAGGAGTGTGGTTGGGGTGATTATGACTGTTGTGTTTAGTTATTAAATTTTTGTTTTGGGGGTGGAGGTTTAAAAACGAATTAAAGGTTCAAGAAAGCAGAAGGCTCATAGAAGACGAGTAGTACCTTTGTACCAGTCCCTCTTAAACTGCTAATATAGAAAATTCAGGAATGCCGAAAGACTGTGATGTGCCCATGAAAGTATTATACACTTGCTTGTTAAGCTTAGTTTTCTGAAGACAGAAAATGATAAAGAGCTACTAGAGGACCTGCTTCTAATAGCAGAAGATGAATGCAGAATTCTTTGTTACCAATGTAAGCTATTAAATGCCTTTGTTTGATATTCCAATTAATGTTCTGGTAAAAGATAAAAAGTGGTTTGATAGAGTTGTCCTAGACAGATAATTAAAGGCTATTGTAGATAAAGAATTAGATGGAAAACTGATCATTGAACTATATAATAGAAATAAATGCAAAAATGGAATATAACATGAGTTTAGACAGTGATAGAGAGACTAAAGAAATCATATCAAATATACATACAGTGTCTAGAAATACAAAAGTTAGAAATGAGAAAAGAGCCACAATCCACCTTATAATTGAAAGAGAAAAACGCCTAGATTTCGACCCAAATCGGGAGATAGACGTTTATCTCACAAAACCGAATAAATCGGTATAATGGAAAGGCGATTTTGGACGTTTTCAACTGCACTCCATCGCGGAAGCGTACAAAGTTGACGGGGGCGTGTTGGAGGCGTGGTGAAGGCGGGACTGTGGCGTGGTTATCACCCGAACAGAGATGGGCGCCTTTCGCCGATAATGGAAAAAAAGTATGCGTTTGTAGCTAGAATTTAGGGCACTTTTCCTGGACCCTGTTTTTTCACGAATAAGGCCCCAAAAAGTGCCCTAAATGACCAGATTACCCCCAGAGGGAATCGGGGATGACCTCCCCTGACTCCCCCAGTGGTCACTAACCCCCTCCCACCACAAAAAATGATATTTCACAACTTTTTATTTTCACCCTCAAATGTCATACCCACCTCCCTGGCAGCAGTATGCAGGTCCCTGGAGCAGTTGTTAGGGGGTGCAGTGGACTTCAGGCAGGTGGACCCAGGCCCACCCCCCCCCTACCTGTTACAATTGTGCTGCTTAATGTTTATTAGTCGTCCAACCCCCCCAAACCCACTGTACCCACATGTAGGTGCCCCCCTTCACCCCTTAGGGCTATAATAATGGTGTAGACTTGTGGGCAGTGGGTTTTGAGGGGGATTTGGGGGGCTCAACACACAAGGGAAGGGTGCTATGCACCTGGGAGCTCTTTTACCTTTTTTTTTTGTTTTTGTAAAAGTGCCCCCTAGGGTGCCCGGTTGGTGTCCTGGCATGTGAGGGGGACCAGTGCAGTACGAATCCTGGCCCCTCCCACGAACAAATGCCTTGGATTTATTCGTTTTTGAGCTGGGCGCTTTCATTTTCTATTATCACTGAAAAACAAAAACGCCCAGCTCACAAATTGTCGAATAAAACATGGACGTCTATTTTTTTCGAAAATACGGTTCGGTCCGCCCCTTCACGGACCCGTTCTCGGAGATAAACGCCCATGGAGATAGACGTTTTCGTTCAATTATGCCCCTCAATGTCTCATTTGAAATTGTACTCTGAGATGAAAGAGGAGGAGTAGATGTCTGTGCATGCCTGTCACCAAGGATAAAGGTAAATCTGAGATAAGAAGGAGACAAAACCTTTATTGAAATTGTTTTTATTCTACCCATAGTGAAATCTGAATAAATTACAATACAAGAAACAATCAAGTCCAAATAAGAAACAATCAAGTCCACATATATTCAGCTCCATAACATAGGCAGTTGCATGACCTCTTTCATCCACTAAACATTCAAACTAGAAATAAATCCACTTACACTAACTATGGCTTAAAATCAGCCACAGATTTATTATTATTCACTACACATTGAGTAAACCACTTAGAACTGATCATATAGATAATACAATAAACCCCATCTCAGCCAGATGGTAATGTACTGACATAGCAACATCAACACTGACCACTGAACCATCTTACCCCCCCCCCCCCCCAAAGACCATAGCGGTACCACACATGAACCCCTCTTCAATTCCCTTACTTTGAATCCCTCCCCCAATTCTCTTACTATAAACTCCCCAACTGTTTCACTTCCGTAATTCCACTTATAATGAAAATGTACTTCTAAGGCCCGCCATTAGCAGGGACAGCTTAGCTTGTCCCTGGTGGCCCATCCTCAGCTGCTGGCTGATTAAAGTCCACACAAGACTCCACTAAATCCTGAATGCTAGAAAGAAAAATGTCCAACCCAATATCAGAAAGATGAACCCCATGAGGCCTAAACAAAGTTGGATAATCAACAGCAATAAGATCATGCAACAAAATTAAACCCTCTGTGAAGAAAGAGTGGGGCCATTTTACTAAGGTGCATAAGCACCTACTACGTGCATACAACACATGTCAAGTTAGAACTACCGCATGCTCCAGGTGGTAACTCTAATTTTTACGCGTGTCCAAAACATGCGGCAGAAAATAATTTCTATTTTCTACCATGTGGCGCTAACTGGGCGGTAATCAGTAGTGTACGTGCACTTACGATTACTACCAGGTTAATGCGTGAGATGTTATCGCTAAGTCAGTGGGTGGCGGTAAGGTCTCAGGTCCAAAATGGACATGTGCGGCTCCGATCCTAAGGAGAGTGCAGTTGAGGACGCCCATCGAAAAAAAGATGTCCTTTTTGGCCATCATTCCCCCCCCCCCCCCCCCCCCCGCAATAATAAAAACATTCTTTTGGATGTGCTTCACTCAGCTGAGAGACCTGGAAGTCTCTGAGCCAATCACAGCGCATTTAGCTCAGCTAAACACATTGTAATTGTCTCAGAGACTTCCAGGTCTCACGGCTGAGTGAAGCACATCCAATGCTGAGTGAAGCACATCCAAAAAGGACGTTTTTATTATTGCGGGGGGGGGGGGGGGAGGGAATGATGGCCAAAAAGGACGTCTTTTTCGATGGGCGTCCTCAACTTCACTCTCCTTAGGATCGGAGCCTTCTTGCAGTATGCCGTGGAGGAGGACTTTTTTATTATTGCGGGGGGGGGGGGGGGAGGAATGACGGCCAAAAAGGACGTCTTTTTTGAAGCGGAGTGCTTTTTTTTTTGTTGTTCTTTTGAGTGAAGGACGTCCATAAAGGATGTCCCTGACGAGCACTTGGACTTCCCCCCCCCCCCCCGTTTTTTTTTGTTACTTTTATAGAAGTTTTTCAATCCTGCACAGCCCCAACGAGAGGTACAGGCATTGGGGCCTTCCCTCTGCAAGTCCTGCCTACTTTTTTCAACTTCCTATTTCCAAATAGGTGGGACTCGCAGAGGGAAGGCCCAGACGACAGCAGCCTCTCTTAATCGCTACACCACGCTGCCAAGTCGCTAAAGAAAAGTAAGGAGGGTCGCGGGGAAGAGGGGAGCGAGAGGAAGGGTTCAGGCCAGCTGCAGGGCTCGCCAGGAAAAAAATGTGCCGGTATGCTTTACCGGTGCCTACTGGCACAAAAAAAGTCCTCTGTGTATGTTTGTATATATATATATATATATATATATATATATATATATTCCAAATCAAAACTTTCAAGAGGAGAAAATTCAGATATTAGAAAACAAAGCTCCCTTACAAGTAAACAAACCCAAACTCCCTAAGATGATGGATTAACACTACCAAGTTGATCTCACAGAAACTTAATCTTAAATATATAAAGATGAGACTGTCAGTAATTATTCAGTGCAGCTGTGAATTTGCTGCTAAAACTCATAAACCACGCGCACTGACTCAAAACCAGCATTTTATTATATAGTATTATATAATACATCATCGGTCTCTAATTCCATTTCTGCAATGTGCTGACTAGTGTCCATGAACTTATGTTTAAATCCAAAAACACATATTCACGTAGGGTCAGATTCTATATATGGCTCCTAAAAAACTGGTACCGAAAAAAGTGCTATTCTATAAGTCGCGTTTAATGCCCAGGAGTTGCACCTAGCTTTAGGAATGGCCATTTGCACCAGCTGAAACATGGTGCAAATGTATGTGCTTAAGGTAGGCATGTATCTTTATTATTCTATAACAATGTGCATAAATGCTAGGAACACGACATTCCGCCCATGACCCTCCCATTTCTGTACACTTTTTTTTTTTTAACTTGCATGTAAAATTTAGGCAAGTGCAGGGGAAAGGAAGGAGAGAGAAGTTGGACTGTGGAGAGAGTTAGTGAGTGGGGAGAACAGGAGAGGGGGTGGTGACATTACTGCTGCAGCTGCTAGAAGTACCAGAATGGTGTTCCACCCTATTCTGGTGCAAATTAAGCCCTGATAACAAAACATGGTTATTTTGGTGCAGTCAGTATCTTTGGAGGCTAATATCAGTCTTTCTCCTCTTCCTGCTTTACATCTTTCTTGTTGCCCGAGGTTTTCATTCTACTGTTGCTGGTGCTGCTTTATACATCGGGGAACTGTTTTCCTTCACGATTCAGTGGGGAATGATTGCTGAACCTCTTAGACCCCAAAATTACCAAGCACCTTCCAGGATAGCATTTTGTAGGCCAACAAAGTTTATATATCCAAGTTCATCAGAAGACTTTGTAGTATTGATAACATTTAGAATACTGACCTGCACCCTGAATTACAATGGCAAAACCTTTCGGTTTATCTCCACTTCTTAAACACCAAATGCTTGCACTTTTCTTCCTCATTACCTTGAGATGTTCTGCTGCTGTTGGTAAAAGCAAAAAAAAAAAAGAGGGTGGAAGCCACCAATACCACAAGTCGAAAGGTCACAAATTCCAAGGACATCCAGTGTTAATGTTCCAATTTTTGCATTCATCAACAAGATATATAGGAAAAACCCAACACGGGATGTGTTTCGGCACGACAGCCTTCGTCAGGGGTCCAGTATAGGGTTAATGAATCTACAACAAGTTTTAGACACGCAACTCCGTTGAAAGACAGATGCAATATGCTTATGCTCATAGCACTCTGATCATAAAGGTCACATCACAGGCAGTATCCAAGTCCAAATGTGTGACTGTTGGAAAAAATCATTGGATGTCCTTGGAATTTCTGACCTTATTGGTGGCTTCCACCCTTTTTTTTTTGGCTTGTGCTTGCTGCTTTTTGTGGAAGATCTTTTCATCATCTTTTTTTTTTTTTTTTTTTTTTGCGACTGCTGCTGTTGGTGCCATTTTGCTCCTTCCTGGTGCCATGGGATCTTCGTGCCATTGTGAGTGCTGCTTCACCCACCCCTGCTACTTTAGGGTCTTCTTAATATTGTCAGTGCTCTTTTGCCTCTCTGTCACTGTCTTCATTATTGCTGCTGCTTTATCCCTCTGGTGTTATCTTGGGATGGCTCTACCAATGTTGGTGCTACTTTAGTTTACTATAACTCAGTTTATTTGAATGGTACACCAAGGTGATATAGTCCCTCCTGCTGCCCTGGGGTGATCCTGGCACATTTGGAGCTGATTTTCTCCATTCCTGGTGCCTTGGAGTGTTCATGTCTTTTATGAGTTAAAAAAACATAAAATAGATTAATAAAGAATATTAAAAATCTACACTGTAAACATAAACATGACTGCTTTAATAAGAGAAATAGAGCCTGATGTGCAAAATTTCTTTGCAACATATGGGAAATCTGCAAATGCACCCATAATTATAGCATTTTTTCAAAGTTAAAATTGTGATGCCCCTGAGGGATTTGGGAAGATGGGGGAATCAGGAGGCAGGGCTATATGTGGGAAGTGAGATTTGTTGTTGCTGGTGGGGGGGGGGTACATGTCTTACATTTTTAACTTTGTAATGGGACGGTAGGAGGAATCAGGGAGTTACTAGTCTACCAGGGAATCAAGGTTTCCTCTGAGAGGGACCCAGTGGTGTTCCTGGCCTGGATGGCACCCGGGGTGGAGCGCATATGCGCCCCCCCCCCTCCCCCGCCGCTAAATTACACCTCCCCCCCCCCCGGCAAAATGACACCCCCCCTGGGTGCATGCCGCTGGGGGGGTGCCGCAGCGCGCGCCCGCTCCGAGTTCGCTAAACTTCGACGAAGTTTAGCGAACTCGGAGCAGGCGTGTGCCGCAGCACCCCCCCCCCCAGCGGCATGCACCCGGGGCAGACTGCCCCCACCGCCCCCCCCTTGGTACGCCACTGGAGGGACCTTA
Organism: Microcaecilia unicolor; assembly: GCF_901765095.1. Classification (NCBI taxonomy): domain Eukaryota; kingdom Metazoa; phylum Chordata; class Amphibia; order Gymnophiona; family Siphonopidae; genus Microcaecilia; species Microcaecilia unicolor. The sequence continues at coordinate 343,520,924 of NC_044033.1, forward strand.
ACCACTAGTGCATATGGCCTCTTTCAGGGCTGCTGATAACATTTAAAAGGGGGCACTTGTTTAAAATGTTCTTGTGTTTTCTCAGCTACTGTATAGCAATCCATGAAGTTATTGGTTATGGCAATGCTTAAGAAAGTTCTTGAGAAGTGTAGTTAAATCATTTCAATGAGCCAGGAGTTTGTTTGCAAAATGTTTCCAAAACAGCCACTAAGCTACCATTTATTTTATTTTTTTGTGGCTTTGTAAATTGGTCTCATAGGAAGCAAACTGTAACCAAATATGAACTAAAACTGCTCTAAAAAAACATATAAAAAAATCCTCCATATCAAACAGAGATTTTACGAACCTGGAAACAACTCAGGATATCTACTTGTGTGTGTACCTAAACAGAATAGATCTGACACAATAGTAACAGGTTTCAGAGACCAAAATGGGATCCATCCAGGAGAGATTACAAAAGAATTCTGTGACATCTTTTTTCTCCCGAAAGGGCAACTGATATGGAGATCTCAGTTCCTTAAGTGGACTTAATCAATTTGACCAATATGGTGGTGGGAGGGGGAAATTCATCAAGTGGCATTATGGCCTTAACACATGTTAAGGGAATTAGCGTATACTAAATGCAAAAAGCTCATTCTATATCAATGAGCTTTTAACATTTAACATGTGCTAATTCCCTTAACGCACATTAAGGTGCTTTAAGGCCATAACACTGTTTGATGAATTTCCCCCTACATGACTTGAAGGATCTCATAACTCCTGGTAATTAAATTTGAGGCGCACAAGACCATCAGAATTGTGTGGAATTTGCCTGTCAAATTCCACACAAATTTCTAACTGATAAATCTTCTAGTTTCAGAGTGAGCTATTTAACCATATGTGACCATCTCTGGGAACAGGTGGCTAAAGTCTCAGATCCAAAATGTTGAGAATGGCCGATTTGTCATGTCATGGGTTCATAAGCTTTCTGCAAAGGTTGTAGGATTATAGGGTTTGTTTGCTCTAACAGAATTCATTAAAACCTCATTCTTTTGTTTCTGGTGACTTTAGTTACCTTTTACCAGAGATGATCATATATATGAAAGCCAGAGGCTCAATCCTCAATATTAACAGATGCTAGGATAACCTTAATATACAAAAAGAACATGGATCTCTATGGCAGTGTATTTTTACTTTTATTTTTAGTGAGCTGCACTAGTAAGGGGGCTTAGAACATCCTAACACAGAACTTTCCTGTGCATTAAGCCCATTTCTAGTGTGGCCATTAAATAGAGCTTTTTCTATTTGTTGAATTCTTGCTCTGCACTAATGTTAGTAATAGCCTGCTGACATTTCAAAAAATTAGGGTCCTGTTTACTAAGCCGTGCTGTAGGTGCGCTAGCATTTTTTGCATGTGATAGTGCTAGAGACACCCATATATTCCTATGGGTGTCTCTAGCATTAGCGTATGGTAATTTTTAGTGCATGCTAAAAATGTTAGCGCACCTTGGTAAACAGGGTCCTTAATGCGGGATAACTTATTTATTTATTACTCACCTATAATTCGATGGGTACAATAGGGAAATGGATAGGACTTGATATACGGCCTTTCTATGGTTACACTCAAAGCTGCTTACATATTATATACGGGTTCTTATTTTGTACCTGGGGCAATGGAGCATTAAATGACTTGCTCAGAGTCACAAGGAGCTGCAGTGGGAATTGAATCCAGTTCACCAGAATCAAAGTCCACTGCACTAATTACTAGGCTACTCCTACACTCATCTCCAATAGAAACAAACTCATTCCTAAATGTTATAAAACACAAAACAACATCTACAGCCCATATAACAACTGGCCCAGGCCAGTACTACTGGCTGAATATAGCTTCATCTAAGGCAAACACTATTAGGGGAAAGAGGATGGGACTTGATCGATTGCCTTGCTGTGGTTACAATCAAAGTGGTTTACATATTATATACAGGTACTTGTATATTGTACTTGTATATTGGAGCAATGGAGGGTTAAGTGACTAACAGGCTTATTTTCGAAAGAGAAGGGCGCCCATCTTCCGACACAAATCGGGAGATGGGCATCCTTCTCTCAAGGTCACCCAAATCGGCATAATCAAAAGCCGATCTTGGGCGTCCTCAACTGCTTTCCGTCATGGGGATGACCAAAATTCACGGGGGCGTGTCGGCACCGTACCGAAGGCGGGACTGGGGCATGATTATGAGATGGGCGTCCTCGGCCGATAATGGAAAAAAGAAGGGCGTACCTGATGAGCATTTAGCTGACTTTACTTCATCCTTTTTTTCACAACCAAGCCTTGAAAAGGTGCCCAAACTGACCAGATAACCACCAGAGGGAATCGGGGATGACCTTCCCTTTCCTCCCCCAGTGGTCACCAACCCCTCCCACCCTAAAAAAAAACTTTAAAAACATTTTCTGCCAGCCTCTAAGCCAGTCTCAAATGTCATACCCAGCTCCATCACAGCAGTATGCAGGTCCTTGGAGCAGTTTTTAGTGGGTGCAGTGCACTTCAGGCAGGCGGACCCAGGCCCATCCCCCCTACCTCTTACACTTGTGGTGGTAAATGTTCAGCCCTCCAAAAAACCCCAAAACCCACTGTACCAGTGGTGTGCTGGAGCAGGCTCTCACAGGTTCGCAAGAGCTGGTTGTTAAGTTTTTAAGAATTTTGGGAGCCAGTTGTTAAAGTAGGGCCCTCCATGGCTACTTTAACAACTGGCTCCCAAAATGTGGGCTTGGGCCCCCTGCTGAATTCTCTTTTACTTTGCTGGTGGGGATGCTGAGCCCTGCCAGCCAAGTAAATAGACTGCTGCTGCTCCCTGCTCCTTGTTTCCAGCTCTGAGCAGCAAGCTGGGATTTCTCGAGCATGTGTGAGAAGTTCCAGCATGCTGCTCAGAGGAAGACCTTGGGAGTGGTGGCAGTCCATTTATTGGCTGCCAGCAAAGGTATGCCTAGTGTGCCTGCACGAAGGTAAGGAGGAGAGAGAGACAACTGTTGCTCCCCCCTCCCTCCGGCCACCCCTGGCCCTTCCAACTGCAGAGCTGGATATGTCGGATAAAGAGCCTGTTGTTAAAAATTTACCAGCACACCCCTGCACTGTACCCACAAGTAGGTGCCCCCCTTCATCCCTAAGGGCTATGGTAGTGGTGTACAGTTGTGGGGAGTGGGCTTTGGGGGTGTTGGGGGGCTCAGCACATAAGATGAAGGAGATATGCAGCTGGGAGCAATTTGTGAAGTGCCCCCTAGGGTGCCCGGTTGATGTCCTGGCATGTGAGGGGGACCAGTGACTGTACTATGAATGCTGGCTCTTCCCACGACCAAAGGGCTTGCATTTGGTCATTTTTGAGATGGGTGTCGGTTTTCATTATCGCCAAAACCCGGGGACGACCATCTCTAAGATCGACCTAAATTTGCTGATTTGGGCGTCCCCGACCGTATTATCAAAACAAAAGATGGACGCCCATCTTGTTTTGATAATACGGGTTGCCCCGCCCCTTTACGGGGCCGTCCTGCGAGGACACCCTCATGAAAACTTGGGCGCCCCATTCGATTATGCCCCTCTTGCTGCCCAGAGTCATAAGGAGCTGTAGTGGAAATTGAACTGAGCTTCTCTGGCTATCAAGCCCAGTGCACTCTCCACTCTTATTTTATTTTATTCTATAACTATTCTACCTCTGGAGTCCTACTACTGCTAGACTACTCCTCATATGCCTGCATGTGCAAAAGGGCCTTCAGTTGCCTGTTTAAACTGAAGGTGTCAGACATTATTCTTAGGTATCCAGGGAGGCAATTCCAATCTGTCGCGTGCTCGAGGACCTTGGCATACTGTCAGGCTTCTTCCCCGGGAGCACTGGGTTCGTGAGCCCATGGGCCACTACCGTGGAGCGGCAGTGGCAGGCAAGATCACCTCCAAGGTAGAGATGAGACAAAACTGGACCGGAACCCCGGACTGGAGTTCTACACCGGAATACATGGAACTGGAACGCACCGGACGGGTGCGCACTGGAGTGGAGCCCGCTGGACTGGAACACACTGGAGGGCCCCACAGGACTAGAACATACAGGAGTGAAACCCGCTGGACTGGAACACACTGGACCTAGGCTTCACCTACGCTTGACACTGGAGCGGAACCCACGGGACTGGAACCCGCTGGACTGGAACACACTGGACCTAGGCTTCACCTACGCTTGACCACCTTTCCCCGAGAGTTGAGCCCTCAGGTTCTGGCAGCCGGTAGGACTTACAGGAAAACCCGGAACTGGAACTTGCAAGCAGGAACAGCAGGAATGAAGATCCAGGAGTGCCCCCTGGCACCTAGGCGCAGGCAAGGCCAACAGGCAGGGACTGTCCGGGTTCTGGCAGTCGGCAGGTTTAAACACAATGACTAGTAAACTGTACCTAGGCTAATAGAAACGCTATACCCAGGCAAACCAGTCATACACAAGAAACATACACAGAGCACACTCAGGAGACTCGAAAGCTATACATCAGCTAACAACAAAGCTGTGCCCAAGCTAACAAGTCATGCACTGGAAACAAACACAGAGCACTAGCAAAGCTATACACAGGCTAACAAGCCACACGGTGCCTAAGCTGGCTAGTCTAAACAAACACAGAGCACTAGCAAAGCTATACACAGGCTAACAAGCCACACGGTGCCTAAGCTATCTAGTCAAACATAGAAACTCACACAGAGCAAACACTGAAACAGTGTACAGAGCACTCTATACACCAGGGCCCTAGATGAAATGCAAAGGCCAGGGCTGTAGTCTCTAAGTGATTAATAAAGCCCTTCCACACCAGAGGCACAGCTGCAGCAATCACCTTGCATCCAAACAGAGGCTTGACACACAGAGAAGTCAGCCCAGCGGGAGCCATCTTGGATACTGGCATAGAGGAGTCGGCGGCAGCCATCTTGGAAAAGGCATAGCCCACACAGGTGAGGTTCAGTAGGGCAATCAGCACACAGAGCCAGAGAGAAACTAAGACAGAGACAGACACAGAGACAAGCAGAAGCCAGCACAGCCACTGACTCCCAGAAACAGGGTAAGTCTGAGGGTGGTCACGGCCACAGACGTAACAGTACCCCCTCCTCAAGACCCCCCCTCTCGGTCTCCCTGAGGAGTTCAGGTGTCCAGGGGTAACTATGGTGAAACCTCCTGATGGGTCTCAAAAGCAAAACATAGATCACTGGACTGGAAATCACAAGGAAGTTCAACACTGGCAGACAAAAGTAGAACCTGTGAACAGGAGGCTCCTTCGAATCACCACGGGGCAACTTCAGGAACATGGATGCATCAAGAGGAACAAAATTCAAAAGTAACCCTTCCCCGAGGGAACCCACAATGTCCTGGACCTCTTGGCAATTCCGTGTAATGGCAAGAGCAAGGCTGAAGCCACTACCCCAGCTGACATCAGAAGCCGGGCTGGGGCCCGAAGTGGCATCCCAGTCTTGACAGGAACTAGAAGTCTGAACAGAAGCAGATCTGAAACTGGAACCTGGGTTGGCATCCAAAACGGAGCCGGGATTTGGACCCGGACTGGAATCAACCCCTTGACAGTAACTGGAACTGGATTCAGGAGCTTGACTGGAACTGGAACTCGATCCAGAGTCAGCATCTTGACTGGAACTGCAACTCGATCCAGACTCAGCATCTTGACTGGAACTACAACTCGATCCAGACTCAACATCTTGACTGGAACTGCAACTCGATCCAGACTCAGCATCTTGACTGGAACTCCAACTCGATCCAGGCTCAGCATCTTGACTGGAACTCCAACTCGATCCAGACTCAGCATCTTGACTGGAACTGCAACTTGATCCAGATTCAGCATCTTGACTGGAACTCCAACTCGATCCAGACTCAGCATCTTGACTGGAACTGCAACTCGATCCAGACTCAGCATCTTGACTGGAACTGCAACTCGATCCAGACTCAGCATCTTGACTGGAACTACAACTCGATCCAGACTCAGCATCTTGACTGGAACTGCAACTCAATCCAGACTCAGCATCTTGACTGGAACTACAACTCGATCCAGACTCAGCATCTTGACTGGAACTGCAACTCGATCCAGACTCAGCATCTTGACTGGAACTGCAACTCAATCCAGACTCAGCATCTTGACTGGAACTGCAACTCGATCCAGACTCAGCATCTTGACTGGAACTACAACTCGATCCAGACTCAGCATCTTGACTGGAACTGCAACTCAATCCAGACTCAGCATCCGGCCTGGGCCTGGAACTCCAACTTGGCCCGGACTCAGCATCTTGACCGGGACGGCAACTCTCACCGGACTCAGCCTCTTGGCCGGGACTGTAACTTGACTCTGATTCGGCATCTCGGCTGAACTCTGCACTCGGTGCAGACTCAGCACTCATCGTGGACTCGTCATCTTGGCTGGGCTCTGCACTCGGTGTAGACTCAGCACTCATCATGGACTCAATATCTCGGCTGGGCTCTGCATTCGGTGTAGACTCAGCCCACAGCCTGGACTCAGCAGCTCGGCCAGGACTGGCACTTGGCCCGGGACTATTAAGCCACCTTCTTTCAGCTTGGGCCTCAGGAGTATCCCGTAGGGTTGGCTCCGAGAGGAGTTGGAAGCGGTAAAAGAACAGCTTGGTAGAGGGATCAATAGCAGAAACTGGGTTTTCTTCAAACCCAAGCCAGGAGACACGCCTTCTCTCCGCTACAGCTTCAGGAGTATTCTTCAAGGCTGGATCAGACAAAAGTGCAACCCGGTAATCCTGGAGTGTCAGAAACGGATCCAGATCAAAAATGGGGTTGTAACTGGGATCCAAACTTGTACTAGGAGGCTTGGTTTGAAGCGCCACTTGAACTGGACTCCGAGGCTTGCATGGAGGCGCCATCTGGACTGGCACCGGAGGCTCGGTGAGAAGCCCCTCTCGGACTGGAATCGGAGGCTCGGCCAGCAGCGTCCCACGGACTGGACTCGGAGACTCGAATGGAAGCACCACCTGAACTGGCATCGGAGGCTCGGTCAGAAGCGTCCCTCGGACTAGGCTCCGAGGCTTGGCTGGATGCGCTGCTCGGACTGGATTCAGAGGCTTGTCTGGGCGCGCTGCTTGAACGGGACTGGACCCCTGCTGGGCCCAGAGCATGGAATTCCCAAGACGTCTCCTCTCCGCGACAGCTTCAGGAGTATCCCACAAAGCTGGATTCAAGACAAGGCTGCGGCGATATTCAGCGAGCGTGATAAAAGGGTCCATATCTGAAACTGGGTTCTCAGCGATTCCAAGCCACCGTACACGTTTTTTCTCAGCTGCAGCTTCAGGGGTCTTCTTCAAAACAGGATGAGACAAAAGTTTCCCACGATACTGACGAAGAGTCATAGAAGGATCAAGAACAATGACGGAGCTGGACCCCAGCTGGGTCAGCTGGGCGGGGGTTCTTGCCGGGCTCATGGCCTTTGCATTCTGTCGCGTGCTCAAGGACCTTGGCATACTGTCAGGCTTCTTCCCCGGGAGCACTGGGTTCGTGAGCCCATGGGCCACTACCGTGGAGCGGCAGTGCCAGGCAAGATCACCTCCAAGGTAGAGATGAGACAAAACTGGACCGGAACCCCGGACTGGAGTTCTACACCGGAATACACGGAACTGGAACGCACCGGACGGGTGCGCACTGGAGTGGAGCCCGCTGGACTGGAACACACTGGAGGGCCCCACAGGACTAGAACATACAGGAGTGAAACCCGCTGGACTGGAACACACTGGACCTAGGCTTCACCTACGCTTGACACTGGAGCGGAACCCACGGGACTGGAACCCGCTGGACTGGAACACACTGGACCTAGGCTTCACCTACGCTTGACCACCTTTCCCCGAGAGTTGAGCCCTCAGGTTCTGGCAGCCGGTAGGACTTACAGGAAAACCCGGAACTGGAACTTGCAAGCAGGAACAGCAGGAATGAAGATCCAGGAGTGCCCCCTGGCACCTAGGCGCAGGCAAGGCCAACAGGCAGGGACTGTCCGGGTTCTGGCAGTCGGCAGGTTTAAACACAATGACTAGTAAACTGTACCTAGGCTAATAGAAACGCTATACCCAGGCAAACCAGTCATACACAAGAAACATACACAGAGCACACTCAGGAGACTCGAAAGCTATACATCAGCTAACAACAAAGCTGTGCCCAAGCTAACAAGCCATGCACTGGAAACAAACACAGAGCACTAGCAAAGCTATACACAGGCTAACAAGCCACACGGTGCCTAAGCTGGCTAGTCTAAACAAACACAGAGCACTAGCAAAGCTATACACAGGCTAACAAGCCACACGGTGCCTAAGCTATCTAGTCAAACATAGAAACTCACACAGAGCAAACACTGAAACAGTGTACAGAGCACTCCATACACCAGGGCCCTAGATGAAATGCAAAGGCCAGGGCTGTAGTCTCTAAGTGATTAATAAAGCCATTCCACACCAGAGGCACAGCTGCAGCAATCACCTTGCATCCAAACAGAGGCTTGACACACAGAGAAGTCAGCCCAGCGGGAGCCATCTTGGATACTGGCATAGAGGAGTTGGCGGCAGCCATCTTGGAAAAGGCATAGCCCACACAGGTGAGGTTCAGTAGGGCAATCAGCACACAGAGCCAGAGAGAAACTAAGACAGAGACAGACACAGAGACAAGCAGAAGCCAGCACAGCCACTGACTCCCAGAAACAGGGTAAGTCTGAGGGTGGTCACGGCCACAGACGTAACACAATCCTCGGGACCAACACTCATGAAAGCATGTTTTCTAGTCTCCACTTAATTAGATTCAACCTGTTTCAAAAAATCTCAACATATGTTAAGTGCTCCCTCATTATTGGATGTGCTAACCAGTTAGTATGCCAGTAATGTCAGTGCCCTAGCTGAATCATGCTTCCATACCCATTGTCCACTCCTAACATACCTCCTCCCAAAAAAATACCAATTGCAAAAGTAACACAGAACACTTTAGCACGTCCTGCATTAGGCAATTTTTCCTGGATTAAGTGTGCATTTAGCAAATGACACAACAAAGTAAAAGGCCCCTTAATAAGGATGTCCCCAGAGATACAGGAGTTTATATTTGGTAATAATTAATTTTTTTATTTTTTTATTTATTTATGGCATTTACATCCCACATTATTCCCACCCATGGGCAGGCTCAATGTGGCATACTTTGTATAGATTTTAAACTATTATTGTATTATTTCTTATCAGAGCTACTAAATCTGCTACAGAGCTAAAGTGTACTTTGAATATTTCTGGATATAAAACAAATTATATCAAATCTAAAAATTTACAAATTGGTTCTATGAGTAAGATACCAGGATTCAGATCCCAGCTAGCAACAAGTTTTTATGAGCTGAATATACTAAACAAAATAGTAAGCGCAGATCTTGAAAACAAGGCAGACTTACCACTATCTTTGTTGGAAAGAGACTGCACTTAATCAAGATAATATTACTCAAGTTGTTGTACTTATTTCAACAATTGTTATGCAATATAATCAACAGCTTCCATTCCAACTTACAAAACTACATTTCATCCTTTATCTGGATTAGAATTGTGCCTTGTATTAAATGTACTAGGTTACAGATGTTCATGGTCTGGAGAATTGGAATTATTTGATATATATTTTTACTACTTGGCAGCATGATTGTTCAGTTCGAAGGACTGGTAAGGAACAGATAATGAAAAAAAAGTGAGCTTGAAGAATTACAACCTTTGGACATTGGCTGGATGCCCTGTACATTATCCATCTATTTCTACCATATTATAGAAAATCTGTAGAACTAGGAAAGCAGACTACAGAAGATTTTAGAACATTGTGATCAAGAACTTTTTTTAGCAAAAAAAAAAAACTCAGATATGTTCAGACTGTAGAAAAACTAATATAAAAAATGCAATTTTACTTACCATAGAATAGAGAGAAAAACAAATAATAGTCTAAAAGAACTTAAAAATTAAAACATTCATATCCAGCTAGATGCAGAACAGAAAATGGGGTTCTCTCTGTTCATTCAAATTGAGACAAATGGATTTGGAATTATTTGTCCCTTACACACATATTACCTGATTAACCCCCTTGTTTACTAAGCCGTTGAATGGGCTATGTCAATATCACCGCATGTCAGCCGCTAGCACGGCTTAGTAAACAGGGGGTAAGTGAAGTCCCAGAGGGATCAGTTGGGCTATTGGGAAGGAGACACAAGGACCATATATATATATATATATATAGAGAGAGAGAGATACACACACACACACACACACACATATATATATATATATATATATATATATATATATATATATATATATATATATATATATATATATATATATATATATAAACATTGTCTATACATAATAAAAAACAATGAAATACATAAGTCAAAAGGGTCCAATGGCAATAATTAAATAAATAAAAAGTGAACAATAAAACTGTAATATGCCCATTGAGAATAAAATTATGTGTGTTATGACATGAAATGCACCCAGCATCTCCCTCTCATTTCCCTGTTTCCTTTCAGGTACAGCATTTTCCTATCTCCTTTTCCCTTCTCAAACCTTCGTCCTTGCTATGTTTCTTCTTCTTGGTGAGGTACCACTGTACCAGCAACAAAAAAAATGAGCCACAGAGTATTCATGCCCCTGTGTTGTTGAAGGCTGTGCCTATGCTGACTTCCTCTGTCACATACTTCCTATTTCCTTAGGGTCAAAATACACCATAGTCTTCAACCACTTGGGGGTGCAAAGGCTCTGCAGCACATGTTGCTGTTTCCAGTTCTACTGTTGCTACTCTACTATGAAGAAGCTATGGGAGGATGGAGGAGGGAGAAGGGAGGAGGGAGGGAGGTTTGAGAGGGTCAGATCTTGGCTGGGGGCAGAGCAAGAAGTAATGAACAGAAAGAGGCAAGATGCTATGGTGATTGCAATAATAGAAGTATGTTTACAATTTGGAGGGACAAGAGCTTTGTTTCCTTTGTCTTTACAATGCAGACCTCCAGCATTTAGGGGGGGGGGGGGGGGGGGCATTGATCATCCCAAAACTATGCCCATACAGAAGGTCCTTTGATAATATAGGATGTTCATATATTCCCTTATATCTTACCATTCCTTGAGAAATGCTACCACTCCTGCCTTCAGAAGAATGTTTTATACTACATGTTTTTTGTTACGTACCCTAGGGGCTGGTCAGGATCAACTTTTTTTTTATTTTTTTTTTTTTATAAATCATTTATTTATAATTAACAAGCATTACATCTTGTATTTAGAAACACAGAAAAGCAAAAAAAAAAAAAATACATAGGAAAAAGAAACACTGAATAAATTTTCATATTCTTCCTTAGACCACAATAAGAGCATGGGAGACGTGTCTAGTAATAAAATAAAGAAACAACATAATCTTATACAGTAAGAAATACTAAAGAAAATGGCCTGGCTCATTAATCCACTATAATAAAGATTAATCCGTTATTAAATTATTACACTGGGGATACATTAAGGACCCGCTTTTGTTCCAGAAAAAACTTTAACTGATCCGACTCAAAAAAGACATATTTTACATTAAGATACTTCACTAAGCATTTACAAGGATAGGATAACAAAAAAGAGGCTCCAATTGCCCTTGTCTCATCTCTCAACGCTAAGAATAACTTTCTCCTGTCTTGAGTGGTTTTAGTTACGTCTGGATAAATCCAGATCCTGGATCCACAAAAAGGTTTCATAGAGTTTTTAAAGTACATTTTTAGAATTGCGTTAAGGTCTTGCTCAAAGACTAATGATATCAATAAAGTCTGTCGATTTGAAACTGCTGAAAAAGACTGTTCCAGAAACGCCGAAAGATCTTGTATTTCCTGGTTTTTCTCTTGTGGTTTAGTTTGATTGTCTATCTGCTTCGATTCTCCCTCTTTATTTTTAGGCAAAGGAAGATAGAAAATTCTATTTACTGGAGGAATATGAGAGGGAGAATATTGTAGATTTTCAATCAAATATTTACGAAACAGTTCCATCGGGCTCAAGCCTATTATAACAGGAAAACTTAATATCCTTAAGTTCAAGCGCTTATTAAAATTTTCGAGTTGTTCAATCTTTCTCAAAGTCATCAACTTGTCTTTAATCAAAGCACTGTTAGTCTGTTTCAGCGTCGTTATTTCTGTTTGAATCAAATCTATTTTTGAAGTAGTATCTACTTTAAAGTTATCCATAGATTCTGTTAAGAGATCAACTTTACTTACGAGCATGGAAGTCTCTTTTACCGTGTTCGCTACACTTTGAGTCAGTTCTTGGATAGCGGTCCAAATCAACTCCAGTGTAACCACCTGGGGAGCATTCTGTTCCACAGTTGTTTCCTCGGTCCGCTTTGGAGTGGAGCCGCCACTTACAAATCCGCCGCGTTCGACTTCCGAAGCGGCTAGATCCGACATCCACTGCCGACTGCGAGCTGGACAAGGTGGTTGATTAATGTCCGGCGGGGATAAAAGATCTCTGGGCCCAAGTGAGCCGTCGCTCCTTCGTCGGCGCTCACAGCAGGCGAACTCTCGCCGGGATTAAATGTGGGCTTTGTTGTGAAGCGATCCAGCGTCGTCTGAACCGGCGACGAGGTAAGAACCAATGACGGATGGCTCTTTACCAAAGCTTTCCTCTTTGTATGAGGCATTTTTGAAAAAGGAAAACAAATTTTAAGTATAGGTCCAGAGAGCTCGAGCGCACACACTCAAAGCTGAGCCGCCATCTTGGACACGCCTCCCCCTCTCAGGGTCAACATTTTAAAGTTCATTTGGGTACTTAGTTGTTTCCACAAAAGGTTAGGTGGAATGAAGTTTGGCACATTAAGAGTCATTACCAATATCCTTTGCCCTTCAATGGACTACAGCAGGTACAGTAGGTATTTAATGTTTTTTTAGAGGGCTCAAATGTTCCTCCACAAGTGTACCAGTTAGAGTGGGATATGGGCCTGGGTTCCCTTCTTTACAGTCTACTGCACCAACAACTAGGCTTCTCCTGGGACCTGTCTGCTGCTCTAACAAGAATGGTCATCATATCTGAAGCAGTCATAGAACTTGGTATGTACTCTCACTGTCAACATCTTATAGAGTGGGTGGGAGGGGGGTCTGTGACTACTGGGGGAGTAAAGGGATTTATGCCTTAATCTTGCCAGTGGTCATTTGGTCATTAAGAACACCTTTTGGTCACTTAATCGTGATTGAAACAGGTCTAGCCAAAAACATTTTATTTTTGGCCCTAGATGTTTTCGTTTTGTATCATTATGGCAGAAAAACATCTATCTTTTGGTGCCGGCCATATCCCACCCATGTCCCACCCAAAACATGTCCCCTTGAAATTTGGATGAACTGTGGAGATAAACATCTAAAAACGAAGTATCAAAAATTATAACTTTTATGTTTTTGAGAGAAAAACTTCCATCTACCACCTTATGACATTTTTTTACTTCTTTTGTTTTGAAAATGAGACCTTTGATATGTTAAAATAACTTATGGGCCCTTTTACTAATGTGCATTAATAAGCACTTAACACGTGGTTAATGCCCTGAAACTGGTTACCACACAACTGTGTTAATGGTTTTGCAGTAGTTTGCATGTTGCCACAAATTAAATCATGCATTACTGATTTTTTTATGGATTTTTTTGCCAGGGTACATGGCATATTGGCATGAAGTGATCATGAAAGCATTAGTCAGATTGTGTATTACACTTGACACGTGCTAACTGGCTAAGGCAGTGTTAACGCAGGAGCAGTTACCACTGCTTAAATAAGAAGCTGTATGTGGTCCCATGTTAATTCGTAACAGGTACCACATTGTAATGGGAACATTAATGCATTACCTGCTGGGAATGCCCCTTCTTGATGCAGTGTCAGTTTTGGACTTGTCGCGTGTTAAAATGGGTAGCGGTAAGGGCTCCTCCTGAAAAAATGAAAGACCTACCTTTTAACCACTGGGGTAAAATGGGGCCTCGGTGCATGTCAAAAAACACGTACCGATACCAGCGCAGACCCCCTTTTGCCACAACTTCGTAAGAGGGGCCCTAAGTTCTCCCGTGTTAACTCGGCATTAAGCAGATGGCATGAACTAATGTGAATGCACTAGCTCCTTAACATATCCACATCCAATCTCCACCTATGACACCCCCCAGAAAAAATGTTTACAAAATTGCATGCTAACAGGCAAACTACCACAAAAAATTTTAATGCATTTTGTGGTAAGCCTTTTTTTTTTTCCTGAATTGTGTACGTTAGTGCTTAACACGGTTTAGCAAAGGGATCCATTAAATAAATTGTATAGAAAGAATGAGATCCTCAGACAAGGAGCTCCAGACTGACCGCACAGACTCAATCTGACCGCTCCTAAATGTTAATCATCAACAGCATTTCAAAGTAACAGGTTTAGAGAAAGTTACAGGGAAGTGTGTTTTCAAGAAGTGCTCAGTTTGCTTTCAGATTTGTCTGGGGTAAATATTCAAAGCAATTTATCTGGCCAGGAATGGCTCCTGTCCAGTTAAATCTCCTATACAAGGCTAACCACAAATTTTCAGTGGCACTTAACCAGTTACTGCCACTGAAAATACCCAGTTAGTGCTAACCTGAAAACTGGCTTTTTGTAGGGGGCATTATGGGGGTGGATTATTGTAATGCGCTTTATACTGGATATTCTCGACCATCTTTAAAACATTTGCAAATTTTGCAGAATACGGCAGCAAAATTGATTTGTGGAAGGAATAAGTATGATCATGTTACTCCTCTGTTATGATCTCCCCATTGGTTTCCTACTGAAGCTCGATGTAAATTTAAGCTTTATATTCTTATCTACAAATTATTTTGTGGTTTTGTTCCAGATTATTTGGTGTGGAGTTGTTCACTGTGGGAACAACAGTTCATTCTCTTAGATCTAAGGACCGTTGCTTGTTGCAGTTTCCTTCTGTAAAGCATGTGAAGTATAAGTCCTATCATAGTTCTGGTTATGTTTATTGTTCAGTGCAATATTGGAACTCCCTTCCTTTGGAGTTTAAGCTAGTCGAATCCTATTTACGATTTCATAAGTTGTTAAAGGCTTATTTATTTTCTATTTATTTAACATCATCTTTTTGTTTAATGTACTGAGATAGTTTGAATGGTTTAAATATAATTTTGTATTTTTTTGTATTTCCTAGTGATGTCCTAGTTTTTACTCAAATTGTAATCCACATTGATCCTTAGTTGGTATATAGTGGAAAATACATTCTGTTGTATTTTATTGTTATTTGGCACTTAAAACTGGTCTGATTAACTACATAAATTGCACTGCATAAAAGTCAGTCCTACCTTTATGTGGTACCAGATAGCTGGTTAAATGTTGAAGATTCCAGTTAACTGGATATGCATTAGCCGACTCTGGAAACTTGGAAATTCTGGCATTGAATTTCAGTGTTTAACGCTGGTGTCAGCCAGCAAAATGCCAATCGTCACCAGCTGAATATCGGGCCCTCTGAATTTTCCCTGATTTTGTAGTGTATTTTTGTTGGTTTCACATGTTTATTTAAAGAACATAGGGTCCATTTTACTAAGCCATGTAGGCGCCTATGTGCGCCAAATGTGCCAAATTGGAGTTACCGCTCAGTTACCATGTGGCCCTTGCGGTAATTTCAATTTTAGCATGTGTCTGCTACACACGTTTGAAAAATATTTAGTATTTTCTGGCACACATAACGGACAAACGCCAAGTGGCATTTGATGCGTGTAGGTCATTACCGCCCAGATTCTTTACCGCTAGGTCTGTGGCTGGCGGTAAGGTCTCAGACCCAAAATGGACGTGCAGCAATTTTGATTTTGCCACACGCCCATTTTTGGCACAAAAAAGAGGTCTTTTTTACAGACACACTAAAAAATGGATCGGCACACGCCCAAAACCTGCACCTACACTACTACAAGCCATTTTTCAGCGCATCTTTGTAAAAGGACCAATTAATTTGTATGTACTTTAAAACTTTTCAATGTGTGGATGTTAGCTTATAAAGGAACAAGAGTATGATCTAGTTTATATTAACCAACATTTTTAAGGTGCCCAAATTAACTGAATGTATGCTAACAAATGCACATCTTCAGAATGTCACAGCCAGCCCGCCTCTTCCTCACCACCACCAACATAGCATGCACTTATACACATCATCATTCTCTCAAATCTACAGTCACAAAGAACACAAGTACTGATCATCAAGACTTCATAAAGCAATTCACATAGCCACAATACACATGCAATCAGTAAAACAAGAACCTCTTCCCTGCTTTTTATCTGCATTTTTCTTGTGTTTCTCTTCTAGATCCTTACAGAATCCCGTAAAGAGTTCCTGGATTTAGGCTCTTTATTATTGTCTGTGATGATAGTGCAGACAACTCCCATCAAACCTTTTGGCTAATTGGAGTATCGACATAGGTCTGTCAAATCCATATATCCAATGAACTATTGGGCCTGGTTCAATTCAAAAGATTTACAGAATATGCTGGATGACTTAAATCATTTTGGCTGAGTTTTCATTAAATTGTATTTTGACAGATTCATTTTCTCTTTGGGATATTAGCAAGAGGCTGCTTGATGATGGATTTCATAAGAACATGCTTTCAGACAACAAAGATGAGTTTGGAAAATCAGATAAACAATTGTAGAAAATGCAGGAAAATAAAACAAAGTTTTACAAGAATTGATGATTGCTAGAAGGAAGTTTCAAAACTTCTAGAGTGAGAAAATTCAATAGAACTTCCTAAATCTGAAACAAGCCTTTTATGAGAAAAATAATATGGCAGGCCAAATGCTGGCATTATAGCTCAAAAATCTAAGCAATAAGAAGCACTGAAGGCAGAAAAGGGCAGGTCTGTCACCTGACAAAAGAAATAACTAAAAGGTATATTACATATTATGAACTATTACACTCTGTAAGGTTAATCCAATATAAGCAGAATGGATCCATGATTTATTTAGCACTGAATTCCAAAATTAGATCATGGGATAATGCAAACATTGTTGTATCTATTCACTATGGAAGGTTGTAAAGCGATATGAGATTATTTAAACCAAATTGGTTGGGTCAATATTCATTTTATAAAACATTTAAAAATTGGTTTGCAGGTGTTATGGTTAAACTTTTATTATTACTCTTGAAGAAGATAACACCCCTTTTGGCCTCTATCCAGCTCATTTTCGAAAGTGATCGCTGGCCATTTTCTGACATAAATCAGGAGATGGCCGGCGATCTCAGAAAAGTGGCCAAATCGGTATAATCGAAAGCCGCTTTTTTGGCAACATCGCCGCTTTCCCGTCGCGTCACCGGCCAAAGTTCAAAGGGGCGTGTCAGCGGCGAAGCAAAGGCGGGACATGGGTGGGCATGGGCGTGGCTACCAGATGGCTGACTTTCAGCGATAATGGAAAAAAAAACGGCGATAAGCAGTATATCGCCGGGTTTACTTGGTCCTTTTATTTTCACGACCAAGCCTCAAAAAGTTGCCCCAAATGACCAGATGACCACTGGAGGGAATGGAGGATGACCTCCCCATACTCCCCCAGTGGTCACCAACCCCCTCCCATACTAAAAAAATAAAACTAAAAACCTTTTTTGCCAGCCTGTATGCCAGCCTCAAATGCCTTTCCCACCTCCATGACAGCAGAATGTGTTTTATCCTCTGACAGCCTTTCCCTGGTTGTGATGTGGCTCTCGGGTGAGTGTGACACCTTTTCTGTTAGGTGCCCTGCAGAGTCACATCAGCAATGCATTGTGGTGGGTGTAGGGTACTGGGCTCTACTCCCATGGTGCTTTTCCCCCCTGCTAACTGGGTCAGAGTGTACCCTGTTTTGTTTCCGGTAGTCCATGAGGTAGTGGCCATTTTTGTAAGCCAGTTTTAGATCCCTTTCATGTGTCACCCACGTTAGAGAATGTTATTATCTTGAATGTGGCTGAAAGAGGGCATTGTACACCATTGTGCCAGCTCTGACCTACTGCTAATCCCAGTACCAGGGAGACTCTTTGCCAGTGGGGCACAACATCTGATCTGCAGTTAACTGTGAGTAAACATGCTTATTCAAATAAAGGACTTTTTCAAAGAGATTAGTCTTCAGGTGTGAACTGCTGTGCCAAGGTTACACAGCAGCAACAAGTCCTAGAGGCCTGCGTGTGTGCAGGTCCCTGGAGCACATTTAGTAGGTACCGCAGTGCACTTAAGGCAGGCGGACCCAGGCCCATCCCCCCTACCTCTAACACTTGTGCTGGTAATGGAAGCCCTCCAAAACCCACTGTACCCATATGTAGTTGCCCCCTTCACCCCAAGAGCTTTGGTAGTGTTGTACATTTGTGGGTAGTGGGTTTGGGGGGGGGGGATTGGGGGGCTCAGCACCGAAAGTAAGGGAGCTATGCATGTGGGAGGTTTTTCTGAAGTCCATCGCACTGACCCCTAGGGTGCCCAGCTGGTGTCCTGGCATGTCAGGGGGACCAGTGTGCTACAAATGCTGACTCCTCCCATGACAAAATGCCTTGGATTTCGCCGGGTTGGAGATGGCCGACATTTTTTTTCCATTTCCAGTTCTCAAACGGTTTAAAGGATTCCTCACCACTAGATCCTACCAAGTTATAACGAATACTACCAGATCACCGCCTTGGACACCGGAATGTGGAGTCATAAGTACATAAGTACATAAGTACATAAGTAATGCCATTCTGGGAAAAGACCAAGGGTCCATCGAGCCCAGCATCTTGTCCACGACAGCGGCCAATCCAGGCCAAGGGCACCTGGCAAGCTTCCCAAATGTACAAACATTCTATACATGTTATTCCTGGAATTTTGGATTTTTCCAAGTCCGTTTAGTAGCAGTTTATGGACTTGTCCTTTAGGAAACCGTCCAACCCCTTTTTAAACTCTGCTAAGCTAACCGCCTTCACCACATTTTCCAGCAATGAATTCCAGAGTTTAATTACACGTTGGGTGAAGAAACATTTTCTCCGATTTGTTTTAAATTTACTACACTGTAGTTTAATCGCATGCCCCCTAGTCCTAGTATTTTTGAAAAGCGTGAACAGACGCTTCACATCCACCTGTTCCACTCCACTCATTATTTTATATACCTCTATCATGTCTCCCCTCAGCCGTCTCTTCTCCAAGCTGAGTCCCTCAAGGATCCCCCCTTTCACCCACAATCTTCAACCTAATGATGACACCACTAGCCAAACTCCTGGCCAATCAAAACCTTAACCCCTACATATATGCCGATGACGTCACAATCTACATCCCATTTAAGAGTGACTTAAACGAAATAACCAACGAGATCATTTAGAGCTTCCAGATCATGCACTCATGGGCGGACTCATTCCGGTTAAAGCTCAACGCAGAAAAAACCCAATGCCTAGTTCTCACCTCCCAATACAACACAAACAGTTACTCCACTATAACCACACCTCACTGCATACTTCCTATCTCAGAAAACTTGAAAATTCTTGGAGTCACCATTGATCGAAACCTCACACTTGATACCCACGTGAAGAACACAACGAAAAAAATGTTCCAATCGATGTGGAAACTGAAAAGAATTAAACCTTTTTTCCCAAGAAATGTCTTTCGCACCCTGGTACAGTCACTTGGACTACTGCAACGCTTTGTACGCAGGCTGTAAAGAACAGACCATTAAAAAACTCCAAACAACCCAAAACACGGCAGCCAGACTCATCTTTGGAAAACCTAAATATGAAAGTGCGAAGCCCCTAAGAGAGAAACTACATTGGCTTCCGCTCAAGGAACGTATTGAGTTCAAGATCTGCACAACAATGCACAAAATCATTCACGCAGATGCCCCACTCTATATGCTAAACCTAGTGGACCTACCGCCCAGAAACGCCAAAAGATCTGCCCGCAAATTCCTCAATCTGAATTTCCCCAGCTGTAAAGGAGTGAAATACAAACAGGCTTATGCTACGGCCTTTGCATACAAAAGCACACAGTTGTGGAATGCGTTACCCAAGGCCCTGAAAACCATGAACAATCTAACCAGCTTCCGCAAAGCTCTGAAAACACACCTCTTTAACAAAGCTTACAAAAGTCACCCTCAATGATACAAATCATCCCCCAAACCACCCAAGCACACCTAAAACACTTCTCACACAACCCACCCAACATCTGCCCATCTAAATCCTCTTTTACCTCAACTTATGATCAACTGTATTTAAATCATGTACTGACTTTATCATAACCTTACTCTGTAAGCCACATTGAGCCTGCAAAAAGGTGGGATAATGTGGGGTACAAATGTAATAAATAATAATAATTATAATTATCGCTGAAAAATAAACCTGGCCATTTCAAACCCGGCGAACTCCAAGGCATTTGGCCGGGCTAAACCGTATTATCGAAAAAAAGATGGCTGGCCATCTTTTTCGATAATACGGTTCCGGCCAGCTGTAGCGCCGCCACCAACATAGATCGCCGGCGATCTATTTGGCCGGCGACGTTTGATTATGCCCCTCCACGTCATCTTACAAAATGAGCTCTTGTCCTTGAAAGCTTGTATATAAATAAATTAATAAATCTATAAGTGCCAACAGTCATTTCTTCTTATTCACATTGACTGTAGTTATGACTATTCCAGAATTGGACAAAGATATGATTGTAAGTTATATAAACTGATCTTCTTGTTCAATACTGATGTTAAAATAATGCTCACACTGACAATACATTTTAGGCCAAACACAGTTCTAACTCACATAAGAACAATCAGATGGAAGAGTTGCACACTGTCATGTGGAAAACCTGAGGTCAGTTCCCATGCTGAATTTCTGCTCCATAAATCGTATTAAATATGGCCTTACATATCTTTACAGCAGGGGTAACAAAATGTCTTCAATAGGAGATCCCAATGCTATAGCTTCAAACTTAATGTTACACTATTATATGTGACACTATCTTCATTTGTGTCAAGGCCTTGCCGTGACCCATGCCCCAACTCACCTCCTGATGCTCTGGGGTTGCTCCATCTCCCTGTCTCCTATGGTCTGGTGTGCTTCCGGGTTGAGCATCTCCCAACTCGCATGATGCTGGTGGTTCTATTAGGTGCCTGTGTGCCCCCCCCCCCCCCCCCGCCTGGAACTTAAAGGCCCTGAGGTGGGAATTGGGAGAGGGTACCTTGCTTTGGCTCCATGACCTCTCCTTCCTTGCCTTTGCAACCAGTCTCCTGGTTCCTTGTTGCCAAGTCTGCTGGTTTCTGCTTACCAACTCTGCTGGACTTCTCATTCCTGCTTGCCAAGTCCACAGGTCTTCTGGTTCCTGCTTTCCAAGTCCACTGGTCCCCTGGTTCCTGCTTGCCAAACTTCAGCTTTGTTTCCTGCTGCCTGCTGTGCTCAACTCATGTCTTGCCTCTTCTTCCCCTTCCCTCAAAGGTGACCTGTCTTCCATGGTCAGGACTTTGGCTATAGTCTCAAGGTTCACTACCCTGGATCATAACAACCATGAGCTTGAGAGAGTTACCTGCTCTGCAGTTGCTGCAACAGCTTGTGCTCCATCTGCAACAGCTATCTGGGGCCCATCCAAATGTTGACCCATTGGATGGGCAATATTCAAGTGTCAGAGGTAGCTCTAGTGGCAACACCACCTCCTGTCTCAGAATCTGGACTGCTCATTGTTCCCAGTGGCATGGGAATCTGCATTGCCCCACCTCATTACTTTACATTATAAGGAGGCTTATAAACCACCAACTCTCTGAGTAGGATTCGAGGTGGGATAAAACACAATAAAAACTATACAACCAGCAAAAATTACAAATAGCAAACAAAAATTAAACGATAACATTCATGAATTATATTGAAAATAAATAAAGCCTTTTAAAAATTTTAAAAATGCCTCAAAAGATGAAGATCAATCGGAAGGCAATTCCAAAGCCGAATCGCAAGGAAATGAAATGAATAAGAGAAAACAACTTTCAATCTAATTTGTGTAACAGAAGGTAAAGCTAAAATTAATGAGATACAAGTCCAAGACCTAGCACTAGATTGTAAAATTCTAAAATATTGTGAAAGATCTCTGCACAGACACCATACAGAGATTTAATTTAATAGTAATTTGAAAGCAATCCTTGCTTGAACTGGCAACCAGTGCAATTCCAACAACAAAGGGGAAGTTGAGTCAAATCATATTTGAATTACAAGGAAGGACTTCGTTTCTGATAGTGCCAAACTGGCCTATCTCATTTCCCTTCTCTCTGGTCCTGCCCTTGCCTGGGCCCCCCTATCTGAGATAGGAACGACCCTATACTGATTTGAAGAAGAATACTTCCTAATCAGAACATAGATCTGAATATCAAATGTGAGAAATTTATTAGTTGTAACCCTGAAATCCAGATCCTCCAGGGTAGCATTTTCTGAAATGCTACCTGTGCCACGCGCAGGGCCCAAGAGACAGGCAGAGCTCCAGAGTCTCAATGCGTGGATGAGACGATGGTGCAGGGAGGAGGGCTTTAGATTTGTTAGGAACTGGGCAACATTCTGGGGAAGGGGGAGCCTATTCCGAAAGGATGGGCTCCATCTTAACCAGAGTGGGACCAGGCTGCTGGCATCGGCGTTTAAGAAGGAGATAGAGCAGCTTTTAAACTAGAAATGGGGGGAAGGCCGACAGTCGCTCAAAAGAGCATGGTTCGGGATAAGGTATCTTTCAAAGATATCACCATAACAGGGAAGATAGAGTATCCTGATAGTGAGGTTGCAAAAGAGATTGTAGTAGATCGGGTATCTTTAAATAACAATAAAAATCAGACAAAAGATTGCCAATTAATACTGTCAAGTACTAAGCATGATGTACTTAGGAACAACAAACATAGTTTGAAATGTCTATATGCGAATGCCAGGAGCCTAAGAAATAAGATGGGGGAGTTAGAATATATTGCACTAAATGAAAAATTAGATATAATAGGCATCTCTGAGACCTGGTGGAAGGAGGATAACCAGTGGGACACTGTCATACCGGGGTACAAATTATATCGTAGTGATAGGGTGAATCGGATTGGTGGAGGGGTAGCATTGTATATTAACGAGAGCCTTGAATCAAATAGATTGAAAATTCTGCAGGAAGCAAAACACTCCTTGGAATCACTGTGGATTGAAATTCCATGTGCAAAGGGGAAAAGGATAGTGATAGGAGTGTACTACCGTCCGCCTGGCCAGGACGAACAGACGGATGCGGAAATGTTAAAGGAAATCAGGGACGCAAACAAACTGGGCAACACAATAATAATGGGGGATTTCAATTACCCGCATATAGACTGGGGTAATGTAACATCTGTACACGCAAGGGACATAAGATTTCTTGATGAAATCAAGGACAGCTTCATGGAACAGCTAGTTCAGGAGCCGACAAGAGAAGGAAAAATACTAGACTTAGTCCTTAGTGGTGCTCATGATCTAGTGCAGGGGGTAACGATACGAGGGCCGCTTGATAACAGTGATCATAATATGATCGGTTTTGATATTGGCATTGAAGGAAGTGAAACTAGGAAATCAAGTACGCTAGCGTTTAACTATAGAAAAGGTGATTACGACAAAATGAGAAAAATGGTGAAAAAAAGACTGAAAGGAGCAGCTCGCAGAGTAAAAAACTTGCATCAGGCGTGGATGCTGTTTAAAAACGCCATCCTGGAGGTTCAGGACAAATATATTCCACGTATTAGAAAAAAGGGAAAAAAGACTAAACGTCAGCCGGCGTGGCTAAACAGTAAGATAAAGGAAATCATTAGAGCCAAAAAACAATCCTTCAGAAAGTGGAGAAGAGAACCAACTGAAAGTAACAGGATAGATCATAAGGAATGCCAAGCCAAATGCAAAGCGGAGATAAGGAGGGCAAAAAAGGACTTTGAGAAGAAATTAGCGTTGGAAGCAAAAATACATAGTAAAAACTTTTTTAGATACATTACAAGCAGGAAACCGGCCAAAGAGTCGGTTGGGCCGCTGGACGAAAATGGTGTTAAAGGGGCGATCAAGGAGGACAAAGCCGTAGCGGAGAAATTAAACGAATTCTTTGCTTCGGTCTTCACCGAGGAGGATTTGGGGGGGACACCGGTGCCGGAAAGAATATTTGAAGCGGGGGAATCGGAGAAACTAAACAAATTCTCTGTAACCTTGGAGGATGTAATGGGTCAGTTCAGCAAGCTGAAGAGTAGTAAATCACCGGGACCTGATGGTATTCATCCCAGAGTATTAATAGAACTAAAAATGAACTTGCGGAGCTACTGTTAGAAATATGCAATCTGTCCCTAAAATCGAGTGTAATACCGGAAGACTGGAGGGTAGCCAATGTTACTCCGATTTTTAAGAAGGGTTCCAGAGGAGATCCGGGAAATTATAGACCGGTGAGTCTGACGTCGGTGCCGGGCAAGATGGTGGAGGCTATTATTAAGAATAAAATTGCAGAGCATATACAAAAACATGGACTGATGAGACAAAGTCAGCACGGATTTAGTGAAGGGAAGTCTTGCCTCACCAATCTAATGCATTTTTTTGAGGGGGTAAGCAAACATGTGGACAATGGGGAGCCGGTTGATATTGTATATCTGGATTTTCAGAAGGCGTTTGACAAAGTGCCGCACGAAAGACTCCTGAAGAAATTGCAGAGTCATGGAATCGGAGGTAGGGTATTATTATGGATTAAGAACTGGTTGAAAGATAGGAAGCAGAGAGTAGGATTGCGTGGCCAGTATTCTCAGTGGAGGAGGGTAGTTAGTGGGGTCCCGCAGGGGTCTGTGCTGGGTCCGTTGCTTTTTAATGTATTTATAAATGACCTAGAGATGGGAATAACTAGTGAGGTAATTAAATTCGCCGATGACACAAAATTATTCAGGGTCGTCAAGTCGCAGGAGGAATGTGAACGATTACAGGAGGACCTTGCGAGACTGGGAGAATGGGCGTGCAAGTGGCAGATGAAGTTCAATGTTGACAAGTGCAAAGTGATGCATGTGGGTAAGAGGAACCCGAATTATAGCTACGTCTTGCAAGGTTCCGCGTTAGGAGTTACGGATCAAGAAAGGGATCTGGGTGTCGTCGTCGATGATACGCTGAAACCTTCTGCTCAGTGTGCTGCTGCGGCTAGGAAAGCGAATAGAATGTTGGGTGTTATTAAGAAGGGTATGGAGTCCAGGTGTGCGGATGTTATAATGCCGTTGTATCGCTCCATGGTGCGACCGCACCTGGAGTATTGTGTTCAGTACTGGTCTCCGTATCTCAAAAAAGATATAGTAGAATTGGAAAAGGTACAGCGAAGGGCGACGAAAATGATAGTGGGGATGGGACGACTTTCCTATGAAGAGAGGCTGAGAAGGCTAGGGCTTTTCAGCTTGGAGAAGAGACGGCTGAGGGGAGATATGATAGAAGTGTATAAAATAATGAGTGGAATGGATCGGGTGGATGTGAAGCGACTGTTCACGCTATCCAAAAATACTAGGACTAGAGGGCATGAGTTGAAGCTACAGTGTGGTAAATTTAAAACGAATCGGAGAAAATTTTTCTTCACCCAACGTGTAATTAGACTCTGGAATTCATTGCCGGAGAACGTGGTACGGGCGGTTAGCTTGACGGAGTTTAAAAAGGGGTTAGATAGATTCCTAAAGGACAAGTCCATAGACCGCTATTAAATGGACTGGAAAAATTCCTCATTTTTAGGTACAACTTGTCTGGAATGTTTTTACGTTTGGGGAGCGTGCCAGGTGCCCTTGACCTGGATTGGCCACTGTCGGTGACAGGATGCTGGGCTAGATGGACCTTTGGTCTTTCCCAGTATGGCACTACTTATGTACTTATGTAAAGTCACTCAATGGAATTGAAATGTCATCTGTGAAGGACAATTGTAGTAAGGAGAGGGCAGAATGACTAGAAAATAACACAGAAACTGTCTTGGTCAGATTAAACTTGAGACTGTTAGTTATAGATTTGCTATACCACTTAGCTACAAACAAGATGACAGCATGTACAATTTAGTAAAATTGATTAAAAAAAACAAACAAAGAGGAACAATAACTACAATATATGATAGAAAATGCTCATTCCACTAGATCAAGCATACCTAATATAACACTGTAAAAACACAGCAAAATGACCAACAAATTAAAATAGATTAAAAATTCAAACATAAACCAGAACAAACTAGTAAGTACCTAGCACAGGGGTAGGCAACTCCGGTCCTTGAGAGCTGCAGGCAGGTCAGGTTTTTAGGATATCCACAATGAATATGCAGGAGATAGATTTGCCATGGAGGCAGTGCTTGCAAATCTATCTCCTGCATATTCATTGTGGATATCCTGAAAACCTGACATGCCTGCGGTTCTCGAGGTCCAGAGTTGCCTACCCCTGACCTAGCACAATAAGCTGAACTAATCCCCTGGGAAGGAGCTATTAAATACTTGGAGAAAATAGTGCACCTTGAGAAGATGTTTAAAACATGGCAAATATTCTACTTCCTGAAGGTCCCGTAGGAGGGCATTCCACAATATAGGTGCAAAGTAAATAAATAAAAAGCTACCTTCCTAGTGGACAATAAACAAGTTTTTTGCCCTGCAAGAACTACCAACAATAATGCTTCCACTGACCGTAAACCTCTAGTTGGTACACATGAGATTATCAGGTTAGAAAGCATTTTGGGTATTAACCTGTAATAAGACCTATCAGCTTAAATTTAATCCTATATTGTACAGGAAGCTAATGATAATATTGAAATAAAGGACTAACATGCTCTGCAAGTTTAGAGGAAGATCAGTAATGAATGTTGAGTAACATGAGGGTGTAATTGGGGAACGTGAGTATGAATTAGGGAAAAATATGAAACAGCAGCACTTTAGTATTAGACAGAGTACTATTTGGAAAGTAACTATATTCCCTTTATCTATAGATCTGAATTTTCATGCCTATTTATTTATTTATTTACTTACTTATAAATTTTATACTAACAAATACTGACACAACACCACAAGGTATTATAAAAATAGATTGCTCATTTATTTACATAGCACCAAGAACAAAATGAAAAGGCAAGAATAATGACAATGATGATCTTAAAATAGAAACAGCTCAGAGCAAACACATATCAGACCCTAAGGCTTCTAGTATAGCCATATCATTGCCCAATAACACTACACAGCAATTACATGGCCACTATACAACCTGAATGGAGATGTCTAGCAGGTGGCAGAGTGTTCCTCGGGCAGATCAGTCAGGCAGACAGAACAGGGGCTGCATTTCAGATCAGATATAAAATAAACAGCCATTTGCCCCAAAGATGAGCCTCTTTTACACAGAAATTGTAGGCTTCAGCTGGGTTGGTGATGTGATTTCTGGGCTTATTGTTGATGCATAATAACCCTTTCTGTCTCAGATGTTATGACTTCAGGGGCCATAACATTTGTTCCATGGCACCACACTGAAGGGACACCTTAACCATGAAGTCATTGTTCCAGTAAACAATGTACATTTCTTGGGTGAAAAGGATCCTCAAAGTCTGGAACAACAGGTTTGTTGATTCCCAATGTTCTGATGTGGAGAACCTAACACTGGGCCACATGCGTGATAAGGCAGGTTCATCCTGACCATGAGGAGCTTGTTCCAAAAAAACAATTTGTTGTTATTCATGTTCACACACAACCTTGGCAATATTTAGCAGTGTCCTCCTGACTGCATGCAAGCTTGAGGCCTATCCAGGCACCAGCCCTTACCATGAGAACTGAAGTAACCTATGGAACTTTGTAAGTATAAGTGCTTTGAAAATGAGCCCCTTGGTCTAACCTATAAGATAAAGAGGGACATTTTCGAAAGAAACGTCTAAGTTGGAATTTGGACGTCTTTGTACAACATCCAAACTCGGTGGCGGGGGAAAGGTTATTTTCGAAAAAAGATGGACATCTATCTTTGGTTTCAAAAATACCAAGGACGTCCTTGGATTTGGACATCATTGATTTCCGGCGATTTTTGAACGCAAACAGCGGCATAATCGAAAGAGAAGGATGCCCATCTTCTGACACAAATCGGGAGATGGGCGTCCTTCTCTCAGGATCGCCAAAATCGGCATATACGAAAGCCGATTTTGGGCATCCTCAACTGCTTTCCTTCGCGGGGACAGCCAAAGCTCACGGGGGGTGTCGGCAGTGTACCGAAGGCGGGACGGGGAGTGGTTAAGAGATGGGCGTCCTCAGCCGATAATGGAAAAAAGAAGGGTGTCCCTGACAAACATTTGGCCGACTTGACTTGGTCCAATTTTTTTCACGACCAAGCCTCGAAAAGGTGCCTGAACTGACCAGATGACCACCGGAGGGAATCGGGGATGACCTCCCCTTACTCCCCCAGTGGTCACCAACCCCCTCCCACCCAAAAAACAAAATTTTAAAAACCTTTTTTGCCAGCCTCTATGCCAGCCTCAAATGTCATACCCAGCTCTATCACAGCCGTATGCAGGTCCCTGGAGCAGATTTTAGTGGGTGCAGTGCACTTCAGGCAGGTGGACCCAAGCCCATACTCCCCCTACCTGTTACACTTGTGCTGGTAAATGTGAGCCCTCCAAAACCTACCACAAATTCACTGTACCCACATGTAGGTGCCCCCCTTCATCCCTAAGGGCTATGGTAGTGGTGTACAGTTGTGGGAGTTGGATTGGGGGGGGGGGGTTGGGGGGCACAGCACCCAAGGTAAGGGAGCTATGTACCTGGTAGCAATTTGTGAAGTCCACTGCAGTGCCCCCTAGGGTGCCCGGTTGGTGTCCTGGCATGTGAGGGGGACCAGTGCACTACAAATGCTGGCTCCTCCCACAACCAAATGGCTTGGATTTGGTCATTTTTGAGATGGATGTCCTCAGTTTCCATTATCGCTGAAAACCAGGGATGACCATCTCCAAAGACAACCTAAATGTTGAGATTTGGCCGTTCCCGACCATATTATCGAAATGAAAGATGGATGCCCATCTTGTTTCGATAATACGGGTTTCCCCGCCCCTTAGCGATGCTGATCTTAGAGATGGGCGCCCTTAGAGATGGTAGTCCCTGTTCGATTATGCCCCTGTATGATGGCAACTAGTTAATAATGCTTGCTTTTCTCTCTCTCTCTCTCTCTCTCTCTCTCTCTCTCTCTCTCTCTCTCTCTCTCTTTATTCTCCCCCTTAATACTAAACTAGATCCTGTAGTGCCTGCTAGATTCTATCCGTTAATGCTGTATTACAAAGTTTTTAAAACTAAGTGGAAAAGACTATGGCGATTAGTTGATAAAATGTGCTTTTTATATTTTTATTTTGCCTATCACTAACCTACAATTCCTCCTTTAAACCCCAATCTTTAAGTTCCCAAAGTGCAAAGCAAAATAGTGTTCACTTACCAGGGAAATGTCCTCTTCTATCGGAACTTCTCAGAAAGAAAGTTCAGTGGGACTTTCCCTCTTTATATAGTTTTGAATCTAAGGGGCCTTTTTAAAACAGGCTCTTTGAAGCTGACTCAGCAACTTATGCAAGTATTCTACTTCCCCACACCTTAATTAACACTTAATTGAGGTCGCTAGATGTGCTACCTCTCCAGCAGCCAGGGAACAGAAAATAACTGCCAGAGAAATGTCCTTTTGAGTAATAACCTGCTAACCATTTTGTGATTCCTTTATTTACCAGTCTCTGGACTTCATTGTTTGTGATTGTAGCTTACCAGAAACATCAGATTTTCAGGTCCTACACCCATCGGGTAGACTCCCACTGACCCAGAATATCTCAGCTGTATAATCTACAGGGCCATGCTGCTAAGTAGCTGCCTGCCCATATACATAAATGCCTCAATTAAAATGAACTAACCCTTTCTTTTCCTTTTCCCAGGGTAAACATGTTAGCCTTGGGAAAGGGCAGAACCTCATTGAGATATAAGAACAGAGAGAATCTGATAAGAATGTTTTTACATTAGAGCAAATAATCAGATGTATATTAATGCCTTTATAGTTTCTTCATTTCTAAAGAATGAACTAATAAGGTGCTATCTTATCTTCCAGAAACCTGAACTTCTTGGTGAGGGCCTAAGTTTTCTTTCCAAGATAAGCATAACGTACCCAATCGCAAGTTAATCTATTGAGAGGCATATATTTGTAAGCCCATGCCACGTTACATGGAGCTGTCAAAGAAAATGTTCCATTGCTTTATCATGGAAGGGTTACATTGCATCAGTTATTGCCTAGCACTTTGTAAGCTAGTCATTATTTCTTTTTGCTATGCATGTTTTTAAGTAACCTGTAATTGTTAGATCTACACTGTATTGCTCCTGTTAACTGTAACACATCTTTTCTTTACTTTTTTTCATGTCAGTTAAAGCAGGATCCTAATACATTGTCTATGTTTCAGAAATGCTTAGCCTCCAAATGCCAAGGAGAATTTGGGATAAGACCATCCAGAAGAATTCATTGATCTTTGGATAAGAAGGAAAAGTTACCTTAATTCTCAGGCTGCACTCTGCTATACCAGGGCAAAGCAGGATGTGCGACACTGGTTGTCTCCAATGTCACGATCATATTCATTCTATTCTGTTTCAGATTACAAACAGAAATCATGGCTTTAAAGAGGCTTATTAATGATCCTTTCTGTTTGTAGAGCCGACCGCTTCACTTGTAGGGGATGTCCCAGCGAAGGGGCGGGGAAACCCATATTATCAAAACAAGATGGGCGTCCACCTTTTGTTTCGATAATACAGTCAGGGACGCCCAAATCTGGAAATTTAGGTCGACCTTAGAAATATAGTAACATGGAGGGGCATAATTGAACGAAAACGTCTATCTCCATGGGCGTTTATCTCCGAGAACGGGTCCGTGAAGGGGTGGACCGAACCGTATTTTCGAAAAAAATAGACGTCCATGTTTTATTCGACAATTTGTGAGCTGGGCGTTTTTGTTTTTCAGTGATAATGGAAAATGAAAGCGCCCAGCTCAAAAATGAATAAATCCAAGGCATTTGTTCATGGGAGAGGCCAGGAGTCGTAGTGCACTGGTCCCCCTCACATGCCAGGACACCAACCGGGCACCCTAGGGGGTACTTTTACAAAAACAAAAAAAAGGTAAAAGAGCTCCCAGGTGCATAGCACCCTTCCCTTGTGTGTTGAGCCCCCCCAAATCCCCCTCAAAACCCACTGCCCACAAGTCTACACCATTACTATAGCCCTAAGGGGTGAAGGGGGGCACCTACATGTGGGTACAGTGGGTTTGGGGGGGTTGGACGACTAAGCATTAAGCAGCACAATTGTAACAGGTAGGGGGGGTTGGGCCTGGGTCCACCTGCCTGAAGTCCACTGCACCCCCTAACAACTGCTCCAGGGATCTCAACTGCTCCAGGGATCTGCATACTGCTGCCAGGGAGGTGGGTATGTCATTTGAGGGTGAAAATAAAAAGTTGTGAAACATCATTTTTTGTGGTGGGAGGGGGTTAGTGACCACTGGGGGAGTCAGGGGAGGTCATCCCCGATTCCCTCTGGTGGTAATCTGATCATTTAGGGCACTTTTTGGGGCCTTATTCGTGAAAAAACAGGGTCCAGGAAAAGTGCCCTAAATTCTAGCTACAAACGCATACTTTTTTTCCATTATCGGCGAAAGGTGCCCATCTCTCCTCGGCCGATAACCACGCCCCAGTTCCACTTTCGCCACGCCTCCGACACGCCCCCGTCAACTTTGTACGCTTCCGCGATGGAGTGCAGTTGAAAACGTCCAAAATCAGCTTTCCATTATACCGATTTATTCGTTTTTGTGAGATAAACGTCTATCTCCCGATTTGGGTCGAAATCTAGGCGTTTTTCTCTTTCAATTATAAGGTGGATAGTAACTTAGTAGATGATGGCAGAAAAAGACCTGCACGGTCCACCCAGTCTGCCCAACAAGATAAACTCACATGTGCCATTTTTTGTGTATACCTTACCTTGATTTGTACCTGTCTTTTTCAGGGCACAGACCGTATAAGTCTGCCCAGCACTATCCCCGCCTCCCAACCACCAGCCCCGCCTCCCACCACCGGCTCTGGCACAGACCATATAAGTCTGCCCAGCACTATCCCCACCTCCCAACCACCAGCCCTGCCTCCCAAGATGGTTGTCCCCAATTTTCGGCGATAATGGAAACTGAGGATGCTCATCTCAGAAACAACCAAATCCAAGCCATTTGGTCACGGGAGGAGCCAGCATTTGTAGTGCACTGGTCCCCCTGACATGCCTGGACACCAACTGGGCACCCTAGGGGGCACTGCAGTGCACTTCAGAAATTGCTCCCAGGTGCATAGCTCCCTTATCTTGTGTGCTGAGCCACCCCCAACCCCCCTAAAACCCACTCCCCACAACTGTACACCACTACTATAGCCCTTAGGGGTGAAGGGGGCACCTACATGTGGGTACATTTGGTTTGTGGTGGGTTTTGGAGGGCTCACACTTTTTACCACAATTGTAACAGGTAGGGGGGGATGGGCATGGGTCCGCCTGTCTGAAGTGCACTGCACCCACTAAAACTGCTCCAGGGACATGCATACTGCTGTCATGGAGCTGGGTATTATATTTGAGGCTGGCATAGAGACTGGAAAACTATTTTTAAAACTTTTTTGAGAGTGTGAGGGGTTAGTGACCACTGGGGGAGTAAGGGGAGGTCATCCCTGATTCCCTCCGGTGGTCATCTGGTCATTTATGGCACCTTTTTGTGGTGGCTTGGTCATTAAAAAAAAGGACAAAGTAAAGTCGTCAAAGTGTTTGTCAGGGACACCCTTCTTTTTTCCATTATTGGTCAAGGATGCCCATGTGTTAAGCATGCCCCAGTCCCGCGTTCGCTACACCTCCGACACTCCCCTGTGAACGTTGGTCGTCCCTGTGACAGAAAGCAGTTGAGGACGCCCAAAATCGGCTTTCGATTATGCCAATTTGGGCGACCCTGTGAGAAGGATGCCCATCTTGCAATTTGTGTCAAAAGATGGGCATCCTTCTCTTTCGAAAATAAGCCTGATAGCATACATTACTGGGCAAAGGCATTTGGTTATCACTGTCATGTTTGCTCATGGTAACTGTAAGTTACTTTTCTGGGGTGCTAACCAACCAGAAAGTTTTTTGAGATCAAACAGTTTAGACTCCTCATTCAGGCTTTGCTTTTGTCAAAGTTAGATTATTGCAAATACAATTTACCTTGGTGCCCATAGGTATATTTTTGAACTGATGACCAAGGAAGCATAATTCGATTTCCACTGGGGCTCCTTGTAACTTTGGAAAGGGGGAAATGGGACTTGATAAACCGCCTTTCTGTGGTATTTTACAACTACATTCAAAGTGGTTTACATATATACAAGTACTTATTTTGTACCTAGGGCAATGGAGGGTTAAGTGACTTGCCCACAGTCACAAGGAGCTGTAGTGGGAATCGAACCCAGTTCCCCAGGATCAAAGTCCGCTGCACTAACCTCTAGGCTACTCTCCCTAGCTTCAGCTACAGTGTGGGATGTTTAGCCTCTGTCATGCACAGGAGAAACAACAGTTTGGTTGTCAACAAAAAAAATCGACATTTATACATATTAATAAATTAAAGAACATAGTTCATTCCTTTCTCTCTCTCTCTCTCTCTCACACACACACACACACACACACACACACACACACACACACACACACACACACACACACACACACACAAGCCTGAGATATATTATTTTTCTCAGCTCCCTTCATCTGGAAGAGCAGATTTACCTGGCTCAGGGTGTGTTATTGCATCTCTGAGGGCATGTAGCTCTTCCCACAATGCTTGCATCTGGTTCTGCACAAGGCCCAGAGCATGCATAATTCCACTGAACCCCTGCTGCATTTCTATGCAAAGTGCGTGGTGGTGTTGCAAGCTCTGAAATACCAACTTGCACTTGTAAGTGCCAGCTTAGATGGACATGTTGCCTAGTTGTTTCTGTTGATGATTTAGATGTTGGCAATATTAAAATGGGTGCTCCCACTACAAATAGGCAGTACAAACATATGCATTTTAGAAAAGGCTATACATCAGCAGATCTTATGCTAAAATACTACTGGAATTGTACATGTTTTCACATGGACATCTCAATTCTACATTCTATCTAAAATGGAGTTGTAGCATTATGCATTGAAAGAAACTGGTGGAGAAGGGGTTTTCTGGAGATGGTGCCCATTATGTACCTACTCTGCATGCATAGGCACAAATATTGGGTGTTTAAATATCTAGCTTATGCATTTGGCCTGGATGTTCAAACTTCTTCTACTAACCTATAAATGTATTCACTCTGCTGCTCCCCAGTATCTCTCCACACTCGTCCTTCCCTACACCCCTTCCCGTGCACTCCGCTCCATGGATAAATCCTTCTTATCTGTTCCCTTCTCCACTAATGCCAACTCCAGACTTCGCGCCTTCTGTCTCGCTGCACCCTACGCCTGGAATAAACTTCCTGAGCCCCTACGTCTTGCCCCATCCTTGGCCACCTTTAAATCTAGACTGAAAGCCCACCTCTTTAACATTGCTTTTGACTCGTAACCACTTGTAACCACTCGCCTCCACCTACCCTCCTCTCTTCCTTCCCGTCCACATTAATTGATTTGATTTGCTTACTTTATTTATTTTTTGTCTATTAGATTGTAAGCTCTTTGAGCAGTGACTGTCTTTCTTCTATGTTTGTGCAGCGCTGCGTATGCCTTGTAGCGCTATAGAAATGCTAAATAGTAGTAGTAGTAGTAGTATGTTCATAACGAGGAGCATCCAGGCCAAACATATAAACTTCAAGGATAGGCACCAGTATTCAGTGCCTATATGTTTAGATTATGCCTGTATTGGCCACTGTTGGAAACAGGATGCTTGGCTTGATGGACCTTTGGTCTGTCCCAGTGTGGCAATACTTATGTACTTATATGTACTTATGTACTTAAGCGCATACTTACGGGCTGGTGCTAGGTTGAGGGGAGAGGGGGCACCATAAACCCTGTCAGTCAGTAAACCCAATCCATCCAGAATTTCCCCTCTCTCTTCCCTTCTCCAACCCCAACCCATCATCTAGCACCTGATTAATCTAATGTTTCCGTTAGATTACTGACCTTTTAGTATCAGTTCCATTGCTCTCCTTCTTATAATCAAAGATAAATCTAAATCACATTCTGATTGCTCAAATTATAGGTCTATTGCTAAGATCCCCTTTTTGAATAAAATTTCTGAATCTTTTGTAGGGATACAACTTCAAGAATATTAGGATTCTTTGATATATTGGATAGTCACCAATCTGGGTTCAGAAAATATTACATCATGAAATGTGTCTTCTATCTCTTATACCAGAGTTAAGGTCTTTAGTTGATAAAGACTGTACTTCCATATTAATGCAATTGGATTTGTCTGCTCCATTTGATGTAGTGGGCCATTACCTTTTGCTGTACAGATTAAGCCAAATTGGTATATCAGGCAGGGTGCTTGACTGGCTTTTATCTTTTCTCAGAAATCGAAATTATAAAGTTTCTGTTAATCAGGATTGTTCTTTTTGGTCTCTGGGTTGTGGGGTCCTTTAAGGTTCCTCCTTATCCCGGATATTATTTAATATTTATTTCAGTCCATTGAGAAAGTTGTTAAAATCTATGAGTTTGTCTTTATATATGCAGGTGATGTTCAGATCATTTTTCCTGTTACTTCCTCATTATTTGATTTGCACATGCGTATTCAGGATTATTTTTCACAAATTTCTAAATGGATGTTTGATAACCGGTTAAAATTGAATACAGAAATGACAGTCATTTTATGGGTGAATGGTAAAAATGTACCTTTTCCTGTAATTCATCCTATTTTAGAGGGTAAAATTATCACTTTAAAGTAGTCTGGGGTCCTTTTTACAAAGCCGTGGTAAAAAGTGACCTGCAGTAGTGTGGGCACATCTTTTAGGTGTGTGCTGGGCCATTTATTACCATGACTGGGGAAAGGGCTATTTTTAATGGGCCTGGAAATAGGTCTGCACTAATATTAAAACTACTGCGTGCCTATTTACGGCTTGAGCCCTTCCCGCTATCCACTGGCCAAGTGATAAGGGCTCATATACTACCCATTTAGTAACCATGCAGTGTGTGGACATGCTGCCATGCCAGATACTGCCGGGAACACCACCGTGGCAGAAAATAGAAAATTATTTTCTACCGTGGGATTTGGCACACACCAAACTCAGAATTACCACCAGGCACACATGCCACCTTGGCGGTAGTGCCGATTGGGTGCACACTCCCCGTGCATTGGCCCTCCCACGCCTATGTAAAAGGGCCCCTCAGTTAAGAGCTATGGGAGTCTGATTGGATTTGGATTTGAATTTGAATGATGATCTTTATATTAAGAAACTGATCACTGCCACTTATTTTAATCTAAGATTTTTATGTCAGGTGCACACATATTTTTCTATTGACGTTCTGCACAAGCTGGTTCAGGCTTTTATTTTTTTTAAAAAAGGTGCTGAAATGGTATACAAAATCTGCTATGTTGATGTTATGTTATCTCTTCTCTCCCCTTCCCAGGGGCAGCAGAATGCCCTTTTGTTTGGGGGGACCCAAGCTACGGGCTCAACTCCACCTTCAGTTCCCAGTTTCCCACACCAATTTTCATTTTGCCAATTTTATATAATTCATATACCCCCTAATTCTATAACAGTGTGCCTAAAGTTAGGCCTCATTTGTGAATGTATGTTAGCGCTTATGTGCCTAATAAAGCAATATTCTATGATTTAAATGCTAATTTACTTAGTTTTAATATTTTTTTTATTGGTTTTCAATACAGTACAAGCAAGAAGCAACAACAACTATGCAATAGGAATCATTAACAGTTGTACAAAATTGACAAAAAAGAAAAAGAAAAGAAAAAAAAATTAATTACATGCAAATGCCATATACATCTAAAGAGCAACAGCTAGTGTACTTACTAGCACAATGTGTTACATTAAGAGTTTTTGAGGTAAGATGCAAGTGGAGACCATTTCTCCTCATGCAAAGCAAATTAAAATGCTAATTTATTTAGGACTAGATTTCTGTAAATGTGGGCGCCAAAATAATGAGCACTAAGTGCTGTTCTATAAATGGCGTTCTGAGTTGCGTGCCATTTCTAGAATAGCACTTAGAGCCAGGATCCACACCTAAGTTTTGGCAAGAGGATTTACATCAACTGAAACTTGTGTAGACCCCCACCCCTAAATTAGGCACTGATCTCCCATATTCTATAACATTGCATGCAAATTCTAGGAACGCCCATGATCCACCCATGCCCCTTCTATGGCCATTCCCCCTTTTTTGATACATGTGGAAAAATTTACATATGCATCTTTATAGAATCCTGACTAGGAAGATAGAAACACAGAACATAGAAACATGACGGCAGATAAAGACCATTTGACCCAGTCTGCCCATCCTCTGTAACCCCCAATTCTACCTCTTCCTAAGCGATCCCACATGCTTATCCCATGCCTTTTTAAATTCTGGAACAGTCCTAGACTCCAAATCCAAGAGAACAAGAATAGCCTCCACGGAGAATCAAAACAAAACAGCAAAAGTAGAGGCTGACAAATGTACAAACCAATAGTATTTTAATAGTATTTGCACATATGTGTTAAATATGCCCATGTGTGTTTATCCCACATATAACAGCATTGTGAAAAAGTTGTCATGGAAAAATAAAAAAGCTGAAGCACATTGTGGAGGCACATCCATGGCACTTGCAGCTGGTAACAAAGCTACACATGGCTTTCATAGATGGACATATAAGCAATGACCCGCCCCCCAAGGGCATGAAAGTTGTTGTGGAACCCTACAAAAGAAACTAAACAGAAAGTCATGGAACTAAAAAAAAAGGCTGAAACACGTTGTGAAGGCCGTCCAGAGCATATGCATTGTAGCTTTTTTTTTCTCGGTCATCAACGCACAGTGACTGTTCTACGCATGTGCTAGGCACTTTCTCTACTTAGCTGCCTGCTGCAATTGTGTGCAACTGATTTGCATGCCATTTCCTTTGAGCATCACTCGCTATTTCAAAATCGGTAACTTCAATGGTGGATCTAAACGCACACCATTCTTTACGGTGACCTTTGAGCATCAGCCTCTCTGTAAGGCCTTTGCTTAAAATCTTGAGACAGTTTGCTGAAACATTTTGTATGCTGTCATTGGTGACGAGGCCTGTGAAAGGTTTTGTGGCATAAAGCTGGCAACTATGACCTGTCCTGATTAAGTCCTCAGGAGCTGGAAAGAGCTGAGGAGCACTGTGGTTATTCCTGCATTCCTCCAGTTGATCGTTATAATTATCTGCTTGATGTAATTATCTTCTAGTTGTGCTGATTGTCAACTGATGAACAGCAGCTGTACTAGATCCCTGTCATTCCAGATTTATTGCCTGTCACTAATAAATAACTAAGGGGGTCTTTTACAAAGCATGGTAGTGTTTTTAGCACATGCTAATCATGAATGCATGCTAAACGCTAGACACGGCCATAGCAATATATTGGCATCTCTAGCATTAAGTGCATGCTTATTTTTAGTGCACACTAAAAACGCTAGCGCACCATTGCAAAAGGACCGCTAAGTATAATTATATCTTTTCTTAGGGCGTCTGGTGTGAGTTTGCTTGTTCCTTGCAAGAGTCATGCAAGGAACTGTAATCTGTGACCCCAGCATACTGCCTAGTTGTTCCATACTATCAGGCAACCCTTATCATTCCCTACACTCCTACATGCCTACTTTGTTGAATGATCTTTGCTTTGTCCTTCTAAGACCAGCACTTGCCCAGCTGGAGTCCCCTTATCATAGTGCATTCCTCTTTGTGGCACCTGCCAAATGGAATGACTACCTCTCTCTGTTTGTGCTGAGCTATCATATAGGAAACTAAAAACAGTATAAAGACATTTCTTTTACAACAGTATTTTGGACAGTTTACTGGCTCACATGCTCTGAGGCTGGTTCCTGTGTTTCGATTGATTCCCTTGGTTAGGTTGTTTCCAGTACTAGTGCTCTGTATAATTGCTTATTGCTGTATGATTGTTTTTGCCTTGTATCCTTGAGTCCAAGTTCAGTGTGATTGATATAATCTATTGTCTCTGTAAATGGAGTTCTTTTCTCATCTCTGCTTAGACTGCACACCGCCTTGACCTGCTTGACAGAAAGGCAGAATAGTATGCTCAAATAAACTAGAAACTACAGTAAGTAGTACAATTATACAAACTCAGCTGAGGTTATTTTAAAGAACAGCTTTTAAACTATATACTGTAGATATATTGATATAGATATACATACAACAGTCATTTTCTTGCTTGATATGAAATATTCTATTGAAATGATGCAAATTTAACATTTTAATGTATTTCAACAAAATTTGGAGATGTAAATAAAAAAAAATTATTATCACTGGTTCTCATTTGTGGTCAAAGACCTGTACTTAGAGGTCCTTTTACTAAGCTGCGTTAAACTCTAATACGTGGTGCCGCAGGTTAAGACGCACTACGGTAAGGCATGCTCAGGCATCTCATAGTAGTTTTGGGATCAGCATGCACTACCCATGTGCTTAAAAAACAGAATTTATTTTTTAGCACTGGGGTATGTACTGTGCTAATCGGTTAGTGCAGCTACATCATCGTGTGCTAACCGATTAGCGTGTGGTTAGCACGTGAACCCTACTGCCTACAAAATAGGTGACGGTATGGGCTTATGTTCCAGTGACCACATGCTAATGGGAAATTAGTGTGTGGCCATTAATAGTAAGAATGGAAAATGAGGCTATTTTACTTCCACACTAAAAGTGGCCTCAGCGGGCATGAAAGACCCACACTGGAGATAGCACAAGTCACTTTTTAGTGCGGCTTTATAAAAGGGCCCCTTAGATTCCTTTTCTTTTAGGTAACTGAGTTTTCTGAAAGTGGTTAATTTAATTGCCTTCCCTGAAGTGGAGATCTAGTCCAACGCAAATGATCATTGACTACACTATTGGCTAATTAGTAGGACAGTCTCTGAGTCAGGAATATAGGGTTGACTTACAATAATAATAAGAAAAAATAAATAGACAGGACAAACGTAACCCTCCAGGATATCAAATGTAAAATCAGATCAAACTAAAGCCACCTGACTATATTAAATCCACCTCTGCACTGAAAGGCACTCCCCTAAATCTTTAATATAACAGTGCAGAAAATAACCTGAACTCTTTCAAGAAGCCATTAGACGTTAAAGTACCTTCCGAAGCTATTTCTTACCTGCAGAATGATAGCCAACCTCCAAGTAGAGCATTAATGATGTGTCTGAAGAGAACTGTGGGAGGACAGCTCTATAAACACAGCTTTTGTACTTATTGCCATTCATTGACCGCTTGTCTGAACTGGAGCAGGACCAAACACATAAAATTTAAAAATTATTTTACACTTAATAAACCTCCCAATTTTGAAAGAGGGGAATAGGGAGAAGCTGTTTTTATAGTCTAAGATCTGGTGGTTAAACATCAGAAGCACAGTGGGACTTTAGAAAGGAAATAGAACACGAAATTGAGATGTCCAGGTCAGGACAGCTCAAGTTACGCATTTTTTTAACAGGATCTGCTGACGTAGAGCCTATTCTAAAATACATGCAGGACTGCACATTTATGTCTCAGTAATGTTTACATTTATTAAATTAAAAAAATACTTTTGATATGTTGTGATTTCCAGCAAGAGGATCAAAGCGGTTTACAATCCATAAAATAACAATCAAACTAAATGAATGAAAGGAACACCATCATCAAACAGGACAGAAAACATCAATTTTAAAACCATAAATATCCACAATATACAAGGGCAAAACAGGCACATAAACCTACAAGGGTTTATTCTGAAATGGCAACACACATGTGTATGTGCTGGAACATACATATTTATGTCAGCTATGTTAGTGATATATGCATGAATTTTTCCTGATTCTATCGCAGATCCAGGAATCATTTTCCAGTTTTGCTTTTGGGGGAGTGGGGAATATAAACCACTAGGGGATCAAGGAGGTCACCTCGTCTAATCCCTCCAATTGACAGCTGATCAATGAAAGCACATTTCTGAAACTTAGACATCCAAGGTAGCAAGGGTAAATCCGCTTCTGAAACGGGGAATAGTTGTTTATTTTTTGTCCCTTTTTAATTCCACCTATAGATGCCAAAGCTAGATGCACTATTTTGAGCTAGACTCCGAAAGGAGCAGCTTTGAACAGCACGGACTCCGGAGGACGAAAAAGAACTTTAAAAGACCTTGGCTCGGCTGGTGGGGGTTGGGGGGTTGATATCCCCCGCCAGCCAAAGGAATATTTTTAAAGGCAGCGGCAGGAGGAAGCGGACCTCGGCTGGCGGGGGTTGGGTCCCCCGCCAGCAAAGGTAGGTGATGGCGGCAGGGGGGTCCAGGGTGAAATCTATGGGGGCCCAGGCCCCCGTGGCCCCACACAGATATGCCCCTGGACTTCGCCACTGATTTAATGTATGTTAAATGGTAAAACGTGTGTTATTTCCTTAACACGCCTTAGTAACTACCCTTTATTCTTTACAAAGTTAACCCAGTATGTTAGCCCATTCATTTTAGCCAATTTTTTGTTAGATTAGGTTCTAAAGTGCCTTTCATTATCCTGAAGTGCCCTGAGCATTTTTAGGGCAAATCCCACTGCTGTGTGCCTGAAGAACACCTCTTTAGTGCCACTGAAACAATGCTGAAGAGCAGCGAGCTCTGTTGCTTGATGGAGAAGAGGAAAGTAAGAATTACCCACCAGGCTCCAACATCAGCACATCAAGAGCCCCATTGACCAGCATGTACAGGTTCTATATGGTGGGACTCAGGTAATAATGAAATACTGTTAGAAGTGTCTTCTAAGACACATTGAGCTCTGTAATTAGGACTACTTCTGTTCCACAAGGATGTGATAGTTCAGAGACTCTATACTCAGAGGTTCTGTGCTGCAAAGGGAGGGAACCCCAAATTTTCTTCAAATCCAGGTTCTCTTCAGACTATTTCTCTTCATAGGATTCTTTTCTGGATTCCTCTTCATAGTAATATCCTGATGGTAGGTGAAAGAGAAAGTTCTGGTGAAGAAGCCTCCTTCTCAGATGGAGAGAGTTTATCTCTGACTGCTATTTGGAGGTGTGTCTCTCAGACAAACTCTCTGTTAGGGGATTTACTTCTCATCTGGCGACATTTTCTGAGGAGACCGTGACAAAGCTTGAGGAACATGATAATAAAGTGATCACTCTGCGGACTTATGTGCCCAAAATCGAGTTACAGCTTGGGACCTTGTTGTCCACTAGTGCAGCAAATATAAAAGGTAGCAACAGTTATTCAGCAAGAGATGATTAAGAACAAATTTAGAATGTATAACCTATGGTTTTTGAATTTATATAGGACCAGATTGTCTTCAACACTTGAGCTTTTGAATAATAAATTTCATTGAGAATTACATTTGCCCTTTGATGGTATTGCTATCTTTGTGGAGACTGCATTTTCTGATAGTCTTGATTTACTTGTTGTTGGGGTTTTTTTGTTGTTTGTTTGCTTGTAATCATCTGGCAATGCATTCTCTTTTTGGGCCACTCTCTTGGTTACCTTTTTTAAGGAATCAGATAAAGGGGTCTATTTACTAAACTGAACTAAGGAGCTAGTGGGGCGTTTACCATGCCTTAGATGCTAGCATGTAGCTGCCCTTATCTCTAACACACGTTAAGGTTGGTATTAAATGCTAGCTGTCATGACTGCCAACAGTGTGGCTGCTTTTACTGCTGCATCAAGGCCTGGGAGTGAGGGGGGGGGGGCAGGGAGAATGTGGGAAGGGTTAAAATGGCCACATTTTTTTTCATACTGGGTGAGAACAATGATCCATCTAGTGCAGTATCCTGCTTCCAACAGGTCACAAGTACCTTGCAGAAACCCAAATAGTAGTAACAATACATGCTACTAATCCCAGGGTAAGCAGTGGCTTCCTCCATGTCCATCTGAATAACAGACTATGGACTTTTTTCTCAAGGAACTTGTTCAAACCTTTTTTTAAACCCAGATACATTAACCACTGTTAACACATCATCTGGCAATGAGTTCCAGAGTTGAACTATTCATTGAATGAAAAAAATATTTCTCCTTATTTGTTTTAAAAGTATTTCATTCAGTGTATCCTTGTCTTTGTATTTTTTAAAACAGTGAAAAATCAATTCACTTTTACCCATTCTACCCCACTCAGGATTTT
This sequence comes from Microcaecilia unicolor, assembly GCF_901765095.1. Taxonomy (NCBI): domain Eukaryota; kingdom Metazoa; phylum Chordata; class Amphibia; order Gymnophiona; family Siphonopidae; genus Microcaecilia; species Microcaecilia unicolor. The sequence goes on from NC_044033.1 coordinate 343,564,123, forward strand.
GTAGACCTCAATCATATCCCCCCTCAGCCATCTCTTTTCCATGCTGAAAAGGCCTAACCTCATTAACCCTTTCTCATATGGGAGGAGTTCCATCCCCTTTATCATTTTGGTCTCTCTTCTTTGAACCTTTTCTAATTCCACTATATCTTTTTTGAGATATGGTGACCAGAATTGGATGCAATACTTAAAGTGAGGTCGCACCATGGACTTATACAGAGGCATTATAATATTCTTGGTATTATTTTGCATCCCTTTCCTAATAATTCCTAGCATTCTGTTTGCTTTTTCTGGCTGTTGCTGCTGCACACTGGGCAGAAGATTTCAGCATATTGTCTACAATGACACTTAGATCTTTTTCTTGAGTGCTGACTCCTAAGGTGGACCCTAGCATCACGTAATTATAATTTGGATTATTCTTTCCAATGTGCATAACTTTGCATTTGTCCACATTAAATTTCATCTGCCATTTGGATTCCCAGTCTTCCAGTTTCCAAAGGTCTTCCTGCAATTTTTCACAATCCGCATGTGTTTTAACAACTTTGAATAGTTTTATGTCATCTGCAAATTTAATCACCTCACTCATCATTCTGATTTCCAGATCATTTATAAATATGTTAAATAGCTCTGGTCCCAGTACAGATTCCCGTGGCACTCTGTTATTCACCCTCCTCCATTGAGAAAAATGGCCATTTAACCCTATCCTCTGTTTTCTGTCCAATATCCAATTCCTAATCCACAGAAGGACATTGCCTCATATCCCATTAGTTTTTGATTTTCTCAGGAGTCTCTCATGATTAAAAGCTTTCTGAAGATCTAGATACACTACAACTGGCTCATCTTTATCGACATGATTATACACGCTTCCTGATCTAACGGTTCCACAGATTCCCTCACAGGCTTTCAGCTTCTGATGTACCTGGAAAATGTGTTACTAGCCAGCTTATTTTCGAAAGAGAAAGACGCCCATATTTCGACCCAAATCGGGAGTGGGCATCTTTCTCCCATGTGCGACCAAATCGGTATAATCGAAAGCCGACTTTGGTCGTCTTCAACTGCACTCCGTCGCAGGAATGAACAAAGTTGGCGGGGGCGTGTCGGAGGCGTGGCGAAGGCAGGACTGGGACATGGTTATCGGCCGAGATAATAGAAACAAGAAGGGCATTTTGGACGAGAATTTGGTCCGCTTTATTTGGACCCTTTTTTTTCAGGTCCAAGTCCCAAAACAGTGCCCCAACTGACCAGATGACCACCGGAGGGCATCAGGGATCACCTCCCCTGACTCCCCCAGTGGTCACTAACCCCCTCTCACCAAAAAAAACCCCACTTTAAAAACTTTTTTTCCAGCCTCTATGCCAGCCTCAAATGCCGTACCAACCTCCATGACAGCAGAATGTGTTCTATCCTCTGACAGCCTTTCCCTGCTTCTGATGTGGCTCTTGGGTGAGTGTATCACCTTTTCTGTTATGCGCACTGCAGAGTCACATCAGCAATGCATTGTGGTGGGTGTAGGGTATTGGGCTCCGTGATTCCAGTAGCTTGTGTTAAATGCTCACTATGTTGGTAGTTGGTAGGCTCTGCTCCTATGATGCTTTTCCCCCTGCTTACTGGGTCAGAGTGTGCCCTGTTTTGTTTCAGGTAGTCCATGAGGTAGTGGCCATTTTTGTAACACAGTTTTAGATCCCTTTCATGTGTTAGCCACGTTACAGAACTTAGTTCTTCCCTTGAATGCTGCTGAAAGAGGGCATTGTACAGCTTTCTGCCAGCTCTGACCTACTGCTAATCTCAGTACCAGGAAGACTCTTTGCCAGTGGGGCACAACCTCTAATCTGCAGTTAACTGTGAGTAAACGTGCTTATTCAAATAAAGGACTTTTTTCAAAGAGATTAGTCGTCAGGTGTCAACTAGTATGCCAAGGTTATAAAGCAGCAACAAGTCCTAGAGGCCTGCGTGTATGCAGGTCCCTGGAGCACTTTTAGTGGGTACCGCAGTGCACTTCAGGCAGGCGGACCCAGGCCCATCCCCCCTACCTGTAACACTTGTGCTGGTAAATGGGAGGCCTCCAAAACCCACTGTACCCACATGTAGGTACCCCATTCACCCCAAAGAGCTATGGTAGTGTTGTACATTTGTGGGTAGTAGGTTTTGGGGGAGGGGGGTTGGGGGCTCAGCACCCGTGGTAAGGGAGATATGCATGTGGGAGCATTTTCTGAAATCCACTGCACTGACCTCTAGGGTGTCTAGTTGGTGTCCTGGCATGTCAGGGGGGCGAGTGTACTACGAATCCTGGCCCCTCCCACGACCAAATGGCTTGGATTAGGACGTTTCTGAGCTGGGCGTTTTTATTTTCCATTATCGCAAAAAAAAAACCAAACGCCCAGCTCACAAACGACTAAATCCATGGCATTTTGTTCTGTACAAACCGTATTTTCGAAACGAAAGATGGATGCCCATTTTTTTCGAAAATACGGTCTGTCCCACCCCTTCACGTACCCGTTCTTGGACATAGATGCCCATGGAGATGGGCGTTCGCGTTCGATTATGCCCCTCTATGGGGCTCATTTTCGAATGAGAAAAATGTCTAAAAACTGACATAAAGCGGCATTTGGACATTTTTCTCACAAAAACGTACAAATCAGTATTTTCAAAACCTATTTTTCAGATGTTTTTCTGTGCTGTTCATCTGCAGTGCATCCAGATATCAAGGGGGGGGGGGGTGTCACTTTGATGTTTTTCACCCATAATAGAATAAAACAAAACCATCCAGGACTAAAAATAAGATGTTTTGAGCTAGACCAGTTTTTATAATGAATAAGGCACAAAAGGTGCCCTAAATGACCAGTTGACCAATGGGATGACCTCCCTTTACTCCCCCAGTAGTCAGCGACCCCCCTCCCACCCCCAAAAAATGTGATTAAAAGTATTACTTACCAGCCTCTATGTCAGCCTCAGATGTTATACGCAGGTCCATTAGAGCAGCATGCAGGTCCTTGGAGTAGTCTAGTGGTGGGTGCGGTGCACTGCAGACAGGTGGACCCAGGCCCATACCTCCCCCTAGCTGTTACACTTATGGTGAAAACTGTGAGCCTTCCATAACTTACCAGAAACCCACTGTACCCACATATAGATGCCCCTTTCACCCATAAGGGCTATTGTAGTGGTGTACAGTTGGGGAAAGTGGGCTTTGGATATGTTTTGGGGGGCTCAGCAGACAAGATAAGGGAGCAATGGTAAAATGTGTACCTGCAAGCATTTATTTGAAGTCCACTGCAGTGCCTCCTATGGTGCCCCACTGTTCTCCTGGAATGTCTGTGTGGCTAGACTGCTAAGAATGCTGGCTCGTCCTACATCCCATTGGCTTGATTGTGTGCATTTTTCAGTTGGATTTTTTTTTTAATGGACCAAAAAGATAAATGCACAGAGGACAAAAGCATCTAGCAAATAGCTACACACTCTCTGTATCTCTGATGAACACACACAATGGGAGTCTAAATAAAAAAGAACCAGAGATATGATCTAGAGTATGGGCACCATTACTTACATGGAAATTATTGATCAAAAAACTTGGAGCTACCATCCACCTTATAATTGAAAGAGAAAAACGCCTAGATTTCGACCCAAATCGGGAGATAGACGTTTATCTCACAAAAACGAATAAATCGGTATAATGGAAAGCCGATTTTGGACGTTTTCAACTGCACTCCATCGCAGAAGCGTACAAAGTTGATGGGGGCGTGTCAGAGGCGTGGCGAAGGTGGAACTGGGGTGTGGTTATCGGCCGAGGAGAGATGGGCGCCTTTCGCCGATAATGGAAAAAAAGTATGCGTTTGTAGCTGGAATTTAGGGCACTTTTCCTGGACCTTGTTTTTTCACGAATAAGGCCCCAAAAAGTGCCCTAAATGACCAGATTACCCCCAGAGGGAATCGGGGATGACCTCCCCTGACTACCCCAGTGGTCACTAACCCCCTCCCACCACAAAAAATGATGTTTCACAACTTTTTATTTTCACCCTCAAATGTCATACCCACGTCCCTGGCAGCAGTATGCAGGTCCCTGGAGCAGTTGTTAGGGGGTGCAGTGGACTTCAGGCAGGTGGACCCAGGCCCATCCCCCCCTACCTGTTACAATTGTGCTGCTTAATGCTTAGTCGTCCAACCCCCCCAAACCCACTGTACCCACATGTAGGTGCCCCCCTTCACCCCTTAGGGCTATAGTAATGGTGTAGACTTATGGGCAGTGGGTTTTGAGGGGGATTTGGGGGGCTCAACACACAAGGGAAGGGTGCTATGCACCTGGGAGCTCTTTTACCTTTTTTTTTGTTTTTGTAAAAGTGCCCCCTAGGGTGCCCGGTTGGTGTCCTGGCATGTGAGGGGGACCAGTGCACTACGAATCCTGGCCCCTCCCACGAACAAATGCCTTGGATTTATTCGTTTTTGAGCTGGGCGCTTTCATTTTCCATTATCACTGAACAACAAAAACGCCCAGCTCACAAATTGTCGAATAAAACATGGACGTCTATTTTTTTCGAAAATACGGTTCGGTCCGCCCCTTCACGGACCCGTTCTCGGAGATAAACGCCCATGGAGATAGACGTTTTCGTTCAATTATGCCCCTCCATGTCATCTATTAAAGTGTGCCTCACTATCTACTCACCACATAAACTTCTGGGCTGGGCACTGGGTGCTGAGTTCTATTCCTAGCTCAGGTCTTTCAGTTGGACAACTAGTGCTCACATTCACCAGCACAGCTGCACTTCTCTGGACTCAGCTGCTACAGAAGTTCAGCTGTGATTGGTCTGTCTGGTACCTAAAAGGGTGTTTCTGATTGGGCAGACACTAGGAGTCTGAGTTACTCCCAGCATCCGGCCAATCAGAAGTGCCTTTTTAGGCATCAGATTGGGGAGGACTGGTTGTTTGCCATGCAACGAAGAGGTAAAGAAAGTCGACTGAGGGAACATGGTATGGCAGGGCAGGGGAGTTCCAAGGGGGGTTCGGTGAGACAAGATATACATCATGATGCCGATGTCGATGTGTCATCGTATTAGGGCCGAACAGAGCCAATGGGAGCACGAGGTCCTGTGCGGCCGCCCCTGTTACCCCTGCCTAAGGCCGGCCCTGATTCCATGCTGCTGTTTCATGTAAAATGTTTACTTTGTTTGACTCAATTCCCTCTTTAACATATAGCGCAACCCCCCCCCCCCCCCAATTTGATCCACTGTATTATATTTGTACCCTGATAACACAGTGTTCCATTGATTGTCCTCCTTCCACCATGTCTCTGAGATGTAGACAGGGCTTTGGGTAAAGGGAGAGGCCTATTTGCCGACAGGGGGAGGGAGATAATTAAAAAGGAAAACATTTCAACTTAAGTAATGCTCAGCAGCAGCAAAAGTAATGTATGTTAGAAGGCATATTGATACTGTTTTCATATATTCATATTCTTTCATTAAAAACCTATATCCTATTTCATAGCTGTTCAAAACATTTTAAAAAATAAATTCATATTTTCTGATATATTTTTTGAAGTTGATAGCAAAAAATATGTCATTCATGATTTAGAAAGTGTGTAATTTACACATTATTTCAGTCAAGTAGGTTTTCATGTTTTTTGTCATGAATCAGTGTGAAAAGTGACACCTGCAATGTTGCACTCTTCAATGAGTTTCTCTGGCTCAGTTTCTTGTATTTGAATCTCATTACATTTCTCTAAGTCACATCTGCATAGGACACTTGACAGCAAAGGATTTATCGCATTATCTGGAAGGTTACAGACACTGAAAGAACAGTATAAATTGTTTTGGCATTAATTCTGCATGTCTAATAACTGTCATTGCTAAATGTAATGGTTTATGGACAGGCTTGGGAATATCTGTGTCACCTTCAAAGTTAATTTGTTTTCTTTCTTAAAAGGAAGGCTTCTGTGAGAGTTAAATCCATTTCTTTGTTTCTTATTACTATTTTAAATCTCTATAGAACAAAAAATCTAATTAAGAATAAAAGTAATTAGATGGATTTTCAATTATTTTTAAAAACAAATGTATGTATATTTTGAAGCATTAGATCAAATCTGCATATTCTTAGAACTGAATGAGAGTTAATTATTTTCCCAATGTACGTGTGCATCAAGAACCCCCAATATAAAAGGAGCCTAGACTGTTACAAGATGGAGACTAAAGGATGGCAAAGGGAACTAATTGTTTGTTTGTTTTTGTTTGTTTTTAATCCATTGCTTGGAGTGATTTTTGGCTGAAAAATAGAGGAAATGAATGAGTAGATAGAGGGGCATTTTTGATATGACATCTAAGTCCAACTTTAGACATTTTGCAAAAAACATCTAAATAGGAAAGAAGGTCATTTTCGAAAAAGAAAAATGTCTATCTTTTTTTTTTTTTTTTAAATGCTGTTTTGTGATTTGGATGTTTTGTTTTTGGGATGTTTTATGATTTGGACATTTTTTTTGGTCTATTTTTGGAAAAAAAAAAACATCAAAGTGCAATACGCACAATTTCAAGCCATTGGGATATAGGGGGAACCAGCATTTTTAGTAGACTGGACCCCCTGACATCCCAAGACAGCAATAGGGTACCCTAGGGGACACTGCAATGGACTTCATACAAAGCTCACAGGTACACATCTTACTATTGCTCCCTTACCTTATCTGTTGAGCCCCCCCCCCAAGGCCCACTACCCCAACTATACACCACTATCACAGTCCTAATGGGTGAAGGGGGCACCTATATGTGGGTATGGTGGGTTTCTGGTGAGTTTTTGAGAGCTGTCAGCTGGTCACCCTTCCACTCCTGGACCACGGCTGACTCTGCTTAGCCAGGTTGTTCCAACTATGCCTCCTGTTCCGTCTGCCCCAGGCAACTCTCCGCTCTGAAGTCCACCTCTGTATCCTTCTTTCATTCAGTCATACCTCCAGATGGTTTTTATGAATAGTATTTTCTCAAAGGATGACCAAAGACTTCAGTCATATCTTAAAAGAATTCCTCTTTTATTTTCACACAACACTGTTCATCTTTCTTGCAATACCTGATGCTATTTCCTCCTTCAACATTAACCCTTGCTAATATTCACAGGGTTCCACAAGGATTCCTTCCTTGACTTGCAACATAAAGCTCACAGCAATTCAATGTTATCTTCCTTTTCTCCACCCTGCCGGCAGTTTCACTCTCTCTTCTGCCTCAATCTCTGGGTTACTTTCTGCCACAGCCTCTTCCCCAGCTGTCTCAATTCATCTCTTCCAATACCACTCAGTTTAGGAAAGACAGCAGCCAGCAAACCTCTCACCTTGGCTCCTCTAGACTGAGCCCAAGCAGACACCTCCATTCCTTCCTCCTCCTTCTCCTCTGACTCTTCCACTTTATCCCATTCCATCGCCTCCTCCTCCCACTCAGGCTCCCCCAGCTGTTCATCATTACCCTGATTGGTACTCATCTCCCAATCCTACTCCTCCTCCCCCCTGCTTGCTCGTACTGTTTTTGGGTCAGATGCATTATGGGGTCAGTGTTCCTAGCCTTATCTCTTCCTTCCCCTACTCTTTTACCCACCAGGGGGCGAGCTTCCTGCTCATACGGGACATGTGCTTGCCTCCTCCGCTCTTTCTTGGGTCGCTCTCGCTTTCCTTGTGACTGTCCTCTCAGTAACCCCCACAGAGCTCATAGTTTCCTCCACAAATGTAACAGGTAGGAGGAGGTAGGAGCCTGGGTCCATCTGTCTGCAGTGCACTGCATCCACTACTAGACTACTCCAGGGACCTGTATGCTATTCTAATGGACCTGAGTATAACATCAGAGTGTGGTATAGAGGCTGGCAAGTAATGTTTTTCATCACATTTTTTTTTGGGGGGGGGGTGGGAGGAGTTAGTGACCACTGGGGGAATAAGGGGAGGTCACCCCTGATTTCCTCCAGTGGTCATCTGGTTATTTAGGGCACCTTTTTTGTGCCTTGTTTGTTATAAAAACAAGTCTAGCTCAAAACATCTTGGTTTTAGTTCTGGATGTTAGGAACACCCAAGTCCAGCCCTGAATACGCCCCTGACATGCCCCCCTTGAGATCTGGATGTACTTCTGACAGACTTCATAGAAAAACATCCAAAAATAGGTTTCTAAAATACTGACTTGGACGTTTTTGTGAGAAAACATAGTAACATAGTAAATGACGGCAGATAAAGATCAGTATGTTCCATCCAGTCTGCCCAACAAGATAAACTCATTTTACATGGATAAACTCATTTTACATGGGTTTTATGCTTTATGCCACATTTTAGACATTTTTCTGTTTTGTAAAAGAGCCTGATAATTGTCTATCAAGTTCAGTAGTCCTAGTAAAGATGGGGAAAGGGTCAATAGTTAGAGGACCAATTTCAGTCAGATTTCTTGAAGCAGATTCAGTGCAGAAGATCTGAACATGGTAGACTCAATAAGCTACAATCATCAGGGGCAAAACCACTTTCACTGGGTAGGCCCCATCCTGCCATTCTTTTAGAGTAGATAGGAGCTGATTATATTCTTAGCTTTCCTCGCTTTAGGGATCCCAGGTCTAAGGTTACAGACTGGTGACAGTGACAACAATAGTTGAATGATAATTACTAAATCTATTATTCATCAAAGCCTGTCTAACACCTTGAGTCTGAGCTGTGGTAGACTGAATAAAGCTTCTTTAATACTTCCACCAGGTCTGTAAGCAGACCAAAGAATAGCAACAGCAGCAACTCACCTAGGGTAGCTGAATACAGAGTTGCTGCCAGATTCAGTTTAGTAGATGCAGTCTTTCTTGTGACTCTTTGGGAACACAGAAGATCAGTAGCTTATACTACTACTACTACTACTTAACATTTCTAAAGCGCTACTAGGGTTACGCAGTGCTGTACAATTTAACATGGAAGGACAGTCCCTGCTCAAGGAGCTTACAATCTAAAAGACAGGTGAACAATCTAGAGACAAGTGTACAATCTAAAAGACAAATGTAGAGTCAATCTGATAAGTCAGACAGATTGGGGCAGTCTATATGTTCGAAAGGTTAGGTTCCGAAAGCAGCATTGAAGAGGTGAGCTTTAAGCAAGGATTTGAAGATGGGTAGGGAGGGGGCTTGGCGTAGGGATTCAGGAAGATTGTTCCAGGCATAGGGTGAGGCAAGGCAAAATGAGCGGAGTCTGGAGTTGGCAGTGGTGGAGAAGGGTACTGAGAGGAGGGATTTGTCATGTGAGCGGAGGTTACGGGCAGGAACGTAGGGGGAGATGAGGGTAGAGAGGTAGTAGCTACATTAGAATCAGATTCTATTCTATTCTATTCAAAATCAGAAGATTTTCAGCTCTCTATTCCCTGTACTATGAGTTAAAATATGAAATGCTCTACCTATTGCCATCAGAACAGAAAACAGCTACCTTAGCTTCAGGAAGAGACTAAAAACCTTTCTCTTCCCAAAGACTGCTCCATAACAATCCATTGACTTCTACCTCCTAGTATCATCCATTATCCTTTCCTATAATGTTTTTGGTCTCATGCATTACACCAGTGGTCTCTAATTATTCTCATACCTCACACTAACATTATCGGCTTTGGTTTCACCTAGAAAGTAAACCACACTGAACCCTGGAAAGGGGATATTAGCAGTATACAAGAATTGATTTGATTCTCCAGCCAAAGTGAATGGGCTGCATCAGTACTACCGCACCGCAAGCCACTAGCATGGCTTTGCAAACAGGGGCCTTAGCATGTGGAAAAAGACTTACTGCAAAACATGTTAAAGTGTTTTGCGGTAATCTGCCTGTTAGTGTCATTTATATTTTTAAATTTGAATTCACAATATTACCACTGTTGGAATAATGTATTGTATTTTACATGCATTGCCTGTCACCAATTTTTTCTCTGTGATTACTGTGTGACCTCTGATGTGAATTTCCTAGAGAGGTCACACCCATGCAACTTCCTGTGGGGGTCAGGCACAGCACATGGAGCTCATGATCTCTCCTAAGCTGAGGATCTATGGTGTGAGCATCCATTACCATCTAAGCACATGGAAAGAGCTGATAATCCAAATGTATAGTATTATGTATATATAAGCCTGTCTGAATATAATCTAACTACAAACTGTGAGTAAACAGATGTTTTGTTACTTCAACTTTAAAGTGACTCAGCAGTGAATTATTCTGGGGTGTATGTGAGAGAGATGAAGAAAAGAAATTAACATTTCTAAAGCTGAAGCTGTGTGTATAAAATCTGCTAATTATTTACTACAAATAATCCAACAAAAGGGTTATGGGCCCAGCCCAGGAATTGAAAAGGAAGAGAAATATTACCAGGCAGTGAAAAAGCCAAATTTTTCTCTTAAGTTTTAAAAGAAAGATTCAGTCTGTCTCTCTCTCCCCCCACACACTAAACAGAAGGCAAGGCTAAGAAATGGCTGAGGGAGGAAATTCACCATTTTTCTACTCTCTCAAGGTGCCTAAATTAACTGAATTTAATTATCAGCAATGGGAACTAAGATTCAGATGTCTCCTTCAAGCAAAGAAATTAAGTATATGTTTAGACCAAAACAGAACAGCTGAAAATATGGCTGAATGGGACAATGCAAACTATTATGTGAAGTGCATGTTTTTTGAAGCTCTCTCAGAAAAACAAGCCATATTAGTGGAGGCAAAAGATACAGCAAGTGAAATTTTATATAAACTGAGAACTATGTATGCAACTACATATGCAAAACAGCAACCAATTTGGTTAGCAGAGTTGAATGAAACCAAATTAAGGGATAAAAGTAAATGTAATGATCACATTATGCATCTTATGTCTTCATTTCAAAAGTTAGAACTTTCTGGAATTCCCATGTGTGATGCATTGAAAAGAGCATTTCTTTTTACCTCACTATCAAAGAAGTTTGATGTTTTTAGGTCTGTAAATGAAGCCATTGAAGGGCAATCTTTTGAACAGGCAGCATCAAAACTGAGGCAGGAATGCATAATTAATGATTCTGAGGAGATGTGTTCTCAAAGCAAGTCAGAGAGAAATGAAACAAATTTCTTGGCAAAGAATAGAGGAAGGCGGAGCTATGGGAAAACTCCACCCAAGGGCAAGCTGATTTGCTATTCATGTGGAAAGGAGGGACATGTATCTAAATGGTGTAAGGAAACACAAAACACCCCCTCTAGCTCACCTAAGCCAATGGAACAAAAGAATTTTCCAAGCAATGATAAACATAAGAGCTTTCTAATGGTAGAAAAATCTTTGACTATGATGGAAAATAATAATTCAAATGAAAGTACTTGGATTTTGGATTCGGGGAGCACATGCCATTTAACCAATTGTAAGGATTTCTTTCAGGAAATGTGTCCAGAAGAAGGTATTCTTAATACTGCAAATGCAGGGACTGCTAAGATCCAAGCAAAAGGCATTGGATTCTTAAAATGCAAAGTGTCTAATGAAGTTAAAGAAATTCCTGTAAGTGATGTCTTGTATATTCCTCAAGCAGTTTGCAATATGCTTAGTGTATCTACATTAGATAAGAAGGGATTTGTGATTCATTTTGAAAACAATAAGTGCACAATCTCTAAAAATGATGAAGTGTATGCTGAAGCTTTTATGCATAATGATGTTTATAAACTGAGCATTTCAGGTGAAGCCTCACATCTGGCGCAAGTAAGGAAGAATGATGGTAAATGTAGTCTGGAAATCTGGCACTGCCGCCTGGGACATCGTGATTTTAAGGTGATCCAGGATCTTTACAGTAAGCAACTTGCCACAGGCATTCAGATAAGTGCAGATGCTGGTAAAATGGAGAAATGCATAGACTGTGTTACTCAAAAAGGTGTGAGACCCTCATTTCCTGCATACACAGGAAATAGGAGTAATAAAGTACTGGACTTAATACACAGTGACTTATGTGGACCGTTTAATATCCCATCATTGGGAAATAACAGATTTGTGCTAATATTCTTGGATGATTTCTCTAGATATTGTGTGGCCTATTTGCTGAAAGAAAAAAGTCAAGTCACAGACATGCTGAAGAAATACGTAGCCATGGTGAGCAATAAATTTGAAAGAAAACCAAAGGTTCTTCAGACCGACAATGGTGGTGAGTTCACTTCACAAAGCATGCGCACATTTCTAGAACAAGAAAGCATTCAGCATATCACAACAGTAGCTTATACACCAGAGCAAAATTCTGTTGCAGAGAGAAAATTTAGGTCACTTGTGGAAATGACCAGGTGTATGCTGTCAGATAGCAATCTCCCTAAAAGACTATGGGGGGAAGCCATTCTCACAGCAGTGTACCTACAAAACAGAATGCCAACTAAAGGCGCTGAGCGCACACCACATGAGACATGGCATGGTAGGAAGCCAAACCTGTCACACATAAGAACATTTGGAAGTACAGCATATGCTCATATACCAAAGCAAAGAAGGCATAAGATGGATTCCACAACAGAAAGGGGCATTTTAGTTGGCTATGCTCCAGGACACAAAGGATATAGAATTTTGAATCTGAAAACTGGCATTGTTGGCATAAGACATATTACATATTTTGATGAAAACAAAAGGGTTGATAAAGGCTGGATTATCCCAGATGAGCCTTATCCTCCAGAATATGAAACTAGAACCATAATAGACATGCCAGTGTATATAAATGCCATACCAAGGCAGATGTCTGAAAGCAACTCATCTGTATCTAACGAGGAACAGGCAGAGGAAGCAGACACAGAAAGGATCATTGAAGAAGACAGTACAGTTGGAGAAGGGGAATCAATTGGAGAAGGACTCTCAGATTTAGAGGATGCGGAAAGGTCGGACCAACCTGTTGTCAGACGCTCATCCAGGGAAAACAAAGGTGTTCCACCCCCAAGACTGTCTTACCTAACAAAGTCAGCAGAAGCTCAAGAGCCCTTAACATGGGATGAGATTGAGAAAATGCCAGCAGAAGAAGCTGCTGAATGGCGTAAAGCTGCACAAGAAGAAATTGATGCATTGCATAAAAATAAGACTTGGATTCTTACAAAATTACCTCCTGGCAAGAAAGCTATAGGATGCAAATGGGTATTCAAGTTAAAAAGGAATGCACAAGGAAAAGTGGAAAGGTATAAAGCCAGATTAGTCGCAAAGGGATATCTTCAAAAATATGGAGAAGATTTTGATGAAGTGTTTGCACCTGTAGTGAAACACACGACAATTAGAACACTTCTGAGCATTGCAGTCTCAAAAGGCATGCAAGTCAACCACATTGATGTGAAAACAGCATTTCTTCATGGAGATATAACTGAAGACTTGTACATGGAACAGCCAACAGGTTTCATAAATACAAAACAAAGACAGCTAGTGTGTAAATTAAACAAAGGTCTTTATGGATTAAAGCAAAGTGCAAAATGTTGGAATGACAAATTGCATGAAATATTGACAAATTTAGGATTTAAGCAAGGTGAAGCAGATAAATGCTTGTACACTAGGTGCAGAAATGGACAATATGCATACATTTTAGCTTTTGTTGATGATCTGCTCATTGCAAGCGAAAGTGAGCAAGAGTACAAGGACATTGTAAAATATTTAAACCTGAATGTTGAGATAAAAGAACTTGGTAATGTGTCATACTATCTTGGTATAGAAATTGAGAAACAAAATGATGGTTCTTATCTTCTAAGCCAGAAGCAGAAAATAAATGAGCTTATTGAAAGTTTAGGTATGCAAGATGCCCAAGTTGTAAGCACTCCCATGATCACTGATTTTCTGAAGGATGAAACAGTAAGAGAACCTTTACCAGATAACATCCAATATAGATCAGCCATAGGTAAGCTTTTATATCTGACTACCACATACAGGGCTGATATAGCAAATGCAGTAGGAATTTTGAGCAGAAGGGTCAGCTCACCTACCAAATCAGATTGGACTGCAGTTAAAAGGATGGTAAGGTATTTAAAGGGTACCATTGATTGTAAATTAAAGATTTCAGCCAATAGTAATCCAAAACTAATATGTTACTGTGATTCAGATTGGGCAGGGGATCATTCTGATTATAAATCCACAAGTGGATATGTGTTTATGTATGGAAATGTACAAATTTCTTGGGCCAGTCATAAACAAAGTATTGTGAGTCTGTCTTCTACAGAAGCTGAATATGTGGCTGTATCAGAAGCATGCAGAGAACTGATGTGGATTGAAAAACTTTTGCTGGATTTTGGAATAGCTGAACAGAGACCAATCCAGATAATGGAAGATAATCAGAGCTGCATCAGACTGTCACAGAATGACAAGGTTCAGTCACGCACCAAGCACATCGCAACGAAATATCACAACGTGCGAGAGCTGGCGAAAGAAGGGGTCATCAGTCTAGACTATTGTCACACCAGTGAGATGACAGCTGACATCATGACCAAACCGTTACCCAGAGAAAGTTTTGTGAATCTGCGAATAAAGCTTGGACTTTGTATGAATTAATAATTGCATGACAGTTATGCATGAGAAGGGGTTTGTTGGAATAATGTATTGTATTTTACATGCATTGCCTGTCACCAATTTTTTCTCTGTGATTACTGTGTGACCTCTGATGTGAATTTCCTAGAGAGGTCACACCCATGCAACTTCCTGTGGGGGTCAGGCACAGCACATGGAGCTCATGATCTCTCCTAAGCTGAGGATCTATGGTGTGAGCATCCATTACCATCTAAGCACATGGAAAGAGCTGATAATCCAAATGTATAGTATTATGTACTGTATATATAAGCCTGTCTGAATATAATCTAACTACAAACTGTGAGTAAACAGATGTTTTGTTACTTCAACTTTAAAGTGACTCAGCAGTGAATTATTCTGGGGTGTATGTGAGAGAGATGAAGAAAAGAAATTAACATTTCTAAAGCTGAAGCTGTGTGTATAAAATCTGCTAATTATTTACTACAAATAATCCAACAACCACAAGTATAAAACTTGAAAACAGAAAATACATTCCATCAGTAGAAATGCATAAATATATATTTTTAAAAACATATCACATATTAAAATGAACATTTACAAATGGCAGAATGTGTTATAAACAAATTCCATTAAGAAAAAAGGGGGGGAAGGGAAAGAAAAGTAAACTTGGAAAGTTGGAAGTCACTATCCGCATATAATCCAAATTCTAAGTAATTTCTTAATATAGCAGAAAAATTAAAGCTTCTAAAGAGATTTTTTCATTTCAGTTAGCAGGTGTATTATCCACCTTAAGAGATGAGATGGCGATGGAGGCCAGTTAAGACCTGGTTTCAACAAAATTCTTTAAATGAATTGGATCCACAAACACATGTTTTCCCCCCAAAGTTAATAGTACATTAACTTAAATATTGTAGGGAAAAGGTCTCTCCTAGGGCTACCAACTAAGGTCTAAGGACCAAAAAGGCATTTTTCCTTGGTTGTTTCCCTAAAGTCAGGAAATGCAGAAACTTTGTGATTCAAAAACATTATGGCAGTGTGTTTGCTGTCTGCCACTGGCATTAAATCTGAATACTCAATGCCGAGCCTTATCCGGCGACTGGAATTGAATATCCAGGATTATTTTGGCAGCCACCAGCTATGCTGATAATAAAGTGCTAACCGGTTAACTTTTTAGTGCTCAAAGATAGGCCTGCTCTTTAAACAGTCTGTTTTGACCAGTCAACATAGCCGGCTAGGTGCTGAATATCTGTGCCTAACCAGCTATGTTGCGTGATATAGTTGGTTAGTGACTAGCTGTTAATCAGGGTACTCAGCGGGAGGTAACCAGTTATCTCCTGCTGAATATCCACGGTTAGGCACTTAAACCTTATTTAACCGGCGAGGAGTCACTCCTGGCTGGTTAAATAGTTTTGAATATCGGGGAGTATATCTTTATAAAATAAGTATAAATATAGAACCCAAACACGGCTGAGATCTAAGGCAAAGGTAATGATGACAGTACATTTGCATAATACAGCCTGGGAATTCTCTGTCGAATTTAGACAAGCATCTTCCCTTCCCACATCTTCATTAGGGTCACAACCTTTTTTACCAACAAACTAAGCTTGCATAATGGGACGTATAGAATAAAGAACATGAGAACATAAAAATAGCCATAAAATAGCAATACTGGGTCAAACCAATGGTCCATCTAGTCCAGTATCCTGTTTCCAACAGTGACCAGTCCAGGTCACAAGTACCCGGCAGAATAGTACTGATGATTTAGGAAAGTTTAAGAAATAGAGGCTTAAATACCTCTCATAGTTCTCCAACATTTCCAACTTCCTCTGAGTTACCATATTTCCTTTAAGCACAGCATTCTGCACCATTTGTAAATCAGAGACTGTTTTTTTCTACATCCTTCAATCTAGCATCTTGCCTTGATAGAACTTCAGTATGAAAGCATGCCTGAGCTTGAAGACATTGCAGATCTTCAAATAAAGATTTTCTACCACAGTCTACTTAAGGGCTCCAAATGCCAATCATATCTCCTTCAGAGTCATATCACCCACTGAAGTTGCCCTTCCAAGCATTGTGTGTCTCCAGCTCTACTCACTTCAGGAACAGACTCAGTCAGAACAGCAGCTGGTTCCTTGCCAAAGGAAAGTCTCTCAGGCAGCAAAGTGTCAGGCTGAGTGACACTACCTTCAAGAAATCTCATTTCAAACTCTTTAGCATTCACTACAGTTCTCCGCCACTATATCCCATGTTCACTTCCGTGTCTGGGGGAGTCTCATATGGGCAAGAGCTCAACAAGATTTCCAGTGCTGCCAGAAAGGATCCTTCCTCACCCAGCTCTGGACTTCTGGCTCCTTCTTTGCTTACCAGTATGACAAAGTTATTCCAGGGTCTGCTGGACCAAGTTTGAAGGTAATGCTTCCACAGGTGGATAGGAGCATACTTTCCTTTTGCATTTCACCTTGTGATTCCCACAGACTTTAACCTAGCAGATCACTGCAGAGCTCCCTACTATACATCTGCTCAATCAGCCATCTTGCCCTGGTGGAACACTCTTGATCTAGTTTCTCCACAGAGGCCTGTCTGATATGGGTGGCTCTGCAGCATAGCACTCATGAGTCATCAAAATACACAAGCCCTTCCACCACAACAAGATGGTGTCCTTTCAGAAGGGTTTTAATATTTTCTGTACATATTTTTTGAGGGGGAACGGCATGGGTAGGAAATGTGTATGGAAACATGGAAGCACTATTCAGTTAACATATTTGCATTAGCAATTTCTCACTGAATAATGCAGACTAAACACAAAGGCACTTAGATGCATGTGGGAAGGAGAAACCCGAATTACAGCTATGTCATGCAAGGTTCCACTTTAGGAGTTACGGACCAAGAAAGGGATCTGGGAGTCATCGTGGATAGGACGTTGAAATCTTCAGCTCAATGTGCTGTGGCGGCTAAGAAGGCAAACAGAACATTGAGTATTATTAGAAAAGGGATGGAAAACAAGCATGAGGATGTTATAATGCCGCTATATCGCTCCATGGTGCAACCGCACCTGGAGTACTGTGTTCAGTTCTGGTCTCCTCATCTCAAAAAAGATATAAATGAATTGGAGAAGGTGCAGAGAAAGGCGACGAAAATGATAAAAGGGATGGGACGACTACCTTATGAGGAGAGGTTAAGAAGGCTAGGGGAAAGGGGGGGATAGGAAAGGGGGGGTAAAGGGAAGAGGTACGGTGGATCAAAGGGGGGGGGAAGGGGAGAAAAAGGAAGACTTTTTGATGACTGTTCATTGCCGGATTATGTAGGAACAACACTTGTATCAATGCACACTTGGATATTGTATTGTTTGATTTGTTATGTTAATTTCATCAATAAAACTGTTGGAAGCATAAGAAGGCTAGGACTCTTTATCCTGGAGAAAAGGCGGCTGAGGTGTGATATGATAGAGGTCTACAAAATAATGAGTGGGGTACAGCGGACAGGTGTGAAGCATTTGTTTACACTTTCTAACAATAATAGAACCAGGGGACACAAGATGAAATTAGAATGTGGTAGGTTTAAAACAAATCAGAGAAAGTTTTTCTTTACTCAGCGCATGGTTAGACTCTGGAACTCATTGCCGGAGAAGGTAGTGACGGCAGCTGGCCTTGCTGAGTTTAAAGGCGGTCTGGACAGATTCCTGAACGAAAAGTCCATTGATCATTATTAAATTTGGGGTTTTTGCCAGGTTCTTGGGGCCTGGATTGGCCGCTGTTGGAGACAGAGTGCTGGGCTTGATGGACATTTGGTCTTTTCCCAGCGTGGCAGTGCTTATGTACTAAATAGGAGACAGTAAGTGCTCCTGCATTAACTTTTTTCAGGTAACGTGTGCTAATACAAACATCAATGCAACCTGAAAAAAATTGTAAAATGCCTTAATTAATGCCACATTAGGAATGGGCTTACTGTGCAGGAAAGCCCCAAATTAAAACATGTTAAGCCCATTTTCTAAAGTGTTGTAGTAAAAGGGTCTCTAAATGCACTATATAAGATAGTGCATAAGTACTATAGCACACAACTGCAAGAGGGCATACACTTGGCCAGAGCATTGGAGGGGCTTAGGTGTGTCTCCAACCTAGGTGTGTAACGTATAGAATATGCAGAAAAACCACGGAAGTGGAAAGAACACCAATGTCCCACAGGAAGTCACAGGAAAACGAGAAGAGTGGGAACAGAATCAGGCTGTGATGTTTGTGAGCCCTTGGCCCAAAGGTGGCCGCGTGAGAATCACCCAACTACCTCTGTGCAGACCGAGTCCCCTCAGAACTAAGAGTACTCCAAAGAAATGGACTGGATCACAAGTGGGAATGAACTGAGGCAGCTTTATTAGTAGCAAAAAACATAGGGCTAAAAGGGTAGTCAAACGGCACAGAAAGAAAAACAGGCAGCCTAGCTACATGGTCTAACTTAGCTGAAGCAAGGCAAACATAAAGCATCAAATAAAGTAAAGTAGAACAGCTTAGTTGTATAAGGAAATAAGTACACAAATCAAACATAAGCAGCATAGCTGCTCATCTCAATACTAGCAGACACAATGCAAAGCATAAAGTATACAGTAAAGGTAAAGTAGAACAGCCTAGCTGTATGGGGAAATCAAATATAAGCAGCCTAGCTGCTCATCTCGATACTAACAGAGCCTACCTTGGGAGCATTCGGCACAGGTGCCTCAGTGACTGCTTGTCTTAGGTGACATCCCTTGTCTTCAGTGAGCGGAGTGACCCGCTCTTGCCTCTACCTGCGGTGCAGTTCCCTTAAGAGACTTTTTCTTTTTCCTTTGTTTTGCTTCGGCTCCACTCTGGTTTTGAGGGTGCTTGTCGTAGTGGTTCAGCAGCTTACATGAGTGGACTGACAGAATGAACCCTTTTCTTAACACCCAGGGGTGTTACCTCAGTAAGCTAAGTATTGCCTGTTTGTTTTGTCCCGCTAGGGTGGGCCCTTTACTTAGT
The DNA here is from genome assembly GCF_901765095.1 of Microcaecilia unicolor. NCBI lineage: Eukaryota > Metazoa > Chordata > Amphibia > Gymnophiona > Siphonopidae > Microcaecilia > Microcaecilia unicolor. The sequence continues at coordinate 343,583,504 of NC_044033.1, forward strand.
CTATTGCACTGATATTGTTACCTTACTGTTCTACCATGCACTGATAATAAGTTTTCCTTATTGTTTTGACATACTAATATAGGTATCCTATATAAACCTTTTGGGACCACTTTAGGGCAAAATCAGTGGCGTTCCTAGAGGGGCTGACACCCGGGGCGGATCGCCGATGCGCCCTGCCCCCCGGGTGCAGCGCACCCCCCCCCCCCCCCAGTGAAAGGACATCCCCCACCCCAGGGGTTATTTCCTGTTCCGGGGCAGAGGGAGCATGGAAACGAACGACGCTGACCGGCGCGCGGCACCCCCCCCAGTGGCGTGCACCCGGGGCGGACTGCCCCCCCCCCTTGGTACACCACTGGGCAAAATCATATTCCAAACAGATTAGACAAACCACAAATTCTAACCAAAGTAATTATTAGCTAATCACCTACAATCATGGGAGCTCACAGCCAGGATCAATAGCTTGCTGATATGAGATAATATGTCACATTTTATGATTTGTATATTGTGATTTATAAATTGTATGGCTTGGTAAACATTTCTATAGCAGGCAGATCTAAGACTTTAGTTGCCTGTAAGAGAGTAACTCTGTCTCTGACCATTCAAAGGTTACAGGAGATTGTAAATCATTGTTGCACAGAAGTACTAAGATAGAAATGGAAATGTTCTAGTCAGAAGATTAAACTTCTGAAGCACACTAAAAATGTGATTTCTTGTAGTGAGAGCAAGAGGTATTGCAGAGAGAGTGTGACTGTGCTAACAGGTGATTTAAATAACTGGCTTAGCTTGATTTTTTTTTCTGATACTACTGAAGTGTTAGGAACTGTGGCAGAAACAGCAATTTACCTTAAACATCTTGTCAGATCCAGCTGCTGCATACCTGAACACTTCAAACAAATGTGGAAACAGAATGCTAGTCATTTCTTGGCAGCATAGGTTCAGGTACCCTAAAGTTGTATGAACTGACGATTCAAGGCACCTGAACCTATGCTTCCAAGAAATGACTAGCATTCTGATTCCACATTCGTTTCAACCATTCAAGTATGCAGCAGTGAGATCTGACAAGGTTTGGAAGGTAATTTGCTATTCCTGCCACTGTTGCTTACACTGCAATAGTATCATTAAAAAAAAAATCAAGCTCAGTCAGTTAAACCAACTATTAGCACATTCACACTCTTTGGAGGCCGCACCTAAGAAAAGATATAAACAGGATGGAGCAAGTCCAGAAGGCAGCTACAAAAGTGGTCAGTGGTCTCTTTTATAAAGTGTATGGGGACAGAATTAAGACTCTGTATAATTTGGAAGAAAGGCGGGCGAGAGGGAGTATGATAGAGACATTGTTTTAAATAGAGGGGTTCAGAGACCCCCAAGAAGGCTGGAGTGACCTTAAATCTGACTCCATCTCTAAATAACACTAGTACTGGGGTAATCAAGGAGGTAGAAGGTATGGTGCAAGATAGGAAACTTCATTCTCAGGTGATATATTATTTGGGGCATATGGAATTCCCTTTATATTACCCAACCCCTTGGGCCTTAATCCTGATTTGACTTGTATCTTGGCAAATAAACTCCTCATCCCAAATGATGATCTGTGGGCTTCACTTAATGATGAAAGGCTGTAAGTATAAATGCTTTTGCTGTATCAGGCTATCTTTCGCTGCATTGTATAACTTGTAATTTAAATCCAGTTTGTCATAAGGCTGGTATCTTTTCCTTAGACCTAACGTCTCTCAGTGGCAATTCCTTTTAGAACTTCACAACTCCTTGATTACCCCAGTACTAGTGTTATTTAGAGATGGAGTCAGATTTAAGGTCACTCCAGCCTTCTTGGGGGTCTCTGAACCCCTCTATTTAAAACAACATGTAAATACCTCTGTAGCATTAATGTACAGGGGGTGAGACTCTTTCAAGTGAAAGAAAACTCTGGAATGAGAGGGCATAGGATGAAATTAAGAGGTCATAGGCTTAGGAGTAATCTAAGGTTATCAACAGAAATCAAACAAAATAAAACATGGAAAAGAAAATAAGATGATACCTTTTTTATTGGACATAACTTAATACATTTCTTGATTAGCTTTCGAAGGTTGCCCTTCTTCCTCAGATCGGAAATAAGCAAATGTGCTAGCTGACAGTGTATATAAGTGAAAACATTCAAGCATTACTATGACAGTCTGACAGGGTGGGAGAATGGGGGTGGGTAGGAGGTCTGCATGGGGACATCAAAGCATATCATTGATATTCTAACAGGATGGGTGTGGATAGGTGAGGGGTGGGGTGATCAACAGAGACATACAGCTTTATGGTTTATAATGGGCTAGGAACCCCAGATCCTTGTTAAGTCCTTTCTGTTGGGTGTTAAAATATTCAATCATTCTGACTTCAAAGGTCTTACGTTCTTGTATGGTTTTAAAGTTACCTTTCAGGATTCTCACTGTGAAGTCACTGGTACAGTGTCCTGGTCCTGTAAAATGCTGACCAACAGGCGTGGGAACCCTACTGGCACCAATATTGTTCATGTGATGTCTATGTAAATTGAATCTTGTCTTAAGCATCTGGCCTGTTTCTCCAATATAGCATCCTTCGTTACATTTTTTTACACTGAATGGTATATACCACATTGGAAGATGAGCAAATGAAAGATCCCTTTATGTTGAATATCTTTCCTTTGCAAACTATGCCAAAATATTTCACAGGACCCCACAGTCATCCACAAAGGAAAGATACGAAAGATGGCCGCCCATCTTGTTTGATAATATGGATTTCCCCACCCCTTTGCCAGGACGTCCCATGAGGATGTGGCCAGGAAAACTTGGGCGCTCCGTTCGATTATGCCCCTCTATGAATTTCAGTGCCAAAGGAATTTTTAAACCTTGATAATGGTAGCTTTCCAAGCTGTTCATTCTAATGTCATAGGGAAATACATTTTGAAAAAAGAGAATTCTTACTTGAAAGTAGAAGTAAAGGGTTATCAGATGTATTACAAATACGGGGGCAAGATCAACGTGACATTGCCTCAGGATTGTTATATGAATATGTATGAGTTACAAAAAATTTTTTGGAGGCAAACTGAATTATGTGGAGATGAAATGTATTACACTACAAACTTGACTCAAATATGTGTTTGAGGGGCCCTTTTGGAAAGCTACGTAAGGGCTTACATGCGCCCAACGCATATTAATTTGGAGTTACCGCCTGGCTACCGCGTGGCCTGTATGGTAATTTCACTTTTGCCACGCTTCCAAAACGTGCTCTGTAAAATATTTTTTATTTTCTGGCATGCAGCAAAAATTGGGCAGCAACTCTGACTTGGTGTGAGTAGGCAATTACCGCACGGTTAAGATGAGAGACCTTACCACTAAGTCAATAGCTGGGTAAGGTCTCAGACCTAAAATGGACATGTGCCAATTTTTATTGTGCCACACATCCATTTTCGGCCAAAAAAAGGCCTTTTTTTTTGCAGGTGTGCTGAAAAATGGACCTGCGCACTCCTGATACACACGTCTATACCAGCTCACCATTTTTCAGCGCACCTTAGTAAAAGGACCCCTGAATGCGGATGCGAAACTGTGGGAAAACAACAGAAGTTGCTCTGCCGTCTTAATGCAAATTTGTATTTTGGCAGTAAACATCTGAAGCTGAACTTTCATAGCACTTAAACACATAAATATATGGCAAAGATAGATAACCTTTGGATTATCAAAATGGAGCGTAATGAATAAAAAATCAAAGTTTTTTTTAAAGTGCACAGAAGTAAACTAGAGAGCAGCGCTACTATGAAGAACATAATTGAAGTACAGGTCAGTGGTTTAAAAAATGCCGTCTCAAAAAATATGAGCTGTGTATTTATCGTGAACGACCAAGATCATAAAGGGAGTTTGCTTAATGTTTGGTAACTAATTACAAGAATCTGAAAGATACACTTACCGAAATGGACAGCAAATGTGACAGTTTGATAACAAGAAGTCTTCAAAGACAACTCTCCGGGAAACCAGTGAGATGAATCTGTCCGGTTTAAATGGTTGTGCATGTACTGACGTGGAGGGGCATAATTGAACGAAAACGTCTATCTCCATGGGCGTTTATCTCCGAGAACGGGTCCGTGAAGGGGCGGACCGAACCGTATTTTCGAAAAAAAATAGACGTCCATGTTTTATTCGACAATTTGTGAGCTGGGCGTTTTTTTTTTTTTCAGTGATAATGGAAATGAAAGCGCCCAGCTCAAAAACAAATAAATCCAAGGCATTTGTTCATGGGAGGGGCCAGGATTCGTAGTGCACTGGTCCCCCTCACATGCCAGGACACCAACCGGGCACCCTAGGGGGCACTTTTACAAAAACAAAAAAAAAAGTAAAAGAGCTCCCAGGTGCATAGCACCCTTCCCTTGTGTGTTGAGCCCCCCAAATCCCCCTCAAAACCCACTGCCCACAAGTCTACACCATTACTATAGCTCTAAGGGGTGAAAGGGGGGGCACCTACATGTGGGTTTGGGGGGGGGGGTTGGACGACTAAGCATTAAGCAGCACAATTGTAACAGGTAGGGGGGGATGGGCCTGGGTCCACCTGCCTGAAGTCCACTGCACCCCCTAACAACTGCTCCAGGGACCTACATACTGCTGCCAGGGAGGTGGGTATGACATTTGAGGGTGAAAATAAAAAGTTGTGAAACATCATTTTTTGTGGTGGGAGGGGGTTAGTGACCACTGGGGGAGTCAGGGGAGGTCATCCCCGATTCCCTCTGGGGGTAATCTGGTCATTTAGGGCACTTTTTGGGGCCTTATTCGTGGAAAAAACAGGGTCCAGGAAAAGTGCCCTAAATTCTAGCTACAAACGCATACTTTTTTTCCATTATCGGCGAAAGGCATCCATCTCTCCTCGGCCGATAACCACGCCCCAGTTTCACCTTCGCCACGCCTCCGACATGCCCCCGTCAACTTTGTACACTTCCGCGATGGAGTGCAGTTGAAAACATCCAAAATCGGCTTTCCATTATACCGATTTATTCGTTTTTGTGAGATAAACGTCTATCTCCCGATTTGGGTCGAAATCTAGGCGTTTTTTCTCTTTCAATTATAAGGTGGATAGTGTGCATGTAGTATAATATTAGAATAATATCTAAATGTGAACTGGTCTGAAAAGACCTGTGATAGTGCTGTTGAAAATATGAAAACTAAAATTAAAAAAAATAAAGCACAATCAACACAGGCTCCTTATTGTTAAAGAAGTTACAGTGCAGCATGCTGTGTCATAACATGTTATGGTGTTCAAAGAGGAGTATAAATTACATGTCCAGGGAGTGTAAAGTGTGAAATACACATTGAACATACTGATAGTTGAAATATTCTTAAAGATGGGTAACAAATAAATTATATAATGTATGAATGAGTAGGTAGTCTGCTAAAGTGATGATACCTGAAAAACTACTAACAATGTTAACATTAAAATTATGATGTGCATGATTGAAACTAAGGAACTATAGATTATGCACACAACAAAATCATAGGAGTTTCCCTTTATAGTATTAAAGAAAGACACTGTCAGTTTCAGAATTTAAACCCATGGGTTGTGGGCTGTTAAGTAAAAATATGAATCTCTATTCCTTTCTGCTTAAAAGGGTTTCAATGTTACTTTTGTGCCATCTTATGATCAATCATTTTAGGACAAAGAATTTAAGGTCTTCAATGGAGTGGTTGGCTGCTTTCAATGCTCAGTGAGTGGGGCAGAGTGGACATGACGCTTGATGAAACTTCTATATTCTATAATTCTTACTGTAATCATTCTTTTAGTTTTTCCAATGTAAAGCTTATTGCATGGACGTATGATGACATAATCACAAAAGTGCTATTGCAGTCTGACTGATGTTTAAGAAAAAAAACTTTTTCCCTGGTTTGTGGACCCTTAAAATCTGTGATATTCATGAGTGTTCACAAACTGAGCAACGTCCACATTGGCAGTGTCCCAAGGTCCTAACGAGAGTAAGTTCAATATCTAGTAATGCTGAAGGCACCCAAATCTCACAAAGGTTTTAATTACGAGTATGTGCAAAAAACAATCATTTTATCTTTAAAGAATGAATGGCTACCCAGGATGGGCCAAAACTTAGTGGAGCATGTAGCACGCATCAAATTGCCATTACCGCCCTGCTAGCACTTTTTTTTGTTACAATTGTACCCCGCGCTTTCCCACTCATGGCAGGCTCAATGTGGCTTACATGGGACAATGGAGGATTAAGTGACTTTGCCCAGAGTCACAAGGAGCTGCCTGTTCCTGAAGTGGGAATTGAACCCAGTTCCCCAGGACCAAAGTACACCACCCTAACCACTAGGCCACTGGCGGTAATTCTGAGTTTGGTGTATGCTGAAAACATGTGGTAGAAAATAATTTTCTATTTTCTACCGCAGGGGTGTTCCTGGTGGTAATTGGCAGTTGGCACACACTGGATGGTTACTGTGTGGGTAATGCATGAGCCCTTAGCGCTTTCCTGACGTAGTGGAGAAATGGTCCAGCATGCATCCAATACATGTGCCCACACTACCACAGGCCACTTTTTGGCACACCTTGGTAAAAAGGGCACCAAAATTAACTTTTTGTGCTGACACAAAATTAACTCAGAACTCCGTTGAACCTCATATCTCATCTTACTATTACTTCTCAACCACAAGCAGTAACAGCCTCCAGCTTGTCATCACTGCCCCCCCACCCCCACCCCCACCCCAATACATACACACAGCTGCGGCCTGCATGCCACTATAACAAGCCTCTAACAAATCCTGTATAGCACTCAAGAAAATTGCAAGTCCGATATCATACAGATGTACCCCATCAGGGTGATACAGCCTGGGCAATCTCAAGTCAACAACTCATGAGTAAGAACCATCCCCCACAGAGCAATCACAAAGTGAGACACACACATCAGCGTTAACTGATGATAGTTTATTAAATCGGTTACAATCTCTGGGTATTGGAGGTATAGCCCTTCAGTCGTTTTCTTTTTATCTCTCAAATAGAAGATTCTCTGTAATAGAATGTTGACAGAAATCAGATTGTTTTGACTGTACTACAGGTGGCCCTCAATGGTCAGCGTTATCATTGACTTTGTTTAATAGTTTCGTAAAGACCTTTATGCGATTTTTTAGGAGGGTTAGGGTTACATTATAATTCCTTTTTAAGACTGAATCAACTGTTAAGGAAAGCACTAATTTGCTCTGTCTATACCTATGTACCATCAATTGTTGGATGAAAGCAAATCTTTTAAAGTTAAACATCACTAAGACACAGGTTATGTCCTTAGCCAGATCCTGCAGATAATGTACCTACTTCTTTTTATGTGAACAGTGTAACCATTAAGTTGACTAATAAGATCAGATCTCTTGGTGTGATTCTTGATTCTGTAATAACAGTGAGAGATTATATACGTAACATAGTTGGTGCTGTTTTTTCAAAGTTAAAACTGATAAGGCATTTGAAAGATTATTGTAATGTTGATAATTTTAGATTGGTTGTGCAGAGTATTAAAGTCCCACATTTTGATTATTTGCAATAGTCTGTTACTCGGACTATCAAAACAAGTTTTGCAATGTTTGTAGATGGCACAAAATGCAACTGCTCGTGTATTGTATGGTTTGGTTAGCTTTGATTATGTATCTCCAGTACTTAAGGAACTTCACTAGTTATCTATTAAATTTCAGACCCAGAATAAATTATTATTGCTGGTGTTTAAAGTATTTACTAGCAGGTTACTGTAGTGATTGTGTCAGCTTTACATTTGCACCAGCCTGTTGAGCTTTACAATCAGGCTCAATAAATTTGCTGGAATTCCATCTTTCCTATCTGTTTATTTAGATGAATATAGGTCATCAATGTTCTATATTGTTAGATCTCAATTGTGCAATACCTTGGCTCTGCAACTTAGGGAGCTGAAAATTATGGAAGAATTTTAAAAGGGCTTATAAACCTTTGCATTAGAAGGTGATGAGTGAAGCAAGAAGCTTGTCTTTTAGATTTATGCTCTAAATTAAATGTTTGTAATTTAAGATGTTGTATTTGTCTGGATTTTTGTATTTTGAATATTTATTTATGTTTGATTGTAATCCACTTATGGTCTTTTACTAAGTGCTGGTAGGGCTACCATGTGGGTAGCGTGCGTCAAAACAGCACTACTGCTGGGAATACCCAGGCATCCGGCAGTAGTTTTGTTTTTGACACATGCCATTTCCCGTGCCAGGAAATAATTTTGTATTTCTTAGAATGGGGGCAGAGAGTAGACATGCCTGGAAGTAACTGGGCAGCACCATGTGCTTCCTGATTACCATCGGGTTAACACAAAACTTCATTGCATGCTCCTCAGTCCTAGTATTTTTGGAAAGAGTAAACAAGCAATGAATGTCTACCCCATTCATTCTACTCATTATTTTATAGACCTCTATCATATATCCCCTCAGCCATCTCTTCTCCAAGCTGAAATGCCCTAGCTTCTTTAGCCTTTTCTCATATGAAAGTCGTGCCATCCACTTTATCATTTTTGACACCCTTCCCTTTATCTTTTCTAATTCCATGATATCTTTTTTGAAATGCGGTGACCAGTATTGCACACAGTATTCAAAGTGCAGTCACACCATGGAGTGATACAAAGGCATTCTAACATTCTCATTTTTGCTTTCCATTTCTTTCCTAATAATACCTAAGATTCTATTTGCTTTCTAAGCCACCGCTGCACACAGAGCAGATGACACCTAGATTATGTTCCTGGTTGGTGACTCCTAATGTGGAACCTTGCATCACATAGCTATGGTCTATTTTTTAATCAGTTTTTAATCCACAATAAGACATTACCTCCTATCCCATGATTCTCTGATTTTCTCAGGAGTCTTTCATGAAGTGCTTTGTCAAATGCCTTTTGAAAATGCAGATACACAATATCAACCAGCTCACCATTATTCACATATTTGTTTACCTCTTAAAAGGAATGTAGCAGATTGGTGAGGCAAGATTTCCCTTGACTAAATCCATTTTGGCTTTAATCCACGCTTATGTATATGCTCTGTAATTTTGTTCTTTATAATAGTGTCTACCATTTTGCCTGTCACCGATGTCAGGCTCAGCAGTCTATATTTTCCTGGATCACCTCTAGAACCCTTTTTAAAAATTGGCATTACATTGGCCACCCTTCACTCTTCCGGTACCATGCTTGATTTTAAAGATAAATTACATGTTACTAACAATAGTTCTGCAAGTTCATTTTTTAATTCCATAAGAACTCTGGGATGTATACCATCCAGTCCAGGTGATTTGCTACTCTTCAATTTGTCAATTTGTGCCATTACATCTTCCAGGTTTACAGAGATTTGATTCAGTTTCTCGGACTCGTCTGCACTGAATACCATTTCTGGTATCAGTATGTCTCCCACATCTTCCTGGTGAAGACCAAAGCAAAGAATTCATTTAATATCTCTGCTAAGGCCTTGTATTTCCTGAGTGCCCGTTTTACTCCTCTGTCATCTAGCAGTCCAAATGATTCTTTTGCTGCCTTCTTGCTTCTAATATACCAAAAAACGTTTTTACTACGTGTTTTTGCCTCCAAAATAGTCTTCTTTTCAATGTCTCTCTTTGCCTTTTTTGCATTTGACTCGTCATCTTTTATTCTATTTCCTATTATTTTCATCGGATCCTTCTTACATTTTATGAAGGTTTTTCTTGTAGCTCTAATAGCTTCTTTCACCTCACTTTTTAACCATGCTGGCTGTCATTTGGCCTTCATTCCTCCTTTTTTAATTCATGGAATATATCTGGCCTGGGCTTTGAGAATGGTATTTTTGAATACCATCCACTCCTTTTTTGGACCTTTGCATCTGCTCCTCTGTTTTTTTTACCGTTCATCTCATGCGATCATATTCTCCTATTTGAAAGTTAATTGCTAACATATTGGATTTCCTGTGTGTACTTACTCCAGAGCTGATATCAAATTTAATCATGTTATGATCACTGTTGTCAAGTGGCCCCAGAACCATTACCTCCTGCACCAGATTATGTACTTTACTAAGGACTAGGGGGCAGATGCAGCAACCAAACGTAAAAAAATCAAAATCGTTAAAGTCCCTAACGATTTTTTAAAAACGAAGAATGCACCAAAAAAAAAAGTCACACATGCTCAGATCGGTATTCAAACGTACAATCTATCAAAGAATCACAATACACATCGGTAATCGGCCCCTAAATCATGCGCAGAGCAGCCAAGCGTTTTGCTGGCTGCTCTGCGCATGCTGCAAACGTAAAAACAAACAAACAAAAAAGCCACAACACATACATGTGGCTACCCGGTCAGCAAAATCCAAAAACAAAGGATCGGGAGGGGGCAAGGGCGCTCATCAGGAGCGTCCTGTATGGACGGCCTTGCCCCCCCCCCCCCCCCCGCTGCTCCCCACTTTCCGCCGCTCCCCCCCCCCCCGAAAAAGCAAAATGCTAGCTGCCCCGGTCCCCCTCCCTTCCTGTTCCTGTGTTCTACAGAGCTAACTCCGCCTCCCGTCATTCTTCTGCCCGTGCCCCGCCCCCGCTGCCCCCCTGAGGTCGACTACGCCGCGCCCCCCCTCCACCGAGACCCCCCTCCCTATTAACGACCCGAGCAGCGCCTCTCACCTCTTTCAGAAGCGCTGCACGGGCAGGAAGATCTATTAGGTTGGTTGTAGAGTCTCCATGACGTCTCTTCTTCCCTGGCCCAGGCCCCGCCTCCTTCTGACGTAGGTTACTTGCGTCAGAAGGAGGCGGGGCCTAGGCCAGGGAAGAAGAGACGTCATGGAGACTCTACAACCAACACAATAGATCTTCCTGCCCGTGCAGCGCTTCAGAAAGAGGTGAGAGGCGCTGCTCGGGTCGTTAATAGGGAGGGGGGTCTCGGTGGAGGGGGGGAACGGCGTAGTCGACCTCAGGGGGGGCAGCGGGGGTGGGGCATGGGGCAGAAGAATGACGGGAGGCGGAGTTAGCTCTGTAGAACACAGGAACAGGAAGGGAGGGGGACCGGGGCAGCTAGCATTTTGCTTTTTCGGGGGGGGGGGAGCGGCAGAAAGTGGGAAGCAGCGGGGGGGGGGCAAGGCCGTCCATACAGGACGGTCCTGATGAGCGCCCTTGCCCCCTCCCGATCCTTTTTTTATTTTTTTTATTTGATGTGTTTGCTGACGTCCTTTGGACCAATCACAGCGCTTTTAGCTCTGCTAATGCGCTGGGATTGGCTCAAAGTTTGTTTATTTTTCCACTTAATGATTTTTCCTGGCACAGAGCTGTCCTAACGAGAGGTCCAGACCTCTCGTTAGTTTTCCTGCCTTTTTCCTGCGTAAAGGCAATCGGAAAAGGTTAGTGCATGTCGTTTCAATGGGGTTTTCACACTAATTGCTCATCTCCATTCCGTTTTCGTTAGCTGCTGGCTTCCTCGGTAAAAGCCCTTTGATGCATGCAACAGATCAAATTTTCCTCGTTGGAGGGTCATTAAAGGCTCATTTAGCTTTAGTGCATCTGCCTCTAGGTCTAGAATTGTTCCTCCTCTTGTTGGTTCCTGAACCAGCTGCTCCATAAAGCAGTCCTTAATTTCATCAAGAAAGTTTACCTCCCTGGCATGCCCTGATGTTACATTTACCCAGTAAATATCGAGGTAATTGAAATCACTCATTATTATTGTGTTCCCCAGTTTGTTAGCCTCCCTAATTTATGATAACATTTCTACATCTGTCTGTTCATCCTGGCCAGGTGGATGAGAGCACATTCCTATCACTGTCCTTTTCCCCTTTACGTATGGAATTTCTATCCATAGAGATTCCAAGATGTGTTTTGCGTCCTGCAGAATATTTAGTCTATTAGATTCAAGGCTTCCTTATCAAATAATGCTACCCCTCCACCAATTTGATCCACCCTAGCACTGCAATATCATTTGTAGCATGGTATGGCGGTGTCCCACTGGTTATCCTCCTTAGACCCAACAAACCTTGTATAGGAGAAATGACAGGCATCCATGGAAAAAAAATCCCTCTTAATCTGATGGATCAGATCAACCCCTTTTACAGTACAAAGCGTATTATCCCCCAGATGAACCACAACCAGCTGAGGAGAAGAAAAACATTTGGTTTGTAAAAGCAAAGGCAGGAACTGTTCCCATAACATGCCTTGAAGTCCAATCCAACAAATGTAGACTCCAAGAGAAGCCAAGCCCAGATTAGATTCCCAAGAGACCCCACCACCTTCTTCTGGGCCCAGTAGATGTAAGAATGCCCACAAATCCACACACAATGAATCTGGAACAGAAACTAAAAGGAAAATAAAGTTTTGACTAGGATCAACCTCCCCCAGCTGCACATAACCCTTGTTGCAAGCAGAATGCCAGTGCTCCAGCTTCTTAATATCAGGAGACATCCCCCCCCCCCAACACCAGGGGAAACACTAGGAATAACCAGGCACAGCATGTGAATGGCAGACAGATTAGTTGCTCCAACAACCTGAGTAAGCCCAGTGCATCCTGAAAACCTCTCTACAACTACCAGCATGGAAAGCTATGCTGCTGAAAGCCAAAAGGTATCTGTCCAATTACAAAATCAAGAGGGAAAAAACAGAAAAGGTAACACACACCAGAGCACTGCCACACCCAACAAAATTTGCAGACAAAATTATCCTCAACACCAACCTCCCTATGCACTCTCACAAAGTAACTCCCTTCCCGCCAAGCTAAAAATGTTTCTTCAGCCCCAACAACCAATTTCCCACCTAACTATCCCAATACCAATCCAAGCCCCTTACTTCTAAATCCCTTCTATCACAGCCAACCCATAACCCCCTTCCCAACACCCTTCCCTTTTTTGCCCAATCATAAACTAGTCCCTAAACTCCTTCCCTCCCCTATCACGCACAACCTTCTTGAACAAAATTAAATTACAATCTTGCATGGGAGTGCTCAACCAATGTTGCCCACCCTCTGTGTTACACAAAGAGTTTCTGTATTAGTTGAAGGGCAGTGTATCCAATTATAGGTCTGGTCTGAGAGAATCAGCAAAGGTACTTGGGTTGCTTAATGTTGCTGTAAGGAAGTTATTATGTAGCAAGGATTTAGTTAATGTTTCAGCAAAGCAGTTATTATGTAACAATGCTCTCTTGTGCATTCCATTTTCAATATGCTAATATAAGTTTACAACCTGAATCATGCTGCGGCTTTAATAAAACCACTTAATCTCAATATATATATCACTGTAAGTGAGTGCATTGCTTGCATGGTCATGAGTTTGATGACTGCCTCAGATGTAAGTACTGAAGAATACAATACATATGTGTGTAGTCTGTATAATCAGGTCAGGCACAAAAGCCTTGAACAATGTTGCTCTTTCTTTTTCCATATATATAACATGTTCTTTTTGTAAAATGACTATTTATACTGTACTTGTTACGAGGGCTGGCTCAAGGGATAGTGGTGCCCTAAGCCAATTTGCTTGGGCTGGCATTTCTCCTCCCCCCAATCCAGTCTCTCTTTCTCCTTCCTCTGTCCTCCTTCCTGTGGGTCTGAAACTGCTCCCTCACCTCCATCAGTCCCCTGTAAAGTTTATGTCAGTCACTGGCGGCAGCAGCAGCAGCATGACAGGCTGCCTTCAGCCAGCCCCTGGGTTTCCCCTCTACTATGTCCTGCCCACAGGAAATTACATCACAGAAGGCTGGAAATGGCAGGAGGAAGATCCAGGGACTGGCTGAAGACAGCCTGTCATGATGCTCCTGCTGTCTCCAGTGACAAATGTAAAGTTTACAGGACTGCGGGGGAGTGGGAGAGGTGAAGGAGCAGTGCTAGACCTGCGGGGAGGGAGAAGGGAAAAGGGGAGAGACCAGACCAGGATGGAAGGGAAGAAAGGCTTAACTTGTAGATCTGGTGAGGTCAGAGGCTGGGTATTTTGGTGCCCTTAGTTTCCAGTATCCTGGGCCAGATTCTCACCTGGTCCAATGGTTAAACTGGCCCTGCTTGTTACCAAGTATAGATATTGTTCCCTTGGCCTTATAGGTGGTTTACATAAGTCACTGCTTATATCAATCCTTTTGTAATATATTTTGAACATCCAAAAATTGATGTTGTTTTTTCTTTTAAAAAAACCTTTGTAAAATCAAGTTTCAATCACATGAAATAACATTAATCAAATGAAAATCAACAAAGCATTAGAAACATAGAAACATAAAAAATGAAGGTAGATAAAGACCATATGGTCTATCCAATTTACCTATCCATGCCATCTACTCTCCCTTTCACTCCCATAGAGATCCTATATAATTGCCCTAAATTTTCTTGAATTCATATACAGTTTTCATCTCCACCACCTCCACCTTGAGGCTGTTCCACAAATTTAGCACCGTTTCTGTGAAGAAGTATTTCCTCAGCTTACTTCTGAGTTTTATTCCCTTTCACCTTCATCCTATGACCCTCATTCCAGAGCTTCCTTTCAGTTGAAAGAGACTTGCCTCCTGTGCATTTATGCCATATAGGTATTTAAACATCTCTGTCATATCTCTCCTCTCCTGAATTCCTTTCAAAGTACACATATTGAGATCTTTAAGTCTTTCCCCACATGCTTTATGATGAAGACCACTATCCATTTTAGTAGCCGCCCTAGGGACTGACTCCATCCTGTTCATATCTTTTTGAATGTGTGGTCTCCAGAATTGTACACAATATTAGTCTCATGCATTAATCCAATGGTCTCGAATGTTTCTCAAACCTCACACTAACACAATTTGCCTTTGTCACACCTAAAATGTAAACTGAACTGAACCCTGGAAAGAGAATATCAGCGGTACACAAGAACTGATTTGAATTGAATTTGAATTACATACGATCACACCCAACTCCCACTGCTCCTGCATTTTTGAGCATTAAATTTTAGCTGCTAAATTCTGGACCATACTTCAAGCTTCATTAGGCCCTTCTTCATATTATGCCCATCAGTCATGTCTACCCTATTGCAGATTTTGGTATCATCCACAAAAAGGTAAATCTTGCCGACAACCCTTCAGCAATATTGCTTAGAAAAATGTTAAAAAGAACTGGCCCAACAGGGTCGTAGCCAGACTTCGGTGGGGGGGGGGGGTCCAGAGCCCGAGGTGAGGAGCACATTTTAGTCCCCCCCCCCCCCGGTGCCGCCGCCCCCCCCCCCCCCCCCCCCCCCGCCACTGCCGACCTCCTCCCACCGCCACCGCCACCACCAACAACAACTTTGACCCCCCCTGCCAACGACCCTCTTGACCCCCCTCCTGCTGCCAACCCACCGTCGCCTACCTTTGCTGGCGGGGGACTCCAACCCCCGCCAACCAAGGTCCTCTTCTTCCGGCGCAAGGCTTCGTTCTGTTTCTGAGTCTGACGTCCTTGCGTCAGACTCAGAAACAAAATGAAGCCTTGCGCCGGAAGAAGAGGACCTCCGTTTGCGGAGGTTGGGTCCCCTGCCAGCAAAGGTAGGCGACGGCGGATTGGCGGCAGGAGGGGGGTTGTCGGCAGGGGGTCCAGGGCCAAATCTACAGGGGCCCTGGCCCCCGTGGCCCCACGTAGCTACGCCACTCTGGCCCAAGATCCAAACCATGTGGCACACAACTGGTAACATCCTTTTCCTCACAGTGAGCTCCATTTACCACTGTTCACTGTCGCCTTCTACTCACCAGTTCCTAACACAGTCAGTCACTTTAAGACCCATACTCAGGGCACTCAGTTTATTTATTAGTCATCTATACAGAACTATGCCAAAGGCTTTGTTAAAATATAAATACACCACATTGAATGCTCACCTCAATCCAACTCTCTGGTCATTCAGTCAAAGAAATTAATCAGACACAATTTCTTCTTAAGATTAAAAATGCTAAAAGATGCAAGCTTGTTCATTCTAATCCTTTCAGAGGCATGAAAAATGTATCTGATAGGCTTACAAATAACATTACTTTTCAGCGAATTACAGATTATAAATTGAAAAAATATGTAATATTCTAGTAAATACAGTGCATGTGATTGAACTTTTCCAGCTAAGAAATATTTAATATATTTTATGTTACAAGTTTAATAAGCCTTATTGAATTAAGGATGGACAATTACCACTAATTTATTGAATCCGACAGCTGGATATGCCATTGAAAAGATTAATGATTTTTTTGTGACTGATTTCCTTCAAATACTGTACATTTAGTCACAATTAGTATAACTTATTATTTAAATCATTTTTATTCAATGTAGCTAAGGGATGTGCATTTTAGCAGATCAGAAGATTTATAGCTGGAAAACAGACATAATATAATTCAACATACAAGAAATGAATACTAATGTCAGCATAGTGAATAAATCAGTATTAAAGAAGAGGTTGTATATGTGTGTGTGTGTGTGTGTGTGTGAGTGTGTGTGTGTGTGTGTGAGTGTATGTGTGCCTGGTGAGCTGGAAATTGGCAGTAAAATATATACCACAAATCACTCAAAGGCTTAAATCCTTCCATGTGTAAAATTTGAAAAGAGATTAATGTTCAGAAGGCTCAACCTTGTCAGGGTATGTAACACGCATTGCTCTTTATCACAGAATGGTGATTGGCAAAGAATTAATGGGCAAGGAAGGGACTTGATTTTCGAAAATTGGCAAATTGTATGTCTGTTGACCTAATTAAAAGCACACACCTTGCCAAATGCTCAAGGAACCTTACTAATGTCAAACGGCAAATATAGATCAAAAAGGGTAGAAGGTTTGTTTGAAAGGAATTTGATAGGAAAACAACATATGAGCAAAATAACTACAACAGATTTTGTTGTGCTTGTTGTTTAAGAACAAAGGGGGAGATTCTATATATGGTGCCTAAAAATTTGGCGCTGAAATCAGTGCCAACTAAGTGTATTCTATAATCAGCGCCTAGATTTAGGCACTGTATATAGAATACATTTACTACTACTACTACTTATCATTTCTATAGCGCTACAAGGCATACACAGCGCTGTACACCATACACAAAAAGACAGTCCCTGCTCAAAGAGCTTACAATCTAGATAAGACAAGCAGACAGACAGAACAATTAAGGGTAAGGGAATAAAGAGGTGAGGATAAAAGGACAGGGCAAGTGAGCAGTGGTTAGGAGTCAAAAGCAGTGGTAAAGAGGTGGGCTTTAAGTTTGGACTTGAAAACGGCCAAAGAGGGGGCTAGACGTACAGGCTCGGGAAATCTATTCCATTTAGTTGATATATCAGTGCCTAAATCTATGCGCATCCATTTATACCAATGAAAACCCTGGCATAAATCCCTGTACATAGATTTAGGCGCACTGGGCCATATTTTATAATTGCTGTGTACATTTTGGAACACCCATTTCCCTGCCCATAACCATGCTCCTTTTTGCCTGCACATGTTAGAAATTTGGTGCACTTTGTTACAGAATACGCTTAGCGAGTTGTGCGTGTAAATTCTAATCAGTGACAATTATTTTATTTATTTATTTATTTTCTGCATTTATATCCCGTATTTTCCCACCTCTTTGCAGGCTCAATGTGGCTTACAAATACCGTAGTAGTGATTATTGCTTGTTAAGTGCTGTTGTCAGCTCTCATTAGTTTGTTAAGCTTGTTGAGTTACGCACATTTTTATAGAATCCAAGCTGATTTTCACATAGATCTCTAGGCATACTATATAGAATCAGAGGGTTTTTTTATTTTATAGTGGTCATCACCTAACTAAACTATCTTCTATGTCTATAACTATACAAATGTAGAACTGGTGGTAAAAGGTAAATAATCTTAGTAATAGTGTTAATAGGCCTTTCTTTTTTAGGCTTTAGAAATGTTTACACCCTTTTGAAATTTTCTTTAACAAGGGATGTAAGACTTGTACCCCCCCCCCCCCCCAAATCGAACAATAAAACACCAAACAACCTTTTCAAAAGACAAAACATTTATTGGATTTAACATGGCTGCAGCTTCATTTATTGGTGGTCTAAACCAGTTATGCAAGCTAACATTCAACCAAAGAAAGGAAACTGGGCTACCTGCCATCTGCAGCAAAGTGACTGCCGTAAGCCTTATCAAATACATTTTCCCCTTGCCCCGCCATACAGCAAGGGCAAGTTAACTGAACCCCCAAGCCTAGACCTCTAGGCTTAACTTGATGTCAAAGGCCTACCATTCACCGCTGTGTGAAAGGTAAAGCCTTCTTCAAGGACCTCCTTGAAGGGCGTAAGCTCGGGTACCCCCACTAGGGAGCCACTAATTGGCAACTTCCCCCACCACTAAAAAAGGAAGCTTCAGCCCTAACCACTTGTTCAATGGTCTACTCAAAGTCATTGAGCAAGAGGTCGAGTCCAATGTCTGATAGGTGTACCCTGTTCCTCCCATACAACCCTGTACAATGTAATTCCACTCAACCATGTTTGATCTGCACTCCACCCCTGCCCAACCACTTAGCCACCTATCAATTAACTTTCGCCAGTCCTCTAGTCCACCTCCTATCTTAAACACACTTGTGTCAGGGTATAATATCCAACCATATGAATGTCACTCCAGGAAACCAGTCTTGTGAAAGCTTCAGATCTGTACGGATGACATTCAGAATGAGCCTACTAGAGTAAATGCTGATATAGTTTCCTCCCAGGTGGAAAAACAAGGCATCTGGTTGCTTGAACTGATGTCAAAATCATGCCAGTAAGGGAATCAGGTCCTGCCATCGCATGCCTCAATCTCCCCACCATGAAATTCATACTCCGTGCAACTCCAAACCCAGGTGAATCCCTCCTTCCTACCACCCAAGCCTGCCCTCCTACACAGGTCAAAGTTGAGGAGGAAGAAAAAAGCTCTGGGAGTCGGAACCAATAGAACTGGACCAAGAAGAGGGGGTCATACTCCTATGCCCTTTCCACCTTTCCCTCTGACCAGAAATGGAACGTGAGTGCCTACCCTGCACCCTCCCCCCTGACATATCACCCACATCTGCACACTCGCCAAAGGTCTTACCCGGATAGTGTATGGCATCTGGTGGCACTTGATGAGCAGATGCAGCCTTGACCTGCATCCTCTGAGACAATGTGAATACAAGAGGGGGCTTCCCTCATGTCCTGTTATTGATCTTCTCTGTGACCTCCCTTTCCACTATGTCCAGCATGCCCCCCCACCTGATTTCCAACATAGCCCCCTGATTTCCAACATAGCCCCCTGATCTCCCCTTCCACCTGGCCTCCTCTCCAGTGTCTTCTCCTGATGTCTCTTTTCACATGGCCTCTTCTCCAGCATCTTCTGCCTATCTCTCCTTCCATCCACCTCCTCTCTAGGGTCTTCCCCGATCTCTCCTTCCACCCATCTCCTCTCCAGCATCTTCCCCAAATCTCTCCTTCCACCTGCCTTCTCTCCAGCATCTTTCTCAATCTCTCCTTTTATATGCCCTCTTCTCCACAGTGTGGTAGAAATAAAAATTGTGACACAAGGCCTGGGAGCTTCTTTTGTTCCCATCCCCTCTGATACAACTTCTGAATTCAGAGATGGTGGCATCTGCAGACCACTCAGGAGACGCATGAGTCCAGAAGCCCATGACAAAGGAAAGCGCAGCAATGTCCAAACAATTGGCTTTATTATAAAATCCGAGAATCGACATGAGTTGTGTTTTGGCCCAAAAAGGCCTTCCTCAGCAGTCTTCTACTGTAAGAGTGAGAATTCTGCAGAGTTCAAGCGTTCACACAACTGGTTTGCCAAAAGTAAGCAGCAAGGTATTAGACATCACGTCTGTTTCATTAAGGCTAAGGTAATGGAAGGGGAAGTGAATTGTCTAAGATTATCAGGTGCAGTAGTGGGATTTTAATTGGCCACCCCTGAATGTCAAGTGCAGTGCTCCAGCCAGTACACTACTCCTCCACTCCACAGAAGAATGCCCATGCATCTTCACAACTCCATCAGGTGGGCAGCTGGGTCATATCAGAGTGTTATATCCTCAATGCCATGTCAACACTAGGTCCACAATGAGCTTACTGTGATTAGCAAGGTAGCATTGTGAACTGTTAAGTTTCAAATTTCAAGTTTATTAAGACTTTCTATCCCACCTATCAAACATGTGTCTAGGCGGCTTACGATCTAATAGGTGGTGAGGAAAAATTAGCTAACATACGGTGAACAAACAGGGCATCTGACACAGAAGGAGCTTGGGAAGAACTATAATATCTCATAGGAAAGGAAGAGAGAGGATAGGGGAAAAACACTATGGAAACATAATTGCTGGTTTCTCACACAATCTTGGTCAATGCCCATAGTCCTCCAAAAATAGGTCTTTAAATCAGTCTCTAAAGTGTGCCTTTTTTATTATTATTATGAGCGAAAATGGATGTGCGGCAAAATGAAAATTGGCACATGTCCATTTTGGGTCTGAGACCTTACCACCACCCATTGACTTAGTGGTAAGGTCTCACACGTTAACCAGGCAGTAATGGTCTATGCGCTTCAAATGCCTTTTATTGCCAGGTAACGCCGCATGCTAGAAAAGAAAAATTATTTTCTGGCGCACGTAGTGGACGCACATAAAAAATGAAATTACCACCTGGGCCAGCGGTAGCCAGGTGGTAATTCCAAATTGATGCTCGTTGGTCACATGTAGATGCCTACACAGCTTAGCAAAAGGGCCCCTTGGATAATTGGGCTTCAATAAATTCCAATTATCATCTAGTAGTTGTACCCATGCAATATGATGCAGAAAGTAAATGAAGACATTAACAGATTGTATATCAATGCTGACAAATAGGTAATTGAATGATGATTGAAAACCTCTGACTTAGAGTGTTGAGTTTTCTAAGATAGCATCTTTATTGTCTTGGAAGCTGAGGCTGGTATTGTATTACTTCACAAGTCACTTCACTGGCTTCCGATCAGGTACCGCATACAGTTCAAGCTTCTCCTACTAACCTACAAATGCACTCAATCTGCAGCCCCTCATTACCTCTCTACCCTCATCTCCCCTTACGCTCCTACCCGTAACCTCCGCTCACAGGACAAATCCCTCCTCTCAGTACCCTTCTCCACCACCGCCAACTCCAGGCTCCACCCTTTCTGCCTCGCCTCACCCTATGCTTGGAATAAACTGCCTGAGCCCATACGCCAAGCCCCCTCCCTGCCCATCTTCAAATCCTTGCTCAAAGCCCACCTCTTCAACGTCGCTTTCGGCACCTAACCATTGTACCTCTATCCAGGAAATCTAGACTGCCCCCAATTTGATTGACTGCACTTTTTTGTCCTTTAGATTGTAAGCTCCTTTGAGCAGGGACTGTCCTTCTTTGTTAGATTGTACAGCGCTGCGTAACCCTGGTAGTGCTTTAGAAATGTTAAATAGTAGTAGTAGTAGTAGTAGTAGTAGTAGTAGTACTTCACAATATGCATGGTACTGAGGTGATTTGTGTTGCTATTTCTGATGTGACCCTAGAATCAGATTTTTTTTTGAATGGTAAATTCTGTAGGCATCTATTGTTGGGGGAGATGTCAGGGATTCTGGAATGCAGATTTAACAAAGAATGACATTACATTACAAAAAGGTCTTATAGCCTGCTACAACTAACACGTTCTAAGCAGATAACATCAAGAAAAGAGCATATTCCAGATAATTATACAAAATAATCACAAACTTTAATGTCAGAATACAGCATCTATAAGTTATGAAACATATTTTCTAAAAAGAAAAGTCTTTAATTATTTCCAGAACTCAGAATAATGATCTATATGTCTTCAGAAAGATGGAAGAGAATTCTAGCTAGAAGCTGCTTGGTAAGTCAGAGAAGACTTTAAAGGACCCCAAGCCTTTACTTTATGAACAGTGAGAAAATCTAGCAAAAAAAAAAAAGATTTCTGGTAATTCTCCCATGGTTCCTATTTAAAAAAGATGATCAGTTAAATAACCTGGGGAATCCTCATGAAAAGCCTTGAAGGTCAAAACCAGAACTTTAAATTGCAATCTAGTCTCCATTGGCAACCAGTGTAACTGTAACATAAAAGAAGAGAGAGAATCATATTTGCCTGCTGAAAAAATAACTGACTGCAGCATTTTGTACTCTCTTCAATTTCATTATTAAAGATTTTGTACTGCCAATATAGATAGAGTTACAGTAATCTAATAATGGCAATATTAATGACTGAACTAATAAACAAAAAAATCATTGGTTCAAAATATTTACGAACAACCCAAAGCTTTTTAAGTAAAAAGAAGGATTTACTGACCACCTTATTAACCTGAGTATTAAAAGAAAGTTGGCTATCCAGTTCCACACCTAAGACTCTCAAAACTGGATCAAGGGTTAAGTCAGAATCACCAAGCTTGATAATAGGATTCTCTCTCAAAAAGGTTAAAGGACCAATACAAAGAACAGGGCAATATTTATTTATTCAGAACATTTATACCCCACTTTATACCACTTAAAGCAGCCTCAAAGCAGCTTACAGTGAACTGAGGAAACAATTACAATGACAGTAGAGAGGGTAGAAGGATCAGAGGAAGAAGGGAAGGGAAGGGAAAATGCACTGAAAGGCTTTGACCAGATCAGAGGAGATACAAGTACAATGAAATCAGAAATTTATTAGATAGAAACAAAGAAACAGAGAAAAATAGACAATAAGAAAAGGTGAAAAAAGTCCAAAATGGTCCATAAATATGTTGGTAGGAAGGACTTCAGGTGATATTTTGAGGCCGAGGTGTAGGCTGAACCCCTTTTTGCTGCCTGTGCCAGTCTCTGATGGTAGAGAAGGTTTTGATTCAGTTGGATTGAACAGTGGCAACCAGCCACCCAACCGTGGCAGGATGAGATGAGAGCGACCGAACAGGCTAAGTCGAAAAAGCAGGCTGCAGAAGAAGTTGAAAGCTGCTCCTCAACCTTCCGCTCCAGCTTCTCAGATGATGGATGCAGCTACCAGGTGACGCAGTTCCAAAAGGCCCAACAGCCCAGCCGCAACGATCAATGGATGATGAACAGGCCCAGGGCGAACGGACAGCAGGCTGAGTGCCTATAGGTGCAACCGAAATGCGACAGCAGTACTAAGCGGCCTGAAGAGAAGAAGAGGGAACCAGAAGCAAACGGCAGCAGCTGGAGACTGTCATCGCTCGACCGAACAGCTGATCACACGCAATGAAGGGGGGGCCCAGGATGCCAATGGGCCCGGCGACAACACCGCCAAGGAGTAGGGACATTAGTACGCCTGGTTCAGAGGCTGCCGTCTCCCCACAGTATCTGGGACCGACAAGGCAAGCTGAGACTTCCAGTCGCTCACGGTACGAACGGCCCGAGCGGGCGGCCGCTATTGGCCGGTGGCAGGTACACAGAAACGGCATGAACTGGCTGATACAAGCAGCCGGATGCAGCCTAACAGGCTCCCCATGACACCCCGGACCAAGAGAGGTGCAGGACCAGCGGTGCCAAGCCTATCCATGGCCAGAGACCGGCAGTAAACCCGGGGGCCCCGGGAGCCAACGGTTGCCCGTCCCTCTATGTGGCGGCCATTTTGGCCATTTATGTATGTCATATCATATATGTATTGGGTGAATGAGGAGGGGACAGTGCCTCAATGGGGGCTAAAAAGTGTAACTTCATATACTAGCCCTCCTTAATGTAGCCTGCAGGTACTAAAGCCTGTGCAGCTGTTGTGACTGCAATTACTCACTGGGGATAGGGATGGGGTGGAGCAGGGCAGGGGCAGAGCATGGGCAGCAGTGGGTAGCATGTTTTTCTCTTTCAAAAAGTTGGCAACTCTACCCTCATTTCTCTCCTTTCCCCTTTACACCCTCACTGCAATCTGTTTTCATATCTCCTTCAACCTCTCTCTCTCTTTTTGCGTTTCCACTATTTTCCTTCCTTCCTTCCTTCCTTCCTTTAGCCTTCTCCATCTCTCTCTCTCTAACCCTCACCCTCATGGTTTCCTTCTCTATTTCTTTCCTTCCTATCCTCTTCCCTATTCCTGCCTCTTTCCTTTATTTTCTCTTTATCTATAGTGCACATTACAAGACACAGGGACGGAGCTTCTACACATATCTATTGCTACAGGCCATGGGAACTTGGCATCTGTACACTGTACCAGTCCCCATGACCCTCTCCTTCTCTTACTGGTGTGTTTCTTCTTTGGAGGGAGGGCAGACCACAGAAAGTAGTAGCACAATGCATGCTCCAAGTCCCCTTGGCCTAGCCATGAGCATCATCTCTTTGCCTACCTGAAGCATCACCTCCTCGCTTGCCTGAAGCATACCCTGCCTTCATTCATCCACTGGCTGCTACATCTATGGGCAGATTTTGCCCTGGAGAATTGAGAGGTCAGTCTGTTCGCTTTGTTCTTTCAAAATGATCCACAGACTTTGCAGTTTCCAAAGTTTTGATTCATTGTGATGAACAAAATCAGGGAATAACAGCTTTTGGGTTGATTGGATCAGCCTCTGTCCTTTTCAGTAGCAGCTTAGGGGCCAACATAATTTATAAAATTTCCCCGACTGCAAGGCACTGCAGCTGCTAACTAAATTATCAATTTGGTAAAACTGTTAAAAGTGTGATAGCTCCTGATTAGTACAACAGGCATGAGTTTTATCTCATGTATAGTCTAATGATGCAGCTAATGCATCCTGCTGTTCAGAGCTGGGTGAATCTGTTTCCTTATATGCTTATTATCTCTTAACTTGACCTCCTACGCAGCCTCTGCTCCAGCCTTGCATAGCAATTATTGTAATTCACTGGACTTACCAAACAGCTGTTTACTACAATTTCCTTTCCAGTCTCAAATTGTCTGACTATTCGGGGAGAAGGACTGGAAAAATTCAGGCAAATATTTTGAAAACTTGCAAGCTCAGTAAGATTCAAAAGTGTCGTATTTATTTATATATTTATTTATTGCACTTGTATCCCTCATTTTCCCACCTATTTGCAGGCTCAATGTGGCTTACAGAGTTTTGTTATGAAATAGTCATTCCAGGATATCAGATACAATTAGTAATATACAGAGATTAAGAAAGGAAAGAGACAAGGAAGGTGTTGGGCAGGATAGTATAGATGGTGGATTTTAATAATTGGGTGGGTTGGTGAGGTAGTTTTGTAAGGCTATGGGTTCTCTTTGTATAAGCATACCATCTGCTGATTGGAGCCATTTTGATTTTAAAGAGAGAATAATACTTATGAAAACAAATTATTTTGAACCTGCCACCATACAGATTATTTTCTAGTTAGTTCCACAGCTCTACTGTGCATCTAAGCAAAAGAAATAAATATCCTGATGAAAGTATATTAAGTTATATATATTGCAACAAAAAGGGCTATCAAGACATAGGGAAAACAGTGTCCAAGGAAAGGAGTACTTGATAAAGGCAAAGTCATAAATATTTTATAGACAGACGAGTCATCATAAGAAAAATCAGAAATGAAGTCAAATACCCCTTTAAGCACATGAACAGAAGGGTCTTAAATGGAAAGACCGGTATCCTATAAAATTCTTGAATTAGTGATGATCAAGTGATAACAGAACCAACACTTTTTTGTTTTGCTTATTGAGGCAAACGATATTTTACTAGGGCTATGGATTCTTGGCATTGTATATTCCCTCTGCATATCTATCTATATGTCTCATAAATCCAGATAGTCAGAGTTTTTTTCCAAATAATGGCAGACATTATCCAGATAAGGAGTGTCGTTATCAATGTGGGCTAATGTTAAAAGATATGTTATTTAACCACCAACTTGTGCTATTTTATCACAGGTCCTATTTTATGCAATGAGACCTTGTTACTAATAACTGGGGTTAACAGTAAAATGACACATCTTAATGGTAGCCCATTTTGAGAACTTCCCCCTCCCTCCAACCCCTGGAGTCTATATATAGTGCCCAAAATTGGGTGCTAGTATTTGTGTACTGATCCAAGATGTGTGCCCAACTAAGAGCCCCTTTTCTAAGCGGAGGTATGCCCAACGTGGGCTTACCGCTCGCTAAACTGGAAGCACCGATGGGCTTTCGCAGCAGCACGGCGGTACTTCCCACCCCTAGCGTGCCATCATATCCGGTGCTACAACAATATATTTATATTTGTAGCACCAGAGTGTACCCACTGGTGATCGGTCAGTGCAGCTTACTGCCCGGTTACCGCTGGGTTAGCGCAGGAGCCCTTACCGCCACCTCAATGAGCGGTGGCAAGGGCTCCCCCCGAAATGGCCACGTGGCAAGTGCTTCACTTGCCTCGAGGACATTTCCTGCAGTAAAGAGAGACTTCCCTTTTACCTGCTGTGGTACGAGGGGACCTCAGTGTATGTGAAAAACATGCACTGACCCCAGCGCAGGACCCTTTTGCCACAGCTTGGTAAAACACGCCCTAAATTGGCTCACAATCTGCACCAATTTGGATTTTTTTTTTTGTTACATTTGTACCCCGTGCTTTCCCACTCATGGCAGGCTCAATGCGGCTTACCTGGGGCAATGGAGGGTTAAGTGACTTGCCCAGAGTCACAAGGAGCTGCCTGTGCCTGAAGTGGAAATCTAACTCAGTTCCTTAGTTCCCCAGGACCAAAGTCCACCACCCTAACCACTAGGCCACTCCTCCACTCATCTTGCTAGGTGCTATTCTATAACAATGTGTGCCCAAATCCTATGGCACACAACTCAAAAGGGAATGTGGCCATGGGAGGTACATGGGCGGATTAGGGGGCATTCGTACAATTTGCGAGCAGTCTTATAGAATACCAGGATGTGCACCCACTGGGCACTGGAAATTATACCAATTTTTAATGCTGCTACCCAGATAACCAGCTGGGCAAGAAGGACCACATAAAATGTAGTTTTAACTATTTCTGCTTAGTTATTTGGATACTGCCACTGAATTTTGGCGCATCTAGGTGACTTCAAGGAGCTGCCCATACCTGGATACGGGCCCCACAAGGCTTCCCTATCCCCTGCCCGTTCCCCCAACCCCTTCCAACAGTCTTAACGGTCTGATCACTAAAAACCAACCTGTTCAAAAAGGCATACCATAATGATCGATCCTAAATTCCAGATAACAAAACTTATACCAGAACTGGACAAAACTGAACCCTCGATACTTGATTGCTTAATTTACTCTGTTGCCATTGAACTTTAACGCAATACCACTCTGTATTTCTCATTTCGATAATGGTGATCGCCGCTACGGCATAATGTAAGCCACATTAAGCCTGCAAATAGGTGGGAAAATGTGGGATACAAATGCAACAAATAAATAAATACCTGGTTTCAGCTGGTGTAGGTTTTGGTTCTCAAATATGGGCGCCAAAATTGGCACTCAATGCTAATCTATAATAGAAAACAATAGCATTACACAATAGCACTTAACATTTTTTTAAACTTTATTTTCAAGCAACGGTCAATGCAAGTAGACAGCAAAAGAAGTACAACTGAATAGAGTGCATCAGTATGAGAAGCCAGATACTAATCATAACAAGGAACAAAACAACAGAGAAACACAAAGGTGCCCCAAAAAGCACAGGCCCCCTCAAATTGACCAGAGACAGTTTTTTCCTTTTACCCCAGTGTTCAATATACAGTCACATCCATACAATCCAAACACTCTGACAGGACACTATTACACACACCAAACCCCGCACCCCCAAACCACCCCCCTACCCCCCACGCACCCGTGCATACAGAAAACAAAATCAAATCGTTATGTCCAATAATTCTTTTTTCCACAAGGCGACATAACATCTCCGATCAACATGGAATAGGTGTTGATAGGCACAGAATTCAAACCAGGCCAATTCCTTCACCAGCCAGCCACTGTTGTAAAGGGGGCAGATCCTCAGACACCCAATAAGACAAAATCACCTTCTTAAATACTAGGAGAGCATTATAAAGGAAGCGTCACTGAGGAGCAGAAAAAACTTGCCCTACATATCTTTGACATTGCTATCCATGGATATTCATCAACATTAAGGTGAGAAGGGCAGAGCTGACAGTTATCCAGAGGGTGATGAGATCTGGATAACTACCTGGAAAAGAAAGGGAAGAGAAATTGCTTTCCTAAGTATTTGGTTGACAATCCGGACACGGGTTTGAATATCACTGCTATCTGGATCACAGTAGCACTCACCACTCTACCCAGATATCTAGATCCACTCGATATCAAAATAGCAATGATGAATATCTGTGAATAATTTAAATGCTATAACTGGCATTTCAAACAAACGTCTGCAGTGTTTAAATATGTATCCGTTAATCTCTTAGAATGAAAACCAAATGATCCCCCATTATCTTGTAAGAGTAGCCATCTTCTTTGCTTAATTCCGTGCTCTGTTCATCTTGTTCTTTCTGCAAAGCACATGTTAGTATGCATAGAATGAACAGAGCAGTCAATCATTCTAAGTGCAGGATATTATAAAGGTCAAAATCATTCACCATGGTGAATATTTTATAAAACACATCTGATGTTGAATTCTAACACCTTATTCTCACTGTTCAAACTGTCAAGTTGTGTTTGAAGACGCTTGTGGCAAAATAAAAAGTTATGTGTTTCACTGGAAAAATAAAAGATGAACAGAGTATTTTCCTGGTCTCAGAGCTGTTTAAGAGATGCTCTGAAAGGAATAAACTTTAAAGTGTGCATGTGTATAATTGAAATTATACTGAGCGTTCCAGTTTTGCAAATTAGAAATCAGAGACTGATTAGTAGCATTTGGCTCAAAATAACCAGTTTTAGTTCTTGGCCTTGGTGAAACTATGCTGAAACTATGCTGATTGACTTTGGTTCATGCTAAATTCAAGCAAATGTCTAGCAATCATAATAAAGATGCAAAGCACATTTATTTAGAGTCTACCAAAGTCATTAACCATTACTGATCAAAATGTTTGAAAATGTTTATGTCTTTCCACTGTATTAGTTTAAAAATGTATGTATTTCTTTAACAACACTTGATATACCACTAATATCTAGGTGGTATACAAACAATTATTTAAAAAGATAAATAAAAATAAAGACAAAAGGAGAAAAAGAACAGTGGAAGAATTGTGTCTATGAGGCAGATGGTTAAAACATCGGGACTGTAGGTTTGTTGGAAAAGTCAAGTCTTGATCATTTTTTGAAGTTAATGTAAGAGGTTTCGAGTCTGAGTGCAATCGGCAAAGAAGTCCACAGGTGATGACCAACATAACTAAAGGCACAGTTCCAAGTCATGTTAAGTTGCAGGTGGGGGGACAGAGGCAAGGAAAGGAGGGCCTGTTGGGAGGAACACAATATGTGAGATGGGAGATATAGAATCGGGAGGCTATTAAAATAATTAGGAGTGTAGGTAACAACGGGTCCTTTAACAAAGGCGCACTGAAAAAGGGCCTGCGGTAGTGTAGGTACGGGTTTTGGGCGTGCGCAGAATTATTTTTCAGTGCACCTACAAAAAATGCCTTTTTTGCCAAAAATGGACGTGCGTCAAAATCAAAATTGCTATGCTTCCATTTTGGGTTTGAGACCTTACCGCCAGTCATAGACCTAGCAGTAAGAATTTGGGCGGTAATGACCTACATGCGTTAGATGCCACTTGGCGCGCGTCCACTACATGTGCCAGAAAATAAAAACATATTTTTCAGACGTGTGTAGCAGACACGCACCATAAATGAAATTACCACAAGAGCCACGTGGTAGTCATGCAGTAACTCCATTTTGGCATGCATTGGGCACACGTTGACACTTACGCAGCTTAGTAAAAGGGGCCCAAAACCTCTTATGGACCAAGGTGAGAAGTTTATATATAATATGGGCAGAAACAGGCAACCAATGTCCCTTGATGAACAAAAGAGTGACATGATCAAAATGGGAAGCACCATTAAGTAGTTTAACAGCTGTAAACTGTACAAGCTGGATATGTTTTAAGGTGGAGAGAGGTAAAACAGTACAGAGGGCATTATAACAATTTAGATGACTAATAACTAGGGACAAGATGAGGACATAGATGAGGTGCAGAGGCAGAAGTGGCTTTAACAGATCAAATCATATACAGAGCAAAAAATGGAGGAGCAAATAAACTTAATTTGTGGCTTAATTGTAAACTTTAAATCAAATGAGATGCTTAGGATCTTGATAGTCTCTCAAAAGAGAAGCATATGTCCCTCCATGATGAGTGGGGAAAGAGAGGGGGAGTAAGGTTTGGGGAAATGGATAGCATCGCATTTAACAGAGTTAAGGAAAAGCAAATTATTTTTGAGCCAGGGTAGAGACCAATTGGTGACAAACATTAAGGATGGTGAGAAAGGAGGTAGCAGAAGCAAAGAATATAAAATTTGAATGTCAATTAAGGGAATGGGTTACAGCCTAGTGATTATTTGAGAGGAGAGAGAAAAATATCAAAGAAAGGAGATAGAAACTTAAAAGTGTCGCAATTCAAAAGTGTCCTTATTTAGTGACATTGGCTAATTGTTTATAGGTCATTGAAAAGCCTTTTTTGTTTTATCCATATTAATTGCATATTTGCAGCAGAAAATATTACTTAAACTAGGGTCATAGACAAATCTGGTTTCCTAGATATCCATCAGATGTATTCACATACAATTGGCACCAATGAAAGCTAAACCTGTTTGTGGTCCTGTTGGTGGAGGTGTACATTGTACTTATGAAGGCCTGAACCAAGCAGTTTCAGTGCTGCTAAATATCTAATATCTAAGAATTAATGTACAGACGATGAGAAGTGGAAATTTCTCTTTTTTCTGTAAATTACAATGATATTAAGCAGGCCAGGTGGAGCAAGTACCCCCCACCTCTTTCCCCCACCTTCCTCTGACCAAGCAAGTGAAAGACAATGAGCTCCTGCCATTTGTTGTCCATTTGCTGTTTACATGAATGTGTGTATTAGCCTTTGAGAGACTTTTAGGATGCAGATCAAAGGAAGTTCCAGGTGTAGGGGGCAGGGCTGACAGAGGAGAGAGAGATAGAAATCCTGTAGTAAGGACTGGATAAGAAATATTATTGCAGAAGGGGGAGAATCTCTCCCTTTGAATATGGCCAGGCTTGGAAGTAAGGCTACTATCCAGGACAGAATTACCCTTTTACAACCATGAATCAGGTACACCTATTTCCTTCTCTGCCTAGAACAATTCAAACACTATCTCCCTGGTCCCTGGAGTCAAAAGCAATAGTTCTATTGACAAGAGAAACCTAACACCTCTATAGCAACTGGAAGCAGTAAACTCTTGTCTCCTCTTTTAGACTAAAGGGAAATACTAAGATAAAAGATCATAGGTTCTGAGAAATATATCCTTGTGTGAGAAAAGCTGTAAAGATGGACAAACAGACCAAATGTTTTCCTCAAAACAGATGCTATGTATTTCTTTATTGACGGGAGATCCTGACTGACTGTGGGATACTAATTGAGGAGGTGAGGGAAGCCCTCCCCTCTCTCTTGCTCTTTTGTACTGTAAGGGAAAGAAAGTTTCTATATATTATGTCTTTGCCAGATAAGAAGTTGGTCAGTGTCTAGTGCACTCTGCCCCATGCCAGGGGATGGAGAGCCTGACCTGATCATTTCCATTGTCCTTTCATGTTTTTTTCTCCTCTTTTCTATACTAGACTATACTTGAATATTTTCTTATTTTTTTATCCTAATCTCTGGATAATTAAATAAACCTGTGTTAACCCCAGGAAGCACTTCCTTGGTCTCTTTTTGTCTTTGTTGCAGTCTAAATAGTGCTACCAGTTGTCTGGTTCTTTTAAGGTATCGTACTAGGTGATTGCATTTGTGTAAGTAGTGCTGACCGTGATTAGAGACTCTGGAGGCAGCACGAAAAGGCACAAAACAGTCCTCATGGGACCAGAGTTGAGAACTCATGCTTTGAAAATTCAGTTGATAAGAATAGCAATGTTCTTTTGGGGAGAACTGAAAGAAGCAGAGGAGTAGTTTAAGGATTAATGCAGTGGGCTGAGAAATAGGGGATCAGGGTTGGATTCTTATTGCTGCTACTTGTGACCAGTGATGTAGTTATGTGGGGCCATGGGGGCCTGGGCCCCTGTAGATTTGGCCTTGGACCCCCCTGCTGATGACCCTCTCGACTCCCCCCTACCGCCAACAACCCTCTCGATCCACCTCCCGCCGACAACCCTCCCCCACCGCCACCATCGCCGTAGGCTACCTTTGCTGGCAGGGGAACCCAATCCCCGCCAGCCAAGGTCCTCTTCTTCCCGTGAAGGCTTCGTTCTATTTCTGACATCCTGCACGTTGTACGTGCAGGACGTCAGACTCACAGAAACAGAAAAAAGCCATCTTGCAAGGCTTTGTTTTGTTTCTGTGAGTTTGATGTCCTGCACGTACAATGTGCAGGAAGTCAGAAACAGAACGAAGTCTTTGCGAGAAGAAGAGGACCTCGGCTGGCAGAGAGAGGGTCATCGGCAGGAGGGGGGTCGAGAGGGTCATCGGCAGGGGTCGTCAAAGTTGGTGGTGGCTGGCGGCGGGGCAGGGAGGGGGGTCGGCAATGGCGGGGGTGGCGGCGGCACCGGGGGGACTAAAATGCATCCCCTCACCTTGGGCTCTGGACCCCCTCCCGCCGAAGTCTGGCTACGCCCCTGCTTGTGTCTCTGGGCAACTCACTCAACTCTCATTGCATAAGTACAAAAACTTAGGGGCCCTTTTACTAAGCCACATAAGCGTCTACGTGCGCCCAACGCATGCCAAAATGGATTTACCACACAGCTACTGCATGACCCTTGTGGTAATTTAATTTTTGGTGCGCACAACCAAAAAATAGTTTTTATTTTATGGCACGCATCAGCTACATGCGCCAAGTGGCATTTAGCATAAGTAGGTCATTACCACCTAGTTACAGTCTACTGCTAGGTCAATAGCTGGCGGTAAGGTCTCAGACCCAAAATGGACGCGAAGCAATTTTCATTTTGCTGCACATTCATTTTTGGCACAAATTTTAAAAAGGCATTTTTTGCAGGTGCACTGAAAAATGATTTTGCGTGTGCCCAAAACACACATGTACACTACCGCAGGCCATTTTTCAGCACACCTTAGTAAAAGGACCCCTTAGGTTGATTGCCTACTAAAGGAACAGAATATCCTGTAATATAAAACCTGCTTTGGTTGTACCACACAAAGGCAGTATATCAAGAATCTAATAGTTTGTATATAATATGACAGTAAAAAAAAACTTCACTCCTAAGTTAGAGTATGTGCATTACAATGTCAGTCTCTCAAATATACTGCTATCCCTCATCACAGTAATTGCTTCATGTCAAAGAGAGTTTCCATCTCCGTATTCTGGCAAGCTTTTTTTGTGTAGCCTCTTTAATCAGATAACAGGGTTTGTGACATAATAGTAGCAGTACATTAATCTCCAGAAGTCCACCAAACAGGGGCGTAGCCAGACGGCAGATTTTGGGTGGGCCTAGGCAAGAAGTAGGTGGGCACCAAATGTTCTCTCCCCCACCCCCACATCAAAAAAATATCTCAGCTGGTGGGAAAATGCTTCTCTCCAGTCTCCACCTTGGTAGTCTGCAGCAGGCATGTGCTGAAAACTGAGCATGCAAATGTGTCAGTATTGTGCAGAGCAAACAAAAAAAACAGCGGGCCTTTAATGGTTTTTTTTCATCCATTTGGATAAAGAACGTGAAAGTGCCTTGGTGCTTTGTAGCTTTTACTATATGAGACGTGGGGTAAAGAATAATATATTGTAGAGGAATATATTCGAGTTATTCCCCAAGTTTTCCACGTCATCACTGTGACCCCTGACGCAGGTGCTAGTCACCGAAACACGGCCCGTGTCGGATCTTTTTGTCAAGGCTCATTCATTAAAGAACTGTGTTCCATTTTTAAAGGCCCGTGGTGCTGTTTTTTATGTTTGGACTTTAGTTTGTACTTCGTTCCCTCTCTTTTGTTATATCCAAGTATTGTGCAAAGCAGCATTTCATTACATGTGCTACTGTTGGATGGGCCTGAGCCCTAAGTGGGTGGGTCCTGGCCCACCCAGGCCCACCTGTGGCTACGCCACTGCAAACAAGTAGTTTTAGTCCTCTTAATTTTTTTAATTAATTTATATGGTTTATCTCCTGCGCAATAGGTCCAAGAACAGTTCCACTGTAGACTTGCTGCACCGAGAACATTATCTTCTGATGATTTTGCATTGTCACTACTAATATACTCTATGAGTAGGTAACTTTATTTCCTGGGCACGAGCAGCCAAACTCCTTCTACCATATTCCTACTGTAATATCATCTTGCTGAGGTTTACTATGGATTTTATGCAATGGGGTCATCACATGAAGGTACTCAGCAAGACTAAGGGAGTAAAATGTATTCTCTCCCTCTCAGTGACACACAGCTGTTTACCAGCTCCTTTGTGAAGTCTTTGTGCTCCTTGTTGTGTGCAACTTATGATGCTTCTTTTTACAGTATTTCAATTCTATTTTATGACATTAGAGTATGAGCAGTAAATGTGTCTCATGGTTTACTAAAGTGCATTAAGCAGATAGCATGGGATTTAGCATGCACTGATCTTTAGCGCTGGTCCATGTTCATGGCTACTGCTTGCTGAAAACAGCCAGTGTGCTAAAAATCCCATGAGGCAGAAACTAAGTGGGGTACTACTACTACTACTACTACTACTACTACTTAACATTTCTAAAGCGCTACTAGGGTTAAGCAGCGCTGTACAATTTAACATAGAAAGACAGTCCCTGCTCAAAGAGCTTACAATCTAAAGGACACATGAACAGTCAGTCTGATAGTTGGGTCTGCAGACTGGGACAGTCAAATTGGGGCAGTCTGGATTCCTGAAAGGTAAGAGTTAGGTGCCGAACGCAGCATTGAAGAGGTGGGCTTTAAGCAAAGACTTGAAGATGGGCAGGGAGGGGGCTTGGCGTAAGGGCTCGGGAAGGTTGTTCCAAGCATAGGGAGAGGCGAGGCAGAATGAGCGGAGCCTGGAGTTGGCGGTGGTGGAGAAGGGTAATGAGAGGAGGGATTTGTCCTGTGAATGGAGGTTTCGGGCAGGAATGTAAGGGGAGATGAGGGTAGAGAGGTAGTGAGGGACAGCAGACTGAGTGCATTTGTAGGTATGAAGGAGAAGCTTGAACTGAATGTGGTATCTGATTGGAAGCCAGTGAAGTGAGCTGAGGAGAGGGGGTGATATGAGTATATCGGTTCTGGCGGAATATAAGACGTGCAGCAGAGTTCTGAACAGATTGAAGGAGGGATAGGTGGCTAAGTGGGAGGCCGGTGAAGAGTAAGTTGCAGTAGTCAAGGCGAGAGGTAATGAGAGCGTGGACGAGAGTTTGGGTGGTGTGTTCAGAGAGGAAAGGGCGAATTTTGCTGATGTTAAAGAGGATGAAGCAACAGGTCTTGGCTATCTGCTGGATATGCGCAGAGAAGGAGAGGGAGGAGTCAAAGATGACTCCGAGGTTGCGGGCAGATGAGATGGGGAGGATGAGAGTGTTATCAATTGAGATAGAAAGTGGAGGAAGAGGAGAAGTGGGTTTTGGTGGAAAGACGATGAGCTCGGTCTTGGACATGTTCAGTTTCAGGTGGTGGTTGGACATTCAGGAAGAGACTGCACATTGGAGGAAGTGCTAAGTGTATCTGCACTAATTATGAATGAATTTACAAGTGGTAAGAAACTTTTCTGTATGGTAACAGCAGGGAACATAATGGACACACCCACAACAGTTACAGCACAGCCATTGCACTTACCATGTATTAATTTTGGCCATTACAGAACGATAAGTGCAAAAACGTACTGCATTATAGTAAATAGACCCCATAGTATACCGTGATATTCAAAATACTGATTTTGTTTTTTGTTTGTTTTTTGTAGTGTACTTTGTGGTGTACATTTGATGATAGAACAGAATAATTTAAAAAATAAATACATAAGATATACTCATGTCTCCATGTAGACATATAAACAAGTCTTCTGCATTGGTATAGAGTAGGCATAGAGGGAAGGTACCCCCCCCCCCCCCCCACACACACACACACACACTAAATGTTGTGACTGCTAATGCTGAACTAATCTCCCTCTCACTATTTCCAATATAATTTCCTCACCCTTACCTCCCTCCCCCCCCTCCCCAGTAAGCAGACAAACTAATGGGACATAGCTATGTTTAACAAACTTTCAATATTTAGGTAGGAATTACACGTGTAACATAAAAAGGTTGCATGCATAAGCCATCCATATTCAGTTAAGAGCATTCAAGGGAGGGTAAAGCTGTTTGTGGCTGGATGAAACCACTACCCATCTGGGACCATTACTTAAGTAAGTTTGTTCAGAGGACCTGCAAGCAACTCAAAGAACATCTCCCTGATGTCAACTGGTGATGACCTTAGGGCTTCAAAAGAGCATCACATCTGACTGCTAGTGGAAGAGTGAAGCTGTTTGTTGCTAGAAAAAACTGCTGCCCCACCTAGGATCTTTGTTCAAATAAGTTTGTTGAGAGGACCTTCAGGCAACTTAGAAGACAAGTCATACCATCATTGGATGGAGACCTTGGGGCATCCAAAAAATGCCATGTCTGCAGCATGCAGCTGCAGGGGCATGCCTGAAGGAGCATCCCCGAAGGAGAACACCCCTTTGGAGCCAAGCAAGACTATGACATCTACTGGGTTGGCAGTGTTTGAGGCAGTTTGATAAGTCATGGTGAAATTTCTCCTGCCCCTTCCATCTATTTTGATGATATTTGTTATGAAAATGGAGAAATGGAACAGTAAGACCAAGATTCAAGGAGGGATTCCCCTTATGTAGCTGGTCCCCTTGATAAGCATGTTGCATCTCTGGCTTTATATCAAATATCAATTATAGTCTCAGCAGATTCAGGTGCCTTTATAAGCTCCAGTGGTGGACCTAGTCCTTCACCACCTGTGACTCCAGTATGTCCTCAAGTTGCTATAGGCCAAGGAAGGAACTTTGCAGCATCTTCAGAAGAATATAATTATTTGTCTAGTTCAGTGCCACTTAGCAATGACTTTGTTTTGGGGGGATTTTATTGCTCAAACCTGTAGATACTTTGTAGATATTTCTTATACTGTTTTCTAGTATATTCCTTTTCATTTACTTGTATTGTTCATTGGAATGTATAATTTAATGATATGACAAAAAAATTGCATTTTAAGCTCCTAAAAAATCTATGTATAAATTTATAGCATGGATAGATTTGACCAGTATATACATGTACATGTACAAAGCTCTAGTAATTCCCTTTCTGTTTTTTTTCTTTTTGTTTCTCTGTGTGTGTGTTTCTGATGTGCATGCCCAAAATACATGGTTTTTTTTTTAATTTCTATTTTTCAGGTTTGTTTGTTTTTGCAGGCTTATATGCATTCAGGGAGCCCTTTATAAAATAAATTGTAAATTTTGGACATCTTGACTTGGATGTCCCTTATGAAACTTGGACAATCTATACAAAATTAGGTATAAATTTGAAGGGAGGTACATTACTGAAAAACATAGCTCCTTAATGAATAAACCTAGTAGTAAATGCACAAGCCACAAAAGATGGAATTCTGAGTTCCAGACTCCCTGTCAATTTGTGTTTTGAGTCATAGTTTTTGAATTAAGTCAAATAGGGTATCTAACAGTAAGATACACTAGTATTTTAAAAACAATCTACAGTAACTTCTAGCAAACTTTCAAATAAAAACCACCTGCATATGTATCTTTGAAAATTTACTAAACGTTGCATGGGTACAATAGTAACAGCTTATTTTGTGACTGCCATACAAGCAGATGGTAGTGGAAAGTATGCACATATATTTGCTATATAATTAAAGTATGTTCACCCAACATCTTAATGCCTTCACTATATTTAACATCTCAGCAGTAGCTGCACATTTTCAAAACTGAGGATCTGGAGGTGTATTTTAATACATGAGTGGGATGGGTAGTGAATTGAGTTGTTAAGGGTTCTTTTTGTAGGCTTTGTTGAAGAGATGTGTCTTCAAAGATTTGCGGAAGTTAGTTAGATTGCCCATGGTTTTCAAGGCTGTGGGTAGTGCGTTCCATAGGTGTGTACTTCTGTACGAGAAGGTAGTGGCGTATGCCTGCTTATATTTAAGTCCTTTACAGCTGGGGAAGTTCAGGTTGAGGAATTTGCGGGCTGATCTTTTGGCATTTCTTACCATGTGTGGCGCTTCTGATATTAATCGGCAGTTTGCGGGCTCCAGCCGGGTGCTGTGCTTGTAGCACGTGAGCCCATACCACTAGATTAATGGGTGATAGTACGGTCTCAGGCAGAAAATGGACACTTGCTAGTTTCAATTTTAGTGCACGTCCATTTTAGGCCCCTTAAAAAAGGGCCCTTTTTTCTAGACAGTAAAAAATGGCCCAGTGCATGCCCACAAAACATGCTCGCACTACTGCAGGCCACTTCTTTCTGCAGCCTAGTAAAAGGACCTCTTCCTGAAAAACTACAGGCTCTCAGACAGCCAAACATGAAACATTTTAACACCACCTGCAGTTTAAAAAATGATCTAGCAGCATTGTTGTCTTTTGTTTCAGAATTCAGTACTAGATTGGAGCAAGTAGAGGCAAAAACTGGATGGAATTCGCAGGAGCTTCAACAATTTCAATCACATACCTACGATAAACTCAAACAGTTGGAGCGCAATCTCAAGGATCTGACCAACAGAAGTCGCTGAAATATTGTGAGGATTTAGAACCCCATCAATAGAGCAGAGGGATCCAACATAATACAATTCTTGACATCTTGGCTCCCTACAATCCTAAAGATCAATATAGAACATCCACTGGAATTTGAGTGAGCACATCGCTCCCTGACAAGGCCCAAAGCTAACAGTAAGCCTCCTAGCTTGATTGTTGCGAAACCTTTATGGTTCCCGCAGGCACTTCGGATTCTTACTGCTGCCTTGAGGAATTCCATCCATTCTATATGAAGGGCGTAAAATATTAATCATACTGGATTTGGCCAAATCTTCAGCAATCAAGAAAAAACAGTTTTTGCAAATGAGACCATGTCTGAAAGATCTGGGAGCCCATTATGGCTTACAGTACCCAGCGAAAATGACTGTTACACTAAATAATGTTACCAGATCCTTTGAATCACCAGAAGCTACTACTACTACTATTTAGCATTTCTATAGCGCTACAAGGCGTACACAGCGCTGCACAGACATAGAAGAAAGACAGTCCCTGCTCAAAGAGCTTACAATCTAATAGACCAAAAATAAAGTAAGCAAATCAAATCAATTAATGTGTACAGGAAGGAGAGGAGGGTAGGTGGAGGCGAGTGGTGACAAGTGGCTACGAGTCAAAAGCAATGTTAAAGAGGTGGGCTTTCAGTCTAGATTTAAAGGTGGCCAAGGATGGGGCAAGACATAGGGGCTCAGGAAGTTTATTCCAGGCGTAGGGTGCAGCGAGACAGAAGGCGCGAAGTCTGGAGTTGGCAGTAGTGGAGAAGGGAACAGATAAGAAGGATTTATCCATGGAGCGGAGTGCACGGGAAGGGGTGTAGGAAGGACGAGTGTGGAGAGATACTGGGGAGCAGCAGAGTGAGTACAGAGTGAGTGCAGAGTGAGCTCTACAATAATATTTGGATCAAAGAGTTTCAGAAACTATGATAGGCTGATATTACTAAAATCTCCTTTCTTATTCTTCAGCACTAGGCCTGTCTTATGTGAACTATTATTCACGCACCTGTATCCAGGTCTGACCTCAGTTATCAGTAATGTATGACCTTAGGTTTATTTTCCAAGTTACAGCTAATTTCTCTGTTTACCAGATAAACATTTCAGTATTGTGGAAGTTTGTTATTCTCTTATTGAAAAGCCCTTCCTTTTTTTTCTCACTACAATCCATCTGTACATGTCACAAGGCTGAGCCTTTAAAGCTCTTGTTGCTGTTTGATAATTTTAACTTATAGTTATGTTCACCAAGCAAAGCATTTTGTAGAAATACTACAGGCTGTAATTTTTCTATAATAGCTTCTTGAATTGTATCTATTATTTTAAAATTACATTTTCACTAATCACCATGTACACTCGTTCTCTTATCAAAGTTTTATATTACATCAACATTTCAGCCAGCTAAAATTAAAACAGTGTCGTGGAATGTCCACGGTCTGAGGCACCCAATAAAGAGAAATAAAATTCTATTATCATAAAAAAAAAAGAATTCTCAAATTGCTTTAATCCAAGAAGCTCTTCTTCCTGAAAATAACCCTTCTAGAAAACAAAAATAGCAAATGGTTAGGAACAGCTTTCAGTTCTCCTAACCATTTGCTATTTTGTTTTCTAGAAGGGTATTTTCAGGAAGAAGAGCTTCTTGGATTAAAGCAATTTGAGAATTCTTTTTCATGAAAATATCAATATACAAATTAAACAAGAACTAAAAGACACTGAGGGAATATGGATCCTGGTTGAAGTTCTTCTTTTCAACCAGGATTCCTCTGCTTTTTTAAAGACTTTAGCTGAAAAAATTGCTGAATGTGATCTAATACCTCTAATAATGGCGTGAGTCTTTAATATTCCTTTGCATGTATGGCTAGATAGGCAATGTAAAGCCATCTATCATATCCTCAAATCACATGCAAGACTTCAATCCTTTGATTGAACATCACCACTTAACAGACCTCTGGAGATAACTCTAATCTGACACTAGGGATTATATCTTTTTTTTTTCATCCCCTAATCAAAGTTTATCCAAAATAGACTTTTTAAAAAAATTTCTACCATGCGGCAATATCCCTATCCATTCAATTACACACTCATAACTCCACAAAAAAATCCACTGTGTTGACTAAATTTTCAATTACCATCAGTTGATGACTATATTAAAAGAATTATTAAATTCATTTCTGATTTTTTTGATATTAACAAAACCTTGGACAATAATTCAATTACACTCTGGGAAGCCTTTAAAGCCTCAATTAGAGGGGAGTTAATTTCCTTGTCTGCACATCAAGTAAAAGAAAGGAATAAACAGCTAAGGAGCCATTTTACTAAGCTGCATTAAAAGGGGCCCTATGCAAGTGGAGGTGGCAGTTTTTGCTGCGTGCTGAAGCCCTTTTTTACCACAGCAGGTAAAAAGCCAGCAAAAAGAAGTGACCATGTGGTAAGTTTGCACATACTGCATAGCCATTTAGGGAGCAGCACTTACTACAATCCATTGAGGTGGAGGTAAGGGCACCCACACTAACCCGGTGGTAACCAGGTAGTATGCAGTGCTACCTGATTACTGCCGAGTAACCCTCTGCGATAGTATTTTTATGGAATTTCTGGTAGCATCAGAAATACTGCACACTGGGGGTGGAACTATTGGTGGAGGCCGCTTTAGGCCTGTAGTAGTTCCAATTTGCCACATAGCAACCCTTTAGTAAAAGGGCCCCTAAATAACTTAGAAAATACCATTAAACAACTAGAACAGTGATACATTCTTAACCAAAATCCAAATACTTTAAATAACATTTACAGACACAAATATAATAAATGTTGGAATCTAAAAGCTGGACATGAATTACTTGGTAATTCACAAGGGAAGTGTCTGCAGTGGGTATAAGAGCTTTGGGATCAATACCATCTTCACTAAAGCTATATGTTCCAACAAGGATAATGCATCCAGCTCTTGCACAATTGCCCCACCCGACCAATTGCATCAATAATGTTGGACCTATAAAAGGCTGTGTACTAAAGGCCAATAATAATGCCCAAATATTTAAGTTTTCCTCTAGCTAACCCTACCCCCAATGTTTTATGCCATTTTCGGCACTACAAAAATATATCCTATTTTTGTAGTAACTGCACAACATAAATTGCTCTCCAAATATTGTAATGAGTAGTGGACTATCATAACAAAACTCAAGTTTTAAACAAGTGAAACCTCACAAGTCCAAGGTGCCTACAAAGATGGCCTCCCCTTAAATGGACTCAACATCACTGGTTTCCTAGAAGCCTCCGAAACCAACCACAGAGTTAAAAACTCCACAAGAGGAGAAAAAGTCTGTGGCAAAAAAACGGAGGAATCTATTTCTATATAGATAGTCCCCTATCCAAAACAATCTATTTCTCAAAGGACTGGAGAAATTTCCCAATATTAACAAATATTAACAAAACGGATGTACCAACATAGAGAAACCATCACTTAGCTTCAACGCTGAACCAAAGAGCTTCTTTTTTTTTTATCCCAGCGACAGAGGAGTGCCCTGTTTTGATCCTGCCTTAGGGGGGATTCAAAATAGTGTCCACCAGTCTTGACAATATTTTTGTAGTCAATATGTTTCTTTAATGCACTCCTTACACCCATATACGCTTAATCACACTTTACTTTGTACACAATCATTTTTCATTGTATTTGAATATGCTATAACACTTTACAAACTGTTAAATTTGGCACTCCTTTCATCCACCCTACATGTGTTCACAATCACACAGGTTACCCCTATTTATTTACCACATGAGACATACAATGATACAACACCAGAGCGTTTAGTATATTTAACACACTGCTTGTACTGGCACGTTGTTATGTTTTGACATCATATCCAGTCCCACGGCTTGGGGTGAAAGTCCCGAGGGGTAACAGCAGTGAGCAGTTTTGAAAGGTAATTGGATTATAATGTGAAGTTAAATGGGAACATTTTGTCCTATTTGGGTATGCTAGACAGTGTTATATGTTATTTTATAGAACGGGTGATGTGGTTCTCCTGAAGAAGGTCATACCAAAATGTGGTCTCGCATTGAGGACCAATGGAGCTAAGGAAGATTGATCAATGAAATTCCTGGTGGACTAGGCATGGTGTAGCAGCTTTCATCCAGCCTGTAACACTGTGTTGATCAATGAAATATCATTGTGACAAGAAGATTTCGTGCTCTCATTTGAGGGTGCACCATATAACCACCTTAGGAGATGTTGTTGGACATTGTTGGACTATAAAAAGCACTGTGTGCATGAATATATGCTAGTCATTGATTGGGTTAGATTCCCCAGTCGCACAACGTTTGAGCTGAGCAGACACAGCTGTGAATTTATAAGTCTTTAAGTAGACACGTGATGTATTTTAGCGGTGTTGTATCATTGTATGTCTCATGTGGTAAATCAATAGGGGTAACCTGTGTGATTGTGAACGCATGTAGGGTGGATGAAAGGAGTGCCAAATTTAACAGTTTGTAAAGTGTTATAGCATACTCAAATAAAATGAAAAATGATTGTGTACAAAGTAAAGTGTGATTAAGGGTATACGGGTGTAAGGAGTGCGTTAAAGAAATATATTGAATATAATAGTACTCCGGGTAGAGGATATTTTCCCCTGTGGTGCAATATTTTTGTAGTGCCAGAACTTAATCGGCAGTAATCGGGCAGTGCCGCATGCTGCCCTGTTACCGCCAGGTTAGCGCAGGAGCCCTTACCGCCATCTCAATGGGTGGTGGTAAGTGCTCCCCACAAAAATGGCTATGCAATAAGTGGTTCACTTACCGCATGACTATTTCTTTTTCCCAAAAATGAACAGCCTTTTACCCGCTGTGGTAAAAGGGGGCCTCAGCGCACATTAAAAACACGCGCTGACACTAGGACAGGCCCCCTTTTGCTACAGCTTAGTAAAAGGATCCCTTAGTTGGCCTGTCTTTGTTTTTGCCTACTATTGCCATTTGATATTACCCTTGTATTATATTTTCTGATTTGACTATATTGGTATGATGCCAAGCTAATAAACATGAAAAAGAAAGAAAGAAAGTTGGGTAATATATCTATCCAGAACGATGCCTAAGGACTTCATCTCAGAAACCAATGAGAAGTTAGTTTAATTAATATTTAAACTTTCTGTGACCCCCATCCCACTGAGACAGGAGATCATTCTTTAAATCTCTTTAAATACAATTTGTATTTTGAAGTCCTGTTGAATGGAACCTCAGATCCAGTTTTCTGTTCAGGAGATGAGATCTCAGAAAAAAACAAAACAAAACAAAAAAAAAAACCCTAACCTCATCTGGATGGGCTGACTCCAATCTAGAGGAAAAAAAAAAATCAAAATTGGTGTTATATATGAGTAGAAGAATTAGCTCTGATGTTACAGATACTTGCTTCAGTAATAACGAACACTTGTAAAAGTGCAAAATGTGCACATTTATTTAATAAAGAGAATTTAAATAAAATTAAAATATTTAAAATCAGTGGAAAAATTACTTTTAAAACTTGCATTTAAAATTTCTATTAAAATCCAACATTAAAATCCACTGAAGCCTAACTGGATCTAGCATTCTTACAATACCAATTACTAAGGGGTCCTTTTATCAAGCTGCAGTAAAAGGACCCCTATGGTGGCGTCAACATGCATGTTTGTCATGCACTGAGACCTCCTTATGCAGGAGGTAAAAGGATTTAAAAAAAAGGAAATGGCCATGCCACCACCTGTTTAGGAGGCGGTAATGGCTCCTACACTAACCCAGTGGGAACTGGGCAGCGTAAGCCCCCAGCGCTAAAAATGTTAAAACATTTTTGAAGCACTAGA
This sequence comes from Microcaecilia unicolor, assembly GCF_901765095.1. NCBI lineage: Eukaryota > Metazoa > Chordata > Amphibia > Gymnophiona > Siphonopidae > Microcaecilia > Microcaecilia unicolor. The sequence continues at coordinate 343,627,891 of NC_044033.1, forward strand.
GATGGTGCATGGTGGGGAAAAGCACTACCGCCTGGTGGTAGTGCTGGATCACTGCACAGCAAGCCCACTGTGAGCTTGCAACGCTTTAGTAAAAGGACCCAAAATGCTTTTTACAGAGATTTAATTTTCCAGAATCTCAATTTAAACTGAGAAAGTGATGTAAATCAGATCATTATTTCAAATTACTTTCTTTGCCAAATTCAATTAGATTCAAGAAAAAGAATTTGACTCTGTATAACGTGTTTTCTTTTTCTTTTCAGGTACTCAAGATCCAATATGTGTTTGTGTTTTTAAATGTCTCAGTCCCAAAATGTATTTCCTTCTTTCTTTACTTATCTTTGTTCAAGCTCTCTTGTTTTATTGCATCATCTATCTTGTAATCGTCTTCTTGTTCTCCCTGTTATTTCTAATCATAAATAAAAACAAAAGGATCTGCCTCCCTTTGTGTTCTCTAATGTTCCTGCCTTACAGGATACCTTTTCACTGTTAGCCGAAATAAAAAAAACTCAATAAAATAAAATATTCCCTGATACTAAAAAGCCTTTTTAAACTTATTTGTTTATATTCCCTATTTTAACTAAAAGGGAGTTTCTTTCAGGATGTTCTCTTCAGCTACAATTCTGCTTCAAAAGCAACCGGTTCACACAGAGGGGCATAATTGAAAGGGGCGCCATGTTTTCCTGAGGACGTCCTCACAGGACGTCCTGGTGAAGGGGCGGGGAAACCTGAATTATCGAAACAAGATGGGCATCTATCTTTCGTTTCAATAATACGGTTGGGGACGCCCAAATTGCGAAATTTAGGTCAATCTTAGAGATGGTCGTCCTTAGAGATGGTCATCCCCGATTTTCGGCGATAATGGAAACCGAGGACGCCCATCTCAGAAACGACCAAATCCAAGCCATTTGGTCATGGGAAGAGCCAGCATTCGTAGTGCACTGGTCCCCCTGACATGCCAAGACACCAACCGGGCACTCTAGGGGGCACTGCAGTGGACTTCAGAAATTGCTCCTAGGTGCATAGCTCCCTTACCTTGTGTGCTGAGCCCCTCAACCCCCCCAAAACCCACTCCCCACAACTGTATACCACTACCATAGCCCTTAGGGGTGAAGGGGGGCACCTACATATGGGTACAGTGGGTTTCTGGTGGGTTTTGAAGGGCTCACATTTACCACTACAAGTGTAACAGGTGGGGGGGGGGGATGGTCCTGGGTCCGCCTGCCTGAAGTGCACTGCACCCACTAAAACTGCTCCAGGGACCTGCATACTGCTGTCATGGAGCTGGGAATGATATTTGAGGCTGGCATAGAGGCTGGCATAGAGGCTGGAAAAAATATTTAAAACATTTTTTAGGGTGGGAGGGGGTTAGTGACCACTGGGGGAGTAAGGGGAGGTCATCCCTGATTCCTTCTGGTGGTCATCTGGTCATTTAGGGCATATTTTTGTGGCTTGGTTGTAAGAAAAAAAGGACCAGGTAAAGTTGTCCAAGTGTTCGTCAGGGATGCCCTTCTTTTTTCCATTATGGGTCGAGGACGCCCATGTGTTAGGCATGACCCAGTCCTGCCTTCGCTACGCTTCAACACGCCCCCTTGAACTTTGCTCGTCCCTGCGACGGAAAGCAGTTGAGGACGCCCAAAATTGGCTTTTGATTATGCCGATTTGGGCGACCCTGTGAGAAGGATGCCCATCTTGCGATTTGTGTTGAAAGATGGGCGCCCTTCTCTTTCGAAAATAAGTCTGATAGACAAACATGATTTAATGGGACAGAGTCAATACTGATTTAGCCAAGGGAAGTCTTGCCTCACCAATTTGCTTCATTTCTTTGAAGGTGTGAATAAACTTGTGGATAAAGATGAGCCAGTTGATGTAATGTATCTAGATTTTCAGAAAGCTTTTGACAAAGTTCATCATGAGAAAATCAAAAAGTCATGGGATAGGAGGCAATGTTCTGTTGTTGACTATGAATTGGTTATTGGACAGATAATAGAAGGTAGGGTTACACGGCATTTTTCTCAATGGAGGAGGGTGAACAGTGGAATGCTGCAGGGATTGGTGCCATTTAACATATTTATAAATGATCTGGAAATCAGAATGACAAGTGAAGAGATTAACCCCCCCCCCCCCCCCCCCTGTTTACTAAGCTACGCTAGTGGTTGCCGAGCACTAATGCTGACACAGCCCAGTTGTGTCGGCATTACCACGCAGCAGACACCAGTATGATTTAGTAAACAGGAGGGTACATTTGTAGATGACTGTGAAAAATTGCAGGAAGATCTTTGGAAATTGGAAGACTGGGCATTCAAATAGCAGATAAAGTTTAATTTGGACAAATGCAAAGTGATGTACATTGGGACGAATAATCCAAATCATAGTTACCTGATGCTAGTGTCCACCTTAGGTGTTAGGAGTTAGGAATTATAAGAAAAGGGATGGAAAATAAGATCAATAATATTATAATGTCTCTGTATCACCTTGAGTAATGCGTTCAATTCTGGCTGCCATATCTCAAAAAAGATATGATAGAATTAGAAAAGGTTCAATGAGGAAAGGCTAAAATGTAAGGGCTCTTCAGCTTAGAAAACAGATGAATGGGGGGGGGGGGATATAATTGAGTTCAATAAAATCCTGAGTGGTGTAGAATGGGTAAAAGGTATTCAATTTTTTGCTCTTTTAAAAAGTAGAAAGTCTAGGGGACACTCCATTAAACTACATGGAAATACTTTTAAAACTGATAGGAGAAAACATTTTTTCATTCTATGAATAGTTAAGCTCTGGAACTTATTTCCAGAAGATGTAGTAACAACAGTTAGTGTATCTGGCTTTAAAAAAAAGGTTTGGACAAGTTCCTGGAGGAAAAGTCTATAGTCTGTTATTGAGATATATATGGGGGAAGCCACTGCTTTCCCCGGATTGGTAGTATGGAATGTTGCTACTATTTGGGTTTCTGCCAGGTACTTGTGACATGAATTGACTACTGTTGGAAACAGGATACTGGGCTAGATAGACCACTGGTCTGACCCAGTATGGCTATTCTTACGTTTTTATGTTCTTATAAGATGATAGTGGCTAATATGGCAACAGATCTTTATGTAAGGAAAATAAACAACAGCAAGAAAAAAGGAAACCTATATGGTTCTCTGAGCAATTGGCTGACAAAATAATGGCAAAAGAGGTGGTGTTCAAGAAATACAGAATAACACTACCAGAGGAACACAGAAAAGATTACCGAGTAAAACTCAAAGAAGCGAAGAGGAGAAATTGGTCATGCGGGCGTTCCAAGATGGCGACCTGAACGTTGCTGAGAGCGGTTCGAGAAGCGCTGGAAAAAAAGAAAATTTCCTACAATGCCACATACTAAACGTAAAGGAGCGGTGAGGACCCAGCTGCCGAGGGCACTTACTTCAACTCCAGACCAGCAGACTCTCGACCGTTTTATACAGCGAACCATGCAGGAGTCCGGTTTGGCGAGTCCGCTGTTGAGCCGAGACGAGGGAGCGTCAGAGCTTCTAGGACGAGAGGTTTCCCTCACGCCGCCGGAGTTGGTACCACCTCCCTGCTCAGCGAAGGTCAGAGGTGAGGGAACCCCGCTTGATGCGTAAGGCGCTGCTAGCGGCGTTTCGATCGGCGGATCACCTCAAGACCTAAGCGGGGAAGATTTGATATCGAGGGAAGATCCAGGAGAGGTGACTCTTACGGAGGTTTGGAAAGCGGTTCAAGGTTTGACCGTAGCAGTGACTAAGTCTATTAATGAGATTACAACGGTTGTAAGTAAGTTAGAAAAAAATTGATGCCTCACTTGAAAAAGTTAAAAAAGATGCGTCTGAACAGGCTCAGCAAAACCAAATTGTGGCTAATGAATTAAAATCTTCAGTGGACGCATTGATAAAAGATAAACAAATAACTCAGCGAAAAATTGAACAAATGGAGAACTATAATCGTCGTTTAAACTTGAGGCTCCTGAATTTTCCTATTTCATCATTATTAAAATCAAGTGATTTATTTAGAATGTATCTTCAGGAAATTTTACAGATAGATCCTTCTAATATGCCCCCATGTAATAAGATGTATTATTTACCTTTAAAAGATTCTGTAAAGAAGGTACAAGGAGAAAAGCAGGAGCCTCAGAATTTAACTGCATTCTTAGAAGAATCGGATGTTGAAATAACTAATCGTGGTACTTTAATTGTTCAATTTGTTTTTGAACAAGATTTAAATCAGATTTTGAAGCTTTATTTTAAAAATTCATCAAAATTGTTTCATGGACAAAAAGTTTGGGTTTATCCTGACGTTGCGAAAGCAACACAAGAGAGGAGGAAACAATTTTTGGACTTAAGAAATGAGACTAGAGCCTTAGGGGCGACATATATGTTAGCATATCCATGTAAGTGTAGGATCAATTTTCAAGGAACTAAATATGTGTTTTATGACCCATCACAGCTACGGACATTCTTGGACTTGAAGAACCTAAGTAAACGCAATATAGAAACAACTATACCAACTAAAGAATAACAGTTATGGTTCCAGGTTAAGCCGATTTATTTTAAATATTGAGGTTAATTTCTCCATTTAAATACCTGTCGCCCCCCTCTAACCACGTAATTGAGGTCTAAGGAAGATATAAAGTGTTTCTTTGAATGGATGGTGATGTATATTATTGCTATGTAATTTTAGCATGGTTGGATCTGTTTATCCTTTGCAAGTGGATGTTAACTTGTAAAATAAATTTAATAAACAAATTAAAAAAAAAAAAAAAAAAGAAGCGAAGAGGAAATAGGGCTAGCAAATTCTATGCTAGTCTAATCTGCAATTTCTATTCTACTTTTAACTTGCGATTCAAAGCGGATCACAGATCAAACAGATAGCCCATCCAGATAAAATTATATTAAAATCAATAATCTAATCTTAATTTAAAAAAAATGTCCAACTCATTTTTATAAAATATAACATTAAGAAATTAACAAATTAGTTTTTAAGACATTTCAGAAAGAACTATTAAAAGTGAACTGTTGTAGGTAACATAGTAAATGACGGCAGATAAAGACCTGTATGGTCCATCTAGTCTGCCCAACAAGATAAACTCATTTTATATGGTATGTGATACTTTATATGTATACCCAAGTTTGATTTGTCCTTGCCTTTCTCAGGGCACAGACTGTAGAAGTCTGGCCAATACTGTTCTTGTACTAAGTTCTGAAGCTAACATAGAAGCCCCTTAAAATTTACACTCCAGCCCATCCCTATCTATTCAGTCACGATCAGGGTGTAGACCGTAGAAATCTGCCCAGCTCCCGTTTTGTTTCCAATTATCGGCATCGCCACCCAATCTCCGCTAAGATTCCATGGAACCATTCCTTCTAAACAGGATTCCTTTCTGTTTATCCAAAGCATGTTTGAATTCCATTACAATTTTCATCTCCATCACCTCCCGCAGGAGGGCATTCCACATATCCACCATCCTCTCCGTGAAAAAATACTTCCTGACATTAGTTCTGAGTCTGCCCCTCTTCAACCTCAGTTCATGTCCTCTAGTTCTACGCCTTCCTGTCTCCGGAAAAGGTTCGTTTGCGGATTAATACCTTTCAAATATTTGAATGTCTGTATCATATCACCCCTGTTTCTCCTTTCCTCCAAGGTATACATGTTCAGGTCAGCAAGTCTCTCCTCGTACGGTTTGCAACACAAATCCCATACCATTTTCATGGCTTTTCTTTGCACCGCTTCCAGTCTTTTTACATCTTTAGCAAGATTATTCTATATTTGTGTGGCTTGGAAAGCAAAAGAATGTTCCCAAACAGACTTCAATCGCATGTTTTTTACAGAAGGGACATCAAGAGACAGACTTTTAGAGCTCCTTATATGCCCTCTATGACTCGGGAATGAAATCAATTTTCCTACCATAACTGAATTAGCACCATAAACACATTTATAGACCAGGCTATTTAAAATTGAATTTGAGATTCTAATCTTAGCCAATGTAAGTTATTCAACAGGGGCTAACTTCACAAAACCTGCCTGATTCAAAAATTAATCTAGCAGCTGTATTCTGCAGAAGTTGGAGTCACCGCATTTGTTGCTTATTTATGAAGCAATATAAAGAATTACAATAATCCATTAATGGAAGCAAACGTGCCTGTGCTATTGTTAGAAATCTACCAGGACTTAAGGATGCCCTAATAACTCTCAATTTCCTTTGATGAAAAAAGAATTTCCTTACCAAAACATAAATCTGGCATTCATAAAATAGCTTAGAATTTAAAATTATACCAATGACTTTTGATTTATTGTCAAATTTTAAAGAAGTACCTGAGGGAATGGTTATTATTTCAGAAGAGACCATCTACTAGTCACCAAACCATACTTACTTTTTTTTTCTGCGTATTAAGTTTAAGAAAGTTAGCTGAAGCCCAATCTTCTACTATTGTTCAATAATGCCTTAGTAATGAAAAAGCATTCCGAAAAGAATCTTGAACAGGACACAAAACAAAAATGTCATCTGCATATAATAATGAGAAAAAATATTTAATGACTGTAAATAACCTCCCAAACGACTCATGTAAACATTAAAAAGTTGAGGCAACAATGGGGACCCTTGAGGAACACCGCAGTTCGGCTTCCAGCCCTGTGATACTACACCATTCTTCAAAACACTATCCAGCTTATAATCGAACGAGAAAAACGCCCAAGTTCCGACCTAAATCGGGAGATGGACGTTTATCTCACAAAAACGAATAAAGCGGTATAATCGAAAGCCGATTTTTGGGCGTTTTCAACTGCACTCCGTCGCGGATGTGGACAAAGTTGATGGGGGCGTGTCAGAGGTGTGGCGAAGGCGGAACTGGGGCGTGGTTATCTGCCGAACAGAGATGGGCGCATTTCACAGATAATGGGACAAAAGTATGCGTTTTTAGCTAGAATTTAGGGCACTTTTCCTGGACCCTGTTTTTTCACGAATAAGGCCCCAAAAAGTGCCCTAAATGACCAGATGACCACTGGAGGGAATCGGGGATGACCTCCCCTGACTCCCCCAGTGGTCATAAACCCCCTCCCACCTCAAAAAATGATGTTTCACAACTTTTTATTTTGACCCTCAAATGTCATACCCACCTCCCTGGCAGCAGTATGCAGGTCCCTGGAGCAGTTGTTAGGGGGTGCAGTGGACTTCAGGCAGGTGGACCCAGGCCCACCCCCCCCCCTACCTGTTACAATTGTGCTGCTTAATGCTTAGTCGTCCAACCCCCCCCCCCCCGAACCCACTGTACCCACATGTAGGTGCCCCCCTTCACTCCTTAGGGCTATAGTAATGGTGTAGACTTGTGGGCAGTGGGTTTTGAGGGGGATTTGGGGGACTCTACACACAAGGGAAGGGTGCTATGCACCTGGGAGCTCTTTTACCTTTTGTTCTGTTTTTGTAAAAGTGCCCCCTAGGGTGCCTGGTTGGTGTCCTGGCATGTTAGGGGGACCAGTGCACTATGACTCCTGGCCCCTCCCACGAACAAATGCCTTGGATTTATTCGTTTTTGAGCTGGGCGATTTCATTGTCCATTATCGCTGAAAAGCAAAAACGCCCAGCTCATAACTTGGCGAATAAAACATGGACGTCTAATTTTTTCGAAAATACGCTTGGGTCCGCCCCTTCACGGACCCGTTCTCGGAGATAAACGCCCATGGAGATAGGCGTTTCTGTTCGATTATGCCCCTCTATATTGTCTATTTCCCAAGAAGGACAAAAAAAACATTTAAGAACTGATTCCCCAATACCGTTTTTACTCAATCAAAAAAGCAGCAAATTGTGATCCATGGCGTTAAATGCTGTGGAAAATCAAATTGCAATAGGACAGCTTCCTTACCAAAGGCTATGTATTTCTTTATTTCTGTTATAAGCACTATAAGCATTGTCTCCAAGCTATGCATCGGGCAAAACCTATGCTGTGAGGAATGTAAATACATAAAGGTAGATATTTAAAAGGATATAGCCGCACAGCTACTGCATGCCCCAGGCAGTATTTCTAATTTTTACACATGTCCAAAACACATGGCAGAAAATAATTTCTATTTGCCACCGCGTGGTACTAACCGGGCGGTAATTGCTAGTGTACGCGCACTGATGATTACCGCCCAGTTAATGAGCGAGACCTTACCGCTAAGTCAATGGGTGACGGTAAGGTCTCAGGCCCAAAATGGATGCGTGATTATTTGTATTTTGTTATATACCCATTTTCAGCCCCCCCTCAAAGACCTTTTTTGAAGGCATGCTGAAAAATGGACCTGCATGCGTCCAATCCATGCGCCTACACCAGCTCAGGCCAATTTTTGGCGTGCCTTAGTAAAAGGGCTCCTGAATGGTAATTATTTTCTTTTGCCAGTTTCTTTTTTAGGTGATTTGTCTCCTGATTTATGTGTCTGGATTTGTGGACACTCATATGTCTTTTGGGCCCATAAGCATGCTATGGAGTCTCTTTGGGGATGAATTTAGGGCTGCTGGAGTGAGGCATTCAAATTCACTGGTTGGGACTTTGTGGCATGAATTGGGATCAACTGCTGCCTATGTTGATTCAAGCCAGACGTTTCTCTTCACCTGTTTTGATTATGATTAATTTGGGTGGTAATGATTTATGCTTATGTAAAAGGGATAGATTTGATTAAGAGAATGAAGTGTGATTTGTTGCATGTTTTATGTGTTTTTCCAAATGCTTATGTTAGTTGGTCCCAAATAATTCTATGCAGGGTTTGCAAAACTGCTCTAGGAACCCATTAACTATTGAAAAGTTAAGACAGAGGGTGAATGGTGATGTGTCTAAGTTTTTCTCTTCATTTAGTGGGTTGGATTTTGGCTCATGATCTGATTACAACTGATTGCCCTGGTCTTTATAGATCAGATCGGGTACATTTATCAGATATAGAGCTGAATATCTTTTTAAATTAAAGATTTGATTGAGAGTTGTTTAAGGGAAGGTTTTGGCCGCAGCTTGTATTAGGGTGAGCAGTGACTAGCTTGAGGCTGTCACTGCTTTGGGGGGAAGTGAGCTATATAGGCCCAAATGCAAACAAGAGAGTGAACATGGGAAGATGATTGGAAAGATCATGAAGACTCGTGGGCCAATGTGTGTTATCTGGAAATGTTATGCTGTAGAGAGCTAGTTTCAAGACCGAATAGCTCTATGTGATTTGTTAAATACATACGGGTTTACAACTGTTATATTTTATAAATAAAGCTGTAGCCAAGCAATTTATTGCATTAAACATATTGTTGTTTTTGTGATTTTATATATGTGCAATTGATAGATGTGTGAGGTGGACTGTGCAAACGACAATGTTAGGCATAAAGCCCATGGGTAAAACATATCAAAGGGACGCTGCACCAAGGCGGGCAGCATGAATATTAGTCTCTTTGCATTGTAGTACAGATGATCTTACTTTCACATTTATGAGTCAATCATAATCTATGTTGACAGAAAAATAACAAACACTTTAAATATCAAATTCTAATTTTATGTTACATAGTGAAGAAAACTTGACAGAAAAGAATTATGAAGAAAATAAAATATGGTTACATGTTTTCAGCATAAATTGTTATTTGGTCTATAAATTACTCTCAGTACTTCTTGTCTAGGGAGGTGTTGGTCACTGAGCTGCAGAGCTGTGATATACGTTTCAGAGAAACAAACACATGCATTTGTCCCTTTTTAATGTGCTAGAAAGGCACACACAGTTCTGTATACCTTAATTCTGTATTTGGCAGGCAAATTAGCATGACAGTTTCAGGTGGCTACTTATGTGCTCCATTAGGGAAATATATTTGATAGAAAAAAGAAAAAACTAGAAGAATTTGCCAAAATTGTAGCTAGCTAAACCAAGCAAATGTTATCTTTTAACGTTCGTTGTGTTTCCCAGGATGTAAAAAATATTGTCAATCATTAGAATGAATTTTCTACATTTGTTTTCTCTTCTTGCAGTTTTCTTAAAATGTCCTTTCTGCATTAACAGTGCAGTAGGTAAACATATTGGCAACAGGTGCATAACTTTGGTCTACATTTTTAAAATGTATTAACTATGCCACTAGAATCTGGAGCACACAGCCAATGTCCTTGTTATCTGTGCTGTCACCATAGCAATGCATAACTTATTTGCAATTGTATTGTATCCCAGTGCTAAAAAGACAAGTTGGTCCCAGTGGACTAGGCATAAAATCATCCAGACTGATTTTGTGGTGGCACAGCTGTGCACAGCATGAGAGGAGACTGAGGAGAGGGTCAGAGTAGGTTGGGATTTGTAGGCTGTTTGTAGACATATTTTGCTTTGATGAAAGCTAGGTAAGCAGTCTGTGACAATTTTATTATTGCCTGATGCTGCACTGAGGCTGTACATATCCAGTTCTAACAGAATTTTGGATATAACCCAGACTGAATTAGTAGCTGGCTTCAGAACACAGCAGGGGAAGGGCATGTTAAGGGCAATTCTATAAATTTGAGCCTATAGATAGGCACCAATTTTGCATGTACATTATAGGATAATAGCAATTGTATGCATGATTGGCACCACTAATTGGCAATTACACATGGAAGTACTAGGTATCCTATATAATAATTTGCACCTCCAACGTTCTACGTCTGGATGCCTGGGTTCGTAACATCTATTCCCATTGGCCCGCACCCGCGTCAAAATGTAATGACATCAGAGGCCGGAACAATGAGAGGGAAGGGAACGCTGGAGGCAAGCTGACATCAGGTGGGATGTTACGAATGGAACAGAAGCCAGCACCAGCCAGCCAGAGAACGTTCAGATACAAATCGAGTCGAGGAGAGAATTGCGGGACATTGAGGGGAGGGAGGGAGGGAGGACGGAAGGAAGGAAGGGAAGGGGAGGGCAGGGCAGGGCAGAGGAGAATTGATGGACATGGATGGGATGGGAGGACAGTAGAGGAGAGAATCGCGGGACACGGATGGGAGGGCAGGGAAGAGGAGAATCGCTGGACATGGATGGGAGGGCAGGGGAGAGAGAAAAACAAAGCTAACAGGACAGCCTACCTAGGGCCTGTTTCATTGTTGAGGAAACGGGCATGGTTCCACTGGTTATTCTATAACTTATACATCATAATTACTTAGCATGTAAGTGTGGAGGGGGCATAAACGTGGATGGAGTATGGGTGGGTCATGCTGTGTCTCAGAGAAACACATATAACTTATAGAATACTATGTTATGCGCACTTCAGAACACAGGTGCCAACTGCGATTGACTTGGTGCAACTGTTGGGCATTCCCAACACTTGGACGTTTTATAGCCATAATAGAACAAAATGAAAATGTCTAGGGCTAAAACGTCAACATTTTGATCTAGACCAGTTTTTAGAATGAATAGGGCACAAAAGGTGCCCTAAATGGCCAGATGACCACTGGAAGAAAAGAGTAATGGCCCCCTTCCTCCCCAGTGGTCACTGACCTTCCTCCGACCTCACATAGATGTGAATAAAAATAGTTCTTATCAGCCTTTTTGAAAGTTTCAGATGTTATAGCAGTTATATTAGAGCAGCAAGCAGGTCCCTAGAGTAGTGTAGTGGTTAGTGCAGTGCACTGTAGAGAGGGGGGACCCAGGCTCATAGCCTACTCTACCTGTTACACTTATGATGGAAAGTGTGAGTCCTCCTACACTCAACAAAAACCTACTGTACCCACATATTGGTGACCCCTTCACCCCTGAGAGATATTATAGGGGTGTACAGTTAGGGGCGGTAGATTTTGGAGGGCTCAGCAGACAAGATAAGGGAACAATGGTGAAATGTGTACCTTGGAGCTTTTCTAAGAAGTCCACAGCAGTGCCCCCTAGGATGCCCCACTGCTCTTCTGGGATGTCTATGTGGCCAGTCTACTGAGAGAATGCTGACTCTTCCTAAATCCCAATGGCTTGATCTTCTATGTTTTTCACTTGAACTTTTTTTTTTTCCGAAAATGGACCAAAAGATAAATGTAGTGAGCACAAAAGTATCTAGCAAACGGCCATTTTTGAAAAAAATTAAAAAAGATAAATGTTTGACTGTTTTGAAAATGGCCATATTTCCTATTTGGATTTGGAACATTTAGTGCAAAACAACCAAGAGTCAGTAGTTTGTATTGAATCAGATGTTCAATTGGAAAACAATGAAACTGACAGTTTAGATTATTTATGAACTTGATATACAGTTGGTAAAGCAATAAGCACAGCAGAGCGGTTTACATTCTGAGCAAACAATCCAGCAAGGAAGGAGAGAAGATACACAGCCAATATCACAGAATGAATGCCAAGTAAAAGTATAGAACAGAACTAAAAAAACTTATACCGCCAGTATCATAGGGTCATCCCACCCCAGGGAGGCTATCTGCCCCCCCCCCCCCAACCCCTGGGCATCACCCAGTCTCAAAAGCCTGGACAAAAAAGGCAGGTCATAAGATCTAACTTCTTAAAATGCAATGTGAAGTAATGTGCTGGTATTGTCAGATGTCACTGAGTGCCTAGATTGGGACTGGCCTACATTAGGGAAATGTAGGTGAATGGTCACAGTCGTTTATATACAAAGGTTTATTCCATATATAGTCATATTTGAGTTGTAATGTAAGTTATGGCAATGCCACTCTAATATAAAGCATGCCTCCCCCCCCCCCCCCCCAAATATATGTGTGTGACAGTGTTTAGAGTGACAAAGTGTGGGGAGAAACTAGGAGTAATTAAAGTGGCTACGGTGATTGTGAAATGCACCATTAGACGTGTATATCAGGCAGCTGTATGTGTTGATATAAAAATAAAGTGGCAAGCTGGGAAGCTGATTAGAAGAAGAAAATGTGTTTATATTGATAATATTTTTTGTGAGTGAGAACTCTGACACATTTAATTATCTGGATCTGGAAGGTTGTTTCATCATTTTGCACCATGAATGAAACAGCTTATATGCCTTTGCTGCTCTTGCCACAGCTACGTGCTTTTAATCATCTTGTTGAGTCTGCATTGTGAATATATTATCTACCTAAGCAGATTTTTTCAATGACTTTATGGACTACTGTTGCAAAGAACAACTCAGGTGTGCTGGAGATAGATATTTTTATACAATTGCACAAGTGAAGAATACCTATTGTATCTGAATGTAATTCATTTTAAACTACCAATGAAAAAGTATGAGATAAACCCAAATAAATAAAGAAAGAGCATAAGGATTTTTTGGTTGTTTATTTTCTTTTCAAATGACAGTTTCACATAGCATTTGTGATTTATGAATAAAAAAAAGCATCTTAACATACAATAAGAAGTATTTTTGTGTGGTGTGAAAAGAAAAGAGAAAGTTGACTGATACCCCAGATTCCATAAAGGTCACCCAAATTTGTGCACCAAAATTTGGGTATAATCCTGAGATGCAAGTGCAACTTAATTGGTTCACGAGACAACTAATGGCAATAATTGGGTGCTAACAATCAATTATTGATGTCAGGTGGCACTAATTAAGGTTTGTTTATCCCTATGGCTGTGTACTATTCTATAACACTGGGTACTGTCTATTATGGGGTATTATGCAGGCCTGAAATCATATCTTGGTTCAGGCTTTGAAATGACAGTAAAACTGACTAGGCCCATTTCTATGTGACTTTCAGCTGAACTACTGAATGACTCAAGATCTCATGGTCTATTGAGACACAATGTCGCAAGCTATTTGAGGGAGGGTGCAGGTGCAAAATAGCTGACCACAGGGGTTTAGAAATATAACAGCAACTGTTAACAGATGTTCCAGAGAAAGAGGGAACACAGTAGTTCCTCTGGAAGATGACAGAACTTCTGAGAAGTGTAGGCCTCTTCATTATCATACAACCAATTAACTGCAACTAATTAATTACCATGAACCTATCATATGTAACCAATTAAATAACATGTAGCCAATTACCTGTAACGACAATATTACAATATGCAACTGAAATTACCTGTATAAAAGTGATTGTATCAGGAAGTTAGAGCCAGAGTAGCAGATTCAGCCAGTACTTCTGTATAAGCTTGTCTGTACTCTCATGAGAAATTACAATTTGTAATCTGCAATTGGTGAGTAATAAACAATCACATTTCTCATTCTAAACGTAGCCTTGGTTTATTTATTCCACCAATTAGGAGGTGGCTGGTCCATTCACTTTAGTAAGGAATAGATAAACCTAAAAATTCAGTACCCAAATCCCATAGCATGCAACCCAAAAGGGGGTGTGGCCATGGGAGGGGCATGGGTGAGTAATGGACATTCCAAAAATTTGCGCACAGTGTTATAGAATACCGGAGATACACACCAAAATTGGGCACCAGGAATTAATTTCAGCAGGCATAAGTCTTGATGCCACTCACTTTTCTATAAAGGGTGCTCAGCCTGGAGCAACCTTTATAGAATAGTGCCGAGCACCGATTTTTTCCAATGCCAAATTTTTCAGCACCATTTACTAGATCTGGCTCATAGTGGGAGATACATAAGCCAGAAATCATATCAAATATAGAAAAAATGAGATAGATTAAATAGTAATAACAGAGCATGAATATTGCAGTCCAACACATCTATGCTGTAAGAAAGAGGACAAAGAAGTGTGAAACTGAGCGAGAATCATGGTTTTGTTTGGGTTGTGCATTGAAACTTTTTAACGTATGCAAGTCAGCTTTGCCTGTGTTAATTCAGAGATTGATGAACAAAATGCAAGCTAATGAGTACAAATGCCTAATGTGGAGTCTGAACACTAGTCAACTGAGGAAAACCTGCAATTGCCAAGAATACATTTGGAAAGGATGTCAAAATAATGAGAAATGTTAAAATGTGAGACTCTGGGCAGTGTAAAATTAATAAAAGATAGAAATAAGTTATGCTGTTGTATAAGCATGAAAACTACCCCCCCCCCCCCCCCCCCACACACACACACACACACACACTTTTACAAAACCGCACTAGCTGCTGCTGGTGCAGTAGTGCTGACACAGCCCATTCACTTTGGGCTGTGTTGGCATTTCCATGCAGCAGCTGCTAGCATGTCTTTTTAAAAGGGGGATAACATTGGTGCTCATATAGCATCCTCGCAACTTCAACCCTACACCACTGCCAGAAATAAAGAAAAAAATCCTAGCCACTAATATTGGTAGAAATTTGTCTGTAACTTTATTAACAATATAAAATTTAAACAGTTATAAACAAGAAGCATCAACTCCCACTAACTGAACTAATCCAAAGCACCCATTGAACTCACCTTCATTGCTAGTTGGTATTGAATTAGTTTCCCAGTACTTTCACAACGCAGGATAACAGCGTGGTCTGTGGTGTCACCGGGGCCACATCTCAACTCATAGTTGTGACGCATACAAGTTACCACCATCTTATTCACCATCTTATTCCAACCCACTCGATACTTTGACAACACTTCATAAGAGTGCAACTGGGTCCATCTAAACCCTTTCCAGAAAGCTGTTACACCATCCAAGACAAACATTCAATGTCCACCAACCCAGCAATCTCCCAAAACTGTAAAAACAACCAAACATTAAAAAAAAAAAGGCAGGCAGGCACAAAATTCCTATCAAACCTCTACCCTCTCACTCACTCCCTCTCCAACTGCACCATCTCACCAAATGAGCTCCCACCAGAAAATTTGCCACACAGTACACTGCGGACCAACCCTTCCCTTTCCATTCCAGCCAATCATCACCCGCTACTCATAGCCCTCCTTGCTCTCCTCATATAAAATTTCCCCCATATAAACAATTTTAAAGCAACTCCCATCCCACTCCTCTCTATATAATTAGGTGACCAGAAGCGGTATAATCAAAAGCCGAATTTGGACGTTTTCAACTGCACTCCGTCGCGGATGCGGACAACGTTGATGGGGGCGTGTCGAAGGCGTGGTGAAGGCGGAACTGGGGCGTGGTTATCTGCCGATCAGAGATGGGCGCCTTTCGCCGATAATGGGAAAAAAAATATGCGTTTTTAGCGAGAATTTAGGGCACTTTTCCTGGACCCTGTTTTTCCACGAATAAGGCCCCAAAAAGTGCCCTAAATGACCAGATGACCACTGGAGGGAATCGGGGATGACTTCCCCTGACTCCCCCAGTGGTCACAAATCCCCTCCCACCACAAAATATGCCGTTTCACAACTTTTTATTTTCACCCTCAAATGTCATACCCACCTCCCTGGCAGCAGTATGCAGGTCACTGGAGCAGTGGACTTCAGGCAGGTGGACCCAGGCTCATCCCCCCCCCCCCCACCTGTTACACTTCTGCTGGTAAATGGGAGCCCTCCAAACCGCCCCCCAAACCCACTGTACCCACGTGTAGGTGCCCCCCTTCACCCCTTAGGGCTATAGTAATGGTGTAGACTTGTGGGCAGTGGGTTTTGAGGGAGATTTGGGGGGCTCAACACCCAAGGGAAGGGTGCTATGCACCTGGGAGCTGTTTTACCTTTTTTTTTTTTTTTTGTAAAAGTGCCCCCTAGGGTGCCCGGTTGGTGTCCTGGCATGTGAGGTGGACCGGTGCAGTACGAATCCTGGCCCCTCCCATGAATAAATGTCTTGGAGTTATTCGTTTTTGAGCTGGGCGTTTTCGGTTTCCATTATCGCTGAAAAACAAACACGCCCAGCTCAAAAAAAGATAAACGTCCATGTTTTTTCAAAAATACGATTCGGTCCGCCCCTTCACGGACCCGTTCTCGGAGATAAACGCCCATGGAGATAGGCGTTTCTGTTCGATTATGCCCCTCTATGTCATAACAACACTCTGTAAGCCACATTGAGCCTGCAAATAGGTGGGATAATGTGGGGTACAAATGCAATAAATAATAATAATAATAATAAATAAAAAAAATAAATTGTCCAGGTGTTATGGGCACGTGCCAAATCCAAAATTACCACCAGGGGGCGCACTAGCCTGGCAGTAGTCTCATTTTGGCACATGCTACAAGTGCAAAGAGCCTACCATGCCTTTGTAAAAGGGCCCTTAAGTGCGTCAGAAGGCATTGTTGTTTACTTGGTTGATGCCATTTTTTCCTGGAGTAAGTGGATCGCACTTAGAGCCCCTTCTACCAAGCTGCGGCAAAAGGGGGCCAGCGCTGGTGTCAGCATATTTTTTCACATGCACCGAGGCCCTCTTTTACAGCAGCTGGTAAAAGGGAAGCGTAGCTTTCCTACAGAAAATGGCCGCGTGGCAAGTAAAGAACTTGCTGCGTGGCCATTTCGGGGGGGGGGGGAGTCCTTACCGCCACCTATTGAGGTGGCGGTAATGGCTCCTACGTTAACCTGGCGGCAACCAGGCAGTGTGCAGCACTGCCAGATTATCACCAGGTACACTCCGGCACTACTAAAATAAATACATTTTTGCAGCGCTGGAAATGAAGGTGCACTAGGGGTGGGAAGTACCACCGGGCTGCTGTAGTAGCCCGGTGGTACTTCCAGTATTGCGAGCGGTAAGCCTGCATTGGGCTTACCGCCGCTAAGTTAAAGGAGCCCTTAGGTCTCTTAGAGCCAGTTGGAAGGAGTGGAGTCCTTTCTTGTTTATGTGATTTAGATGTTGACATTATCTGAATCAAGGTCAGCTATCTACATGTAGTTTTCAGTAAGACTACCAACATAGAATAGTTGATCTAGTATACTTCGGGAGAGAACTCTCCATTTACACAGCCATCTTGTTCGTGGCTCTCTAGTGCCCCCTTTACCGTTTTCTTTTATTTTGGATTCCAGGGCTAATCTCATCCACTTAGGGGGAGGCACCATTATAACATGTAGCCTCAATGATTTGTGCAGTAGCATAATGGTTAATGCAGCAGCCTGACAACCAGGGGAACTGGGTTTGATTCTCACTGCAGCTTCTTGTGACTCTGGACAAGTCACTTAACCTACCAGGAACAAAATAAGTACCTGAATATAATATGTAAACTTTGACTGTATGCACAGAAAGGCAGTATATCAAATCCCATCTCCTTTCCCTTTCTTCATTCATTTGAAATCAGCACTATATATGAGAATGCATCAGTATAGGGCTGCAGGTCTAGGCCTAATGTCTCCCTTTTTGAAATGGGTAATTTGGCATTTCCATTTTAAAAGATGAGTAGAAGATGCACTTATAGTAGGGACAGACACATACAGAACCTTTTGTAAGGGTGAGCAGCCAGCTGAACAAGTGTATAAAGTTAGAACAGAGAAAAGGCTTTAAGCAGAAAGTTAACCGAGCACTGGTTTGAATATTGGCTGGTACCAGTTTAATTCCAGGTCCTGGCCTAAGTATAGCTAACCCTGACCTCCTTCTCACACACACACACCTTTCCTCCTGTCCCTAGAAGCTGCCTCTGGAAAATGGCTGCTACACTGGGCCCCAGTTTTATAATGGCATCTACCAAGATGTTATTACAGAACACTAAGGCAGCATGGCAGCACCTAACTTTAGGTGGCCATTTACACCATGTCAATGGCAGGTGTAAACAGTATGCCTACATGCACCAAATGAGGTGCATAACTGAAAGCATTCTATAAGTTATGTGTTTCTCTTGAAGGCATGGCCATGGCTCACCCATGCTCTACCTATGAATATCCCCATGCAGTTACACACTACAGTATTTAGGCCACTAAAATAGCACCTAGTGCACATTTGCCCGTAATTGCTAATTATTGATGTCTATGATGTGCGGAACTGGTGCATGCATCTAGATGCCAATTTATGCAATTAACTGCGTAGAGACAATTCTATAACTGAATGCTTATTTTTAGGCTCCCCAGGATCAGGCTGAAGAAGCCTTTTCTATAATGGAACCAATGTGCCTAGGTTCCATTATAGAATATTGGTTATATCAATTCTAGGTTAGTAGGCAGCCACATTAACGTCAGTCATAGAGCTGGCATAGAGCTGCCACTATGCCCAGTTAGTTATCTGGGTACAGCACTGGTTAAAACTTAACATTAAAAAAGTTAAAATATGAGTGAAAACGCTCAAAATATAGAGTCTCAGCAATGAAATTAAAAAAAAAATGCCAACTACTCACTGTTTCTCTCCCTTTCTGGCTGTGATCTGTTGTTGATCAAGCCTATTCAGGTTTCCATAGCAACCTAAGAGCTCCTATTCCACATACTGTGTTAGAAAAATGATGATAGAAACGCTGATTCAAGCCATTTCCATAGTGATAGACTAGTTGGAAATCATCCAGAGGGTAAAGCACTTCATTAAACACATAAAGAAACGTCATTGGGTTAAAAAGGCAAATGTGAACTGCATCATAAATACTAACATGAAGGCAGATAAAAATGATACTATTAAAAATAGTAATAATAAATTCATATATAAAATAAATATCCTAGGAATCTTCTTGTATAGTCCAAGCAGATGTGTGCTAAGATGTTTATAGGCAAACTGAGGGCTCCTTTTATTAAGCGGCGGTAAGCTCAATGCGGGCTTACTGCTTGCTATACAGAAAGTACAGCCAGGATACCGCAGCAGCCCGGCTACTTCCCACCCCTAGCGCGCCGTCATTTCCAGCACTGCAAACATTTATTTATTTTTGTTGCGCCAGAGTGTACCCGGTGGCAATCTGGCAGTGCCGCACACTGCCACGGTTACCGCCAGATTAACACAGGAGCCCTTACTGCCACCTCAATGGGTAGCAGTAAGGGTTCTCCCCCCGAAACGGCCATGTGACAAGTGCTTTACTTGCCGCCCAGCCATTTCCTGTCGGAAAGCGAGACTTCCCTTTTACCAGCTGCGGTAAAAAGGGGCCTCGGTGCGCATGTAAAACAGGTGCCGATGCCAGTGCCGGCCCCCTTTTGCCGCAGCTTGGTAAAATGGTCCCTGAAAGTTCTAACTCCTGGTTGAGACCTGATGATGCCACTGTTCCAAATTCAAAAATGAGTCTCTGTTCTGATCTCAAAAGAACTTTGTCCACATCACCTCCTCTCCAAGAACTTTTACGAATGATTCATCTGGATGGAGTGATCTACCAATGGTTTCCCTTTTGTCTTCCACTTGTGAGCTGTTATTTAGTTTTACCAATGTAGCAGGCCACATGGACCACCACTACATATACATCACCCTTTCTCTTGCAATTAGAAAACTGTCGTAATTTTAATTTTTTTACCAGTCTTAGGGTTTACAAATACAATAATTTTAAAATTAACAGAACAGACTGAGCAGTTGCCACAATTGAAATGCCCATTGCTCTTCCATCCTTTTTTTACAGGTGCAATTAGAGTTGATAGCACAAAAAAAAAATCCATGAAGTTCCATTCTCTTTTATGTGTAATCATCAATTTCTTATTTGAAAAGCAAATCAATACCCCAAACAATGTGCCACTGTTTCTTAAGCAGTCCAGTTATCCCTCTTGACAAATGAGTAAAGGGTAGTGCATACACTATTCTGTCCGTAGTATGTGGTCTCTTCAATGGTTTTAAAAACGTTTCTCTTTTAGGGCCCCTTTTACCAAGCTGCAACCAAAGGGGGCCAGCGCAGGCGTTGGCGTGTGTTTTACATGCACGCCAAGGCACCCCTTAAACCGCAGCAGGTAAAAGGAGAGTCTCGCCTTCCTGCAGGAAATGGCTGTACGGCCGGGTACACTCCAGAAATGATGGCGCGCTAGGGGTGTGAAGTACCGCAGGACTGCTGTGGTATCCTAGCAGTACTTCCTGTTCCACGAGCGGTAAGCCCGCATTGGGCTTACCGCCACTTAGTAAAAGAAGTCCTTAGTGTATGCTGCATGTCTGTATCCCTCATTAATGCATTTTGCAGGGTGTCTCTTCTCCTTAAATCTCTCACTCATCTCTTTTCTTCTTGCTTCAAGAGTTGTGGGGTCAGAACACAGCTTCCTCAGTCTTAAAAACTGGCTATAGGGCAGATTGGTTGTAAGGGATCTATTATGGCTGCTTCTAAAATCTAAATCTTTATTCCCATCTGATTGTTCTCATATGTAATCATAATACAGTGGAACCTCATTATAACAAGATGTTTTGGATCCATAAAATATCATTGTTTTAAACATGGGGTCACGTTTTATCAGGGTCAATGGAAAATGAACACACATGAAGCAAAAATTGATCTGTTGCAAAAGATTTATTTGCTAGAAACTGAGGCATTCACAGAGCATTGAACATTATGGCTGAACTACTGTATACTGTATATACAACGTTATTGAAGCATACAATACTATACAGTACTGTACTGTACTAGTACAAGAACTGATCTAGTGTGATCTGTTTTCTTCATGCAAATTGTTGGCTTCTTGCAAAATAAAGAATGTTTTAAAGCTATAAAAATTATGATGCTGTCCATGTCCTGAGTTTCTTGCCATCTCAAACTTGCCTCAAGATATTCTCTAGCCTCCAACACTTGGTGGAGGAGCAGGAGGAATATCGTCATCATGTTTCTCATCATCAGCAATGTATGATGGTATGGCTGTGATTTTTTTGCTGCACATTTGACGCAATTTCTTCATCAGTCACATGCTCGTAACTGGGGTGCCCACCCTGGCATAGCTAGACATTGGCAGGAATGTTCTTGCTACTACTTTCAACGTGTGTTGGTCTTCCGTTTGTTCTGCTGTATTGTCATGCTGGTGTCTGTATATGTGCCTCATACATGACATGGAGAAAGAGTCTGTTGTGGTGGCTTCAGTGTAGTTATTTCCAGGTCATGATATATATGGCGGTGGAGATATTACAATCTGACATTAACATGTGGCTCTCCTGATGGATCTGTGCAGATGCCTGGCAATTGTGCAATGGAGTGGAGGGGTAGCCTGATGGTTAAGACACAAGACTTGGTATTCAGGGGTGGACAGTTCAAATGCTACTATTGCTACCTGTAATCTTGAGAAATTCACTTCACCTTCTATTACCACAGATACTGAATTAGCTTGTGAGCTCTCTATGGACAGCAAAGTGTCTGGTTTGACCTTGGGCTACTACTGGGTCTGGGCATTATGGAGATATTGAAATAAGTTATGTGATTGTGAGCTGACTGAACATAAACAGTGCTTTCTTGTCCTGAGGACACATGAGCCTTTTGCAGGGGTCCTGAGCTGTCTTCTTTCTCTCTGCTTGCTGGCATTTTCATTTAAGACCCTGACCCTCTGTTTACTAAGCCATGCTAGCAGCTGCCATGAGCTAATGCCGACACAGCTCATTCACTTTGAATGGGCAGTGTCAGCAATGCTGAGCAGAAGTAACTAGCACAGCTTAGTAAACAGGAGAGTTAGTTTGTAATGTATCCCACTCTGCTTGAACTCGCCTCCGTAGGGAAGGATACTTCAGCATTAGGGGTCCATTAACTAAGCCATGGTAAAAAGTGGTTTGTAGTAGTGTGGGCGCATGCTTTTGGCGCACGCTGGGCCATTTCTTACCACGGCTGAGAAAAATGGCTTTTTTTAATGGGCTGGGAAATGGGCATGTGCTGAAAATAAGCCTATATATGGCCTGAGAACTCACCACCACCAATTGACCTAGCAGTAAGGGCTCACATACTACCCACATGGTAGCCATGCAGTGTGCGCCAACTGATTCAGAGCATGCCAAACTCAGATTTACTGCCAGGCGCAAGCACTAGCCTGGCGGTAGTGCCAATTTGGCATGTGCCACCCATGCGTTAACCCTCCTGTGCCTTAGTAAAAGGGCCCCTATATTGGTTATGCAGTCTCTGCCATGCCCTCCTGTATCCCAGGTAGGATCTCCCATGTCCAGAGATTTTAAGAGTCTTCAGCATTAATCTTGCTAGGAGCAAGGTGTCTTAAGCACTGAAGTTAGGCTACCTGCTCCCAAATGCCATTTTCTCTGCTGTTTGCATGTGCAGAATTAAGAGCACAAAATTAAGGACATGGAAAATAGTCACGACGCCTTATTAAAGTACTGATATCTATACACATATTTTATAAAGGGCCCCCCTACTTTGTACCTTTTATCGGATACATGCGCACACATCAGTGCTCAGCTTTAGGCATGCATCCACCTCTCCAAGTGCTCTTTATAGAATCTACCCCTAAGTGCATAATGCACTTAGGAAGAGAGGTGAACTACCAGCAGAAGAAGAGAGAGCCCTTGGAAGATACTGGCTAACCCTATGGACTTGTGGTGGACTGTGTGTCCAAAGGAGATCAGCAGGCTGAAAATCCTGGGGCATCTGCGCCTCGACATCTATATGTTACAATATTCACAAATTTGACCCCTGAGGCAGGCGCCTTGCTGGCGCCGAAACACAGCCCATGTCGGGTCTTCGGTTAATGAAGTACTCCTGTTGTCCTAGTCTTGAAGGCCCAGTGTTGCTTTTTTTCTTTTAGTTTCTCTGATTGTATACTGTATTACCCTTAGTAAAAGACTACCATATTGTGCATTCATGAAGAAGAAAGTGTACTAGTATCATCGAGCAACATTTCATTGCAAACGACAGCCCATCCCTAGCTATAGCTGCTTTGGAGATGTGCTGATGACGATTTTCAGTTGTTTTATATATTCCTGTGTGGGATTTTTGTTGCGTTTCTTGTAAATATGTATGAAAGTTGCCTATACCCCAATTCTATGTATTTCTCTGTGTCCACAATCACTTTAATACCTCCTTTACTGGTTTGATGTGATGCTATCATTGTTCTGCAGATTTTAAATTACAACTCTATTTGGGAAAATTATATAAGATTTTCTTTTGTTTATTTGAAAGCTGTGTTTTTTGTACTCTGTATCCAAAACTGTCTTTGTAGTTATCTAAGTAGGTGTCTTTTTTCTGTTGTAATTTAGGGTGTTGGACATTTCCTTTCTTTTGTGGAAATGTACAGAGTTTGCTGATGAATTCTTTCAGGTCAGAGAAGAGCTAAAATTTATCCTGTTTGAGGGTGCCTTTGACAATACCTTATGTTGTCATAGTGGATGGTTAGAGAGTGTGGGTATCTTTATTAGGAGTGGCCTAGTGGTTAGGGTGGTGGACTTTGGTCCTGAGGAACTGAGTTCAATTCCCACTTTAGGCACAGGCAGCTCCTTGTGACTCTGGGTAAGTCACTTAACCCTCCATTGCCACATTGAGCCTGCCATGAGTGGGAAAGTGTGGGGTACAAATGTAACATAAATAAAGTTACATTGATTGCACTTCTAATAGCATTAGTTTCTGTGAACTTTGATTTTGCCATGCGCTTACAGTAGTTGCATGACCTTGTTCTAGCATTTTTATTTATCTAATGGGCTCAGGGTATTAGGTTATTTATTTATTTATTTTATTTTATTTGCTGCATTTGTATCCCACATTTTCCCACCTATTTGCAGGCTCAATGTGGATTACATTACATAGCAATGGCATCACCATTAACAGAGTAAGAGGTTCAGCATATTGTTACAATTAATGTACAAGAGTAGGTAGGGTAAATAAAATGATAATACATAACATACAAGTGAGAGTAGGAATAGTAAGTCTGGTCTTTTGCCTCAATTTTGTTGTATTGTTGGTCTGAGAGGAAGTACTGTTTTTTTCTAGCCCTCTTAAAGCTTAATATCCTCTTAAAGTGGACACATGTTATAATATCCAGAGAATATAACCTTAGCATATCAGCACGCACAAAACGTTTCTGTTCTTTTCTGAAATTTACTTTATTGAATAAATATAGTTAATTTACTCACAATTTATAGATTATCAGAAGCTTGTTGCTCTAAGGCAAGGCACTTTATAGTTCTGAAAGCTGTATCAGTGAGTGGTGGTGGAAATTTGAAGGGAAAGAAGCATTATGGCAGATTTGAGAGTTGGCAGGTAGTTGAAGGTAGTTCCAGAGGTGAGATGCTGAATTGTGCATTATTGGTAAAAAGACAAGTTCACTACCATGAGAAGAAGCACATGGTTTTCAGGCAAGATGGAAGTGTCTGAGCTTGCAGGGACAAAAGGACCAAGAATAACATTTCAAAGGCCAGAGGGCAAGGTGAAGAGACCAATAGGGACAGAGCATGAGACCAGGTTACAGAGGAGGTCATAGAGGATAGCCTTTGATTGAAGAGTGAGGTCAGGTCTGTGCCAACCCATTAGAACAAAGACAGCAGAGATAATCAAGAAATAACAGCAGGTAGACAAAAGAGTCAAGCTTAGATGAGAGAAAGAGGAGGTCTTTGCAAGAGAAAAGACCACTAGTTGTGATGCTCATTCAGATTAGCATTGATGGCTGCAGTACATATGAGACCACATTGCGCACAATGCATTCTCACATATCATGGCAGGAAGTGACTCCAGCACTAAATTCCTACAGAGTTAGAATAGCACTAAAGGCATTAAACATATTTTAGAGCTATGCTATGAAGATTAGTGAAAGGCTAGTAGGGGCAGAACACTGATCTCCAGCTGTTCTGGATGAGGCCATTCTATTTTCTTTGTTGTTTTCTAATGTCCCTGTGTTGTTTCTTACCATGGAATTCTTATAAACCTTTCTCCAGCTGCTTTCTAAGTTTTATTTATTTATTTATATGAAATAAATAAATACATACATACATACATAATACACTGATAATGATCTTTTATTTTTTGGAAAATCTCATGGGCTCCAAGAGTATAGAAATTGGCCACTTAGGGTGCAATTTTATAAAGGGTGCAAAAGGTTGGATGCCAAGATGCAGCATGCTGAGTGCTAATTCTATAACAGCAGCTAGGCACACATATTCTGTTACAGAATAGTAGTGTAAGTTGGTGCTTATGTGACAACATGTAGGTGCACACACATGCCATGTCAATGTCATATATAAACATGTGCACCTAAATATGGCATCATAGCATGTAATTTATATTATTCTGTAAGGCACACATGTAAATGTGGAGCCCACTCAGGTCCCAGCCATGTGCCTCTACCACTGAATGTCCTTGCAATTATACACTCTGGGGCCCCTTTACAAATGTGTGTAAGGGCCTATGCACTTCTAGCATGCGCCAAATTGGCCAAATTGGTGGTAATTCCGAATTTGACATTCGCTAAAAATATGTGATAGAAAATATTTTCTATTTTCTACCACATGGGGCTTACCCGGCGGTAAACAGCAGTGGGCACATGCTGCAGGCTTACCACCCGGGTAGTGCGTGAGACCTTACCGCTAAGTCAATGAGTGGTGGTAAGGTCTCAGGCTGAAAATGGAAGCATGCTGGTTTTCATTTTGCCACATGTCCATTTTCCTGCCCTTTAAAAAGGGTCCTTTTTTTCAGGATGCGGTAAAAAATGGCCCAGTAGGCGCCAAAAAGACGTATTTGCACTGTCGCAGACCACTTTTTGCCGTGGCTTAGTAAAAGGACCCCTAAGTAATTTGTGCATTAAAGTTATAGAATACCGCTTAGTGCCCAACTAGCACTTGTGTGTAACTGGAGCAATATAAACAGGATAGAGTTGGTCCAGAGGGCGGCTACGAAATTAGTAAGCGATCTTGAATGCAAAACTTATAGGGACACACTTATGAACCTCAACATGTATACGTTGGAAGAGAGGAGGGAGAGAGGAGACATAATAGAAATGTTTAAATATCTCAAGGGCAATTATGTAGAGGAAAAGAGCCTTTTTCAAATGAAGGAGAGCTCTGGAATGAGGGGGCACATGACAAAGTTAAGAGGGAATAGGCTTAGGAGTAACCTAAGGAAGTATTATTTCACAGAAAGGGTGGTAGAGGCATGGAACGGCCTCCCGGTGGAGGGTGTGGAGTAGAGGACTGTTCCAGAATTTAAAAAGGCATGGGGTAAGCATGTGGGATCACTTAGGAACAGGAAGAACTAGGGGTTACAGAGAATGGGCAGACTGGATGGGTCATATGGCCTTTATCTGCCGTCATGTTTCTATGTTTAATCTTAAGTGCAAGTGCTAGTACTCTATAAGTTTAGCACCTAAATAGTGCTTAGATTTTGGTGCTAATGTAAAAGGATCCCGAAGTGCAATATACAAAGGATCAGTAAGCCCAATGCGGGCTTACCGCACGCTATCTGGGATCTACCACCATCCCAATGCATCCACCGGCAATAGTTCTGGCTTGAGCGTGCACCATTTCTGGAGCACCTGAAAACATTTTCCAATTTAATAGCTTGGCACTATCTTGGCAGTAATCGTGCATTGCTGCAGGGGCGTAGCAAGGGTGGGGCGGTGGGGGCGTTCCACCCCCAGTGCACGCTGCTGGAGGGTGCAGAGCGCAGCTGTGCGCCTGTCGGCTCCGCTGGTTCCCTGCTCCCTCTGCCCCGGAAACAGGTTACTTCCTATTCTGGGGCAGAGGGAGCAGGGAGCCAGTGGAGCCGACAGGCGCGCGGCTGCTCTCTGCACCCTCCAACAGCCAAGAGTGCACCCGGGGAGGGGGGTGTCATTGCGCCAGAGGGGATGTGCTGCACCCTGGGGAGACGGACGCCGCTGCACCTGGGGGGGTGCGCAGCGGCGATCCGCCCCAGGTGGCAGCCGATCTTGCTACGCCACTGCATTGCTGCATGCTGCCTGGTTTCTGGTGGGTTACTGTGGGAACCCTTACCGCCACCCATTCCCCCCCCCCCCCTCGCATGATCATGAGGTAAGAGTACTCTTTACCGCATGGCCATTTTTAAGGGCTTTTTACCTGCTGCAGTAAAAAGGACCCTGGTGCGATGGAAAAACGGCCCCCATGTAACCGCAGGGCCCTTTACCCCCATAGCTTAGTAAAAGAACCCCTAAACCAGCTATGAAGAACTGTATAAAAATAAGACAGTGTTTTATGCAGTCCTATTTATGTGGCTATTCTAGACATAAGTGCCAACCACCTATGAACTAACACCCACAAAGTAGCTGTTTTTTTGGCATATGCACTAACCGGGCATTTTCAGCAGGACTATCTGGTTAAGTGTGCTGAATGTGATGAGTTAGCCTTGTACAAGTGATTTAAATGGCCAGGAACCATTTCTGGCCACTTACGTCGCTTTGAATATCAACCCCAATTGCTATCTGGTTGTGGACTTAATACTGTGCATCTGGAGCTATAGTTAAAGTTTCGTGTTACATGTAGCATAAGCATAAAGTGATGGGTGTTAAGTGTACATGACTTTATTAACATAATTTTGATTATTTATTAGTTTTTTTTTTTTTTAATTGTCATGCAAAAAGCTACATTGATGGGGAAAACATTTACACTATCATTAATGCCAATGTTGAGTGAAGAGGTCCTTGTTTAAAAATGCATTTCGTTTATGAAAAAAATATACATTCTTGTTTTCTTTAGAAGTTTCTGTTTTTCCTTTAAGGTTCACTGAGTTCCCTTGTATTCTTTTAGCACAGATTTGTGCATCACTTTGAAAGAATGGAATCATTTGTTTTTATGTCTTTCTTTGTTTGTGTGTTTCCTCCTGGTGATGGGTTATATAATACATGTGGCAATTTACCATATCATTAGCAGTTCATTTACATATTTAGCTTTCTCAGTACATCAAAACATACTCATTATGGGCTCGATTTACCCAAATTTATTTTGGCCTCTGGAGAGCAAATGGAGGAAATAATCAGGGTTTGCCAAAATGTTTTTGTCACAAAATCAGATACTCAGAAGCAAATTGGCTGAAAAATGAAATTAGTTTTGGCTGGAGAAATTATTTAGTACATGCATGATTAAAAAAATGTTTATCGATGATCTATTTAACCCCCTCTGTGCCACCTACAATCTTACCTTTATACCTTCAAAGAAATACATGTGTGACTTTCATTCATCTCCGGCAACCCACAGCCTGAGTACATCTATTTTTCCATAAAGCAGGTATATAGCTCCAGGATTCTTGTACTCATTTTATCAAATGGAAGTAATTTTGAAACATGTAAACCATTTTTCTGCTATGGCAGAAGTATGGAAGCTGGCAATAACTCATTATTTCATGAGAGAAAAATTTAACAATTTCTATTTTTAAACGTAGGTAAAGTTTTCCCCTACAGAAGAAATATTTAAATGACCTCTGTTTTTTTTTCAATGCAGATCTCTGGCTTTCTGGTTTCAACAATGTTTTTGCTATGTCCCAATACCCAAAATAAACTAAAAGGGGGAGGGGGTATTTTATAAAATGTGCTAAGCTGTTAATGTGCAAATTAATGCATTTTAACCAATTCTGCACAAGCGTGCTGTTTCTGTGATGGCATGGCGGTTAGCATGTGCTAATTCACATGTTAACTGCATGTTGGGTTAGGGAGCAGGAAATAGGCAGGTCATGGGCTGAGAAAGAGCGTGGATTGTATACTGCTATACTTACGTCGCATCCCTTACCTCGGCACCGGAGGCTCCCTCTGGCGGCACGGCACAACCGCTTTTGATGCATGGCGTCTCCCATGCCTTGCTCCTAACAGCGTTCTTGCGGCAGCTGGGCCCCCAAATCGGCCCCTGGATCTCCGCTCCGCCTCCCTGTTCCACTGGGGATTGGTGACCCCAGTGGCCTGCCCCTTTGTCTCTTCCCTCTCTCCTAACCAATGGCTGCCTCCTTTTTCTCTCCTGCTCCTCTCCTATTGGCGGTCCAGCATTCTCTCTTTCTCCTCTCTGCCCTATGACAGCTTCCCCTCTCTGCTGGCTCTTTGCTGACGTCAGACACCAGCACTATATCTGCTGACCTGTCTTCTGCCTCATTGCTTTGACTTCTACCTCGGTAGTTCTTTATCCTGTTCTTCGTTGCTAGTGTTTTCTCTCTGCCTGCTGCCTACCTGCCTGACCCTAGCTTGGACATGGTCTACGTCTCTGCTTGCTGCCTGTCTGACCTTTGCCCGGAACTGGACTACTCTTCTGCCTGCTGCCTACCTGCCTGACCCTAGCTTGAACCTAGACTACATCTCTGCTTGCTGCCTACTTAACCTTTGCCCGGACCTGGACTACTCTTCTGCCTGCTGCCTGCATGCCTGACCCTAACGTGGACCTGGACTATGCCTCTGCTTGTTGCTCATTTGACCTGTAGCCCGGACCTGGGCTACGCTCCTACCTGTTACCTACTGGACCTCTGCCTGGACCCAGCCCATCCTACGATCCGCCTCTCCTCTTCTCTGCACTTTTCCTTTTTGCCACGCACTGAGGTCCTTTTTACTGCAGTGGCTATGCAGTAAGATTGCTCTTACAGTGTGGCCATGTGAGGGGGAGCACTTACCATTGAGGTGGTAGTAAGGGCTCCCACTCTAACCTGGGGGTAACCGGGTAGTACACGGTGCTGCCTGATTACTGCGGGGTTAGTGCCATGCTAAAAATAAGGACCATTTTCCATAGCATGCACTGGGGCTGGAGCTATCATTGGGGCCAGCAGTAGCTCCAGATTAGCATGCAGTAAGCCTGCATTGGGCTTACTGCCACTTTATAAAATGGTCCCTAAAAATGTTTTCACACCTTTGGAAAAGGGGCCCTTATTGCCTCCTCAGTAGGAGGTTCTAAGTATATCTGCATTAATTACAGCTAAGTTTCCCTTTGCTACAGGGGCGTAGCCAGACACCCGATTTTGGGTGGGCCTGGGCCCAAGATGGGTGGGCAGAACCCCGCTCCATCCCACAGGTGATTTGGTCTCTCCTGCATGCCATATGGTCTCTCAAACATCTCCCCTCTCTCGCATCTTTTAAATAGCAGATTTTCACTAGCGGCGAGCAGCAATTAATGCACGCTGCTCATGTTGGCCCCACAGCCTTCCTAGTGATGCAACTTCCTGTTTCCGCATAGGTGGGAGTACATCATAGGGAAGGCTGTAGGGGCAGTACGAGCAGTATGTATCAGTCACTGCTTGCTGCAGGCGAAGATCTGCTATTTACAAGGTATGCAGGAGGAACAGTTGTTGGGAGTTTTCAGCTGGTGGAACTTGGGAATCTCTGCCAGCCACATCATAAGTGTGCTGCTACTGGGTGGGCCTGAGCCCAAAGTGGGTGGGCCTGGGCCCACCTAGGCCCACCCTTGGCTACGCCACTGCTGTGCTAGTGCAGGTTTCAGTGCAGTGATTGCTGAGGATATGCTGGGCACACTCCCAAAAATTATTGCACAGCCTTTACACTTAGCATGTTTTAATTTTTGCTGCTAAGGCACGCTAAGTGCAAAAAATTAGCACACTTTAATGAATGACTTCCTAAATATTCACACATTCTGCTTACATAAGTACATAAGCACTGTCATATTGGGAAAAGACCAAGGGTCCATCAAGCCCAGCATCCTGTCTCTGACAGTGCCCAATCCAGGCTTCAAGAACCCGGCAACCCCCCCCCCCCCCCCCCAAAAAAAAAAAAAATAATGTTCAATGGACTTTTTCCTCAGGAATCTGTCCAAACCCCCTTTAAATTCTGTAAGGCCAGCTGCTGTCACTACATTCTCCGGCAACGAGTTCCAGAGTCTAACTAGACGCTGAGTAAAGAAAAACTTTCTCCTATTTGTTTTAAATCTACTATATTCTTGCTTCATCTTGTGTCCCCTGGTTTTGTTGTTGTTTGAAAGTGTAAACAAACGCTTCACATCTGTCCGCTCTACTCCGCTCATTATCTTGTAGACTTCTATCATATCACCCCTCAGCCGCTTGATCTTTTCATTCCACATACTTTTAGTATGAATGTTAACATTTTTGTATCTGTGGATATTTACTCTTTCTTTTGTATATGTTATATGTTCCACTCTTTTTGTTTTCCCTTTTTCTTGTGTTTTTATTTTACCTATGTGCAACTGGTAGTAAAATAATTTATTTGTATGTACCTGAAGTGGTGGTGATGGAAGGTGTAATCCAGGAAAAAACAATCCTCACATGCTGCCACTGGGCAGAATGCTGGAGTTGCCACAGAAGGGCAAGGGGGCAGAGTTTTTGTTACAACTGTGAACCCAGCTGTGATCTGGAGAGTGTGAGAGGCAATCGTGGTCCAGTTGAGTCCTGGGTCTGACCAGGAACATTTAGGGATATGGCCCAGAAGCCAGTAAACATCAATACTGTGGGCTAGTGTGCTGATGGTGCATGCACCACAGCATACATATGCAGTAGTAGGGGCAGGGCAAGGAGAGTTATAAAAAAAAGTGACTGGAGGTCTTGGTGAGGTAATGGACAGGTTAGAGAGAGGCTCTGGAGCTCAGGAGATGCCAAGACAGGTGGCGGGAGCAGG
This sequence comes from Microcaecilia unicolor, assembly GCF_901765095.1. NCBI lineage: Eukaryota > Metazoa > Chordata > Amphibia > Gymnophiona > Siphonopidae > Microcaecilia > Microcaecilia unicolor. The sequence continues at coordinate 343,659,901 of NC_044033.1, forward strand.
AACAGAACTGAGGAGATATCTATCATGACTCCCCTCATGAAACTGGACATAAATGTTTGTGCATGCATATGCAAGATGGTTGACTTTTTGAATTGTGCATTGTGAGACTGGAGATAAGAGCCAGGAGAGCGCTAGTATTTGGGAAAGAATGTATGCTCAGGACTGGAGAGTTGAAAAAAAAAATAGTAAAGATTCTGGCAGATCAGTAAAGTGAAAAATAGTAAAGGTCCTGGGCTAGATCCTGGGTTTGCGCAAGGGTGTGTGTTTGGAAGAAGTGTTGTAAACTGTATGCTGGAAAAAGAACAGATCCCAGATGAAAATATTCAAAATAGAGTTATTTATTAAAGACTACCCAACGTAATCCACATCTCGTCCAACAAGGGATGCCTCAGGGGTATATAACTAAAAACAGTAATCAAATCATATAATTAATATAATAAAAAGCATTAAAAAATGAACAAATAAAAAAAATGTAAAGTGTAAGGGTCCCGGCAAAGTTTTATATGCACTAACAATAAGTGCAATTGCAAAAATTAAATGTTACCATGCATATAAGCATAACTAATGGCAAAACAAAAATCAAAGAATAGCCTAAAAACATATAGGGGGGGATTCTATACATGGTGCCTAAAACAATCAGCATGGAAATCAATGCCAACTAAGCGTATTCTATAAGCAGCGCCTAGATTTAGGTGCAGTATGTGGAATATGCTTAGTTGATATATCAGTGCCTAAATCCATGTGCCTCCATTTACACCAACGAAAATGTGACATAAATTCCAGCATGTAGATTTAGGCACACTGGGCCATATTCTATAACTATGCACATACATTTCTGAACACCCACGAAATGCCCATTTCTCTGCCTATAACCACACCCCTTTTTGCCTGTGTGCATTAGAACTTAGGCATTACAGAATGCACTTAGAGCCCCTTTTACTAAGTGGCGGTAAGCCCAATGCAGGCTTACTGCTTGCTAAACAGGAAGTACCGCCAGGCTACTGCAGCAGCCCGGCGGTACTTCCCACCCCTAGCGCGCCGTCATATCCGGCGCTATAAAAATATATTTATTTTATAGTGCCAGAGTGTACCCGGCGGTAATTGGCACTGCCCAGTTACCGACAGGTTAGCACGGGGGCCCCTACTGCCACCTCAATGGGTGGCAGTAAGGGCTCCTCAGGTATGGCCGCACAGCAAGTGCATTACTTGCTGCACAGCCATTTCCTGCAGGAAAGAAAGAGTCTTCCCTTTTACCCGCTGCATAGCTTGGTAAAAGGGGCCCTTAGAGAGTTGTGTGTGTAAATTCTAATTATTGGCAATTAGTGCTCATTGTTGCTTGTTAACTCTTATCAACACTGATTAGCTTGTTAAGCCCATTAAGTTATGCAAGTTGTTAAAGAATACACTTGAATTTCAGTGCGGATCTCTAGGCATGCTATATAGAATCCGGGGGATAATGACCAAGTCTTGCAACATGCTAAAAAATGAATCTCTTTCCTAAAAAAAAGTGAACCAAAATGTGTATCTCAGTCCTAATTATTTTTTTTTTGCAGTGTGTATCCTACATCTCATATCTAAAATTGGTGTTTTAGTGTACTCATGTATCAAAAAGGTGTGCCTTGGTGTAATTCAACCAAACAAAATCTTAAGAACATTACATAACACATTAGAGATGTACCAGAGCTGTACTCCAAGGTCACTGTGGAAATGCTCAGTAAAGCTCTAAAAACACAGACATAAAGGTTTAAAGGTGTAAAAATAGCCTCCTAGGTTCCATTAAACTATTAAACCATTTCACTGTGACTAAATCACACAGCAGTTTTGCTCAACCATCTTGTGGATAATACAGCCATATTCAGGCAGCCTATAAACTTTTTTTTCTTTTTAAAGCAGATTGTCAGGTATTTCTCATTTTTTAAAAGCTTATAAATGTTGGTAATCTGCTTTAAAAAAAAAAAAAAGAATATGAGTCCCCAGTAGAGTCAATGCACTAAGGGGTCTTTTACAAAGACACAGTAGCTGTTTTAGTGTAAGTTAATGATTAGCACACGCGAAACGCTAGAGCCATCCATAGGAATATATGGGCATCTTTAGCATTTTTAATGTGCGCTAAAAACACAAGCATGCCTTTGTAAAAAGCCCACTAAAGGTATACCCACTCTAATTAAATGTTTCACCAGAACCGCCCACCTGACCATTAGCAGCCTTATCATTAGCATCAAAATGTGTTGCTGACCCCAAACCCACATCAAATATCTAAGCAGAAGATTAGCTGGAAAATGACTCAAAAGAATCCAAATAATCTCAGGACTCCCACACACCTATATGTCCCTTCCCATAAACCCATGTTTGTACTTCTCAGCATCCAAACTGGGACCAGTAACATATTTATAAATCTTATGGAAATTGGAACAACGAGTGAGGTGATCAAACATGATACAAGTATTCAAGGTTGTTAAAACATGCGCGGACTGTGAAATATTGCAGGAAGTCCTTAGGAAATTGGAAGACTGGACATCCAGATGGCAGATGAAATTTAATGTGGACAAATGCAAAGTGATGCACATTGGAAAGAATAATCTGAATCATAGTTACCTGATGCTAGGGTCCACCTTGGGGGTCAACACTCAAGAAAAAGATCTGAGTGTCATTGTAGATAATACACTGAAATCTTCTGCTCAGTGTGTGGCGGCGACCAAAAAAGCAAATAGGTGGTAGGAATTATTAGGAAAGGGATGGTGAATAAGACCGAAAACACTATAATACCTTTGTATCATTTCATGGTGCGTCCCCACCTTGATTACCGTGTTCAGTTCTGGACACCATATCTAAAAAAAAAGATATAGCAGAATTAGAAAAGATTCAAAGAAGAGTGACCAAAATGATAAAAGGGATGGAACTCATCTCGTATGAGGAAAAGCTAAAGAGGTTAGGGCTCTTCAGCTTGAAAAAGGTCTACAAAATCCTGAGTGCTGTAGAACGAGTAGAAGTAAATTGATTTTTTACTCATTCCAAAAGTACAAAGACTAGGGGACACTCAAGGAAGTTACATGGAAATACTTTCAAAACAAATAGGAGGAAAAATTGTTTTCACTCAACAAATAGTTAAGCTCTGGAACTCTTTGCCAGAGGATGTGGTAACAGTGGTTAGCGTATCTGGGTTTAAAAAAGGTTTGGACAAATTCCTGGAGGAAAATCCCATAGTTTGCTACTGAGACAGACATGAGAAGCAACTGAGATTTGAAGTATGGAATGTTGCCACAATTTGGGATTCTGCCAGGTACTTGTGACCTGGCTTGGCCACTGTTTATAAAACAGGATACTGGACTAGATGGACCACTGGTCTGACTCAGTATGGCTACTCTTATGTTCTTACATAATTAATTACCATGTGCAAATTATGCATACACTTCTTATCTTTTAATTGCTTATAGAAACCTTTCCTGCCTTGCTTCCTCATTTTTTGTCTTCATCAACCCACATAATTATCAGAATCATAATACTGATTCTCTAAGAACCCAGGTTCTGAATCAGAATTCAAGTCATCCACCTGCTCTTAATTATTCCCCACAGTCACCATCTTCCAACTACAATGAGCACCATCTAAAAAACATCATAAGTTGCCAAATGGATGTTTTCCTCTCAAAAATATCCAAGTATCAATTTTCAACCCTCTGATTTCAGAAGTTTTTTTCCACAGTTCACCCAAATTTCAAAGAGGCATGTTGGGGGCGTGTTTTGGACAGGGCCCGGGTAGGACAAGAGTGGCACCAAAAGATAAATGTTTTTCTGCAATAATGGAACAAAATAAAAATGTCTAGGGACAAAATTAAGATGATTTTGGCTAGACCTATTTCAAACATGAATAAGTGACCAAAACATTCCCTAAATGATCAAATAACCACTGGAGGGATCAAGGCATAACTCCCCTTTATACCACCAGAGGTCATAGACCTCCTCCCACCCCCTAAGATGTGACAGTGACAATACATACCAGGCTCTATGACAGCTTGGATATGATGGCCAATCTCATTAGAGCAGTAGGCAGGTTCCAGGTGTAGCATAGTGGTTGGTGCAGTGGACTGTAGAGAAGGGGACTCAAGCCCATATACCACTTTAACTGGTTCACTTGTGGTCAAATATGTGAGCCTCCAAAAAAACACTAAATACCTACTGTACCTACATGTAGGTCACACCTGCAAGCTTGAGAGCTATTGTAGTGGTGTGCAGTGAGGTACATTAGGTTTTTCTCTGTTTCTGGAGGGCTCATCATACAATATAAGAGGGTTATGGTGAGAAGTGTACCTGGGAACTTTTATGTGAATCCACTGCAGTGCCCCCTAGACTGCTACACTGCTCTGCTGGGAAGTCCATGTGGCTAGTCTACTAAGAATGATGGCCCCCAGAAATCCCAGTGGCTGTTTTTGGGGTATTTTTCTCTTGGACAGTTTTTTCCCCAAAATGGTCCCAAAAGAAAAACACACTGAGCACAAAACATCTAGAAAAATGCTATTTTTGAACCAAAAAGATAGATGTTTTTATGTTTATAAATGGCTATGTTTACCTTTTGATTTTTGGCCCTTTTTAGAAAATGTCCAAAATTCGATTTAGATGTTTTAGCAAAAATACCCCTCTTCGTCAACTTCTTCATAGTCAATTTTATGGATTTTTGACAACATCCCATAACACCCTTCCCACACAAAGCCATGTCCTTTGACCCCAGATTCACTCAACCACCCTTAATCTGCTGCTACCCAGTACTAGGACAGTCACCCTCTTCCACTAAACACTTAGGTTTCATTGACACCCTCTTACCAATCCCCATCAAATCCTTCCTCCACAAACAGACTGAACTCACCATTTAGGATCTATAATTTAACCCCACCAAAATCTTCCCTCTCAAATAACCACAAAACTTTCAGGGAAGATACTAATCCACTCCAACTGCTTACCCCTCAAAACCCCTTCATCCCTAAATCACCACTACTGTAACCAGCACACCCCTGCACAAAACAAAGACTATCCTTAATAAACAGAAATATTGCCCCAACTAGAACAAAGTCAAATATTCAAAGTAGGCAGGCACTAAGGCCCTGCAGTCAACTAATTGAAGAAAACTCCATATCCTTTAGCAAACAACATGATGGAGCAGGCTCAGCCTAATACAAGTTCAGTTTTCAAGATTTATTGCATATCAAAAAATGTCCATGAGGTTCACAATAAGGTTAAAAAAATATATAAAAGAAACAATTACCAGAGTCATCCACAGGGAAAAACTCAACAGCGAAGCTAGCCCCCCTCCTATCTTGCACAGCAAAACCCTGAAGACAGCCAAGACCCAACAGAGCAACAATGGAAAAAAAGAGGCCCAAGTAAGTGAAACTGCTCATAAACCCTTCAGCCTGACACCAGTCAATCACCGTCAAATGAGGAAAATGAGGATCTTCCTCCTTCCTGCCCTAAACCGCATTCCCTATACAAGTCATTGGTGAGATCCACTTGGAGTATTTAACAAATATATAGCCTGCTCATCAAAATATGTGAGTGGAGTACAACTAACATGCATAAAATCAAAATAATATAAAACCAACAGATCACCCCTGTACAACCACCCATACCACAATCCCATCAGGATAATGTCCCATGAAACAAATATACCTTCAGACACTTTTTAAACAGAAACAAAATATGTAAATCAGAAGGAAGAGAGTTCCACGATTTCTGCCCTGTATAAAAAACACCTGAGAATGTATCTCCTCCAAGTGAACCTTATGAAACGATGGAACAGTTAACAAACATTGACTCTAAGACCTAAAACTTCACACAGGACAGTAAGCCTGCAAACTCTGAACCAAACCAACGGGGCTTTACCATGAAGCATCTTAAATACCAACATAAAAAACTTAAATTGAACACGCCACCTTATAGACAGCCAATGCAATAACATCAAATGAGGCGTAATATGATCCATTCTGCCAGCACCCAACAATCATATGTGTGACTGAATTATGAACCGCCTGCAATGCCCTTAAGGTTCCCTGTGGTAGGCCACACAACAGGGTGTTGCAATAATCAAGATGAAGCAATACATAGCTTTGCAAAACAATACAAAAAATCTTCTGTAGAAAGAATACCTTTTTAACCTCACTACCAAGTGAATCTTGAAGAACACAACCCAGAGTACAGATGACACCTGCTGCTTAAAGGACAATGGAACATTGAAAATTTTGTTTATTTATTTATTTGTTACATTTGTATCCCACCTATTTGCAGGCTCAATGTGGCTTACATAGTACAATAGAGGCGATCGCCAATACCGGTATGAACAAATACAAAGTGAGGTTTATGGCAGAGCAATGATCAAGTATGATAGGCACATTGGGGGTTGTAAGGAAGAAGGGTTAGGTTATGTCCAGTACGAACTTTTATCTTGTTTTGTAGCGGGGTTAAGGCATTTAGGTTGGATCGTTAGGGTATGCCTTTTCGAATAGGTTAGTCTTTAGGAGTTTCCGGAAGTTTAGGTGGTCGTAAGTTGTTTTCATGGCGTTTGGTAGTGGGTTCCATAGTTGCGTGCTTACATAAGAGAAGCTGGATGCATAGGTTGATTTGTATTTTAGTCCTTTGCAGCTTGGGTGGTGGAGATTTAGGTATGTTCGTGTTGATCTTTAAATGAAAATGGCCCTCAAACTCTGAACAGAAGTATGCATAAGAACAAATACAGAATCAAAGTGAAACCTAGCAAAAGGGCATGATTCACCCGAATGAGCCAACCACAAAATCTGAGTCCTTGCCACATTTTAAGCCAGACCATTAGCACGTGTGCAGGTCTCAACATTCTTAAAATGAAACTCTGCCAAGCAAACACCTCCCTCCACTGATGGAGGTACTGGAAAATGAAACTGCAAATCATCAACATACAACTGATACCCAACCCCCAAACTAGCCACTAGAGGGATCAAGGATGTGTCGACATTAGCGCATGGCAGCCGCTACTGCAACTTAGTAAACAGTGGAGTATTCTATAACAACATGTGCTAATTTTAGGAGTGCCCCTGTTCTGCCAATAATCAGCCTATTTCCATACTCCCTCTTTCAAATCATTGGTAAATTTTAAGCATTGATCCCGCACCTAAATTTAAGCACGTAAAGTTCAATTAACTTTAATTAGTGCGAATAATTGCTTGTTAAAAAGCCAATTATTTGTGATAATTAGTTTTTATTCAATTAAATTGCACACACAAATTGGGCAAATGGCCAAATTTGCGTGCGTAATTTTTGGTGACATTTACAGAATTATGGGGTAAGTGTAATGTGGACTCACACTAATATTCTATTACAACAATTATGTGCATAATAACCATTATAGAATTCAAACTTAGCACACATACTTTAGGGGCCTAACTTTAAATGACCTGTAGAGAATTACCCCAATATGTATGGGTTTATTTGAATCAGCCTGTCCTAATAAAAAGGTTTTCTGTTGCAGTTTGCTTCCTTGGGACCTATTTTTACAAAGCTTTTACAAGCTTTTAAACTGGGAATTACCACATGTTGTTTATGCCCTCTAATTCCCAGGTTAAACAGGTGATACGGAAAATTCCATTTTGAATCAGAAAATAGGTAAATACAAGGCAGTAAGTGCTTTCACATTATCTGTGAGCAGGTACCACGCATTAATCTGAAAGTTAACCCACGACCTGCAATAAAAAGTAGTAGGAACACTCCATTTTGATGCAGCATTAGTTTTGGGCTTGTCGTGCATTAAAATCCTGTTTTATAAAGCGTTAATTCCAAAACAGCACACTTTAGTAGCAGGGCTTCCTAATTTGCTTTGATTATAGGGGTGTTATTTCTTTATTTTCCATCAACAAGCAGGATTGAGTCAGCACACAAGTGGGAGACATCATTTGATGGCACTGGGAGGAAACAGCTCTCCCAGAGCTCAGAAACAGTATTAAGAGCTTAGCATACACAGCCATTCCAATCCAAACAGTTCTCCTCAGTCCTCCCCCCTTTTTTTGTCATCTCTGCCAAAAGAACACAAACTAAGCTTTTGCACTTTGAAAGGTTTCCTCAGCTTATCACTGAAATTGTTGTCAATTTTTGAAAACTTTAGTTGCTTTCTTTTGTTAGTTTGTGAAAGAAAGAAAGAAAGAAAGAAAGAAAGAAAGAAAGAAAGAAAGAAAGAAAGAAAGAAAGAAAGAAAGAAAGAAAGAAAGAAAGAAAGAAAGAAAGAAAGAAAGAAAGAAAGAAAAAGCTGGGGTTCCAGCCCTGCCCTCAGCATGAAAGAAAGATCCGGAACTTCAGTACCCATTCCAGAAGTAGGCACACAGAAACACAGCACCTACTTTTATATGAATAACACGTAGGCATTCCCAGAGGCAAAGAGAGGGTGAAGTGGGGGGGTAGACTGCCACCTATATTCATATTTTAAAATAGGTGCACATATCTATCTATCTATCTATCTATACACCTTTATGGCTTCCTTGCCTAGACTATTATAAAGAACAAAATCACAGAGTTTATATTCATATGCATGGATTAATGAGACAAAGCCAACATGGATTTAGTGAAGGTAAATCTTGCCTCACCAATCTATTACATTTCTTTGAAGGGGTGAACAAACATATGGATAAAGGCGAGCCGGTTGATATTGTGTATCTGGATTTTCAAAAGGCGGTTGACAAAGTACCTCATGAAAGACTCCAGAAGAAATTGGAGAGTCATGGGATAGGAGGTAGTGTCCTATTGTGGATTAAAAACTGGTTAAAAGAAAACAGAGCGTAGGGTTAAATTGTCAGTAGTGTAGATAGTGGTGTTCCCCAGGGGTCTGTGCTGGGACTGCTGCTTTTTAAAATATTATAAATGATCTAGAGATGGGAGTAACTAATGAAATAATTAAATTTGCTGACAACATAAAGTTGTTAAATCACAAAAGGGCCTTACAAGATTGAGGTACTGGGCATCTAAATGGCAGATGACGTTTAATATGAACAAGTGCAAAGTGATGCATGTGGGAAAGAGGAATCGAACCTGAACTATAGCTATGTGATGCAAGTTTCCACATTAGGAGTCACCAACCAGGAAAGGGATCAAGGTTCATCGTTGATGATATGTTGAAACCCTCTGCTCAGTGTGCAGTGGTGGCTAAGAAAGCAAATAGAATGTTAAGTATTATTAGGAAAGGAATGGAAAACAAAAATGAGGACATTATAATGCTTTTGTATTGCTCCATGGTGCAACCGCACCTCAAATGCTGTATGCAATTCTGGTCATAAAATTACTCTCTAATGGGGTAGACCTCGTGGACCTACCACCCAGAAATGTTAAAAGATCTTCTCACACCTTTCTCAACCTACACTTCCCCAGCTGTAAAGAATTAAAATACAAACTAACACATGCGACCAGCTTTTCGTACATGAGCACACAGCTGTGGAATGCACTACCAACACACTTGAAAACGATCAGCGAATTAACTAACTTCCGCAAATCTCTGAAAACTCATCTCTCTAACAAGGCCTACCACGATAACCCATAACTAATTATAACACAACACCTACCCACCTTTATTCAGAATGTCTCGTGTTATAACTGTTTGACCAGATCCTCTTGTTTTACTTGATTTATTTGTAACACCAATTGTATTCTTTACCCTGGTATGGCGATGCCATAACAGGTCTTTGTAAGCCACATTGTGCCTGCAAATAGGTGGGAAAATGTGGGATACAAGTGCAATAAATAAATAAATAATAAATTCTATAGCAGTGCACCTACTGTAGAAACTCACAAATAGATCAGTTTCTTGTTTGTCACAGCCTAACTTTCAACCCATCTGATGACTCCCTATAAGTCGCATTACCAGCATCTCCCCTTCCACTCTTTATACCTTCCCCCCCCCCCCCCCCCCCGGGTCCAGCATCTCATCTTTCATTCTCTCTCCTAGTTGTACAGACAGCAGCCACCAGCATCTTCTTCCCCTCCCTGCTTCATGCAGCCACTTTCAAATCTCTTCCAAAGTTGTTCTATACTAGCACAGGGATTTCCCATACAGGCCCATGTTCAGGTGCCCTCTGCCTAACAGGAAATGCATCATGAAACCTTCCAAAATGCAGGAGATATGCAAATGTTAGTCCCACCGATACTCCGCCCAAACTTCAACTATATGTGCACCTACCTGTAAAATAGCACTATTTAAAATATGCACATATTTACAGAATATCGTTAAGGAGAATTGGGGGAATTAATATGCATGTATATAATATGTAAACTGCTTTGATTTTAACCACAGGAAGGCAGTATATCAAATCCCATCCCCTTTCCTTTCCATATGTGCATACGTACATATACCACTATTCTAAACATATATGTATGTAATCTGTACATAAATATGAGATAATTGTTCCCAATAAAAATAACACAGCAATCATGCTACTGACAGTTGCATAAATTGAAATTGTTCCTATTGGCACTGATAACCTAGGACTCCTTTTACTAAGCGGTGGTAAGCCCAACCATAGCAGCCCGGCGGTACTTCTTACCCCTAGCACGCTGTCATTTCCAGCGTTACAAAAATGTATTTATTTTTGTAGCGTCATAGTGTACCCAGCGGTAATTTGGGCAGTGCTGCACAGTTACTGTCAGGTTAGTGCGGGAGTCCTTACCGCCACCTCAATGGATAGCGGTAAGGGCTCCCCCAAAAGCCTTGCCGCTTGGCAAGTGCTTTACTTGCCGCAAGGCCATTTCCTGTAAAAAAGCGAGACTTCCCTTTTACCAGCTGCAGTAAAAGGGGGCCTTGGTACACGTAAAAAACATGCGCTGATGCCAGCTTTTTTGCCGTAGCTTGGTAAAAGGGGCTCCTCGTTTCTTAAATTGTAAAACAGAACAAATGGAATCAAATTGCACTTGGTTCTAATATTTGCAACTCACAATTTATGTGAGTAACCGCATTCAACAAAAATGTATTAAAAGTTGAGTCCTGAATACAGAATTTTTAGCTTTGTACAGGACACAGAACACTGGTCTGAGTGGACCTCTGTAAACCAATTGAAAAACTTTCTGTTATTGTCAGTCTCAAAAAGGTACAAGAGGAAACTGTTAATGGCTTAACAGCTCTTCACAAACAAGATTTTTTGCTGGCAAGACCACCCGTTCAGTAAAGGCAGGGATAAGAGAACATAAAAGTTGTCTGTGTGCTCAGAGGACTTAAGCATCCATAGCTGCATGTCGTTTACAGAAACAAAACCAATTTACAGATCTTATTTTTTTGTGTGTTAGAACATGTCAATCCTTCCTGGTGGGTCAGAAATTTCAACAAGCTACTTATTCAGTGTGAAAGGCATTGGATTTACAGAGTTAGTGGCTCCCCATGACTTTTATAATGACCTAGACTAGCCTTTTTATATTAAGCTTTTGCAAAATGTTATTTCCTTTACAACTTTTTGCTGCATTTTGTTTTAAACAACCCACTCTTTTTGATTGTCAGAGATGTTTTTCTCCCTGAATGCTATAAACTGATTTATAAGCAGTCTGTTCTGGTGGTTCACTGGTAAATTAATGGGTGAAATGTCTCCTGCTCTTTCATACCTGTTTGAAATTTAGTTGTATGAGAGGAAAGTGATCTAGTAGTTAGATCAATTGCCTGAAAACTAGTAAAACCAAATTCAAATCTACTACTATTAGATATTACTGAGACTCCTTGGCCACTTCGAGATTGATGGAAACGAGCTTAACTGGATCAAGGGCTTTCTAACCACCAGAACATACCAAATAAAATCAAACTCGTATTACTAGATATTACTGAGACTCCTTGGCCACTTTGGGATTGATGGAAACGTACTTAACTGGATCAAGGGCTTTCTAACCACCAGAACATACCAAGTAAAATCAAACTCAAATATATCACCACTGTGGAAAGCAGCCTGCGGAGTACCTCAAGGATCACCATTATCCCCAATACTCTTCAATGTGATGATGATCCCACTGGCAAAGTCCTTGTCCAATCGAGGTCTCAACCTATTCATCTATGCAGATGACGTTACAATCTACATTCCCTTCAGACATGACTTATCAGAAATAACCAATGAAATCAATGATAACCTGAACATCATGAACTCGTGGGCAAACTCATTCCAATTGAAACTGAACACTGAAAAAACTCACTGCCTCATCCTCTCATCTCAACATAACAATTACAAACCCGCAACCATAAGCACCCCAGGACACACACTCCCTACTTCAGACAGCCTAAAAATACTCGGCGTCACAATCGACTGCAACCTTACCCTCGAGAACCAAGTAAATACCATAATAAAGAAAATGTTCAATGTGGAAACTCAAACGTATAAAACCTTTCTTCCCGAGGGAAACTTTCCAAAACCTAATACAATCAATGGTCCTAAGCCATGCAGACTACTGCAACGGAATCTATGCGGGATGTAAAGTACAACTCACAAAAAAACTCCAGACTGCCCAAAATACAGCAGCCAGACTAATATATGGTAAAACACGATTCAAAAGTGCTAAACCCCTACGAGAAAAGCTGCATTGGCTCCCAATCAAAGAACGGATCATCTTCAAAATCTGCACTTTGGTCCACAAAATCATCTACGGCGTAGTCCCAGGATACATGATAGACCTGATAGATCTACCAACCAGAAACAGAATCAGATCATCATGATCATGCCGAAACCTACACTACCCAAACTGTAAAGGTCTAAGATACAAAACAACTTATGCATCCAGCTTCTCCTATATAAGCACACAACTATGGAATGGACTCCCAAATGCGGTGAGAAGAATCAGCGACTACTTAAACTTCAGGAAATCGCTAAAAACTCACCTCTTCAAAAAGGCCTATCCCATCGATCCAACGTAAATCCCCACACCCAGCAACACAGCATAACTAATGATCATACTGGACAATTTATAATCTTCATTCCCTTCGACCCATGATGCCTGACCCAAACCTACGTCATCTGATCACAACATAACCTTGTATTTGTTATCAACCGAACTGACAAACACCTCTACGGTACTATGTAAGTCACATTGAGCCTGCAAATAGGTGGGAAAATTTGGGGTACAAATGTAACAAATAAATAAATACTACTACTACTTATCATTTCTATAGCGCTACTAGACGTATGCAGCGCTGTACACTTGAACATGAAGAGACAGTTCCTGTTCGACAGAGCTTACAATCTATTCCTGCTTCTGCCACTCTGTGTGACCTTGATCAAGTCACTTTCTCCCGTATCCTCAGGAATCCACTTAGATTTTAAGAAGCTCTTTGGGCAATGGCATAGCTAGGATTAAATGGGCCTCAGGCAGAGAAAAGTAAGATGGGTCCCCATAAACCCCATCTCTCCCAAGGTAGCAAAGACCAGGAGAAACCTTCAGAGTTCCAGTAACCAAACCCTGCAAGACACTCATTCCAGACCTATATAGGAAACCTGTCATAATAAAGCAGCAGTAACATCCATGACTCAATAGCAATGACCCTGCCTTTAAAAGGCAGCACCCTAGAATACTAATATACTTCCTGTTGGGGAAAAAAAAAACACAGAGCAAGCCAGATTGCACAGACAGTAACCAAACACTAGCAAAACATTTCACTTCTATCATACCTGCAGAATACAGAAAGAGCCTCAAATACAGAATAATCAACCAAGAAGTCTGACTGCAATGCAACCCTGGAGAAATGTATTCCTTTCTGTGCTATATAACTATAAAGTTATCAGAGTTGCACATTTCAAGATTTCCTATTCCCATTATTAATTGCAAAACTATATATATTCTACCTTTGTTGTCCGGGCATTGTCTCCTCTCAACTTTTTTTGTGTCATTTTCCATCTTGTTTTCTTCTCTATATCTGTTTCTGGCATTGATCATTCCCCTTAATTGTTTAAGGTTAAAAAAAAAGGCTTTCTATACAGGTTAAAAACAAGATAGAAAGGAAAGCCAATTAATTGTTCTGCTCCCATATTCATGGAGGCAGGATGCTTTGTCATCTACATTTAATATGAGTATTATCTGTATTCAATAACATTGTCAATGTAATCGATAGCACTGTGTATTCCTATAGTTTGCAGTATCCTGTGATTGACTCCTTGTGAGCTTTCCCTATTGGCTGTTAGCTCTGAGCTGGGGCCAGCTTTCCCTCTCTACCTTTGCAGGCTGTATGAGAAAGCTCGGTCTTGCTAGCATGCTTTGTGTTCAGCAGCTGTTCTAGGGCTGATCCTCCTTAAACTACTGTAATTCCATCAAGATTTTTCACTATCTCCCCAAGTCATTCCCCTTTGATTTACCCTGAGTTTCTCCCCCCTTATTTCCTTTGACACTTACAGCCTTTCCTCTTAGCTGGGCTGAGATTCTGACCAACTCCTTGCCTCTGGAGTGACTAGATGCAGAGTCTGTGTGGAAAGCAACAATTCTCTTCTAAGCAACTGAACTGTAGGTTGAAATTTCTTTGTTTATTCTTAGTACTACAATAAAGAAGATTTGCTTAAGAATTGAGGGGTCCTTTTACTAAACTGCAGGGAAAAGGGCCCTGAGGTAACAGCAGGGCCATTTTTCCAGCACCAGGGCCCTTTTTACCACCACAGGTAAAATGCCCCCCCCCCCCCCAAATAATGGCCACATGGTAAGATAACCCTTACCGTGTGGCCATGAAGTGGGGAGCACTTACCGTCACCCACTGAAGTGGCAGTAAGGGCTCCCGTGGTAACCAGGCAGCGTACAGCGTTGCCCGATTACCGCCGGGTTAGCGTCACGCTTCAGAAAAAAAATTTCCCGGAGCGCAGGAAATGGTGCACGTTCCAGCTGGAACTGCCGCCGGTTGCTGTATTGATCTGGCGGTAGTTCCGTATTAGCTAGTGGTAAGCCTGTGTTAGGTTTACCGCCGCTTTGTAAAAGACCCCCTAAGATTCTACTGGTAAAGCTTCTACTTGGGGATGGTTTAAACTGGCTATTTAAGCTACACTATACCTTGCCTAGAACAGTACACCAATCATATAAGTGGAGGAGTGGCCTAGTGGTTAGCGTGGTGGACTTTGGTCCTGGGGAACTGGGTTCAATTCCCACTGCAGGCACAGGCAGCTCCTTGTGACTCTGGGCAAGTCACTTAACCCTCCATTGACCCAGGTACAAATAAGTACCTGTATATAATATGCAAGCAGCATTGAACCTGCTATGAGTGGGAAAGCGCGGGGTACAAATGTAACAAAAATAAAAAAAATTAAAAGAAAGAGCAGATTCAAAGTCAGCAAAATAGCCATATGTACCAAAATACATAAAGTACTAAAACTACATAACTCTACATAAGACAGAAGAAGATTAAATAATGAAAATTAAAAAAAAACTAGAATAACTAGGACTGTTACTCAGTCACAGTACACCAGTCCATGCACTGCTCCAGGACTAGGAACAGGGAAAAAGCCTGTTCAAAATAATATGATTTTAGGGCTCTCTTGAAAGACTGAAAAACAAGTATTCCATGGATCAACTGAGGTAGGGAATTCCATAACCTATGAGCCTGAATAAAAAAATGCAGAATGCCTAGTAGATACATAGTGTGTACAGGAAGGAGGAGGGAGAACTAAGCAATGGGCACCCAGCGAATGAAGAGATCTGAAACTTACTGGGAATTCCTCGTTCATGGGAAATAACTGCAGTCCCCAATCCCTATCACAAACGGGGTTCAGTGGGTTACCCACACCAGTCGGCGAAAGGTAGACACACGCTGATCCATTCAGTGCAACTCGCGTGCAGCCCCGGACATCTAAGGGCATCACAGACCTGTTATTACTCGATCTCGTGTGGCTGAACACCACTTGTACCTCTAAGAAGTTGGACGCCAACTGCCTGGGATCACATAACTAGTTAGCATGGAGGAGTCTTGTTCGTTATCGGAATTAACCAGACAAATCACTCCACCACCTAAGAACAGCCATGCACCAAAACCCACAGAATCGAGAAAGAGCTATCGATCTGTCAATCCTTTCCGTGTCCGGGCTGGGTGAGGTTTCCCGTGTTGAGTTAAATTAAGCCGCAGGTTCCACTCCTGGTGGTGCTCTTCCATCAATTCCTTTAAGTTTCAGCTTTGCAACCATACTCCCCCCCCCCCCCCCCCGCCCCCAAAGAACCCAAAGACTTTGGTTTCCCGGAAGCTGCTCAGCAGGTCATGGGAATAGCGCCACCGGATCGCTAGTCGGCATCGTTTATGGTCAGAACTACGATGGTATCTGATCGTCTTCGAACCTCCAACTTTCGCTCTTGATTAATGAAAACATTCTTGAGTTCCAGTATGAAGAGTTTTATGAGATAAGCATGAAATCTTGAACTGAATACATTGGCAAATATGAAGTGATTTTAGCAAAGGAGAGCAGTGATCAAAGTGATTAGCAATATAGAGGAATTGGACAGAAGTAATGCAAGGTCTGTAGCCATTTGAGCTCTGATTGTGAAAAGCCTGCATAAACCATGCTTTTCACCGGGCTCTCTAAGTTAGAGATTACAATTGCCTGTATGAATGCATTCATCACCAAAAAGTCCAATAATTTTTTCAGAGGGCAAGTAGTATTTCTCTATTTCTCTCTTCTGTGCATCTGAACTCAGGAAACTATGTTTTACCCTTCATTATCCCCTTATCTCACCTTCTAGTTTCAGTGTCCCTCTTTTCAAATCTCACCTACCTATGAGTTTTGCATCTTCCATTGTTGGCTCTCTCCAGCCCTTATTTATCTTCCTCCAAGTCTCACCAACCCCAGCTCATTACCTATCATTCAGTCCCGCCTGGCATCCAGTCCCTTTACTTGATACCTACTTTCCTTATTCCCTTCTCAGATTTGCCCCTTTCATTTGTTCCTTTCCAACGCATCTGAACCCTTTTTTTACCTTCTCCAGCTCATTCACTTCTTCTCCATTCTCCCCCTCCCTCTCACTCTAGTCTTCCACTTCTCACCCCCTTCTTCCCACTCTTTACCCTTTTTACTCCCTCTTCCTCTATTCTGATCCTTTCTTACCACTTCCCTCTGTTTTCCTTCCATTCTGATCCAATCTACTCTCTCTTCCTCCTCCCTACTTCAATCTGAAACCCCATTCAAACCCTCTGCCTTCTCTCATTCCATACCCAGTCTCTGCATTAGCCCCTAGGTCCCTCCTGTCAGCCCCAGCATCAAACCCATCTCCAAGCCCCAACCCCCTTCCCCCATCGGCTTCTGAGCCCCAGCCTCTGTGTCAGCCCCCTGCCCTCAGCCTACTTCTCCCAGACCCAGCATTAGAACCCTTCTCCTACACACATCCCTTAACATCTACCCTTTTGCCCATCCCCAAGCTCCCTTCCCCTATTCCTAGCATCAGACATTTTTCCCAACCCTAGTAGAGACCCCTTCTACCACCCTACCTGCTGGCAACAACATCATCATCTGTCACCCTACCATCTGCCAACACTAGCCCCTTTCTGCCATCCCTAGCCCTTAGACCCCTTTTGCCATCTCCAGGCCCTATGTCAACCCCCTTCTCCTACCTCATCCCCATCAATGTGCAGCCCTCTTCCCCACTCCCAAACCCTATGTCAGTCCCAAGTCCCAGTTTCAGCTCTACAGCAATAGTTTAGGGACCCCTGACAAAGAGGGTAACAATCCTACA
Organism: Microcaecilia unicolor; assembly: GCF_901765095.1. Lineage (NCBI taxonomy): Eukaryota > Metazoa > Chordata > Amphibia > Gymnophiona > Siphonopidae > Microcaecilia > Microcaecilia unicolor. The sequence continues at coordinate 343,677,547 of NC_044033.1, forward strand.
AGTCCCTTCTCCTTCTCCCTGATGGTACAGCATTTCTCCCTCTTTCTTCCCTCCTATTTTTCAGCAACTCTGCTTTCCTCCCTTCCACTGCCAAGTCCAAAACCTCTCCCTCTCTTTTCCCTCAGTCCCTCCCTTCTGTTGCCCAGCATCTCTTCTTTCCTCCCTACTCTCCACCCTTGAGGAAGGACATATACAGTGGTGGAAATAAGTATTTGATCCCTTGCTGATTTTGTAAGTTTGCCCACTGACAAAGACATGAGCAGCCCATAATTGAAGGGTAGGTTATTGGTAACAGTGAGAGATAGCACATCACAAATTAAATCCGGAAAATCACATTGTGGAAAGTATATGAATTTATTTGCATTCTGCAGAGGGAAATAAGTATTTGATCCCCCACCAACCAGTAAGAGATCTGGCCCCTACAGACCAGGTAGATGCTCCAAATCAACTCGTTACCTGCATGACAGACAGCTGTCGGCAATGGTCACCTGTATGAAAGACACCTGTCCACAGACTCAGTGAATCAGTCAGACTCTAACCTCTACAAAATGGCCAAGAGCAAGGAGCTGTCTAAGGATGTCAGGGACAAGATCATACACCTGCACAAGGCTGGAATGGGCTACAAAACCATCAGTAAGACGCTGGGCGAGAAGGAGACAACTGTTGGTGCCATAGTAAGAAAATGGAAGAAGTACAAAATGACTGTCAATCGACAAAGATCTGGGGCTCCACGCAAAATCTCACCTCGTGGGGTATCCTTGATCATGAGGAAGGTTAGAAATCAGCCTACAACTACAAGGGGGGAACTTGTCAATGATCTCAAGGCAGCTGGGACCACTGTCACCACGAAAACCATTGGTAACACATTACGACATAACGGATTGCAATCCTGCAGTGCCCGCAAGGTCCCCCTGCTCCGGAAGGCACATGTGACGGCCCGTCTGAAGTTTGCCAGTGAACACCTGGATGATGCCGAGAGTGATTGGGAGAAGGTGCTGTGGTCAGATGAGACAAAAATTGAGCTCTTTGGCATGAACTCAACTCGCCGTGTTTGGAGGAAGAGAAATGCTGCCTATGACCCAAAGAACACCGTCCCCACTGTCAAGCATGGAGGTGGAAATGTTATGTTTTGGGGGTGTTTCTCTGCTAAGGGCACAGGACTACTTCACCGCATCAATGGGAGAATGGATGGGGCCATGTACCGTACAATTCTGAGTGACAACCTCCTTCCCTCCGCCAGGGCCTTAAAAATGGGTCGTGGCTGGGTCTTCCAGCACGACAATGACCCAAAACATACAGCCAAGGCAACAAAGGAGTGGCTCAGGAAGAAGCACATTAGGGTCATGGAGTGGCCTAGCCAGTCACCAGACCTTAATCCCATTGAAAACTTATGGAGGGAGCTGAAGCTGCGAGTTGCCAAGCGACAGCCCAGAACTCTTAATGATTTAGAGATGATCTGCAAAGAGGAGTGGACCAAAATTCCTCCTGACATGTGTGCAAACCTCATCATCAACTACAGAAGACGTCTGACCGCTGTGCTTGCCAACAAGGGTTTTGCCACCAAGTATTAGGTCTTGTTTGCCAGAGGGATTAAATACTTATTTCCCTCTGCAGAATGCAAATAAATTCATATACTTTCCACAATGTGATTTTCCGGATTTAATTTGTGATGTGCTATCTCTCACTGTTACCAATAACCTACCCTTCAATTATGGGCTGCTCATGTCTTTGTCAGTGGGCAAACTTACAAAATCAGCAAGGGATCAAATACTTATTTCCACCACTGTATGACTGTCTCTGAGAAAAGGTGATTAAAGTAGTGTATCCAAAACGCTTTTTCACATCATCGGTTCGTAAGCAGTCTGAAAAAGCTACACGTTTAGATTTTCACATAAAAGGATGGGGTTTGAACTGTTGTATTACAAATTGCTTGCTTTAAAAGAATTCATTAAAATCTTATTTTTTTTGTTTCAAAAATAATGATTTGGAAGTTTGGACAAAAAAGCATCTATCTGCCGCTTTGTGATGCTTTTTGGACATTTTTCTGTTTCAAAAATGAGCCACGTGGAGGGGAATAATCGAACGTTGCCGGCGAAATAGGTCGCCGGCGATCTATTTTGGCGGCGGCGCAACAGCCGGCCGGAACCGTATTTTCAAAAAAGATGGCCGGCCATCTTTTTTTTCGATAATACGGTGTGGGCCGGCGAAATGCCTTGGATTTCGCCGGGTTTGAGATCGCCACTTTTGTTTTTCCGCAATAATGGAAAAAACTGCCGGTGATCTCAAACCGTGGGAGGAGCCAGCATTTGTAGTGCAATGGTCCCCCTCACATGCCAGGACACCAACCGGGCACCCTAGGGGGCACTTCAAACATCTTTTATAAACAACCAAATTAGCTTCCAGGTGCATAGCACCCTTCCCTTGTGTGCTGAGTCCCCCAAATCCTCCCCAAAACCCACTGCCCACAAGTGTGCACCATTACCCTAGCCCTAAGGGCTGAAGGGGGGCACCTACATGTGGGTACAGTGGGTTTTGGGGGATTTGGGAGGGCTCAACATTACCCACCACAAGTGGAACAGGTAGGGGGGGGGGGATGGGCCTGGCTCTGCCTTTCTGCAGTCCACTGCAACCAACAACAACTGTTCCAGGGACCTGCATACTGCTGTCTGGGTGCTGGGTATGATATTTGAGGCTGGCATACAGGCTGGCAAAAAAGGTTTGTATTTTAATAATTTTAGTGTGGGAGGGGGTTGGCGACCACTGAGGGAGTAAGGGGTGGTCATCCCCCATTCCCTTCGGTGGTCATCTGGTCAGTTGGGGCACCTTTTTGAGGCTTGGTCGTGAAAATAAAAGGACCAAGTAAACCCGGCGAAATACTGCTTATCGCCGGGTTTTATTTTTCCATTATCCGCAAAAGCCGGCCATCTGGTAGCCACGCCCAAGCCTGCCCGTGTCCCGCCTTCACTTCGCCGCCAACACGCCCCTTTGAACTTTCGCCGGCGAGGCGAAGGGAAAGCGGCGAAGCTATCACAAATGTAGCTTTCGAATATATGCTTTTCGCCGCTTTTGCGAAATCACCGGCCATATCCCGATTTGTGTCGGGAAATAGCCAGCGATTACTTTCGATTATAAGCTGGATAAGCACCTATGTGTCTTTATAAAATACTACAGGAGTATAAATCATGCCTATATTGAATCCACAGATATTCTCACCTGCTCAAGAGAAGGCATAAATGCTTGCATGTAAAATATGGAGTGGAGGAGTGGCCTAGTGGTTAGGGTGGTGGACTTTTGTCCTGAGGAAGTGAGTTCAATTCCCAGCCCAGGCAGCTCCTTGTGACTCTGGGCAAGTCACTTAACTCTCCATTGCCCCATGTAAGCCACATTGAGCCTGCCATGAGTGGGAAAGCGCAGGGTACAAAAAAAAATATGTGCATTAATAGCAACTCCACCAATGCACCTCCCAAAGCCAGCTCCTGAACACCCACCCCTACAGCTACAAGTATTTTCATTATTGTAATATCTGTGAAGGAGCATCCATGCTGTGTCTCAGCCATTTCAGTACTTTTTTCATCTCCGATATCCTCGGTGATCACATAGTTCATTAGTTATTGTATGCATGGTCTTTTTAGACCATCTTTGTTTTCTACCCTGCATTATCATTTGACATTTACTACCCTTTACCAGACTCTTAAAGCAGGCATGTTATATGCTAAAACACTGTGCTGTGTCGAGTTTAGAGCATTGATTTTACATGTTGTGTAATGTCATTTTTTGAGTATTAATATTTTATTGTGTATTGTTTTTACATATTTTGGATTGTATGTAATTTTTATCCTATATATATATATATATATATATATATATATATATATTTGGATTGTATGTAATTTTTATCCTAAGGTTTGTCTAGCCTTCCTAAATTCCACTCCTTTTGTTATTTTTCTCGTGGGACTTTGCAATTCGGTTACCTGTTGGTTTTTGACATCTGGGTTAATTTCATAAAAAGTGTTTTGCAGGTAATTTTATGAAGCATTCCTGTCTGTAGGTCCCTGGGGAGGAGTAGGGGGGATGAAAGGAGAGGTATGGTTGGGGCACTGTTCCCTGTAAGCTGAGCGGGAGACCTCTACCTATGGTCCTGTCATTCACTATCACATTTTGAATAGTGAAGGACAGGCAAATTCGGCCCAAGAAAACAGATGGGCAAGCAGTCTGCTAGTCCCAGTAGAATGGAAGATGCAGAAGAAGACCTGGTAAAAGATGAATGGCAACCTTTATTGTAAGCTCTCCAGGACTCCAGGGAACTTGCCTGTCCTTAGTGATTGAAAGCACAATATTTGAAGCACCACCCCCTACTGGCAGTAATGCAGTTGGAGGACTATTGCTCAGCTTAGAGGGAACAGTGGTAGAGGGAACAGTAGTAGAGGGGGGGGCTTGTGCTTGGCAGGAGGGTTTCAGGCCAAGAGGTATCAAATATTGAGTGCTTTTTTAGGAGGGAGTATCACAAACTGAATTGGATGCCCAGATACTGGGTGCTTGTTGGGAGGGGGGGGGGATCTAAGACAGAGAAATATCAATGAGATGCCAGGATCTGATTGGAGGGATCAGATAGGAGAAAGAAGGCTAATTTTATGTTGTCATATGCTTTTTTGACTATACTAATCATTTATGTGCATGGATGTATGTTAATATTTAGGTTTATAGACCCCTAATGTAGGAAAATGTGCCAAAATGCAGCCAACTTGAGTCATCTTTACAGTAAAGACCTTTGGAGATATCCCTTGGTTGTCCTTTCTTCCTTTGGCCTCCTCTGGTGTTGTAAACATGTGTGGAAGCTATCTTTGTCTTTTCATATGATAAATTCTAAGCCATCTGTGGCTGCTCAAGTAAAACCTACAGTAAAAGCTCCATTTTATAAACTGAGATTGGCCCCTCAGTTAAAACCATGTATTAAGTTCCATCTTTAGATCTTTGTGAGGACCAAATGCTGCCTGTTAGACCCCACCAGGTTTGGTTATTAACAGAAGCCCCAGATATGTTGTGGAATATAATCAACTTCTCATTTACTGAAGGATTTTCATAGCTAATCTTCGATGTCCAAATAACTGGAATGATGTAAAGTATTCTTTTTAAATATTGGACTTATTATTGAAGTATAGAACTAATGCTAATGTCCTTTTTCTTGCAACTGTTAATGGTAGTCACTGAGTCACTTACTGCTTTTATTGAGCACTCTCAGGGATGCTGTCACTGACCTGGTGATCGGATTATAATCTTCTGTGGTATGTTTCATAATCATCTCAGCTTCAAGCGTTATGTTCTGTGTGTATTTGACCTCTGCAAGGGGGGGGGGGGGGGTGAGTCTGTCTGTGATTCTGTCTCATACAAAGCCTCTGCATGTGAATTGCAAAAGGAGGGCAGAGAGAGAAATCTTTGAAATAATGAAACCTTAGGACTGAAGAAGAGCGCTTAAAATATATTAAATATCCACAAATGGAAATACATTACTTTCAAAATCTAGAATATAAGTATGCATCCTTTTAGCAATACAGAAAGTACCTTTTGTCTATCAAGACCCAGTTAAATATGTTACAAAGGCATCTTTTCATCTGAGAAAACTAGGTCAATTTCTGTCTGTTTTATTTACTCTCCTTAGATTAAATGTATTTATTAGTATCAAGGAGCACAGCAACAGGAAAGTGTAGCTTGTGAACATAAGAGCCAGCTCCATGGGTGCTGAGCAGCCCGAATATTGAGCAAGCTCCTTCACTCTGTTCAGAGAGTGGTAATTTGAATTGTATTTGGCAACCCTATTTGGAAATGTTGACAACTGTGCTAAAGAACCACCTTTTGTGGGTAATGTTTTAGGAGCTCTCATGACCTTTCCATTGAGCAATCAATTGCTTCTTTGTGTGGCTGAGTTAAAAAAAAACAAACACCATTTTGACCCAGGTTTGAATCCCATTGCAGCTCCTTATGAGTCTGGGTAAGTCTCAGATATCCCAGGTACAGGAGCTTAGATTGCGAGCCCATTAAGGACAGAGAAAGTACCTATATGTAAACTTGTTTTGATTGTACAACAGAAAATCAGTAATCAAGAAGCTAATTATAATAAAAGAGCTGAATGTAAATGTAGACCCTTTTTTTACTATGGGCTATTTAAAACAGTAACTACTAAATACAATAACCGAGAAGAGAACCAAATATTGTCAATAAACGCACTACTATATATAAGGTTCTCAAAATATGAAAGAGCATCAAAAATAAATGTAGGGAGGGGAAAGCCTCAAGAAGCTCATTGATTAAAACCCTGTGGAACTGGACTGCTTCACCATCGGCTAAAAAAATCTCCCCTCCCTCATACATATAGTCTTCAATTTAATCACTTAGAGGGTCATTTACTAAGGATTAGCTCGAGCTATCTGCAGCAGGACCCATAGGAATAAAATGGGACCTGTTGCAGGTGACTCAAGCTAACCTTTAGTAAAAGACCCCCTTAGAAACAAAAAATATATAAAGATCACTTAGCTGCACAATTGTCTCTTTCTTCCAGCTCATGCAAAACACAGACCATGACCGACGATGGCCAGTATTTTGTTTGCTGCATCAGGGTCAGCGGGTCATAATTCTGTTGGAGGAAAAATAAACCAGCAAAAAATGCAACACATAATATTTCAAAAAACATAGAAATAGATGATGCTTATTTAATGCTATATGCCGTCAAAACATGACTGAACACGGGAGGCAGAAAACAGTCACATGAAAGAGCCCTCCTTTCTTAAAGAATACACCTTGTCAGTAAATACCACCTGCCAATCTGTTTATGTTACATATTACATATTGTGCCCATGTGAGAAGGAATATGTGGGACAGACGTCTACACCACTATGTACTCATCTTGTTGAGTACAGCAACACCATTACGACTCATAAAACTACTTCCCCTTTGGCGCTGCATTTACAACATAACTTGAGTCTTTGCAATGCATGGCGTTGCAATGGGTTGCAGAGGAGGTGACAGACGAAGGATTTTGTTACAAAGAGGACAACAATGGATCTTTCACCTTAATTTTTTAGTACCTCAAGTATTGAATGTTAGAACTGAATGGTGCCATTCCTTTTACAAGTTCTTTTAAAAGGTTTTTTTGTGTGCATGTGCGCAGCTTTTTGGATTGGCCCCTGCCGATCACCTCGGACAGGGATTGGGCCTTCAGCTGTTGGCAGCTGACATCAGTACATTGATATAAAGGAGGGCTGTTTCGTGTGGCTGTTGTCTGCTTCCCACGTTCAGCCATGTTTTGATGGAGTATAACATTAAGTAAGCATCATCTATCTCTGTGGTTTTTTTTTTTTTTAATATTATGTGCTGCATTTTTTGATGATTTATTTTTCTCCCAACAGAATTATGACCTGCTGACCCTGACGCAACAAATGAAACTCTGGGCATCGTCAGTCATGGTCTGTGTTTTCGCTTGAGCAGCTGGGAGAAACAGGCAATTGTGCAGCTAAGTGATCTCTCTCTATCTATCTATCTATCTATCTATTTATATTGATATAGATAGATAGATTGAAAGATAAATAGATACAGTGGTGGAAATAAGTATTTGATCCCTTGCTGATTTTGTAAGTTTGCCCACTGACAAAGACATGAGCAGCCCATAATTGAAGGGTAGGTTATTGGTAACAGTGAGAGATAGCACATCACAAATTAAATCCGGAAAATCACATTGTGGAAAGTATATGAATTTATTTGCATTCTGCAGAGGGAAATAAGTATTTGATCCCCCACCAACCAGTAAGAGATCTGGCTCCTACAGACCAGGTAGATGCTCCAAATCAACTCGTTACCTGCATGACAGACAGCTGTCGGCAATGGTCACCTGTATGAAAGACACCTGTCCACAGACTCAGTGAATCAGTCAGACTCTAACCTCTACAAAATGGCCAAGAGCAAGGAGCTGTCTAAGGATGTCAGGGACAAGATCATACACCTGCACAAGGCTGGAATGGGCTACAAAACCATCAGTAAGACGCTGGGCGAGAAGGAGACAACTGTTGGTGCCATAGTAAGAAAATGGAAGAAGTACAAAATGACTGTCAATCGACAAAGATCTGGGGCTCCACGCAAAATCTCACCTCGTGGGGTATCCTTGATCATGAGGAAGGTTAGAAATCAGCCTACAACTACAAGGGGGGAACTTGTCAATGATCTCAAGGCAGCTGGGACCACTGTCACCACGAAAACCATTGGTAACACATTACGACATAACGGATTGCAATCCTGCAGTGCCCGCAAGGTCCCCCTGCTCCGGAAGGCACATGTGACGGCCCGTCTGAAGTTTGCCAGTGAACACCTGGATGATGCCGAGAGTGATTGGGAGAAGGTGCTGTGGTCAGATGAGACAAAAATTGAGCTCTTTGGCATGAACTCAACTCGCCGTGTTTGGAGGAAGAGAAATGCTGCCTATGACCCAAAGAACACCGTCCCCACTGTCAAGCATGGAGGTGGAAATGTTATGTTTTGGGGGTGTTTCTCTGCTAAGGGCACAGGACTACTTCACCGCATCTATGGGAGAATGGATGGGGCCATGTACCGTACAATTCTGAGTGACAACCTCCTTCCCTCCGCCAGGGCCTTAAAAATGGGTCGTGGCTGGGTCTTCCAGCACGACAATGACCCAAAACATACAGCCAAGGCAACAAAGGAGTGGCTCAGGAAGAAGCACATTAGGGTCATGGAGTGGCCTAGCCAGTCACCAGACCTTAATCCCATTGAAAACTTATGGAGGGAGCTGAAGATGCGAGTTGCCAAGCGTCAGCCCAGAACTCTTAATGATTTAGAGATGATCTGCAAAGAGGAGTGGACCAAAATTCCTCCTGACATGTGTGCAAACCTCATCATCAACTACAGAAGACGTCTGACCGCTGTGCTTGCCAACAAGGGTTTTGCCACCAAGTATTAGGTCTTGTTTGCCAGAGGGATTAAATACTTATTTCCCTCTGCAGAATGCAAATAAATTCATATACTTTCCACAATGTGATTTTCCGGATTTAATTTGTGATGTGCTATCTCTCACTGTTACCAATAACCTACCCTTCAATTATGGGCTGCTCATGTCTTTGTCAGTGGGCAAACTTACAAAATCAGCAAGGGATCAAATACTTATTTCCACCACTGTAGATAGATATTTGTTTCTAAGTGATTAAACTGAAGACTCTGGGTTTTCTTTTTTTAGCTGATGATGAAACAGTCCGGCTTCATAGGCTTTTAAGCCAGGAGCTTCTTGAGGCTTTTTCCTCCCTACATTTATTTTTTATGCTGTTTCACATTTTGAGAACCTTTGTATGAGTAGTCTATTTAAAACAGTAATATGTCATTGGTTGTATCTCGATTGGATCACTGTAATAGTCTGAATATAGGACTGACTAATAGTTACCAACTTCAAGTTATTCAAATTATTGCATTAGGAGTCTATCTTCTTCCTTGCTCTTATGCTTACTTTACTAGCTCCCAGTTGTTCAGCATGCTTGTTATAAGTTTATGGGGTTTTTTTGTTTTGTTTTTTTTAATAATGTACAGCAAAGATCCCAATTACCAGAAAATCAATTTAGCGTGGTAGATATTGAGGGGCATAATTGAATGCGGACGCCCATCTCCATGAGCGACTATCTCCGAGGATGGATATGCGAAGGGGCGGGACAGACTGTATTTTTGAAAAAGATGGGCGTCCATCTTTTGTTTCGATAATACAGTTGGTGCCAGGCAAATGCATCGGATTTGGGCGGATTTGAGCTGGGCAGTATCGGTTTTCAGCGATAATGGAAACCGAAGGCGCCCAGCTCAAAAACGAACAACTCCAAGGCATTTGGTCATGGAAGGGGCCAGGATTCATAGTGCACTGGTCCCCCTCACATGCAAGGACACTAACTGGGCACCTTAGGGGGCACTTGTAAAAAGTAAAAAAAAATTTAAAATACCTCCCAAGTCCATAGCTCCCTTACCTTGGGTGCTGAGCCCCCCAAATCCCCCCCAAAAATCCACTGCCCAAGAGTCTACACCATTACCATAGCACTTATGGGTGAAGGGGGGCACTTAGATGTGGGTACAGTGGGTTTTGGGGGCGGTTTGGAGGGCACCCATTTACCAGCACAAGTGTAACAGGTGGGGGGGGCCTGGGTCCACCTGCCTGAAGTCCACTGCACCCACTAACAACTGCTCCAGGGACCTACATACTGCTGTGATGGAGTTGGGTATGACATTTGAGACTGGCATACAGGCTGGAAAAAAAAGTTTTTAAAGTTCTTTTTCTTTGGTGGGAGGGGGTTAGTGACCACTGGGGCAGTCAGGGGAGATCATCCCCGATTCCCTCTGGTGGTCATCTGGGCAGTTGGGGCACTTTTTGGGGACTTGTTCATGAAAAAAAAGGTCCAAAAAAAGCGGCCCAAATTCTCGCTACTGCCGCCCTTCTTTTTTCCATTATCAGCCGAGCGCACCCATCTCTCCTCAGCCGATAAACACGCCCCAGTCCCGCCTTCACCACGCCTCTGTCACACCCCTGTCAATTTTGTTCGTTCCCACGACAGACTGCAGTTGGAGGTGCCCAAAATCGGCTTTTGATTATACCGATTTGGGTGCCCATGAGAGAAAGACGCCCATCTCCCGATTTGGGTCGAAATATGGGCGTCTTTCTCTTTCAAAAGTAAGCTGGATAGGGTACCAGTTAAGAGCAATACAAGCCAGAGAATTTTTCAGTTATGGTACCCTCACTGTGGAATAGTTTACCTTTTGACATACATCCAGAACTTAAAGACCTGACTTTTTCCTGCTGGGTGATGTTAAGGTTGCACTGCTGGCCATCCTTTGTTTTTCCTCTAATTTACATTTATATCTGGGATGGGAATTAATATGGCACCTTCCTTATGTTTATGTTTTGTCTTTCTACTCTTCCAAACCCAATGGGTGTTAGAAGTGCATCAGGGGCAACAGTTATTTTGCCCCCGACAGATATTCCCAACTCCTTGTGTATTCTATAAAGTACATTATAGAATACACAAGGGGTTGGGAATAACTTTTGGGGGCAAAATAACTTGTCCCACAATTTGTTCCCCCTCAATGAGCAGTTCATCTCCCTGGATCAACTTCCTTAATCCCCCCCAACCCCTGATGATCAGTGCCAAGCCCCTGGTGACCAGTTAAAAATTCCCCTGATCCCCCACCAAGGCCAGTTTCAAACCTCAATCCCCCTGATGACTGGTTCCAATCCCCCGACCTCGATCCCCTCACTGAGCAGTTCTAAACCCCAAGATCCCACTGCTCATAAAAGCCCCTCCTTGAATCAATGCACCATCCACAACCTGTAAAAGAATCTTTCCAATGACCTTCCTGGATCTCCCCAGGCCCCCATCCTCCCCCCAGAACTTACTTGGAGGTGATCATTGGTGGTGTAGTGTGTTAGGAGGATGGGAGTGGTATCCCTCCACTCTTGCTCTGACTAGTTCTGGGCATCAAAATGGTTGCAATGACCCCTACCACACTTTAGTAAAAGAGCCCATATATTTAATTTATGTAGGTATCTTCTTCAGCACTTGGTTTCTTCTTTTCCCTCATTCCCCTGCAACTGCCTCAAACCTTCTCATCCCCCCTTCTCCAACATCTGGTTCCTGCCTTCCCTCATTCCACAGCACCTGCCTCATGCCTTCTACCTCTGCCCATTCTCCAACATCTGGTTCCTGCTTTCCCTCATTCCTCAGCACCCTGCCCCATACATTCTGCATCATCACTCCTCTATCCTTCTCCAATTTTTTCCTATATCTGCTGACCCATGGCAGCAGCAGAATCAGCTGGAGCCAGCTATACCACTACTGCAGCTCTGACTCTGTCCCCCAGCACTGTAGCAGACAGGAAGTTTGGGCTGTGAACTTTGAAAGTCCTGCAGTACTAGGAAAGGTTAATAAGGCGCTGAATAAGGAGATGTTCTACAAAACCATCCACTTTTCACTTTAACTCGGGAAAAGGGGCAGCACTAGAACTCAGTTTCTCCATGTGTCACTGTTCACACTGCCACCCACCTGGAGTCGCTGCCCTGTGCCCTAAATATTTCATATCCTGCATCACAAAGCTTATTCTCCAGGGCTGGCAACATAGATAAGCAGCCTTTGATTTATTAGGAACATATGCTCTGTCTCCATAAGGCAACAATTTTCTGTATGTTCTCAGTTCATTTGGGGTTATTTCCCAATTTCTGGACTTTGGTTTGCTTCACATATTTGTTTAAATGTGTATTAAAACTTTTAACTTGCACTATTTGGCTTAGTGATCATTAATTCATAAACAGACATGTTAAATTGATTTGTTATGCACTAAATTTTAAAAGAGTAGTATCAAACAAATGTGAACTAAGAAATGCACATCTCTAGTTTCCACCTTCCAGCAACTTGTCTGGCCCAGAGGACTAATTTGGTTTCCTGAACATAGGATTACTGATTCTTCCAGCAGACTCTTGCTAGCTTAATTCCTTCTAATAGCTCATAGGGTAAAGAACTAAGAGGCAGATGCAGCAACCAAACGTAAAAAAAATCTAAATCGTTAAAGTCCCTAACGATTTTAAAATAACGAAAAATGCACCAAAAAAAAAAGTCACACATGCTGAGATCGGTATTGAAAAGTACAATGTACCAAAGAATCACAATACACATCATTAATCGGCCCCCAAATCATGCGCAGAGCAGCCAAGCGTTATGTTAGCTGCTCTGCGCATGCCACAAACAGTCAAAACACAGTCAAATCACAAGCACATGGCTCCCAAATCAAATCAAAACAAAAATTTAAAAAAAGGGTCGGGAGGGGGCAAGGGCGCTCATCAGGAGCGTCCTGTACGGACGGCCTTGCCCCCCCCCCCCCGCTGCTCGCCACTTTCCGCCGTTCCCCCCACCCCGAAAAAGCAAAATTCGAGCAGCCCCTGCCCCCCTCCCTTCCTCACTACTCTGTCACCTCAGCTCCGCCTCCCGACATCCTCCGTCCTGTGCCCCGCCCCCTTTTGGGGTCGTCGCCGCCATTCCCCTCTTCCATCGGGCCCCCCTCCCTCTTACCGGGCCCGTGCAGCGCCTCTCTCCTCTGTCCGAAGGCGCTGCACGGGCAAGAAGAAAGCTGATGGCTGCCTTCGCCCAGCTTCGATGGCGCGTCTTTCTCCTGCTGGGCCCGCCCCTGTCTGACGTCAGTAACCTACGTAGGTCCTGACGTCAGACAGGGGCGGGCCCAGCAGGAGAAAGACGCGCCATCAAAGCTGGGCGAAGGCAGCCATCAGCTTTCTTCTTGCCCGTGCAGCGCCTTCGGACAGAGGAGAGAGGCGCTGCACGGGCCCGGTAAGAGGGAGGGGGGCCCGATGGAAGAGGGGAATGGCGGCGACGACCCCAAAAGGGGGCAGGGCACAGGACGGAGGATGTCGGGAGGCGGAGCTGAGGTGACAGAGTAGTGAGGAAGGGAGGGGGGCAGGGGCTGCTCGAATTTTGCTTTTTCGGGGTGGGGGGAGCGGCGGAAAGTGGCGAGCAGCGGGGGGGGGCAAGGCCATCCGTACAGGACGCTCCTGATGAGCGCCCTTGCCCCCTCCCGATCCTTTTTTTATTTTTATTTATTTTTGTTTTTCTGACGTCCTTTGGACCAATCACAGCGCTTTTAGCTCTGCTAATGCGCTGGGATTGGCTCAAAGTTTGTTTATTTTTTCTCTTAATGATTTTTCCTGCCACAGAGCTGACCTAACGAGTGGTCCAGACCTCTTGTTAGTTTTCCTGCCTTTTTCCTGCGTAAAGGCAATCGGAAAAGGTTAGTGCATGTCGTTTCAATGGGGTTTTCACACTAATTGCTCATCTCCATTCCGTTTTTGTTAGCTGCTGGCTTCCTCGGTAAAAGCCCTTTGATGCATGCAACGGATCAAATTTTCCTCGTTGGAGAGTCATTAAAGGCTCATTTAGCTTTAGTGCATCTGCCTCTAACTCCCAAATTGGGTAGGCTCTCAGTTTAAGACCCACCAGTGATAGCCCAGCCTGTAGACTGCAAAAATCAGCCTTCAGCTTTTCTCTCTTTATAGATGCTAATTGAATGAACTAAATAATTCACAAGGACTTTATATGCTAATCCTCTCTGAGGATGCTACTTTACAAAACATCAATGGAAATCAAATTTACCAAACAAGTTGCAATTGACACCTTATAAAGCTGGCTAACCTAATAAACGAATGCATTTGTCAGTAGCTTTAGATAGTTATGTTCAGGGCAATTTCTCCCCATACAGATTTCCCCTTCAAAAATTGGACTGGCCATGGGAATAGGGATGCGTCTCTCCTCATACATTAGGAGCACTTGCAAAAATAGAAATTATTGGTGCTTTAAAAATTCAAGCCTAGTGTACACTTCCCGTCTTCTGACCCAATCACGCTCATTTTCTGCCACAGGTAACAGCTCTTAATTGTGAACAATACATGCAATTTTACCTTTACTGGATAATGAGCAAATTTCAGCTGTACCTTTTATTCCTCATAAAGGATGTGCAACTTGTGCAAAAATGAGACTGCCTAAGCATGCAAGCTAGTTGTATTGTAACATCTGTGTTTAATTTAAAGTCATGCACAGGCTTAGTGTAAGAATAGGAGTGATAATAGATCTGGGTGACCTTTGGACCATTAGTTTTGTTTAGCTACCATGAAGGAGTAATAGCCACATGAGGCTTGAAGAAAGCTTGATGCTTTGTAAGTTCTAATAGAGAGAGACAGAGAGAGAGAAACAGTCAGCAAAAGTCAGCCAGCCAGGCAGCGAGTCCCTGGCCAATATGCTATATACCAAAAAGAAGGAAAACAGTGTTTTCTAGGACATTGGTGATAGCATGTCACAGAGGAATGTAAGAGCATTCCCCAAGGCAGTAGTTTTCAACCCAGTCCTCAAAGATCACCTGATCATTTGGGTTTTCAAGATACCCACAATGAATATGTGTGAGAGATATTTGCAAGCAATGAAGGAAGTGCATGCTAATGCAGCTCATGCATAGTCATTGTGGATATCCTGAAAACCCAGTTGGCCAGGTGATTTCTGTGGACTGAGTTGACAAATCACTGTTTTAGGGGACACATGTTCAGTTTGAGAGGAGACTTGGTAAGTCAGTGTCCTGCAAAACTATATGTTGAGAAGACAATGTTTGCAGGAGGCTAGAGAAAGAAGCAAATGGCTTTCTCCTGGTGAAACTGTAGCACTCAGGAAGAGTATAAATCTCAACAGTAGAATGTTTCTACCCTAGAGCAGTGGTTCTCAATTGGTGTGTCGCAGGGCCAGTACACACACAGCCTTTTTTGTTTTGAAGAGGTTGTAGCATAATCTCTTTTCCTTTCCCTTTCCTCCTGCCACAGATCTAACACCTCTCTATCACCTTCCTCCTTGTGACCATCCCCCCTCCCAGATTTAGCACTTCTCCATTATCTTCCTCCAGCTCCCTGCTCTGGACTGGAAAATCTCATTTCTTTGCCAGCAGCAGCCATCACACACTGCCCTGGCTGACCCAGAGCTTTTCCTTTGCCGCATTCACACCTCTGATGCAACATCCTGTTTACGCGAGGGTGGGTGCAGCAGAGGAAAAGCTCTGGGTCAGCCTGAGCAACGTGTGAGAGCTGCCACTACCAGCAAAGAAAATGAGGTTTGTAGGATGGGGTGGGGGCTGGAGGAGGATGAAGGAGAAGTACTGCACATGCGGGCAAGAAGGAGGAGTCTGAGGGGAGAAGAGCAAGAGGTCTGGGAGAGCTGTGAGCAGAAGAGGAAGAAATGCTGAACTCATGGGAATGGCTGAGGGAAGAAGAATAAGAAGTTTGGGGGCTGAGGAGAGAAGAGTAAGAAAGCTGGACATACCGGGAGGTGGCTGAGGGGAGCAGGGGTGAAGAGAGAAGAGGAAAGGTGCTAGACTCATGGGGGGGGGTGCTGAGGGAAGAAGAGGGAAGGTGCTGGATTCATGTGGGGCTGAAGGAATAAGAGAGAAAGGTCTGTGGGGACTGAGGGAAGAAGATGGAAGGTACTGGACTCATGAGAGGGATGAGAGAAATAGGGACTGGTGCTGTACCTTTTGAGGGGGAGAGAGGTGTTAGACTAGAAGGGGAGGAATAGAAGAGACATGCTGGACCTGTGAAGGGGGGCAGTAGAGATGCTGGACATGTGGAGGGAAAAGGAGAGAAGGGGGCAGGAGCGAGATGGAGATGCCAGACTATGGAGGGGAGAAGGGGAGAGGTGGAGATACCAGACTGTGGAGAGAGGGAGGTAGAATGAGTGTGAATAGAAAGAGAGAACCTGGACTGTGGGGGATGGAAGGAAGAGAGGATTAGAGATGCTGGACCCACAGAAGATGCAGCTATACAAACTCCAATGATATGCTCCTTCTCAGGTTGTAAGCAGTCAACTGCATATAACAGTTCCATGGCATGTATTATCATTTACACAACCCAGTAAGAAGCACAGCATCGGAATTTCTATGGCTGCATCTCCTGCCACCAGGCTGGATTTCCTGCGGTTGCTCTCCCCTCTAAGCAGTGACTTGCTGAACATTGAAGCTGCACTTTTTTTTGGGGGGGGGGCAAAGGGGTAGGGAGTTGCAGCAGCTTAGGGTGGAGGGAAAGCAGGAGGGGGCAGAGAATTGCTGGACCATATGTGTGGAGGAGAAGAGAGAGGGAGTCAAGGAGTTTCTGGACCATACATGTGGAGGGGAAGAGAGAGGAGACAGGAAGTTGCTGGTCCATAGGGGTAGAAGAGAGAGGAGGGGGTCAGGGAGATTCTGGATTATAAGGGTGGAGGAGAGAGAGAGGGACAGGGAGATGCTGGCCTACAAGTGTGGGTGGAGAAAGAGAGAGGAGATGCTGGGCTACAATGATATCAGGGGAGGGGGAAAATGCTTGGCATGGTGGAACAATGTGGACAAGACTATGGGGTTCTCAAGGAGATAAGAGAAAGGAGGAGGATGAGTGTAGAGGGTACAAGTGTAGTAATGGGGAGTAGATGGAAGAGAATAGGAGGCTAGGGAAGGAGTGAGATGGGAGAAATATGAAGAGACAGGAGGAGATGGAAAATGTATAGGTAAGTGAAATGTAGGTGGAGGACGGAAGAGTGAGAGGGTGAAATTTGAGTGGGCAGATAGAAAAGAGGAAAGGAGGAAATATGTGAGAGGTGGGAATGGAAGAAGAAAGGATGAAAGTGGAGAACGGACAAATGGACAGCATCCACTGGAAAGACAGTGTAAGACAGACAGGAAAGCAGACAGGTAGAAAAGAAAGTGTTTTATTTTGAAATTATTAGGTAGAATATGTTAGCTTTGGGAAATGTGCATCACAGGTGTCTTTATATTTCGTTCAGTACAAGAGAGGAAAATTACTTCTATTTTTATTTCTCTAATATTGTAGTTTGACTTCTCAGGTTTCCCAGCTCAATTTTTGCCTTTATAGTTCTATTTCTAATTTGTGATCTCTTATTCTGTATTTGGTGAGGGTTTGACTGTGTTTTGCATGTGACTAAGGTACTCACTTAGCAAAGGAGTTTAATGAATAGTTGTTGGTTTTTTTTTTTAAATAGTATATAAAGAGGCTGATTTTCAAAGCACATAGACTTACAAAGTTACATAGGTTACTATCAGGCTTATTTTCAAAAGAGAGGGGCGTCCATCTTTCGACATAAATCGGGAGATGGGCATCCTTCTCCCAGGGTTGCCCAAATCGGCATAATTGAAAGCCGATTTTGGGCGTCCTCAACTGCTTTCCATCGCGGGGACGACCAAAGTTCACGGGGGCGTGTCGGAAGCATAGCGAAGGTAGGACTGGGGCGTGCTTAACACATGGGCATCCTCGGCCGATAATGGAAAAAAGAAGGGCGTCCCGAACACTTGGCCGACTTTACTTGGTCCTTTTTTTTAACGACCAAGCCACAAAAATGTGCTCTAAATGACCAGATGACCACCGGAGGGAATCGGGGATGACCTACACTTACTCCCCCAGTGGTCACTAACCCCCCCCCCCCCTCAAATAATTTTTTTAAATATTTTTTCCAGCCTCAAATATCATTCCCAGCTCCATGACAGCAGTATGCAGGTCCCTGGAGCAGTTTTAGTGGGTACTGCAGTGCACTTCAGGCAGGCGAACACAGACCCACCCCCCCTACCTGTTATACTTGTGGTGGTAAATGGGAGCAGTGCACTACGAATGCTGGCTCCTCCCATGACCAAATGGCTTGGATTTGGTCGTTTCTGAGATGGGCATCCTCAGTTTCCATTATCACCGAAAATTGGGGATGACCATCTCTAGGGACGACCATCTCTAAGGTCGACCTAAATGTTGAGATTTGGACGTCCCCGACCGTATTATTGAAACGAAAGATGGCCGCCCAACTTGTTTCAATAATACGGGTTTCCCCGCCCCTTCGTGGGGATGTCCTGTGAGGACGTCCTCAGGAAAACTCGGGCGCCCCGTTCGATTATGCCCCTCCAGAGGTCTCTTTTTCAAAAGAGAAAAGCATTTAAAAAGTGGCATAAATTGGCAGTTGTTTTTCTCATGAAAACATCTAAATTGGTATTCTCAAAACCCATTTTCCAGATTTTTTTCTATGCTGTTCATCTGCAGTGCACCCAAATCTCAAAGGGGGTGTGCCATGAGCATGTTAATGGCAGGATTGGGGTGTTCCTAAGATTTGGGTGTTTTTCAGCCATAGTGGAACAAAACAAAAACATCCAGGACTAAAACTAAGACATTTTGGTCTAGACCTGTTTTAATCCTTACTAAGCCACAAAAGTGCCCTAATTGACCAGATGACCACTGGAGAAATAAAGTAGTGACTACCCTTTACTCACCTCCTGCCCCACTCCCCCCAAAAATATAAAAGAAACAGTACATACCAGCCTCTTTGAGAGCCTCAGACATTATAGCCAGTCATATTAGAGCAGCAAGCAGGTCCTGGAGTAGCCTAGTGATCAGTGCAGTGCACGAGGAGAAGGGGACCGAGGCCCATAATTCACTTTGTTACACTTGTGGTGGAAAGTGTGAGCCTACAAAACCTACTAAAAACCTAGTGCACCCACATATAGTTGATACCTGCAGCCATAAGTGCTATTGTAGTGGTATATAGTTGGGTACAGTAGGTTTTTGGTGGCTTTGGGAGGCTCACTATACAATATAAGGGAGTAATGGTGAGATGTGTACCTGGGAGCTTTTAGAAGTCCACTGCAGTGCCACTTAAGGACATCATTTTTTTAATGGACCTTTTAATGTACCAAAAAGAGAAACGCACAGAGGACAAAAACATCTAGCAAGTGGACATTTTCAGGAAAAAAAAAAGGTAGACATTTTACTGTTTCAAATTTGCTAATCAGATTCTGGACAATTATGTGACTGCAAAACATGTTTACATTTAATTCATTAGAACTGCCATACTGTACTGGATCAAAGGTTCATGAGGGTCATGTAAGCAGTGTGTCACACATATGAGCATCATCTGTCAGGTGTGTCCCAACTGAAGAAAGGTTGAGAACCACTGCCCTAGAGAGAGAGAAAAAAAACACCCCCAAGATTTGGAATTGAGTGCTCATAAGTCTGGAACAGGAAGTTGTATAAAAGAATATCATCTAGAATTAGGAGAAAAATAAAATTTAAACTCTGCATGTTGGGTCTGTCAATCAAAATCCATAAGCCTGGCCCAGTTTTCTGAGTACAGTCTGTGCAATATGGTCCAGTGCAGCAACTTGCCATTTTCTCTGTTTAAAAAAAAAAAAAAAGCTGGAAATAAAAGCTTGGAAATCTTGTTTCAAGAGTATTTGGAGTTATTCCAGGGTCATGGATACACTAACATTAGCTTCCACAGAGGGACTGATTACCCTTCAATTTGATGGTTTTATTCTTCATTCACTATACAATCTATTTAGCCACTTTTAAATGTTGGTAAGAGTGATCAGTATTTCAATCCACAACAAGGAATAGAGAGTCCTGATAACACTGTACAATCTTATCTCTCTAATATAGGTAGCAAATTACTTTAACAAGACTATAATCCTGTGAAGTGCAATGAAAGCCTTAATGAGAAAAGGGAAAAAGCCTCTGAACCCAACCTCCACCTGAAATCAATATTTTCAAAAACAAAGGTGGAGGAAAGCATATGGGTTACCTCTCTTCATCGGCATAAAAAAAACCCTTGACTCTTTAGTTCAAAATTGCTAAACTTCACAAAAATGACAGTTGATGGATCCTCAAAAAGAAGTAAAAGAATTACTTAAACTTCAAAGTGCGGGTGAGCAAAAACACGTGTGGCTGGTCAATTACAGTGAATGTGGCCAGAGTTTCACTGCTGGGAGCTGTCTCAAGGCATGCATGACCTTTAAAAAAGGGTGTTCAACAAAATTACAATTAAAGTGCAAAAACACGAGTGAAAAAATATATCCGTGTAAAATAAAATACTAAATACAAAACAAACTCGATCCATAAAAGCTACAAAATAGTTAAAGGGAAGTACTTGCCAGTAGCTTTAAAACACGTCCAATCTTCCTGCTATGGGATCCCCACCAAAATGGCCGTGGCGTCTTTTCTTTATAGAATTGGAACTAGATATCCTAAACTGTTGTTTCCGGTAAATGTCATGCGCTGATCATTAACACGTTCCACGTAATGGGCATCTTATATCTTTAAAACTAAAACTGACCCAGAGTGATATGGCTGTCAGAAATGATGTGACAAAACAAAACAAAAATCCCTCGATCGGTTCGTATTCATCCTAATGAGTGCATGATTAAAAGAAACTCCTCCATTCCAATTTGAGATTTAATCCTGAGGGTTCCTCTGTTTTCAGTTGAAAAATCCAAAATTGCTCCCTCTGTAATAATTTCTTAAGTCTAGTTGGAGAATTTTCTGAAATGTGATCAACCGCACAAACCTGCACTGAGGAAAAAGTATGCCCCATTTCCAAGCAATGTTCTACAATCGGGGCTTCAATTCTGGATTTTTTCAAACAACTCTTATGTTCAGAAATACTTCTTCTTAGGGGTCGAGTGGTTTCCCCAACATAGATTTTAGGACAGGGACCGATGATCAATAAACCACATGGATGAACAAGTAATTTTAGAATTTAAAAAGAACTTTGTGTAAGTTGCGGGATGAATAAAATTCTCTGTCAATTCAAAGGTGTTGTGACACAAATAACACTGTGAACATTTTGTGTGGCTCCCCTTCGGCCTCTCTTTAGATGTATTTTTAGAAATGCAAATGGGCTCATAAGCTCCTTCAAGTTCAAATTCCTTGTAAATCAAGGTATAGATGTGTTTTGGAAAAAGCAGATGAAGTATTCAAAATGTTCCAATGTTTTTTAAGAATTTCCGAAACCCTTTCAATACCCGGAGTGTATTTCAAAACATAGGTCATGTAATCATCTGACTCATCTTTCTCTCACTGGACAAACAATAGGTTACGATCCGAAAATCGTGCTCTGGTGTAAGCCCTGCGAATAACCTGTTTAGGGTAACCCCGATTTTGAAAACGATCTTTAAGTATCCCGGATTCCACCTTGAAATCGGAGATGTCATTGTAAATACGACAGAATCTTAAAAATTGGGAAAAAGGAAGACTTTGCTTTAAAGATGGAGAGTGATCACTCGAAAAATGAAGGAACATATTACGATCCGTTTCTTTTTTATATATACAGTAGTAGTCAAATGGTTGTCCTGTTTAACAACCAAGACATCCAAAAAGGAAATTTGAGAAGGATGGTAGTTCAAAGTAAACTGTATGTCTGGATGACATAAGAGTGTAACTCTATCTACATCTTGTACCTGTCCCAATTTGAGGACTGACACTGAGGAGGAACTGATTACATTTTTCAAGTACAGATTAGAGGTCAGTACTGTTCCTGTGCTCCTATGTACTCTCTGACTGATGAATAAAAACTGCACCTTATTGCTATGATTCCTGATTTATCTCTTGCAGATAATAAAGAGCTAAGTATATAATTATATCTGTTCTGTGTGTCTGATTGAGTTTGCACCTAGCAGGGTAGGAATGAAAAGAACGATGGACTGCCAGCATCATATCTGGTAGCCTGCATCACTGGGATCAGGCTACCAGATGTGAGGAAAAGAGATGGGAAATATCTACAAGTATGACATGGGGAGGGGGCAACCTGCTATCTTCCTGGGGTGGACAAGTAGGTTACATTAGGTAGAGCACTCTTGTTGTGCTATGTCTCTGTTGTGGTCTCAGACAGCCTCTCTACTTCCTTGGACTCCTTGTGGAAGAAAGACAACTGACTCCTGCATGGAAGGCTCTTTTTAAAGTTTCTTACCATTTATAGAGGGGGCTCCTCCTGCCCTGTACATAGCATGAAGGTCAAGCCACCATTATACCAGGTTGCTAACTAGGACTGTAAAATATTCTCCTTCATGAACATAGGGGGGCACATTTCTGAGGCCTCTGCTACTTTAATTTTACAGGCCAGTAGTAATTTGATTTTAGAGTAGGCCATAGTATTGAGATTAAATTGGTGGCATTAATGGATGACTTATAGCTTTTGCTAGTATTAATACCATATTTTTCTAGAGCAGCTAGAAAATATATAATGGTAGCATGGTCCGGAAATAAATCCCATCTATATTGTTAGGTGGTACGATAGACAAGACTCCCACGTGCCTAAAGGCTATAAACTTTCCTTGAATAGTATTCCCTATCTCTGCTTATCAAAGAGCAGAAGTCAGGTCTGGGAACTGAGCATGGGTCTCCCTCATAGCAGTATACAGTGCTACCACTGGGATTTCAGGCCACTATATATTTCCGATTTTTAATTCAGTGTTTGGATTACAGTTTTCTTCCTGAACGAATATCTCTTAGGTCAGTTTTCATGAGTCAAGGTATCTTCTATTGTCTTCAGAATAATATACTGACATATTTTGGCAAAATATTCTAAACATTCTGTGTAAATGGTACATGTACTGTACTAAACTGGAATCATAGTAAAATAAAAATGAAAAGGACTCACAACTGGAGTGAGCTTTGACGGCAACTCCAGAGGTTGGCAAGTAAAATCAGTGCCAGCAGACTTCTATGGTCTGGTTCCCATAAATGGCAAAGTCAGATCAAGATCAAGGCCGAAGTGGGCTTCATCAACTCCAATAGTTGTGAAGTAGAAACAGTGCTGGGCAGACTTTATAGTCTGTGCCCGAAAATTGGCAGGGAGAGAGAGAGATTAAGTATGTGTTGATCATATCACATTCAAAGCATAGGCTATGATTGCAGGTGCTGTCAGTGCAAGGACGGAGAAGACAGTATCATGGTATTATGTTCCAAGATTGCATCACAGAACTGCCTCTATGAGATTGGCAAGGCAAGTTGTAAACCACCAATGTTTAATCATGAAGAAGTGGAACCTGGGTTAGACACAGTTCTGGACATCTTGTTGGGTAGGCTGGATGGTCTACACAGATCTTTATCTGCCAATATTTACTATGTTATTAAGGAGCTTTTTTTTAAAGCATATGGACATCTCAAAAGGATGAAATAGATGTGCATGTGCTTGAAATGTCCAAGTACCAATTTTGCAATACATCCAAATAACAAGGCGCTGTGTTATGGATGTGTTTTGACCGGGATTAGAGAGGACCTGAAATCTAAACATCCAAGAGCGGTTACCGAAGAGGAAGAAACATTCGTGTCTAAAAAGAAGAACATCCTTATTTAGACCTGTTTCAAGCACATCCAAGGTACAAAAAGGTGCCCTGAATGAGTAGCTGTCCACTGGAGGGATTAAAGCATGACACCTTAATCCCCCAGTGGCTGCTGTTCCCCTCCTTCTCCCCTGAAACTGAAACCAAAAGGGAATACCAGGCTGTATGACAGCTTCAGGAATTATGGGCATTCTTATCACAGCCTGAGGAGTCGCCTGGTGGTTAGTACAGTGGACTGTAAAACAAGGGATCTGGGTTCAAATTCCACTTCACCTGGTTTGTTTTTATTTATTTTTTGTGAGCCCTCCAGCAACAGAAATATTCCTACTGTATTTAAATATATAAGCCACCTGTAAGCCTTAAGGCTGTAGAAGTGGTATACATTTAGGTACTGTAGGTGTGTTACTGTTGCTGGAGGACTCACAATGACAAAATAAAAGGGTTAAATTGGGATTTGAACCTGAGTCCTTTGATTCATAGTCCACTGCCCCAACCACTAGGCTGCTCCTGTGCTCTGCATGGATGTCTGTGTAGCCATTTTCAAAGAATACTGCCATACTGACATCTATGTCCCTTGTTTTCCTCCATTCATAATTTGAAATTCTAATTTGTTAAATGGATGTTCATGCTAGACTTTTCCAGCATATGGATGTCCATCTCACATATTTTCAAACAGGAAATCTTTATGTACTTCCTGTTCAAAAATACATGTGAGATGGACATCTGTTTTGGACATTCTGACTTGGACGTCACTATTCTGACTTGGACGTCCTTTCAGAAATGCCCCTCCACACAAACTATATAAACCACCATCACATTATGCTCCTTTTCTTGATGGGTCACTCTATGGTAGACACATGAATGATAATCCAAGGTAATTCATATGAATACTTTTCTGGTCTAATACAGAAATGCATTCATCCTATATAATAAAACTCACCCTCAACGTTCTGAAGACACTGACGTCAGTGAAGCCAAGCCACTGTCCTCACTTCCTTCAAGACGGGTTCGAAGGGTTCGTGGTGGTGAAGCCACCGAAATCGCCAAGTCTCGGGGCCCCGCCCTCGCATCAAACGTGATGACGTCGAGGGCGGAGCAATGGTGTCACACACCGAGGGCGGAGCAATGGCGTACGATGCGTTCAGGAGGTGTGGAGCAATGGCGTCAGAACGACGAAGGGGTCGGCAGGTAGGTAGGGAGGGAGGGAGGGAGGGAGAAGGGGGGGGGGTGTTGGGGAGGAAAACCTTGCTAGCGCCCGTTTCATTTGCTCCAGAAACGGGCTTCTTTTACTAGTGAATACATAATACATGAATACGAATACATGGGTCTGGCCTAGTATACAGCCTTCTCTTAGAGTAGAATCATCCTAAACTTTCATATTTCTGCTGTGCTAGAAAACCAATTTAGCCAATGCAATCTTTGGTTTTGTAAGCTGTATAGTTTTTTATTTGAAAAGGATAAATCTTTCCTGTTCACCAAGCTAGGGTTCAGACAGTGCTGATTTGACAGTGCAAGGTCAGTTATTTCCTATTTGTTCTTGTTCCTGGTTTACAGCATAAGACATTTTTTGAGGGCTTATTGTTCAGATCTACCCTTGATTACTTTGGAATGGTGGCTGTTTTGAAATATTGCTCTTCAAAGAATAGAACATTTTTTTTAATCTCAGCTAAGATCTTGAACTGACATATCTCACACTTGTTTTTCTGTCTATCTACCTCATCTCTTACTTTAATATAAAGTATTTGAGAAAATCCCATACAAGAAACAGAGAATACACATCTTACCCTGTATAGTACATCTTCTTAATAAATAAATATATCTTAACAAGGAATCTAAAACGTAATTTTATCACTTCACTATTTAAAATTTCAGTCTTCTTAATTCTGTTGCAACTCTTGTCCTAGGCTGGCCAGTGAGATTTAGCCTCGGTGTGCGGCAATCCCCCTCACACCAACGCTACGGCGGTCCACTTTACCACCATTTAGTAAAGGGCTCCTTAGATTTGGGGGGGGGGGGGGTTCCTGCAGGCCATAAAAATTAGGACCTCTAGTGAAGGAACAGGGCAGCTTTAAATCCTGCAGTTAATTTGAATTGTCATACAATATCTGTCTGTTTCCTAGATGTTTGCTTTATTTTGAGGTAGGGGACACTTTGAAAGCTATTTATTATTATTATTATTTATTGCATTTGTACCCCACATTTTCCCACCTTTTTGCAGGCTCAATGTGGCTTACAGAGTGTTATTATGATGTAGTCATTACATGATCTTGAATACAATCGATAGTAGGCTGGAGGTAGATTTATGCAGGTAAAACACATTTAACCTGTTTTAATCATGCTTAGACCTTCCTCTCACTTACATACATGCATATTTTTCTGCATTGAGAGAAGATGAACACATGTGGCATGTTTGGTTCAGGAGAGGAGATGTACAATCATAGATCATGTTTTAAAATCATTGCACATAGTTTTCAGGCAAACTTCCACCTATATAAAAATAGAAGCAGGGAACTGCACCTAGTTTGTGTCCAGGGCAAGTTTTAAAGTGAAAGAATGTTTCTACTTTTGCTTGAGAATTAGTGCAAAGCTTAAAGGTGTAAAAAGTATGTGCAATATCTGTCCCAATGTGGGCAATTTGAAATTTTTCCCCAAATATACAAGACACAGTTCAGGCTCCATTATATATATATATATATATATATATATATATATATATATATATATACTACTACTACTACTACTACTTGACATTTCTAAAGCGCTACCCGGATTATGCAGCGCTGTACAATTTAACATAGAAGGACAGTCCCTGCTCAAGGAGCTTACAATATATATATATATATATATATATATATATATTGTGATAAGTAACAGGTTGTCCTATAGGGTGTAGGCCACTAGAGGGCGCTAGAAGAAGATGGAGGTCGCTAGGACCGGGGAGAGCCCTAGGAGGTCCACAGGTGCAGGAGATTATGGGCTGGGTCCTGGGTGGCTAATTAACCACTTTATACCCCACCTGAGTTGTGAAAGGAGGGAAGTGAGCTAGCAGCAGAAGAAGAGAGAGCCCCTGAAAGATACTGGCTAACCTTATGGACTTGGGGGTGGACTGGGTGTCCCAAGGAGATCAGCAGGCTGAAAGTCCTGGGGTAAGAAGTCCCTAAAGCATTAGAGTTTGACTGTGTGTCTAGAACTGTGTGTTCAAAGCAGGGGCGTAGCCAGATAGCCAATTTTGGGTGGGCATGGAATTCCCCCCCCCCCCCCCAGTACCCTCCAGTTTGCTCTTCTCTCTACCCCTCCCTGCCCACAAACCCTAAATACTAAATACTTATTATTATTATTTATTGCATTTGTATCCCACATTTTCCCACCTATTTGCAGGCTCAGTGTGGTGGTGGGGCCCCTAAACTCTGCCAGCTGAAGATTTCCTACTACTACTCGAGCAGTCAGCACTCTTCCAAATGGCAGCCGGCAGCACTTGCCTCAAACTGATGCTGCTGCCAGCAGGCCATACATGCTCAGTGCTTTTGCATGTATGAAAACTGAGCATGTGCAGAAGGGCCAGTCTTAGCGTCAGCTCAAGGCAAGTGCTGGTGGCTGACATTTGGAACAGCGCTGGCTGCCCAAGGACAGAAAATCTTCAGCTGGCAAGGTTTGGGAATACCCACCAGCCATAGCAAGAGTGTCACAATTTTGGGTGGGCCTGAGTCCAAAGTGGGTGGGCCCTGGCCCACCCAGGCCCACCTGTGGCTACGCCACTGGTTCAAAGAGGGACTGTGTGTCCGAAGATGAAAAGACTGTATGTCTAGAACTGTGTGTTCAAAGAGGGGCTGTGTGTCCGAAGATGAAAAGACTGTGTGTCTAGAACTGTGTGTTCAAAGAGGGACTGTGTGTCCGAAGTACTAAGAGAAGCAGGCTGCAAAGCCTGGGGTTGAGAGTCCCCAAAGAATTGGTATAGTACTGAGCCCATGTATCTGTGTGGGGAGGCTCAATGTGAAGATCTATGAAAGCATAAAGTGTTAAGCTAAAATAAGTGTGCCCAGGGGCTGGAATAAAGAGTTGCCTGAGAAATATGCAGTTGGTGAGATCTGCTTAATTTGCCAAGTGGAAACCAGATCACCCTGAGTGAGAAGGGGTAGCACACTAATCTGCATATGATTTGCATATTGAGAACCAGGTCACCCTGAGTGAGAAGGGGGATATCACAATATATATATATATATATATATATATATATATATATATATATTACATTAAATCAAATCATAATAATACTCATGCTAGATCATATCTATAGACTATGAAGCCCAGTATCCTGTCTCTATATGGTCCCGTGATTGCTCTCAAGTGATTTATAATTATAATCTTTTGCGAGATTGATTCTACTTGTAGACATTGACTGACATATCTGTCCCCTGGGGTTTGAATTTATGGTTAAATCATTTTTATTGAACAAACCATTAACTGGAGTACATAATACTCTCACTAAAACACACAGCTATTATTAGTGGCACATATACAATCATTCCTTTTTACAATTCAATTTCTCCCCCTCCCCCTCCCATTCCCATTACTTTCCAGTTTCTTGTCCATAATGGGAAACAACTTAGTGTTAACTGTTTAATAGTCTGCTTCGTGCTACTGGCTGAAGTGTAGCCCAAAAATTCTCCCACGTTCTCTGAAACAACTGTCCCTCCTCCGAGGAAAGACTCTGAATCCCACACCTTTCCAACTTTAAAAGTTCTATCATATGTATCCGCCATGTTTCCAGTGTGGGTGCATGAGGTTCTCTCCAATAGAGCAAAACAGCTTTCTTTCCAACATAAGTGGCTCTCAGTAGAAATCTCCAAAATGCTGAGCAAGTAGGGCCAGAATAGTCAAAATAGTCAAAAACCCCAAATAGACTCTGGGGCCGCACCGTAATCCTATGTTTCCAGTAACGGTTAATTGCAGCAAACACTGCCGTCCAGAAACTTATGATCTGCGGACAGTCCCAAAACATGTGACTCAGCGTAGCGGATCCTTGATGACATTTCAAGCAGGCTCCTGAGGACCCGAACTCTGCTCTGTAAGCTCGCGGTTTGAATTTAAACAATCTGATATAGTTACAACAATACCAATTACCCGAAGATCAGGAACTGCTGTTGGTAACTATGGATGTGTCTGCATTACAAACTAATATTTCTCATAAAAAAAAGCATTGATGGTCACATATGATAATTTATGAAATTTAGATATTTTATCAGATAAGATTAATTTCTTGACCTCTTTAATGCAATTGGTTTTGGAGACAAATTATTTTGTGTTTGCAGATAAATTTTATTTACATCAGGGGCCCTAAGTGATGGTAGGGCTACTGCACATGTAGCTTGCGCCAAATCAACACTACTGCCCGGTTAGCAAGCCTACTCAGCAGTAATTTTGAAATTAGTGCACACTGTTTCCCATAGTAGAAAATATTTTTCATTTTCGACTGTGGGGGTCATTCCCGGTGGTAACTGACAGCACAGCCACATTGGTGCATGCTGCATGAGAACCTTGTGTATAGCATGTAAGCCCTTACCGCTAGGTGAATGGGTGACAGTAAGGGCTCAGACAATAAATAGCCGTATGCTACTTTTAATTTTAGCATACATCCATTTTGAAAAGCCTTTTTTCCCAACCACGATAAAAAATGGCCCCGCGTGCACCAAAAACATGCTTCCACATTACCGCGGCCACTTTTTACAGTGGCTTAGTAAAAGGACCCCTAAAAGAACAGCCATGGGGTCTCTGGTGGCCCCATCACTAGCTTCTTTGTTTATGGATATGTTTGAAAAGGAATGCATTTATTCTTCTGTCTATTTTGAACATATGTTATTTTGGAAGAGATTTATAGATGATATTTTTTCCCATTTGGACTGGCAACAGAGACTTATTCATGGAATTTATTCATTGAGTTAATAGTTGTGAACATGATATCCAATTTACAGCTGAAATTGATTCACATTCTATTTCTTTTTTGGATATTTGCATTATTCCCCAACAAGGTTGATTTAACACCACCATATTTAGGAAAAAGACAGATTGTAATTCCCTGAGACGATTATGTACATCAGTGTATGCATTTAAAACTCAAGTGTTATATATGTTCCAGCATTTTATTGACAGGGTCTACCCTGAGAGTATTGTGGAAAAAAAGCATATAAGTGTGCATTATGGGTCTTATTCTATAAAGGCTATGCTCCTAAATTTATTAACATGATTTATGTGTCACGTCTGTGGCCGTGACCACCCTTAGATTTACCTCATTTCTGGGGGCCAGCAGCTCTGCTGGCTTCTGTCTGTGTTTGTGTTAGTCTTGTCTCTGGCTCTGTGTGCTGATTACTTCACTAGACCTCTCTGGGGAGCCAGCATCTAAGATGGCTGCCACCGGCTCTGTGCCAGCTTCCAAGATGGCTCCTGCCTGTCTTTCCTGTGGGCTCACTTCCTATGTGTGTCAAGCCTCTCTTTGGGGTCAGTGTACTTCCTGCTTCTGTCCTGCTGCTGGTGACTCATCAGTGAGAGCCTTCATAAGGAAGGGCTGTGCTTGTAGTCAGGGCCTTTTGCATAAGTGTTATGCTCTTAGGCCAGGTCAGGTTAGTAAGTGTCTGCTGCACTACTGCTTAGCCTCTCTCTGGGTTCTAGCCCAGTTTCTTTCTGTGTCTGTGTCTCTGTTGTCCTTCCTTGGGGGGTCTTCCCTGCCACTGTCTGTCTGTGGACTGCGGGTCCTTCCTGGCTTACCCTGTGTTTGGGGTGAAGCCTCTGTTCCTGGCTTACCCTGTGTTTGGGGTGAAGCCTCTGTTCCTGGCTTACCCTGGGTTGGGGTGAAGCCTTTGTCCGGGTTTGTTCTCTGTCTGTATGCGAAGCCTCAGCCTTTGTGGGTTCCCCAGTCAGTGTGTGGAACGGCTGTCGCTTCAGACCCTTGGCCTGTTCTTCCTGGTTACTCTGTTTGCTGTGCTGCCTGCCCAAGACCCTTGGCCTGTTATTCCTGGTTTGCTCTCTTTACCCTGAACCCTGCCTTGCCTAGCCTGTATGCCTACCCTGCTTGTATATCCTGAGGGTATATCCTGAATCCTGTATCTGTCTGGCTAGTGTGTTTTCCTGGGTGATTATTCCTGTATCCTGTCTCCTCCTAGCTAGAGGGTTTTCCCTGTGGGTATTCCCGGATCCCCGTTCTGCCTAGTGTGTTGCTGCCCTAGTCCTTGCTCCTGCTAGCTTCTGTACGCCTTGTGTTCCTTGGTCTGTCTTCTGGGTCTTGCTAGTGGCTGTGCAGCAGCACACTGAGTCTAGTTCCGTGCCCTGTCGCCCTCGTGTATCCCAGATCCAGGGTGGGTCCTCTGGATCTTTAGTTCCTGCCTTATCCTGCAAGTCCTGCCGGCCGCCTGCACTTCGGAGCTCAACTCCGGAGGAACGGTGGCTAGGTGCAGGTGAAGCTGTTCCTGTCTCATCTGTTCTAGTTACCTGCCTTGTACTACTCCAGTCCAGAGTTCCAGTACTGCTCTTCTGTGTTTCCAGTCCCGAGGTGGTCTTGCCTGCCGCTGCCGCTCCTCGGCAGTGGCCCAAGGGCTCACGAACTCCAGTCCTGCCTCAAGGACCTGACAGAATGCCAAGGCCCTCGAGAACACGACATTATGCGCCTAAAATTACACTCCTAAATTATGAGCATAATCTATGAGCTTAATCTACAACATAGATTATGCTCATAATTTAGGAGTATAAACTTTTACTTCTAAATTTAGGAGCATAACATTTGTTTTGTGTGAACCTGCCCAGCTGAAGTTCTTTTTGGAAGGGAAAGGTGTAACTCTTACTCGACAACAAGCTCTCATGGGTCGTTGGGCCTTATTAATATTGATGGAGGGTTTTTCTTTACTCTTTTTCCTTAAATATCCATCTTACTATGGATTTGTTTTTTCTTGTTTTCCCCTCTTATTGTGGACTATGGTTAAAGTTATATTTCCTGTGTGGTTTATTGATCACTGATGTTATTTCTTAATCTGTTCTGAATTTCTATTCAAGATTTTTGATCTTTGGTGTTATTTTTGTGAAATGAAATTTTGAAAAGTATGTCTTATTTACTGGATAGGAATATGTTTTTAGTCTTATTATTTATTTATTTGTTGCATTTGTATCCCACATTTTCCCACCTATTTGCAGGCTCAATGTTGCTTACATAGTACCGTTAGGCGTTTGCCCAGTCGGTTGATAACAAATACAAGGTTGTATAGTGATCGAATGAGGTATATGTGGAGGGTCGGAAGAGATGAAGGTTGTGCGTTGTCCAGTGCAAACATTAGGCATGCTGTGCTTTGGGTGAAGAGGTTTACGTAGGGTCGTTGGGGTAGGCCTTTTTGAAGAGGTTGGTTTTTAGTGATTTCCTGAAGTTCAGGTGGTCATAGATTGTTTTCACAGCTTTTGGGAGGCCATTCCATAGTTGTGCGCTTATGTAGGAGAAGCCAGATGCGTAGGTTGTTTTATATTTCAGTCCTTTGCAATTTGGGTAGTGTAGGTTTAGGTATGATCTTGCAGACCCGACTCTGTTTCTTGTTGGTAGATCTATGAGGTCTGTCATGTATCCTGGGACTATGCCATGTATGATTTTGTGGACTAGAGTGCAGATTTTGAAGATGATCCATTATTAAAGACATTCATGGGTCCTTCTACAAAGCCGCAGCAAAAGGGTGCCTGCGCTGGCGTCGCATAGCGGGTAAAAGGCAGGGTTTTTTTTAAAAAAAGAAATGGGCATGCTGCAAGTGAAGCACTTTCTGTGCACCCATTTCAGGTGGGAGCACTTACCACCACCCATTGAAGTGGCGGTAAGAGCTCCTGAACTACCCCAGTGGTATCCGGGCAGCGCGTGGCACTGCCCGATTACCGCCAGGTACACACCAGTGCTACAAAAATAAAAATATTTTTCTAGTGCTGGAAATGTAATGCCGCACTGGGAGTGGGAACTACTGTGGGTTGCTGTGGTAGCCCGGCAGTACTTCCCTTTTAGCGAGTGGTAAGTCCGTGTTAGGCTTACAGCCACTTTGTAAAAGGACCCCTCAGTGTAATTCCTAGTTTTGGACTAGCTCTTTTATTGTTATTCACATTGAGCCTCACAGGTATATGTAGACTATAAGAAGTGTAATTTAATGTTATATAATTCACTGTGATTTAGTTCCACACCAGCAGCTTTGCCCTTGACCATGTCTTCTTCCCCTTATTCCCCCATACTGTGCCTGTTGGAGCTAAATAAGAACTGCTTAGGTTCTCTCTTTTTCTTTTCACTCTCTCAAAAACTCTTAACCAATAGATTCAAATAGCCCAATTGTAAGTGCCCTTTTTGAATTCTTGCATTACTTTTTCTGTCTCTGGGATGATGGCCATGCTGTGTAGCCATCATTTGTTAATGCTTGTTTTAATTTGTATGTGACTGTGAGACTAATGAGTAAGATGTGAATGGGTAAAATAATAAAGAAACAAACCCTGCAATTATAGGAACATTATTATCAGGTAATTTTGATGAAAACACAATTCCCACAGACACTGTGACACAATCATGTTTTGGAATTAGTAAAAAGCAATGTAACTAATAAAAAGGTATCTTCTGTTATAACTTCCTATTATTTTTGCATTTTCTGCCTGATGAGAATTTAACAGTTTCAGATCATACAGCTTTCTCGGTTAGATCAGTCAGTTTCCGAAGTCTGCTTTGGTGGTTGAATAAAAAAACAACAAGCAAAGGCCAACTAACAGAATATAGATAAAGATATCCCAGCAAATGTTCAAATCAATTTAAGCTTAGAAAATGTCTGCCGCAACCTCTCATGGAAGCTTGTGGTACTACACAAAGTAGTTCACAAAGAGGCAGGAGAAGGCTTAATTCCTGCCCCAATGACCCCAACAGACCACCAGGGACATCAGGTAGGCCCAGAGGGGCCTACCTGGAGCTCAGGAGGCTGGGGGTAGAGAGCTAATTCCAGGGGGACAGGGGAGGGCCTTTGGTTCTCGCAAATGGGAGAAGGGGGTAGGAGAGAGGGGGCTATTTTGGAGGCCAGGAAGGGGATTGGGGAGGGGAGCTTTCATGCAAAAAAGTATAGTTATGTGTTTTCTGGCCGATATTTAGCCAGGGACGTATAACTGTCTTATGCAGGCCTTGGCTGAATATCAGCCGGGATCTGCATAGGCTCTGGCAGCCAGATCTACAGAAATTAGCCCTCAGTATTCAGTGCCAGTGCCCAGACATGGCCCAACACTGAATGTTGGGGGCTATTCTATCTGGTGATGTTAAGTGCTGACCGCCGCTGGTTGAATATCGACCAAACCGATTAATGTTTAGGCATATATCTCCAAAAAGGAGAAAGAACCTATTGTTAAGGGTCTGTCCATCTGTCATTGTACGGAGCAAACAAAACTGAAAGAAGCAGTAGTATGTTGTGGGGTAGATAGGAATCTATGCCTCCCCTCCTCCATCCAAAGATGATCCTGGGCACCTTGCAAAGAGAAAAAATGTTACAGGACCCAACCTCCATGGCACAAGATGAGATGTAAGTTTCTGCAGGGTCCTAAACCCTGCTAACAATGAAAGAAAAAAAAGATTGTTGGATCATTCAGTGGTATGCCACTAAGGAACCATCCCTCATCTGCCTTGAAAAATGAGACCTGTTACTGCAGCTGGGGTAGTGGCATAGTGAAATGAGAGTGCCAAATAAAAGGCAGTTTCAGTGGGTGAGGCCTGATGCAGACTGAGGGTATAGATGGTGGCAAGTTCAGGTCCCATCACCCAAACAGGAGATAGCAAAACCAGATTAAAAGTGTGTGGTAGTCGAGGACTAGGAGGAGAGTACAGAAGGGGAGGCTTGGAAGAATGAGGGGGAGATGAAGGAGGCGGGGAAGAGGCAAGAGGTGGGATGAAAGGAGGAAGATGGGATACAGGGAGAGGCAGAGACAGGAATGTAGACTTGCAAGGATGAGAGAAGAGAGCACCTATGAAGATACTATGGAAAGGGATCTAGGAGCCAGTAAGGAACCTGCAATGGGAAGGGGATTATGAGAAGAGGGAAGGGGCTTGGGAGGTTTGGAAAGGGAAAGGCTGCAAGAAAGGGGAGGTAAGAGATTGAGGGATAATGAGGAGTGTAGGGGAAGGGCTATGTGGAAAGGAGAAAGCAAAAGAGGGGGGTTAGGATGTTGAGCGAGTATGGAGAAAGACGAAAGATGAACACACACTCAACGCAGGGAAACAAATACATAGAAAATACAAATACGCAATAAAACAAACCAAAAGGTCCTACTACAAAACCAAATTAGGACCGGACTATAAAGATATGAAGAAACTATTCCAACTTGTAAATAAGTTACTAGACATAGTAACATAGTAGATGATGGCAGAAAAAGACCTGCATGGTCCATCCAGTCTGCCCAAGATAAACTTATGTGTATACCTTACCTTGATTTGTACCTGTGTTTCTCAGGGCACAGACCGTATAGGTCTGCCCAGCAGTTTTTCCCGCCTCCCAACCACCTGTCCCGCCTCCCATCACCGGCTCTGGCACAGACCATATAAGTCTGCCCTCCCCTATTCTCGCCTCCGAACCACCAACCCCTCTTCCCCCCACCTGCTCCGCCACCCAATTTTAGCTAAGCTTCTGAGGATCCATTCCTTCTGCACAGGATTCCTTTATGCATATCCCACGCATGTTTGAATTCCGTTACCGTTTTCATCTCCACCACCTCCCGCGGGAGGGCATTCCAAGCATCCACCACCCTCTCCGTGAAAAAATACTTCCTGACATCTTTCCTGAGTCTGCCCCCCTTCAATCTCATTTCATGTCCTCTCGTTCTACCACCTTCCCATCTCCAGAAAAGATTCGTTTGCGGATTAATACCTTTCAAATATTTAAACATCTGTATCATATCACCCCTGTTCCTCCTTTCCTCCAGGGTATACATGTTCAGGTCAGCAAGTCTCTCTTCATACGTCTTGGAACGCAAATCCCATACCATTCTCGTAGCTTTTCTTTGCACTGCTTCCATTTTTTTGACATCCTTCGCAAGGTACGGCCTCCAAAACTGAACACAATACTCCAGGTGGGGCCTCACCAACGTCTTATACAGGGGCATTAAAACCTCCTTTCTTCTGCTGGTCACACCTCTCCCTATACAGCCTAGCAATCTTCTCGCTACGGCCACCGCCTTGTCGCACTGTTTTGTCGCCTTCAGGTCCTCAGATACTATCACCCCAAGATCCCTTTCCCCGTCCGTGCCAATCAGACTCTCCCCGCCTAACACATACGTCTTCCTTGGATTTCTACTCCCTAAGTGCATCACTTTGCATTTCTTCGCATTGAATTTTAATTGCCAAATGTTAGACCATTCTTCTAGCTTCTTCAGATCTTTTTTCATGTTTTCCACTCCCTCCGGGGTGTCCACTCTGTTGCAAATCTTGGTGTCATCCGCAAAAAGGCAAACTTTACCTTGTAACCCTTCGGCAATGTCACTCACAAATATATTGAACAGAATTGGCCCCAGCACTGATCCCTGAGGCACTCCACTACTCACCTTTCCCTCCTCCGAGCGAACTCCATTCACCACCACCCTCTGGCGTCTGCCCGTAATCCAGTTCCTAATCCAGTTCACCACTTCGGGTCCTATCTTCAGCCCATCCAGTTTATTCAAGAGCCTCCTGTGGGGAACCGTGCCAAAAGCTTTGCTGAAATCTAAATAGATTACGTCCATAGCACGTCCTTGATTTAATTGTCCTGTCACCCAGTCAAAGAATTCAATGAGATTCGTTTGGCACGATTTCCCTTTGGTGAAACCATGTTGTCTCGGATCTTGCAACTTATTTGCTTCCAGGAAATTTACTATCCTTTCCTTCAGCATCGCTTCCATTACTTTTCCAATAACCGAAGTGAGGCTTACCGGCCTGTAGTTTCCAGCTTCTTCCCTATCACCACTTTTGTGAAGAGGGACCACCTCCGCCGTTCTCCAGTCCCTTGGAACCTCTCCCGTCTCCAAGGATTTATTAAACAAATCTTTAAGAGGACCCGCCAGAACCTCTCTGAGCTCCCTCAATATCCTGGGGTGGATCCCGTCCGGTCCCATGGCTTTGTCCACCTTTAGCTTTCCAAGTTGCTGATACACACTCTCTTCCGTGAACGGTGCTCTAAACACTCCATTCTCAGGTGTACTTTTGCCAGTCCCTCGCGGTCCTTCTCCAGGATTTTCTTCAGTGAAAACAGAACAAAAGTATCTATTAAGCAAATTGGCTTTTTCTTCATCATTTTCTACATAGCGTTTCGCTGTATCTTTTAGTCTCACAATTCCGTTTTTAGTCTTTCTCATTTCACTAATATACCTGAAGAAGTTTTTGTCTCCCCTTCTTACATTTCTAGCCATTTGTTCTTCCGCTTGCGCCTTTGCCAGACGTACCTCTCTCTTGGCTTCTTTCAGTTTCATCCGGTATTCCTCCCTATCACCACAACCAACACAGACATCCCACCCGCAGACAAACTTGCTAACTACTTTAACGAAAAAATAATAAAACTACGCAGCACACTTCCTCATCACAATACCGACATCGAAATCTTCTTCAACGAT
This sequence comes from Microcaecilia unicolor, assembly GCF_901765095.1. NCBI lineage: Eukaryota > Metazoa > Chordata > Amphibia > Gymnophiona > Siphonopidae > Microcaecilia > Microcaecilia unicolor. Next base: position 343,714,849 of record NC_044033.1, read on the forward strand.
CTGGACCCCATCCTCCAAAGGATACCCAGCTGACCGCATTTGGACAACATTTAATCTCCTCAGCACTGAATCATTACACAAGCGATCACAGGTTTGCCAGGACCCACTGCAAAACTGGATACATGTCTCAGTTATCTACTCAAGTCTGCCCCAGACTGCTTCATAGCAGACCTTACATCCCATCTAGACTTCATGTTACAACAAGGTCTCTTACCTGAGGAACACAGCATACATCCTACTCAACCCAATACCAAAAGACGCCAAGAAAAGCACAAACGATATCACCAATTACCGCCCAGTTGCGTTTATCCGATTAGTAGTAAAAAATGATGGAGAGCGTCGTGACTAAACAGCTTATGGAATACCTGGACACGTTCTCAATACTACATAATCAGGATTCCGATCCCACCATAACACCTAAACTGTCTAGTCACCCTCCTGGCCAAATTCAAGCAAGAGATTGCCACAGGCAAAAGCATACTCATCCTCCAGTTTGACATGTTGAGCGCATTTGACATGGAACCACACCATACTACTAAGAATACTAGGCCACTTCGGGATTGAAGGAAACGTACTTAACTGGATCAAAGGCTTTCTAACCACCAGAACTTTTCAAGTAAAATCAAAGTCAAACATATCAACACCATGGAAAGCAGTCTGTGGAGTACCTCAAGGATCACCATTATCACCAATACTCTCAACATGATGATGATTCCACTGGCACAGTCCTCATCCAACCGAGGCCTTAACCCATTCATTTACGCAGATGATGTTACAATATACATCCCCTTCAGACATGATCTGACAGAAATAACCACCAAAATCAACGATAGTCTGAACATCATGGACTCCTGGGCAAACTCATTCCAACTGAAACTGAACATCGAAAAAAACACATTGCTCATCCTCTCCCTCTCCATATAACAAATACAAACCCACAACCATAAATACTCCAGGACATACCTCCCTACCTCGGACAGTTGAAAATACTTGGTGTCACACTCGATCGCAACCTTACCCTCACAATTAAGTAAACTCTGTAATAAAGAAAATGTTCATTCAATGTGGAAGCTCAAACGATTAAACCTTTCTTCCCAAGAGCAACTTTTCGATACCTAATACAATCAATGGTCCTAAGCCATGCAGATTATTGCAACGGAATCTACACGGGCTGCAACGAACAACTCATAAAAAAAACTCCAGACCGCCCAAAATACAGCAGCCTGGCTGATATTCAGCAAAACACGCTTCGAAAGTGCCAAATCCCTCCAAGAAAAGTTGCATTGGCTCCCAGTCAAAGAACGGATCATCTTCAAAATCTGCACCTTAGTCCACAAAATCATATACGGCGTAGTCCAGAATACATGACAGACCTCATAGACTTACCAATAAGAAACAAAGTCAGATCATCAAGATCCTACCTAAACCTACACTACCCAAATTGCAATGGACTGAAATACAAACAACTTATGCAGCGGCTTCTCTTACATAAGCGCACAACTATGGAATGGGATCCCCAAAAGCTGTGAAAACAATCCACAGGCCACTTGAACGTCAGGAAATCACTAAAAACCAACCTCTTCAAAAAGGCTACCCCAACGACCCCACGTAACCCTCTTCACATACCAACACAGAATGACTATGGTTGCACAGGACAATCTTCATCCATTTCGACCCTCCACTTATACCTCATACGATCACTATACAACTTTGTATTTGCTATCCACCAACTGGGCAAACGCCTTTGACGGTACTATGTAAGCCACATTGAGCCTGCAAATAGGTGGAAAATGTGGGGTACAAATGCAATAAATAAATAATAAATAAATAAATAAAAGAAGTAGAAAGGTATGTGAAAGGGAGCAAGAGACTCTGAAGAGAGAGAGAAGAGGAGGGAAAATGGAAAGGGGAGAGGTTATGAGAAGTTTAAAAGGAGGCTGGGAGGGGATGAATATCAGCTGGGACCCCGCTTAACTATTTAAAAGATATATGGAGACCTGGGAGCCCCTCCCCCAGCCTGTGCCATTCAGAAAGTCCTCCCACAGAAGATTCCCCAACCCTCCAGACCTTCCTTGGCTCCCTGGTGGTTCAGTGGGGGGTGATGTGGGTAAGACCAAAGCTCACCCACTCACTCCTGCCCCTTGCAGCTGCCTGAACAAAATGGCTGTCATGACCCCTTGTGGCAGCCTCGATGGTACTACACAAGAAGGTTCAGGGATGTTCCAAGGAGGGAGGTGAGATTTCAATGGCACAAGCTAGGGGAGAGGGAAGAGAAGGAGGGAGGTTTTTTTTTTTTTGGGGGGGGGGGTGGAAAGGGCTGTCCTGATTTGGGCTGCTTAGCTATGTGGGTTCCAGCACTGGATATTGCTAGAACCCACATAACTGCCAGATCCTCTCCAATGCTGCCCCCTGTATTGCCTCTGACCTTCTCATGATTTTTTGGGCTGGTCAGGGTCAATATTCAGCGACACCGCCCAGTTAAGTTCAACTGAATATTTGTGGTTGAGTAGTCCCAGGAGATTTAAGTGGGCAGGAGCCTCACCTACCCACTTAAATCGCTTTGAATATCTGCTGAAGTGTGTCCTAAATTGAATTAAACACACTTTAAGGCAATTAGTGTATATTAAAATGTTTTTACACACATTAAAATGTTTTTCTTAAAATAAATATGTGAAATAAACTAAAGAAACATTCAAAAATGGGAACAAGGCCAAATGATCGAAAATATTTGTCCTGTGCAATATCCTTACCACACATGTCCATGCATATTTACAAACCTAACACATTAGCACTCTCCTTTCCATATATTCACATACCTGCTATCTACCCCCCCCCCTTACAGACAGATAAAGAGCCCTCCACCTCCCCCCATACTCCTCACCCAAACACCCATGCATTTTTCATCCCCATCTATGGCCTCACAAACAGATTTCACATGCATCACAAACTGGACAGGCAGCACCTTGGCACTCTCCTTTATTCCAGATCGTACACTACATATATCCACGCTTGACAAACTATCCAAAAAGAATGGAATTTATTATGACCACAGCATTCTGCAACTTATATATGCAAAGACATTCACAATAGCGAGCAATTGCATAGATGGATACAGTTTGCAGTAACAAGCAATTAAATACCTGACTCGATCTTCTATCTAGAGCATTTTATGCCAAGGGGTCTAGCTTTTTGAGTCACACAGCTCCCTCTACTTCCACCTTACTCACAAAGTAGATTATCTGCTGCACCTGGGCATATACCGTAGACATGCCTAGGTACTAACATCACAGCTTTGGTCAGGGGATTGCCATCAAAGCATCTTCCCCTTCTCAACCGTTGACTCTCTATCTTGAAGCCTTCAGCCTCTCCATTCTGTCAAAGTCTGAGGTAGGCACCACTGATCATCTGCTACTCTGGCACTAGCCCCCCTCTGTATAAGAGAGGGGCACTCCTGGTCTCCGATATCATCCATGCCACTACAAGCATGGGGCCAACACCACATCACGTTTGACATTAATTTGTTGTAAGACATACTGCTGTGTACTCTATCAGGCTAGAACCCACCACTTGCCGAATGCTGCGACAAGACCCTATCCACCCTAACATGGGGTGGGTAGGATGGTTGAGCCATTGGCGCAGCTTGCAAAATGGCAATTCCACCTTGGCAAATGCCGCTCCTACTGCCGCCAATGGCCATCCCCTTTTTCTCACCTCCAGGAGTTCCCCTCATGTCACCTGACTCTACCCCAGCCCCTCTAATATTATTACCTTCCCTCCCCTCTTCCCATCTCTCATTTAACTATCTAACTTGCTTCCACCTGCCCACCATCCCTTGTCTGACCGTCCAGTCCCCTTGCCTCCCAGAACCACTTTCCTAGTTGTGCCAGGCTGGCTCCTGATTGTGCATCTGACCGCCTATTTGTCTGGGTCATCGCTCTGAGTCTCTACCATAAGTGTGCACCCCATATACCTACTCCTGTCCTCGCACATACCCAAATACCCATGTATATTCATCACCTCAAAATATTCACCTCCCACTCTCCTGTCTCTCACACACTCACATATATCTCCATCTCTACACTCAGCCCATCCCAACACATACACTTCCCTCTCACTCATAAATATCTACATCTCCCTACACACAGCCCATCTAAACTCCATGCATATTCACCCCATCCGTACCTGACAATTCAACCCAACCACACACATGAGCATCACCTGCAGATCTTAACAACACAGGCACACATATACACACACACACAAACCCTCTACCATATATATTCCTCATACCCCATGCCCCCACACCCTCCTCATATCTTCCTCCCCTAATCATACCCGTCTCTCCCTCAACGTACATCACCATGCTCTACGTAGTCCATAAACATGTAACCCTTTATAATTCCAGTCTTATACACAGAGCTACAGATATAACCTGCCCACTCTTTCTACACAAACAACCCCCACACAACACTCAACATACACTACCTAGCCACATGCACTGTACCCTGAGACTGAAAATGTAGAAAGGATAATAAGCATGCCACTAAATCACATTGTAAGGGTGCATTCTACAACTTATTTAATGTATTTACAAATGTCTCATCATGAGTCATCTCTATAAATTCCAAATTATAGGCGCAATGTTAATATAAAATAAATATGTAATTAGGATTCCATGTCACTTCAACTTGACAAAAGTCCAAGAGATTCCCCAAAGATCTGAGTCAATATGGACAGGATGGAAGCAAATTAGGGTTTCTATAGAAACAGCATTGCATCGCTAATATCTAAAGACAAGCACAGCTCAAGGGACATAAAAATTCCTCCAAAACCCTTTGCATGTGAGTCAGATTTTTTCTCAAAGCAGCTGCTAAAGTAATACAAGTACAGAGCACTACTGAGACTCGAGAAGATATCTAACCTAATTTTTCAAAAACAAACAACAACAAATCCAAAAAAGACATATATCAATTTCAGCCCAAACAGAATTTAGGAACTAATTTAGGGACTCTTTTACTTAAACCGCATTACACACTAATGTGTGCTTTACACAGGGATAAAGGCTTACCACAACATGTATTAAAGCATTTTGGGCTCCTTTTACTACCACTCTTTTTGCCTAGGGTTTGTCACACACCGAGGCCCCCTTTTACCGCCACCAATAAAAGATTTTTTTGGGTTTTTTTAAAGGAAGGAAATGGCTGTGCAGTAAGTTAAACACTTGCTGTGAAATTTTCTGGGGGATCCCTTACTGCCTCCTATTCAGGAGGCAATAAGGGCTCTTGCAGTAGCCCAGCAGTAAGCGGGCAGTGCACGGTGCTGCCAAATTATTGCCAGGCACGTCCCCGGAGCTAGAAAATACAAAAATATTTTCTAGTAAGATACCAGAGCAGTAAATCAGATTTTATGATAAGCAGCATAAAATCTGTTTTACTGTTCTGGAAACTTGGCAGGTGCTTGTAACCTGGGTTGGCCACTGTTGAAAACAGGATACTGGGCCTGATGGACCTTTTGTCTGTCCCAGTATGGCAACTTATGCAAAGGCACATGGTAGGTTTGCTGCTCTTTAGTAAAAGGCCCCTTTGTGTTAATTTGCCTGTCAGCACACACCAATCTCATGCTATTTTTTATTTATTTATACACTTGATACACTGCAAAATTGATCCTTGGCAGGTGATTAAGTGGTTTAGAATACAGTTCTTAGTATGTTTTTCTGCTTTTTGCTTTTTAGAAATCATCTTTATTTATTTATTCATTAAAACAGTGAACAGACCAGATCCAGGTGACACAACACCAAAATGCAAGCAACAATAGAAAAACTACTTCGCTGGATGTAATAACCAAACAAATTCCAAAGATCTTATCTCCCCCCCCCCCCCCCCTTCCCCAAACCAATTCGTGGAAGAAAAAGTTTTAAATTTAAAGTCTACTTTGGGCAGCAGGTTGTAAGGTTCACCAAGTGTTCCCAACAATGCTGAAATCTCAGCCCCTTAGTTGAGGAAATGTTATTGATATCTCTGCATTCCATGGAAAGCAATGTCATCATCTGAGATCTCAAAGTGGACATTGATGGCCATCAAAACCAGACTCCGCAGAAAACCCAGCAAACCTCAGATAATATCCAAGGCACAAGCCAAGATTACAAGCCCATTGAGATTCCACGGCTCACAGAATTTCAAGTCCAAAATCAATGAATCTCCAGACAGGACCAGAGCATATATTCCAGTGTGTTAGGGGTGTGTTGATATCGAGGGCAAGCCGCTGATTCTGCAATGATGGCTTGGTGCTCTCGATGAGGAGAGATGTACACTGTAATAAAAAAATTAATTACCACAAAAGAGCATTACAAGTGACATTCTGCACCATCTGAAGGCAGCCTTGTATATGGGACACAGTGATTGGTAAAGACAAATCTTGAGTCCACTGCAGCACCAATCTTGCATAATCGAGATCCTCTGAGAAGTATTGCAAATATTTATGGTGCTAAGCAAGGGACACTGGATTTTGCGAACTCAAAGTTGGGCCTCATTTAAAGCCTCTTGTATATCCTAATACAGGTCTTCCCAAGGCAAACTCCTCCATAATGGGCCACTTGGATATAAGCAAATTTGTCGGTAGGAGGTAAATGGTACCTAGCATTTAATTCCTCAAAGGACTGGAGATAGCCATCATCCATTAGTAATTGAGTCAGGTAAGTAATCCCTTGGGATTCCAAGTGAGCAAACACTGCTGAGTCGGTCCACGACAGGAAGTCTGGGTTGTGGAGTAGGGCAATAAATGGAGTTACTGCATCAGAGAAGTGATGGTGCTTACATAGTCAACGCCATGCAGCCTGTGTCGATTGCAGGAACATATTGTGATGTAAACATACCAGGGATTGACCTGGAATGGTATGGAGCTGCCATCTAAAATGAGTCTTGGTGTAGTGTCTAGGTTCTAAACAGATCACAGAAAAATCATTCACCCCTCTATACTAATTGTTGCTATGTCTCATAATACAGGCCACAGTGAGATATCTAATATTCATAAGATCCAGACCCTCATGCGATTTAGGCTTTTGCATAATAGAAATAGATAATCGTGCCTTTTTGCCCTGCCTTAAGTAATTCAGTAAGCTTCTATGAAGGGTGCACTCCTCCCAAACCCTTAAATGCCAGAGCAGCATCTGAAATGTATACAACCACGTAGGAACCAGTATCATGTTACATAAAGCTATATGTCCCAAAAGGGAGACAGGGTAAGCATGCCAGAGCCCTAGCGTTCACTTCACAGAAGCCAACAGAGGCAGAACATTACATGCATACAGTTGAGAAGTTAGCTGGAATGATTACCCCAAATATTTAATGTGTTCATCTGCCCAACTAAATGGAAAGGGCCCTCTCCATATACGACGAATCTCTGGAGAAGAAGGTAGAGCTTGAGACTTAATCAAATTAAGCTTAAAACCAAATAAATGGCCATGTTAAGAAAGCAAGGTAAGCAGGCATGGCAAGGATTTCTGAGGATCAGTGAGTGTAAATAGGAAATCATCTGCAAAGGCCATAACCTTCAGAATACAGTTCTGAACAGTCACTCCCTGAATCTCCTCAGCCATCCTCAGCCTACACAATGG